>NC_138518.1:20892958-23313226 GCF_000230855.2 Cajanus cajan
AGATATAAAAAACTTGTAATAAATAATTATAATATATATTTATACCTTTAAAAGTTATATATAAAAATTTTTAAACTACAAATATATATAAGAAATTAAAAATAAGAAATTAAAATAAGAAATTAAAAATAAGAATTAAAAATAATAAAAATAAGAAATTTCTGACGGATTTATATTTCCGTCGGAAATTTTTGACGGATTTATATTTCCGTCAGAAATTTCTGAAGGAATTTTCTTTTAGAAAGTTTCTGTCAAAATTTTTTGACGGATTTATATTTTCGTCAGAAATTTCCGACGGATCCATATCCGTCGGAAATTTACATTTTTCTTGTAGTGTTTATATTAACAATGACATAATTTCTAGGTGACTGTCACCTGTCTCCATTACTACAACGAGACTTGCACATGGAACTACTCAATATGAGGTAGGATGACGATAAACCACTTTTGACCTTCATGGAAAGATTCTCTGTAATTGCCAATAAAATATGGGACATCCACCCCGAGATTGCCCTAACAACCCATGTTGAACGCATTGAAATTGAGATTGTTCTCAAAATATCTATATCACAAGCGAGTGCGCAGCAACGCTGGCTACACAAAGATTGAAAAGATATAGTTATTAATTAGGTGAAAATTTTTCTACCTTCACGTGCCCTAAATTTTTGCATTTCAATTTTTAAATTATGAATTTGCTCTTCACTTTCAATAGTTATAATTTTATCTTTAGCCAAATAAGATCGGAGATTCTACCTTCATTGTTTTTGGTTCTCGTCCTAGTTGTCCTCCATAATGCACCTGATAATCTTTGGCTAGACCTATTCGTTTGAGAGGAAAAGGGGTACCTACAAAAGGCACTTCGATGTTCAAGTTAATCCTCAAGATCAAACAAACTAATAATCTGACAATAATGCAAAGTAACTTTTCTCTCCCTACATATCATTATTTATATTAACCTCACTGGGCTTAGGCCCATAAGATATACCCATTAAGGATTCACTAGTGCAAAAAGAGGCTTTTACGTCACCTAATTGACGTCGGAACAAGGCACCACTGACGTTATAAAAACGCGGTGGCAGAATGGTAAATAATGGGAACTAATTTACGTCGGACAGAGGGGGGTCCGACGTAAATTATCCCATTAACGTCGGAGCTCTCACTGTCTGACGTAAATTTATGTCAGACCCCAGTAGTCCGACGTAAATTAACGTCGGACAGTGAGAGCTCCGACGTTAATGGGATAATTTACGTCAGGCCAACCCTCACCCGACGTAAATATGCCCCTAAAATCAAACGCGCACTCCACCTTTCATTCCCGCGCTCCCTGTTTAAAAACTAATAATCCTTTTTCTCTCAATCTCTAAGTCTCTCAGTGCGTTTGTTTCTACACTGGACGTTTGTAACTCTCTAAGTGTCTGCACATTACACGTTTGAGGTTAGTTTCTTGTCTATGCAAATTTTTTTTTATTTTCTGCTATTTAGTCATCTGGAACGGCCCGTTCTCCTTGCAGAACGGGCCGTTCTGCTTAAATTTTTTATATTGTAAATTGTTTATCTGGAACGGCCCGTTCTGATTTTAGTATGGGCTGTTCCAGATAGGTTTCTGTTTGTGTATTATTTGTTTTTTTATTAGTTATTTTGTTGCTATATTGTTATTATCTTTTTTACTTTATTTGTCTATTCAGTTAATTTATTGTTTTAATAATGAAAGTTTAATTTTTTCAGGATTATGGAGGATTCTGGGTCTGGCAGTGGAAGGAGGGAAGGTAGATCTGTCACCCGATTGTCTGGGTTGACAGCTGGACGCATTGCCAAGGAGAGGACAAAGGTTGAGGTGGATCCTCGTTCTGGCAAGGCATCAGGCCCAAATGCTGCCAAGTTTAAGAGCTATTTGGGAGTCCTAGCTCGACGACATGTTTCAATTATCATTCCATCATGGGATGACGTTCAGGAAGTTGACAAGAACCTCATGTGGCAGGATATTCAGGTATATACTTTCACATCCCTTGAATATTATATAACTTAAATACATTATTTATTAATTGTTGTTATTTTCATAGCAAAATTTTGACATTCCTAACACTGAGGTCATGAGGAGGAAGATGTTATCTGCCCTGGCCACCAGGTGGAGAGACTTCAAGACTTTCTTGACACGGGAGTATGTATTTGGAGAGCGACAAAATGAGACTCCCTGTCTAAAGTACCAGATCACTGATGAGGAGTGGATGCAATTTCGTGCCACTCGATTGGACCATTCGTGGCAGGTTAGTTATTGATAACTCTTACATTGACACAAATACTTAAGGTATATTTTAATTAATCTCATTTTCTTTTTTGTATTATTGCAGGCTAAAAGAATAGCTGCCCAAGAACGACAGGCCAAGAATGATGCACCCCATCTATTGTCAAGAGGGGGATATGAAAGAAAAAAAGGAAATGAAGAAGGCTAGGGCAGAGGCAGCAGGGGTTGAGTCTGCTGACCGTGTGGAGTCACCTCCCCGCCATGAGATGTGGATAGCAGCCCGGACAAAATCAGATGGGCAAATGACTTCTGAGTCTGCAAGGGTCATTGCTGATAAAATAGTAAGTAAAAATATACAAACTAAGACTCTTCATTTCAACTCATTTAATTCATAAGTGTAGTTTAGGGTATACTTATTGTTAATATGTTGTAGGAGGGTTTAGTTGAGCAGAGCACCCAGGGCTCATTTGTTTCCGATGGTCGGGATGATATCCTCACAACGGCCATAGGAAGGCCAGAGCACGGAGGCCGTGTACGTGGTGTTGGTGGTTCTTGGAGCCATCGAGACTTCTTTGGTGCATGATCATCGAGGACCAGTACTGTTGAATCTTGCAGTCAAGAGGCTATGTAGAGAATGGAGATGCAGTTTGAAGAGAAATTGAGGAACATTCAAGAAGTGTTTGAACAGAAGTTTGAACTTTTGGCTCGTTCTCAGCAACAGACTACAGTTGCTCATGATGGTGTTCGAGTCAGCACTAAAGGGAGTTGTGCTGCTCCAGATCCCTCACCGGATCAGACTCACACTGATGTACCAAACTAGTGTGAGTTATATGTTGAGGATGACCCCCCACGGTTAGTGGCTATTGGTCGAGTATTTGAGGGTGGCTCAACCATCCATGGTGTCCCTCTACAGCCAGACTGGACACGGGTTGTGGTTGACCAAGTTCAAGATGCTGCTGCTCCAGTGCCTTTGCCCAATACAGAGGTTCAACTAGTGGGGCAGGCAACCAGCACATTCTTAGCTTGGCCAAAACGTTTGGTCATGCCACTTTCAGCACGGGCAAAGGTAATTATATTATTGCTCTTTTATATTCTTATAATTCTATTATTGTTTAACTAATTGTGATTATTTCTTTAGGATTTTATCAATCGTGGTAAGGAGGTCATGAGAGAACCTCATGTTGATGATGCTAATATCGCAGCAGCTGAGGATGATCCCATATCTAAGCTTCTAATCATATTACCACGATTAAAGAAGAAGCCAATTCAATTGCAGTGGGACATTAGAGTTTTTGGAGTTGATAGCGCTGCTGTTCCACTATACATATCTATGCCTGATGCATTAGAGATTGTTGGGGGAAACTCCATGTTAAATATTTCTATCATACAGCTGTGGGCCATGTAAGTCATATTTTCTTTTATGAGTCTAAATTTACAATAATTACATTTAACTTATAATAATTATTTGTGTTAGGTACATGGACAAATTGAGTGTGGAGCATGCACAAGCAGAAGTATATGGATTTATTGAGCCTCAATCCATCCAAAAATTAGGAAACACTTAGGTCCAGATCCAGCAATATATGCAAACATGGATGAGTGACTCAAGAAGAGATATATACATGGCTCCATACATTGACGGGTTAGTTTTTTAATTGGTTTTTTAATCATGGTAATTTTATAACTAATTTGTTTGTCATACAATGTAGGTCTCATTGACAGTTAATGGTAATCATTCCTAAGGAATACACCGTGGTGTGGTTTTGTTCACTACATCGAAAACCAAGCCACGAAATTAAATGCCAATTACAAGGGTAATTAAATTTTTTCATTATGTTTTAAAACTGTAATTATATATATTGGCTAACATTTGTTTTTATTTCAATTAATTAGAATCGTGTCTGGAGTTAATATTTTAAGTGGAAGGGCCATATCATCAAAGTCATTGCATTTCATATACCCTAAGGTTAGCAAATTAATTCATATAGTCAATAATATTTAAATTTATTGACTTTGGAAATAATAGTTATTTGTTTCTCATTTTAGTGTAATAGGCAACAAGACTCATTTGAATGTGACTATTACATCATGTATTGGATGAGAGCCATAGTTTCTGCGGGTATTATTGATTCTTGGGCGCAGGTAATTCAAATCAAAATTTATTTAAGTATATTTACCTTTAGGATAATTAACATTGCATATTAATGACACTTAAATTAATGTTTCAGGTCTTTCAAGATCCATCTCCATTGCCCGAAGATGAGATGCTCAAGATAAGAGAACAATGGGCAACTTTTTTTCTTCAAAGTATATCATAGTCAGATTTCTAAGTTTAGTTAGTTAGATGTTTATAGTTTGATAGTTAGTTAGTTTAGTTAGTTAGATAGCATTGACAAACATATGTTTTATAGCTTTTTTAGAATAATAGGATTTACATTGTCATAATTTATGCTTTTTAAGATTTATATATTATTTTCTTTTTGTCATTCAATTTTGAAATATAATTTGAATTTCTATTCTGGACTGCCTGGTTTAGATTTGGTATTCTGGACTATATATATGCAGGTGTTGGGTATATCAAAAATTTATAAACGTTTTAAAAAAAAAAACCCATAATTTTACGTCAGACATGGCTTGTCCGACGTAAATTTACGTCGGGCCTTGCAATGACCGACGTAAATTTACGTCGGACAAGCCATGTCCGACGAAAAATTATGGCATGCCTTTTGTCCCTTTTTACGTCGGGCTGGGATAATGTCCGACGTAAATTTACATCGCGTTTTAGAGGCGACGTAAATTTACGTCTCCCGTATTAACGTCGGAACCTTTTCCGACGTAAAAGGCTCAAAATACCCGACGTAAAAGACCCTTTATGTACTAGTGATTATAGCGTTCTAAGTGACTTTCTAAACTTTAACTGCTTTCCTATTTTACTGAAGACTTGTGATTCGTCGAAGACTTTTTGCCTACTATGTCCTTCTAGTATACAGACCCCCAAACTTTTGAAAAAATTTAATATTTTATTATTTTTGAAGAAAGTTTAGTTATATGTCCACAAACCCTAACATCTTTCATCATTCTCTAGTATTCTGACATCGTCATCTTTCATTAATGGTCGTAACCTTTAAAATTCAAAAGGTTTTAATCCAATATGTTGTGTGACAAGTAAATAAAGAGTCAAAACTTTTATGAATAAAGAGAGTTCTTTGCAAGGCTTGTTTGGTAATAAAATAACTCTCCTTGTTCACAAATGTTTTAGTGGAGTCCCCTTCATCCACACTCTTTCCTTCTTTCCTTTCTTTATTTCTTTTTCTTTTCATTTGCTTTTGATCCTCAAACACTTGGGATGGTGTTAAAGGATTAAAAAAAATTTCCTTATCTTTATGAGTGAAGGTTATTTTGTTAGTGAGGCCATCATGTATAGTGTGTTTATCAAATTGCCATAAAGAGTCAAAACTTTTATGAATAAAGAGAGTTCTTTGCAAGGCTTGTTTGGTAATAAAATAACTCTCCTTGTTCACAAATGTTTTAGTGGAGTCCCCTTCATCCACACTCTTTCCTTCTTTCCTTTCTTTATTTCTTTTTCTTTTCATTTGCTTTTGATCCTCAAACACTTGGGATGATGTTAAAGGATTAAAAACAATTTCCTTATCTTTATGAGTGAAGGTTATTTTGTTAGTGAGGCTGATTGTAACATCCTAAATTTTATAACTATTTATCTATGTGTTTCTACAAATTATTATATATATTAAATACTATGTAAGTTAATGTGAATGAAATTTATGTAGCATTATTTAACCAGATTTTCTAAATTCACTAACATTATTTTATTATCTAAATTGACTGTTTCTCGGACAGCGTTAGGAGCACGCTGTAAAATATGAGAAACTCAATTTAAGAAAATTTAAGTAATCTATAACTTAAACAATAATCTATTGAGTGTAGATTAAGAATAAATACAGTTAAGAGAGAAAATCTCTAAATTAAAATTTATAGAAATTCTCTAAGGATTTAACAAGAAAAAGTTATTCTGCTAAAACCTTAAGCTAGAAAATTATGGAAAAATGTTCAAAAGGATATAAAAATGTTATCATCAATATAGTATGCTTGGAATAATTAATAAAAATGTATAGTTAGGAGAAATTAAAATACAAGTCTCAACCAATCAAATTATGACATATAAGCAAATCCTAATTTATTTATTTAATATTAATTAACATAATTAAGAGATGATCAAGAGACAAAAGTTTGTATTTTTAATGGTCAAGATTCTAATGATGATATTAGTTTCTCAAAATTATAATTAATTTGTAAGATATTATAATAATTCTACAATATTCTAGAAAGTTCTACAAAACTCTCCAAAGTACATATCTAATTACCAAATAATTAAATGGGTTGGAAGCTTAACTTTTAAGATATTCAAATAACTCAAGAAAGTTCTACAAAATTCTACATAATAAGAAATCTAGAATGGATTAGATGCTTAACCATTAAGATATTTAAATAATTCTACAAAATTCTTGGATGTTCTATAAATTTCTACAAAAAAAAAAAAAAAAAAAAGGGACACATAATCACCATGTGATTAAAATGAATTGAAAACTTCATCATTAAGATAACTAAATAACTCTACAAAATTCTAGAAAGTGGACATCTCATCACCAAATTATTAAATAAATTAGAAACTTAACCATTAAGATACTTAAATAATTCAAGGAAATTCTAGAAAGTCCTATAAATATCTACAAAATGGACACCTAATCACTATGTTATAAAATATCTTAGGAAATATCAAGAAAAATATACACATCTAGAATATTGGAGAATGGAGGTGGAGACTAGTATAAATAGGAGAAACCACACACCAAAAAGCTCACCAACAACCCTTAACAACTAGACCTAAACCAATTCCAAGAAACACCCAAAAATACTCCATCTTTTCCACAACCAAGGAGTAAAACAAGGAGTAAACAACTAAAATTTCAAGAAAAGGGGAAGAAAGGAAGAAGATAAGAGGAAGAGAAAGAAGTAGGAGAAGAAGAAATCAAGGAAATTAGGAAAAAGCTAGCAAGCTTGGAAAAATAGGTATGGGTTAGATGTTTAATTTTATTCATGTCTATATAATGGTAGAATAAATATTGATCTTTACTTATAAGTTTTGATGCATGGAACCTTAGGTTATTTGATATGGTTTTTGATTGTACTTTTTGATAAATTTGAAGTTTTAAAGTTGAATCTTGAAATGGTTGATTGTTTATGATTGAATGTTTCTATTGAAGTTGTTTGAATTGTATTTGAAGAGTTTGATTGAGAATAGTTTTTGAAGTGATAGATTAATAGTAATGCATATTGCATATTGCATAATGTCATTTTGAGTCAAAAGATTTTTGGGGGGAAAAGAAAAGAATTTCAAGAAAATAAATATTTGAGAAATGAATTTTGTACTAAGGATATTTGATAGAAAAAGAACGAGTTTTGTAATTTTGAAATGAATACTTTTTATGTGAATTCTTTTCTTTATGTTTACTATCCGAAACATTGGTGGCAAGAGATTGATTGAGAATTGTGATAGTGGGTACTGTCAAGGACAGTTGGCAGTACTAGATGGATCAAGAAAAGGATAAAGTGAGAGAGAGTTTGATATGGTTGTGAAAGTATGACTGAGGTATTTGTTTTATGCTACCAATGTCAGAAGATAGTAAACGGGGTTTGAGTAGAATGGGTAAGACGGGACCTCTGGTCTGGGGGATAGACCTTTGGTCTAGGGAGTGTTTGGGCATGGGCAATCCCATAGATGGCCAGTCTTTATTGATTCTGTGTCGTGGTAGCCTGTCGGGTGCACTAACACTCTGACTACTGTCTACTTGTTCGTGTTTAGTGAGGCATTGCCGAATCACTGGACAGAGTGATGTTAAGCTCTAGCTTCACTAAACACTCAAAAGGGAAAATCTCCATGGAGTAATGAGTCAAAACGATTTTTAAAAGTATATTTTCAGTCAAAATCTGCATCTCATTCTCATAAGCATATTGCATTATTTGGACTATTATCAATTTTTTATGTATATTGATAATTGTATGAACTTATTATGCACTTGTCTGATTTGTTTGTGTGAGATGTGAATGAAATTAAATGTCTAACCCCATAAATATTTTTAAACCCAGATATTGGAGATCTCAATTAATGCAGAAAAAAATTGGATGTGCAGTTAGAAGGTCAGATGCAAAAATCCAGAGCATAGGATGGGGGGTTTTATTTTACTAAGTTGTTATAAAATGGTTTGTAATATCTAGTAACTTGTATTTAATAAATTTCTTTTCAATATAAATTTCTTCATTTGTTTAAGCATCTTTTCTACAAAATTATACTAATAATATAAATATTATTAACCATAAATAATTAGTTATGATTAACATATGTAATCTGGAAAGGGGGTTACATTAGTTGGTATCAGAGCTCTGGTTATGCATCTTTAGGGCTTGTGAGTGTAGGTCCATTAGGTTATAAGCTTCTTAAGTTCTGTGTAGAATTTTTTTTTAAATTATTTGATAATGATTGTATTTGTTTGAAAGTTGGTTGAATTCGTATGATATTATATTCTTAGGAAATTGAAATATTAGTTGTCCAATTAGTTTAACCAAAGGGTGTTAGTAAATCTAGGTAGAAAGGTCTCCTAGACGTGACATTGGTGTTACTAGATTGATTAAGAGAAATAGTTCATGGCACAATTTATATGAGAATTGGCGTAAGTTTTAGTCAAGAAGTAAATTCTAGTGGATGGAACCATATTAGTCAACTTTAAGAAAATGATGATCTACTTTAAGTTATAGAAAATTTGAATTTGAAAGAGATGAAGAATGGATTTAGATATTCAAGGATATTTTCATAGCTATGGAATGTCTTGATAAATGGAGATTTTATCATACTAGGTTCCAGTTTTAAGGAGATACTAAAGTTGGTGGAATGTTAGCTAGAGGATGTTAGAGAAAAAGAGAGAAATCATTGCCTAGGATATATTTAAACTTTATGGAGAAGTATTTTACTACTAGTGTTAGAAATTTAAAGGAGGTGAAATTCAATAAACTTATGGAAATTTGGAATTTGCTACTAAATTTGAGACACTGGTAAAAATAATCTAGATATTTGAACCTCACCTTTGAGAGAGAAAAAAAAAATGAGAAAGGACTAAGATATGATATTAGAAAGGTTGTAACTTCGTGGATAAATGCGAAACAGAGGAACATATGGATATGATTGCATAAAAGTAGAAATGTTGGAATGTGGCAAAGGTCTTTTGACTAATAAGTTGTATTTTTGAGACCTCAATTTTTGGATGATGTTCTAGGAAGGGAAATAGAATTTAGTGTAGATTTAATTGCTTGTAACAAACCTATTTCAATGGAGCCTTTCAAAACATTACCATTAGAATTAGTTGAACATAAGAAACAATTAGAAGAATTGTAGGAACAATTTATTAGACCAAGTATATCTATAGAGGGATCCTTAGATTTGTTAGAAAAATGGAGGTTCTACATTAAGTATAGATTATAGACAATTACATAAGGTAACAATAAATAATAAGTACCATTTTCCTAGAATAGATTATTTAATGGATCAACTTAAAGGAGCTACTACATTTCTAAAATATATTTAAGATTGAGATCTAGATCATCAAATAACATTTAGGATAGAGGATATTCTAAAGATTGCATTAAGGGAAATATATGGACATTATGAATATCAAGTGATGCCTTTAGGGTGACTAATGGTCTCACAGACTTTCTGAATTATATGAATAGAGTGTTTAGAGCATACTTAAATAAATTTGTAGTTGTATTTATAGATCATTACTATATTACAAAAGTAAAGAAGAATAAGAAATTCATTTAAGGATAGTTTTGGAAGTGTCAAGGAATAAACAATCATCATCAAAATTGTGTAAGTGTGAATTCTGGTTGGAGGAAATAAAATTTTTAGGACATGATATTTCAAAGGAAAGAATAAGTGTATATCCTTCAAAAGTGGAAGTTGGAATGGAAGTGGAGGAACCTAAAATTGTAATTGAGATTAGAAGTTTTCTAGGTTTAATCGGATACCTTAAGATCCATTGAAGGATTTTCAAATATAGCAAGACCTTTAACATAATTGACTAGGAAATATCACCTTTTTATTTGGAGTCAAGAAATGGGATTAGTTTTTGAGGTGTTATATTAAATAGGATCCAAATTAACCTTATGAAGTATCAGGGGTTAGGTTGGGTATCAATGTAGAATAAGAGAATGGTAGCTTATGTGTTCAATTATTTGAGGCCACATGAGATAAGTTATCATACCTATGATTTAGAATTAGCCACTATAAAGATTTGGAGACATTATTTATGGATCTAAATTTGATAGTGACTGTAATAGTTAAAATGTTAATTTGATCAGGAAGAGTTGAATATGAGACAAAGAAGGTGGATGAAATTTATAAAGGATTATGATTTTCAATTATTATTTCATCGAGGAATGGCCAAGGTATTGGTCAATCCTTTGGATAGAAAAGTCATTCATGTTTCAGCTATGATGATAAAAGAAACAGAATTGATATTTGGATACTTGAATTAGTATACTATTAGGGAAAAGGATAAAATAAAATGATATTAGGAATGATTCTATAAATAATGGGTTCTTAGAGGAAATTAAGGATATATAATAGAAGGGTGAATTTATACAAGGGAGGAAAATATTGATAGGAATAGGTAAGGTTGGAGATTTTAATTTAGAAATGAAAAATATCATACGATCTAGTAATAGAATTTGTATCCCTAATAATATTGAATTAAAAGATTTATTTTTGGAGGTAAGACGTATAAGTAAATTATTTATCTAAGAGCTATTAAAGTCCATACAGATTTGAAAGAGAGGTTTTAGTGTCCTAGAATGAAGAGGGGGCGTTGTAGAATATCTGGCACATTGATTAATATGTCAGAGATCTAAGATTGAGCATAAGAAACCATTTAACATGTTGCAACCATTGAAGATCCTAGTATGGAAGTAGGATATTGTACCTATGGATTTTGTAGTAGGTTTATCTAAAAACCTCATGAAGTTGTGACTCTATTTGGGAAATTATGGATAAATTAACTAAGACTGCACATTGTATAATGGTATATATTAGGCATTACCTAGAAAGATCAGCACAATTTTACATAAAAGAAATTGTGATGTTACATGAAATACCTACTACCATTGTATTGAATAAGGATCCTAGGTTTGATCCAAATTTTGGAGGGAATTCTATAAAGCTCTAGGAAGTAGAATACACAATAGTTCAACCTATCAACCTTAAATGAATGGACAAATAGAAAGGACTATTCAATCATTCAAAGATCTTTTGAGAGCTTGAGTATTAGAAGAAAAATTTAGTTGCATGGGAAGAAAATTTACCTTTACTAGAAATTACATATAATAATGTTATCATTGTAGTATGGGTTTAAGATCCTGATGAAGCATTCCATGGATGTAAATGTAGAATACCTTTAGTTTGGTGTTAGGATGGTGATAATTTATAAGGCCATGATCCAACAAACCACAAATAAGGTAAGAATAATTTAGGAGAAAATGAAAATTTGCATAGACTCGATAGAAAACTTATGTTGATAAAAGGAGAAAACCTTTAGAATTTCAGAAAAGGGATCATGTATTTTTGAAAGTCACACTTGTTACTATAGTTGATAGGTCTATAAAATTTAGTAAATTTACCCCTAAATATACTAGACCCTACCAAATTCTGCATCGAGTTGGAAATATCACCTATTAGGCAGTCTTATCACCTTTCATGAGATGTTCCATGAGTCACAATTAAGACAATATATCTTAGATCTGACACATGTCATAGAACGTAATCATATGGAGATAAAGAAAACCCAACAATTGAACCAAACCCTATTAAGATTAAGGGTAGAATGATTAGGCGTGTAAGAATGGAAAGAAATATATATCACTAGTTAAGGTTATCAAGAATGACACAAGAGATAACAACATTTGAAAACTCAAGGAGAAAATGAAAGTACAGTACTTTCACCTATTTATATAGAATGTGGTAGAAATTTCGAGGACGAAATTTATTTAGCGGGGAAGAATTGTAACATCCTAAATTTTATAACTATTTATCTATGTGTTTCTACAAATTATTATATATATTAAATACTATGTAAGTTAATGTGAATGAAATTTATGTAGCATTATTTAACCAGATTTTCTAAATTCACTAACATTATTTTATTATCTAAATTGACTGTTTCTCGGACAGCGTTAGGAGCACGCTGTAAAATATGAGAAACTCAATTTAAGAAAATTTAAGTAATCTATAACTTAAACAATAATCTATTGAGTGTAGATTAAGAATAAATACAGTTAAGAGAGAAAATCTCTAAATTAAAATTTATAGAAATTCTCTAAGGATTTAACAAGAAAAAGTTATTCTGCTAAAACCTTAAGCTAGAAAATTATGGAAAAATGTTCAAAAGAATATAAAAATGTTATCATCAATATAGTATGCTTGGAATAATTAATAAAAATGTATAGTTAGGAGAAATTAAAATACAAGTCTCAACCAATCAAATTATGACATATAAGCAAATCCTAATTTATTTATTTAATATTAATTAACATAATTAAGAGATGATCAAGAGACAAAAGTTTGTATTTTTAATGGTCAAGATTCTAATGATGATATTAGTTTCTCAAAATTATAATTAATTTGTAAGATATTATAATAATTCTACAATATTCTAGAAAGTTCTACAAAACTCTCCAAAGTACATATCTAATTACCAAATAATTAAATGGGTTGGAAGCTTAACTTTTAAGATATTCAAATAACTCAAGAAAGTTCTACAAAATTCTACATAATAAGAAATCTAGAATGGATTAGATGCTTAACCATTAAGATATTTAAATAATTCTACAAAATTCTAGGATGTTCTATAAATTTCTACAAAAAAAAAAAAAGGGACACATAATCACCATGTGATTAAAATGAATTGAAAACTTCATCATTAAGATAACTAAATAACTCTACAAAATTCTAGAAAGTGGACATCGCATCACCAAATTATTAAATAAATTAGAAACTTAACCATTAAGATACTTAAATAATTCAAGGAAATTCTAGAAAGTCCTATAAATATCTACAAAATGGACACCTAATCACTATGTTATAAAATATCTTAGGAAATATCAAGAAAAATCTACACATCTAGAATATTGGAGAATGGAGGTGGAGACTAGTATAAATAGGAGAAACCACACACCAAAAAGCTCACCAACAACCCTTAACAACTAGACCTAAACCAATTCCAAGAAACACCCAAAAATACTCCATCTTTTCCACAACCAAGGAGTAAAACAAGGAGTAAACAACTAAAATTTCAAGAAAAGGGGAAGAAAGGAAGAAGATAAGAGGAAGAGAAAGAAGTAGGAGAAGAAGAAATCAAGGAAATTAGGAAAAAGCTAGCAAGCTTGGAAAAATAGGTATGGGTTAGATGTTTAATTTTATTCATGTCTATATAATGGTAGAATAAATATTGATCTTTACTTATAAGTTTTGATGCATGGAACCTTAGGTTATTTGATATGGTTTTTGATTGTACTTTTTGATAAATTTGAAGTTTTAAAGTTGAATCTTGAAATGGTTGATTGTTTATGATTGAATGTTTCTATTGAAGTTGTTTGAATTGTATTTGAAGAGTTTGATTGAGAATAGTTTTTGAAGTGATAGATTAATAGTAATGCATATTGCATATTGCATAATGTCATTTTGAGTCAAAAGATTTTTGGGGGGAAAAGAAAAGAATTTCAAGAAAATAAATATTTGAGAAATGAATTTTGTACTAAGGATATTTGATAGAAAAAGAACGAGTTTTGTAATTTTGAAATGAATACTTTTTATGTGAATTCTTTTCTTTATGTTTACTATCCGAAACATTGGTGGCAAGAGATTGATTGAGAATTGTGATAGTGGGTACTGTCAAGGACAGTTGGCAGTACTAGATGGATCAAGAAAAGGATAAAGTGAGAGAGAGTTTGATATGGTTGTGAAAGTATGACTGAGGTATTTGTTTTATGCTACCAATGTCAGAAGATAGTAAACGGGGTTTGAGTAGAATGGGTAAGACGGGACCTCTGGTCTGGGGGATAGACCTTTGGTCTAGGGAGTGTTTGGGCATGGGCAATCCCATAGATGGCCAGTCTTTATTGATTCTGTGTCGTGGTAGCCTGTCGGGTGCACTAACACTCTGACTACTGTCTACTTGTTCGCGTTTAGTTAGGCATTGCCGAATCACTGGACAGAGTGATGTTAAGCTCTAGCTTCACTAAACACTCAAAAGGGAAAATCTCCATGGAGTAATGAGTCAAAACGATTTTTAAAAGTATATTTTCAGTCAAAATCTGCATCTCATTCTCATAAGCATATTGCATTATTTGGACTATTATCAATTTTTTATGTATATTGATAATTGTATGAACATATTATGCACTTGTCTGATTTGTTTGTGTGAGATGTGAATGAAATTAAATGTCTAACCCCATAAATATTTTTAAACCCAGATATTGGAGATCTCAATTAATGCAGAAAAAAATTGGATGTGCAGTTAGAAGGTCAGATGCAAAAATCCAGAGCATAGGATGAGGGGTTTTATTTTACTAAGTTGTTATAAAATGGTTTGTAATATCTAGTAACTTGTATTTAATAAATTTCTTTTCAATATAAATTTCTTCATTTGTTTAAGCATCTTTTCTACAAAATTATACTAATAATATAAATATTATTAACCATAAATAATTAGTTATGATTAACATATGTAATCTGGAAAGGGGGTTACACAGATGGCTTCCTCCTTCCATGGTTGATGTAGAGTATGAAGGGGAAGACCTTGCCCTTGATCTAGGCTCACCAAAGGGTAGAGAAAAAGGTGACTTATGATAGGAAAAAGGAAGATAGTCGTGAGGAATAGATGGTTGGCAGAAGTGTTTAGGGTTAAGGTGTTTGGTGCTCACAAGTTGGCTCACTCCAAGTGTAGGTGGAGGCCACTCTAGGTTTCCTATTCTCCAAGGGTGGAGATAGGAGGAGGTTAGCCGAAACTAACTAGTGACTAAGGATGGATTTTGAGGCACAAAAGGCTCACTCAATATCATATAATCCAAAGTATTTACAAGTGGTGGGGTGTTGGGTATTTATAGGAGGGGAGGCATCTAGGGTTGCATTTGGGACATGCATGGCCGAAATTCATAAGGCAAATGCACTCCAAATGACATGCCAAATGAACCCTAGATGCTACTTGGTGACCAAGTTTGGAATCTATGGGTCTAGATTGGCTACATCAAGGTGCATGATATGATCATGCAACCTTTACCCTCCACTTGGGCCTAAGCCTTTCTATCACCAAAAATAGATCCAAAACTCACCAAAAATAGGCGTCACCTCCTAATGTGATACCCTAGCCCAAATTAGAAACCTAATCTCCTAAAGCACCCCATAATACAAGGGTAAAATGGGAAATACAAAGAAATAAATCCTATGACTAAAATACCCCAAAATACAAGGGTAAAAATGGAAAATATAATAAATCCTAAATTAATGAGGCTTAGGAGAGCACTAATACTCTATGATCATGAGGAGAGTGTCCCTTGGTGTGTGAACTCCCTCCTCCTCTTCAACTCTCCTAGCCATGGACCTAGTGATGGGGCCCACATGTGTCTTCAAGGATGGTCCTCCATCATCCCCTCCTTCTTGAGAAGCATCTGTCCTCAGATTAGATTCTTCATCCAAATCCTCAGCTCCTAAAAATGGTGTGAGATCACAAACATAAAAAGATGAGCTAGTGCCATAATCAGAAGGAAGGTCTAATTTATATGCATTGTCGTTTATTTTGTGAAGGACTTGGAATGGTCCATCTCCCCTAGGGTTTAGTTTTGACATCCTTTGAGTAGGAAATCTATCCTTCCTCAAATGAAGCCAAACCCAATCCCCAACTTCAAAAGTAAGTTTCTTTCTTCCTTTGTTGTTGTATTTGGCATATTTTTGAGTTTGTTGTTCAATTTGACTCTTGATCTTTTCATGGTATTTTTTGATGAAATCCGCCCTAGATACTCCTTCTTTGTGAAACAAGGAAGGGGTATTAGGGAGGGGTGTAACACCCCAATTTTCAAAAAGGTTATTATTATTATTAGATGGTATTTGGTCATAATTATTTTAATAATTATAGAGGAATATTATTTTGTACGTTTTAAATAATTATTATTTTGGACAATTATTTTGTACGTATTAAATAAGTATTTTTATTAGCATTTTTAAATAAATATTTATATGTTTTAAGAGAAGGTTGATTTTATATGATATTTTGTTATTGAAATTATATTATTATATTTAGGGTCAGAAATATATTATTATTATAGAGAAAAAATATTTTATAATATACATGTATTTATTTTATTTAATTATTTTGAGGAAAATTAGAAGTGGGTTAGAAGAGAAGGAAAATGGGTTGGGTTGACCCAGTCCAACGGATTAATTTTAAGAAAGGAGTCAGGTGAGTTAACCCTATCTGCCTCATTTGCGTTCTGAAGGGTTAGGGAAAAAAAGAGGAGAAACAAAGAGCTCTAAGGAAGAGTACTCAGGAACGATCGTAGATCACACCAAGACCATTCATCTTCTGCTCATCCAGGTACGGGGGAGATGGGTTTCTTCATATGTGAATATAGGGGCATTCGGGTAGTGAGGGCAATCCCTAAGTCCCTCTAGGAACTCTATTTAAAATTCTGAACGATTATCTGTGCAATCGATGTTCTAAATTCTTAATTCATTTGGAAGAACTTATTTCTTGAATTTTCTTTGAATTCCATTGGGGCTTTCTTGTTAATTCTTTATCCTTAAATTTGATGACTTGAATTTTATGTGTTAAGAAGAGTTTAGATTTTTTTTTGTAAAACCAATGGAAACCAATTTTTGAGGCTTGAGATGTGTATGGATTGATTTGGAACGTATGAAGAATATAAATGGAGTTAAACTGAACCAACGGGGTGTAGAAGTAGTGAAAATTGGTAAAAATCTTGTTGAAACTCGTAAAACGCAGGTTTAATTTCACAGAGGGGAGTCTGGGCAGAGATTTGGGCACTCAGCGCCAGTTTTGGGCGTCGGGCGTCGGGACCCCGACATACGTTTGTAATTTTGCGATATCTTTCTGTGTAGTTATCCAAATCGAGTGCCGTTTGTTTTTTTAGAAACTAGACATCTGGGGATACCATTTAGAGACAAGAATCGTGTAAAAATATTAATATTTCATCAAGTTATGTGAGTTTCAATTTGAGCCTTCCAATCTGTGTGCGAACCACAACATCAATTTTTGTGAGCCCTGAATGGTAACCTAAACGACTTTATTAGGATTTGTGTTCTTCATGAAAGTTGTAGATATTGATGTTAGGATTCTAATGGAGTTGGGATCACTTAGAAAGGATATGTATATCTCGAGTTATGGTTAAATTATTAACTGAATGTCATAGATATTGTGATGTGTGTGAAGAATTATGTGAAATTTGTGATCTATGATGTTGATAACTTAATGATAGGTACCTAGCATGTGAGGATGATATTGCATGGATTTTTATTGACATGTGATGATGTTATATAATGGAGATGCATTAATTATGAGTTACGTGGGATGCATGAGTTGCATGAGACTTATGAGTTGCATGTGGTGCTTGAGAAGCCAGACGTGGCTATATTGCATTGGACCCTGGGCCCAGAGAGGGGTTGAGACAGGGGGGACCATGACGGGAGGCATTCCATGCGTGGGCCGTTGGGTGTTTAACTGCGCAGCTCACTGGCCACAGAGGGTTTAACGGTGGGTGGATTGCCTTTGCACGGGCCGCTGGGTGTTTAACCGTGCAACATACCGGCCCTGGGAGGGTGTGAGAACGGTATGCCCGCATTGGCAACAACTAAGGGAATTGATGAGGTACGCCCATTGTGCGGAGTGCCAAGTTGAGACTCTTAGGAGAGGAGATGTGTATGAGCATATAGTGAGCATGTGTATGAAAGCTTGTATGATTGAAAAAAAAATGATGTTTGGTAATTATATGAGATGTATTTGTTGTTTATAGTTAATGATGATATTTTGGTGCACGGTGTGGGGTGGGAATTGGGTAGCTCTATGTTCATATATGATGTTATCTATCTCTCACCGTCTTGTTTTTATGTGGTTTTCTTTTAGGTGAAGATGAAGGCACTCATAGTGTTGAGTTCTAAAGGGAAAGGGTTTTGCTCTGATAGGATGTGACATTGGGGCATGAATTTAGGATGCTTTAGTTATGAATTGTTATTTGTCGTTTGAGGAGACTTATTTTTAGGAGTTTTATATTCACCTTATATTTGTAAATTCTGGATCCCTTTCATTTTTCTTTAGAGACCTTGATAATTTTCTTTTAAGAGTAAAACTTTATTATTATTATTATTATTATTTCTATTTATTTCAAGACTTGTGAACCTATGAGTTTTTATTAAAATATGTGGACCCTTCTTGATGTTATATTTATTGAATTATTCTTATTGTTGTTACTTATCTATTATGGGGTAGAACGGTGTCACAAGGGGTAAAAGATCAAGAGGAGTGATTGGGTTAAAGCCATAGACAACTTCAAAGGGGGAAAGATTAGTAGTCTTATGGACTACTCTATTGTATGCAAATTCTAAATGGGGGAGACAATCATCCCAAGTTTTCTTATTTCCTTTGAGGAGTACCCTCAACAAAGTGGATAGGGATCTATTTACTACTTCGGTTTGGCCATCGGTTTGAGGATGACAAGTAGTAGAATAGAGGAGCTTAGTTCCTAGTTTTTCCCATAAAACTTTCCAAAAATGACTAAGGAACTTAGCATCCCTATCGGACACAATTGTTTTGGGTAGACCATGCAAACGGAACACTTCCCTAAAGAAAAGTTTAGCTATATAGCTAGCATCATCCACTTTGTGGCATGGTAAAAAATGAGCCATTTTGCTAAAACGGTCCACTACCACAAAGATGGAGTCAAATCCCCTTTGAGTCCTTGGAAGCCCAAGCACAAAGTCCATGCTAATATCTACCCAAGGGGAGCTAGCTATAGGAAGGGGGGTATTGTGACACCCTTACTACCCCAACACATACATCATAATAATGTAATTAAATTAAGAAAAATAAACTTTAAAATTTGGTAAAAGGGTTCACATAAACTTCAAAAATCGTTCTTTAATAACCTTGAATATTAAAGATTTAGAAAATGAAACACAAAAGTTTACAAATTATTTTCAAAATGATATTTACAATTCCAAATCCATATAAAAATTCTTTCCTAAAAGTCCTCTGCCCCGATGTCACAATATCAAAGCATACCCCTAATTTAACTGTTGGCATTCTAGATGCCACTCGCAGCCGGATCTTCCTCACCTAAAACATCCACAAAATTGTACGGTGAGAAACGAAAACATCTATATGTAAAGTACATACAAACACACAACATATCATCTCATTATAACTCGATACATAACAAAATATTCATAAACATTTCAATGTATCATAACTTTATCAATTACGCATCATCATCACGTCACAATTCGCAATCACAACAATCATCACAAATCTTACAATCAACCCTATGCCAAGGTCACGCCTATAGCATCTCTTGCCCAAGGTCGTGCCACCCCCGACATAAGTATTAATTGTCTCACACATCCCACCCTATGCCAATGGTACACTCGTCCCTAAAATATCATCTACCCAGGGTTCGTATCATCCATGATCATCCAGGAGTACGCTCATCCCTGAAGCATCACCTACCCAGGGTTCGTATCATCCCTGATCATCCAGGAGTACGCTCGTCCCTGAAGCATCACCTACCCAGGGTTCGTATCATCCCTGATCATCCAGGAGTACGCTCGTCCCTGAAGCATCACCTACCCAGGGTTCGTATCATCCTTGATCATCAAGGGGTACGCTCGTCCCTGAAGCATGAGTGTGAGGAACCACAATCACATCACAATCACATTCCACACAACATCTCATTGTTCAATTCCATACACACATCAGATAAGTCCAAAATAATGGGTTTCATATATCTCAAGCAATTCACATCTAAGTCATCAATTTTACCAATTAATATAATAATCAATGGAATTATCAATTTAATACAATCTTAACATAAATAGTAAAATTCCCAATTATTCCAAAACCTAACACACAGGCACTTTCTACAGTTTCGTTCTCCCTCTCAGATTATGTTTTTTACAAATTAAATATGTATTTCTAATCCTCAACACATACAAAATTTAATGGGATCATCAATTTCTCAAACAGAAATATTCCAATTTTTCCAAAACCTAGCTTACAAGCACTTTTCTATAATTTCGTTCTCTCTCCCAGATCATCACTTTTACAAATAATATATATATTCATGATCCTAAATTCATACAGAATCATGTAAAACCAATAATTCTCCAAACAGAAATAATTATAAAATTACTCATAATCTTAAGGGCTCTTCCTCTACCCAGTTCCCTCATGTAACTCTACATATAAATAATTCCCATTTCCCCCGTACCTGGATGAGCAGAAGATGAATGGTCTTGGTGTGATCTAAGATCGTTCCTGAGTACTCTTCCTTAGAGCTCTTTGTTTCTCCTCTTTTTTTCCCTAACCCTTCAGAACGCAAATGAGGCAGATAGGGTTAACACCACCTGACTCCTTTCTTAAAATTAATCCATTGGACTGGGTCAACCCAACCCATTTTCCTTCTCTTCTAACCCACTTCTAATTTTCCTCAAAATAATTAAATAAAATAAATACATGTATATTATAAAATATTTTTTCTCTATAATAATAATATATTTCTGACCCTAAATATAATAATATAATTTCAATAACAAAATATCATATAAAATCAACCTTCTCTTAAAACATATAAATATTTATTTAAAAATGCTAATAAAAATACTTATTTAATACGTACAAAATAATTGTCCAAAATAATAATTATTTAAAACGTACAAAATAATATTCCTCTATAATTATTAAAATAATTATGACCAAATACCATATAATAATAATAATAATAATAATAATAATAATAATAACCTTTTTGAAAACTGGGGTGTTACAGGTATAGAGTCCATGAGGCATTACCCTTGATTTAGCTTTCAAACAAGTAATGCATTTGGAGCAATGCCTTTGGACATCTATTCTCATGTGGGGCCAATAAAATTTAGCTTTCAAGAAGCTTAGGGTTTTATCAACCCCAAAATGGCCCATGAGACCGCCTTCATGACTCTCTTTGACCAAAAGTTTTCTAATGGATCCTTAGGGTATGCAAAGTTTGCCCATTCTAAAAAGATACCCCTCAAGAAGATAGAATCCATCAAAAAGGCTTTTGGAGACATTTGGCATAAGTGGCTTGGAAGTCTAAATCAAGCTCATACAATTCCTTTACATCATCAAAGTCAAGTATTTGTGTTCCTAAGGTGGAGAGCAAGGTGTGCCTCCTTGAAAGAGCATCGGCTACTACATTGCTCTTTCCCTTCTTATATTTGATGATGTAGGGGAATTGTTCAAGATATTCCACCCACTTTGCATGCCTTTTATTTAACTTACCTTGCCCTCTATGATACTTGAGTGACTCATGGTCGGTGTGAATAACAAATTCTTTAGTCACCAAGTAGTGCTCCCAAACTTGGAGAGCTCTTAGGAGGGCATAGAGTTCCTTGTCATAGGTGGGATAATTCAAGGTGGCCCCATGAAGTTTTTCACTAAAGTAAGCAATGGGGTGACCTCCTTGAAGTAACACAGCACCTATGCCCAAACCGGATGCATCACATTCTAGCTCAAAGGTTTGATCAAAATTTGGTAGAGCTAGAATGGGTGCATTGGTGAGTTTCTCTTTTAGGTTTTTAAATGCTTTTTCTTGGGCTTCACCCCAAAGGAAGGGCACATCCTTCTTAACAAGCTCGTTAAGAGGGGATGCAAGTGTGGAGAAGTCTTTTACAAACCTTCTATAGAAGCTAGCTAAGCCATGAAAACTTCTAACTTCTCCAACATTTTTTGGGGTGGGCCATTCTTGGATAGCCTTTATTTTCTCGGAGTCAACTTGTACTCCCTCTTTGCCAACAATGAAGCCCAAAAATTTAAATTGTTCTTGACAAAAAGTACATTTTTCACGGTTGGCATAGAGGTGGTTGACTCTAAGAATTATTAGGACTTGCCTTAGATGTCCAAGATGTTCATCTAAGGTCTTACTATACACAAGGATGTCATCAAAGTAGACAACCACAAATTTTCCTATGCAATCCCTAAGAATATGATTCATTAGGCGCATGAAAGTACTAAGGGCATTAGTGAGACCAAAAGGCATCACTAACCACTCATATAAACCAAACTTGGTCTTAAAAGCGGTTTTCCATTCATCACCTTCTTTGATTCGAATTTGGTGATAACCACTTTTAAGGTCAATTTTGGAAAAGATGATGGCCCCATGTAATTCGTCTAACATATCATTTAGCCTAGGGATTGGGTGCCTATATTTTATTGTTATGTTATTGATGGCTCTACAATCAGTGCACATCCTCCATTTGCCATCTTTCTTAGGCACCAAGAGAACGGGGACGGCACAAGGGCTAAGGCTCTTTTGAACCCAACCCTTCTTCAACAAGTCATCAACTTGAGCTTCTATCTCTTTGGTTTCTTGTGGGTTAGTCCTATAGGCGGGCCTATTAGGAAGACTAGAACCCGGTATGAGGTCTATTTGATGTTCTATTCCTCTTAAAGGTGGAAGTCCACTTGGAACTTCTTGAGGAAATAGATCATCAAACTCCTTTAAAAGTTGTTGAACCTCATGAGGTAGAGACTCAAGCTCATGACTAGTGGCAGCAAGTGTCTCTTTGAAATACAGAAGGTACAAAGGTTGTTCAATCAAAAGTGTGTTTTTGATATCATTTTTAAGGGATAAAACAATTTTATGAACAACTTCTTTAGAGGGGACACTTGCCTCTAAACTTGGTACCTCCTCTTCCCCTTCTTTATTTTTAAGGGAAAGGTCTTTTTTTTCTTTCTTTGGTTTTCTACTTTTTTTTTCTTCTCCCTCTCTTTTGTCCTTCATTTTGAGTTGGTCCTCATACACTTGGGAGGGTGATAGAGGACACAACACAATCCTTTTACCTAAGTGATGAAAACTTATTTTGTTGGTTAGGCCGTCATGAATAGTTTTTTGGTCAAATTGCCAAGGCCTTCCAAGTAAAATATGACTAACATCCAATGGCACTATATCACATAAAACTTCATCTTGGTCTAGGTTACTAGATTGGTTTCCAAGAAGCCTTCTAACCATTAACAAGTCTCCTTCACAAGGGTAAATTTCTTCCTCGGACTCTAAGTTTTCTTCTTCATCACTTGAAGAAGAAGAAGAAGTTTCATCAAGGCTACTATAGTGGTCTTGGCCCTTTAAAATCATGATTTTCTTTGTTGGGCATTGAGAGGCAATGTGCCCTCGACCAAGGCACTTAAAGCACTTGATGTCACTTGTCTTAGTGTCTTTGGAAGATGTCTTTTGAGAGGTTTCTTTTTCTTTTTCTTTAGGAAAAGGATTGGAAGAGGGGCCCTCCTTCTTAAAACTCTTGAAATAAGATGGAGTGGAGTCTTTTCTAAAAGTTTTTCTTTTAAGTTGGTGCTCCACTCTAGAACAAAGTTGAACAAGCTCATTCAAATCTCTATATGGTAAGAGCTCAACTTTGTCCCTTATTTCAAGGTTAAGACCACTTTGGAATCTTGAGATGGTGGTCGTCTCTTCTTCCCTTATCCCAGCCCTCATCATGAGTAACTCCATAGATTGCCTATATTCTTCCACACTAGATGACCCTTGTTTCAATCTTTGTAGCTTATCCATAAGCTCACGGTCATAGTATGGAGGAATATGCCTCCTTCTCAAGGCACTACAGAGCTCATTCCAATATTGAATTGGAGGCTCATGGTTTATTCTTCTCTTTTTTTCTAAGGAGGTCCACCAATACATGGCATGCCCTTGGAAGCTAAGGGTTGCCAAAGAAACCTTTCTCTCTTCACTCACTCCATGGCAAGAAAATAGTTGTTCTACTTTCATTTCCCAATCCAAATAAGTTTCCACATTGTCTTTGCCATGGAATGGGGGAAGAGGGATGTGGGGTTCCCTATTGGAAGACTCCCTATGTCTATGATGCCTTGGGGGTCTTTGATAGTAACCATCATTGTGATGGCTACTAATGAAGGTATCACTTAGAGGTTGGGTGTGATGCCCTTCCTCCTCATGAACACTTGCATACATATGCCCCTTTCCTCTTGAGGGTTGAGGAGAAGTGACTCTTGGTTTTGAACCACTAGCCTCTCCTCCCACAACTAGTCTTTCAAGCAATCTTTTTATTTCTTCATTATTTCTTTCAAACACTTTTTCTTTTCTTCTCAATTCTTCCTCTCTTTTTATATTTTCCTCTTCTTTTTTTCTTAGGTAATCTTTCAATTCCCTAAGTTCATCCCTAACACTAGACCTAGTACTACGAGAATTATGACCATGGACACTAGAATGATCACTCATCTTTGATCCAAAAAAGGTTTTCACAAAGTTGTTTTCAAAAAGGGTTTGAAATGGTTTTCACAAAGAGTGAGTGATAAAAAGGTTTTCACAAAAAGGGTTTTCAAGGTGCAGGATAGGTAGGAAAAGGCCTAAGTGTACAAAGTGAACTTTCAAGGGGAGGTGGACTACAAAGAATCACTTAATAACCAAGCCCTATCAAGTAAAAATCACTAAGCCTTTTCTACTTTTCTTACAAAACAATTTGGCACAATAGTAATGTGTGTGTGTGCACGTTACCCCTAGTAGGCAAAGGCCTTCTAAACGTAAATTGGAGCAAAGATAAGAGTCCTAACAATTATACTACCAATAACTATAAAGCATGCGAAAGAAAAGCACTTAAAACATATTCTAGTCGAGGTCCTAGGTGAAGGTTTTCAAATCACCTTCAAACTACACGAAGCTAAACCAAAATGAAGAGGTTTAAGAATGGCCAATTACAAACCAAAAGAATGAAAACAAGGCCAAGAACACAAAAGGCCGAAAAGAACAATTCAAGCAAAAATTATGAAAAACAAAAGTCTTGGTCTTCAAACTCCTCCACTTGGGGTTCCTTCACAAAGAGCAAACTTGTTAGTCCTCTCCAAGTGTTTAACACTCCTTTTGTATGGTGGAAATCCCTCCAAAGGCTAGGTTTGGATTCGGTTCACTCCTCCACTCAAATCCACCAAAGGTGTGCTAGTTTGCTAGATAGGTTCTTCACCTACAAACAAAATGAAACCAACCCAAAGAGCAAGAGTCCAAGAAATAAAACTGAAAAGCACAATTAGGGAAGGCTAAACTCAGAGAGAATTAGTTGAGACAAAACAAAAGACGCCAAAGAAAAGACAAACTAAAATTAAGACTCAATCAAAAATAGGAAGCACACAAAAGAGTAATCCTAGAATGGCACTAGAATGGATTAGTGTTTAGTCCACTTGCTTAAGTCTTTTAATTGATTCGTTCCAGCCACCTTTAAGGTCTCAAAATAGGTCAATAATGGTCTTAAGTCCAACTCCAAAAAGCATAGGTATTGGTCCAAGTCCACAAGTCTAACAAAAAGTCCTTTTTGGTCAAATATTTTTTTTTTGTTCTTTCTTTTATACTTTCTTTTCACGTCACTTTCTTTTATACTTTGGGTCCAATTTTTTTTTTTAATGTTCAGCCCAATTGTTGCTTAGGTTTTGCACTTGTGGGTGGAGAGAAATTAGGTCAAATTTTAGGAGAAGGAGAGGAGGACAAGTGGCGGTTTCTTAGTGGTGCTTAGGGAATCTTTTGAGTGGAAATTGATTTGTACTATCTAGTACAAGTTGTTTTGCACAAAATTTTCAGCACACCTCTTAGATTCTTTTAGGGTTATTAAGAATCAAATAAAGACCATAACAAGTGGAATGCAAGGGAAAAGTGGGCAGCAATTTTTATGCATGTGCAAGGAAGCATTTCACACATGGAAACTCAAAATACAAAGAACATGCTAGGACTAAGTAGCATGCATGAATGACTCCTAGATGGTAGCTATATGTCACGCCCACTATATATATCATGCACTATGGTATTTTTTTTTGTTCATGTATTCATGCAAAGGTGTTTGGCACATACATGGAATTTTGTAGACAAAATATAGGAAACAAGACTTGACAAAACTTCAAAAGATTCAAAAATCAAAAAGCATGTTCATCATGTTAATATGAGACTCAACCTAAAATTAGAAAAACATGGCAACCCTAACAATGGAAACCTAAAAATGACAAGGAAGGTTCACAAGGAACAAGAACATGAACCATAAGCATTCGGTCATACAAATCAAGGCAAAAAGAAAGACAAAGACCGAATGGAAGAAAATGACAAAAGACTAGGAAGACAATGTTTTTACCCTTGATGATCCTTGGCTCTAGATACCACTTGATGGCTTCCTCCTTCCATGGTTGATGTAGAGTATGAAGGGGAAGACCTTGCCCTTGATCTAGGCTCACCAAAGGGTAGAGAAAAAGGTGAATTATGATAGGAAAAAGGAAGATAGTCGTGAGGAATAGATGGTTGGCGGAAGTGTTTAGGGTTAAGGTGTTTGGTGCTCACAAGTTGGCTCACTCCAAGTGTAGGTGGAGGCCACTCTAGGTTTCCTATTCTCCAAGGGTGGAGATAGGAGGAGGCTAGCCGAAACTAACTAGTGACTAAGGATGGATTTTGAGGCACAAAAGGCTCACTCAATATCATATAATCCAAAGTATTTACAAGTGGTGGGGTGTTGGGTATTTATAGGAGGGGAGGCATCTAGGGTTGCATTTGGGACATGCATGGCTGAAATTCATAAGGCAAATGCACTCCAAATGACATGCCAAATGAACCCTAGATGCTACTTGGTGACCAAGTTTGGAATCTATGGGTCTAGATTGGCTACATCAAGGTGCATGATATGATCATGCAACCTTTACCCTCCACTTGGGCCTAAGCCTTTCTATCACCAAAAATAGATCCAAAACTCACCAAAAATAGGCGTCACCTCCTAATGTGATACCCTAACCCAAATTAGAAACCTAATCTCCTAAAGCACCCCATAATACAAGGGTAAAATGGGAAATACAAAGAAATAAATCCTATGACTAAAATACCCCAAAATACAAGGGTAAAAATGGAAAATATAATAAATCCTAAATTAATGAGGCTTAGGAGAGCACTAATACTCTATGATGATGAGGAGAGTGTCCCTTGGTGTGTGAACTCCCTCCTCCTCTTCAACTCTCCTAGCCATGGACCTAGTGATGGGGCCCACATGTGTCTTCAAGGATGGTCCTCCATCAGAGGCCATCATGTATAGTGTGTTTATCAAATTGCCATGGCCTACCAAGCAAAATATGACAAGCTTCCATAGGGATCACATCACATAAAACTTTGTCTTTATAGTCCCCTATAGAAAACTTGACCTTCACTTGTTGATTTACCTCCAATTCCTCACCTTCATTGAGCCAATGAAGTTTATAAGGATGAGGATGAGGAATAGTGGTAAGGGCTAACTTGTTAACCAATCTTGTACTACAACAATTAGAGCATGATCCACTATCAACAATAAGAGAACAATTTCTTTTGGAAACTAAACATCTTGTGTGAAAGATGTTCTCTCTTTGTGATAGTAAAGTGGGACAAGGTTGACTTCCAAGAAGCCTTTTGATCATAAGAAGATCACCATCAACAGGATATAGCATTTCAATTGGATGATCTTCCTCACTAGTCTCACTATCACTTGAAGTGGTAGAACTAGATTCATCATGACTGCTATAAATGTCTTGTCCTCTCAAAATCATAACCTTTTTAGTTGGACATTGAGAAGTTATATGGCCTCTCCCAAGACATTTAAAACATTTGATGTCACTAGTTTTACTACTAGAAGTGACAACATTTTTATTTTTATCTTTTTCTTTTTCTATTTCTTTTTCTTGACCCTTACTAGAGTTTTTAGAAGAGTCATATTGACCCTCCCTCTTTTCTTCTTTCTTGATATAAGAGCTAGATTGAGTTTTGCCTTTAAAAGAACTTTTTCTCAAATTTTGTTGTTCCACCCTTATACAAAGTTGGACCAAATCATCAAGGTCCCTATAAGGGAGTAACTCAACTCTATCTCTAATATCAAAATTTAGACCACTCAAAAATCTAGCAATGGTCAATCTTTCTTCCTCCCTTATCCCAGCCCTCATAAGATACAACTCCATTTTCTGTCTATACTCCTCCACACTCATGTTCTTTTGTTGGAGTCTTTGGAGCTTATCCATAAGCTCCCTACTAAAATAAGAAGGAATGTGCCTTCTTCTCATAGCACTCCTCAATTCATTCCAATAAGTGATGGGAGGATCATTGTGAAGTCTTCTCTCTCTTTCCAAGGATGTCCACCAATACATGGCTTGTTCTTGGAAAGCTAGGGTGGCTA
Organism: Cajanus cajan; assembly: GCF_000230855.2. Taxonomy (NCBI): domain Eukaryota; kingdom Viridiplantae; phylum Streptophyta; class Magnoliopsida; order Fabales; family Fabaceae; genus Cajanus; species Cajanus cajan. The sequence goes on from NC_138518.1 coordinate 20,921,761, forward strand.
AAGGAACTCTTCTTTCCTCACCTACTTGATGACAAGTGAAGATTTGCTCCACTTTCATCTCCCAATCTAAGTAGGCGTCCACATTTTCTTTTCCATGAAAGTAAGGGAGATCAACCCTTGATTCCCTCACTTTTGGTTCCTTAATGACTCTCCTAGGTCTAGGTTGGTAGAAAGCATCCATATTCAAGCTACCATCATATTCTTGGCTTTGAGAGTCATTGGAACTCTTAGTGGAACTTTTTGAAGAACTTTTTTGACTTTTGCTTTTATGTATTTTTTTTTTTAAGTTTTGCTTCTTGTTGCTTAATCTTTTGTATCTCTTCTTCTAAAGCAAGAAGTTGTACTTCTCTTTCAATCTTTTCCTTTTGTTTTTGAAGTACCTCTTCATGCTTTCAAAGTTTTAATGCTTCAACCTCCTTAACAATTCTTTTAAAACTTTTAGGAGATTCAAAGTCACTACTACTTTGAGAATGATGACTCATGATTAAGCAAATAGAATTTATATGCTATGCAAAAAGTTATAAAATATTTTTGGGATTTTCTAGGAATGAAAATAGCACTTGGAAGTCTAAGTGTACAAGTTGCACTATCAAGGGAGGTGAGCTACAAAGAGCCACTTAATAACCAAGCCTTTTCAAGTGGAAATCACTAAACTCCTTTGTGGTACTTTCAATTCCCCAAAACTTTTCACAAAATTTTTGTATGCTTTTCACAATTTGTTTGTTTTGACACTAAACTAAGCGTGAGCAAATAAAACTACACAATTCTAGACGTTTAAAGGCAGAAAAATAAAACAATTAAGGACAAGAAACTTAAAGGAAACAAGATAAGCAACTAGTCGGATATCCTAAGTGGAAGCTTGAAACATATGAAATTTCCAAGCCGCTTCCACTAGTACTACACGTGAGTAGCTACCAAAGGAGTTAGATATACCTGACCAGCTTCTTAATACTCCCTCCAAGCTTTACAAATTGGTTTAAAAATACAAAAGAGATTGCAAAATTTAAACTAGCCTAGAAAGCAATAAATGGAGGCTTTAGTGACCAAGCTAGTGACGGATTTGTTGTCCAATTTTCTAACACTTGTTTAAGTGTTTTAATCCGTCACCAACTCTCCAATAAAGAAGCTCCTGGACCTGCACAATAAACACAACAAAAGAGGTTAATGAAGGCTCCTCACAAGGTGAAAGGAATGGTCACTCAAGTGAAGGAAAATTTAGGAAAAGCTAGGTCACTAAATTAGGTCAAAATGTTGTAGTCTTAGTGTCCAAACTTTTCCTACTCTTTGTTGAGCAATGCTTGATCCTTGAGCAAGGATTTGAGGCCACTTCCAGCACAGAAAATTTAAGGAAAGAAAACAAGACAAGCAACAAAGCATAATTTGAAAAGCTTATACCAAAAATGAAGAGTAATAGGTGTATATGACAAGACTCAAAGAGGTTCAACAAGTAAAACTGAAAATTAAGACTCCAAATAAAGCTAGCACACAGTTAGGAAGGTTCCTAGATAGGTACTAGAGTAGATGAACAAAACATAAATTTTTTGAAAGCAATTGGATAAGTATAGAACAAATAGTAGTCAAAACAATATCAAGGAATCAAGTGAATTTTTACCAATGAACAACTCTCGGCTTTTTCACTTTAAAATGCTTTCTCTATTTTTTTTTAATTCTTTCTTTTTTCTATATTCAAATTGAGATTCCAGAGAAGGTATTTGCCTTTTGTTTCAAATTTTTCTATGATTCCAAGCTATAGAAACCGAGACTACAAGTTAGGTCAAAATTCAAGTGAAAACAAGGAAACTAGTGCACTAGTTTTTAGGTTTTGTTTTGGATTCTTTTGCACACTTTTCTTTGATCTTTTGAAACACTTTAGGCTCTGTATTTCACTCTATTTTCCAGCCTTAATACTTTTTTTTTTAAATTGAATCCACAAGAAATAGTGCACTAGAAGTAGGTTAAGCACTTGAAAATTTAAGTAACACAAATTTTCTTAAGATTTTTCAATGGAAAGTGATTTGAAAACTTAAGTACATAAAAGAAACCTAACTCTAAAGAAATTTGCTAGAACTAATAGCAAATTATGAACACAATAAGGTAAAAGAAAAAGCACATATAGGTAGGCAACAATGAGAGCAAACCGAGAGCAAAATGAAGACACACAAATCAAAATAAAACTAGGTTAAACATGCTATTCAAGGAATTTGCAACATATAAGGACTAAACATGAACTTCTAAGACAAAACAAAGATTCAAAAACAAAATCTAATGCATATGCATGAGGTCCAATCACGGACACATACAAGGAATGGAGAGACTCAAAATAAAATCAAAATAGCACAAGCAAATAGTTCCTAAACATGTTGATTGTGGAAGAAATTCAAAACAATCAAACAATGGATCTATGGAACAAAATGTGATTCAAAGCATATAGATCCGAATTGAAAAACTCAAACAAGACAAGAAGAACACGTTGAACACAAATTTCGGACACAAAAGATGAAGCACTTATCTCCTTGAAGAACCTTGCTCTTGATACCAAAATTGATAGAAGAAAGTAGAAGAAGTGGAAATTGAACTCCTCCTAAGCTCCTTCTAGGCACGGATCAACTTCAATGGAGATAACACCGAATGTATCAACACTTTAGGAGAAGGAGAACTTTCGGATTGAAGGCCAAAGCCTTAGAGGGAAGTATCCAAGCTCAAGCACTCAAGGGATTGCACACTTCAAAGAGAAGGAAACTAGGTTTTCCTAAGGAAATTTGAAGGCACTCTCTAGGGCTCTCTTTTGGAATTTCGGTGACTCTTGAAGATGGCTGAATTCAATTCAGAAATCTCATATATTCAAAAGTAAATACAATAAGTGAAGGAATAGCTTAAGTAGCAACCGGTTTTGCACATTTTTGGGCGCCTAACTCAAAGGTGACATGTGGCGCCCAAAATTTGAGTTCAAATTTGAATTTTGAATTCAAATTTTGGCTCCCATGTGTTACTCCGAAATTTTAGGTACCTAATGTGCATCTAGGTCTGATTTGAGAGTCATTTAGGGTTAATTTGAGTGTCACATGTTCAGCCACCAATGGTGCAAAACATGTGACTCAAATGTAACTTAAATGGCTTCCAAATTAAACCTAGTTTAACCTAATTAGCCTACTTTAGTATTCCTTGTATTTTCCTATTCTAATGACCTAAATACATTGGTCCAACAATTACAATGGAAAGGAAAAATTACAAGAATGAAAATGAGCCCAATATTGGGTACCAAAAGCCCAAAGGCCCATGAAGCCCAAAACTAGGCCCAACAAGCCTAAAACCTAAAATGCTACTCTATGTGGTCCAAAATACAAGACCAAAATATATGATACCTATACTAACATGATGTATACAAAACATATGAAAATAGCTATAACAAAATATGGCCCATGAAAAGTTCAACTTGGGCCTTCCCAGGCCCACCAGGCCCATTGGGCCCTGACTGGCCCAAACCTTCATGTCTAGCCAACTCCTCTTGGATCTTTGAGTGTGTCACCTCTTGCATTCCCAAGTATGATTCCATCATCCTCCTATTAGGTCATTAGATCCCAATGATACATAAACATCATTCCAAACTGATAGCTCTTCGCCACACGACCCTACTTCTCCTTCTCACTCTAATGATATATATGATTCTACGTCTAAAATAGTCCCTAGTTTTGAGTGGGTTCACAAGGAGGTCACCACTTATAATTCTCATTTTAGTAGCCCTGTTTCCTTATACTAACTTTGTAAATCTTGTCACAATTTCCACCTATCCTCTCGAGGAGGACCCTTATCCTATCTTTGCACGATGTTGATAAAATAGATGCTTCCCCAAATCCTTAAACCTTATGCTTCTTCATATAAAATTTTTAAAATATAGGTTTCTTTAAGATAAGATCTCATCCTAGATGTCGTTTTCACTTCTCATGATAAGGTGAATAAACCTTTATTTCCTTTATATTAGACGTGTTATCCCCTTCGGTATGATTCTTTTTCTATAGACAATCTTTTTTATGAGGAAATCTTGGATTTAAAAATCCTTGAATCCTTGCCTCGAAACCTCCTTTGCTGACGACTAATCGATCCTACATTATTTACAGGGTAAGAAAACCTCTTTTAAGACTCTTGTTTTGATTTACTTTTGATAGTTGACTTTTTACTTGTTTTAGATATCATGTCATCCCTTAGTTCAAACGTCCCCTCTTTTTTCCAAGTGAGGAAGAACAAGCTCGTGCCAAAGCCCCTACTGCTAAAGGGGCTTCAGGAAGTAAGGGCCTTAAGCATGAAACTACTATGCGTTTGGAGATCCAGGTTGAAAAATGAAAGAGGCTAAAGAAGAGAACTAGGTCATTCGTTGGTCCTTGCACTTTTCCTTTTGATCTTGCTTCAAGCAACTTCCTCCTCCCTATTGTGAATTCCTGAGAGATTTTTGGTCAGGCCATACTCTCCCCCAAAGGGTGAACATTCTTGTCTCAAGAGAATTCTCTAATGAAGTGGTCACTTCTGTGCGAGAAGCTGGGCCTTTCAATGGCTATATCCCAAAATTTTATCATGGAGTCGATTACAGAGATAGACAAACTCCGTATAAAACTAAAGTAGTCTAAATATGCTTTGGCTTCGACCCTAGATGCTAATAAAGAGTTGTTAGCGGATGCCACGAAGTATGACACTAAACATCAACAACTTCAGGGGGTGGTGGATGGACTTAAAGACAAACTTAAGGGGTTTGAGGAGGCCAAAGATAAACTAACTCTTGAGTTTGAAGATCAAATTGAGAAAGTTGTGGTTGAGAGAGACCAAGTGTTTAATGCTCACAAGAACTTCAAGCTAGCAACTGAAGATCGTATATACAAGGAGTATGATGAGGGCTTCCAACATGTTGTTCGTCAAACTCTTCATTTTCTCGATATTCTTCCTTCATTTCAATTTGACATGGGAAAAACTTTTATCGAAGGGAATTCATGAATATTAATTATGTTCTCGAGTATGAGCCTTCTACTAATGACACTGTACTTCGCTCATCTCCGCCACTTGAGAAAGCCCATGAAGAAGTTATTAATGATGAAAAATCCCAAGATGACTCGATAACTCCTCCTTCTTCAACTTTTTATTTTAAATGTAACTCAAGGCTGATAATGCCTCTTGTTTTTGGTTCGGACTGATAGTGCCCTTTGTTCGTATAAGAATATCCTTTCATAATGAATGCTTTCACATGTGGCTTTTTGTTCAAGTATTAACATGCAATTTTTATTTTTAAGTTTTAAGTAACCTACAACCCAAACATTTTAAACTTACATCAATTTATAGTCTACCATTATCGAGTGTAACACCCCAATTTTCAAAAAGGTTATTATTATTATTATTATTATTATTATTATTATTATTCACTATGTCAAAAACATCAATAGATGGCGCTTATTTTAATGATAGACAGCGCTTAAAAAGCGCTCTCTATTTGAACGATGTCTATTAATAGATAGCGCTTCTAAAAAAGCGCTATCTATGTATATGCAAATAGAAAGCACTTCCTTTTAAGTGCGCTAACTATGTCTAAGTACCTACATGACGCTTTTAAAAAAAAATGCTCTCTATCTTTGAATGTATAGACGGCACTTCCTTTTAAGTGCGCTAACTATGTATATGCAAATAGAAAGCACTTCCTTTTAAGTGCGCTATCTATGTCTAAGTACCTACATGACGCTTTTAAAAAGAAGTGCTCTCTATCTTTGAATGTATAGACAACACTTTATGTTAAAGCGCGCTTTTTATATGCTAGCCAATAGAAAGCGCTTCCTTATATAAACGCTATCTATATGTTTAATTCTTCTTTTAATAATTTTTTTACATCATTGACACTTGTTGATTTTGCTATGCATGCAAAAATAAATCCCAAGATATAGAACTATAACAATCAATCAACAATGTAGCCAAATTTGATTCAAAAATATAATGTATAATGTAATACATCAAAATTAAAAGATTAGTTTATATAAACCTAACATGTATTACATTTAGTTTGTTGCAATAATAATTACATATATCTAAACACAATCAATGCTTGTCCATTACCATGCAACTCCTAGTCTTAGACTCAAATAAAAAAAAAGGAAATGTATATAGACCTAACATATTACATTTAGTTATTTGACATTAGCTCGACAGTAACATATAATCAATGCTTGTCCAATATCATGTAGTTCTCTCTCTTAGAATATTCCACAGCCCATTGGTTCTACAAAGAAAAGAAAAATTATAAGTCACCAAGATACAATATAAAATAAAATGTATGAAGATTAAAAAAATAGCATAAAAGAAAAGTGGCATGGCCTAAAAATGCTATAGCAGAACATACTACTAATAATATTGTTCTTGAATGAAAATTAGTTATTATCATATTTTATTTTGTTAAATTGCTGTTGGCTTTTCAAGGTAACCATACATTTTATCTTGGTAACAAAAATTGGTACACCAATAATTAGGAAAATAGTGCCACCGATATTTATGATGTGCTATATATTATATTCATAAAATATGAACCTGAATTAAAATAACCTTTTTTATTTATTTATATTAAAGAAGAAATTAAAGTGGTTATTTACTACATTTTTTTTACGTGTTTTATTTTCTTTATAGGCTGCAGCTGCATGTAAAAATAACTTTAGATAAAGTTAACATGCATGAAACCTTGTATTTATATTCTTTCATACACTTACACGTGGTATAACATGATTTTGGGTGGTGCATATTCTACAAACACGTGGTATTGGAATCATGTTCCCACGAACACGTGTATATCATTAGGTAAGCTTGGATTTGCTTACCCATTTCCTCTCGAACACGTGTATATCAAAAAGGAAGCAAAGTAGTCAACAATGCATGCACTCAAAGGAAAGAGCCTACCTCTGTTACAGGCCCATGCAGAGTTACCCACAGCAAAAGTTGAATTTCCCGAGTCTTCCAAGATGCTTTCCACCTCTAAAAAGGTTAAACTATTTACAAGTTCTGGATTTGAGCTCCAACAGGCTAAACTGCACCGTTCCGTTTGCGCTGTTCGAGCTTCCCGCGCTGCAGCAGGTGACGCTGTCATTCAACGGGTTTTGGTCGATTGAGGCTTTACAGTGCAACAGCTGGGTGTAACTGCACATTTACCGGTTGCAACTGAAGAAATCTCAGAAGGGGATACATGTGTATCACTATGAGAAGATTTTGTTCTAGGTGGTGTCTTTGGAACCAGTGAATTACTTGGAACAGATGGTGTAGACTGGTTGAATAAGCATTTAGCAACATTGGATCCCTGAACTTGTGATTGCCTGGGTATGCAGTTCTCTGATGAAGACTGAATGGCTGAAGGCTGAGCTACAATTGTATTATTGACAACGTTATTAGATTGTTGAGGAGCATTTTGACCTTGGACATGGATTTTCCTACTGGATGATCTACCACGAGATTTTTTAGCAGCGGGAGGAGCATCCGCAGTTTTAGTATCCTTTCTCTTTCTGTCAGATACATTCACTGTTGGTACTATCGACATGTTTCCACCCTTGGCATTTGAATTGCTAGATTGAGGCACTGATGGTGTGTTCAATTTGTTTTGCACAGAAGTAGGATTCCCTGGATGAGATTTGTAACTAAAAGTTGGTTGAGGAACCGCTACAACCGCTGATTTTGCAGCAGGTGCAGGGAGGTTTCCACTGGCATTGTAAGCAGTCATCACATTATGCATGCCTTGCAACAGCATCTGAACCCGATTCTTCTCTTGCTCCATAACGACCCGATCTTGATCCAACATCACCTTCTGCTCCTTCAAGCAGATATATATACTCATCCAGCATCTCACCCAAAGTCAACAAACTCTTCGGTGCCTCGTGAATGGGTGAATTGGCGATGAGGGAAGAGGCTTCGTTTCTGAAGGTGGAGCGAGTGAAGGAGAAGTTGTTATCGTAGAGGTATCTGTCGACGATGAATGCGATCTGAGTGGGAGTGACTTTGCCTTTGCCGAACACCTCTAGCTTTCTTGCTTTGGATTGTTTCCCGCCATTGTTGTTCGAACACCTCTGGCTTTCTGCCTTTTGGGCGGTGGATTTGACACTACTAGAAAAATTAAAATTAGAGAGGGAAAAAATCCGTCACTAATCTTCAAAAAATCCGTCACAAATAAGTTAGTGACGGAATTTGTGACGAAAATTATTCCGTCACAAAATTTGGCGTCACAAAATATTTAGTGACGGATTATTTTCTCCGTCACAATTAGTGACGGAATTAAAGCATCACAAACAATATAATTTCCATCACTAATTTGTAACAATAAATGTTTAGAATTTAATAAAAATCCGTCGCAATTTGTGAGGGATTAAATCCCTCGCAATTTGTGAGGGATTAAATCCCTCGCTATTTGAGAGGGATTAAATCCCTCGCTATTTGAGAGGGATTGAGAGATATGTGAGTCCGTCACAAATTGTGATGACACAAAATCCCTCACAAATTGTGATGAAAGAATCCCTCGCTATTTGAGAGGGATTAAATCCCTCGCTATTTGAGAGGGATTGAGAGGTATGTGAGTCCGTCACAAATTGTGATGAAAGAATCCCTCGCTATTTGAGAGGGATTATATCCCTCGCTATTTGAGAGGGATTGTTTGCGACGAAGAAAATCCATCACAAATTGTGATGCCTATTACTGACTAGAATCCGTCACAATTTGCGACGCCATAATTCCGTCACAATTTGCGACGGATAAAATCCGTCACTAACTGGGTTGAATCCCTCACAAATTGGGCGTCTTTGATGAATTACTTATTAAAAGGTTCTCTGGTAATCGATTACCCATTTCTTGTAATCGATTACCAGACAATGAATTACTTATTAAAAGGTTCTCTGGTAATCGATTACCCATTTCTCGTAATCGATTACCAAACAATGAAAATTATATGTTCGAAATTTACTTATTAAAAGGTTCTCTGGTAATCGAGTTTAAAATTAACAAGCCATCGAGTTTAAAATTTAAATTCATCTTTGTATCTAAGTAAAACTTTATAAAATTTAAGATCATCAAATTAGTACAACTCAAGCATAAGTGTAAGTTAGCAAGATGTTACATCTAAATTAATTATTAAAAAGATTAAAAATATTTTGTAAAATTTATTGTAGCAATTACATTCAATTATGCCAGGAAAGAAGAGACACTATGTGTTTTAGTGTTTTTCTATTTTTAAAATAAATTAAAATTAAAATAATAAACTCACTTGGTTTTTTCTTTTGTATCTTCGTCTGAATCCTCTGTTGCAGTAGTGCCAGTAATGTTATCTTCCCAAAAGATTCCTTTGCGTCTCCGAAAAAGTCTTTCACTTTATCAAGAACGGTTTTTAGTTGATCTTCTTTTGGGAGCTTGAATTCAGAAAAACATAATATATTAGTGGGAGAGTATCCAAAATTATTTAATTAATTAGAAAGTATACATAATGTGGACTATTATCAATAAATCCTAACTCATATATATATATATATATATAAGGTTTTGAAAATATAAGTTTTGTGTATCTTAAGTTTTAATGAGGAAACTATTGTTTTAAGAGTCTGGTAATCGATTACCTATACATATAATCGATTACCAGACAAATGAAAATCATATGTTCGAAATTTACTTATTAAAAGGTTCTCTGGTAATCGATTACCAAGTATTGTAATCGATTACCAGAGTCTATTATTCTGGACTAAACAATAACATTTGTCTTCTGAAATTTTAATAACAAGTAACTAAGTGTGCTATATAATCCTATCAGCTGCAAACAATCATTGAAAAATGCGTTTATAGTATGTTAATGGAACAATATGTGACATCTAAATAGTCCAAATTCCAAAGTAAAAATTATGCCAAGACAATCTTAAGCACTACTACTAGTAGTAAGCAACACTAGACAAGCAATAAAAGAATTGACAAATTAATCAGTTAGCACCAGTGTCACATATAGCATATATTGGTGCAATTCAGTTTTCACATGCAGTCATATTTTGTGGTTATTGGTTTTCTCAATTTGTGGTTATTAGGATCAGTTGCTGCAATGCTATTGGATCAAATCAGATTTTAACACTCTATTAAGACTACTGTTGTTGTTGTGGCTACTACAAACTTAATATGCTAATACAACATATATATGTATGATAGAGTAAAAATGTAATAAAGCAAACTAGTGAAGCAGAGGTATAAGGGTCCTCTCTCAACTTTAGAAAATGCCTCAGCTTATAATTGAAGGAAAATGACATTTAGGATTATTTATAGTTGAACAAACCAGAAGGAGACATGTAATAACATGAATAGAGTACAAGCAACTATGAAAAATTCACGCAGCTGAAATTAACTTAATGATTCATAAGGTATAAAATGCTTTGAAAGAGTTTAAAGTTTTGAACAGACAATAACCTTTAGAGAGGAGAAATAAGTATGGTCCACAAGTTCTTTATACATCTTTCTTTAACAGGAGTAAAAATCTATGGCACATATATTAGAACATCCATATATGACATACACACCAAAGTGTTTCGTTCCACATCTAGCATATGATATATTCTTCTTAATGACACACCTACAGAATTCTGCAATTTGATTTAATTTCACAACTTCACGTGGTCCTGGGCACATGGTATCCACGCAGCAGTTTCAAACTTACTAAAGCCATGAGGCTCGTCCCAGCATTAGCCAATTGCATTGAAATGACACAAATGAAAATGAAGATTCAAACCATTTTTTTTTATCTCAAGAACAAACACTAAAACGGGAATTTTTGTCTCAATCACACTATCATACGAGCATTGCATATGCTTACATAACCCAGTAATCCAAAGTTCATTTCTCACAGTAGTATAAAAAAAGCTACAACAGAAGAACTAACTCTTCTAAAATTTTCTCCAGATAGCCTTTTCTTATACAGTCATAATAAACTAAATCAACTCACTTTAGCAAATAGACAATCCAAAAGTAAAATCACAAGTTTGATCAACAGAAGAGTCAATGTCAATCAGACCAACACAAAATCATCTTAAGTTGAAGCAGTAGAATGTTCAGCACTAAGATAAAAAATTAAAAAAAAATGTTAAACATACCAGCATAATATCCCCGCGGATTCGAATCCGGATACAGTGATTCAAGGGGCTTCACAGGACCCCATAATCTTCTATTAGAGGGACTCTGCAGCACAAATGACAAGAAAAGATTTTGAAACCCAAAAAAAAACAAAAACAAATGCACACACACAAGTAAAGCACAAAAGCTCAGCCAAGGAACCGACAGATCCAACCCAAGGAACAAAAATCAACATTGGACTAATTTCCGTGAACAAAAACAAAAACAACATCTGACTAACCCATATGCGGAAAATGACACCAAATGCACACCCTTGAATGTATCACCCTTGTCATTTTCCTGAGCACAGCCAAAATTTTGAAAAGCATACACTACCTAGAACATAGGGGTCACCGTAGCAATTCAAAGAAAACAGGGAAGGAGAAATTGAAGAAGTTGAATAGAAAAGGAGAAATTGGAAAGGAAAAAGGTGAGATCTTTGTGTGATTAGATGATTATGGGGAGAATTGGTTTCTCAAAGATGGGTCTCCAAGACAACAGGGAAGGAAGTATCGTGGCCGGCGAGGGAGTCTCCAATGTGTGCTAGGGCAAGAGCCAAATTTCGGAGGGAGTCTCGAATGGAGGGAGCCTGGAATGGAAGGAAAAAGCTAGGCAAGAGCTAAATTTCGGAGGGAGTATCGAATGGAAGGAAAAAGCTAGGGCAAGAGCTACTAAATTTCGGAGGGAAGAATACCTAAATGAAATTTAATTGTTAAATTTCAGAGGGAAGTAAATGGGTTGGGCTTGGTTTCTAATAATGGGTTTAGGAGCCCAAAAGTGGAAAAAACCCATAAGCCCAATTCATGACAACTTTATTCAGTCAATATTAAATGAAAACATTATAAAAATTATAACTCAAATCATAATAAAATCTCTCTAATATTTATAAAAAATATTAAATTTTTAATATTATTTTTATTTTTATTTTTTTGAATAATGTATCAACAAAGGAAACTTTTTATTAGCAAGTGAAAAAGGCAACTTAAAATTTTGTCGCGCATAAACTTTCTTATTTCTCTAAATTTTACCTTCATTTCTAATTACACTTTTTTTTTTTTGCATTTTTTTAAGTACTTATGTGTGATGCTTATATGTATTATTTTTTAATTTTATTTAGTTACTTTTTATATTTAATTATTTTTATTTCTTTCTTATACGTGTTAATTTTCTAATTATTTTTTTTAAGTTATTTAGTTACTTTTTGTATTTTTATTTTACTTTCAATCAAAATTTAATTATAATAATTTTTCTTTATTTTTAAAATGAAATAACATCCTATAAGTATTTAAATAATTATACATCCAACACTTTAAAATTATATAATTACTTTTTAACATATTCAAATACAAAAGTTTATTAAATTTTAAACACTTATAATATTATAAGATCTTATCATATAAAAACTTATTATATAAGATCTTAAAGAAGTTATTTCTTAAAACATATCATTATTCATTGATCTTATTACATAAAAACTTATTATATAATATCTTAAATAAGTTATTTCTTAAAATATATTCTTATTCATCGGATGTTTAATAGTAATATAATTTGTTGAAATCTTTAATATTAATATGATTCGTTGAATCTCTAATTAAAACTTACATCGTATAAAATCCAAATTAAAGAAAAAGGTAACAAACACATGTAGGACGACAACTGATAAACTAAAAAAGCATAAAGAGAAAATGAAACACAAAAGGAAAGCAAATTATATATATATATATATATATATATAAAAGAGGATGGATCTTTTTATTCTAAGAGTTACATAGACTTACTCCATTCAATATCTCATTTTCTCTATCAAATTTCAATGATCTAACCGTTCAATTTAAAATTCTTAATGCATGGATCAAATATGTAAATTGTTAGAAAATTTAAAAATCGTTTGGTACTTCGTTTCATTAGTTTTAATCAATGTATAAAATAATTTTATGATTATCCGTCAATTTGAATTAATGAAATGAAGTATCAAATGATTTTCAAATTTTCAAAAAATTTTCAAATTTGATCTATGCATTAACAATTTTAAATTGAACAGTTTGATCGTTAAAATTTAATGTTGAACATGAGTTATTGAATGAAGTAAGTCTATGTAAACTTACTGTTGGAGTAAAAGGATCCCTATTCATATATTAAATTAGGTTATCACATACCATTATATACACTTCATGTCTTTAAATGTTTTAATAAAAAGTAAATTTAATAATTAAAATTTATTTATTTATTTCTTAAGAATTGAGGGTTATAATATTATCCATTATTTTGGAGACAAAAATCAGTTACAAGATGACGTAATATATTTTCCCTTTATCTATATTACTATATAGATAATCAAACAACTATATATTTAACTATTTTTATTCCATTCATTTTCTCATTACCTATATTTTACTGATTTACTACTTAAATATAAAATTCATAAATCAATTAATAAAATGAAAATTTAATAAATTACTACAACTTGGAGAGATATTTTTTAAATCAATCAAGATTAAGAACAAAAATAATTATTTAGTGTAATTATTTTAAATATAATGTTTTAATTTTTAAATAAAGAACATTTAATCTAGCTAGGAAAAGTTACATTGACCCCTACTTGAAGTTTTTCTAAATGATGTTGTATATATATATTCTCAAATTTTTAAGAAAGAATTAATTTTCTTATTTATTTATTTAATAGTGGCACATACAATTACTACTTATATAAGATAATACTATTTATTTATTTAATAGTGGCACATACAATTACTACTTATATAAGATAATACTATTTTTGGCCTAGTGGCCTACCATGGTCATGTAATCGATTACCAGTGTGCGTCTGCTTGTTTAGAGCTGTCAAAGTGGGCTCCAGCCCGTGGGTCAACCCGGCCCACCTTGAAAACGGGCCGGGCCAGGCCAAAAAAATGAAATAATTTATGATAGGTCAAAAAATGTGACCCGGCCCACTTTCGACCCGGCCCACCCGGGTTGAACCTGTGGTGGGCCGGGCGGCCCACCTGACCCACTTACCAACCCATCCCCTAAACCCACTAACAACCCACTAACAACTCACTTAACTATTTATTATTATATATGCATTATTTTAATAAGATATCATTTTTTTATAGATAAAGATAAAATTAATGTTGAATAATATGAAATTACTATAAATTTATCTATCCAAACCTCTAATAAAATTTAATATTGATGAATAATCACTCTCATGAAAGATTTTTTATTTTTTTTGTTTTAATTTTTTAAAGTTGCACACTTATTAATTTAATTTTAATGTTGTACCCATGATACTTAGTTTAATAATTTTTACTTTAGATTAAATATTATTTTATATTGAAATTTATTTTAAATTATAATTTTTTTTTAAAATAAGGTGGGTTGGTGGGCGGCCCGTTTAGCCCACCAACCCGTGGTGGGCCGGGCCAGGCTAGAAAATTTTGCATAATAAACTTGGTGGGCCGGGCCGGGTTGGCCCACTTAAAAAGGGGGTTGAGATGGGCCGGGCCAAACGGGCCGGGCTGGCCCGTTTTGATAGCTCTATGCTTGTTCAGGTATATGTAATCGATTACATAGTATTGTAATCGATTACCAGTGCGAACTTCACTTATCTGGGTAAAGTGTAATCGGTTACCATGGAATGTAATCGATTACCAGTGCCAAAAATGCACAGAATCTCAAAAGGTGTAATCGATTACCATAGTCATGTAATCGATTACACGACTCCTCTGCACTTAAAAAAGTGCAGTTCGTCTTCTTCCTCACGAAATAACCTCCATAGCCTTCGCGCCCTAACCTCTACAAATTACCATATCTTCCTCAAATCTCAACAACATTAAGTCCCGTTTGTTCCATTCTTCATCATTTTCTATTCTCTTCAATTCTACCGATTCGATTTTACAAAACAATCACTCAAATGGCGGAATCATCCAAACGTCATAAGGGTTCTTCGTCACGTTCAACCACCGCCACGTGCCGCCAACAGCCTCCCTCCGACGACGCCCCTACTCCTACGAATCCCATTCCGTACACTGGACGTGCTCTCACTCTGTTCTCCACAGACGAACAACGAGATAAGTACTACCAGTTATTTTCTCAAAGAAATATTGTTGATCCCAAATATATCAGTATTGATTTTTTTGAGGATGAATCTTTTGAGTGTTATACGATTTTTAAGAATTCTGGGTTAGTGGATTTTATGGCTATGAAAAACCCTGTTTATCCGAAATTAGATAGGGTCTTTTACAGCAATTTGGAAATTAGGAATGGAGTTCTTTACAGTGAGGTTAAAAAGATTCCAATAGTGATAAATCAGTCTCTGTTCCGGGATTTATCAAAATTAAAAGATCAAGGTACTCTGTTTGAGGGAACGATACCGGATACATGGAAACCAGAATATTCCCATCCCAATGCCCGAAGTATGATTTGTGTGGATAATGTTGACATGACTGGAAGATTATTGGCTGGCTCAATGAAATTTGATTATAGAATCATGCATTACATAATTGTTCGGGTACTGCTTCCACGCACGACTAACCTTGCACAGGCTTCAGAAGAGGACTTAATTTTGATATGGGCTCTAATCACTGGCTGGGAATTTAGCTGGGCTCATCTGATTAGGAGTCGAATGAAGAAGGCCTTGCGGGTTAATGCTTTTCTTCCATACCCACATTTTGTAACTACTATTTTGGAACATTTTAAAGTTCCTTTGGAAGATGAAACCTGGGTTCCAGTTAAGAGGGTCTTTGAGATTGGAGCAAATGCAATTGCTTCCTTTGGGTACAAGAAAACACTGGATAACACCTGGGTCAGGAAGCGGGATTTTCAAGCAGTAGACACTGACGATCGAACTCCGTCACCACCTCTTCAAGATCCCTCATCAGCACTTTTCTCGGATGTTCTCAATGAAATTAGAGATCTCCGGTTCTATGTTGGTGAACGTTTTGATTCTCTTGACACTCGCATGACTCGTCTTGAGGAGGAAGTAAAATCTCTTAGACCCCCTTCTGAGTAGCTACTTGACTCTGATTATGTTATTTGCTATTTTAGTTTATCTTATGTTTTGGACTATTTTTTAGTCAATTTCTGGATCTTTGATTAGTATGTTTTAGATTAATTCTGCTCGCTTGACTCTGACTATTTTGCTCATAGGACATATTTTACTTTTGTTTCTGAATGGTGTTTGTTTATCTTATTCAATTTTTTTTATATATTGTCTCATTCCTTTTGATGTTGCCAAAGGGGGAGAGAAAAGGAAAAAAGGGTCCTGATCAAATATTAGATATTTTGAATTGAACAATTTAATCTGATCATTACAACTGTCTATTTAAAGTCAAATTTTTACAATATAAAAATTAACATCAAACAATGATTTATTAAGGGGGAGACTAAGGGGGAGTGATCGATATACACTGTTTTATGTTTCTTTCCATCTACAGTATGTTGTCATCATCAAAAAGGGGGAGAATGTGGAAGAACGTATATAAAGGATTTTGATGATGCCAAAGAAGTTAAAGAAAACAAGAGGTCAAGTTAAAGCAAGGTGACCAAGAAACAAAAATCTCAAAATATTTTAGATAAGTCTTGTCAACCTAGCTTAATATGTAAAAAGAAATCTTTGGAAATATTGCATAAAGTTCTTGGCCATTTAAAATAAAGAATTTCAAAGAAAACCCAAATATGATTTATATTAATAAGGTTTTGAAAATAAAGGTTTTCAATATTTTAAGTTTTAATAAGGCAATTATTGTTTTTAAGAGACTGGTAATCGATTACCATTACATGTAATCGATTACCAAAGGATGAATTTCATATGTTCAAAGTCACTCTTTAAACGTGTTCTGGTAATCGATTACCCCGTTCCATGTAATCGGGTAATCGATTACCAGAAGATGAAAATTTCAAAATTTGAATTTAAACTTTACAACGTTCCAATCATTTTGAAACTAAACCGTTGTAATCGATTACCAAGTGTTATAATCGATTACCAGAGCCTATTTTCTGAAAAATTTTAGAAAGTCACAACTCTTCATGAAAAGTTATGACCTATGAAACAATCATCTATAAATACTAATAATTTTTCAGACAAAGGTTACGAACTCAATTGTGAAAAACTATCTTTACAATCACTTGGCCAAAAATCATTTGCAAATTATCTAAAGAATACTTTAAAAATTATTAAATATTATCTAAATTAATTTTTAAAATTATTAAATATTTAAAAATTGGTTAACATTTTTTTATAGAATTTTATTTAAAAATCTCAACATATAAATATCTTTTTAAAAGCAATTTTATCATAATAGAATCATATTATCATATCCAAATTAACAATTTAAAATTTAAAAAAATTGAATTGACTTATCCAAACAAAATATTTTAACAATGATAGAAATTGAAATCAAAATAATTCAAATATCAAGAATTTCAAATTCCTTGAATTTGTAAAATTACTCATCCAAACACACCATAAGGGAATGCAATTGTAAGAGACAATTATATGAGTAAGATGTTTATTGAATGGATTATAATACTCTGTGGGTTCTTAAGAGAACCTGAGAGAAACAAATAAACTATGTAAGTTTATATTTTGCTTTTTGATTGTTCTGTTGTATTCCTTGTTGCGTGAGATGTATGAATATCTATTTAATTCCACAAATACATGAGTTTTGATTTGAATTAAACATGTTTGGTATTTCAATTATGAAAAAGATTATGTTATTCAATTTTTGTTTTTTGTGTTATGGTATGTGGGGTAGAGGGTGTCACACAAATGATATATATTTATTATTAATAAATGCATAAAATATATATATATATATATATATTATTTTTATAATATTATTCATAAATTAATATCAATAATATTATTAGTATATTTATACATAAACTAATAATTTGATAAATATAACTTATTATATATTAATATACTTTTACAAAAATATAAATATACATATCTTATATATCTACTATATTTATATTTTTGTAAAAGTATATTAATATATGCTAAGTTATATTTATCAAATTATCAAATTATCTATAAATATACTAAAAATATTATTGATATTAATTTATTAGCAATATTAAATTATTAATAATATATAAATTTTATTTATTTAGTAATAATAAATATATATCATTTGTTACATTAATAAAAATTATAGTATATGTTAACTTAAATAACCTATTTGTGACGGAATTTTGAGAGGGAACAATCCGTCACTAAATTTTTTCATTTTAGTGACGAAATTTGTGACGGATTTTTTAGAGACGAAGTCCATTCCGTCACAAAATCCGTCACAAACATTTTTTTTATTTAGCGATGAAATTTGTGACGGATTTTTAGAGACGAAAACTTTTCCGTCACAAAATCCATCACAAATTTTATTTTTTTGATTCAGTGACGAAATTTGTGACGGATTTTTAGAGACAGAATATATTCCGTCACAAAATCCATCACAAAATTCAATAAATTCTAGTCCGTCACAAAACTTAAAATTCCCTCACAAAATCCGTCACTATTAGCGATGCTATTTTTTCCGTCACAAAATTCGTCACAAATATTAATTTTTCTAGTAGTGTGAGCAACAACGAGATTGGAGGGGTTGTGTCGGTGTTCTTGCCGCTGTTGTGGGGATGTTGCCGGTGGAGAAGAATAGGCTTGTGGGGATGTTGCCGGTGGAGTATGCGTTGAAGGTGGTTTTTCCCACAGGTGGACTGGCGCGGTTGGAGAGGCTTCTGTTGGGGGGGAACTACTTGTTCTAGGGGATTCCGAGTGCCCTAATGGCACTTGAAGCGGGTGAGGTGAATGTGAGGCTTGTTGATAATTGCTTCTATAGGTGCCTCGTGTTTTCTTCTTTTGTCAGGGTGGGGAACAGAAGTCTTACAAAGAGTAAGAGATTCAACCACTTCATTCCCTTGTACATATATTTGATAATATAGGAGGCAAAGCTTCTTCTTTTTTTTTTGTTTTTTTTGTGCATTTGTGTCTTGTGATTAATTGAATGTTTTTTTGTAAAATATGCAGATTACCAATCACTACAACCCTATGAACCAAGCCCCTTCTTATTCGGTGGCACAGTGGTAAGTATAAAAGGTTTCAGAAAGAATGCAATAATTGTAAGTGTAAAAGGTTACAAAACCAGAAATTCGAATGCAATAAAGCAGAGATAATCTTGTCTAATTATTAAAATTTCAAAACAACACAAATCCATCATACATCATTCGCAGCAAACTCGCAACTAAAATCAAAAATACTAAATATAAAAATAAAAAATAAATGCAATATTTGACTAAAAGAAGGTAATTGCATATACAAGAACTCACCTTTTTTATTTCTTATAAGAAGAAACAAACGTAACTTCAATGAATCTTGCAAAAAGTCTAGTCAAGGATGAATCTTGCAAAAAAAAGCCCTAGATTTTTCCATGGAAGAGATTAGCATCTTAAAATTTGTCATAAATTAACGTCTTCATCACGTAATTTGTCACGGTGCATTGCATTCATCTATTGATCAAAGAAAATTGATTAAAGAAAAAGTACAGAAAGAAAAGAAACAAAATTTAATATACAGAAAGAAAAGAAACGAAATTTAATATTTGTTTCAAACTTGTATCAAAGTTAAGCATTAATGGAAAAAATATTCGATAAAGAAGCAAAAAAGAAACACCTAATGATAAAAACCTGAAATATGAGTCAATAACGTGATTGCTGAGCGTAACTTGAGATAGACTTTACGATCGAACAACAACGATGGTGAAGGAAGATTTCACAATCGGGAGGGATAAAGATGATTATGGCATGAAGGTCGAGAGGGACAATGAATAAGAAAAGAACCGAGAGGAACAGTGAATAAGAAAAGAACCGAGAGGCTAGAGAATAGGAAAAGAACCGAAAGGCTAGAGACAGTGAATAAAAATCTGAACAGTGAATAACAATTAATGTGAACGTCATCAGGGACCAATTAATAGAAAGTGTGAATAAAAATCTGAACAGTACGTGAATAAAAATCTGAACAGTATATTGTAAGATTGGCTTGAATTATGGACGTGGAAATGATATTGTTAATTGTAAGATTTGTGTGGATTGTGATGGATTGATGTAATTGAGATGTGAAGATGTTGAATGATTGATAAATTATGATATATATAAATGCTTGTGAATATTTCATTAATGAATAATGATGAGAGTATGTTGTGTTTTCCTTATGTGCTTTACATATAGATGTTTTCTTTTCTCACCGTACAATTTGTGGATGTTTTAGGTGAGGAAGATCTGGCTTTGAGTGACATCTAGAATGCTAACAGTTGATTTATGGGCATGCTCTGATATTGTGACATTGGGGCAGAGGATTTCTAGGACATGAATTGTATTTGTATATGGAGTTAAACCTATTATTTTGAAAATAATTTGTAAATTCTTGTGTTTCATTTTCTAAATTTTTATTATTATGGTTATTAAAGAACGATTTTTGAAGTTTCTCATGTGAACCCTTTTACCGAAAAAGAAAGATTTATTTGTAAAGTTACAATATATGTGTTGGGGTAGTAATTAAGTGTGTCGCATTTAGTGGTATCAAAGCTAGGTTGATCCAATCGGCCGTGAGTTATGAGTCTACTATGCTTGTTTGGTAGATGAATGATGGAATATGTTTTGCTTTATGATGAGGATAATGATGATGATGATGATGTTTCCCTTGTGTTAGTGTTGTGCTTACACTTATATTGTTTTCTCAGAATTTGGCTGAAAGACATGATATAACTTAGTTGATGTTATTCATGATTACTTATTTGTTTTGATACTTTTTGCTTACGTAAGAAGTAGTAGTTGAGTGGTATCGCTCGTATTGTGAGCATATGTGCCAGTAGTAGTGGACGAAGCCTTGCTAATCAACTAGAAATTATTGGGACCTTAGATTTGGGTGAGATATTGATTTGTCGAGAGTTTACGGTTAATAGAGTTTCTGGAATCTATAGTTGTAACGATTGAACCCAAGGAGGTTGTATATCAGAATTGGAGTTTTGGTATCTTTGATGAGAGATTGAAATGTTGGTAATTTCCTTGAGTGTTGGTGTTGGCATGTTTACCGTTTATGATTTAGGTAGCATGTGAGTTTTATTTTCTAAGTATGTTGTGATAAATATGTGAGTTGTTTTGGTTTAGGGTTGTAGTGGGAAGCTTGAATATGAAGTTGAGGTGTGAGTTTGGAAGGGTTATATTTTTGTGGCCTTAGATATATTGATATACTATTGCTGTTTGGTGTAGAGGATATTTTCGCTGCAGTTTTGTTGTGCCATTATGACTACCATATTGACAGATTTAGATTTTATGGTCTTCACAAAAGTTTTAGCCTTGGATGTTATCTTTCCAATGGAACTGGAATCAGGTAAAACGGAGGTCTAGAACTCCAGTTATAGCTACTTTGGTGATCAAAGGTCTAGCTGTAAGCGCTGAATATATATCTGCTACGGTTTTTGAAATTTTTAGCTATGAAGATCATCTTTTTAGAATCTTATGTCTTCATAGGAGTTGTAGATTATTCTCTTAGCTTTCTTTTGAGATAGGTTTGAGATCATTTGGATGAGTATATCTCTCTAGGTATCATTTTCTTTGATCATTGTTGAAGGGATATGTATGGTGTCATGATATTTTTGAATCGTTGGACAATGCAAGGAAAAATTGATTTTTGTCATGATTCTGAGATGTTAGGTGGATTGAGAGGTTGTTTAAGATTGTATGATGTTATGTGGTAAAGTTGGTTCATGTACATGCTATATGGAGTAAATGGTGATTGATTCGTACATGCTTAGGAATGATATATATCGATTGTTTCAAGTAGATATTCTAATATGATTTGATATGCATGTATGTTGATATGAGGATAGATGACCTTATGGATCAATTAGCGGGTGTTTAGTAAGGATGACCTTAAGGTGTGCTATCATCGAATTGGAATTGAGAGTGAGGATTTATCCAAGATAGCTTTAGGCTAAGTTATCTAGTATGAATTTTGGTTGTATAAGAAGAGTTTTCTAGGTCCTGTAATTTTAGTGGAGGTATAATGTAGATCTATCTAAGGTAGAAGTTGTACTTAAGTGGGAGATACCAAAGTCAGTTAGTGAGGTTAAGAGTTTTCTTAGATAAGCTTATTATTATAGGAGAGTTATTGAGGAAATTCCTAAGATAACATTACCTTAGACTAGATTGACGAGGAAGAGGAGTTGCCTTTGTGTGGGATAGCAAGCATGAGAGTAGCTTCCAAACTCTTAAGAAAAGGTTGGCTAGTGCTAATATTATTGGATTTTCGTAAGCCTTTTATGGTATATAGTAGTGCTTCTAAGATAGGTTTGGGCGGAGTGTTGATGCAAGAAGGAACGGTAGTAGCTTATGCTTCTAGGAAATTGAGAAATCATGAGAGGAATTACCTTACCTATGACTTTAAGTTAGCGGTTGTAATATTTATACTAAGATTTGGAGACACTACCTATATGATTCTAAGCTTGAGGTATTTAGTGATCATTAGAGCCTTAAATATCTTTTGACCAAAGGAGATAGTTGGAATTTCTTAAGGACTAGGATTTTAATCTTAGTTGTTGTCTAGGTAAAGCCAATGTGGTGATCGATGCTTTGAGTAGGAAACCTTTATATTTGCTTTTCCTTATGATTAGAGAGATGGATCTTTTAGTTCAAATTAGGGATTTAAGCTTGACTTATGAGCTTATCCTTAGTAGTGTGAGACTAGGTATGACTCGAATAACTAGTGGATATTGTCAAAGGAAAATTGGAGGAACATAATTTGTTGATTCATTTTGGTGATAAGATATGAGGCTATAGGACAAAATAATGGATAAGTGTTTATCTCGGGTATAGATGAAGTGGTAAGACTTTGAGATCTAGTATGTGTACCTAGTGCACTTATGCTTAGGTGGTTGATCTTTAGAGAGGGTCATAGAAGAAAAGCTAATATTCTGGCAGATACCTTGAGTAGGATGATCTTTTATCTATCATCTTTGATGATTTAAGAGTTGGATTTGATTGAAGAGTTTAGAGACTTAAGCTTGGTGTGTGAGATTATCCTTAGGAGCATTGAATTGAGTATGTCGAAAGTGACTAGTGAATTAATGGATGAGATTAGAAAAAGCCCAGGAGTCAGATCCTTTCTTAGTGAACCAAGTGAAGAAGATTGATAGGAGTATAGGTAACCTTTTCTGAGTAGGAATCGACGTTGTTTTGAGGTGCAAGAACAAAATTTGGGTGCCTAGTAATCCCGAATTAAGAGATGATCTTAAGGGAAGGACAAAATAGTACTCTTAGCATCCATTTAGGAGCTATTAACATGTATCAGAGTGGCGCAGCGGAAGCGTGGTGGCCTAAGGTGAAGAGAGGAGGAGAGAAAGTTTGTGTACTCATGTTTAGTATGATATAAGTCTAAGACAGAACATCATAAGCCTTTTAGGACTTTGTAGCCTTTAGATGTCCCTGTTTGGAGGTGAGATAATGCGTCTAGACTTTGTTGTGGGTTTGCCTAGGAAGTTTAGGAAGAATCTTGAGTTTAATGAAAGAGTCATAATCGAACCTCTTCATTTCAGAAATTCGAGGACGAATTTCTTAAAAGGCGGGAAGTATTGTAACACCCCAATTTTCAAAAAGGTTATTATTATTATTATTATTATTATTATTAGATGGTACTTGGTCATAATTATTTTAATAATTATAGAGGAATATTATTTTGTACGTTTTAAATAATTATTATTTTAGACAATTATTTTGTACGTATTAAATAAGTATTTTTATTAGCATTTTTTAAATAAATATTTATATGTTTTAAGAGAAGGTTGATTTTATATGATATTTTTTTATTGAAATTATATTATTATTATAGAGGAAAAATATTTTATAGTATACATGTATTTATTTTATTTAATTATTTTGAGAAAAAAGAGAAGTGGGTTAGAAGAGAAGGAAAATGGGTTGGGTTGACCCAGCCCAATGGATTAATTTTAAGAAAGGAGTCAGGTGGTGTTAACCCTATCTGCCTCATTTGCGTTCTGAAGGGTTAGGGGAAAAAAAGAGGAGAAACAAAGAGCTGTAAGGAAGAGTACTCAGGAACAATCTTAGATCACACTAAGACCATTCGTCTTCTGCTCATCCAGGTACGGGAGAAAAAGTGATTATTTATATGTAGAGTTACATGAGGGAATTGGGTAGGGGAAGAGCCCTTAGGGTTATTAGTAATTTATAATTATTTCTGTTTGGAGAATTAATTGTCTTATGTGATTCTGTATATCTTTAAGACTATGAATATATGATTTATTTGTAAAAATGATACTCTGGAAGAGAGAACGAAATTATAGAAAAGTGCCTCTAAGTTAGGTTGTGAAAAATTGGATGATTTCTGTTTGAGGAATTGATAATCCCATTAGATTTTGTATATGTTGAGGATTATAAATATGCTAATAATTTGTAAGAATGATGATCTGGGAGAGAGAACGAAATTGTAGAAAAGTGCCTGTGAGCTAGGTTTTGGAACAATTGGGGATTTTACTGTTTATGTTAAAATTATATTAAATTGATAATTCTATTGTTTATTAATTTATGAATGTTATTATATTATTTAATAAGAATTGATGATTTAAATGTGAATTGCTTGAGGGATGTGTAAATCCTTATTTTGTTAGACTTATATGTTGTGTATGTGATATGGAATTGTGTATGTGATATGGAATCGTGATATGAGATGAGATGTTGTATGGACATGATTAAGAATGTGATTGCGATTTTTCCTCACACTAATGACTAGGGATGGCACGGCCCCTGGGTAAGTGGTGCTACAGGGAGGGCGTGACCCTAGCATGGTGTGGGATGAGTAAGACAGTTAACACACACCACTTATGTCGATTATGGCAGCCCTGGCATAGGGTTAATTGCAAGAGACTGTATGGATTGTAATGTGATTGTGGTTCCTCACACTCATGCTTCAGGGACGAGCGTACTCCTGAATGATCAGGGATGATACGAACCCTGGGTAGGTGAAGCTTCAGGGACGAGCGTACTCCGGGATGATCAGGGATGATACGAACCCTAGTATGGTGTGGGTTGAGTGAGGTAATTAACCCATATCACTTGTGTCAGATGTGGCGAGGTCTTGGCATAGTGTTAATTGTAAGATTGACTTGAATTATGGACGTGGAAATGATATTGTTAATTGTAAGATTTGTGTGGATTGTGATGGATTGATGTAATTGAGATGTGAAGATGTTGAATGATTGATAAATTATGATATATATAAATGCTTGTGAATATTTCATTAATGAATAATGATGAGATTATGTTGTGTTTTCCTTATGTGCTTTACATATAGATGTTTTCTTTTCTCACTGTACAATTTGTGGATGTTTTAGGTGAGCAAGATCTGGCTTTGAGTGACATCTAGAATGCTAACAGTTGATTTATGGGCATGCTCTGATATTGTGACATCGGGGCAGAGGATTTCTAGGACATGAATTGTATTTGTATATGGAGTTAAACCTATTATTTTGAAAACAATTTGTAAATTCTTGTGTTTCATTTTCTAAATTTTTATTATTATGGTTATTAAAGAACGATTTTTGAAGTTTCTCATGTGAACCCTTTTACCGAAAAAGAAAGATTTATTTGTAAAGTTACAATATATGTGTTGGGGTATTAATTAAGGGTGTCACATCGAGCGGTTCTTTGGGGAAAAATACGTTATTTTCTCAAAGTGTTTTCATAATCTGAGAAGTCCTGGGGGGAAACCTTTTTTCGTTTATTAAAGATTTTCCTTGGACAAGGAGGTCCTTGGGAGGGGAACCTTTTTTCTCTTAAGGTACTTCCTTGGAAAAGGAGGTCCTTGGAAGGGAAACATTTGGTTTTAATGTACTTCCTTAGCTGAGGAGGTCCTCCAAAAGGAAAATTTTCATTATTTAAGGTTCTTCCTTGGCTGAGGAAGTCCTTGGGAGGGAAACCTTTTTCCGTTTATCACTACTACAAAAACACTATTCAACGTCACTATATCTACATCAGTTTTAATAAAACTGATGTAAAACAAAAGTGCGGTGACATTTTTGTAATTAAATAGAAGATGCAAGTATATTTACATCGGTTCTAGGAACAAAAGATGTAAATATGAAGTAGTTTTACATCGGTTTTTGTGGTGACCGATGTAAATATGAAGGGCATTATTATTTTACATCGTTTAGGTTCGTGAGCGATGTAGAATTTGAAGACATTTCCAAACACCAGCTTGATCTCGTGCTTTCTTAGTGCGCGCTTCTCCAACTCCATCGATCTCGTGCTTTCTCATCTGTGCGCGCTTCTCCAACTCCATGCGTAGGAAGCTCTTTGATTGGCGAAACCTTCTTTGTGTGTTCCTCAACTGATTGTCTACTCTCGGGCAACAACCGTAGGTCCTCTAGAACTAGGGTATTCCATTTTCTTTGTGAATGCATTGAAGCCCTCTTCTAATGAATGTTTCTTTTATTTTTCTGGGTTTGTTTTGGAAGAATTGAACGCATTGTATTCTTTGAATGCACTATTAGAAGCCTTGTCGGATCCTCAAAACTACGTTCATCAAAAACTTCGGAAGCTGGTAATTTATTTTTTCCAGAAGTGGAGCGCATATGCACTTTCTTCTAATTCTTCCATGCATTTAAACCATTCTTCTGTTGCTTTTTTTGTTCTTCACTTTTTTCTTTAATTATTGTCCTGCTTGCTCTTACTTTTATGGTGTTTTGGAGTTTCATGAAGCTTGGAAGAAAAACTTTTGATGTTAATTTTGAGGTTTTTGTTTTTGTGATAATCTAAAACCGGTTTTGTGAAGGGTAATTATCGTATTGCTAGTTTACTAGGAAAAGAAAAGGATTGTGCCTACAAGTTGAGTATCAGAAGTTAGATCTACTTTGTAAGGATCAAAGGGAAGCCTCTGATTTTTGGATTGTTTAGTGATTTTTGGAACTCTTAATTCCCAGTGTTCTTCGTCTTCTTTTTCTCTTCTAGACTATAATTACCTCTTTTTAGCTTTTGATTATTTTAAATCTTCCAATTACCTGTTTGGTTTCATGTTTTGGAACTGTTTTTGGGTGGTTAGTTAGTCGTCCATAAGAAATGCTTTTGCGTAACTTTTTGCATCATAGAGGCACCTTGGTTTCTACTTAGCAACAAGGGGGTAAAACATGAACCTATTGTTCTAGACCAACTAAATAACCCACAAGGTTGTTCTATTGATGTACTTAAAAATAATGAAAATTGTATTCAACATCAAGAGAGACTGCAGTCTGGGATTCTAATTTATGTTCATTTTCCACATTAAGTTGGCATGTCTCTTCCTGAATCCTATATGTCAGTTTTAAAAAAAAAACTGTCAAAACATGAAGGTAGCATATTCCGTGACAATAATTTTGTTTTTGTTTGTTAATTTACAGAAATGATTTACTTATGCAATTTAAAATTTAAAGTTACTATTTGTTTTAGTTTTTCTAGTTTAGTTTCTTGTAGTCTGATCAAACCGCAGGAATGTCTTTTTCTGCATCGATTTCTTCTTGTGGTATCTGCTCCTCTATGGTATATGTCATTATTAATTCAGCTTCAGGCTGTATCTCTTTTTGACAATTCTCATTAACTGCATCGTTTCCAACTAACATTGTAGTAGGCAATGATTGTAGGTCTTCATGTTCAAGCACAGCTATCAATATAGATATGAAATGTTGAAAACAATAATTTACACAGCTGTTTATGTTACACTTGTAATACATCTGTATGTTTTGTGTTAATTAGAAAGGTACTATTGCTGCAAGAAGCTTCTTTATGAGGCCATATAATTACTATTTATGTATTATAATCCACCTATAGAGGCATGTGGATTCAAGAATTTTTATTTCATCTAATTCATGTTGTTATTTTTCTTTTGGGGGCATGAATATATGCATTGCGTTTGTTTTTAGCTTTTGGTTTTGAATTCTAAAATTTCAAAACTTAATTACCTTTAGTTTCTAATTTTTGCATCACAACGTCAGTAGGCTGTTTAGCATTTGTGGCTTCCTGTAATGTGATTTCACTTGCGTCCTTATTCTCTAAATTCTCTAGGAAGTGTGGTTCTACTATCTTCTCTTTATCAACATGATAACTTAATTTTGTACCGCATTCTGCTATCACATGTTCTTTTGATTGGTTGTCTGCATGTTCTTCTTTTACTATGCTCATGTTGGCCTTGTTTTCAGGTTGACCAGGTTCCTGATTGAATATATACAATATAAGAATGAAATTTGTTAGACAAATTCAGATCATAAATGATTTTTTTTTATGTGTTTGTCTAAACTTTTTTTAAAATAAACAATTTTCTACAGTTTTTAAGAAGCAACTCCTATCTACTTCTTAAAGAATTGTTTTATTTTTAAAACACTTGTTTAGAAACACTTATTATTACTTACTAAACAAGATTGGAATGAAACAAGATACAAATTTTAAAAAGTTGCTTTGATTCCTCACTTCTCCTTGTTATAAAAAAGAGACATCAACTCAATCCCAAGAGGAGTAAAGGTCTCAACACTCAACACCTTTTAGACTTGGAGTTTATAGTAGTATTTCCTATGAAAGAAGTGACACGTTGATGGTGAACTCTGTTTACACTTCGCAGGGTCTCTGTGGACAACACTACATGCCATAATTGTACACTGATCAAGGTATAATTTCTCAAGGTATATTTGTGAGTGAATTGAACTTTTATTTGAAATGCATTAATAACTACGCATATGTGCCCTGTTCATGCTTGTTATTAGCCTAATTGAAAATGGGTAACTAAGAAAAACATTGGCTGCTATCAAGTTTCTCTACGTTACCGACATTTTTTCTTTCGAATATATGATTGTATCCATGAGAGCTTGAAGTGTTTTTCGGTTTTCCCCCCTTTCTTGTGCCTTTGCATCTGTGATAGCCAACTCCACCCGCTGAGAAAAGGTGATTTTAGTATTTTATTGTTGTCTTTGGAACTGAGATCTTGGTCAGCAAACAAACGTGCACTTGTATGTCTTGCTTGCAGTAAATCTAAAATTGTGAAGAAAATGATTTTGAAATTAGATCTAGACAAACAATATCCACTCTCTCTCAAAAACACACGTACACATGCATGCTCTGACATGTGTTCGAAGACTCCCTACCTGAATCAAATGTTTAAGCAGCTAACTTGTTCACCTAATGAAATACAATATTTCATGTCACGGATCAGCAAGGAAAAAGGATAACAGATAGCAAAACCATCGACTTCATTGAAAAGGTAACTACTATCTAACCATCTTCTTTCTCCAACACATATATATGATATATTTTTAGATTAAAGACTTAAAATAATTGGTAAAATATTGAAGCAGCACAACTCTTTCAATATATACAAATAAACATAATAAGGGAGAAATTTTTGAAGAATAAACTTTATTGAAGTAAATGTTTTCAATACTTGAAACTTTTGTGAATTTTTATTTTTAGCTCTTGAACAATTTTTCTATTAATTTTAGTTTCTGAACATTTGACACTTTTCACTTGTAGTCTTTAAACCTTTTTCTCCCATTAGGTGTCAAAACTTTTTTAATTCATGTATAAAGATGAATAAAATTTATACGGAGACTAAAAATGAAAATTGACAAAAGTTCACAGACTAAACACATCAGTAAAATAGGATTCCATGAGTCTTCCACGTGATGCAAAGCTCGGCAGTCAAATAGGTGGACCATTCTATGTAATGGCCTAATCAGGCTAGCTAGCATCATTCTTTAGATTAGCATCCCCTTGTATTATGATGTTTATAGTGTGAAGTATTCAAAGAATCATACCACTTGACAAAAAGCCGTATTATGCAATTTTTTTTGTTACTAATTATATTAAAAACTAATAGATTAATTTGGTGAAATTATTTTAGGAAGGAATCTGAAGTTAAAATTTTGCTTCTAACTTGTACAACTGACTTTTACCTCATAACATCAGTAAATTGGTAGATTTCTCTTTTTTACCACATGTTGAAACATTAGTTATAATTTTAGTGTTGTTTCATAAGTGCAGGAAGCTAAACTGTTGAAACCCATCAGCAATAGAGAAGTTTGTTGATTCATGATCAATTGTAAAACACCATATCTTTTTTATTGGCTGAAAAATTGAATAATAAAAAGAAAAAAAATTAAAGAGTTTAACCCATATTTTGTATGGTTAATTTACAATAACTCATATATAACACACAAACTGCTATTTTATGCGACAAAATTTGTAAAACCTTTTTAAACTTTATATTTATTTTAATTTTTTTTATTATAATTATTTATAAGTTAAATTTTAATATTCTTAAACTTGATTCTGATTTGGCAAGAAGTGTGTAGAGGGTGATACTTCTCTTCTTGACATCCATTAGTCAACAGATCTAGTTTGTCATATCTTCTTAGTAAGGTACCTTAAACTGAATTATATATATATATATCTAATTTATTTATCTAGTTGAAGAAATGAGATGAATTATATTTATGTAGTTGATGAAATAAGATGACTTATATTTGGATCTTCTACCTACTTAGATAAATGAAATAATAGCTTCAAATAACATTGATTTAGTATATGATTTGCTATTGTACTATATAGAGGCACCATAAAAATTCAATTGTGTAAATAAATTTCTGCCACAGAAGAAGAAAAATGGACCATAGTTGGATGAATGCAAGAAGAATCAGTGATGAGTATCAAAATAGGGTTGAACAATTTTTGGAATTTGCTCAACGAAATGGAACAAATTTAAATGGAAAATTTTATTGTCCTTGTGTTAATTGTTTAAATGGGAGATGACATGAAATTGATGAAATACGGGACCACCTTATTTGTGATGGGTTTTTAACGAGCTATACAACAAGGATATGGCATGGTGAAGATCAAGATACTCGAACAGTGTCTCATACTGAGGAAGGTGATGTAGAAATGGAAGATCAAATAGAGGACATGATTCGTGATGTGGGACAAGAGTCTTTCCAACAAGCACATTCACATGTGTATGATACTTGAAAAAGTGACTCAGAGACACCCTCTAACATCCCAAATTTTTCTACTAATACTACAAATTATTATTATTTATTTTTGTATTTATGAAGATTATTTTCTTATAATTATTTTGATTAATTAAATGAGTTTGATTGAATTTTTAAAGGTTTTTAATAATAATCATTTATGAAAATTATTTTGTATAATATTATTAATTATGATATTTTTGTTATAATTATTATTAGAAGAAAATCATGTTTTAAATTGTATTGATATTTTATTTTGATATATATATACGTTATTTATTTATTTATTTATTAATCAGTAATTTGGATTTTCGTAGCTCTGGAACGGGCCGTTCCACTTTGGGAACGGGCCGTTCCAAATCAAGCATTCGTGGGTAAAAATTTAACCCAGAACGGGCCGTTCCACTTTAGGAACGGGCCGTTCTGGATGTGACTTTAAAAGAACAAAGTTTGACTCAGAACGGGCCGTTCCACATTGAAACGGGCCGTTCCAGAAACCCCAGAACGGGCCGTTCTGGTTTTGGAACGGGCCGTTCTGGGAGAGGCTTTTGTACCTATTCCGTGTGCCCAGAACGGGCCGTTCCGGATTCGGAACGGGCCGTTCTGGCCGCGACCTGATGCCTATAAATAAAGCGTTTTGCACTCTCTAAAACTCATTTTTTCATTTTCTAATCTTCTTCCTCCTTTCTCTCTGAAGACGAAGGGGAACCTAGAGGGGGCGACCAACAAGATTCGGCTCCTGCTTATCGAGGTAAGGGGGGAGTGAGAAACCTCGCTCTGGGTGTGGGATTGTATGCTGGGTAGTGGGGTTGGCCCCTAATCCTGTGTTTGTTGCATTTTTTGTATGCTTATGTATGAGGGGTTTTTCCCAATTGTATCTGTTTTGCCTATTGTTTTCTTATATGTAATTAATCGTATGAATTGAGATTTCTATGGGTTCCTATGGGAAACCCTAAGGGAATGCATTGATAATTGTAAGAGGAAAATTTTAAATGTTTTGTGTTTTACCTTCTGAGTTTTCTGTTGTGTTTCTTGATATTTGCTGAGTGTAAATATGTATATAATCTTGAAAATAAACAAGTTTTGATATGAATTAGAGTGCTCTGTGGGTTCCTGTGGGAACCCTATGAGAAACAGGCAAAATGTGAATATTTTCTGTTTTGCTTTCTGATTGTTCTGATGTATTCCTTGTTGAATGAGATGTATAAATATGTGTTTATTTTTGAAAATAGATCAGTTTTGATATGATTTTGAGTGCTCTGTAGAAACTATGTGAATATGATGAGATGATGTGAAAAATGATGATTATGTGAATATGATGAGATGATGTGAAAAGTGATGACTATGTGAATATGATGAGATGATGTGAAAAGTGATAATGAGACATGATAATGTGATATGGGAATGAGAAATGATAATGAGATATGAGAATGCATAGAGTCTTGAATGACATGCATCATTTGCATAAGTGTTTTAAGGGTACGATATGGAATACACCGCCAGAGAAGGCCCCCTAGTGTAAAAGCTTTGGGGATTAGTCCTTGGGGATAGCTCGGTTTGGAAGTCCCAGTCTCGCCCATTGTGTGCATGGGATGTATCTTGCGCGGCTTAGCTATCCCGACGAGACTCTGGTAGTATATCCTTCTAGTGAGAGTGCGCAGAGGGTGTGACCTGGCATGTACTCCTAGACTACTCTTCGTGTATTGCTAGCGGCAATATGCCATGTGATGTTTTACTGGCGCCACATGCATGATAATATGTAGTCCGTGTCCATGCATATGCATTCTTAATGTTATATGATAAAGTGATGGTTTATGTCTTGGATGAGTGTGATGTTATTATTAATTTATCTATGTTATACTTATTTTGTTTGTGTTTGGCTATTCGGCGTATATTTCTACACTGTGAGCCAGAGTGAGATGTTTCTCACTCCCTTTTCTCGTGTTGTTTTGCTGTGACTATTATACAGGTGATCATCAGTGTGAGGCTGAGGATGTTGGTGATGAAGCTTAGGCTTCTATGTTGGGTTTTGCTCTGATAGGACATGTGACATCGGAACATAGATAGGATTAGTTTAAGATGTTCTTATTAAATTATTTTGAAAAATTCAGTTTTATTTCTTTGTAATTTTACCGGCATGTTATTTGGATTAAGTTTATGAATGTGAACTCTTTACCCTTACGTAGTTGGAAATTTGATTTTTATTGATGTAAAATTATATATATTTTTTTATAATTACTGTATATGTATGTTGGGGTAGAGTGTGTCACACACCCTTGTTTTCTGATTGTACAACCTTCACACGATTATCAGCGATCTTAAGATTGATGAATTTGAAGGCAAAATATGGGTGGAGCGATAAAAGTTTCACAGAATTGCTTGAGTTGTTGAAGTTAATGCTTCCAAAAGATAACACGTTGCCAGACCGTCATTATGAGGCAAAAAAGGTTGTGTCCGATGGGTCTACAATATAAGAAAATACATGCATGCCCTAGTGATTGCATATTGTATAGAAAAGAGTTTGAAACATTGCACAAATATCCTCGTTGTGGGCTATCACGGTACAAACTGAAGGATGGTGGTGGTAGTAGTGATGAAGATGTATATGAAAAGGGGGGCCCAGCAAAGGTGTTATGGTATCTTCCAATCATTCCAAGGTTTAAGCGATTGTTTGCTAATGCAACTGATGCAATGAACCTTACATGGCATGCAGACAATAGAAATTGTGATGGCATGCTTCGGCATCCGGCTGATTCTCCACAATGGAAAAAAATTGATGGGTTATTTCCAGATTTTGGTAGTGAGGCAAGAAACCTTAGGCTCGGACTTGCTTCAGATGGAATGAATCCGTTTGGTAACTTAAGCACCAACCATAGTTCATGGCCTGTTCTCCTTTTAATTTACAATTTGCCTCCTCTGTTGTGCATGAAGAGAAAATATGTGATATTGTGTATGATGATTGAAGGCCCAAGACAACCAGGAAATGACATAGATGTTTACCTAAGTCTCTTGATTGAGGACTTGAGAATTTTGTGGGAAGAAGGGGTTGATGTGTTTGATGGGTATCGTCAACAAAGTTTCAAGTTGCGTGCAATGATATTTTGTACTATTAATGATTTTCCAGCATATGGGAACTTGAGTGGATATAGTGTTAAAGGACATCACGCATGCCCTATCTATCAACAACAGACAAGCTACCTACAACTAAAGCATGGAAAGAAAACTGTTTACACTAGGCATCGAAAATTTCTCAGACCTAATCACCCATATCGGAGATTGAAAAAAGCTTTTAATGGATGTCAAGAACATGAAATTGCACCGATACCCTTAACTGGTGAGCAAGTTTATGATCAGGTCAAGGACATAAATATTATCTTTGGAAAGATCCAAAAGAAGTAAATTGAGAAAAACTTGTGGAAGAAGAGGTCAATATTTTTTGATCTTCCATATTGGTGCCATCTAGATGTTAGACACTGCATAGATGTTATGCATGTGGAGTAAAATGTATGTGATAGTGTAATAGGCACACTTTTAAACATTAAAGGTGATGGAATAACACTAAGGCCAAGAAGTCCAAGAGGTGATGTATTGAAGGAAGCAAAAGGAATGGGTTAGTGTTGAAAAAATCATAGGAGGAGTAAGCCTATTTTTGGGCTTAGCTCCTAAGTTTTTATAGCATTTATTTTTATTCCTATTTTGCCCTTGTCTTTAAATTCCTATTTTACCCTTGTATTTTGGGGTATTTTAGTCATAGAATTTATTTTACTTGTATTTCCAATTTTACCATTGTATTTTGGGGTGTTTAGGACTTAGAATTTATTTTCCCTTGTATTTCCCATTTTACCCTTGTATTATGGGGTGCTCTAGATAATTAGGTTTTTAATTTTGGGCTAGGTTGTTAATTAGAGGGTGACGCATGTTTTTGGTGTTATTGGGTCTATTTTTGGTGTTAGAAAGGCTTAGGCCCAAGTGGAGGGCAAAGGTTGCATGATCTTATCATGCACCTAGATATAGCCAATCTAAACCCAAAGATTCCATCCTTGGCCACCAAGTTGCATCTAGGGTTCATTTGCATTTCATTTGGAATGCATTTGCCTACTCCAAATGCAACCCTAGATGCCTCCCCTCCTATAAATACCCAATGCACCACACCTTGTAAATACTTTGGAATATATGAATTTGAGTGAGCATTTTTGCCTCAAATCCTTTCCTTAGTCACTTGGCCTACACAACCTACCTTTCCCATCTCCTCCCTTGAGTGAGTTTAGGGTTCCTTGAGTGGCCTTCACCTCCACCTAGTGAAGAAAGCCAACCTAGAAGCACCCAAAACACCATCCTCCCTTCACCTCTCATATTCGCCCAAATCAACCCATTTACGTCCACCTCCCTTTTGCCACACCCTTGAAGGAACATCCACCCTTAAGGTCATCATTTTGGCCTTAGCAAGGAGATTCTTCCCACCTTGGACGTCCATGATCAACCCTTGGTGGAAGGAGTCCATCAAAAGGCAAGACAAAGGATGGATTTAATGCTCGTCAAGATTTGTTAGAGATTGGTATACGTTCACAATCACATCCAAGGTCAGAAGGTAAGCGTACATATTTGCCTCCAGCATGTCATACTTTGTCAAGAAAAGAGAAAACAAGTTTTTGTCAGTGTTTACGAGGTGTGAAAGTTCCACAGGGATACTCTTCAAATGTTAAGAGCCTTGTATCATGGAAAGATCTTAAATTGGTTGGCTTAAAGTCTCATGATTTTCATGTCTTGATGCAAAAACTCTTACCTGTGGCTATATGTGGCATTTTGCCTAATAATGTCAGAAGTGTGTTAACTCGTTTGTGCTTCTTTTTTAATGCTATATGTGCTAAAGTCATTGACCCTAAGAAGTTGGATGAGTTGGAAAATGAGTCTGTTATTATCCTATGCCAATTGGAGATGTATTTTCCTCCGGCTTTTTTTGACATCATGATCCACTTGATTGTTCATCTAGTTAGGGAGATTAGACTATGTGGCCCTGTTTATTTACAATGGATGTACCCAGATGAGCGTTACATGAAGATTTTAAAAGGGTATAGCAAGAATCCATACCGTCTAGAAGCATCTATTGTTGAAAGGTACATTGCAGAAGAAGATATTGAATTTTGTTTAGATTACATGTCCAAAGCAAAACCTGTAGGGATTCCTAAGTCTCGTCATGAGGATAGATATGAAGGTAAGGGTACAAAAGGCCAAAAAGTTAAATTCATTCTTCGAAAGGAATTACTTCAAGCACATCTGTATATATTGAACAACACTGAGGAGGTTCTTCCTTACATATTTGAGCATCAAGCCCTTTTGAAGAAAAAAAACCTAGAATGAACGAAAAATCATTGGTCAATGAGCATAATAAAACATTCTTAAAATGGTTCAAAGAAAAAGTCTTTAGTGATGATAATGTTTCTAACACATTAAAATGTCTTGCAAATAAACCTAAATATAATGTTTTTACTTATACTGGCTATGATATCAATAACTTTTCCTTTTACACAAAGTCACAAGATGACAATAGTACCATGCAAAATAGTGGGGTTACTCTTCAGGCTCAATCCATGCATTTTTCTAGTAGAAATGATAAAAATCCCGTTGTGGCATCCACAAGTTACTATGGAGTCATTGAAGACATTTGGGAGATTAGTTATGATGCCTTTAAAGTTCTTGTTTTTAACTGCAAATGGGTTGATATTAACATTGGTGTGCGAACCGATGAAATGGGATTTACAATTGTAGACCTTAGCAAGGTGGGTGATAAGGATGAACCTTTCATCATGGCAAACCAAGCAACACAAGTATTTTATGTCAAAGATCCTATTGATGAAAGGTGGTATGTGGTTCTACAAGGTAGAAGTGTACACAATGTTGATGATTTAACAGTTGAATTTTGGGAGAGTCTTTCTTTCTCAACACGTATGCCTACTAACAACGAAGAAATTGAGCAAGATGACGTTCATGCCACTCGTAATGACCATGATGAAGGCATATGGGAAAACATTACTATTTAATTACCGCATTAAGTTATGTTTATCTTGATGTATAATTTAATATTCTTTTTCATTCATTTTTTCATGTTTTTAATTCATTTTATTACTTTTCCAATTGACCTTGGTTATTTTTTTGGCAAAACAGACACATGGATACTCAACCGAGCACTGCTCCTCAAGGCTCCCATACTCCTCAAGGCTCCCCTGCTCCTACAGTCCCTACTTCACATGCTACATCTAAGAAAAAGAGGAAGCCGACACGAATGAAAAGTTTAGCCCGTAAGCGCATGAAAGGGCCCAAAATATCACTTGATGTGGATCCCACTACTGGGATAGTTTCAAGGCCAAACAAAGCTCAATTTTCAAGTTATTTGGGAACCCTTGCTAGAGACAAGATTAGTATTTTAGTCCCTTCTTGGAAAGAAGTCCCACAAACTACTAAAAACATGATTTGGCAGGATATTTTGGTATTTCCACTATATTTACATAATTTGACAAAATGATAATCATTTTTAATGTTATTATTATTAACTCTTAAATCTAAAAATGTTTTGTAGGGAGTGTATGACATCAATGATACTAATATATTGAAGAGTAAAATGCTTTCCTCTGTTGCTACAAAATTTAGGCAACATAAGTCTTATCTTACAAGGGAGTGAGTACATGGGAAATACAAGGGTAAAAGTCCTTGTGATGAGTATAATATTGACCCTAAAGAATGGGAAAAATTTAAAGAAATTCGAAATGACCCTTCTTGGAAGGTAAGTAGTGTTTATTGTTTTTAAAATTTATATTATATTTTTATTTATTTTTTACTTTTACTTATGGGGTTATTAAATTATTGCAGCTTGTAAGAAAAAAAAGCACAAGATATCCAGAAACTTAATAATGCTCCCCACCTATTATCTCGTGGGGGTTATGAGCTGCTTGTGAGAAATTTTATGAAAAGTGAAATTAAGAGACTTAAGGAGGAAGCAATATAATGCGGTGCTAGTGAGGATGTAGTGATTATCCTCCACCTCCTCCTCCACGCCATAGGTTGTGGAACATGGCTCTCACAAAAGGTTCGGGTGAGATGACTTCTGAGTCTGCTAACCAAGTTGCAGAAAAATTTGTATTTTTTTTTTATAAAAAAATCTCATTACCTATCTTAAGATTTGTTGTAGAATTTTTTATTGTAGGATATATTATAAACAAAGTTTATTTATTGTAGAATGAGTTGGAGGAGCAAACATCACAAGGTTCTTTTATTCCGGAAGGTCGTCAAGATATATTGACTACTGCCCTTGGGCGACTAGAGCACCCTGGTCGTGTTCGTACAGTTGGGGCTGGTGCTACTATTAGTAATTACTTTGGACCACTGTCAAAAGGCTCATCCTTATCTAAATTGAGCCCCCAGGATTTTGAAGCCTTCACACAACAAATATATGTACGGGTCACACAAAGTTTAATGTCAAAGTACCTAAATATGAGTGCTCAACAGTCACAGGATGTTCCTCCAGTTGAGGTAGATCATGCTATGGTGGCTCGTGCTAGCACTAAAGGCAGTTGTCCAACTCCTTCAAGTGCTACTATTGTTGGTAATCCCTTTGGGGTGAGCCTCATGCTGATATCTCCAATCAATGTGAGTTATGCCTTGATGAGATTCCTCCTCGTGTAGTGGCCATTGGTAGAGTTTATGAGGGGAATTTAGTCATACACCATGTGCCTTTGACAAATGATTTGGTGAAGGTGGTTGTTGAGCAAGTTCGAGATTCTAATGCTCCAGTTCCCGTACCTACTTCAGAGGTTCAATTGGTTGGACAGGTCCTACAGACTTTCTTTTCATGGCCGAGACATCTTGTGAGAGATATTTCAACCACGGTATATATTTTTAACCTATGGTTTTCATTATTAATATTTTTATTTACCAATACATATTTTTGCTTATTAATATCAATATTTGATTTTTGATCATTGTATAGGGAATTGATGGAGAAAACATACGAGTACCACCTCCTGATAAGTCAAAACTTAATAGTGATCCTATTAGTGACTTGCGTGAGGCGTCAAAGTCCTTACTTTATGGCCAACCATTTCAGGTGACTTCTCTAACTAATATGAAGAGTATTTAACATATTTTTATTTTAGGTTTGTTACTTACCCAATCTAATCATTTTAGGTGATATGTCCTGCAAGTCTATTTGGTGTCATCATGATTTTAAGTTGTATATTTCATTTCAAGATATATATGAATTAATACAACCTGAAATGCTCAACATCTCAATCATACAATTATGGATGTTGTAAGTACACAATTCTTAGTATCATTATCTTTTTAACTATGATGCATTCATAATTAATTCTTTCTTTTGTATATATTTCAGATATTTGAATCAAAAAATTGAGGAGCTTGGCCATGGTAACTTGTATGGATTTTTTGAGCCCCAGACAATACAAAAATCAGGGAATAAAAAAGCTGAGTCTCAAAATTATATCAATGAAAGGATAAAAACTTCACCAAAGCAAATTTACTTGGCTCCTTATGTCAATCAGTAAGTGCATGTTTGTTAATTGCATTTATTTTATGTATATGTTGTGTAACTAATTGTGGCTCAATATAGAAATCATTGGCAGCTCTTGGTTCTTTGTCCTACAAACAATGTTGCAATCTGGTTTTGTTCTTTGCATCGTAAGCCTAATGTACAATTCAAAAATTTAATAAAAAGGTAAACTTTAATTTGTAACATGTATTAACTTTATGCTCTCTATTATAAATTTTAATCATGTAACTTATTTGGATTTATTTTCTTTAGTGTTATGGTTGTGTATAATGTTATGAGTGGTAGATCTACAGCACAACCAAAGAACCTAGATTGGATCTACGTGATGAATTGGATGTTGGACATAATTGAAGGAGAAGTAACAACTGATTGGATCGAGGTAATATAATTCTTTTATTTTTAACAATATTGATTAATTTCTTTTAATGATTATGATGTAACTAATATCATCATGTATGTTACAGCTTTTTGACGATGTTGCACCATTGCCAGAAAAAAAATTGGAAGACATTCGCAGTCAATGGGCAAAGTTCTTTTTAGAAAAATTTAGAAATAGATCATGATTTTTGACGATGTTGCATTTTGGTTTTTGGTTACGTGGAGGGTTAGATCACATTTTAGTTTTTATTTCTGGTTGATTTGGTGTTGGATTGCTATACTTATTCGTTATTATGTTTGCATTATATCAAATTTTAGTTTCGATTTTTGATTTGGTATTCTACTAGATGTTCAATTTTATCAAGTTGTTCTACTAACTTGGCTGATTTTCTTGGTTACAATCTACCTTTTTTTTATTGGCATTCTCCTTAGCATGATTTTGCTGCAAGTTTAACTGGTTGATGTTGGATGATTGGAGAAATTGGCTACATTTAGGGCTAGAATTATTGTTTCTCTTATTTTCTTTAAAATTATAGTAGTATAAAAGAATGAGGGTGATCACATAAAAGAATGACAATGATCTTATAAATTTTAGGACTAGAATTGTTGTTAGATATATTGTTGATTTAGGTGAAGACAAATAGCTTATAATAGCTGTCGGGAACAAATACCATGCCATAGTGGGCTGTTTCATGCTTTAATATGGTTTGTTATTGTCATTTTGGTGGACAAGTTTTATAACCTTGATTTTTAGTATTTTTCTTCATTAGTTGTAGATGAAAATTAAAATTAATTACATATGCCATATAGTGTCTTTTTGGTGTAAGTCAATTTGTTCTTTTTGTCTAGTTTGATTTGTTTGTGGGTTTTGTTTAATCTTTTAATTTCATGCACATTTTCAAAAATCTGGTAGAGAATTATATATGTGTTAATTACAGGTTAAATTAGAAAGAACCTAAAATCAAACAAATTTTTTTTTAAAAAAAATAATAATTTACATCGGTTCAGACAGGAACAGATGTAAATGAGAGTATAATTTTACATCGGTTCTGTGTATAACCGATGTAAATTTGTACATAAATTTACATCAGTTATACATAGAACCGATGTAAATTTGGGTACAAATTTACATCGGTTATACACAGAATCGATGTAAAATTATACACAAATTTACATCGGTTTTAAAACTGATGTAAAATGGTATACTTTTACTAAGTCACTTCATTCTACATCGGTTTTAGAACCGATGTAGATAGTATTAAAGAACCGATGTAGATAACATGTCTTGTAGTAGTGTATGTAAGCTACTTTCTTGATTGAGGAGGTCCTTGGGAGGAAAACCCTTTTCTTGCTTAAGGTACTTCCTTGGCTAGGTGTTCCTTGGAAGGGAAACCTTTTGTTTTTAGGTACTTCATTAGCCGAAAAGTTCCTCGAAAGGGAAACTTTTTGTTATTTAAGTTTCTTCCTTGGCCGAGGGAGTCCTTAGGGGGAAACCTTTTGTTATTTGAGGTACGTCCTTGGTTGAGGGAGGTCCTTGGATGAGGGAGGTCCTCGGGAGGGAAACCTTTTCTTGTTTATGTTAGGTACTTCCTTGGTCAAGAAGGTCCTAGAGAGGGAAATCTGTTTTCAATTAA
This sequence comes from Cajanus cajan, assembly GCF_000230855.2. Taxonomy (NCBI): domain Eukaryota; kingdom Viridiplantae; phylum Streptophyta; class Magnoliopsida; order Fabales; family Fabaceae; genus Cajanus; species Cajanus cajan. The sequence continues at coordinate 20,963,511 of NC_138518.1, forward strand.
GGTACTTCCCTAGGAAAGGAGGTACTTGGAAGGGAAACCTTTTGTTTTATGGTACTTCCTTAGTTGGGAAGGTCCTTAAAAAGGAAACATTTCGTTATTTAAAGTACGTCCTTGGTTGAGGAGGTTCTCAAGAGGGAAACCTTTCGTTATTTGAGGTACATCCTTGGCCGAGGGAGGTTGTCTGGAGGGAAACCTTTTTTTGTTTATATAAGGTACTTCCTTGGCCGAGGAGGTCCTCGGGAGGGAAACCATTCATTATTTAAGGTACATGCTTGGCCGAGAGGGTCCTTCGGAGGGAAACCTTTTATTTAAAGGTACTTCCTTAGTCAAAGAGGTCCTCGGGAGGGAAACCTTTCATTATTCGAGGTAGGTCCTTAGTTGACGTGGTCCTCGAGAGGGAAACCTTTTTTATTTGATGTACATCTTGGTCAAAACCCAAAAAATTCTGATCTTGCCCACAAATGGTTTTAACTTCAATTTGAAAATCTCATCGACTAAGGAATGCCTGAAGATCAAACTAATCCTTGGCCAATGATTTTTAAAAATGGTTCTAAGGAGCCACCACTGACATTTTTCTCAAACTATCAGAACAAGGAAAAGGTTTTTTGAAAATTGATTGTGGCCTTCATAGCCAAAGTTAGATTTGGGGGTCGGTTACATGTAGGGAAGGTATTAAGCACCCTACAACACCCTATCATGGTACCTTATGACAATTTCAGCATAATAAGTAACAATAATTTAAAAGTTTACCCCTTTTATTAATTACTTACATGTTTAATGTCTACATGGAGTCATATCTCTTTGATCAAGAAAGATCATGGCTTGGGGACCCTATATGATGGAGGACCATCCTTGGAACTTCAAGTGGGACCCATCACTAGGCCCATGGCTAGGAGAATGGAAGAGAATAAGGGAGCTAACACCCCTATAAACATGCTAAAGAACATTGATCTTTCTCCTAAGCTTTGTTAGCATAGAATTTATTTTTTATTCCAATTTTTCCGGTCTTTAATTTTCCCATTTTCGCCCTTGTATTTTGGGTATCTTAGACATAGGATTTATTTTACTTATATTTCCCATTTTACCCTTGTATTTTGGGGTATCTTAGTCATAGGATTTATTTTCTTTTGTATTTCCCATTTTACCCTTGTAGTATGGGGTGCTTTAGATCATAGGTTTTTAATTTTGGGCTAAGGTATTTAATTAGGGAGCTAGACGCATTTTTGGTGGTGTTTGGACCTATTTTTGGACTTAGAAAGGCTTAGGCCCAAGTGGAGGGTAAAGGTTGCATGGTTTTATCATGCACCTAGATGTAGCCTAACTAAACCCAAAGATTCCATCCTTGGCCACCAAGTTGCAACTAGGGTTAATTTGAGTTTCATTTGGTGTGCATTTGGCATTGTAAATTTTGGCCAATGCAACCTTAGATGCCTCCCACTCCTATAAATACCCTAGGCACCACACCTTGTAAATACTTTGGATTATATGATATTGAGTGAGCATTTTATGCCTCAAAATCCCATCCTTAGTCACTAGGTTAATTCGTCTAACCTACTTCATTCTCCATCCTTGGAGAGTGAAACCCTAGAGTGGCCTCCATCTTCATCTTGGAGTGAGCCAACCATCCTTGAGCACCAAAAACCTCATGCCTAAACCCTCTCCCACTTCACGCCCGAAATCAATTCCCCTTCACCCTAAACGTCTCCATCCATTTCTTGTCCTTTGGTGAGCCTAGATCCTTGGGCAAGGTGACCCTCTTCAAGATGCCCAAATCATCCATGGAAGGGAGGTCTCCATCATGTGGTATCTAGAGCCATGGTTCATCAAGGGTAACATCTAGTCTTGTTGTCTTCTATTCGGTCATTGTCTCCTTGATGCCATTTCATTGTGTGGCCGAATGCTTTGTGTCATATTGTGGTTCATATTTTGCTTCTTGTGAACCTTCCTTGCACGTTTTAGGTTTCCTTGCTTAGTAATATCCATGCTTTTTCATTTTTAGGTTTAAGTCTCATATGAACATGATGAACATGTTTTTTGATTTTTGAATCTTTTAAGTTTTGTCAAGTATTGTTTCCTATATTTTGTCTACAAAAATTCCATGTATGTATGCCAAACACTTTGCATGAATACGTGAACCAAAAATATCATGATTCATAACATAAAGTGGGCGTGACATATAAAAGCCATTTAGGAGTCATTCATGCTTGCTATTTAGTCCTAGCATGTTCCATGTATTTTTGAATATCCATGTGCTTGATATTGCCCATGGTTTCGGCTATTTTTGCTTTTATCTTAGATGATGTTAGTTGAGACTTGTATTGTCATTGTAGCATGAGTCTTATGAAACCTCTCTAGGCCTATGCGGTCAAGATTTCTTGATCTTGGATGTCAGTCACTGAAGTGGATGTGTTAGATTTTTTGCCGTGGACTTCAAGAGTGGTCTTTCCATGGTGTGATTCCTTTGAGGAGCTTGGTGGAAGGTGTTGGTAACTTCTTTTGGGAGATCCTTATGCCCTGTGAGTTTCTATTTTCTTGAGTGGTTGACTTAGCTTCTTGATGTGATGTCCATGCTATTGAGATTCATGGAGTAGTGAATCAACTCAAACTTGGAGTATGAAAGTTTTGATGATAACAAAAGGTGGATTCTGAGAATCAAAGATGACCAAGGACATCAACAAGTCAAAAACAAGTCAAGAAGAATATATGGCTATTATGATGTGTAATAGGAATAGTGTATAAGGTCTTATGAGATGTATTGGTTTGATTAGCTTATTGTGCATGTGTGTGCCTTGTGCATGAGTTAATCTTAATCTAAATTGACTGAGAGTGAGTATGATGATGATTTAAGTACTTAAGAAAGATTTTTTGAGATATAAAACTGAGTTTTTGAAAACTAACTCAAAATAATCGATTATTGATGAGTCATTATTTTCCCCTATTTATTTATCTTTCTGTACTTATTTTAATTGTTGATTTGGGCTTAATCGCTCATTAATTGTACAGTTTTACTGTTAGGGCTTCATTGGGCCAGTATTCGAATTTTAATTAATTTTGATTCACTTGGTCTAATTTTTGTTTATCAATTATTTTTAGGTTAATTGTGGAGAATTTTTGGGCCTGGATATTAATTTTGGACTTCAAGAGATAAAGTGACACGTCAGCGTCATGTCAGCACTACAGTGCCGTGTCAATTTATTTATCTTTCTATACTTATTTTAATTGTAGGTTTGGGCTTAATCGCTTATTAATTGTACATTTTTACTGTTCGGGCTTCATTGGGCTAGTAATTCGAATTTTAATTAATTTTGATTCACTTGGTCTAATTTTTGTTTATCAATTATTTTCAAGTTAATTGTGGAGAATTTTTGGGCTTGGATATTAATTTTGGACTTCAAGAGATAAAGTGACACGTCAGCGCAATGTCAGCACTACAGTGTCACATCAACGCCACATCAGCAACACATCAACAACATGCTTACATTTTTGTTAACCTTGTATTATTCATTTTCGAGCCAGACACATCCAGAGTGGGGCCCAATTTCGTTTTAGGTCATTGGAGTCTAGGTTAAGGCTGACTTGGCAGCCACTAACATTAACAATCTGATGTGACCACATTGGGGACACCTTCCTTTTCTTTGTTTTTACGTTTTTCTCTTTTTTTCTCTTTGTTCTTGTATCTGCAGTTTACATTTTGCTCTCCTCTCCTCTTATCTGCAGTTTACGTTTTGTACCTGAACCCTTGCATTGAAGAATACAAATTTTCCATTTTCATTTTGCTCTCCTCTCCTTGCATTTTCGTTTCTGTATCTGCTTCTATTTTAATGGAAGGCTAAAATCACTAGGGTTGGCTTCTTGTTATGGATTGTAATCTCTGTTTGAGGTTGGGTATGTTTGTATATCTCTGATCTACTTGGTCATTTTTCATTTAACCTCTGTATCAATGTGTCCATGCTTAATGGGCTGTCCTCAATGCCAGAGTTGCTTAATCTGTGAAGAGGTTGATGTTGTATACGTTTGCTTAATTCGTGTAGGAAAATCTTGAGTTAATCTTCGCTTAGTTGGTTAACTCGGATGGAACAAGGATTAAGTGGTTGACAGAGTAATCTCATTGTGAACCAAGGATAAAAGAGTTACAATCTGAACAAGGAGCCAATCTATTTTACTTGCTGTGTTATCTGCGTTTTAGTGTATTTTAAGCTAAAAAAATATGAACCAAACCCCCCCCCCCCACTTCATGTTTAAGCCTTTGACAGAGAAAAATGATCCGTGGGAGACGACCTAGGACAATTTCCTAGTACTGCATTTAATTGTTTTATTTGACCGCATACGGCTTCGATCAATTATCATTAAATGTAATCAATTATTCCAGCAACAGGTGAAAGGAAACCTTGCTGTAATAATCGATTATTTGTGAAATAATCGATTATTCCAGGAAGCACTCTCTAGAATAATCGATTCTCCTGCAAAATAATCGATTATTCTGTTCTTGAGTGATTTCCAGAAATCATGAAGAACAAAATAATCGATTATCCTTTAAAATAATCGATTATCTGATTTTGAAAATTTTATAAATAGTTTTCACACTTTGAAACTTCAGAATAGAGAATGAGTTGAGAATCAAAAAAGAGAAAAACGTTATTGTGAAGTCTTTGTGACCTTCTTGGACTGTTTTCTTTGTGAAACCAAGAAGTAAAACATTTTGGAATGCTTTGAAAGAGATCATCATCATCATTACATTCTTGAAAGAGAAAGATTAAGATTTTCTTTTGGAATTCACATCTGATTTGTGCTTCCAGGTGAATTCGTTCCTTTAATTCTTTGTGAAAAGTGTAATGGAAATCTTGAGTAGGTGTCTCAAGTGGTAAGGAATTCTTGTAGAGGGTTTCTACAAGAAGTGCTTTCTTGGGGTCAAGAAAGTGGTTATCTTGAATGTAGGAGTATATGCATGTGTTGTATGCTTGTAAAACTTCTTCATTGAGATAGTGGAACAAATCTTGATCAGGTTATGATTGAGGACTAGATGTAGGTCACATGTGGAGTGGATGAACCAGGATAAAAGACTTGTGCATTCTTCTCTCTCACCCTTATCTTTTACTTTGAGAAAAATCTTGGTTTAGTGTTAAAGTGAATAATCTTGATTAATATGTTTGTATGCACAACATTGCTTTAAAAATGAATCAAAGTGTTGCATATTAAGTGTTCTTAACATTGAACTTTATCAAGATTAATTAAGAAAGCATATAGGACTCATTCTCATTAGCAAGTCTTTGAACGAATGATGAGTCATTATTTTCCCTTACTTTCTTACCTTTCTGTACTTATTTTAATCTCTGATTTGTGCTTAATTGTTGATATTCTGCACTGTTTTCTATTTTGGCTTTAATTGGACCGGTAATTCATATTTTAACTAATTTGAAATTTTTGAATCTAATTATTCCAATTTTTATTTTCAGGGCAGTTTAATAATTATATGGGCTTGGAATTAATTTCTTGACTTGAAGAGGAGCTTCCATGTCATCTGCCACATCAGCGCCACATCAACATTTTGTTTTATTTTATTTTTCATTTATTTTATGTATTTTCTGGTCAAACTTGACTTGGGGGCCCATGTTGAATCTTCAAGGGTTTTTTATGGTCCTATGGCAGCCACCAACCTTCAGACTTGATGTGACCACGTTTTGAGTTTTTTTCATCCTTCTTCCTTAACGTTTTCTGTTGTCCTTCCTTTGCTTTACGTTTTTCTCTCCTCTGTTTAGGACCTCCATTTACGTTTACTTTTCTGGTTGTAATTTGAGACTGCATTTTCATTTGAATACAGATTATTCATTTCTTCTTCTTCTTCTTCCTTACATTTTCATTTTCGTTTCTGTTGAATGGAAAGCTAAAACCCTTGGGGTTGGCTCCTTGAGCAGATTGTAATCTCTATTTGAGGTTGGGTATGTTTGTATATCTCTGTTCTACTTGGTCATTTTTCATTTAACCTCTGTATCAATGTGTCCATGCTTAATGGGTTGTGCTCAATACCACCGTTGCTTAATCTATGAAGAGGTTGATGTTGTACATGTTTGCTTAATTCGTGTAGGGAAATCTTGAGTTAATCTTTGCTTAGTTGCTTAACTCGGATGGAACAAGGATTAAGTGGTCAATAGAATAATCTTATTATGAACCAAGGATAAGAGAGTTACAATCCGAAAAAGGAGCCAATCTATTTTACTTGTTGTGTTATCTGCATTTTATTGTGCGTTTTATTGTGTTATAAACTAAATAAATTCTGAACCAAACCCCCCCCCACTTCGTGTTTAAGCCTTTGAAAGAGAAAAATGGTCCTTGGGAGATGACCTAGGACAACTTCCTAGTATTGCATTTAATTGATTTTAAGTTGAAATAAAGATCCTTAGAACTTTGAAAAAATTTTAAGTGTCATAGAATCCAATTCACCCCCCTCTTGGATTGATCCATTCTTTTCTAACAATTAGTATCTAGAGCAAGGTTCTTGAGTGTTATTCAAGATTTCAAAAATGGCCAACAGCAACCTACCTTATGGTGAGGGTGTGTCTATTCATAGACCTCCTGTTTTCAATGGTGAAAACTATGTCTATTGGAAAATTAGGATGAGAATTTTCATTGAAGCAATGGACATTGCTGTGTGGGATGCAATTGAAAATGGACCCTATATCCCTATGACCAAAGTTGATGATGGGAAGAGAGAAAAACATTGGAGTGAGTGGAGTGATGATGAGAGAAAGAGAGCCCAATATGAGTATAGAGCAAAGAACATTATTACATCTGCATTGTCTATTGATGAGTTTTTTATAATTTCTCAATGCAAATCTGCTAAATAAATGTGGGACACTTTGCAAGTCACTCATGAAGGAATAAGTGATGTAAAAAGATCTAGAAAGCATACTCTTATAAGAGAATATGAATTGTTGAGAACGAGTCATGGTGAATCAATTTCTGATTTTCAAAAAAGGTTTACACACTTGATAAATCACCTTGTTGATCTTGGAAGGAAATTTGAAGAAGAAGAACTAAATTTGAAAGTGCTACAATGCTTGGATAGATTATGGCAAGCAAAGGTTACTGCAATAGAAGAATCAAAGGACTTGACTTCATTGACCCTTGCTACTTTCTTTGGAAAGCTAAGAGAGCATGAGCAAAAGTTGCACATTTTTGAGGAAAATGAGCAGTAAGACAAAAAGGGAAAGGGAGTGTTTCTAAGAGCCTTGAAATCATTCAAAGGCAAAGAAGTATGTGAAGAATCAAGCTCCAAAGATTCTGAGTCAGAGAACTTCAACTTGCTGGTGAAGACGTTCAGAAAATTCCTAAGAAAGAAGAGGAATTCCCCCTACAAGTTCAACAAGAAGGCTAATAAGAAAGAGGAAGCAAGTACATCCTCTTAAAATTGTTTTGAGTGTGGAAAACCAGGCCACATAAAAGCTGAATGTCCAAACCTCCTAAAGAAGTAACAAGAAGAAAAGAAAGGGAAGAAAAATTACAAAGGAAAAAAAGCCTACATTGCTCGGGAAGACAATGACTTAAGAACAACAAGTGATGAATCTGAATTTGAAGAAAACAATTTATGTTTGATGGCTGGAGCTGATCAAGAGACAATAGTAAGTGATTCTGATCTTGAATCTAATCTGGATTATGATCAACTTCAAGAAGATTTCATTCAAATTCACAAAGAGGCTGTGAAATTAGATGCTTTAAATTCAAAGCTTAAAAACAAGCTGTCATGGTATGAAAATGCTTTAATTAGAGTTGAACAAGAGCTTGAAATTTGAAAAATGAGCATGACAATCTTCAAACTATTTTGAACTTCAATGAAGCTCATTGTGAAACCTCCCCTTCTTCAAAAGTTGATTGTGAAAATTGCAAGGTTTTGGAAAAAGAAAATGTTGATTTGAAAAACACTCTCGCAAAATTCACAAATGGAAATGCAAATTTTGAATATCATTTTGGGAAAGCAAAGACATGCTTTTGATAGAAGTGGACTTGGTTTTAATCAAAGCATGAACATGCCATTAAAATTAAAGGAAAGAGTTTTTAAGAAAAACCAATTCTTTAGAAAATACAAAGGCAATTTCATTAAACAAACTACTTGCTTTTATTGTTGTAAGAAAAGGTTATACAATAAGGAATTGCTACTCTAAGAAATATGGTTTTCCAAATAGAGAAATGATTTGGATTAAAAAAGGTCAAAGACTGAGAACTAACCATCAAGGACCCTTCACATGGATACCTAAATAAATTTCTGATTTTGTTGTAGGAATGCTTGAGAGCCAAAAGCTTATTATGGTATCTTGATAGTGGCTGCTCAAGGCACATGACTGGAGATCCTTCAAAATTCTCAAGTTTGAAATTAAAGAATGAAGGATTTGTTACTTATGGTGACAAAAATAAAGGGAAGATTCTTGGTCATGGAAATATTGGTAACTTTTTCTCCTCAACATTGATTCAAAATGTATTGCTTGTTGAAGGGATGAAACATAACTTGCTTAGTATAAGCCAACTTAGTGATAAAGGATTTAAAATTGAATTTGATAACACTTGTTGTTTAATCTGTGATAAATTGACAAAAGAAATTAGATTCATTGGAAAAGGAATTGACAACATCTACATGCTAGATTTAGAACACTCAATTGCAATTTCGAACACCAAGTGTTTAATAACCAAAGAAGACAATATTTGGCTTTGGCATAGAAGTCTTGCACAAATACACATGGATCACTTAAAAAAACTTAGTAGAAAGGAATTAGTGATTGGATTACCTAAACTCAAGTTTAGTAAGGACAAACTTTGTGATGCTTGTCAAAAGGGCAAGCAAGTGAAGGCTAGCTTTAAAAGAAAAAATCAGATATCAACTTCTAGACCTTTACAATTAATTCACATGGATTTGTTTGGTCCTTCAAGAACCATAAGTCTAGGAGGGAATTACTATGGGCTAGTTATAGTAGATGACTATTCAAGATTCACTTGGGCTATGTTTCTTGAAAATAAAAGTGAAGCTTTTAATGCTCTTTAGAAATTTTCTATGCTTGTTCAAAATGAGAAGAACAAAAATATCACCTTAATTACAAGCGATCATGGAGGTGAATTCCAAAACGTTTTGTTCCAAAAATTTTGTGAGGAGCATGGTATTAATCACATTTTTTCAGCACCTAGGACACCTCAACAAATGGGGTTGTAGAAAGGAAAAATAGGTCTCTTGAGGAATTAGCTAGGACTATGTTGAATGAGACCAAACTACCTAAATATTTTTGGGCTGATGCAATTAACACAGCTTTTCATGTGTTAAATAAGGTTCTAATTAGACCTATTCTAAAGAGAACACTCTATGAGATTTATAATGGAAGGAAGCCTAATATCTCATACTTTAGAGTATTTGGCTGTAAGTGTTTTGTGCTGAAAAATGGTAAGGAACAACTTGGAATAAAGCAGTACATGTTGTGTTTGATGAGACTAACAAGCAAAAAATAAAGCAAACTGAAATAGAGGACTTGACTGATTTTCTTGACCAAGCACCATTAGAAAGTGAACCTAGTGAAAAGTGTAACATCCTAAATTTTGTAACTATTTATCTATAAGTTTCTGCAAATTATTATATATATATATATATATTAAATATTACATAAGTTACTGTGAATGAAATTTATGTAGCATTATTTAACCAGATTTTCTAATTTCAATAATATGTATTTTATTCTCTAATTTGACTATTTCTCGGACAGCATTGAGAGCACGTTGTAAAATATGAGAAACTCAATTTAAGAAAATTTAAGTAATCTATAACTTAAATAATAATTTATTGAGTGTAGATTAAGAATAAATACAGTTAAGAGAGAAAATCTCTAAATTAAAATTTATAGAAATTCTCTAAGGATTTAACTAGAAAAAAATATTATGCTAAAACCTTAAGCTAGAAAATTATGGAAAAATGTTCAAAAGGATATAATAATTTTATCATCGATATAGTATGCTTGGAATAATTAATAAAAATGTATAGTTAGTTGAAATTAAAATACAAGTCTCAACCAATTAAATTATGACACATAAGCAAATCCTAATTTATTTAATTAATATTAATTAACATAATTAAGAGATGATCAAGAGACAAAAGTTTGTATTTTTAATGGTCAAGATTCTAATGATGATATTAGTATCTCAAAATTATAATTAATTTGTAAGATACTTTAGTAATTCTACAATGTTCTAGAAAGTTCTACAAAACTCTTCAAAGTAAATATCTAATTACCAAATGATTAAATGGGTTGGAAGCTTAACTATTAAGATATTCAAATATTCAATAAAGTTCTATAAATTTCTACGTAATAGAAATCTAGAATGGATTAGATGCTTAACCATTAAGATATTTAAATAATTCTACAAAATTCTAGGATGTTCTATAAATTTCTACAAAAAAAGGGACACATAATCACCATGTGATTAAAATGAATTGAAAACTTAATCATTAAGACAACTAAATAACTCTACAAAATTCTAGAAAGTGGACATCTCATCACCAAATTATTAAATAAATTGGAAACTTAATCATTAAGATACTTAAATAATTCAAGGAAATTCTAGAAAGTCCTATAAATATCTACAAAATGGACACCTAATCACTATGTTAGTAAAATATCTTAGGAAATATCAAGAAATATCTACAAATCTAGAAGATTGGAGAATGGAGGTGAAGACTAGTATAAATAGGAGAAACCACACCAAAAAGCTCACCAACAACCCTTAACAACTAGTGTGACACCCTCTACCCCAACATACATATACAATAATTATAAACAAATAAAAATTTTCATCAATAAAAATCAAATTTCTAACCACGTAAGGGTAAAAAGTTCACATTTATAAACTTAATCCAAATAACATGCCAGTAAAATTACAAAGAAATAAAACTGAATTTTCCAAAATAATTTAATAAGAACATTTTAAACTAATCCTATCTATGTCCCGATGTCACATGTCCTATCAGAGCAAAACACAAACAACACGAGAAAAGGGAGTGAGAAACATCTCACTCTGGCTCACAGTGTAGAAATATACGCCGAATAGCCAAACACAAACAAAATAAGTATAACATAGATAAATTAATAATAACATCACACTCATCCAAGACATAAACCATCAATTTATCATATAACATTAAGAATGCATATGCATGGACACGGACTACATATTATCATGCATGTGGCGCCAGTAAAACATCACATGGCATATTGCCGCTAGCACTACAGGAAGAGTAGTCTAGGAGTACATGTCGGGTCACACCCTCTGCGCACTCTCACTAGAAGGATATACTACCAGAGTCTCGTCGGGATAGCTAAGCCGTGCAAGATACATCCCATGCACACAATGGGCGAGACTGGGACTTCCAAACCGAGCTATCCCCAAGGACTAATCCCCAAAGCTTTTACACTAGGGGGCCTTCTCTGGCGGTGTATTCCATATCGTACCCTTAAAACACTTATGCAAATGATGCATGTCATTCAAGACTCTATGCATTCTCATATCACATTATCATGTCTCATTATCACTTTTCACATCATCTCATCATATTCACATAGTCATCACTTTTCACATCATCTCATCATATTCACATAATCATCATTTTTCACATCATCTCATCATATTCACATAGTGTCTACAGAGCACTCAAAATCATATCAAAATTGATCTATTTTCAAAAATAAACACATATTTATACATCTCATTCAACAAGGAATACATCAGAACAATCAGAAAGCAAAACGGAAAATATTCATATTTTGCCTGTTTCTCATAGGGTTCCCACAGGAACCCACAGAGCGCTCTAATTCATATCAAAACTTGTTTATTTTCAAGATTATATACATATTTACACTCAACAAATATCAAGAAACACAACAGAAAACTCAGAAGGTAAAACAGAAAACATTTAAAATTTTCCTCTTACAATTATCAATGCATTCCCTTAGGGTTTCCCATAGGAACCCATAGAAATCTCAATTCATACGATTAATTACATATAAGAAAACAATAGGCAAAACAGATACAATTAGGAAAAACCCCTCATACATAAGCATACAAAAAATGCAACAAACACAGGATTGGGGGCCAATCCCACTACCCAGCATACAATCCCACACCCAGAGCGAGGTTTCTCACTCCCCCCTTACCTCGATAAGCAGGAGCCGAATCTTGTTGGTCGCCCCCTCTAGGTTCCCCTTCGTTTTCAGAGAGAAAGGAGGAAGAAGATTAGAAAATGAAAAAAAATGAGTTTTAGAGAGTGCAAAACGCTTTATTTATAGGCATCAGGTCGCGGCCAGAATGGTCCGTTCCGAATCCGGAACGGCCCGTTCTGGGCACACGGAATAGGTACAAAAGCCTCTCCCAGAACAGCCCGTTCCAAAACCAGAACGGCCCGTTCTGGGGTTTCTGGAACGGCCCATTTCAATGTGGAACGACCCGTTCTGAGTCAAACTTTGTTCTTTTAAAATCACATCCGGAACGGCCCGTTCCTAAAGTGGAACGGCCCGTTCTGGGTTAAAATTTTACCCACAAATGCTTGATTTGGAACGGCCCGTTCCCAAAGTGGAACGGCCCGTTCCAGAGCAATGAAAATCCAAATTAATGATTAATAAATAAATAAATAAATAACGTATATATATATATCAAAATAAAATATCAATACAATTTAAAACATGATTTTCTTCAAATAATAATTATAACAAAAATATCGTAATTAATAATATTATACAAAATAATTTTCATAAATGATTATTATTAAAAACCTTTAAAAATTCAATCAAACTCATTTAATTAATCAAAATAATTATAAGGAAATAATCTTCATAAATACAAAAATAAATAATAATAATTTGTAGTATTAGTAGAAAAATTTGGGATGTTACAACTAGACATAAACCAATGCCAAAGAAACACCCAAAAATACTCCATCTTTTCGACAAACAAGGAGTAAAACAAGGAGTACACAACTAGAATTTCAAGAAAATGGGAAGAAAGGAAGAAGATAAGAGGAAGAAAAAGAAGTAGGAGAAGAAGAAATCAAGGAAATTAGGAAAACACTAGCAAGCTTGGAGAAATAAGTATGGGTTAGATGTTTAATTTTATTCATGTCTATATAGTTATAGAATAAGTATTGATCTTTACTTATAAGTTTTGATGCATAGAACCTTAGGTTAGTTGATATGGTTTTTGATTGTACTTTTTGATAAATTTTATGTTTTAAGGTTGAATCTTGAAGTGGTTGATTTTTTATGATTAAATGTTTCTATTGAAATTGTTTGAATTGTATTTGAAGAGTTTGATTGAGAATAATTTTTGAAGTGATAGATTAATAGTGATGCATATTTCATATTGCATAATGTCATTTTTGAGTCAAAAGGTTTTTGGGGGGAAAAGAAAATAATTTTAAAAAATAAAGATTTGAGAAATGAATTTTGTACCAAGGATATTTGATAGAAAAAGAACGAGTTTTGTAATTTTGAAATGATACTTTTTACGTGAATTCTTTTCTTTATGTTTACTATCTAAGACATTGGTGGCAAGAGATTGATTGTGATAGTGGGTACTGTCAAAGACATTTGGCAGTACGAGATGGATAAAGAAATGATAAAGTGAGAGAGAGCTTGATATGGTTGTGAAAGTTTGATTGAGGTATTTTTTTTTTGCTACCAATGTCAGAAGATAGTAAATGGGGTTTGAGTAGAATGGGTAAGACGGGACCTTTGGTCTGGGGAATAGACCTTTGGTCTAGGGAGTGTTTGGGCATGGACAATTCCATAGATGGCCAGTCTTTATTGATTCTGTGCCTGGTAGCCTTCCGGGTGCACTGACACTTTGACTACTGTTTATTTGTTCGCGTTTAGTGGGGCATTACCGAATCACTGGACAGATTGATGTTAAGCTCTAGCTTAACTAAACACTCAAAAGGGAAAATCTCCATGGAGTATTGAGTCAAAATGATTTTTAAAAGTATATTTTAAATCAAAATCTGCATCTCATGCTCATAAGCATATTGCATTATTTGGATTATTATTAATGAAAAATCTTGTCAATTTGTTGTGTGTATTGATAATTGTATGAACTTATTATGCACTTGTATGATTGTAGACCCCTAAAATTGTCCGGGTCCGAAATAAAGCTCAAAGACTCTCAAAGACCGAAGGAAAGTCAGCCAGAAGGACTCCTAGAAGACCCTAGGGTGATTCTTTGTAGGTCTAGAGGTCTTAGAGTAGCTTAGAATAAGGGTGTGTGAGGATTGGAGCTCAATACGCCCTCCCAGAGGTTCAGTACGGCCGTATTGAGCTTTTTGAACTACAATACGGCCACACTGAAACCAATACGGCCGTATTGTAGTTCAAAAACTCAATACGGGCCGTATTGACCTCCCAGGCCGTATTGCGCCTCAATCCTATAAATAGGACGTCATTTGCACGTCATTCCACACTTTTCCCACACTTCTGGACCCTCGTGCTGAGTATTCTTGGGTTTTTGAGCTATTCTCTGCCCTAGAAGTCTCTCCGAGAGCCAATCCGACGAAGTTCTTGAGTCATGAGCCATTAGCTTGAGACTCGAACAAGTCGAAGGGAAATCTCTTTGATTTCCATAGTAAAAATTATCTTTAGGGAAAGGAGCGAGCGGACCTGTAGTGGGAAGGAGCGCCAAAAAGCCTCCTAAACTTCGTTTTGAATATATAAAAGCACGCTTCAAAGGTTTATTCCCAAAATCCTTTCTTTTACCGCTTTTTGATTGTTGCATTACACGTTTAAAGCTTTCATCATGTAAATATTTTACTTATAATCGTTTCTAATAAATGGGGGTAATTTAGTAACTTTACGCTATTATTTATGAAATAATCTGTCATAGGAAACCCGAAAGGGGCGTTGTGGGGTGCTAACACCTTCCTCACACGTAACCGACTCCCTTACCCAACTCTGGTTGTAATGGCCGAAGTTGATTTGCGAAAATCAATTGCCTTATATCTTTTTCCAATGTTTTGAGTAAAACATTGGTGGCGACTCCAAGAACCCCTTCTTTTTGCGAAAACCACTAATCCATAGAGGGTCCCGCTTGGGATTAACATTGATTGGTGAGAGTCATTTAAACAAAATTGTTAGCTCGATGAGGTCTCAGTTTGAGAATAAGTCGTTCTAACAATCCACCATTTTTCAAAACTTAAAAAGAGTCCGACCATCGTCGCGAATGCCAAGGTCCGTTTCGGCGGGTGGCGACAGATGGCGACTCCACTGGGGAAGCCTCGAGAGTCAGTCCCATTTAGTGATGGATTATTTCTAAAATAATAGTTTAAAATTACTTCGTTACCCCTCGCTTGTATGATAATATGTTTTATCTAATTGGCTTTAATAAACTGTTGAATGTTTAAATTTTCGCAATTGTTTGAAATATAAACTGCACACGAACCTTTGCACACAACAGTTCCCTCTATACCCGGGGGCATGAGTGGAAAGCCATAGGGAGTGGATGTTAGTACGGCCGGTTGTCGAATGGGTCTATAGGTGCCCGTAGACCGTTGTCGGAAAACATCACTCAAGGTGAAAACCATGAACTCGAGTCCGACAGTGCGTTGGAGCTTTCCATCGACTTACGACGAGAGGAATTGGGTCCCTATAATGGGGGCACCTTGGGGGCCTTAGACCAGTGAGAACAGTTAGAACCTCCTTGAATATGCACTTGTCTGCAGGATACCCCTACCTCGTGATTCGCTCGTGACTGTTCGTGGATGAGTGAATTGTTTGTGCATTGTTTATGTGACATTGTTTAAGCATACATTGCATTCTTTAAACATACAACATTCCCTTTTAAAATAAGAATAAATAGGAATAAGAATCTTCCATTACATGGTGTTAACATCTACCTTCATCACATTCATATAGGTAGTTTCCCTTTTCACCCAAAAAAATACAAAAAACAAAATACCCAAAAAAATTATTTATCCAAACCAAGCAATATCATGCATCATCTTAGGAACATCTTGAAAACATGATAATGCTTAGTTGCAAAAACACAATGGATGCATATTCAACGCCATTATCTCATATCATGCATCATGGAGGGATCTAGGGGAGTGCATTGCATACATCTCTCCTAGTAATTCATTAATAACATAAATAAAAAGAAAGGATTAATCGATGCGTATGTTCAGAATGGATCGCACGCCGTTTGTTATTAAGTGTAAACCAACAACCGCGCCAAGCGAACGCACATCAACTCCGTTGTTGGTAATCAAGACGAATAAAGGGGAAGGTCCGATACCGTTGAAGATCACTGCTCCAAGACCTTTTCCCTACGAATCGAATAAGGCTGTGCCATGGATATACGACATCCATTCTTCTGCCGACAGCGATATCTCTAACATCGCTGGACTTGGGGGCATGACTAGGAGTGGCAGGATCTACACTCCCGAAGATCTTCATGATAAAGCTCCCAAGAATAAAGGAAAAGAAAAAGAAAAATAAAAAAACGAGGAAAATAAGGAATCCGAGGAGGAGACTGATGAGCTGTTAAAATATATCCGACAGAGCGAGTACTCCATCGTGGATCAACTTCATAGGACGCCAGCAAAGATTACTCTGTTGTCGTTGATCCTAAGCTCCGAACCGCATCGACAAGCTCTGTTGAAAGTCTTGAACGAGGCATACGTGTCGCACACTATCTCCCAAGACAAATTTGAGGGGATTGTTAGTCACATCACGGCTAATGATCACCTCACTTTCACCGATGAAGAAATCCCCGCTGAGGGACCAAACCACAACAAGCCCTTGCACATCTCTGTAAAGTGCAAGGAATATCACATCACTAAAGTCTTGGTGGATAATGGATCTTCCTTGAATGTGATGCCAAAAAGAACGTTTGATCAAGTGGCAATCAAGGGAATCCAAATGCGCCCGAGCAACATGATCGTCCGAGCTTTCAACGGTTCTAAAAGAAAAGTGGTGGGAGAAATTAATCTTCCAATCCAAATTGGACCCACCATCTTTAATGTCGAATTTCAAGTGATGGACATTACTCCTACATACAGCTGTCTCCTCGGCCGACCTTGGATTCATGATGCGAAAGCTGTTCCCTCTACGCTCCACCAGAAAGTCAAATTCATAGTGGGTGACAAGCTGGTGACCGTACAAGCTGAAGATGACATACTCATCAGCAAGCCATCTGCCATACCTTACGTGGATGCAGCAGAGGAAGCTCTAGAGACCGCCTTCCAAGCATTGGAGATCGCCAATGTCGAAACGTTTCCCCGAGAAATGAAGAAGGTAGCCTACATGCTCACCAAGAACGGATACTTGCCTGGACAAGGACTTGGCAAGGATTCCCAAGGAATTCCCGAGCTACCCATTATTAAGGATAATCCGGGGAAACAAGGGTTAGGATACAACCCTAATAAAGATCAAAGGACGAAGAGGAACCAAGATCTTTCTCGACGTTCTTTAAGCCAGATCTTTAGGAAGGCCGGTTCACAAGCGTCAAGGCCGGTCGTCGTCATCAAGTGCTCTTCTCCTTCCGATAGGGATGTATAGACCTGATGACTGTTAGAGATTACTCCTCGGGGACAGCCCGACCCCCGAGCCTCGATAGGGCACATGTTTCCGCTATAATTATAATAAAATCGTTCTTTATTATTTCTTATTGCTTCTTTTCTTGCTTGCAATAAATTTCTAGACCACATTATTTTAACCCTGTTTGAATAAGCATGAATGAGGTTAAAATTGTCTTAATAACAATAAACCCGCATCATTTTTATGTGGAAGTGTGTATGACAACTTGGAGCACCATTCCTTGGCCTCGACAAGTGCCATCATGGATAAAAAGAAATCCTTTAAAAACAAAAATCATAAAAACAAAAAAGCTCGACAGGAAACCCAAAAAGGGGGCTGCGCAAAAATAAGAGCAAAGAACCCGCTAGGAATCCCACGAAAGGGTGACCTAGGCAAAAGTTAGGGTTGCAAAAACGAACAAAAACAAAGGTCCGCTGAGACGCCACAAAAGGGTGTTTTAGGCAAAAATAAGGACAATCAAAAAGCAAAAGAAATCCGTGATGGTACCATGAGCTGAATTCAAAAAGAAAGGTTCAAGGAAAACTATCTAAGTTGTCGAATCACAACATCAATAACAAGACTTTCTTAACTTCATAAGTGTTTAATCAAACAAGCCTAAACACATGAGCCTACCTTGGCCAGCCATTCTTACAAAAATCGTTTTCAAAACAATAATAATCCCCTCTAAAACACAAACTTTTGAACAAAAATATCTTTCCCTTCTTTTCTCTTGTCCCAAACGATTTTAGAATAATCTAGTGGAAACATGGAGATATAGTGGTCAATAGGAGGGTTGATACGTCTTCTAAAGGAAGGGAAGGATCACTGGGCTGATGACACCAATCTCGATATAACACGCATCATTCCTCGGTTACAGAAATCGGCAGCGCACAGCCCGTCTAGAGGAATGGCAAAAATCCAAGCAAAGAAACGCATCGGTTAATTCTTTTGAAAAATAAATCAAATAGAATTAGGTGCATCATACCGCATACATGCATACAGATGATAGGTGTACTGGAAGATCACTTATTCTCTGTTTATTGAAAAAAAAAAAAAAAAACAAAAAACAAAAAAATGAACTTCAGAAAAAACAATGTGCCCGTACCATGTTCAGTACACCCGTACTAAAATTAGGGTTATGAACAAATTTTCAACTCAATACGGGCGTACTGAAATGAATACGGCCGTATTGGCCATAACGTCCACCACATTAGTTGCACATTCAAAGACCTTATCATGAGGCAGTCGCATAAAATAGAAAATAGGAAAAATTTCTTGTGTATGACAGCAGCCAACAGAAAAAGCCGAAAATCGACAAAAAAGGCAAAAATTCAGAAAATCCAACAAATCGTACAGAATAACTGAGCCTGGAGAGGCTTGCCGAAATAATACTCCCCAGAGACATCTCAGCTTGCACTCTTGGGCCGAATTCCCAGTGAAAGCTATCAGAGCAAGATCAGCAAGATTCCCCAATGGAAGCATGATCATCCAAACAAAATATCAGAGTCAAAAGACTCAGACTTCCTCAATGGAAGATAGCTTTCCAACTCGAGCGAAGAGTGAAGCTAAGCCTAAAGAGGCTTTCTAAATAATACTCTGGGATACACAAGATCCTCAATCCCCATTCGCCTACTCAGAGGCACTCCTCCAAAAAAGGAAAATCCAAAAAGATCAATACCCATTCCCCTAGCGGAATTCGGTATTCAGCTAAACACCGAACGTCAAGATAATCTGCCTAATAGAAGAGGCCAATCAAGATCAATACGATAGAATCCCCCAGCGGATAACAGCCTACGCAGAGGCAACAAAGCCAGAAAATAAAAAAAAAGTCACCCGAATAAGGATAACCGGGATACTCCACCAACGTCGAAAGGACGTCAGCTAATCATAAGGCATCGCTCACCTCAGAAAGAGCATCTTTGTGTCTGCATCCCCAAGGAATCAGAATTTCCCCAGTGGGCACCAACTACGCAATGGAAAGTTGGGACACAAGAACCTATGAGTAACTGCACATCCCCTAGACGGATCCCTGCGTTATCCAGCCCTCAGCGGCACCAAAATCAAAAACAACCGTCGAAGCAGCATCGTGGACTGTGGAGACAAAATCATCACAACAGAATCCCCCAACGGATAACAGCCTACGCAGAGGCAACAAAACCAGAAAATCAAAAGAGTCACCCGAATAAGGATAACCGGGATACTCCACCAACGTCGAAAGGACGTCAGCCAATCATAAGGCATCGCTCACCTCAGAAAGAGCATCTTTGTGTCTGCATCCCTAAAGAATCAGAATTTCCCCAGTGGGCACCAACTACGCAATGGAAAGTTGGGACACAAGAACCTATGAGTAACTGCACATCCCCTAGACGGATCCCTGCGCTATCTAGCCCTCAGCGGCACCAAAATCAAAAACAACCGTCGAAGCAGCATCGTGGACTGTGGAGACAAAATCATCACAAATCCCTGGAGAGGGCAAACTCACGATACCAAAGTGACCAGAAGCACGGAGGTATGCAACCCTGGGGAGGGCAAACCGCAGACCCTGGAGAGGGCAAACTCACGCTACCGAGGTTGTCAGAAACACTGAGGTATGCACGAGCCTGGAGAGGCGACGACTAATACTCAGCTACCCCGTCGTCAGAAACACGGAGGTATGCAGCTACCGAGGTTGTCAGAAACACCGAGGTATGCACGATCCTGGAGAGGCGACGACTAATACTCAGCTACCCCGTCGTCAGAAACACGGAGGTATGCAGCTACCGAGGTTGTCAGAAACACTGAGGTATGCACGAGCCTGGAGAGGCGACGACTAATACTCAGCTACCCCTTCGTCAGAAACACGGAGGTATGCAGCTACCGAGGTTGTCAGAAACACCGAGGTATGCACGATCCTGGAGAGGCGACGACTAATACTCAGCTACCCCGTCGTCAGAAACACGGAGGTATGCAGCTACCGAGGTTGTCAGAAACACCGAGGTATGCACGAGCCTGGAGAGGCGACGACTAATACTCAGCTACCGCCGTCGTCAGAAAGACGGAGGTATGCAACTATCGAGGTTGTCAGAAACACCGAGGTATGCAATGAGCCTGGAGAGGCGACGACTAATACTCAGCTACCCCGTCGTCAGAAACACGGAGGTATGCAGCTGCCGAGGTTGTCAGAAACACCAAGGTATGCACGAGCCTGGAGAGGCGAGGACTAATACTCAGCTACCCCGTCGTCAGAAACAGGGAGGTACGCAGCTGCCAACATCGTCAGAAACATGGAGGCATGCACACCCTGGAGAGGGTAAACTCACGCTACCGAGGTTGTCAGAAACACCGAGGTATGCACGAGCCTGGAGAGGCGACGACTAATACTCAGCTACCGACGTCGTCAGAAACACGGAGGTATGCAGCTGCCAACGTCGTCAGAAACACGGAGGCATGCAGACCCTGGAGAGGGCAAACTCACGCTACTGAGGTCGTCAGAAACACCGAAGTATGCACGAGCCTGGAGAGGCGATGACTAATACTCAACCTGGAGAGGCTACTCAACCATTTTCCCATCTAAAGACACTACAAGTCGGAAGGATGGTTTGCTCCCCGGACAATTGGGTCAACTCCTTTACTTGTCAACCGGTACACCAAAAAACCGCTCGACTAAGTAAAGGGGGGGCAGCTGTAGACCCCTAAAATTGTCCGGGTCGGAAATAAAGCTCAAAGACTCTCAAAGACCGAAGGAAAGTCAGCCAGAAGGACTCCTAGAAGACCCTAGGGTGATTCTTTGTAGGTCTAGAGGTCTTAGAGTAGCTTAGAATAAGGGTGTGTGAGGATTGGAGCTCAATACGCCCTCCCAAAGGTTCAGTACGGCCGTATTGAGCTTTTTGAACTACAATACGGCCACACTGAAACCAATACCGCCGTATTGAAGTTTTTGAACTTCAATACGGCCGTATTGAATTCAATACGGCCGTATTGTAGTTCAAAAACTCAATACGGGCCGTATTGACCTCCCAGGCCGTATTGCGCCTCAATCCTATAAATAGGACGTCATTTGCACGTCATTCCACACTTTTCCCACACTTCTGGACCCTCGTGCTGAGTATTCTTGGGTTTTTGAGCTATTCTCTGCCCTAGAAGTCTCTCCGAGAGCCAATCCGACGAAGTTCTTGAGTCATGAGCCATTAGCTTGAGACTCGAACATGTCGAAGGGAAATCTCTTTGATTTCCATAGTAAAAATTATCTTTAGGGAAAGGAGCGAGCGGACGTGTAGTGGGAAGGAGCGCCAAAAAGCCTCCTAAACTTCGTTTTGAATATATAAAAGCGCGCTTCAAAGGTTTATTCCCAAAATCCTTTCTTTTACCGCTTTTTGATTGTTGCATTACACGTTTAAAGCTTTCATCATGTAAATATTTTACTTATAATCGTTTCTAATAAATGGGGGTAATTTAGTAACTTTACGCTATTATTTATGAAATAATCTGTCATAGGGAACCCGAAAGGGGCGTTGTGGGGTGCTAACACCTTCCTCACACGTAACCGACTCCCTTACCCAACTCTGGTTGTAATGGCCGAAGTTGATTTGCGAAAATCAATTGCCTTATATCTTTTTCCAATGTTTTGAGTAAAACATTGGTGGCGACTCCAAGAACCCCTTCTTTTTGCGAAAACCACTAATCCATGGAGGGTCCCGCTTGGGATTAACATGGATTGGTGAGAGTCATTTAAACAAAATTGTTAGCTCGATGAGGTCTCAGTTTGAGAATAAGTCGTTCTAACAATCCACCATTTTTCAAAACTTAAAAAGAGTCCGACCATCGTCGCGAATGCCAAG
The DNA here is from genome assembly GCF_000230855.2 of Cajanus cajan. NCBI lineage: Eukaryota > Viridiplantae > Streptophyta > Magnoliopsida > Fabales > Fabaceae > Cajanus > Cajanus cajan. Next base: position 20,985,907 of record NC_138518.1, read on the forward strand.
GTCCGTTTCGGCGGGTGGCGACAATGATTTGCTTGTGTGAGAAATGAATGAAATTAAATGTCTAACCCCATAAATATTTTTAAACCCAGATATTGGAGATCTCATAGTGCAGAAAAATTGGATGTGCGCAGTTAGAAGGTCAGATGCAAACATCCAGAGCATAGGATGGGGGTTTTATTTTACTAACTTATTATAAAAATGGTTTGTAATATCTAGTGAATTTTATTGAATAAAAATTTAATTAGATAAAATTTAATTCATTTGTTTAAGTATCTTTTCTACACATTATAATAATATAAATATTATTAACCATAAATAATTAGTTATAATTAGCATATGTAATCTGGAGAGGGGGTTACATTAGTTAGTATCAGAGCTCTGGTTATGCATCTTTAGGGCTTGTGAGTGTAGGTCCATTAGGTTATAAGCTTCTTAAGTTCTTTGTAGAATTGTTTTAAATTATTTAAGAATGATTGAATTTGTTTCAAAGTTGGTTGAATTCGTTTGATACTATATTCTTAGGAAATTGTAATATTAGTTGTCCAATTAGTTTAACTAAAGGGAGATAGTAAATCTAGGTAGAAAGGTCACCTAGACGTGATATTGGTGTTACTAGATTGATTTAGAGAAATAGTTCATGGCACAAATTATATGATCAGGATTGGCATAAGTTTTAGTCAAATAGTAAATTCTAGTGGATGGGACCATATTAGTCAACTTTAAGAAAAATGATCTACTTTAAGTTATAGAGAATTTGAATTTGAAAGAGATGAAAAATGGATTTAGATATTCAAGGATATATTCATAGCTATGGAATGTCTTGGTAAATGGTGATTTTATCATACTAGGTTCCAGTTTTAAGGAGATACTAAAGTTTGGTGGAATATTACCTAGAGGATGTTAGAGAGAAAGAGAGAAATCATTGCCTAGGATATATTTAAACTTTATGGAGAAGTATTTTACTACTAGTGTTAGAAATGTAAAGGAGGTGAAATTCAATAAGTTTATGACAATTTGGAATTTGCTACTAAATTTGAGTTACTAGCAAAAATAATCAAGATATTTCCACCTCACCTTTGATGCAGAAAAAAAAATTGAGAAAAGACTTAGATATGAGATTAGAAAGGTTGTAACTTCATGGATAAATGCAAAATAGTGGAACATATGGATAGTTTTGCAAGTGTCAAGGAATAAACAATCATAAGCAAAATTGTCTAACTATGAATTTTGGTTGGAGGAAGTAAAATTTGTAGGACATGATAATTCAAAGGAAAGAATAAGTGTAAATCCTTCAAAAGTGGAAGTTGGTATGCAAGTGGAGAAACCTAAAATTGTACTTGAGATTAAAAGTTTTCTAGGTTTAATCGTATACTTTAAGATCCATTGAAGGATTTTCAAGTATAACAAGACCTTTAACATAATTGACTAGGAAAGTATCACCTTTTTATTTGGAGTCAAGAAATGGGATTAGTTTTTCAGGTGTTATATTAAATAGGATCCAAATTAACCTTATGATGTATCAGGGGTTAGGTTGGGTATCAATGTAGAATAAGAAAATGGTAGCTTATGTGTTCAATTATTTGAGGCCACGTGGGATAAGTTATCATACCCATGATTTAGAATTAGCCACTATAAAGATTTGGAGACATTATTTATGGATCTAAATTTGATAGTGACTGTAATAGTTAAAATGTTAATTTGATCAGAAGGAGTTGAATATGAGACAAAGAAGGTGGATGAAATTTATAAAGGATTATGATTTTCAATTATTATTTCATCGAGGAATGGCCAAGGTATTAGTCAATCCTTTGGATAGAAAAGTCATTCATGTTTCAGCTATGATGATAAAAAAAACATAATTGATATTTGGATACTTGAATTAGTATACTATTAGGGAAAATGATAAAATAAAATGATAATAGGAATGATTCTTTAAATAATGGGTTCTTAGAGGAAATTAAGGATATACAATAGAAGGGTGAATTTATATGAGGGAGGAAAATATTGGTAGGAATAGATGAGGTTGGAGATTTTAATTTAGAAATGAATAATATCAAACGATCTAGTAATAGAATTTGTATCCCTAATAATATTGAATTAAAAGATTTATTTTTGGAGGTAAGACATATGAGTAAATTATTTATCTAAGAGCTATTAAAGTCCATACAGACTTGAAAGAGAGGTTTTGGTGTCCTAGAATGAAGAGGGGGCGTTGTAGAATATCTGGCACATTGATTAATATGCTAGAAATCTAAGATTGAGCATAAGAAACCATCTAACATGTTGCAACCATTGAAGATCCTAATATGGAAGTAAGATATTGTATTTATGGATTTTGTAGTAGGTTTATCTAAAACCTCTAGGAGTTGTGACTCTATTTGGGAAATTATGAATAAATTAACTAAGATTGCACATTGTATAATGGTATATATTAGGCATTACCTAGAAAGATCAGCACACTTTTATATAAAAGAAATTGTGATGTTACATGAAATACCTACTACCATTGTATCAAATAAGGATCCTACGTTTGTATCCAAATTTTGGAGGGAATTCTATAAATCTCTAGGAAGTAAAATACACAATAGTTCAACCTATCAACCTTAAATGAATGGAAAAATAGAAAGGACTATTCAATCATTCAAAGATCTTTTGAGAGCTTGAGTATTAGAAGAAAAATTTAGTTGCATGGGAAGAAAATTTACCTTTAGTAGAAATTACATATAGTAATGTTATCATTGTATAATGGGTTTAAGATCCTGATGAAGCATTCCATGGATGTAAATGTAGAACACCTTTAGTTTGGTGTTAGGATGGTGATAATTTATAGGCCAAATGTGAGCCAACAAACCACAAATAAGGTAAGAATAATTTAGGAGAAAATGAAAATCGCATAAACTCGGTAGAAAAGTTATGTTGATAAAAGGAGAAAACCTTTAGAATTTCAGAAAAGGGATTATGTATTTTTGAAAGTCACATTTGTTACTAGAGCTGATAGGTCTATAAAATCTAATAAATTTACCCCTAAATATAGTAGACCCTACCAAATTCTGCGTCGAGTTGGAAATATCACCTATCAGGCAGTCTTATCACCTTTCATGAGATGTTCCATGAGTCACAATTAAGACAATATATCTTAGATCTGACACATGTCATAGAACCTAATCATATGTAGATAAAGAAAACTCAACAATTGAACCAAACCCTATTAAGATTGAGGTTAGAAGGATTAGGCGTCTAAGAATGGAAAGAAATATATATCACTAGTTAAGGTTATCTAGAATGACACAAGAGATAACAACATTTGAAAACTCAAGGAGAAAATGAAAGTAGAGTACTCTCACCTATTTATATAGAATTTGGTAGAAATTTCGAGGATGAAATTTATTTCGTGGGGAAGAATTGAAACATCCTAAATTTTGTAACTATTTATCTATAAGTTTCTGAAAATTATTATATATATATATATATATATATTAAATATTACGTAAGTTACTGTGAATGAAATTTATGTAGCATTATTTAACTAGATTGTCTAATTTCAATAATATGTATTTTATTCTCTGATTTGACTATTTCTCGAACAGCGTTGAGAGCACGTTGTAAAATGTTAGAAACTCAATTTAAGAAAATTTAAGTAATCTATAACTTAAATAATAATTTATTGAGTGTAGATTAAGAATAAATACAGTTAAGAGAGAAAATCTCTAAATTAAAATTTATAGAAATTCTCTAAGGATTTAACTAGAAAAAAATATTATGCTAAAACCTTAAGCTAGAAAATTATGGAAAAATGTTCAAAAGGATATTTGACTACTGTCTATTTGTTCGCGTTTAGTGGGGCATTGCCGAATCACTGGACAGAGTGATGTTAAGCTCTAGCTTCACTAAACACTCAAAAGGGAAAATCTCCATGGAGTATTGAGTCAAAATGATTTTTAAAAGTATATTTTAAATCAAAATCTGCATCTCATGCTCATAAGCATATTGCATTATTTGGATTATTATTAATGAAAAATCTTGTCAATTTGTTGTGTGTATTGATAATTGTATGAACTTATTATGCACTTGTATGATTTGCTTGAGTGAGAAATGAATGAAATTAAATGTCTAACCCCATAAATATTTTTAAACCCAGATATTGGAGATCTCATAATGCAGAAAAATTGGATGTTCAGTTAGAAGGTTAGATGAAAACATCCAGAGCATAGGATGGAGGGTTTTATTTTACTAAGTTGTTATAAAAATGGTTTGTAATATCTAGTGAATTTTATTGAATAAAAATTTAATTAGATAAAATTTAATTCATTTGTTTAAGTATCTTTTCTACACATTATAATAATATAAATATTATTAACTATAAATAATTAGTTATAATTAGCATATGTAATCTGGAGAAGGGGTTACAAAAAGCCTGAAGAGAGTGAATCAATTGAAACCACTAAAAAGACAAGTGAACAATTGCCTAAGGAATGGAAAACTTCTAAGGACTTATCAATGGAAAACATAATTGGAAATATTGGTAAAGGAGTGACAACTAGAAGATCCATCAAGAATATTTGTAACACTATGACTTTTGTTTCACAAGTTGAACCCAAAACAATAGATGAAGCACTATATGATGAACATTGGTTAATGGCTATGCAAGAGGAACTAAATCAATTTGAAAGAAATGAAGTTTGGGATTTAGTGCCATTACCAAGTGATTATCCAATTATTTGAACCAAATGGGTTTTTAGGAATAAGCTTGATGAATCTGGAATCATTATAAGAAATAAGGCAAGGTTAGTGGCTAATGGGTATAATCAAGAAGAGGGAATTGATTATGATGAGACTTTTTCCCATGTAGCAAGGATAGAAGCCATTAGATTACTTCTTGCTTATGCTTCAATAATGAATTTCAAGCTTTACCAATTGATGTGAAAAGTGTTTTTTTAAATGGTTTAATACAAGAAGAAGTGTATGTGGAGCAACCACCAGGTTTCTTTGATTTTAAGTATCCTAATCATGTGTACAAACTTAAAAAGGGACTCTATCGCTTGAAACAAGCTCCAAGATCATGGTATGATAGGCTGAGCAAATTTTTGATTGAGAATGACTATGTTAGAGGTAAAGTAGATAATACATTGTTTGTGAAGAAATTTAAAAATGATACAATGTATGTTCAAATCTATGTGGATGACATTGTTTTTGGATCTACTAATATCTCTTTATGCAAAGAATTTGCTAAGACCATGCAAGGTGAATTTGAAATGTCAATGATGGGAGAGCTTACATTTTTCTTGCAGTTGCAAATCAAACAAATGAGTGATGGAATCTTTATATCTCAAAGCAAGTATTGCAATGAACTATTGCAGAAGTTTGGTATGGAAGGGTGTAAGGAGGCTGCAACACCAATATCAAACTCATGCAATCTTGACTTGGATGAGAAAGGGATAGTTGTTGATAACTCAAAATATAGAGGTATCATTAGATCACTTTTATATTTGACAGCTAGTAGACTTGATATAATGTTTGTTGTGTGCTTGTGTGCAAGATTTCAGGCAAATCCAAAAGAGTCTCACATGAAATCTGTTAAAAGGATTCTTAAATATCTAAGAGGAACAACAAATGTATCCAAAAGGAGTCTCACTAAGTATGATAGGTTATTCGGGTTCAGACTATGCTGGGTGTAGACTTGATAGGAAGAGTACAAGTGGTACTTGTCACCTACTTGGAAGTGCACTTGTCTCATGGCATAGTAAAAAACAAGCATGTGTTGCTTTAAGTACAACTGAGGCTGAATATATAGCCACCGGAAGTTGTTGTGCACAAATCCTCTGGATGAAACAACAACTAAAAGATTATGGAACTGAGTTGAACAAAATTCCGTTGAGATGTGATAACACAAGTGCAATAAATCTAACCAAAAAATCCAATTTTGCACTCTAGGACAAAACATATAGAAATAAGACATAATTTTTTAAGAGATCATGTTCAAAAGAATGATTGTGTAGTAGAGTTTGTTGAAACAAATAAACAATTAGCTAACATATTTACAAATCCTCTACCAAGAGATAGATTTAATCAATTGAGAATTGAACTTGGAATTATCAATTAGTCTTGTTTGAATTGATTGTGAATGTGTACTTGAGTTTGATTTCTTGATTGAAACTTGGTTGATGTATGTATAAAACATTGAAATATGATGCATAAGAAAGTCGTTTAAGAGTTGAAATGATATAGGAATGATTTAAAAGGTTAGAAATAAGAGAAGAAAAACTCCTTTGAAATAATCGATTATTGTAAAATTTAGTCGATTATTGTAAGTAAGCCTAGGAAAATAATCAATTATTTGGAAGAAAATCGATTATCTAGGAGAAGAGGAATTCCAAAAGTCTCTAGAATAATTAATTATTTGGGCAATAATCGATTATCTAGGTAACAAGAAAACATAGAGCCTATGGAATAATCGATTATTTGGGCAATAATCGATTATCTGGGCAAGTGAGAGGAAATGACCCTCTAAAATAATCGATTATTCCAAAAATAATCGATTATTTAGTGTAGAAAGGGTTTTTCAAAGGATTTTACTGATACAAATAATCGATTATTTGTATAGATAATCGATTATTTGCGCGACTCTTGGTTTTCCAGATGGTTTTTGAACTGTTTTATTCGCGCCAACCCCCAACCTTCCACTTCTCTTCATAAATGGTACCTCTCCTCTACCCAATCCGGTGTCTAGGGCTTTTATAACTCCTAACCTTCTTATTCTACAAATACCCATACATTTTCTCAACTCTCACACAAACCCTAACCCCTCTATCACACTTTCTTCTTCTTCTTCTTCATCTTCTTCATCTCCAACAAAGAACCTACCTTTAACCACAAAATGGCCTCATACTTCCAAGAGACTCAAGAAGCTTGAAGTTAGGGGGAGCAAAAGACCTCTGCCCACAGCAACTGAGCAACTAATCTCCAAGTGGTTTATTGATAAAGAGACCCAAGACTACTACTTTGAGTGGTATGCAGGTAGGAGAATCATTCCTCCGAAGACTTTGAAGCTGGAATGGTTCAAGAGTGAGGGTTTTAGTTTTCCTCCTCTCTTGGAGCATCAGGAACTTGGGAAGTTCTTGGAGTTGGAAGGATCATATTACCCTGAGCTTATTAGGCTGTTATTGTGTTTTCCCTCAAGCAATGAAGGGATAATGCAATCTATGGTAAAAGGAAAGCTTATAAAGCTTGATGGTCCAACATTGAAGGAAGCGGTTGGGCTGAGCAGAGATGGAAGTATGAAGCCCCAACCCTTCAATTTTGGTGACTTTGAAGAGTTGACGACTTTTAGAGATTGTCAAAGGAACCCGGAGACCACGAATTACACCAAATTTTTGGCCGGAGCTATGAAGAAAAACTATAGGTTGATTTCTTTTATTATAACTTGGATGCTAAAGCCTAGACTTCATAATCATGCTCAAATGTCTAGAGATGACATTTTTCTTATACATTTCATTAAGAAAAAGATAAAGATAGATTGGGTGTTTGTGGTGAATGACTGTATTTGGAAAGCTAGGAGAAAGGAGGATGGTCCAATACCATATGCTTTATTACTATCTAGGATTTTAGAGAAAGCTGGTGTGGATCTTAAAGGGGAGAAAAAGATAATTCTCCATGCCTCAAACAAGATTGAAAATATTATTTGCATCATACGGGGATGCTAAAACAAGAACATAAATGGGTATTGAAAGGTGATGTTCCTCCAACACCGGAACCGGTAACAGATGAACAAGCTTGATGCTGTGATGGAAATGTCAAGGAAGCACGGGTCATATTATTCTGGCATTCTTGATCGATTTGATAACCTTGATCATGAGATTTCAAGGATTAGGGCTCAGCTTGGAATGCAAGAGGACTCGGAGTGATGGTTTTAGGAGTTTTAGTGTTATGTTTTTAGAAGTTTTAGCTTTAAATTTATGTTTTAAATTTCATTTGGGTTGTAATCATTTTAATTTTTGAACAATTTGCTTATCTTGGTTTTATTTTTGTTTGAAAAATTTAAATTCTGGTGCAATATGAATTTCATTGTGGTTATATTGTGTTTGGAATGATTTGGTTATAGTGACATTGATTTGGATGTTTGATAATGCTATGTTCTGGTTTGAACATTGATGTGTGAAAGTAGTGATGCATATATGTTGATGTTTGCTGATATATTTGGAATGATGCTGATTGTAGCTGATGTATCATGTGGCTGAGATATTATGTTTGAAATACAATTGTCTGAATGTGGTATCAAATTCCCTAATACAAATTCTGGAATTAACTTGGATTAATTGGAACAATGCCTATTTGAGCAAATGATTTTTGTGCGTAAATCAATACATGTGTAATCTGGACACATATATATCCATATGTTTGTTTTTGATGATGTCCAAAGGGGGAGAAAGGTTTTTGAGTTTTCTTTGCAGGACTAAAGATATTGGTTTGCAAAACAAAGTGTCTTGTATAGGTTGTCATCATAAAAAATGGGGAGATTGTTGAGATTCATGGAGTAGGGAATCAACTCAAACTTGGAGTATGAAAGTTTTGATGATAACAAAAGGTGGATTCTGAGAATCAAAGCTGACCAAGGACATCAACAAGTCAGAAACAAGTCAGGAAGAAGATATGGCTATTATGATGTCTAATAGGAATAGTGTATAAGGTTTTATGAGATGTATTGGTTTGATTAGCTTATTGTGCATGTGTGTGCTTTGTGCATGAGTTAATCTTAATCTAAATTGACTAAGAGTGAGTATGATGATGATTTAAATACTTAGAAAGATTTTTTGAGATATAAAACTGAGTTTTTGAAAACTAACTCAAAATAATCGATTATCATTAAATGTAATCGATTATTCCAGTAACAGGTGAAAGGAAGCCTTGCTGTAATAATTGATTATTTGTGAAATAATCGATTATTCCAGGAAGAACTCTCAGGAATAATCGATTATCCTGCAAAATAATCGATCATTCTCGTCTTGAGTGATTTCCAGAAATAATGAAGAACAAAATAATCGATTATCTTTTAAAATAATCGATTATTTGATTTTGAAAATTTTTTTATAAATAGTTTTCACACTTTGAAACTTCAAAACAGAGAATGAGTTGAGAATCAAAAAGAGAAAAACGTTATTGCGAAGTTTTTGAGACCTTCTTGGACTGTTTTCTTTGTGAAACCAAGAATAAAACATTTTGGAATGCTTTGAAAGAGATCATCATAACATTCTTGAAAGAGAAAGATTAAGATTTGCTTTTGGAATTCACAGTCTGATGTTTTTAGCTTCCAGGTGAATTTGTTCTTTTAATTCTTTGTGAAAAGTGTAAGGGAAATCTTCAGTAGGTGTCTCAAGTGGTAAGGGATTCTTGTAGTGGGCTTCTACAAGAAGTTCTTTCTTAGGGTCAAGAAAGTGGTTATCTTGAATGTATGAGTATATGCATATGTTGTATGCTTGTAAAAATTCTTCATTGAGATAGTGGAATAAATCTTGATCAGGTTATGATTGAGGACTGGATGTAGGTTACATGTTGAGTGGCTGAACCAGGATAAAAGACTTGTGCATTCTTCTTTCTCACCCTTATCTTTTACTTTGAGCAAAATATTGGTTGAGTGTTAAAGTGAATAATCTTGATTAATATGTTTGTATGCACAACATTGCTTTAAAACTAAATCAAAGTGTTGCATATTAAGTGTTCTTAACATTAAACTTTATCAAGATTAATCAAGAAATCATATAGGACTCATTCCCATTAGCAAGTCTTTCAAGGAACTTCTTTGAGAATTCATATTAGAAAAGTTTAAGTTGAAATAAAGATCCTTAGAACTCTAAAAAAAATTTAAGTGTCATAGAATCCAATTCATCCCCCCTCTTGGATCGAGCTATTCTTTTCTAACACTTGCTGTGAGAAGGTTGTTACCCCCTATTTGTAGTTGGGACCTCCTTTTGCCGAGGATTTCTAGGGATTGCTTTTATGTTTTTACTAGCTTCGACTTTTTCTTGCATAGAAGCTTGACCCCCCTTTTTTTTATTTGTACTTTTCTTTTTGTTCTATTTTTTGGCTTTATTTTTTCTTGGTCGATGTACAAGTAATGAATGCATGTTTTATTTATGTCGGATGCTTAGACTTTTTTCTTATTCTTAAATAATTCCCTTTTGATGCAGAAAAATTTTCTAAGTGTGTGGAATGCTTTCTAGATGTATGCAATGTGTACTTTTAGGTTTGGCTTTGTTTAGGAAGATGGATTTCCCTTTCTCTTTCCCACAGGTAGACTAAAGTTGTGATATATATCATTCTAGCCTCTTTTGTGCGACTCAGGTTAACTCGGGGCTCTTTTTTGATAGAAAAAAATGGCTCAATCAATCCAAGAGGGGGGTGAATTGGATTCAACGACACTTAAAATTTTATCATAGTTTTAAGGATCTTTATTTCAACTTAAACTTTTCTAATATGAATTCTCAAACAAGTTTCTTGAAAAACTTGCCAATAGGAAAGAGTCTTATAGACTTTCTTGATTAATCTTGATTAAGTTCAGTTTTAAGAACAACTAATATGCAATGTTTTGATTCAGCTTAAAGCAATGTTAATCATAGATACATATTAATCAAGATCTGTCATTTTATCACTCAATTAAGATTTTACTCAATGTAAGAGATAATGGTGAGAGAAGAATGCACAAGTATTTTATCCTGGTTCAGCCACTCCACATGTGACCTACATCCAGTCCTCAATCATAACATGATCAAGATTTGTTCCACTATCTCAATGAAGAAGTTTTACAAGCATACCACACATGCATACACTCCTACACTCAAGATAGACACTTTCTTGTCCCCAAGAAAACACTTCTTGTAGAAACCCACTACAAGAATTCCTTACCACTTGAGAAACTTACTAAATATTTTCTTACACACTAAACAAAATATTATAGGAACGAATTCACCTGGAAGCTAAACAAAATATATTAATGAATGCATGTTTTATTTATGTCAGATGCTTAGACTTTTTTCTTATTCTTAAATAATTCCCTTTTGATGCAGAAAATTTTTCTAAGTGTCTGGAATGCTTTCTAGATGTATGCAATGTGTACTTTTAGGTTTGGCTTTGTTTTGGAAGATGGATTTCTCTTTCTCTTTCCCATAGGTAGACTAGAGTTGTGATATATATCATTCTAGCCTCTTTGGTGCAATTCAGGTTAACTCGGGGCTCTTTTTCATTCATTGGGAGACCATAGGGATCATTTATTTTTCTTTCTTTTTCTTTTAGACTTGTTTAATTTTCGTCTAATCACTAACAAAACACGTCATTGAAAAGGGTTAAGAGAAAACAAGAAATAAGTTATTTTATTGAATCAAAATGTTTTAAAGAAAGGATTACAAAAGTGTTTAGGGAGAATCGGTGGCTGAGGTAAGTCAGTGTTTAAGTTTGAACAAACATTTCTTTTAGAAAACAGAAGTAACCATCATCTTGGTCATTCAAGACTGCATGTTTCAAATTCTAATTAGATTCTTCACATAGCTTCGAATTTCTGACAGGGTATCTAGATCGCCTTTTGGTTTTCAATTTAGGTGACCGTCACTTATAATTTTTGTTCTTTATTTTTTTTGTCTCTAATTTTTGTTCATAGACGTGTCCTAATGTGATTTTTTAATGAACTAGGATGCCCTTTGTGGGTTTTTATCCTAGTAAACCTTTGTAAGTGATGTTTCTTAGGCGTAGTACTTCTTTACTGCATTAGAGTTTAGTAGGTAAGATAATTCCTCGTCATCCATGTTATGGACCCTCGTAGGTTGGCATCCATTTCCTTATTTTGTCCTTTTGTTCCTGTCAGAACCCGACTGAGATGGCTTAACATCTAGTTTGAAAACTCATCGATGAGAGAATGCCCAATGACCGGACAAAACCTCCATCAGTGGTTTTGAAAGGTTCATGGAGTTGCCACTGATGTTTTGCTCAAAATGTCGGAAAAAGAAAATAATTTTGAAGTAGAGTTGGGCAGGGGGATTGGTTTCGCGTGGTAAAGGTGTTAGGCACCCCACAGTGCCAATTATTAGTACCTTATGACATATTCATCAGTAAAATTAAACAGAGATTACTGTTTTTACCCTTTTATTACATATATATTGATGTTTTATCTATATGATTGCTATCCTAATCATACATTATTTAAAGCAATAAGCAAGACAAGGAATAGATAAAAGAACCTTTGCAACAAGTTTTTATTAGTAGAAAAATTTAAAGGCCCTTTTCGACAGCCTCTTTACTCTACAAAAGCCTCCTTGACAGTCGAAAATTTAAACTGAGAGACTCTAAAATCCTTAGATATCCAAGGATTTTCTAATCAGGAACAACGTCAAATTTATTTTACTCGAAGTTACCAAAAGAGAGTCAAGAGGGAGAGAGAAAGCTTAAATTTCAAATTTGGGCTAGTGTGTGGAGTATGGTGGAGCCAAGCTCTTTTTATGCACCCCTAAGCATAGGAACGACCATTCCAAATTGAGAACGGCCATTCTCACCTTTTTTTTACACTTGTTTTCATTTTTGGGATTGATCGTACTCAATGACGTTGAGTATGGTCGTTTTCATGACCAATATGCCTATTCTAAATGCTCAAAAACTTGTTTTCTTGGTTTTTTTGACTCTTTCGAGTGCCTTTTAGGGGTCTGTTGCCTCCTTTTGAAGTATCCTTGGGTCTACAACTCCTGTGGGGCATCATTTAATTAATTTTTGAAGTTCCTCGCCTTTGGATTCTGAACCCCGACAAAAACTAGTGTCTACAATGCCAATAAGAGTTTTCTAAGCACAAGATCACCCTCTTGGATGTGTCGATGATAAATTTTCTTGTTAAAAGCTCTCTTGATCCTTTTTTGATAGGTTTTCCCATGACATATGGTGTCAAACCTCTTTTCTTCTATGAGATTCAGCTGATCAAATATGCTTTGGACCTATTCTGACTCGGGGAGTTTTTCTTCCATTAGTAGCGTTAAGTAAGGGATTTCCACTTCAATTGGTAACACTACCTCCATCCCATATACTAAGGAAAAAGGCATCATGCCCGTTAACATTCGAATGGAAGTCTAATACCCATGTAGGGCGAAAGCTAGCATCTCATGCCAATCTTTATAGGTGACAACCATTTTCTAAGCGATCTTCTTAATGTCCTTATTGGTTGCCTCGACTGCCCCATTCATTTTAGGTCTATAAGGAGAGGAATTATGATGTTGGATCTTGAAGCAATTATAGAGTTTAGTCATCATTATATTGCTGAGATTGGACTCATTGTATGTTATGATCATGTCAGGAATCCCATATTGACAAATTATGTTTTTCTTGACGAAGTTCACCACTCCCTTTCTAGTCACATGGGTGTATGACATTGCTTTGACCCATTTAGTGAAATAGTCAATAGCCATGAGGATGAACTTGTGCCCATTCATGGCCTTTGGTTCAATTGGCCCTATGATGTCTATGCCCCACATTGAGAATGGCAATTGTCAAGTTATGACGTTGAGCATCGTGGGGGGAACATGGATGTTGTCAGCATATTTTTGACATTTTTGATATTTCCTCACATACTGGTAGCAATCTCTTTCCATGGTTGACCAGAAGTAACCCGCCCTCATAATCTTTCTTTCCATGGTGTGCCCTAACATATGGGTGTTGAAGTTTCCTCCATGAATCTTCTTCATTAAGGATTGTGCTTCTTTATCATCGACACATCTTAGCAAGATTGAATTGGAGTTTCTTTTGTAAAGGATTCCCCCATGTGATGAAAACCCTATGGCTCTGCGTTTGATCACTTTCTTATCATTATTTGACGCATTGGTTGGATACTTCCCTTCTTTGATGTATTGATTAATGTCAAAATACCATGGACAACCGTCATTTTCTTCATTCATCGTTAAGTAGAAAACTTATTTTTCATGATGTCAGATCTTGATGATTGGCATTTCATTTTCCTCTTTCACAGCAAACATGGAGGATAATGTGGTTAGAGAATCCACCAATTGGTTTCCTTCCCTTGAGGTATGCTCAAAAGTGATAGACATGAACTGAGGTACTAAACTTTTGAAAATTTTGCAATATGGGATTAGCTTTGAATCCCTAGTCTCCCATTCTTCTTTTAATTGGTATACTACTAAGGCATAATTGTCGTAGACTTCTAGTTTTGTGATAGCATTGTCAAGAGTGTCGTGAAGACCTAATATGCAAGCTTCATATTCAAAATATTTTTTGTGCAATTAAAGTCCAGTCTTGTTGTTATCGGAATGTGCTTTTCCTGGGATAACGTTAGAATGATGCTTATCCCATCCCCCATCAGGTTTAAGGCATTGTCAAAGAACTATTAAGTCAGACGAAGTAATTCCTAGCAAGGTTTTGAATATGACAAATATAATACATATTGTTATTACTAACCTGAGTAGTAGTGTTTTAGATATGCATAAGAATAGGAAAAACTAAAGCATGAAGCAAGGTCGAGCAAAACAAAGATCAGACAAATCAAGCCAAATGATAGAAGGATCATGACTTGTGCACTAGACGACAACAAATACCAAACAAAGATATGCCAAGAACAATCCAGAGTGCAATATAAGAAATTAGAAACAAGAGCAAAACAAGACCAAGACAAAGTTGGCTCAGCACCAAATACACATCAGATAAAACTCAATGGTCAACCACATATAGGTTAACAAAACAATCATCAGTCATTGGATAATACAAGAAGAAGAAAACATTCTAGATGGAATAAAAGTCATGTACCTTCAAGACTGATCAGACGAGATGACCAAGTCAAATTCTAACTCTTAGACGTAGACTCAAATTTCCAGACGCAAACAAAGCATGATAAGAAAGCGTTTGAAGTCTACTAGTCACAACGAAAAAGATCATATATCATATTTATTCATAAGAAAAACACACGGAGTTATCAAAGATATGAAAAGAAAAATAAATTCAAGAGTGCGAATTCACAAGTCAAAGTTGTGTGTGTCAGGACAAGTACACCTATTTTTCAGAGAAAGGCAATGCCTCCGCAGCTACAATGATGGAAAAAGGACAAACATACCTAGGTCATGATTGAGGTCAGAAATAAAAGGGAACAAACTATGCAAAGGGATTTAGTAAGCAAAGCATTTAATGAAAAATTAAACGCATTAAATGAAAAAGATCTGTGTAGCCATGAACGAACGATCATCTGCACCAACGGAAAGCTCTGCCTCAATCGACACATTCAAATTCAAATAATGGGCAGATTTATCACAAGTCTATAAATATCAAGACCTGAGAAGAAAAGAAGCAAAAACTAAAAAGCAAAAGCAAGCGTCAAAACAATCTCACATCTCTTGTTGTTCAGATTTGAATATCCGTGTAAAGCTAAGATAGTTTATCTTAGTGAGTGTAGAAACTACCCCATCCTCTTTGTGAGAGTTACATATGCACTCAAAACACATCCTTGTAAAACTAAGGTTGAATACCTTAGTGAGTGTAGAAACTATTCCATCCTCTTTGTGAGAGTCACATACAAACTCAAAACTTATATCGTCTGTAAATCTTGAAGAGGCTAGAAAAGAATACTTGGAGAACCATAAGTGGTTTAAGAATACTAGCGTCAGCGAGTGAAGTTGACGAACTAGGAGTGGTTAAGAATACTCGGACAACCATAAGTGGTATAAGAATGCTAGCGTTAGCGAGTAGAGTTGACGAACCAGAAGTGGTTAAGAATACTTGTAATCCGTTGTGATTAGTGGAACCCTTCAGTTGAAGGAGACTGGTCGTAGCTCAGAGCAAGTGAACTAGTATAAAATGTTTGTGCATTATTATTCGATTTAGAAACATAGTTTTACTCATATTGATTTGTTAGACTGAAAAACTTTGTCTACTACTACTTACCTTCAAAAATATTTATACGAACTTATACTTACGAAACCATTTTCAATCAGACAATAGATCTTCAGACACAGAGTTTCTATTAACCAATTTTGCACATTCCTTAAAGCACTTAAAATATTATTTTCAGATGTAAAATAGCGCCTTTGCGAAAACGTTTTTAAGATCCTTCGTTCACACACATTCAACCCCCCTTCAGTGTGTTTTCCACTAAACTTCAATTGGTATCAGAGCTTGACCCCTAAGGTTGAGCATCTAACACTGTAGGGGAACGATGAATGGAAAACGAAGGACAGGCAGTAAACCGCCCACCTCTCTTCAAAGGAACCAACTACGACTACTGGAAACAAAGAATGATTACATTCTTTGATGCATTTCATATAGACATGTGGAAGGTTGTAGAACAGGGAGACTACATTCTGCACGATGATGCTGGCACGAAAATACCCAAGGGACGATGTGATGTTAGCAGAAATACACACAGAAGGGGGGGCTGAATGTGTGTGTGTGTTCAAAGGAAGATTTTTCAAAATCGTTTTGTAAAGATACTCATTTTTCTTTTAATAAATAGAATATTCAAGCATTGTTGAAAACTTGTGCAGGCTTATCTTACTAGAAAGCTTTTTGCATTCAATAAGACTGATCGTCTGCTTCAAGAAACAAGTTGAGTAAATATGTTTTCCCTCTAAAAGGATTTATCGTCCAAAAAAAATGTTTCTTCCAATATAGTGGACAAGTGTGTTTTCGTCTAATAGTTTGTTGAAATGAAAGTAGATGAAAGATGAAGTTTTTAAACGAGTAGTGTTTGAGAAATAAAAATAGGTATGCATAGATTTTTATACTAGTTCACTCAATCTAAGCTACGTCCAGTCTCCTTCAACTGAAGAGTTCCACTAATCACAGAGGATTACAAGTATTCTCAATCACTTATGGCTTGTCAACCTCACTTGTCGACGCTAGTATTCTTAACCACTTCTGGTTCTCCAAGTATTCTTGACCACTTCTAGCCCGCTAGCTTCACTCACTAGCGCTAGTATTCTCAAATCACTTCTGGTTCATAAGTATTCTTTTAACCAGCCTCTTCTGGCTTTACAGCAAATGAAGGTGTTGAGTGTGTTTGGAACTATCACAGAGAGGATAGGAAAGTTTCTACACTCACTAAGGTGCAAAACCTTTGTTTTACAAGAATAAGTGTCTGACTGTTTTGTTTTACTCTCGTAGAGAGGATTGTCGCCACCCGCCGAAACGGACCTTGGCATTCGCGACGATGGTTGGACTCTTTTTAAGTTTTGAAAGATGATGGATTGTTAGAACGAATTATTCTCAAACTGAGACCTCATTGAGCTAACAATTTTGTTTAAATGGCTCTCACCAATCCATGTTAATCCCAAGCGGGACCCTCCATGGATTAGTGGTTTTTGCAAAAAGAAGGGGTTCTTGGAGTCGCCACCAATGTTTTACTCAAAACATTGGAAAAAGATATAAGGCAATTGATTTTCACAAATCAACTTTGGCCATTACAACCAGAGTCGGGTAAGGGAGTCGGTTACGTGCGAGGAAGGTGTTAGCACCCCACAACGCCCCTTTCGGGTTCCCTATGACGGATTATTTCATAAATAATAGTGTAAAGTTACTAAATTACCCCTATTTATTAGAAACGATTATGAGTAAAATATTTACATGATGAAAACTCTAAACATGCAATGCAACAATCAAAAAGCAATAAATAAAAGCGGTAAAAGAAGGGATTTGGAAAGAAACCTTCGAAGCGGGCTTTTATATATTCAAAACGAAGTTTAGGAGGCTTTTTGGCGTTCCTTCCCACTACACGTCCGCTCGCTCCTTTCCCTAAAGATAATTTTTACTATGGAAATCAAAGAGATTTCCCTTCGACTTGTTCGAGTCTCAAGCTAATGGCTCATGACTCAAGAACTTCGTCGGATTGGCTCTCGGAGAGACTTCTAGGGCAGAGAATAGCTCAAAAACCCAAGAATACTCAGCACGAGGGTCCAGAAGTGTGGAAAAAGTGTGGAATGACGTGCAAATGACGTCCTATTTATAGGATTGAGGCGCAATACGGCCTGGGAGGTCAATACGGCCCGTACTGAGTTTTTGAACTACAGTACGTCCTATTCTATTTGATTTATTTTTCGAAAGAATTAACCGATGCGTTTCTTTGCTTGGATTTTTGCAATTCCTCTAGACGGGCTGTGCGCTGCCGATTTTTGTAACCGAGGAATGATGCGTGTTATATCGGGATTGGTGTCATCAACCCAGTGATCCTTCCCTTCCTTTAGAAGACGTATCAACCTTCCTATTGACCACTATATCTCCATGTTTCCACTAGATTATTCTAAAATCGTTTGGGACAAGAGAAAAGAAAGGAAAGATATTTTTGTTCAAAAGTTTGTGTTTTAGAGGGGATTATTTTTGAAGATGGTTTTTGTAAGAATGGCTGGTCAAGGTAGGCTCATGTGTTTAGGCTTGTTTGATTAAACACTTATGAAGTTAAGAAAGTCTTGTTATTGACGTTGTGATTCGACAACTTAGATAGTTTCCCTTGAACCTTTCTTTTTGGATTCAGCTCATGGTACCATCATGGATTTCTTTTGTTTTTTGATAGTCCTTATTTTTGCCTAAAACACCCCTTTGTGGCGTCTCAGCGGACCTTTGTTTTTGTTCGTTTTTGCAACCCTAATTTTTGCCTAGGTCACCCTTTCGTGGGATTCCTAGCGGGTTCTTTGCTCTTATTTTTGCGCAGCCCCCTTTTTGGGTTTCCTGCCGAGCCTTTTTGTTTTTAGGATTTTGTCCTTAAAGGATTTCTTTTTTATCCATGATGGCACTTGTCGAGGCCAAGGAATGGTGCTCCAAGTTGTCATACACACTTCCACATAAAAATGATGCGGGTTTATTGTTATTAAGACAATTTTAACCTCATTCATGCTTATTCAAACAGGGTTAAAAATAATGTGGTCTAGAAATTTATTGCAAGCAAGAAAAGAAGCAATATGAACTAATAAAGAATGATTTTATTATAATTCTAGCGGAAACATGTGCCCTATCGAGGCTCGGGGGTCGGGCTGTCCCCGAGGAGTGATCTCTAACAGTCATCAGGTCTATACATCCCTATCGGAAGAAGAAGAGCACTTGATGACGATGACCGGCCTTGACACTTGTGAACCGACCTTCCTAAAGATCTGGCTTAAAGAACGTCGAGAAGGATCTTGGTTCCTCTTCGTCCTTTGATCTTTATTAGGGTTGTATCCTAACCCTTGTTTCCCCGGATTATCCTTAATAATGGGTAGCTCGGGAATTCCTTGGGAATCCTTGCCAAGTCCTTGTCCAGGCAAGTATCCGTTCTTGGTGAGCATGTAGGCTACCTTCTTCATTTCTCGGGGAAATGTTTCGACATTGGCAATCTCCAATGCTTGGAAGGCGGTCTCTAGAGCTTCCTCTGCTGCATCCACGTAAGGTATGGAAGATGGCTTGCTGATGAGTATGTCATCTTCAGCTTGTACGGTCACCAGCTTGTCACCCACTATGAATTTGACTTTCTGGTGGAGCGTAGAGGGAACAGCTTTCGCATCATGAATCCAAGGTCGGCCGAGGAGACAGCTGTACGCGGGAGTAATGTCCATCACTTGAAATTCGACATTAAAGATGGTGGGACCAATTTGGATTGGAAGATTAATTTCTCCCACCACTTCTCTTTTAGAACCGTCGAAAGCTCGGACGATCATGTTGCTCGGGCGCATTTGGATTCCCTTGATTGCCACTTGATCGAACGTTCTTTTTGGCATCACATTCAAGGAAGATCCATTATCCACCAAGACTTTAGCGATGTGATATTCCTTGCACTTTACAGAGATGTGCAAGGGCTTGTTGTGATTCGGTCCCTCAGCGGGGATTTCTTCATCGGTGAAAGTGAGGTGATCATTATCCGTGATGTGACTAACAATCCCCTCAAACTTGTCTTGGGAGATAGTGTGCGACACGTATGCCTCGTTCAAGACTTTCAACAGAGCTTGTCGATGCGGTTCGGAGCTTAGGATCAACGACAACAGAGTAATCTTTGCTGGCGTCCTATGAAGTTGATCCACGATGGAGTACTCGCTCTGTCGGATATATTTTAACAGCTCGTCAGTCTCCTCCTCGGATTCTTTATTTTCCTCGGTTTTCTCCTTTTCTTTTTCCTTTCCTTTATTATTGGGAGCTTTATCATGAAGATCTTCGGGAGTGTAGATCCTGCCACTCCTAGTCATGCCCCCAAGTCCAGCGATGTTAGAGACATCGCTGTTGGCAGAAGAATGGATGTCGTATATCCATGGCACAGCCTTATTCGATTCGTAGGGAAAAGGTCTTGGAGCAGTGATCTTCAACGGTATCGGACCTTCCCCTTTATTCGTCTTGATTACCAACAACGGAGTTGATGTGCGTTCGCTTGGCGCGGTTGTTGGTTTACACTTAATAACAAACGGCGTGCGATCCATTCTGAACATACGCATCGATTAATCCTTTCTTTTTATTAATGTTATTAATAAATTACTAGGAGAGATGTATGCAAATGCACTCCCCTAGATCCCTCCATGATAAGAATGCATGATATGAGATGATGGCGTTGAATATGCATGCATTGTGTTTATTCAACTAAGCATTATCATGTTTTCGGGATGCTCCTAAGATGATGCATGATATTGCTTGGTTTGGATAAATATCTTTTTTTGGGTATTTTGTTTTTTGTATTTTTTGGGTGAAAAGGGAAACTACCTATATGAATGTCATGAAGGTAGATGTTAACACCATGTAATGGAAGATTCTTATTCCTATTTATTCTTATTTTAAAAGGGAATGTTGTATGTTTAAAGAATGCAATGTATGCTCAAACAATGTCACATAAACAATGCACAAACAATTCACTCATCCACGAACAGTCACGAGCGAATCACGAGGTAGGGGTATCCTGCAGACAAGTGCATATTCAAGGAGGTTCTAACTGTTCTCACCGGTCTAAGGCCCCCAAGGTGCCCCCATTATAGGGACCCAATCCCTCTCGTCGTAAGTCGATGGAAAGCTCCAACGCACTGTCGGACTCGAGTTCATGGTTTTCACCTTGAGTGATGTTTTCCGACAACGGTCTACGGGCACCTATAGACCCATTCGACAACCGGCCGTACTAACATCCACTCCCTATGGCTTTCCACTCATGCCCCCGGGTATAGAGGGAACTGTTGTGTGCAAAGGTTCGTGTGCAGTTTATATTTCAAACAATTGCGAAAATTTAAACATGCAACAGTTATTAAAGCCAATTAGGTAAAACATATTATCATACAAGCGAGGGGTAATGAAGTAATTTTAAATTATCATTTTAGAAATAATCCATCACTAAATGGGACTGACTCTCGAGGCTTCCCCAGCAGAGTCGCCATCTGTCGCCACCCGCCGAAACGGACCTTGGCATTCGCGACGATGGTTGGACTCTTTTTAAGTTTTGAAAGATGATGGATTGTTAGAACGACTTATTCTCAAACTGAGACCTCATCGAGCTAACAATTTTGTTTAAATGGCTCTCACCAATCCATGTTAATCCCAAGCGGGACCCTCCATGGATTAGTGGTTTTCGCAAAAAGAAGGGGTTCTTGGAGTCGCCACCAATGTTTTACTCAAAACATTGGAAAAAGATATAAGGCAATTGATTTTCACAAATCAACTTTGGCCATTACAACCAGAGTCGGGTAAGGGAGTCGGTTACGTGCGAGGAAGGTGTTAGCACCCCACAACGCCCCTTTCGGGTTCCCTATGACGGATTATTTCATAAATAATAGTGTAAAGTTACTAAATTACCCCTATTTATTAGAAACGATTATGAGTAAAATATTTACATGATGAAAACTCTAAACATGCAATGCAACAATCAAAAAGCAATAAATAAAAGCGGTAAAAGAAGGGATTTGGAAAGAAACCTTCGAAGCGGGCTTTTATATATTCAAAACGAAGTTTAGGAGGCTTTTTGGCGCTCCTTCCCACTACACGTCCGCTCGCTCCTTTCCCTAAAGATAATTTTTACTATGGAAATCAAAGAGATTTCCCTTCGACTTGTTCGAGTCTCAAGCTAATGGCTCATGACTCAAGAACTTCGTCGGATTGGCTCTCGGAGAGACTTCTAGGGCAGAGAATAGCTCAAAAACCCAAGAATACTCAGCACGAGGGTCCAGAAGTGTGGAAAAAGTGTGGAATGACGTGCAAATGACGTCCTATTTATAGGATTGAGGCGCAATACGGCCTGGGAGGTCAATACGGCCCGTACTGAGTTTTTGAACTACAGTACGACCATATTGAATTTGGTACGGCCGTACTGAAGTTCAAAAACTTAAGTACGGCCGTATTGATTTCACTACGGCCCGTACTGAGTTTTTGAACTACAGTACGACCGTATTGAATTTGGTACGGCCGTACTAAAGTTCAAAAACTTCAGTATGGCCGTATTGATTTCATTACGGCCGTATTGTAGTTCAAATAGCTCAGTACGGCCGTACTGAACCTCTGGGAGGGCGTATTGGGCTCCAATCCTCACACACCCTTATTCTAAGCTACTCTAAGACTTCTAGACCTACAAAGAATCATCCTAGGGTCTTCCAGGAGTCCTTCCGGCTGACTTTCCTTCGGTCTTTGAGAGTCTTTGAGCTTTATTTCCGACCCGGACAATTTTAGGGGTCTACAAGGATAGAATATTAGCAACACTGACTAAGATAAGCTATCTTAGTTTTTACACAAATATACAGGAAATGCTTTGAGAAGAAATGTAGCTGATGCTTTTTCGCTTTCTTTTTCTCATTGCACGTTTTCTCTACTTCTTTGTTCTTTTCTTCTTCTTCTTTTTTGCCTTGATACTTATATCCCGTTGATAAATCTGGCCGTTGTTTGAATTCAAATTTTCCCATTGGAGAGGAGCTTCATGCCTTTATAGATGGAGGCTTGTTCATAACTATGTAAATCTTTTCATTTAATGCATTTGATCTTGCATTAAATGTTTGCTTGTATACGTGAAGTCCTTCTGTGTAGTTGATTATTTCAATGTCTGACTTCAATCATGATCTAGGCATATTTGTACTTTTCTCATCAGTTTAGATGTTAAGCTGCTGTCTTTTTCTGAAAAATAGGTGTCCTTTTTCTAACACACGCAACTTTGACTTGTGAATCCACGCTTGCCTATTTTTCTTCTTTCTGTATTCAGGTTTGATGTCCCTTTTTGTTTCTTGTATGATTTCACTCAATGTGTTTAGTGGACTTCAGACGTGCTTCATTATTTTTCGATTGCGTCTGGATACACATTTTAGTTTTGATATTTCATCTAATCTTGACTACCTTTATGTCTGGTAGTGATGACTTCGTCTGCTTTTTCGTTAGGCTCTATCTGATGATTTTGTAAATCCATGTTGATGTTTAGCCAACTTTCATCCCGTTCTTGACTTAGTCTCATATGATGCCTGTTTTGGTCTTACATCTGATCCCTCAAGCTTCATCTGATAGATTCGTCTTATCTTGTATTTGATTTAGGCCTTACTCTTGATACTAACTTTGCTATTATCTGATGTCTTGTTCAATTTCATTATGCTTGATCATACTTTGTCTTTCATTTTTGCCTGAACTTGTTGTTATCCATTTGAAACACTAATGCACATGTTAGGAATAACATTATGTATTATATTTGTCATATTCAAAACCTCGATTGGAATTGTGAATGCACTTCGTCTGACTTAACACGATGGAATGAAAGTCAAAAACAAAGATTTATGCTAAACCCCAAAGCCAGAAACGCACTCATGTGTGCTCTAACTGAAGAAGAATACACCAAAGTACATAGCTTCAGGAGTGTCAAACAAATGTGGGATACCCTGGCCATAACCTATGAGGGATCCCTAGAGGTAAAACACAACAAGCTAAGCTTGTTAGTCCGTAAGTATAAACTCTTTGAGATGGAAGAAAATAAATCTATCCAAACTATGATTGGACGATTTCAAACTATTATTAATGAACTCTTTTTTCTAGGCAGAACTTATGATAATTTTGATCATATTGATAAATTGCTTCATAGTCTACCCAGGAAATGGAGACCCTAAGTCACGGCTCTGAGAGTATCCAAGGATCTTAAAAAGCTCTCACTAGAAGAACTCATAAGACTACTCAAAGTCCATGAGATGAAGCTACGACAAGACGAAGTAGGAAGAAAACAAAACTCCATTGCACTAAGTGTGCAAAAGAAGAAACCTACATCATCATCCTCCAAAGCCTTAAAGTCCGAAGAAGCGTCAGATGAGAGTTGCGACGAAGAGACATGTGACTCAGATGATGAGATATCCCTCTTGTCTAGAAAAATATATTCTATGATGAAGAAAAAGGGAGGATCACGCTAGAGAAAATACAACAGAACTCCAAGAGAAAAGGCATAGCCACTGTGCTATGAATGCAAGAAACTAGGACATTACAAAATAGAATGTCTAGAGCTAGAAAAGAGAAAGAGAAAGGAAAGAAAATGTTAACTCTCCACAAGAAGAAGAAGGCCATGATGGCGACTTGGGAAGACCTAGACACGATGTGACACCCTCTACCCCAACATACATATACAATAATTATAAACAAATAAAATTTTTCATCAATAAAAATCAAATTTCCAACCACGTAAGGGTAAAGAGTTCACATTCATAAACTTAATCCAAATAACATGCCAGTAAAATTACAAAGAAATAAAACTGAATTTTCCAAAATAATTTAATAAGAACATTTTAAACTAATCCTATCTATGTCTCGATGTCACATGTCCTATCAGAGCAAAACCCAACATAGAAGCCTAAGCTTCATCACCAACATCCTCAGCCTCACGCTGATGATCACCTGTATATCAAACAAGAGAAACAACACAAAAGAAGGGAGTGAGAAACATCTCACTCTGGCTCACGGTGTAGGAACGCACACCGGATAGCCAAACACAAACGATACAGTTACCTCATAGATCAATCAACAACAATAGTTTATTCAATCATACAAGTCATACAAATAGTAATTTATCATCATTTAATAATAAGGATGCACATGCATGGACACAAACTTCACATTATCATGCATGTGGCGCCAGTAAAATATCACATGGCATATTGCCGCTAGCAATACACGAAGAGTAGTCTAGGAGTACATGCCGGGTCACACCCTCTGCGCACTCTCACTAGAAGGATATACTACCAGAGTCTCGTCGGGATAGCTAAGCCGCGCAAGATACATCCCATGCACACAATGGGCGAGACTGGGACTTCCAAACCGAGCTATCCCCAAGGACTAATCCCTAAAGCTTTTACACTAGGGGGCCTTCTCTGGCGGTGTATTCCATATCGTACCCTTAAAATATTTATGCAAATGATGCATGTCAAACAAGACTCTATGCATTAACACATATCACATTTTCATGTCTCATTCCCATATCACATTATCATGTCTCAACATATCTCATCATCACATCTCCTCATTATATTTCATCATCACATCTCATCATTACATTTCATCATTACATTTGCATTATCACATCATATTCACAATTTTCACAGAGCACTTTTATTCATATCAGAACTCATTTATTTGCAAAAGTAAACATATATTCATACATCTCATACAACAATGAATACAACAGAACAACCAGAAGCTAAAACAGAAACTATTAGAAATATGTCTGTTTCTCATAGGGTTCCCACAGGAACCCACAGAGCACTCTAATTAATATCAAAACTTGTTTATTTAATAAATTAAACACATATTTATACATTATATTCAACAAGAAATACAATAGAGCAATCAGATAGCAAAACAGAAAACATTCCTATTTTGCCTGCTGCTCATAGGGTTCTCTCAAGAACCCATAGAGCGTTCCAATTTATGCAATAAACATTTAAAATAAGGCAATTCACGTATATAATTATTATCACAATTAATTTACTCATACAAGCATCAATGCACTCCCTTAGGGTTTCCCGTAGGAACCCATAGAAGTACCAAATTCCACAATCATAGTCTAAACAAAGTTTTTATTCATACACGCATATTAATTAAGTAATTGAAACATACAAGACAAATATGACATACAACAAACACAAGATTGGGGGCCAATCCCACTACCCAGCATACAATCCCACACCCAGAGCGAGGTTTCTCACTCCCCCCTTACCTCGATAAGCAGGAGCCGAATCTTGTTGGTCGCCCCCTCTAGGTTCCCCTTCGTCTTCAGAGAGAAAGGAGGAAGAAGATTAGAAAATGAAAAAATGAGTTTTAGAGAGTGCAAAACGCTTTATTTATAGGCATCAGGTCGCGGCCAGAACGACCCATTCCGAATCCGGAACGGCCCGTTCTGGGCACACGGAATAGGTACAAAAGCTTCTACCAGAACGGCCCGTTCCAAAATCAGAACGGCCCGTTCCAAAATCAGAACGGCCCGTTCTGGGGTTTCTGGAACGGCCCGTTTCAATGTGGAACGGCCCGTTTCAATGTGGAACGGCCCGTTCTGAGTCAAACTTTGTTCTTTTAAAATCACATCTGGAACGGCCTGTTCTGGGTTAAAATTTTACCCACGAATGCTTGATTTGGAACGGCCCGTTCCCAAAGTGGAACGGCCCGTTCCAGAGCTATGAAAATCCAAATTACTGATTAATAAATAAATAAATAAATAAATAAATAAATAAATAACGTATATATATATCAAAATAAAATATCAATACAATTTAAAACATGATTTTCTTCAAATAATAATTATAACAAAAATATCATAATTAATAATATTATACAAAATAATTTTCATAAATGATTATTATTAAAAACCTTTAAAAATTCAATCAAACTCATTTAATTAATCAAAATAATTATAAGGAAATAATCTTCATAAATACAAAAATAAATAATAATAATTTGTAGTATTAGTAGAAAAATTTGGGATGTTACACAAGACATCATCTGAAGATGATGAACAAGCAAACATATGTCTCATGGAAAACACAGACTCATCATCTAAATTTGATGATGAAGAGATTTGTTTAACAAGAAAAAGAAGTGTCTAGTCATGGTACCTGGACAGTGGTTGCTCGCGATAGATGATGGGCGAAAGATCTATGTTCCTAGACCTCAAGTCCAAGAAAGAAGGCCTAGTCACATTTGGCGGAGGATAGAAAGGACAAATCATGGGGATAGGTAAAATAGGTATAAATTCCTCCTTCACCATTGATAACATCTTGTATGTTAAAGGATTAACACATAACTTACTGAGCATAAGTCAATTTTGTGACAATGGTTACAAAGTCTCCTTCAACAAAGATAAATGTACTGTTATTCAAAATCATTCATCCATATTATTTATAGCCAACAGATGCAAACTAGAAAATCAAAATGTTGATTGTCTAGTCTCTTATGAAAACTAGTGGTTGTAGCACAAGAAACTTGGTCATGCAAGCCTGAGATTCATCTCAAAGCTGAAAAAGCATAACCTTGTAAGAGGTCTATCGAGTCTTATGTACTAGTCGAATAGCTTATGTGAAGAATATCAAAAGGGGAAACAATTTAAAAGTTCGTTCAAAAGTAAAAATCATGTTTCTACATCAAAACCTCTTTAACTGCTCCACATGGATCTATTCGGTCCCACTAGGACTGCATCTATCAGTGGTAAAAGGTATGGACTAGTCATTGTTGATGACTATACTAGATGGACATGGGTTTTGTTTGTAACCCACAAGGATGAGTCTTTCAAGGTATTTCATATATTCTGTAAAAGAATTCAAAACGAAAAGGGAATATCAATTGCATCTATAAGAAGTGATCATGGGGGAGAATTTGAAAATGAATAGTTTCAAGATTTTTGTGAAGAAAATGGAATCAAACATAATTTTTCAACCCCTAAAACTCCACAACAAAATGAAGTTGTAGAAAGAAAGAATCGTTCTTTACAAGAAATGACAAGGAATCTATTAAACGATTTTTCAACCCCCAAACACTTCTACGCAGAAGCAGTTAATACTTCCTGCTATATACAAAATAGAATATATCTTAGACCTATCTTGAAGAAAACTCCCTATGAATTGTTCAAGGGACGAGCACCTAACATATCATACTTTCATTCATTCGGATGCAAATGCTTCATTTTAAATACTAAGGATAACTTAGGAAAATTTGACTCAAAAACTAGTGAGGGTATCCTACTAGGATACTCTAAAAGGTCAAGAGCCTATAGAGTCTCCATCAACAGAACCAGAACTGTTGAAGAAGCCATTCATGTCAAATTTGATGAAAATCAGCCTGATAAAGAAATATCAGAGCTAGGAACCTTGTTTGAGAATATGCAGGTAAATAAAAATCAGTCAAAGGAAGATGAGTCTAAAGGAGCTGAAGGTCAACAGGATGATAAAGAAGAAAGAGAGCCTGTCAATTGAAACTGGAAGATGAAGGCTCATCATCCTCAAGAATCTCATTCAAAACCCAATCACAAATTGCATTGTTATCTCTAATAGAACTGAAAGAATAATAGCTGGGTCAAAGCGATGGAAGAAGAACTCACCCAATCTCAAAAGAATAATGTCTGGAAACTCGTGCAAGCCCCAAAGGGGAGAAAAATAATTGGTACAAAACGGGTGTACAAAAACAAGCTAGACGAATCCGGAAATGTGGTAAGAAACAAAGCAAGGTTAGTCGCAAAAGGATACTCACAACAGGAAGGTATCAAATGGATGTTAAAAGTGCATTTTTAAATGGAACAATTTTAGAAGAAGTTTACGTAAACCAACCCCCTAGTTTTGAAAGCGACTTGCTTCCATCTCATGTTTTCAAATTAAACAAAGATTTGTATGGACTAAAATAAGCACCACGAGCATGGTATGAAAAATTAAGCTCTTTTCTATTAAGCAACAATTTCATAAGAGGAAAAATTGACAGCACACTATTTAGAAAAGAACTAAAAGATGACTTCATAATAGTTCAAATTTATGTAGATGATATAATATTTGGAGCTACTAATGACAATCTCTGTCAAGAGTTTTCCAAGCTTATGCAGGATGAATTTGAGATGAGCATGATGGGAGAAATGAAGTTCTTTCTAGGACTTCAAATCGTCCAGTCAAATGAAGGAATCAAAATTCATCAAACGAAATACATAAAAAAACTACTAAAGAAGTATAAGATGGATGATGTGAAACCAATGAAGACTCCAATGCATCCATCCACAACTCTGGGTCTGGACGAAGACTCACCAGACGTAGATAGCATCATGTACCGAGGAATGGTAGGCTTACTCTTGTACCTAACGGCTTCCAAACCTGACATTATGTTCAATGTCTGCGTCTGCGCTAGATATCATGTGAGACCTAAGGAGGTACATTTACAAGCTGTTAAACGCATTCTAAGATATCTTAAAGGAAAAACTAACCTAGGAATCAGCTTCTATGGAAGCCAAAAATTTTCCCTATTAGGATATTGTGATGCAGATTACGCAAGGGACAAATGGGAGAGAAAAAGCACTAGTGGAGGATTTCACTTTCTCAGTCGCTGCTTAGTTTCATGGACTAGAAAAAGTTAAAGCACGATTGCCTTATCAACTTGCAAAGTTGAGTATGTCATCGCAGGATAGTGTCTTATGCAGCTACTTTAGATCAAACATCAGTGGGAAGACTATGACATTTATGAAAGTAGTATTCCTATACTCTGTGATAACACTACTGCAATCAGTATTTCTAAAAGCCCTGTTTTGCATTCTAAGACTAAACATATTAAGATTAAACATCATTTCATTAGAGATCATGTGCAAAACGGAACCTTCGATCTCGTGTATGTTAAAACAGAGGAACAACTAGCTGATATCTTTACCAAACCTCTTCAAGAAGATAGATATATCTGGCTAAGAGATAGGCTAGGAATGGAACTGAGAGGTGAACAATAAAATTGCTGCTTTCAAATCCTTATTCCTTTTGATGATTACAAAGGGGGAGAAGTAGGAATGAAGCTATCAACCTTATCTCAGGGAGAGGTAGGACAACCCTATCTCAGGGAGAAGTAGGAATAATCAAGTGAGGGGGAGAGCACATACTAAGGGGGAGAGCCTCAATACCCTAGTTTTAAAAACCTAGAAACCTAAAAAATCAATCTGATGTGTATGTATGAAGCGCATAAACTACTTGATTAATATGAAACTGTATATCTACTATATTATATTTGAAATGAATTGATAGATTATATTTGTCATCATCAAAAAAGGGGAGATTGTTAAGTCAGACAAAGCAATTCCTAGCAAGGTTTTGACACTACAAGAAAATTCGGTATTTCAAACGGCAAAAATCCGTGGGAAATGCCCAAAATCCGTGGGTAATGAGGCATTTCCGAAGGATTGACGGACACTAATCCGTCGGTAAATTGGTCGTCTGAAATTTACCCACGGATTTTTATCCGTGGGTAACTTTCCCACGGATTTTCCCACGGATTTATCTGTGGGTAATTTCCCACGGATTTATCCGTGGGTAACTTTCCCACGGATTTATCCGTGGGAAATTACCCGAAAATTATAATTTTTTTTAATTTTAATAAATTTATTAATGTAACAACCCTCATATTTGGCCTCTCAAGGGTTCTATTTCACGATATTTCATTGTTTAGTGTGTTTTAACCTTACTTGTGCAATTTCTGGGAAACTTCCCAGAAGGTCACCCATCCCTGTACTACTCCAAGTCAAGCACGCTTAATTGTGAAGTTCTTATGAGTAAGCTACCGAAATGTATATGTATGTTGTCAGTATAACTTGTACAAATTAATTCATTTAAGTCATCCTCAAATATATAATCTCATATTTATACTATAATAATAATATATAATAATTTTATATTACAAATAATAATAATTGATAATAATAATAATATATTTAATTATTATTTATTTATATGTACTTACTTTTATAATTAACGTCTACTTATTTTTATTTAAAATTATAATTTAAATTATTTAATTTTATAATTTATAATACTAATATAATTTAAAAAATTATAAATATTTACTTAATACATACTTATAAATTAAATTTTAATATTTTAAATAAATTATTAATTAATTTAATATATTTATTTACCTTAAATCAAACATATAAAATTCAAAAAATGTATTTATCCTTGTTGTTTTTTTTTCTAATTATCAACTATTAATAAAATACTAACTTAAAATCTTATCTAATTATATATAATATTCTCATATCAAATTTAAAATCAGATATTAGTTATACAAAAATATTAAGATCATATAGTAAAACCAGATATTAATTATACAAAAATATTAAGATCATATAGTAAATTATCAATAAGATTTTAGTTAAATAATTTAAAATAACTAATGTTTCAATTATATTGTTAATTCACAAATAATTTATTCCAAAACTAATTAATTTTTTATATTAATTATTAGTAAATTTTAGTAACTTTTAATTTAACAATTAATTAGATCGATAAAATTCAACACACGCCATGAGTTACTGAGCGGAATAACTTTATCAAAGAGTTATTTTATAAGTTATCTTAAATCAAACATATAAAATTCAAAAAATGTATTTATCCTTGTTTTATTTTTTAGTTATCAACTATTAATAAAATACTAACTTAAAATCTTATCTAATAATATCATAATATTTTCATATCAAATTTAAAACCATTTCTTACATTTTCAACAAATATAAATTTGTCTGACATATTTCATCAATAATATAGCTTTTCCTACAAAAATTTTCTCATCGAAAATATAAATTTTTCAACAGATTTAATTTTGTTTTATAAGAAATCATCTTCGATTAATATAACATTTTGTATATATGATTTAAGAGTAAAATATTTTTAATTTAACGGTTGAATTTACAAAATTCACATTTAATATAAAGTTATACGTCATCTTGTAACTGATTTTGTCTAAAAAATAATAGATAATCATACCCTTAACTGATTTTTATTTTATGTATTCTAATTTTATTTGTAATAATATGATTATATATTTAAATAATTTAATTTTAATAATTTTTTAAGTACATTTTTGTCTTTTCACTTAAAATGTCTTTTCACTTAAAATATTTGAATTTCCATATTTTAATTTGAAATATTTTTTAAGTATAATTTTGCCTTTTTGTCTTAAATTTTTGAATTTCTATATTGTAATTTAAATAATTTTTTATTTCTATTATTTATTAATTCTTTTCTTTTTTAATGTTTTATAACATTATTAAAATTTTATAATTTTAATCTCTCTAATTTTATCTTACTTTTTATTTTATAAATATAATTTGGATTATTTATTTTATAATTAAATTAATTTTTTTAAATTTTTTATGAGTTTACATTCTAAGAATGTATTGAAACTCCTCAATTTTGAATTAAAAAAATAATAATTTTTCACAGAATTTCCCACGGATTTCCCACGGATATCCCTCGGATTAGTCCGTGGGAAATTACCCACGGATAAATCCGTGGGAAATCCGTGGGAAATTTTGTGAAAAATTATTATTTTTTAAATTCAAAATTTTATTAAATAATTATCTTATTTAAATATATTAAATCAATCATAATTATGTAAATCAAAACAAGTTCATTCATACAAAATAAAATGTCATACATAACAAATAAAGTTTAGGAGTTCAAATTTTAAAAAAAAAATATAGTACGATCAGTAGTAGAATTATAACATAATGTCTAATAATCAGAATATCCATGTTGTTGCTATCTAATAATCAAATATTGAGGAATTTCAATATATTCTTAGAATGTAAACTCATAAAAAATTTAAAAAATTTAATTTAATTATAAAATGAATAATCCAAATTATATTTATAAAATAAAAAGTAAGATAAAATTAGAGAGATTAAAATTATAAAATTTTATTAATGTTATAAAATATTTAAAATGAAAAGAATTAATAAATAATAGAAATAAAAAATTATTAAAATTAAAATATAGAAATTCAAAAATTTAAGACAAAAAGACAAAAATATACTTAAAAAATAATTCAAATTCAAATATAGAAATTCAAATATTTTAAGTGAAAAGACAAAAATATACTTAAAAAATTATTAAAATTAAACTAATTAAATATATAATCATATTATTTCAAATAAAATTAGAATATATAAAATAAAAATTAGTTAAGGGTATGATTTTCTATTAATTTTTAGACAAAATCAGTTACAAGATGACGTATATTTCTCTTTATCTATTATATAGATAATCAAACAACTATATATTTAACTATTTTTCTTCTATTCATTTTCTCTGTCTTTATCTCTACTTTCTATATATAGATTCATTGAAGTTTTAAATACTCATATTTATACTCGTTACTTTGTATTTTACTGATTTACTTAAATATAAAATTCAGAAATCAATAAAATGTAAATTTAAGAAATTACTACAACTTAAAGAGAGATTTTTAAATCAATCAGTTATTAGGAACAAAAATAATTATTTAGTGTAATTATTTTAACTTTAATGTTTTAAGTTTTAAATAAAGAAGATTTAATATAGAAAAAATTCCATTAACCCCTACTTGAAGTTTTTCTCAATAACGTCATACATATATCTCTTCTCAAATTTTTAAGTGAGTATTAATTTTCTTATTTATTTATTTAAGTGGCACATACAACTACTTATATATGATAATACTGTTTATATACTATTAAGACAAAATAATTTATTAATACAAATATCAATAATTAAATGAGATTTGATCTCTTATTTCATTATTTCAACTTTTTTGAAATTTATTTTAAATATCATGCACACTGTGATTTAAAAAAAATATATTAAATTTAAGTAATAATGTTAAAAATGAATTGAAAAAAATCTTATTTTCAAAATTGAAGATCAATGAAAGTTTTCATCAAAATGACATAATATTAGATGTAATTTAGAAATAAATGATAGATACATATATATGATTTGCAGAACATAATTTAACTTTTTTCCCCTTATTTAATTAATAACGTTATTTTCAAAGAGATGAGTGATTTTTAAAAATTAAAGAAAAGATGTGTTATTCTTAAATTTGAACGTCATGTGTTGGTATTTATCAAGATAAGTAACAAAAAACACATTTACGCTAATTAGTTTATAATTTATAATAACCTAAACATATAATTATGTAAAGGTAATATAAGTCATACCTCACACACTTTGATTTATATTTATCTTATTTATATTTTGAAAACACCCATATAATAATGAAAATATTATATAGTGCATTGTTGTGTGTATTGATGCGATTAGGATTGGTTGCATTTGAAAAATAATTGGCTTAAA
This sequence comes from Cajanus cajan, assembly GCF_000230855.2. Taxonomy (NCBI): domain Eukaryota; kingdom Viridiplantae; phylum Streptophyta; class Magnoliopsida; order Fabales; family Fabaceae; genus Cajanus; species Cajanus cajan. Next base: position 21,020,136 of record NC_138518.1, read on the forward strand.
TTTTATTTAATAATTTCAGAGGTGGGAAACTCTGTCAGAAATTTCAGACGGATTTTAATCCGTGGGAAACTTCGTCAAAAATTTTAGACGGATTTAAATCCGTGGGAAATTCCGTCGATAATTTCAGACGGATATAAATCCGTGGGAAATTCCGTCGGAAATTTCCCACGGATTTAAATCCGTGGGAAATTCCGTCAGAAATTTCCCACGGATTTCAATCCGTCGGAAAGTCCGTCGGAAATTCCTTCATGTAAAAATCCGTGGGAAATTCCGTCGGAAAATTTCCCACGGATCTAAATCCGTGGGAAATTTCCGACGGATTTTGGTCCGTGGGAAATAATCCGTGGGAAATTTGACTTTTTCTTGTAGTGTGAATATGACAAATACATATTGCTATTACTAACCTAAGTAGTAGTGTTTTAGATATGCATAATAACAGGCAAAACTAAAGCATGAAGAAGGGTCGAGCAAAACAAATATCAGAAAAATCAAGCCAAATGATAGAAGGATCATGACTTGCACACCAGACGACAACGAATACCAAACGAAGATATGCCAATAACAATCTAGAGCGCAAATAAGAAATCAAAAACAAGAGCAAAACAAAACCAAGACAAAGTTGGCTCAGCACCAAATAAACATCAGATGAAACTCAATGGTCAACCACATATAGGTCAACAAAATAATCATCAGTCATTGGATAACAAAACACGAAGAAAACATTCCAAACGGAATAAAAGTCATGTACCTTCAAGACTGATCAGACGAGATGACCATGTCAAAGTCTAACTCTTAGACACAGACTCAAATTTCCAGATGCAAACAAAGCATGGTGAGAAAGCGTCTGAAGTTCACTAATCACAACGAAGAAGATCATATATCATCTCCATTCATAAGAAAAGCACACGGAGTTATCAAAGATATGAAAAGAAAAAAAAATTCAAGAGCGCAAATTCACAAGTCAAAGTTGTGTGTGTCAGGACAAGTACACCTACTTTTCAAAGAAAGGAAACACCTCCGCAGCTACAATGACGAAAAAAGGATAAACATACCTAGGTCATGATTGAGGTCAGAAATAAAAGGGAACAAACTATGCAAAGGACTTCATGTAACACAGATTTAGCAAACAAAGCATTTAATGCAAAATCAAACGCATTAAATGAAAAAGATCTTTATAGCCATGAACAAAAGATCATCTGCACCAACAGAAAGCTCCGCCTCAACGGAGACATTCAAATTCAAACAAAGCGCACTTTTATCACATGGCTATAAATATCAAGACCTGAGAAGAAAAGAAAGTGAGAAGAGAAGCAACAAGTAAAAAACAAAAGCAAGCATCAAAACAATCTCACATCTCTTCTTGTTCAAATTTGAATATCCGTGTAAAGCTAAAATAGTTTATCTTAGTGAGTGTAGAAAATACCCCATCCTCTTTGTGAGAGTTACATACGCACTCTAAACACATCCTTGTAAAACTAAGGTTGAATACCTGAGTGAGTGTATAAACTATTCCATTCTCTATGTGAGAGTCACATACACACTCAAAATTTATATCGTCTATAAAGCCTGAAAAGGCTAGAAAAGAATACTTGGAGAACCAAAAGTGGTTTAAAAATACTAGCGTTAGTGAGTGAAGTTGACGAACCAGGAGTGGTTAAGAATACTCGGACAACCAGAAGTGGTTTAAGAATACTAGCGTCAGCGAGTAGAGTTGACGAACCAGAAGTGGTTAAGAATACTTGTACTCCTTTGTGATTAGTGGAACCCTTCAGTTGAAGGAGACTAGACGTAGCTAAGAACGAGTGAACCAGTATAAAAAATTTGTGCATTATTATTCAATTTAGAAATGCAATTTTACTCACATTGATTTGTTAAATTGAAAAACTTCGTCTACTACTACTTACCTTCAAAAATATTTGTACAAAATTATACTTACAAAACCATTTTCAATCAGACGATAGATCTTCAGATGCAGAGTTTTTGTTAACCAGTTTTGCACATTCCTTAAAGAACTTAAAATATTATTTTCAGACGTAAAATAACATTGTTGCGAAAATGTTTTTAAGATCCTTCCTTCACACACATTCAACCCCTGCTTTTGTGTATTTTCCACTAAACTTCAAGAACATGGTCCAGGTTTCGTCATTAGCTTGTCCTTCTTTTTCATCATCCAAGGCCAAGACATCTTCATTAGGTAACTCATCTTGTAAAAAAATGATATTTGTTCGTTGGGTCGTGTGCTAGGTAATCTGTGACACCCTCTACCGCAACATATATATATATATAATAATAATAAGAAATATCTTATTGGATAAAAAAATATTTAAAATTGAAACGACAATTCCAATAATCATGTGAGTAGAGAATTCACATTCATCTTCCTAATCCAAATAGCAAATAAAATTACAAAGAATAAAAATTAAATTTTCTAAAATGTATACTTTAATAAAACATAAATAACATCATATTCTAATTCTATGTCCCAATGTCACATGTCCTATCAGAGCAAAATCCCACATAGAAGCCTAAGCTCCATCGTCCACATCCTCAGCCTCATGCTACTGATGGTCTCCTGTATATCAAACAAGAGAAACAACACAAAAGAAAGGAGTGAGAAACATCTCACTCTGGCTCACGGTGTAGGAATGCACACCGAATAGCCAAATACAAACAATACAGTTACCTCATAGATCAATCAACAACAATAGCTTATCCAATCATCCAAGTCATACAAATAGTAATTTATCATCATTTAATAATAAGAATGCACATGCATGGACACAGACTTCACATTATCATGCGTGTGGCACCAGTAAAACATCACATGGCATATTGTCGCTAGCAATACACGAAGAGTAGTCTAGGAGTACATGCCGGGTCACACCCTCTGCGCATTGTCACTAGAATGATATACTACCAGAGTCTCATTGGGATAGCTAAGCCGCGCAAGATACATCCCATGCACACAATGGGCGAGACTGGGACTTCCAAATCGAGCTATCTCCAAGGACTAATCCCCAAAGCTTTTACACTATGGGGCCTTCTCTAGCGGTGTATTCCATATCGTACCCTTAAAACATTTATGCAGATGATGCATGTCAATCAAGACTCTATGCATTCTCATATCACATTATCATACTTCATGTAACATTATCGTTATTCTCACTTCTCATATTTCAAATTCACGTTTCGCATCATGGTTACGTAATTTTCAAATCTTCAAGGCATTCATAACCTTTTTAATTCAGAACAACACTCACCCATTTGCAAAACCAAACACATATTCACACATCTCTTTTAATAAGGAATATAACGGAATAGACAGAAGGCAAAACAGAAATATTCCTATTTTGCCTGCTGCTCATAGGGTTCTCTCAAGAACCCATAGAGCATTCCAATTTATGCAATAAACATTTAAAATAAGACAATTCACGTATATAATTATTATCACAATTAATTTACTCATACAAGCACCAATGCACTCCCTTAGGGTTTCCTGTAGGAACCCAAAGGAGCACCAAATTCCACAATCATAGCCTAAACAAAGTTTCTATTCATACATGCATATTAATTAAGTAATTGGAACATACAAGAAAAGTATGACATACAAAAAACAAAGGGTTGGGGGCCAATCCCACTACCCAACATACAATCCCACACCTAGAGCGAGGTTTCTCACTCCCCCCTTACCTCGATGAACAGGGGTTGAAACTAAAGCAGGATCTCCTCCTCTGGGTTCCCCTTGGTCTCTAGAAAGTGTAGAAGAAAAAGGTCAAAAGTGAAAAAATGCATTTTTCTGGAGTGCTGGAATGAATTTATAGGGCTCCGGATTTGGCTAGAACGGCGTGTTCCGAATCCGGAATGGCCCGTTCTGGGCCCATAGAACACGTACAAAAACCTCTCCAAGAACGGCCTGTTCCAAAATCAGAATGGCCCGTTCCGAGTCAATACTTTGTTCTTTAAAACCACATCCAGAACGGTCCATTCCCAAAGTGGAACGGCCCATTCTGGGTTGAAATTTTACCCATGCATGCTCGAGTTGGAACGGCCTGTTCCCAAAGTGGAACGGCCCGTTCCGGGGCTATGAAATCCAGAATTACTAATAAATAAATAAATAAATAAATAACATATATATATATTCACATATCAACATACATGCATATTAAATCATATTAGAATACCTAATTTAAACCTTCATATATACCATCCATAAGCATGTACATGAACAACCTTTACCACATAGCATCATATAACCTTAAACAACCTCTCAATCCATATGAAATCACCCCAAAACATCCTAACAAAATCAATTCTTATCCTTGCATTACCTACTAACCCGAAAACATTATTATAGCCTACTTCTCGTTTCAATAACTATCAAAGAAAACAACACATAGAGACTTCTACTCATCCACGTGATCTCAACCTATCACCAAAGAAAGCTAAGTGAATAAGCTACAACTCTTAGGGAGACATGAGATTTTAAAAGGATCATCTTCTTAGCTAAAAATTCAAAAATCACCACAAATATATTCAACACTTACAACTAGACCTTTGATCACCAAAGTAGCTATAACTGGAGTGCAAACATCCCCTACACAATAACACATCAACATCTAGGCCAGAAAATACCTCAATCCTTCCAAACTTACTCCTTTCCACCTCAAATTCATATCAAAGTTTCCCACTACAAATCTAAACACATATTCAGTACAAAAGGCTTAGAAATAAAATTCACATGGTACCTAAACCATAAAAGGTCAACATGCAACCATCAAACTCTAGAAATCATCAACACTTCAATATCTCCTTAAGAATACCAAAACTCCAATTCTCAACATACATCATCCTTGGATTCAATTGCTTCAACTATAGCTTTCAAAAATTCCACCAATCGTAAACTCTTAATACACTAAAAAAAATCAATGTCTTCCCAAATCTAAGGCCTCAATAGTTCCTACAATATTAGCACAATATCTCGTCTACCACTACTCGCGCATATGCTTGCAACTAAAGCGATATCACTCAACCACTACTTCTTACGTAAGCAAGAAGTATCAAACAAATAAACAATCATAAGAATGAAGAAGAACAATCATAAATAGTGTCATCTAAGCAATATCATGCCTATTAGCCAAATTCTTGAGAAAACAATACACATAATTAAATAAACAACAAACATAGAAGCCTAAGCTCCATTGTCCACATCCTCGGCCTCATGCTGCTGATGGTCTCCTGTATACCAAACAAGAGAAACAACACAAAAGAAGGGAGTGAGAAACAACTCACTCTGGCTCACGGTGTAGGAACACACACCGAATAGCCAAACACAAACAATACAGTTACCTTATAGATCAATCAAAAAAATAGCTTATCCAATCATCCAAGTCATACAAATAGTAATTTATCATCATTTAATAATAAGAATGCACATACATGGACACGGACTTCACATTATCATGCGTGTGGCGCCAGTAAAACATCACATGGCATATTACCGCTAGCAATACACGAAGAGTAGTCTAGGAGTACATGCCGGGTCACACCCTCTGCGCACTCTCACTAGAAGGATATACTACCAGAGTTTCGTCAGGATAGCTAAGCCGCGCAAGATACATCCCCTGCACACAATGGGCGAGACTAGGACTTCCAAACTGAGCTATCCCCAAGGACTAATCCCCAAAGCTTTTACACTAGGGGGCCTTCTCTGGCGGTGTATTCCATATCGTACCCTTAAAACATTTATGCAAATGATGCATGTCAATCAAGACTCTATGCATTCTCATATTACATTATCATACTTCATGTAACATTATCGTTATTCTCGCTTCTCATATTTCATATTTACGTTTCGCATCATGGTTACGTAATTTTCTAAATTTCAAGGCATTCATAAGCATTTTAATTCACAACAACACTCACCCATTTGCAAAACCAAACACATATTCACACGTCTCTTTTAATAGGAAATATAACGGAATAGACAAAAGGCAAAACAGGAATATTCCTATTTTGCCTACTGCTCATAGGGTTCTGTCAAGAACCCATAGAGCATTCCAATTTATGCAATAAACATTTAAAATAAGACAATTCACGTATATAATTATTATCACAATTAATTTACTCATTCAAGCACCAATGCACTCCCTTAGGGTTTCCCGTAGAAACCCATAGGAGCACCAAATTCCACAAGCATAGCCTAAACAAAGTTTCTATTCATACATGCATATTAATTAAGTAATTGGAACATATAAGAAAAATATGACATACAACAAACAAAGGATTAGGGGCCAATCCCACTACCCAACATACAATCCCACACCCAGAGCGAGGTTTCTCACTCCCCCCTTACCTCGATGAACAGGGGTTGAAACTGAAGCAGGATCTCCTCTTCTGGGTTACCCTTAGTCTCCAGAAAGTGTAGAAGAAAAAGGTCAAAAGTGAAAAAATGCATTTTTCTGGAGTGCCGGAACGCATTTATAGGCATCAGGATTTGGCCAGAACGGCCTGTTCCGAATCTAGAACGGCCCGTTCTGGGCCCATAGAACACGTAGAAAAGCCTCTCCAAGAACGGCCCGTTCCAAAACCAGAACAACCCGTTCTGAGTCAATACTTTGTTCTTTAAAACAAAATCCAGAACGGCCCGTTCTGTGTTAAAATTTTACCCATGCATGCTCGAGTTGGAACGACCGATTCCCAAAGTGGAACGGCCCGTTCCGGGGCTATGAAAATCCAGAATTAATAATTAATAAATAAATAAATAAATAACATATATATATATATATATATCAAATTAAAATAGAATATCAATACAATTTAAAACATGATTTTCTTCAAATAATAATTTTAAAAAATATCATAATTAATAATATTATACAAAATAATTTTCATAAATGATTATTATTAAAAACCTTTAAAAATTCAATCAAACCCATTTAATTAATCAAAATAATTATAACGAAATAATCTTCATAAATAAAAAAATAAATAATAATTATTCGTAGTATTAGTAGAAAAATTCGGGGTGTTACATAATCTGCCAAGGCCCTGCCCTTGATTGCCCTTTAAGTTTTGTAGGTGATGTCATATTCAGACAACAACACCTGCCATTTGGTGACCCTTCCGGTGAGTATAGGTTTTTCGAATAGATACTCGATGGGATCCATTCTAGATACAAACCATGTGGTATACCTTAGCATGTGTTGTCTTAGTTGTTGGGTTGCTAGAACCAAAGTGTAATAAGTTTTCTGAAAGGGTAAATATCCTGCTTCATAGTGGTGAATTTCTTGCTTAGATAATATATGACCCTTTCTTGGCTTTTAGTTTCATCTTACAATCCTAGCACACATCCCATGGGGTTCTTAAGCATTGTGAGATACAAAATTAGATGTCTTCCCTCGACAAGGTGTACCAATATTGGTGGGTTTATCAAGCATTGTTTAATTTTGTTGAAAGCCAATTGACATTCTTTATTCAATTCCGTCCATTGGTTCTTTTGGAGTAGCTTGAAAATGTGATGGAGGAAGCCCATGGGCCAAGGGCCCAACTACTAGGGCTATGGCAAGAAGGATGCATGAGGAGTGGGCCCAAGCCCAAGGGAAGCCCATCACTTTATTTTGTTGGGCTTTGAATCAAGCCCAAGTAGATTAGGTTTAGTGTAGGGTTGGGCCTTAGTGCCTTGTATTTCGTTTGGGCCTTGTATTTCCGGCCATGTAGCTTAGGATTTTCATTTAGAGGTCATTTGAATTTAGGGTTATTTAGGTTACATGTGTAGTTGCATTAGAATGTAATTAGAATCACATTTGGTGTGCATTTCGGCCATGTGCAACACATGCACATGGTGTGATCCGAAATGCAACTCAAATGGAATTCTAATGACATTCCAAATGAGCTTGCACATGGGTGATCCGGGTTTAGGCACCAAAATTTGAATTTTGAATTCAAATTTTGGGCGCCTAAGGTTAAGTGAACCTTACCTTGGTTCCACTTAACCTTAGGCTAACCCATGGTCACCTTGACCTAATTTTCTCCTATAAATCACTATGGCCGAGACTTGTATAGCACTTTGGATATATTTGATGAGTTTTCTCTCTTTGAATTCATCTCCTCCGAAGTCACTTTGCATCTGAAACTCTACCCTTCTTGAGTGCTTCTCCTTGTAGAGCTAGGACCCTTAGTTCTTCTCCGGACTTAGCTTCATGCAAGCTTAGGTCACATTGAAGCCTTGTGGAGTCTCCATCCTTGAAATTCTTCCAAGGATTTTCATGAAGGCTTGAAGAGATCTTGTGATTTCCAAGTGGAATCACATCAAAATGGGTGCATAGGTATTAGTCAACTAAGATACGACTTAGGCTATGTAGTTTACCCTTCTCAAGAAACCTCTAACTTCCTTTTCTATCTTAAGGGGAGACATCTGTGTGATGGCCTTTACCTTATTTGGGTCTACCTCTATCCCCTTTTCACTGACGATGAACCCAAGGAGTTTCCCAAATCAGACTCCGAAGGTACATTTGATAGGATTCAACTTTAATTGGTACTTCGAAAGATGACTAAACAATTTCCTTAAGTGGATCATGTCATCATGTTCTCTTTTTGACTTTTCACTCATGTCATCCACGCAAACTTCAACTTCCTTGTGGATCATATCATGGCATAAAGTCACCATGGCCCTTTCTAAGTAGCCTCATCATTCTTCAACTTGAATGACATTACTTTGTAGCAGAATGTGCCCGAAGGCGTGATAAATGATGTTTTCTCTGTTAAGTCAGATGAAGCGCATTTGCAATTCCCACCGACGTTTTGCATATGACAAATATAATACATATTATTATTTCTAACATGTGCATTAGTGTCTCGGATGGATAGCAATAAGTTCAGGCAAAAGTGAAGGACGAAGTATGCTTAAGCATAATCAAATTGAAAAAGACATTAGACGATAGTGAAGCTAGTATCAAGACTAAGGTTGATCTAGGCCCAAATCAAATACAAGATAAGACGAATCTATCTGCTCAAGCCTGAGGGATCAGATGTAAGACCAAAACAGGCATCATATAAGACTAAGTCAAGAACGGGATGAAAGTTGGCTAAACATCAACATGGATTTGAAAAATCATCAGATAGAGCCTAACGAACAAGCAGACGAAGTCATCACTACCATATGTAAAGGGTAGTCAAGACCAGACGAAGAAGCAAAACTAAAATGTGTATCCAGATGCAGTCAAAAAATAATGAACTGCGTCTGAAGTCCACTAATCACATTGAGTGAAACCATACAAGAAACACAAAAGGACGTCGAACCTGGATACAAAAAGAAGAAAAATAAGCAAGCATGGATTCACAAGTCAAAGTTGCGTGCGTCAGAAAAAGGACACCTACTTTACAAAAAAAGACAGCACCTTAGCAACTAAACTAATGAGAAAAGTACAAATATGCCTAGATCATGATTGAAGTTAGACATTGAAAAAAACAACTACACAGAAGGACTTCACGTATACAAGCAAACATTAAATGCAGGATCAAATGCATTAAATGAAAAGATTTACATAGCCATGAATAAGCCTCCATCTGCAATGATAAGTGTGACACCCATACTACCCCAACATATGTATTGTAATAATAAAAACTTATAAATAAATTTTTCAATTTCGGTAAAAGGGTTCACATGAGAATCTTAAAAATTATTCTTCAATAACCACAATAACAAAAAAATGAAACGCAAGAGTTTTCAAATTATTTTCAAAATAACATTTACAATAAAAACCTATGTTCTAAAAATCCTTTTTGCCCCGATGTCACAATATCAGAGCATCCCGACAATTCAACCGTTGGCATTCTAGATACCACTCGTAGCCAGATCTTCCTCACCTAAAATATCCACAAATCGCACGGTGAGAAAAGAAAACATCTATATATATAGCACATAAGAAAACACAATATTATTTAATATTCGTAAATATTTCAACATATCGTATTTCAATCAATCATGCAATATCATCACGTCATAATTCTCAATCACACCAATCATCACAAATCTTGCACTTCACACTATGCCAAGGTCACGCTACCCATTTAACAATCTCGGGCCGTGCTCACCCATGATATAACACTGTGCCAAGGTCACGTTATCCCTATCCTAGGTTCGTGCTCACCCCTGACATGTTAACCAAGGTTACGATACCCACGTAACAATCCAGAGCCGTGCTCACCCCTGATATAAGACTGTGCCAAGGTCACGTTACCCCTAACCTAGGGTCGTGCTTACCCCTGACATGTTAACCAAGGTCACGATACTCATGTAACAATCTCGGGTCGTGCTCACCCCTGGTCATAGGTGTGAAGAACCACAACCACAGTTGTTCCAAAAACTAGCTCACAGGCACTTTTCTACAATTTCGTTCTCTCTCCCGGATCATCATTCTTACAATTTAAATACATATTTCTAATCCTCAACACATACGGAATCTAATGGTATAATTAATTCCTCAAACAGAAATAATCCAATTTTTCCAAAACCTAACCTACAAGCACTTTTCTATAATTTCGTTCTCTCTCCTAGAGCATCATTTTTACAAACAAATCATATATTTGTTGTCCTAAATATATACAGAATCAAACAATGTCAATAATTCTTCAAACATAAATAATTCTAAAATTACTCATAATCTTAAGGGGTTCTTCCTCTACCCAATTCCCTTATGTAACTCTATATATAAATAATTTCCTTTTCCCCCGTACCTGGATATGAAGAAGCTGAATCTAGATATGTAGAAGCTGAATCTACACTAGATCTGGTTGATCTCCCTCGCTGGGTTCCCCTCGGTCTGAAGCAGAAAATAGAGGAAAGAAAAGAGAGAGCAGAAGAAAAGAAATCAGAAATGAGAGGTGTGCTTTTTGGGAGTGGCAAACAGCTCTATTTATGGGCTTTTTACGCCGGAATGGCCCATTCCAAATCCAAAACGGCCCGTTCCGGACCCTTAAAACATGGCTAAAAATCACATCCAGAACGGCCCGTTCCAAAACCAGAACGGCCCGTTCTAGTGTGCATTAATTACACCTAACGACCATAATTTTGGGAACGCCCCGTTCCAAGCCCGTTCCCAATTAGGGTTAAAGGCAAAATTAATAGTCCGGAACGGCCCGTTCCAACTTGAGAACAGTCCGTTCTGGGCTATTAACTCACACTTTCACTGGTAGTTTGGAACGGCCCGTTCCAGTTCCGGAACAGCCCGTTCCAAGCTACTAAATCACCCCTATCTCCTTTATAAAATTACCAAAATACGCTCAATTAAAATAAAATAAAATTGAAATAAGAAAAATGGGGTGTTACAATTCTCCCCTCCTTTAAGAAATTTTGTCCTCGAAATTACCTGAAGCAAATAAAAACGGATATGACGCTTTCATCTTCTCCTTTAGTTCCCAAGTAGCACTTTCAGGTGTAGCTCCTCCCCAAATAACTTTTACTAAAGGAATTTCCTTTCCCCTAAGTTGCTTCACCATTCGATCCTCGACTCTCACCGGGGTAGCTTCCACAGTTAGGTTCTCCTTAACCTCAAGATGATCCAACTCAATCACATGCGAAGGATCATGAATGTATTTCCGAAGTTGGGAAATATGGAAAACATCATGGAGATTTGATAGATTAGGAGGCAAAGCAATTTGGTAGGCAACACTACCGACTCTTTTTAGAATTTGGAAAGGACCAATAAATCGAGGAGTAAGTTTTCTGGATTTCAATGCCTTGCCAACCCCAGTCCACGGAGTGACTTTCAAGAACACATGGTCACCTTCTTGAAATTCCAAGTCCTTCCTTCTCATGTCAGCATAACTTTTCTGTCTACTCTGAGCTGTCCTCATCCTCTCTTGTATCAATCTAACCTTATCAGTGGTTTGTTGCACAATCTCAGGTCCTAAGATAACATTATCACCAGGATCGCACCAACACAAAGGGGTCCTACATCTCCTAGCATACAAGGCTTCATAAGGTGCCATACCTATACTAGAGTGGTAACTATTATTATAGGTAAACTCTATCAAAGGTAAAAGACTATCCCAACTACCCCCTTGGTCCAACACACAGGCTCTAAGCAAATCCTCTAAAGATTGAATAGTCCTCTTAGTCTGACCATCAGTTTGAGGGTGGTAAGCTGAACTAAGTCTAAGTTGGGTCCCCAAAGCTCGTTGTAGGCTCTCCCAAAACCTAGAGGTGAATCTAGGATCTCTGTCTGAAACTATGCTAGATGGTATCCCATGCAATCTCACAATCTCATCAATATACAGTTCAGCCAATCTCTCTAGAGAATACCTAATGTTAATAGGTAAGAAATGTGCACTCTTAGTCAACCTATCAACTATAACCCAAATGGAATCATGCCCTCTCCTAGTCCTAGGCAAAGCAACTACAAAATCCATAGAAATGCTATCCCACTTCCACTCGGGTATACTCAAAGGCTGAAGTAGTCCTGAAGGTTTCTGATGTTCTATCTTAGCCTTCTGACACACTAAACAGGCACTCACAAATTCAGCTATATCTTTCTTCATCCTAGGCCACCAAAATATCTTTCTAAGGTCTTGATACATCTTAGTTTCCCCTGGGTGAAAACTAAGCTTGCTCCTATGACCTTCCTCTAGGATCAAACGTCTAAGTGTAGGGTCACTAGGCACGCACACTCGGTCTTTAAATCTTAACACTCCATCTACACCCAAGGTAAACTCTCCTCCAACACCTTGTCCTATAGCATCACGTCTAGCCACTAGAAATGAATCCACTAACTGTACTTCTCCAATTTCCCTCAACAACTCACTAGTCACCCGAGTCATACCTAATCTCACACTTCTAGGGGTCACCTCACAAGTCAAACTCAAGTCTCTAAATTGAGCCAAAAGGTCCATCTCCCTAATCATAAGAGAAGACCAATGCAAAGATTTTGTACTTAAAGCATCAGCCACCACATTGGCTTTGCCCGGATGATAACTAAGATCAAAATCATAATCCTTAAGGAACTCTAACCATCTCCTTTGCCTCATATTTAATTCCTTTTGGTCAAATAAATATCTAAGACTCTTATGATCACTAAACACCTCAAATTTTGAACCATACAAATAATGTCTCCAAATCTTAAGTGTGAATACCACAACTGCTAATTCAAGATCATGGGTGGGGTAATTCTTCTCATGTATTTTCAATTGCCTAGATGCATACGATACGACCTTTCCCTCTTGCATTAACACTCCACCCAAACCCATCTTAGAAGCGTCACAATAAACCACAAAAGTCTTACTAAGGTTAGGCAACACTAAAATAGGTGCACTAGTCAACTTCTCTTTAAGAGTTCGGAAACTATTCTCACATTTACTATCCCATACAAACACAACTCATTTCCTAGTTAAATTTGTCAAGGGTAATGCTAACTTAGAGAATCCCTCTATGAATCTTCTATAGTATCTAGCCAATCCAAGGAAACTCCTAATCTCACTAACTGACTTAGGTGTCTCCCACTTAAGCACCGCTTCAACTTTAGAAGGATCTACTGCTATACCCCCATTTGAAATCACGTGTCCTAAGAAACTCACCTCCTCTAGCCAAAAGTCACACTTAGACAACTTGGCATAAAGTTGTCTCTCCCTGAGGGTTTGAAGTACTACCTTTAAGTGTTCCTCATGTTCCTCTTTAGTCTTGGAATAAACTAGTATGTCATCTATGAAGACAACCACAAATTTATCCAAGTACGGATGAAAAATTCGGTTTATGTAATCCATAAAATTGCAGGAGCATTTGTTACACCAAAAGGCATTACTAGATACTCATAATGTCCATAATGAGTCCTAAATGTTGTCTTAGGTACATCCTCACCCTTAACTCTAATTTGATGGTACCCCGACCTAAGATCAATTTTACTAAATACACAAGCACCCACCAACTGGTCCATAAGATCATCTATCCTAGGCAATGGATATTTATTTTTAATGGTCACCTTGTTCAACTGGCGATAATCTACACACAATCTCATGCTGCCATCCTTCTTATTGACTAAGAGTACGGGTGCTCCCCAAGGTGATACACTAGGTCTCACAAACCCCTTCTCCAACAAGTCTTCTATTTGTTTCTTAAGCTCCACTAACTCTACGGGTGACATCCTATAAGGTGCAATAGAAATAGGTCCTATTCCTGGTACTAAGTCTATGGAAAATTCTACTTCTCTTCTAGGAGGTAAGCTAGACATATCATCAGAGAAGACATCCGAAAAGTCACATACAACAGGTAGTTCATTCACCAAAATATTACTCTCCGAATTCAAAGAAGCTAACAACATGTACACTTGAGCATCGTCTTGTAAAGATACCTTAACTTGGTTGGCAGTCAAATAATCATTACTCACTTTTTCAACAGGCTCACCAAAGACAATAGATTTATCAACACAATTCAAAAGGACATGATTGGAAGATAACCAGTCCATACCCATAATAACATCTAGCTGACTTAGAGGAAAACAAATTAAGTCAACCATGAAATCTCTACCCTCAATAATCAAAGGACATTTTAAACAGACATCAGAAGTAGACACTGAACCACTAGTTGGTGTCTCTACTATTAACTCAAAAGACAAGGAAGAAACAGGAAATTTTAATTTGGACACACACGCATGTGATATAAAAGAGTGAGTCGCACCAGAGTCATACAAAACAATTAGAGGAGTTCCATTGATGAAACACATACCCTGGATTAAGTCTTTGGATTGTGAAGCTTCAGCACCACTCAAGGCAAACACCCTTCCTGTCGCTCGAGGTTTGCTAGCACTCCCTCCAACCTCTGTTTTCTTGTTCTTGGGGCAATCACGAGCTCTGTGTCCCTCCTCTTGACATTTGAAGCACGTTATTTCTCTAGGTAACGGACATTCATATGCCCTATGACCTGGCTTCCCACAATTGTAGCAGTTGTTGTGTGAAATAGAACCCACACTTCCTCCCTTAGAAGTTTGGCTAGCCGTGGGAACTTGGCTTCTTTGTTGCCCAGAACCTTGATTATTCACCTTAGAACTTGAGTCCCCAGCAGACTTGGTGTAAGGTTTACTCTTATTAGATGAACCAAACTTATTATTCCTTATGGGTCCTCCACTCTTATAATAAGTTACTCCTCATTGCCCACGCCATCATACATGGGACAAAATCTGACCAAGTCTTGAAACTTAGTCACATACTCAGCCACAAAATCATCTCCTTGCTTCAATTCAAGGAATTCCACCTGTTTCTTATGTCTCACATCTCGGGGAAAGTATTTCTCCAAGAATAGCCGCTTGAAATTCCCCAAGTTCACTTGGGTACCTGCAGCTATCATTCTTTGTAAAGCACCTTGCCACCAGATGCCAACCTCTCCAGAAAGCATGAAGGCAGCCAAAGTCACCTTCTGTATCAAAGGACATCCCATAGCTTGGAATATCTTTTCAACTTCAAAAATCCAATCAGTAGCTTCATCAGGATTATAACCCCCACGGAAGCTTGGCAGATTATTTCGCTGGAATCTCTCCAACCAATCTATTTCTTGTTGTTGGTTCATATTACCAAGAGCCTGATCCATCGCTTGTAAAGCATCAGCGATTGCACGGTCGTTCCTACCTCCTGCCATTACTTTTCTGATCACCAAAAAAGTTAACAATTATACTATAAGTAAACAATAAACTTAATCAATCATAACACTAACATATCAACAAATTCCACAATCAATCATTCCATCCATTATCTACCAAACAAGCATAGTAGACTTATAACTCACGGCCGATTGGATCGACCTGCTCTGATACCACTAAATGTGACACCCTTACTACCCCAACATATATATTGTAATAATAAAAACTTATAAATAAATTTTTCAATTTCGGTAAAAGGGTTCACATGAGAATCTTAAAAATTATTCTTCAATAACCACAATAACAAAAAAATGAAACGCAAGAGTTTTCAAATTATTTTCAAAATAACATTTACAATAAAAACCTATGTTCTAAAAATCCTTTTTGCCCCAATGTCACAATATCAGAGCATCCCGACAATTCAACCGTTGGCATTCTAGATACCACTTGTAGCCAGATCTTCCTCACCTAAAATATCCACAAATCGCACGGTGAGAAAAGAAAACATCTATATATATAGCACATAAGAAAACACAATATATTATTTAATATTCGTAAATATTTCAACATATTGTATTTCAATCAATCATGCATTGTCATCACGTCATAATTCTCAATCACACCAATCATCACAAATCTTGCACTTCACACTATGCCAAGGTCACGCTACCCATTTAACAATCTCGGGTCGTGCTCACCCCTGATATAACACTGTGCCAAGGTCACGTTATCCCTATCCTAGGGCCGTGCTCACCCCTGACATGTTAACCAAGGTCACGATACCCACGTAACAATCCAGAGCCATGCTCACCCCTGATATAAGACTGTGCCAAGGTCACGTTACGCCTAACCTAGGGTCGTGCTCACCCCTGACATGTTAACCAAGGTCACGATACTCATGTAACAATCTCGGGCCGTGCTCACCCCTGGTCATAGGTGTGAAGAACCACAATCACATCTCATTCACATTCCACACAACATCTCATAGTTCAATTCCATACACATATCAGATAAGTCCAAAATAATGGGTTTCATACATATCAAGCAATTCACATTTAAATCATCAATTTTTATCAAATAACATAACAATGATATTCATAAATTAATATAATAATCAATAGAATTAGCAATTTAATATAATTTCAGCATAAACAGTAAAACCCCCTAATTGTTCCAAAACCTAGCTCACAAGCACTTTTCTACAATTTCGTTCTCTCTCCCAGATCATCATTCTTACAATTTAAATACATATTTCTAATCCTCAGCACATACAAAATCTAATGGTATAATTAATTCCTCAAACAGAAATAATCCAATTTTTCCAAAACCTAACCTACAGGCACTTTTCTATAATTTTGTTCTCTCTCCTAGAGCATCATTTTTACAAACAAATCATATATTTGTTGTCCTAAATATATACAGAATCAAATAATGTCAATAATTCTTCAAACAGAAATAATTCTAAAATTACTCATAATCCTAAGGGGTTCTTCCTCTACCCAATTCCCTTATGTAACTCTATATATAAATAATTTCCTTTTCCCCCGTACCTGGATATGAAGAAGCTGAATCTAGATATGTAGAAGCTGAATTTACACTCGATCTGGTTGATCTCCCTCGCTGGGTTCCCCTCGGTCTGAAGCAGAAAATAGAGGAAAGAAAAGAGAGAGCAGAAGAAAAGAAATCAAAAATGAGAGGTGTGCTTTTTGGGAGTGGCAAACAACTCTATTTATAGGATTTTTACGCCGGAACGGCCGGTTCCAAATCCAGAACGGCCCGTTCCGGACCCTTAAAACATGGCTAAAAATCACATCCAGAACGGCCCGTTGCAAAACCAGAACGGCCCGTTCTGGTGTGCATTAATTACACCCAACGACCATAATTTTGGGAACGCCCCATTCCAAGCCCGTTCCCAATTAGGGTTAAAGGCAAAACTAATAGTCCGGAACGGCCCGTTCCAACTTGAGAACGGCCCGTTCTGGGCTATTAACTCACACTTTCACTGGTAGTTTGGAACGGCCCGTTCCAATTCTGGAACAGCCCGTTCCAAGCTACTAAATCACATACGTTTTGGTAGTTTGGAACGGCCCGTTCCAATTCCGGAACATCCCGTTCCAAGCTACTAAATCACCTCTATCTCCTTTATAAAATTACCAAAATACCCTCAATTAAAATCAAATAAAATTGAAATAAGAAAAATGGGGTGTTACAATAAGAAGCTCCACTCCAATGGGAAAATTTGAATTCAAACAACTGGAAAATTTATCAACAGGCTATAAGTATGAAGGCAAAGAAGAAGAAGTGGAAGACACAGAGAAGTAAAAAAAAACGTGCAAAAGAAAAGAAAGCAAGAAAGCACAACCTACATTTCTTCTAAATGCATTTGCCTGTATATTTGTGTGAAAGCTAAGAAAGCTTATCTTAGTGAGGGTTGCTAATATCCTATCCTCTCTATGAGAGTAAACACAACACTTAGACATTTATTCCTGTAAAACTAAGTTACGCACCTTAGTGAGTGTAGAAACTATTCTATCCTCTCTATGAGGGTTGCAAACACACTCACCATCCTCATTTGTTGTAAAGCCTAAAGAGGCTGGTAGGAAGAATACTTGTGAGCCATAAGTGGTTGACAATACTATTAAGTTAGACGAAGCGCATTCGCAATTCCCACCAATGTTTTCAATATGAAAAATATAATACATATTGTTATTACCAATATGTGCATCAGTGTTTCAATCTAATAACAAAAATCTGAAACAATGAAATGTTTAATTATAATCTGGCTAGACAAAACATCAGACGATAAAAAGGCCAGCATCAAGACTAAGGTTGATTCAGGCACAAATCAAAATACAAAGTCTATCAACAGAACCCTAAGGCATCAAAAGCAAATTGGCTTGACATCAACATGAAGTGACCATCAGAAATAACTAATATAAACTAGAAGATGAATTTATCACTTCCATACCCAGACGAAAAGGGTAGTCAAGATCAGACGTAGTATATTGTAACCAGATGATGTCAAGAATGCTGAAGCACGTTTGAAGTCCACTAGTCACATTGAGAGGAATCATACAAGAAACACAAGAGGACATCAACGTGAATAAAAAAATGGGTAAGGATGCATTCACAAGTCAAAGCTGAGTGCGTCAGAGAAAGGACATCTACTTTTCAGAAAAAGACAGCACCATAGTAGCTAAACTGATGAGGAAAGTACAAATATATCTAGATCATGATTGAAGTCAGAAATCGAAGAAATCAACTACATAGAGAGACTCCATGAATACAAGAAAACATTTAATGCAAGATCAAATGCATTAAATGAGAAAATTTGCATGAACATGAACGAAGCCTCCATCTGCAACGACACAAAGCTATGCTCAACAAAAAAATTTAAATTCAAACAACGGACAGATTTATCAAAAGTGTATAAGTATCAAGGCCAAGAGGGAGAACAGATAGAATGAAGTAGTAGAGAAAACGTGCAATACGAAAAAGAAAGCAAAGAGTATAAACTATTTTCTTCTCAAACTACTTCCTGTATATCTGTGTAAAAACTAAGATAGTCTATCTTAATGAGCGTTGCTAATAGTCCATCCTCTCTACGAGAGTAGAAAAACACTTAGACACTTATCCCTGTGAAACTAAGGCTACGCACCTTAGTGAGTGTAGAAACTACCTTATCCTCTCTGAGAGAGTTGGAAACACACTCAAAATCCTCAATTACTGTAAAACCTGAAGAGGCTAGTAGAAAGAATACTTGTGAACCAAAAGTGGTTGAGAATACTAGTGCTAGTGAGTGAAGCTAGCGGGCCAGAAATGGTCAAGAATACATAGAGAACCATAAGTGGTTAAGAATACTAGCGTCAAGTTGACGAGCCAGAAGTGGTTAAGAATACTTGTAATCCTTTGTGATTAGTGGAACCCTTCTGCGAAAGGAAACTGGACGTAGCTCAGATTGAGTGAACCAGTATAACTGTCTGTGCATTCTCCTTATTTTTCAACATTACTTACTTTGCTTTTCTTCTACTTCGTTTATTATCAAATCATTAGACGAAAACACACTTGACCTTTTTGAAACTATTTGTATTGGAGGATAGATTCCTTCAGATGGAAAACGAATTTACTTAACCTTTTACGTTGAAAATCAGTTTTGCTAAACAAGAAAAATCACTAGACAGAAAAGTCTGTTTAAGTTTTTTACCCAAAATTATCCTTACGAAATAACTTAAAAAAAAAATCCTTCTAACACGAACACATGCATTCAACCCTCCCTTTTGTGTGTATTTCTGCTAACTTCAGTTGGTATCAGAGCTTGACCCCTTGGGTTGAGCATCTAACACTGCAGGGGTAACTGTAACAGCCCAATTTTCACTGGGCCAAGAGCCCAATTAAGGTGGTTTAGTAGCCCGGAACGGGCCGTTCCAAAATTGGAACGGGCCGTTCCGAATTAGTAAATAGACCTACTTTTGGTAGTCTGGAACGGGCCGTTCCGGAATTGGAACGGGCCGTTCCAAACCATTAAGTTGGCCTACATTTCTTAGTTGATAACGAGCTATTCCGGAGGTGAGAACGGGCCGTTCCGGGGGTGAGAACGGGCCGTTCAGGTGGTGAGAACGGGCCATTCTGAAATATGACCGTTGTGAGCATTAAATGCACCCCAGAACGGGTCATTCTGGTTTGAGAACGGGCCATTCTGGATGTGTTTTTTTGTCTTAATTTAAGGGTCCAGAATGGGCCGTTCTGGATTTGGGACGGGCCATTCTGGCGAAGCCTGATTCCTATAAATAGAGCTCTCTGCCATTCCCAAAAGGCACACCTCTCATTTTCTGATTTCTCTTCTTCTGCTCTCTCTTCTTTCCCTCTATTGTCTGCTTCAGACCGATGGGAACCCAGCGAGGGAGACCAACCAGATCTTGTGTAGGTTCAGCTTCTACATATCAAGGTACGGGGGAAAAGGGAATTATTTATATGTAGAGTTACATGAGGGAATCGGGTAGAGGAAGAACCTGTATAATTATGAGTAATTTTATAATTATTTATGTTTGGAGAATTATTGGTTTTATGAAATTCTGTATGAAATTAGGATCATGAATATATATTTTATTTGTAAAAATGATGCTCTGGGGGAGAGAACGAAATTATAGAAAAGTGCCTGTAAGTTAGGTTGTGAAAAATTAGATGATTTCTGTTTGAGGAATTGATGATCCCATTAGATTCTGTATGTGTTGAGGATTATAAATATTTTAATAATTTGTAAGAATAATGATCTGAGAGGGAGAACGAAAATGTAGAAAAGTTCCTGTGAGCTAGGTTTTGGGACAATTGGGGGTTTTACCGTTGTTGAAATTATATTAAATTGGTAATTCCGTTGAGTATTATATTAATTTAGGAATGTTATTGTTATATTAATTGATAAAAATTGATGATTTAGATGTGAATTGCTTGATGTGTATGAAACCCATTATTTTGGACTTGTTTGATGTGTGTATGGTATTGAGCTATGAGATGAGATGTTGTATGGATGTGATTATGATTGTGGTTCCTCACATCAATGACCAGGGATGGCATGGCCCCTGGGTAAGTGATGCTACAGGGAGGGCATGACCCTGGCATGGTGTGGGATGAGTGAGACAATTGACACGTATCACTTATGTGAAATATGGCAGCCCTGGCATAGGGTTAATTGCAAGAAAATGTGTGGATTGTGATGTGATTGTGGTTCCTCACATCAATGACCGAGGATGGCACGGCCCCTGGGTAACTGATGGTACAGGGAGGGCGTGTGATCGAAGCCGTATCTGGTCAAATTTATACAAGTAAATGTAGTACTAGGAAGTGACTCCTAGGTCGTCTCCCAAGGACCGTCTTTTACTGTTAAAGGCTTTAAACACACAAAATGGGGGGTTTGGTTCAGAAATTCAGTTTGTAACACAATAAATGCAGATAACACAGTAAGTAAAATGGATTGGCTCCTTGTTCGGATTATAACTCTCTTATCCCTGGTTTCTCAAAAGATTACTCTATTAACCACTTAATCCTTATTCCATCCGAGTTAACCAACTAAGCGAAGATTAACTCAAGATTTCCCTACACGAATTAAGAAAACGTATACAACATCAACCTCCTCTTCACAGATTAAGCAACTGTGGCATTTATACAGAGGTTGACTGGAGAAGAACAAGCAGAACAGAGATGAACACACATACCCAACCTCTAACAAAGATTACAATCCACAACAAGAAGCCAACCTAGTGGTTTTTAGCCATCCATTAAATCAAAACGCAGCACAGAAACGAAAATGCAAGGAGAAGAAGAACGAAAATGAGTAATCTGTATTTCAAATGTAAAGGTTCAGTTCAGATACAAAATGCATATAAGAGGAGAAGAAGAGAAGAGAGTAAAACGAAAATGCAGCTAAAGAGAGCAAAACGTAAATGAAAGCAACAGGGAATCAGAAACGTAAAAACACTGTAGCTGCATGAAAGAAAAACGTCCAGAAAACTCAAGAGAGGCAACCCCAACGCGGTCACGTCAAGTCTCCAAGGTTGGTGGCTGCCCTAGGACCCTAAAATAAACCTAAAAGAGTCAACATGGGCCTAGGTCAGGTTTGACCCGAAAATTACAAATAAAACAGAATAAAAAAAATGAAATTAAATGCTGAGGTGGAAAATGGTGCAGCGATGACATGGCAGATGACGTGGAAAATGACGTGGCAGCTCCACTTGAAGTCCAGAAATTAATTCCAAGCCCAGATAATTATTAAACTACCCTGAAAATGAAATTTGGAATAATTAGATTCAGAAAATTCAAATTAGTTAAAATATGAATTACAGCCCAAATAGAAAACAATGCAGAATATAAGAAATTAGGCACAAATCAAAGATTAAAATAAGTACAGAAAGGTAAGAAAATAGGGGAAAATATTGACTCATCAAATTCCCCCACACTTAGCCTTTTGCACTCCTAGGCAAAATCAAAAAGCAGAGCAAGGAACAATTCCAAAGACAGCAAAGAGAGTGACACAACATGAAGAAACAAAAACAAGAATACACACAAGAAAACAAACAGATTTACAAAATCCTCAATGAATCCTGGGAAAAGAAAATGAGTAGACAACATCCAACACAAAAAGAGTCAGAGGAACCAGATACTTATGGAAATCATCCAAGCATTTCAAAACATGGCAAAACAATCAATCAGCTCAAGAGGTGAATCAAAAGCAATAGAGCCTCACTAGATGCACTGTATCACTGTATCTCTCAAGTTTCTAGGCAACTGTATACTCTCAAAGCACTCATGAAAACAAGCAACAGATAGACTTGGCAAGCCTCTAAAATCAACATCCAACAAACATGCACATAAGGATCAAAAGGTCTTTTCAGGGTTGTAATGAGGTCGAGGATAGGGTAGAGGATAATATATGGGATAAGTAACTACAAACCAGAGGAACTAGAGGAGCAATGGGGAATAAGTCAAGAATACGCACAAGAAACAAACCCAAAAACCTCTAATGACCTCTATGATGATGAATCCTCTTTCTCTTGCCTCAAACAACTTCTGTTTTTCATTTTTTTCACTTTTTTTTTTAAAAAAACATGAACAGTACATAGTGAACAGTACATACGAAAATTTGAAATGAGATAACATGCAGAGAAGAAAAGTGTACAACATAAGGAATCAACTAGCCAACATACATCATCCAATGAAACATACACACACCCCCACACTTATTCAAGAACTTATTCCCAAAACAATTCCAAAGCTCCAAAACTCCCTAAGGTTAAGGTAATCATGGTTTTTCGCTTAAGGCTTGTAATGAGCTTCAAACAAAGAATGGGGAAATAGGCTCAGCAGGGGTTATCAGAGGAGTTAAATCAAGGTAGGCTTATTTGGCCAGAGGCTTATCAGAATAAAAATGCCTTAATCATATCCAAACATGCATGTGAATCAAGAAGTATCAAACAGAGTCGAGACAAGGCAACTGTGCAAGCAATCAAGAGGTATAACACACAAGTAAGAACAGAGAGTGGCTCAAATCCTCACACAGGGTATATCTGTCACAATTAAAACAACCTCTCAAACCTCAAAATCATCTTTCCAAGTAGAGAAAAACAGGGATTTCAAACCATATAGTATCAAGAAACTCCTATCCAAGAATGAAGTAAGTGCCTACAAACAATCAAAACCCAAAAATCACAGAGAAACATGCAAAGCTGTACAGAACACCTAAACATAAAACCTAAAATAACAAATAAACCGTAAAAGCATGTAATCAAACCAAAACAGTTCCCCCCCACACTTAAATCACACATTGTCCCAATATGGCCTAAACAGAAGATCAGAGCAATCAGAACAATCAATAAATCTGGACAAGTGCAATAAAAGTAAAGAAGGAGAGGGGGAAAGAAAACTCCCTAAGTCATGGTGAGAGAGTTGCAGGGTCGAGCAGAGACATCTCTTCTTCAACTGCATTCAACAGGGATGGATTGTTGAGGAAGGGCTTCAGACGGTGCCCATTAACTTTGAAGCTCTTGTTTGTGGATTCACTTTTGACCTCAACTGTACCATAAGGAAAAACATTAGTAACAACAAAAGGTCCAATCCACTTAGAACGTAACTTACCACCCATGAGTCCGAGCCGAGAATTGTACAAGAGAACTTTCTGGCCAACCACAAAGTCCTTCCTAGCTATCAAGCTGTCATGGAACTTCTTGGTTTTCTCCTTGTAGAACTTAGAGTTCTCATAAGCTTCAAGGCAAATCTCATCAAGCTCACTTAGTTGCAACTTCCTTTCCTCTCCAGCCTGATCAATAGAGAAGGTGCAAGTCTTCACAGCCCAGTAGGCTCGGTGCTCTATCTCCACAGGTAAATGACATGCCTTACCAAAGAAAACCCGATAAGGAGACATCCCTATAGGTGCCTTGTAGGTAGTCCTATGCGCCCAAAGAGCGTCCTCTAGCCTATTGCTCCAATCTTTTCTGTTGGGCTGCACAATCTTCTCTAAGATCCTCTTGATCTCCCTATTTGAAATCTCAGCTTGCCCATTAGTCTGCGGGTGGTAGGGTGTAGAAATTATGTGCACTACCCCATACTTCTTGAGCAAAGACTGCATAGATCTGTTACAAAAATGGGTGCCCTGATCACTAACAATAGCTCTGGATACTCCAAACCTGCAAAATATGTTAGATCTGACAAAATCCACAACAACCCGAGCATCATTAGTTCTGGTGGCTTTGGCTTCCACCCATTTTGAAACATAATCAACATCTAGGAGAATATATGAAAAACCAAAAGAAACAGGAAAGGGACCCATGAAATCAATAACCCAGACATCAAACACCTCACAAAATAGCATGGGCTGCAGAGCCATGTGCTGTCTCCATGTAAGGGATCCTCCTGCTCTCTGACACTGCTCACAAGTGCTGCAAATCTTCCACGCATCCTTGAAGATGGTGGGCCAGTAAAAACCACAGTCAAGCACCTTGCGAGCTGTCCTCTGAATGCCAAGATGACCACCAGATGCAGAAGAATGACAGAATTGCAGGACGGAGTCAATCTCATGGTCCGACAAGCATCTCCTGATTACCTGATCACTGCAAAACTTCCACAAATAGAGGTCATCCCAAACAAAATGCTTAGCATGACTCTTGAGTTTATCAATCTGAGCTCTAGATGCTAAAGGAGGAAACACAGAAGCAACTAAATAATTAACAATGCTTACAAACCAAGGGGTGCGGGAAGGAATAGAAACAGAAGAAACAATCAACAAATTTTCATCAGGAAAGTTATCCTGGATGGGTAAGACATCAGCACTGTCCTCAGCTCTCTCAATCTTGCTGAGATGGTCTGCCACTAAGTTTTGTGCTCCGCTCCTGTCACGGATGTCCAAGTCAAACTCTTGAAGCCAGAGCATCCATCTGATCAGCCTAGGCTTTGAGTTAGCCTTCTTCAACAGGTACTTTAAAGCTGCATGATCTGTAAAAACAACGACACGAGAACCAAGCAAATATGATCAAAATTTATCAAGTCCAAAAACAATAGCTAAAAGTTCCTTTTCCGTGGTCGTGTAATTTGCTTGAGCAGCATCCAATGTCCTGGAAGCGTAGTATATGACCCTAGGTGATCTGTCAACCCTCTGTGCTAAGACAGCCCCCAGTGCATAATTTGAAGCATCACACATCAGCTCAAAGGGAACTGTCCAGTCTGGTGCCTGAATGATAGGAGTGGTGGTCAAGGCTGTCTTGAGGCAATCAAACGCCTCCTTGCACCTGTCATCAAAATCAAATTCAATATCCTTCTGAAGCAAGCTGGATAGTGGAAGGGCTTTCTTGCTGAAGTCCTTAATGAAGCGCCTGTAGAAACCTGCATGGCCAAGAAAAGATCGAACCTCTCGCACGCAAGAGGGGTAAGGCAACCGTGAAAGAACAGAGACTTTTGCAGGATCTACTTCTATGCCCTTACTAGAAATAATATGCCCTAAAACTATACCCTGTTCAACCATGAAATGACATTTCTCAACATTAAGAACAAGGTTAGTCTCAATGCATCTATTCAAAACTCTATCCAAACTATCCAAACATGCATCAAAGGAGGATCCATAAATAGTAAAATCATCCATAAACACCTCTATGCAATTTTCAAGGAAATCATTAAAAATACTGAGCATGCACCGCTGGAATGTGCTAGGGGCATTTCATAGGCCAAAAGGCATCCTCCTATAGGCAAAAGTACCAAAAGGGCAAGTGAATGTGGTCTTTTCCTGATCCTCAGGAGCGATATGAATCTGAAAATAGCCAGAGAACCCATCAAGAAAACAGTAATGAGATTTACCTACCAGACGCTCAAGCATCTGATCAATGAAGGGCAGAGGAAAATGATCCTTCCTTGTTGCTTGGTTGAGCCTCTGGTAGTCAATACAGACCCTCCAACTATTTTGCACTCTAGTGGGGATGAGCTCATCCCTCTCATTCTTAACAACAGTGAGGCCTGTCTTCTTGGGGACCACCTGGACCGGACTCACCCACTGACTGTCTGAAATGGGATAGATAATCCCAGCTTGTAGAAGCTTGGTCACCTCTTTCTTCACAACTTCCAAAATGACAGGGTTGAGTCGCCTCTGGACTGTCTCACTGGTTTAGCTCCATCCTCCAATAATATTATGTGCATGCATGTGGATGGGCTAATGCCAGGAATGTCTGCCAAGGTCCAACCGATGGCTTTCTTATGCTTTTTTAGAACCTGCAACAATTTCTCTTCTTGAACAGCATCAAGGGAGGTGGAAATGATCACTGGCAACTTCTCATTATCCTCCAAGTAAGCATACTTGAGGCTCTCTGGTAGAGGATTTAATTCTGGTGTGGGTGCTGGATGAACATCAGAAGGAACCAAAGAAGGGAGAAGTGGCTCCGCAGCCTGTACCTCAACCTGCAAGTCAGATTCTTCTGTACTTCCTGCAAAATGGTTAGTGCATTCTGACTGTATAAAATCAAGAGCAAGAGGTACAACACCCAAAGTGTAAAATTCAGATGCCTCATAATTAGTTTCACATTCAGATTGATATTCAGATTCAGACTCAGACTCAATGCATGGAAGACAGCTATGCAAATCAAGTGAAAATGAATGCTTCTTAGCATGAGAAGAATCAAAATCATGAATATGCTCATCAACTAGATCATCAATCAAGTTAGCACGAAAAACAGAATGAGCTTTAGAAGGAAATTTCATGGCATCCAAAATATTAAAATGAACAACAATATCACCAAATTCCATAGACAAGGTGCCAGCATAAACATCAATCTTGGTCCGGGCTGTTTTCAAAAATGGTCTACCCAAAATGATTGGGGCAGAACCATGGGAGAATCCCTCCTCCATATCAAGAACATAAAAATCAGCGGGAAAAATTAGTTCACCAACCCGAACCAAGACATCCTCTATAAAACCTGTGGGGTGGGCAACGCTCCTATTGGCCAACTGAATGACCACACCCGTAGGTTGCAAAGTACCAAGAGACAAAGAATTGAAAATAGACAGAGGCATGACATTAATTGAAGCTCCTAAATCAAGCATGGAATTTTCAAATTTATTGTTACCAATAATGCAAGGTACACAAAATGTACCTGGGTCCTTACACTTCTCAGGAATGTGTGTAACAGATTTACCTATGAGTGCTGAGATGTTTCTGCCCATGCTGATTCGCTCATTGCCCTTCAGCTTCCTCTTGTGGGTGCACAAGTCTTTCAGAAATTTAGCATATTTGGGAATTTGCTTGATGGCATCCAGCAAAGGTATGTTCACCTCCACCTTCCTGAAAGTCTCCAAGATCTCCTTATCCACCTCTTCCATCTTTTTGCTTGGAATTGATTTTGGTGGAAATGGAAGAGGGATAGGAGGCTGATGTAGATCATCACTGTGTGCACTGGAAGAAGGTCCACCTGCATGAAAATTTTTGCTACTACCTGTAGGGCCTTCTTTCTTCTCAAGTGTAGGCTCAGGTGAAGGTGTAGGTGTAGGTATAACTGGGGGTGCTGGGACGTCAATTTGTTTGCCAGACCTCAAGGTGATGGCACTCACATTCTTCGGATTTTGCACAGTTTGTGAAGGTAGCTTGTCTGAATTTTGGGACTGTGCCTGATTTAGCTGAGTAGCCATTTGACCCATTTGATTTGTCAAACTCTGTATGGAAGCTCTAGTCTCTTGTTGGAACTGCATGTTTTGAAGAGTCATCTGCCTCACCAGCTCCTCCAATGAAGCTTCAGAAGTAGAAGGTTGAGGAGCTGGTTGGGCTGCAGGTGCAGGAGGAGGTCTCTGTTGAGGAGGCTGATATGTAGAACTTGAGGGATTATTCTGGAAAGGTGGTGGATTTTGCTGCTGTTGAGGGTTTCCCCACCTCAAGTTAGGATGATTCCTCCAACCAGGATTGTATTTATTGGAAGACAGATCATAATTATGTTGTTGCTGGTGTGGAGGTCTGTTGTTGTAAATGTTGGTAGCATATGCTTGTGGGGCATCAGGACCTGTAGAAGATTCTTGCAAGGAGGGACAAGCATCTGTTGGATGACTAATTGAAGTGCAGATGCTACATACTCTTGCTGGTGGTGGAGTTGATTTTTGATTTGCAGCCAGTTGTGAAACCAAGGTGGTGAGAGCATCAATCTTACTCTCCAGCTTTTTGTGTTCAGTGGAATCTGGGGCTACCACATCATGCACACCCCTCACAACTATGGCATCACTCCTCATATTGAATTGTTGTGAGTTGGACGCCATTTT
Organism: Cajanus cajan; assembly: GCF_000230855.2. Classification (NCBI taxonomy): domain Eukaryota; kingdom Viridiplantae; phylum Streptophyta; class Magnoliopsida; order Fabales; family Fabaceae; genus Cajanus; species Cajanus cajan. The sequence continues at coordinate 21,049,025 of NC_138518.1, forward strand.
TTCATTCAGCCCTCTAGCAGAAGCAGGTGTCATATCTCCTAAAGCTCCTCCACTAGCTGCATAAATCATGCTTCTATCCATCATGTTCAACCCCTCATAGAAATATTGCAACAATAGCTGCTCAAAAATTTGATGGTGAGGGCAGCTAGCACACAGCCTCTTGAATCTTTCCCAGTACTCATATAAGCTCTCCCCTGTGAGTTTCCTAATTCCAGATATGTCTTTCCGGATTGCAGTGGTCCTGGATGCAGGGAAGAATTTTTCGAGGAACACTCTCTTCAAGTCATCCCAGCCTGTTATTGAACCAGGAGCCAGATAGTACAACCAGTCCTTGGCAAGATCCTCCAATGAAAAAGGGAATGCCTTTAGGTAGATGTGATCTTCAGGGATATTAGGAGGCCTCATGGTGGAACAAACTATATGGAACTCCTTGAGATGCTTGTGTGGATCCTCACCTGCACGACCATGAAACTTAGGCAACAAATGGATTAGTCCAGTTTTAAGCACAAAAGGAACATGTTCCTCAGGATATTGAATGCATAGACTCTCATATGTGAAATCAGGTGCAGCCATCTCCCTAAGAGTCCTCTCATGAGGTCCATTATGTTCACCCATGTTTTGTGGTTGACTTGAATCAAGTTCAGATGCAACACTTACACTAAGACTATCACTAACACTATCACTATGGCTATGACTAAAATTATCTAAAGATGGAATGATATGCTCTCTAATTAATCTATGGAATGTCCTATCAATCTCAGGATCAAATGGATGCAAAAAATCAAGACAGCTTCTAGTCATGCACTACATGCAACACATGCATCAGGACACATGAACAGTAGGGGTAAAAAGGGAATTTCCATGAAAACTCAGAAAACATCCAATCTAATGCACCAATATCATCCTAAAATCATAAGACACTACCACAAAAATTTTGAAAACAAAATTCAAAACCTAACTATTTTAAAAAAAATATAAAAGTTTGGAAAAATAGTGAAATAAAACTTCAAAAATAAAAAAGAAATAGTAACTGACGTTTTTTTGAAGATCTGGCTGGGGCCACACGGCGTTTTTTTTGAAGATCCGATAACCAGAGCAAAAGTTATAGCCCTTTGAAGTTTTGCTGAAAACAATTTTCAAAAATTTTTGTATCTTCAAATCTTGACCAAACTAAGTGCCCTAGCTATTTTTTACACAAAATATAGGTTGAAATAAGTTACCACAAAAAAAATCAGACAAAAATAACAAGTCTAGCTATCAAAACCAAAAATCACAATTAATTGGAAAATTCTACCACTATTCAACACTATTCATGCGCCACATTTTGCACCAGATTTGTGCACCAAAATTGGACCAGTTCCGCACCAATTTCCCCCAACTTTAGAACCCGAACAGAGGAGTAGTAGGGAGAGAAAACAAAGCATGCCCAAACTGGAACAGAGCATGCACCAAACTGGACCAAAAAAACGCACCAAAATAGGGGAAAAACGCACCAGATTTTGAACCAAAATGCACCAGATTTTGAGCCAAAATGCACCAGAATTTGAGCAAAAAAAAATGCACCAGATTTTGATGTCTACACTTATGGACGAATTGAAACTCAACACAACACAACATAACAATGATTTAGCACACCAAATGGAATCAATATAATTGGAATGAGTTATGAAATGCAATAAAGATCAGTTATCACAAACACATAACAACAACAACAAATGCACCAAAATTCGAGTTACTGTTCCATTGGTTTACTGATACACTAACACTGATATACTAATACACTAAAACACACTACACCAAAAACACACATAGCATAACAAAGACTCTAAAACACTAAACACACAACCTTTAACAGGAACCGATGGTCCCCAGCAACGGTGCCAAATTTGATCGAAGCCGTATCCGGTCAAATTTATACAAGTAAATGTAGTACTAGGAAGTGACTCCTAGGTCGTCTCCCAAGGACCATCTTTTACTGTTAAAGGCTTAAACACACAAAATGGGGGGTTTGGTTCAGAAATTCAGTTTGTAACACAATAAATGCAGATAACACAGTAAGTAAAATGGATTGGCTCCTTGTTCGGATTATAACTCTCTTATCCCTGGTTTCTCAAAAGATTACTCTATTAACCACTTAATCCTTGTTCCATCCGAGTTAACCAACTAAGCAAAGATTAACTCAAGATTTCCCTACACGAATTAAGCAAACGTATACAACATCAACCTCCTCTTCACAGATTAAGAAACTGTGGCATTTATACAGAGGTTGACTGGAGAAGAACAAGCAGAATAGAGATGAACACACATACCCAACCTCAAACAGAGATTACAATCCACAACAAGAAGCCAACCCAGTGGTTTTTAGCCTTCCATTAAATCAAAACGCAGCACAGAAACGAAAATGCAAGGAGAAGAAGAACGAAAATGAGTAATCTGTATTTCAAATGTTAAGGTTCAGTTCAGATACAAAATGCATATAAGAGGAGAAGAAGATAAGAGAGTAAAACGAAAATGGCAGCTAAAGAGAGCAAAACGTAAATGAAAGCAACAGGGAATCAGAAACGTAAAAACACTGTAGCTACATGAAAGAAAAACGTCCATAAAACTCAAGAGAGGCAGCCCCAACGTGGTCACATCAAGTCTCCAAGGTTGGTGGCTGCCCTAGGACCCTAAAATAAACCTAAAAGAGTCAACATGGGCCTAGGTCAGGTCTGACCTGAAAATTACAAATAAAACAGAATAAAAAAAATGAAATTAAATGCTGAGGTGGAAAATGTTGCAGCGATGACATGGCAGATGACGTGGAAAATGACGTGGCAGCTCCACTTGAAGTCCAGAAATTAATTCCAAGCCCAGATAATTATTAAACTGCCCTGAAAATGAAATTTGGAATAATTAGATTCAGAAAATTCAAATTAGTTAAAATATGAATTATCGGTCCAATTACAGCCCAAATAGAAAACAATGCAGAATATAAGAAATTAGGCACAAATCAAAGATTAAAATAAGTACAGAAAGGTAAGAAAATAGGGGAAAATATTGACTCATCAGCGTGACCCTGGCGTGGTGTGGGATGAGTGAGGCAATTAACCCGTATCACTTATGTTAGTTGTGGCGTGGCCTTGGCATAGTGTTAATTGTAATATTTGTGTGGATTATGATGGATTGATGTAATTGAGATGTGAAGATGATGAATGATTGATAAATTATGATATATATAAATACTTGTGAATATTTCATTAAATAATGAGTTATGATTATGTTGTGTTTTTCCTTGTGTGCTTTCCATATAGATGTTTTGTTTTCTCACCGTATAATTTGTGGATGTTTTAGGTGAGGAAGATCCGGCTTTGAGTGGCATCTAGAATGTCAACAGTTGTTTTATGGGTATGCTCTGATATTGTGACATCGGGGTAGAGAATTTTTAGGACATGAATTGTATTTATATATGGAGTTGAACCTATTATTTTGAAAACATTTTGTAACCTCTTATGTTTTATTTTCCAAGTTTCATTTTCAGACTATTTTGGATATTGAAGAATGTTTCTAAAGGTTTTTATGTGAACCCTTTTACCTATGTTGAAAATTTTATTTTCCTTAGTTTATTGATATTATTACAATATATGTGTTGGGGTAGTAAGGGTGTCACATTTAGTGGTATCAGAGCAGGTCGATCCAATCGGCCGTGAGTTATGAGTCTACTATGCTTATTTGGTAGATTAATAGTGTGATGAATTGATTGTTGAAATTATTGATGTGCTAATGTGATGATTGATTTTGTTTGTTGTTATTTAATTGTGTGTACTCTAACAATGTTTTGCATTATGATGATGATAATGATGATGATGTTTCCCTTGTGTTAGTGTTGTGCTTACACTTATTTTATTTTCTCATAGTTTGGCTGAAAGACATGATATAGCTTAGTTGATACTATTCATGATTGCTTATTTGTTTTGATACTTCTTGCTTATGTAAGAAGTAGTGATTGAGTGGTATTGCTCGTGTTGCGAGCATATGTGTCAGTAATAGTGGACGAAGCCTTGTGCTAACCAACTAGAACTATTAGAACCTTGAATGTGGGTGAGACATTGATTTGTCGAGTGTACTAAGAGTTTACAATTAGTGGCGTTTCTAAAAGCTATCGTTGTAGTGATTGAATCCAAGAGGTTATGTGTCGAGCATTAGAGCTTTGAGTGTTCTTGATGAAAGGTTAAAGTTTTGGTGATTTCCTTAAGTTTTGATGCTTGCATATTAATCTTGTTAGCGGTTAGGTTGCATGAGGATTTTATTTCAGCTCTATGTCTTTTGTGGAATAGGTGAGTTATTTTCGTTTAGGGATTGTATTTGGAAGCTTGGATATGAGTTTAAGGTAGAAAGAAGTAAGTTTGGAAGGGTTGAGGTATTTTGTGGGATGTTAGTGCACTATTGTTGTCTAGTGTAGGAGATGTTTTTGCTGTAGTTTTGTTATGCCTGTAGGAGTACCATATTGATAGATTTAGATTTTGTGGTCTTCATGAAAGTTGTAGTCTTAGATGTGATCTTTTCAATGGCACTGGAATCAAGTAAAATGGAGGTTTAGAACTCTAGTTATAGTTGTTTTGGTAATCAGAGGCTAGTTGTAAGCGTTAAATATATCTGTTGTGATTTTTGAATTGTTAGTTAAGAAGAGGATCTATTCAGAATCTCATGTCTTCAAAAGAGTTATAGCTTATTCTTTTATCTTTCTTTCGAGATAGGATTGAGATCATTGGATGAGTGTAACTCTCTAGGTATCATTTCTTGCCAGTTGTTGAAGGGATATGTACGGTGTCATGATGTTTTGAGTTGTTAGGCAATGCAAGTATAAAAAATAAATAAATATATAAAATAAAATAAAAACTGATTTTGTTATGATGTTTTGAGGTGTTTTCTTGTAGATTGAGAGGTAGTTTAAGGTTGTATGATGCTATGTGATATAGTTGGTTCATGTACATGCTGTATGGAGTAAACGATGATGGATTCGTACATGATTAGGTATAGTATATACATGAATGTTTGAATTAGGTGTTTTAATATGATTTGATATGCATGTATATTGATAGGAGGATAGATGATCTTATATATCAATTAGTGGGTGTTTGTGTGTTTAGTAAGATTGACCTTAGGATGTGATATCATCAAATTAGAGTTGAGGATGCTAGACAGTGTTATGCTAGTTATCTAAGTGTGATTTTTTTGATTATATGAGGTGAGTGTTCTTGGTCCTGTAATTTCTAGCGGAGGTATAACGTAGATCTACCTAAGGTAGAAGTTGTGCTTAAGTGGGAGATACTAAAAGTCAATTAGTGAGGTTAAGAGTTTTCTTAGAATAATTTATAGGAGATTTAATGAGTAAATTTCTAAGATAGTAGTTCGAGGTTTAGACTGCTCTCATTTCACTCGCCTCTACTACAGGAATCCCTTTTGCTTTCTTTTCCTCTAGCTACTAAGATGTTTTAGTTTACTAAATTGTCTTTTGCCTACCCATGAATTCAACAGTAGTTCGAAAGGTTAACCTATATCGAGGATCCCTGGACCTATGCTTATTTTCAACTCCCCAAAGCATTTCGTCGCTTACTTCTCTAGGTTGCTTACTATGTGACTAGATTGACTAGGAAAGAGTTGCCTTTGTATGGGATAATAAATGTGAGAGTAGGTTTCAAACACTTAAGGAAAGATTGGATAATGTTACCGGATTTTAGTAAGTCTTATGTGGTATATAGTGATGCTTCTAAGATGAATTTGTAGGTAGTGTAGATACAAGAAGGAAGGGTAATAGCTTATGTTTCTAAGCAATTAAAAATTCATGAGAGGAATTACCTTACCCATGACATTGAATGAGCAATCGTGATATTTACACTAAGATTTGGAGACACTATCTATATGATTCTAAGCTGGAGGTATTTATTGATCATTAGAGCCTCAAATTTTGTTTGACCCGAAGGACTTGATTATGAGACAAAAGAGATAGTTGGAATTTTTGTGGACTTGGATTTCAATCTTAGTTGTTATTTGCATAAAGTTAATGTGATGGTTGATGCTTTGAGTAGGAACCCTCTATATTATTTTCCCTTATGATTAGAGAGATGAATCTTTTTGGCTCAAATTAGAGATTTAAGTTTGGCTTATAAGGTTACCCTTAGTAGTGTGAGACTAAGTATGACTTGAGTAACGAATGGATTGTTGAAGGAAATTGGAGAAGCATTATTAGTTGATTCATTTTGGTGACAAGACATGATGTTATAGGATAAGGTGATAGATAAGAGTTTGACTTGGTGTAGATGGAGTGGTGAAATTAGAGATCTGATATGTATACCTAATGAACTTACGCTTAGGTGCTTGATCTTTAGAGATGAACATAAAAGTAAAACCAATATTGTGGCAGATGCCTTGATTATGATGACCTCTGATATATCATTTTGATGATTTAAGGGTTGGATTTGATTGAAGAATTTAGAGACTTATGCTTGGTGTGTGAGATTATCCTTAGGATCATTGAATTGATTATGTTGAAAGTGACTAGTGAATTAATAGATGAGATTAGAGAAGCCTAGGAGTCAGATCCTTTCTTAGGGAACCAAGTGGAGAAGATTGGTAGAAGTATAGATAACCATTTCTAAGTAGAAATCGAAATTGTTTTGAGGTGCAAGAACAAATTTGGGTGCTTAGTAACCTTGAATTAAGAAAAATGATCTTAGAGGAAGGACATAAGAGTATTCCTAACATTCATTTAAGAGCTACTAGGATGTATCAGAGTGGTGTAGCAGAAGCATGGTGGCCTAAGATAAAGAGAGGAGTAGAGGAATTTGTATACTCGTGTTTAGTATGCTAGAAGTCTTTAGGAATTTTTGTAGCACTTAGACGTCCCATTTTGGAAGTGAGATGGTGAGTGGATAGACCTTAGTTGTAGGTTTTTCTGAGACGCTTAAGAGATTAATTCTCTTTGGGTTATAGTGGATAGAGTTGTACATCTATAAGGTAGTGAGGTTGTATAGGAATTAGAAAGCAAGATGTGAGGAGTCTACCATTGCAAAAATTTTGGGGACGAAATTTCATTAAGGAGGGGAGAATTGTAACAGCCCAATTTTCACTGGGCCAATAGCCCAATTAAGGTGGTTTAGTAGCCCGGAACGGGCCGTTCCAAATTAGTAAATAGACCTACTTTTGGTGATAACGGGCCGTTCTGAAATATGACCGTTGTGAGCATTAAATGCACCCCAGAACGGGCCGTTCTGGTTTGAGAACGGGCCATTCTGGATGTGTTTTTTTGTCTTAATTTAAGGGTCCAGAATAGGCCGTTCTGGATTTGGAACGGGCCGTTCTAGCGAAGCCTGATTCCTATAAATAGAGCTCTTTGCCACTCCCAAAAGGCACACCTCTCATTTTCTGATTTCTCTTCTTCTGCTCTCTCTTCTTTCCCTCTACTGTCTGCTTCAGGCCGATGGGAACCCAGCGAGGGAGACCAACCAGATCTTGTGTAGGTTCAGCTTCTACATATCAAGGTACGGGGGAAAAGGGAATTAGTTATATGTAGAGTTACATGAGGGAATCGGGTAGAGGAAGAACCTGTATAATTATGAGTAATTTTATAATTATTTTTGTTTGGAGAATTATTGGTTTTATGAGATTCTATATGAAATTAGGATCATGAATATATATTTTATTTGAAAAAATGATGCTCTGGGGGAGAGAACAAAGTTATAGAAAAGTGCCTATAAGTTAGGTTGTGAAAAATTAGATGATTTCTGTTTGAGGAATTGATGATCCTATTAGATTCTGTATGTGTTGAGGATTAAAAATATTTTAATAATTTGTAAGAATAATGATCTGAGAGGGAGAACGAAAATGTAGAAAAGTGCCTGTGAGCTAGGTTTTGGGACAATTGGGGGTTTTACCGTTGTTGAAATTATATTAAATTGGTAATTCCGTTGAGTATTATATTAATTTAGGAATTTTATTGTTATATTAATTGATAAAAATTGATGATTTAGATGTGAATTGCTTGATGTGTATGAAACCCATTATTTTGGACTTGTTTGATGTGTGTATGGTATTGAGCTATGAGATGAGATGTTGTATGGATGTGATTATGATTGTGGTTCCTCACATCAATGACCAAGGATGGCATGGCCCCTGGGTAAGTGATGTTACAGGGAGGGCATGACCGTGGCATGGTGTTGGGATGAGTGAGACAATTGACACGTATCACTTATGTCAAATATGGCAGCCCTGGCATAGGGTTAATTGCAAGAGAATGTGTGGATTGTGATGTGATTGTGGTTCCTCACATCAATGACCAGGGATGGCACGGCCCCTGGGTAAGTGATGCTACAGGGAGGGCGTGACCCTGGCGTGGTGTGGGATGAGTGAGGCAATTAACCCGTATCACTTATGTCAGTTGTGGCGTGGCCTTGGCATAGTGTTAATTGTAAGATTTGTGTGGATTATGATGGATTGATGTAATTGAGATGTGAAGATGATGAATGATTGATAAATTATGATATATATAAATACTTGTGAATATTTCATTAAATAATGAGTTATGATTATGTTGTGTTTTTCCTTGTGTGCTTTCCATATAGATGTTTTGTTTTCTCACCGTATAATTTGTGGATGTTTTAGGTGAGGAAGATCCGGCTTTGAGTGGCACCTAGAATGTCAACAGTTGTTTTATGGGTATGTTGTGACATCGGGGCAGAGAATTTCTAGGACATGAATTGTATTTATATATAGAGTTGAACCTATTATTTTGAAAACATTTTGTAACCTCTTATGTTTTATTTTGCAAGTTTCATTTTCAGACTATTTTGGATATTGAAGAATGTTTCTAAAGGTTTTTATGTGAACCCTTATACCTATGTTGAAAATTTTATTTTCCTTAGTTTATTGATATTATTACAATATATGTGTTGGGGTAGTAAGGGTGTCACAGTAACGATTATGGAAAACAAAAGACAAGACGTAAACTGACCACCCATCTTCAAAGGAGAAAAATATGACTATTGGAAGCAAAATATAGACATGTGGGACATCGTTGAGTAAGGAAACTACATTCTACTAGATCAAGCCGGTAACGAGAAACCCAGAGCACAGTGGACTGGAGAGCAAAAGCAAAGATTTATGTTGAACTCCAAAGCACGCAACGCGCTCATGTGTGCTCTGTCTGAGGAAGAATACACTAAATTTCATAGCTTTAGAAGTGCCAAACAGATATGGGACACCCTAGCTCTGATGTACGAGGGGTCCCTAGAGGTAAAACGCAACAAGCTAAGTTTGTTGGCATGTAAGTATGAACTTTTTGAAATGGAAGAAAGAAAATCTATACAGACTATGTTTGGAAGATTCCACACCATCATTAATGAACTTTCCTTCCTAGGTGGAACTTATGATAACTTTGATCATATTGACAAATTACTTTGAAGTTTACCTAGGAAATAGAGACAATAGGTTACTGCTCTAAGAGCATCCAATAATCTGGAAAATCTCTCCCTAGAGGAACTCATTGGAATACTTAAGGTTCATGAGTTAGAGTTGCAACAAGACGACGGTGGGAGAAAACAAAAGCATATTGCACTAAATGTGCAAAAAACAAAATCTACACCATCCTCCTCAAAAGCTCTAAAAGCAGATGATACATCTGATGAAAGCTACAGTGAAGGGACCTGCGACACAAACGATGAAATATCTTTCCTATCAAGGAAGATTCATTCAATAATGAAGAAAAAGGGAGGAATACGATGGAGAAAATACAACAGATTTCTGAGAGAAAGGACACAGCCATTATGCTATAAGTGTAAGAAACCTGGACATTACAAAATAGAATGTCCAAAACTCAAAAGAAAAAAAGAAAAGGAGAAAGAAAAAGAGAAGAAGAAGTTGATCTTCTACAAAAAGAAGAAAGCCATGATGGCCACCTAGGAGGATCTCGACACAACGTCATCTAAAGATTATGTAGAAGCAAATATCTGTCTCATGGTAGACACAGACTCATCATCAAAATCTGACAATGAGGAGATCTATTCAACAAGAAGAAAAAATGTCTAGTCATGGTACCTGGACAGTGGCTGCTCGCGACACATGACGGGCGAAAGGTCTATATTCCTAGACCTCAAGACCAAGAAAGGAGGGCAAGTCACATTTGGAGGAGGACAAAAAGGACATATCATGGGGATAGGTAAAATAGGTATCAACTCTTCTATTTCTATTGAAAATGTTATGTATGTTAAAGGATTAACACATAATCTACTAAGCATAAGTTAATTGTGTGATAGTGGTTATGAAGTATCCTTCAACAAAAATAAATGTATTGATAGTCAACCTAATTCATCTGTATTATTTACAGCTAACAGATGCAACAACCTGTATAAAATAATGCTTAACAAACTAGAAAATCAAAATGTTGATTGTCTAGTTTCATATGAAAATTAGTGGATCTGGCACAAGAAACTTGGTCATGCAAGCCTGAGATTAATCTCAAAACTGAAAAAGCATAACCTCGTAAGAGGTCTACCAAATCTTCTGCATCAAACGTACAGTGTATGTGAAGCATGTCAAAAGGGGAAACAAATTAAAAGTTAATTTCAAAGTAAAAATCATGTTTCCACCTCAAGAACTCTTGAACTGCTCTGCATAGACTTATTCGACCCCACTAGGACAACATCTGTAAGTGGTAAAAGTAATGGATTGGTCATTGTGGATGACTACACTAGATGGACATGGGTGTTGTTCATTACTCACAAGGATGAGTCTTTTAAGGTATTCCATGTATTCTGTAAAAGAGTTTAAAATGAAAAAGGAATATCAATTGCTTCTATTAGAAGTGATCATGGGAGAGAATTTGAAAATGAACAATTTCAAGAATTTTGTGAAGAAAATGGAATAAAACACAATTTTTCAATACTTAGAACTCCACAACAAAATGGGGTTGTAGAAAGAAAGAATCGCTTTTTAAAAGAAATGGAAAAAACTCTATTAAATGATTTTTCACCCCCAAACATTTTTGGGCAGAAGTAGTTAATACTTCTTGCTATGTTCAAAACAAAATATATATTAGGCCTTTATTAAAAAAGACTCCCTATGAATTGTGGAAGGGACGAGCACCCAACATATCATATTTTCATCAGTTTGGATGCAAATGCTTTATTTTGAATACCAAAGACAATTTAGGAAAATTTGACTCAAAAATCGATGAGGGTATCCTACTTGGATATTCTAAAAGGTCAATAGCCTATAGGGTATTCAACAACAAAACTAAAACTGTTGAGGAAGCCATTCACATTAAATGTGATGAAAATAAGCCTAATAAAGATATATCAGAGCTGGGAAATTTCTTCGAGAACATGCAAGTGAACAATGACTAGATGAAAAAGCCTGAATCTGAAGAAACAACAACTCAACACGACGAAAGAGAGGAAATAGAACCAATCAATCGCAACTGGCAGATGAAAGCTCATCACCCACAAGAAAAAAATCATTAGAGAAGCAAAGGATGTAGTAAGAACTAGAAGTTCGTTCAAAACACAAGCATAAATTGCACTACTATCCCAAGATGAGCCAAGAACCACAAATGAAGCCCTGTTAGACGAAAGCTGGGTTCAGCCCATGCAAGAAGAGTTAAGTCAATTCCAGAAGAATGACATCTGGAAACTTGTTCCAATGCTCGAGGACAGGATGATCATAGGAACAAAATGGGTATACAAAAATAAATTGGACAAATCAGGGAATGTGGTAAGGAACAAAGCAAGGTTAGTTGCAAAAGGGTACTCTCAGTAGGAAGGTATAGATTTTACTGAAACCTTTGTGTGACACCCTCTACCCCAACATACATATACAGTAATTATAAAAAAATAGAATTTTTCATCAATAAAAATCAAATTTCCAACCACGTAAGGGTAAAGAGTTCACATTCATAAACTTAATCCAAATAACATGCCAGTAAAATTACAAAGAAATAAAACTGAATTTTCCAAAATAATTTAATAAGAATATTTTAAACTAATCCTATCTATGTCCCAATGTCACATGTCCTATCAGAGCAAAACCCAACATAGAAGCCTAAGTTTCATCACCAACATCCTCAGCCTCATGCTGATGCTCACCTGTATATCAAACAAGAGAAATAACACAAAAGAAGGGAGTGAGAAACATCTCACTCTGACTCACAGTGTAGGAACGCACACCGGATAGCCAAACACAAACAATACAGTTTCCTCATAGATCAATCAACAACAATAGTTTATTAAATCATCCAAGTCATACAAATAGTAATTTATCATCATTTAATAATAAGGATGCACATGCATGGACACGGACTTCACATTATCATGCATGTGGCGCCAGTAAAACATCACATGGCATATTGCCGCTAGCAATACACGAAGAGTAGTCTAGGAGTACATGCCGGGTCACACCCTCTACGCACTCTCACTAGAAGGATATACTACCTGAGTCTCGTCGGGATAGCTAAGCCGCTCAAGATACATCCCATGCACACAATGGGCGAGACTAGGACTTCCAAACCGAGCTATCCCCAAGGACTAATCCCCAAGGCTTTTACACTAGGGGGCCTTCTCTGGCGGTGTATTCCATATCGTACCCTTAAAACATTTATGCAAATGATGCATGTCAAACAAGACTCTATGCATTAACACATATCACATTTTCATGTCTCATTCCCATATCACATTACCATGTCTCAACATATCTCATCATCACATCTCCTCATTATATTTCATCATCACATCTCATCATTACATTTCATCATCACATTCGCATTATAACATCATATTCACAATTTTCACAAAGCACTTTTATTCATATCAGAACTCATCTATTTGCAAAAATAAACATATATATTCATACATCTCATATAACAATGAATACAACAGAATGACCAGAAGTTAAAACAGAAACTATTAGAAATATGTCTGTTTCTCATAGGGTTCCCACAGGAACCCACAGAGCACTCTAATTCATATCAAAACTTGTTTATTTAATAAATTAGACACATATTTACGCTCAGCAAATATCAAGAAACACGACAGAAAACTCAGAAGGTAAAACAGAAAACATTTATATTTTGCCTGTTTTGTCATAGGGTTTCCGTAGAAACCCATAGAGCACTCTAATTCATATCAAAATTTGTTTATTTAATAAATTAAACACATATTTATACATCACATTCAACAAGAAATACAATAGAGCAATCAGATAGCAAAACAGAAAACATTCCTATTTTGCCTGCTGCTCATAGGGTTTTCTCAAGAACCCATAGAGCGTTCCAATTTATGCAATAAACATTTAAAATAAGACAATTCACGTATATAATTATTATCACAATTAATTTACTCATACAAGCATCAATGCACTCCCTTAGGGTTTCCCGTAGGAACCCATAAAAGTACCAAATTCCACAATCATAGTCTAAACAAGTTTTTATTCATACACGCATATTAATTAAGTAATTGGAACATACAACACAAATATGACATACAACAAACACAAGATTGGGAGCCAATCCCACTACCCAGCATACAATCCCACACCCACCCAGAGCGAGGTTTCTCACTCCCCCCTTACCTCGATGAGCAGAAGACAAATGTGTGATCTAAGGTCGTTCCGGAGTACTCTTCCTTAGAGCTCTTTGTTTCTCCTTTTTTTTTCTAACCCTTCAGAACGCAAATGAGGTAGATAGGGTTAACGCTACCTGACTCCTTAAAATTAATCCATTGGGCTGGGTCAACCCAACCCATTTTCCTTCTCTTCTAACCCACTTCTCTTTTTCCTCAAAATAATTAAATAAAATAAATACATGTATATTATAAAATAATTTTCCTCTATAATAATAATATATTTCTGACCCAAAATATAATAATATAATTTCAATAACAAAATATCATAGAAAATCAACCTTCTCTTAAAACATATAAATATTTATTTAAATATGCTAATAAAAAATACTTATTTAATACGTACAAAATAATTGTCCAAAACAATAATTATTTAAAACGTACAAAATAATATTCTTCTATAATTATTAAAATAATTATGAGCAAATACCATATAATAATAATAATTATTATTATAATAATAATAATAACTTTATTGAAAACTAGGGTGTTACAATTCTCCCCTCCTTTTAAAAATTTCGTCCTCGAAATTACCTGAAGTAAATAAAAATGGATATGTCTCCTGCATTAGACTTTCTAATGTTCCACCTTAGGCCTTTGGAATACTACACACGAGTCCACAACTTCCTCTACTCCTCTCTTCACCTTAGACCACCACGCTTCCGCTACGTCACTCTCATACATTCTCCTAAGGTCCTAATCCATCTAATAGCTCCTAAGTGAATACTAAGAGTACTCTTATTGCCTTTTTCTAAGATCATCTTCCTTAATTCGGGATTATTAGACACATAGATTCTACTGAAACCACAAAACACCATCAACTTCCACTCGAAAAGGGCTATCTATACCCTTACCAATCCTCTCCACTTGGTTCACTAAGAAAGGATCTAACTCTTAGGCTCCTCTAATCTCATCCATTAATTCACTAGACACCTTCGACATACTCAATTTAATGCTTCTAAGGGTAAGCTCACAAATCAAGCTTAAATCCCTAAACTCTTCAATCAAATTTAACCTTTAAATCATCAAAACGATAGATGAAAGATCATCCTACTCAAGGCATCTGTCACCACATTGCCTTTACCCAGATAGCAACTGAGATTAAAATCCTAGTCCTTAAGAAATTCCAACTATCTCCTTTGGTCAAAAGATATTTAAGACTCTAACAATCCCTAAATACCTCAAGCTTAGAATCATATAAGTAGTGTCTCCAAATCTTAATGTAATATAATAACCACTAACTCATAGATAAGGTAGTTTCTCTCATGAATTTTCAATTGCCTAGAAACATAAGCTACTACCTTTCCTTCTTGCATCAACAATGCATCCAAATTCATCTTATAAGTACTACTATATACCACAAAAGGCTTACTAAAATCCAATAATATTAACACTAGTCAATCTTGCCTTAAGAGTTGGAACTACTCTCATACTTACTATCCCACATAAAGAGAATACTCCTCCTAGTGAATGTAGTTAAGGGCAATGCTATCTTAGAAATTCCTTCAATAAATCTCCAATAATAATAAGCTAACCTCATAAAACTCTTATCTTCAGTAACTAGCCTAGATATCTTCCCACTTAAACATAACTTCTACCTGAGACAGATCTATGTTTACCTCAACTGGAATTTACAGGAACTAGAAAACTTATCACATACAATAAAAAAATAATAATAAAATAAAATAAAATAAGATAAAATAAAACAGTAATACTTAGATAACTTAACATACAACCGTCTTGAATATATCTCCACCCTCAACTACAATATGATTATATCACACCCTAAGATCAATCTCACTAACCACACGACATTCACCAATTGATCCCTAAGATCATCTATCCACATATCAACATACATGCATATTAAATCATATTAGAATACCTACTTTAAACCTTCAAATATACCATCCATAAGCATGTACATGAACAACCCTTACCACATAGCATCATACAATCTTAAACAACCTCTCAATCCACATGAAAAGACCTCAAAACATCTTAACAAAATCAATTCTTATCCTTGCATTGCCTACTAACCCAAAAACATTATTACAGCCTACTTCTCCTTTCAACAACTATCAAAGAAAATAACACACAGAGAGTTCTACTCATCCAAATGATCTCAAACCTATCTCAAACGAAAGCCAAGAGAATAAGCTACAACTCCTATGAAGACATAAGATTCTAAAAAGATCATCTTCTTAGCTAAAAATCTCAAAAACCGCAGCAGATATACTCAGCGCTTATAGCTAGACCTTTGATCACCAAAGTAGCTACAACTAGAGTTCTAGACCTCCGTCTTACCTGATTCCAATTCCATTGGAAAGATAACGTCCAAGGATACAACTTTTGTGAAGACCATAAAATCTAAATCTGTCAATATGGTACTCATACTGGAACAACAAGACTGCAGCGAAAATATCCTCTACACCAAACAGCAATAGTATATCAATATATCTAAGCCCACAAAAATACCTCAACCCTTCCAAACTCACACCTCAACTTCATATTCAAGCTTTCCACTACAATCCTAAACCAAAACAACTCACATATTCAGTACAAAAGGCTTAGAAAATAAAATTCACATGCTACCTAAACCATAAAATGTTAACGTGCAACCATCAAACTCTAGAAATCATCAACACTTCAATCACTCCTTAAGAATACCAAAACTCCAATTCTCAACATACATCATCCTTAGATTCAATCGCTACAACTATAGCTTTAAAAAATTCCACCAATCGTAAACTCTTAATACACTAAAAAAATCAATGTCTTACCCAAAGCTAAGGCCTCAATAGTTCCTACAATATTAGCACAATATCTCATCTACCACTACTCGCACATATGCTTGCAACACAAGCGATATCACTCAACCACTACTTCTTACGTAAGCAAGAAGTATCAAACAAATAAGCAATCATAATAATGAAGAAGAGCGGTCATATAATGGTATTAGTTAACACTATCATGACTATCATTCCTCTAATTACAAAATAACTTAACAAGAAGAACATCATCATCATCAAAGCAAAACATCATCAAAGTACACAACAAATAAGACACAATCAGAGTACACAACAGAATCACGATAAGTACATAACTCACGGCCGATTGGATCGACCTGCTCTGATACCACTTAATGTGACACCCTCTACCCCATCATACATATACAGTAATTATAAAAAAATAGAATTTTTCATCAATAAAAATCAAATTTCCAACCACGTAAGGGTAAAGAGTTCACATTCATAAACTTAATCCAAATAACATGCCAGTAAAATTACAAAGAAATAAAACTGAATTTTCCAAAGTAATTTAATAAGAATATTTTAAACTAATCCTATCTATGTCCCGATGTCACATGTCCTATCAGAGCAAAAACCAACATAGAAGCCTAAGCTTCATCACCAACATTCTCAGCCTCACGCTGATGATCACCTGTATATCAAACAAGAGAAACAACACAAAAGAAGGGAGTGAGAAACATCTAACTCTGACTCACGGTGTAGGAACGCACACCGGATAGCCAAACACAAACAATACAGTTTCCTCATAGATCAATCAACAACAATAGTTTATTCAATCATCCAAGTCATACAAATAGTAATTTATCATCATTTAATAATAAGGATGCACATGCATGGACACGGACTTCACATTATCATGCATGTGGCGCCAGTAAAACATCACATGGCATATTGCCGCTAGCAATACACGAAGAGTAGTCTAGGAGTACATGCCGGGTCACACCCTCTACGCACTCTCACTAGAAGGATATACTACCTGAGTCTGGTTGGGATAGCTAAGCCGCGCAAGATACATCCCATGCACACAATGGGCGAGACTGGGACTTCCAAACCGAGCTATCCCCAAGGACTAATTCCCAAAGCTTTTACACTAGGGGGCCTTCTCTGGCGGTGTATTCCATATCGTACCCTTAAAACATTTATGCAAATGATGCATGTCAAACAAGACTCTATGCATTAACACATATCACATTTTCATGTCTCATTCCCATATCACATTATCATGTCTCAACATATCTCATCATCACATCTCCTCATTATATTTCATCATCACATCTCATCATTACATTTCATCATCACATTCGCATTATCACATCATATTCACAATTTTCACAGAGCACTTTTATTCATATCAGAACTCATCTATTTGCAAAAGTAAACATATATATTCATACATCTCATACAACAATGAATACAACAGAATAACCAGAAGCTAAAACAGAAACTATTAGAAATATGTCTGTTTCTCATAGGGTTTTGATGAGATTCCACTTGGAAATCTCAAGTACACTTCTAAAGCTTCTCGGATTCCTTAGAAGAACTTCAAGGAGGGAGACTCCAAGTAGCTTCAATGTGACTTATGAGTGCTTCTAGCTAAGTCCAGAGAAGAGTAAGCTTCCTAACTCTACAAGGAGAGGATCTCAAGTAGGGTAGAGTTTTAGGAAGAGGTGACTTTCGGAGGGGAGAGTTCTAAGAAGAGAAATCTCATTCAATTAATCCAAAAGTGAATACATTGCTCGACCATAAGGAATATATAGGGTAAAATTAGGTTAAATGGTTCCTTGGGTTAGCCTAAGGTTAAGTAAAACCATGGTATAGTTACTTAACCTTAGGTGCCTAAAATTTGAATTCAAAATTCAAATTTTAGAAGCCAAACCCGGAACCTCCATGTGCTCCATCATTTGGCATGTAATTTAGCTTCTCATTTGAGTTGCATTTAAGTCACACCATGTGCATGTGTGCACATGGCCGAAATGCCTCTCAAATGCCAAGTTAATTACATGCTAATGATAATTCACATGCAACCTTAATTAACCCTAAATTCTAATGACCTCTAAATGTAATTCCAAAACTATAAGGCCGGAAATACATGGCCCAATGAAAATACAAGGCACTAAGACCCAATCCTACACTATCCCTAGTCTAATGGGCTTGAGACAAAGCCCAACAAAATAAAGTGGCGGGCCTTCCTTGGGCTTGGGCCTACTCTTCATGCATCATCCTTGCCATAGCCCTAGTAGTTGGGCCCTTAGCCCATGGGCCTCCTCCATCATCCCCTCCCTCTTGAAGAGGATTTGTCCTCAAATCTAAAGCATCCTCCTCTTGGGTAGCTAGCCCTGTAAAAAGAGATAAGTCAACAACATTGAAACTATAACTAACTCCATACTCAGAAGGGAGATCTAAGACATAGGCATTATTATTGATTTTTGTAAGGATTTGGAAAGGGCCATCCCCTCTAGGACTAAGTTTTGACTTTCTTTTGGAAGGAAACCTATCCTTCCTAAGGTGTAGCCAAACTCAGTCACCTTTCTTGAAGATAACTTCTTTCCTACCCTTATTATTATATTTTTGGTATTTTTCTGTTTGGGATTGAATATGATCTCTAACCCTCTCATGTAACTTCTTGACAAACTCAGCCCTAGATGTGCCTTCTTTATGAATAAAGGAAGTAACATCAGGTAGAGGTAATAAATCCAATGGTGTAAGAGGATTAAAGCCATAAACAATCTCAAAAGGAGACATGTTAGTGGTTTTGTGAACCACCCTATTATAGGCAAACTCCACATGAGGGAGATAGTCATCCCATGACTTTTTATTGCCTTTGAGGATTGCCCTCAACATAGTCCCTAGAGACCTATTTACTACCTCAGTTTGCCCATCAGTTTGGGGATGACATGTGGTAGAAAATAAAAGTTTAGTTCCTAGCCGTGCCCAAAGAGTTTTCGAAAAATGGCTAAGGAACTTAACATCTCTATCTGAGACTATAGTTTTGGGTAACCCATGTAGTCTCACTATTTCCTGAAAGAATAATTTAGCAATGTGACTTGCATCATCCACTTTGTGGCATGGAATAAAGTGTGCCATTTTACTAAAACGGTCCACAACCACAAAGATGGAATCCTTTCCTCTTTGGGTTCTAGGTAATCCAAGAATAAAATCCATGGAAATGTCTACCCAAGGAGAAGAGGATATGGGCAAGGGGGTGTATAGTCCATGAGGTTTAGTGGTAGATTTTGCTTGTAAACAAGCAATGCAACTACTACAAAACCTTTGAACATCTCTTTTCATATGAGGCCAAAAGAATTTCTCTTTCAAAAGTGAAAGAGTTTTCTCAATTCCAAAATGCCCCATGAGCCCACCCTCATGGCTCTCCTTAACCAAGAGTTTCCTAATAGATCCTTGGGGTATACAAAGTTTGTTTTCTTTCAAAAGATACCCCTCAGAAATATAGTACCCTTGATAAGGTTTTTGAATACATAAAGAATAAAAGTTAGCAAAATCAAGGTCTTTCTCATACAACTCCTCGATGTCATCAAACCCTAATATTTGAGAACCTAGGGTGTTCAATAAAACATGTCTTCTTGACAAAGCATCAGCTACTACATTTGTAGAGCCCTTTTTATATTTGATGACATAAGGAAATTGTTCAAGGTACTCAACCCATTTTGCATGCCTTTTATTTAATTTATGTTGACCCTTCAAGTATTTAAGTGATTCATGATCACTATGAATAACAAATTCCTTGGTCACAAGGTAATATTCCCAAGTTTGAAGGGCACGAACTAAAGCATATAACTCCTTGTCATAAGTAGGGTAGTTCAAGGCAGCCCCATGAAGTTTTTCACTGAAATAAGCTATTGGGTGACCACCTTGTAACAACACAGCTCCTATGCCAAGACCTGAAGCATCACATTCTAGCTCAAAAGTTTTAGAAAAATCAGGCAAAGCTAGAACGGGTGCTTGAGTAAGTTTATGTTTTAGTTCTTAAAAAGCTAAATTATGTTTTTCCTTCCATTCAAAAGCCACATCCTTCTTCACCAACTCATTGAGAGGTGAAGCTAATGTAGAGAAGTTAGGAACAAATCTTCTATAAAAGCTTGCCAAACCATGGAAGCTCCTAACTTCACTAACATTAGTAGGAATAGGCCATTCTTGGATGGCTTTGATTTTTGCAGGATCCACATGAACCCCATTTTTGCTTACCACAAACCCTAAGAAAATAACATTATCCACACAAAAAGTGCACTTGTCTACATTGGCAAACAAGTGATTGTCTCTAAGAACAAGTAAAACTTGTCTTAGGTGATCCACATGATCACTTAGACTCTTGTTATATATTAAAATATCATCAAAATAAACAACTACAAACCTACCAATGCAATCCCTAAGGGTATGATTCATTAGCCTCATGAATGTGCTAGGTGCATTAGTAAGCCCAAAAGGCATAACCAACCATTCATATAGACCAAACTTAGTCTTAAAAGCAGTTTTCCACTCATCACCCTCCTTAATTCTAATTTGGTGATATCCACTTTTAAGATCTATTTTGGAAAATATGGATGACCCGTGCAATTCATCAAGCATGTCATCAAGCCTAGGAATTGGATGCCTATATTTTATGGTGATGTTGTTGATGGCTCTACAGTCACAACACATCCTCCATTTTCCATCTTTTTTTGGCACCAAAATTACTGGTACAGCACAAGGGCTTAGACTCTTTTGAATCCATCCCTTCTCCAACAACTCTTGTACTTGCTTCTCTATCTCTTTGGTTTCTTGTGGGTTAGTCCTATAGGCTGGCCTATTTGGAAGACTAGCCCCAGGCACAAGATCTATTTGATGCTCTATTCCCCTAAAAGGTGGAAGTCCAATGGGTCCTTCACTAGGGAATACATCACCAAATTCTTTTAAAAGTTTTTTTATCTCAAGAGGTAGAGAAGTTTCCAAAGAAGATGTGGCAGTGCAAATTAGTGTTCCTCTACACATGAGGATATGAGAAGATGGTTCAAGGAAGAGAGAGATTTTGTGTAAAGGTTTTGAGTCAAAAATCTCTTCTTGAACTATCTCTAGAGAGGGAACACTAGTCTCTCTAAGATCCTCTTTTTCATCCAATTTTAGAGCTTTTTTTTTCAACTTTTTTTTGTTTCTCTTTTTCTTTATCACGTTTGGCCTTCATTTGTACTTGATCCTCCTTTACTTGTGAAGGTGATAAAGGATGAAGCACAAACTTTTTTTCCTTATGTGTGAAAGTTATTTTATTAGTTAGACCATCATGATGAGTTTGTTTGTCAAATTGTCATGGTCTTCCTAATAAAATATGACAAGCTTCAATGGGAACTACATAACATTTAACTTTGTCTTGATAATTCTCAATAGAAAACTCTACTTCCACTTGTTGGTTGACCACCATATCCCATCATCATTAAGCCAATGAAGTTGATAAGGTTTTGGATGGGGTGTGGTAGTCAAACCCAACTTCTCAACCATCCTAGTGCTACAACAATTGCACCAAGATCCACTATCCACTATCCACTATGAGAGAACAAGCCTTGTTTGAAATGTTACATCTTGTATGAAAGATGTTCTCTCTTTGGGATTGTGTATCACTAGGTTGGTTATTGAGGACCCTTCTCATCATAAGAAGTTCCCCATTGTAAGGGTAAGTGACCTCACATGACTCTCCCTCAGTTGCTTCTTCTTCATCCTCACTTGAAGATGAAGAAGTAGTAGCTTCATCATGGCTACTATAAATGTCTTGGCCCCTTAAAATCATCACTTTCTTGTTAGGGCATTGAGAAGCAATGTGGCCTCTCCCAAGACACTTAAAGCACTTTATGTCACTAGACTTGGTGCTAGTGTGTGAAGTGTTGGTTTTTTTATCTTTTTCCTTTTCTTTACCATTGTCTAGATTTTTGGAGGGAAAAGTATTTCATCATGGCTACTATAAATGTCTTGGCCCCTTAAAATCATCACTTTCTTGTTAGGGCATTGAGAAGCAATGTGGCCTCTCCCAAGACACTTAAAGCACTTTATGTCACTAGACTTGGTGCTAGTGTGTGAAGTGTTGGTTTTTTTTATCTTTTTCCTTTTCTTTACCATTGTCTAGATTTTTGGAGGGAAAAGTATTTTTTTCAAAATCATTTTTCTTACCCTCCCTCTTGTAGTCAACCTTAGAATAAGATGATGAGTATGAGCTTGATTTAAAACCTTTTCGCAAATTTTGTTGTTCAACCTTTATACAAAATTGAACCAAATCATTCAAATCCCTATAAGGGAGAAGCTCAACCTTATCTCTTATATCAAAAGTCAATCCACTCAAAAACCTAGCAATGGTAATGTTTTCCTCCTCCCTAATACCAGCCTTCATTAGGTATAACTCCATCGTTTGTCTATACTCTTCCACAGTCATATTTTTTTGATGGAGTCTTTGGAGCTTGTTGATAAGCTCCCTAGTGTAGTAAGAGGGTATATGCCTCCTCCTCAAGGCACTCCTTAATTCATTCCAATATTGAATTGGAGGATCATTATGGAGACGCCTATCTCTTACAAGAGAAGTCCACCAATACATAGCGTGACCTTGGAAGCTTAGAGTGGCTAAGGAGACTTTTCTTTCTTCACTCACTTGGTGGCCAGTGGAGATTTGTTCCACCTTCATCTCCCAATCTAGGTACCCCTCCACATCATCCTTTCCATGAAAATAAGGGAGATCTACCCTAGATTCTCTTGGCTTGGGGATCCTATGCACCCTTCTAGGAGGTTGTTGATATTGATCTCCTAAAGCAAGGCTATCATCATTCATTGACTCTCCTAGGGTTGAACTATGTTGGGAGCTATGTCTACTTCGGTGCTTGTGGTGTAATTTTTCTTCTTTCTCCTTTAATAAACGAATTTCTTCCTCCAACATAGCAAGTTGAGCCTCTCTTTCAAGTTTTTCTTTAAGTTTTTATTTGGCTTCTTGCTTTTTCCAAAGCTTAAGTGATCTTAATTCATGTGTTACTTTTGATAAGTCATTGTAATCACTTGAATTACTATCACTTTGAGGAGTAGAAAACTCTTCCATTATAGGAGAAAAATGCTTTTTGATGAATTAACTTTTAAAATCAATTATTTTTGTGCAAGGTTAAGACTAAGTACTTGGAGGATTATGTATACAAATTGAACTTTGGAGGGAGGTAAGCTACTAAGAGCCACTTAAAAACCAAGCCTCTTCAAGTAAAAATTACTAATCCCCTTTGTAGTTAATCTCTACCAAATTCTTTTCAATGAAAAATTATTTTTGATGTTTTGTGAACTATAATATACTAGTCGTATGAAAGCAAATAAAGACAAGTATTAAACAAGAATTAAAACTAACTAAACGTGTCCTAGGATGAGAGCTTGAGAGATACCAAAGATCAATCAAGGACCACTCCCACCAAGTACTAACGAAAGTTGTAAACCTAAGGAGAGATGGTTGTGTACCAAAGACACTCCCAAGACACTCCTTTAAATGGTCCAAATACAAGGTATGAACAAACTAAACAGAAAATAACAAGTGGCTGGAATAAAAAATTAAAAACAGCCACAAAGAATTAGTGAAGGATTAGTGACCAAATTTGCAACAAAATTTTTCAAATTAGTAAGGAAAAATTGGTCTCTAAATCCGTCACTAATGCTTATAATTTTTTTTTTTAAAAAACAATTACAAAATCAAATTAAAACTTCAAAGATCCTCCACGGATTGCAAGTCCAGCAGCCACAATTTTTCCAGCCAAAAGTGTTTAGTGTTTGTTCTTGTAGTAGTCAAAACCGAGAGCCACCTTTGTCCTTTCCTCCTCCTTTTCTTAGTCCTCTTTTGATGACCCTTGTAGAACTAGCTTCTAGGAAGATAGACTAGGTCAAACATAAGTCACACTTGAGTTCAAAAGAGATTAGGAACAGCAAAACAAAGAATTTTGAGCATGATTGAAGACTAGAGTAGAATAGGAGAAGACATTATGAATGACAAAAGACAAGAGTTGGCTAGGTCAAGAAAGAAAATTCCTAAGAAAGGTTCTAGAATTGATGCTCAAAACCAAAACACTCAAAGATAGATGTAAGCTGAAAAAAATTATAATGCAATTACAAGTCCAAACCGAGAAGACAACAAGTGAAGATTCAACTCCTTAATTGGCTTTTTCTTTTCAAATTTAGGATTAGCACTTTTTTTTTTTTTAATTCACTTTTGTTTTGAATTTTCTTTTGGTCTTTCTTCTAAATTTTTTTTTATCTTAGGAGTTGCCTTTTTCTTTTAGGTCAAAATGTAACACACTATTCTCGGTCTCACTTATTGAAACACAAAAACCGAATTCAAATTTGAATAGCAAATGACAATCAAATTAGATTTAGATGTAATTGACATGCAACATGCTTTGTATGCTTGTTTGTTTGATTTAGCACATGCATGGTTTTTGGCTCCAATTTCAAATTTCAAGTTGAATGTAAAACACAATTTTCAGCACATATCCAAAGCTCACAAGATTAAACTCACGGATCATGAGAAAAAATTTTTCAAGACATTTTCTATAGTATAGGAAACTTAAAATTCTAAGAAAACTACTAATGATCTAGTAGTAGTTTATGAACTCAAATTCAAACAAAAATTATGAGCACACATGACAATAAGGATCTCGGCCAAATCCTATTAAAAAAATTTCAAGATGCAAAAGAAAAATCAAAGTTAAACAAGCATAGCTAAGAATGATGAACAATACAAGAACTACACATTACTTCTAGACATGGATTCAAAAATAAAATGACTCAAACACACATTGACCGAATAAGATTTCAAATATGACTCAAGCAAAATAAAATGTTCATAGGCAGAATTCTGCTAATAGCATAAGAGATGGAGCATGATTCATGAAAAGCAATTCAAGATAAAATGCATATATGAATCATTCAAGCAAAACCGAAACTAGATCCATCAATTTTAAGACAAGAAAATAGATCTAGGAAGGAATCAACTCTAAAATGACATGAACACAAAGATGAACAAGGATGAACACAAGATTAACACAAGATCACAATATTGAACCACGGATCCACACTTCAAAAGACAAGGAAATGAACTTATCTCTTGAAGAACCGAATGCTCTTGATACCACTTGATGAGATTCCACTTGGAAATCTCAAGTACACTTCTAAAGCTTCTCGGATTCCTTGGAAGAACTTCAAGGAGGGAGACTCCAAGTAGCTTCAATGTGACTTATGAGTGCTTCTAGCTAAGTTCGGAGAAGAGTAAGCTTCCTAACTCTACAAGGAGAGGATCTCAAGTAGGGTAGAGTTTTAGGAAGAGGTGACTTTCGGAGGGGAGAGTTCTAAAAAGAGAAATCTCATTCAATTAATCCAAAAGTGAATACATTGCTCGGCCATAAGGAATATATAGGGTAAAATTAGGTTAAATGGTTCCTTGGGTTAGCCTAAGGTTAAGTAAAATCATGGGATAGTTACTTAACCTTAGGCGCCTAAAATTTGGATTCAAAATTCAAATTTTAGGAGGCAAACCCGGAACCTCCATCTGCTCCATCATTTGGCATGTAATTTAGCTTCTCATTTGAGTTGCATTTAAGTCACACCATGTGCATGTGTGCACATGGCCGAAATGCCTCTCAAATGCCAAGTTAATTACATGCTAATGATAATTCACATGCAACCTTAATTAACCCTAAATTATAATGACCTCTAAATGTAATTCCTAAACTACAAGGCCGGAAATACAAGGCCCAATGAAAATACAAGGCACTAAGACCCAATCCTACACTATCCCTAGTATAATGGGCTTGAGACAAAGCCCAACAAAATAAAGTGGCGGGCCTTCCTTGGGCTTGGGCCCACTCTTCATGCATCATCCTTGCCATAGCCCTAGTAGTTGGGCCCTTAGCCCATGGGCCTCCTCCATCAGGTTCCCATAGGAACCCACAAAGCACTTTAATTCATATCAAAACTTGTTTATTTAATAAATTAGACACATATTTACGCTCAACAAATATCAAGAAACACAACAGAAAACTCAGAAGGTAAAACAGAAAACATTTATATTTTGCCTTTTTTGTCATAGAATTTCCCGTAGAAACCCATAGAGCACTCTAATTCATATCAAAACTTGTTTATTTAATAAATTAAACACATATTTATACATTACATTCAACAAGAAATACAATAGAGCAATCAGATAGCAAAACAGAAAACATTCCTATTTTGCCTGCTGCTCATAGGGTTCTCTCAAGAACCCATAGAGCGTTCCAACTTATGCAACAAACATTTAAAATAAGACAATTCACGTATATAATTATTATCACAATTAATTTACTCATACAAGCATCAATGCACTCCCTTAGGGTTTCCCGTAGGAACCCATAAAAGTACCAAATTCCACAATCATAGTCTAAACAAGTTTTTATTCATACACGCATATTAATTAAGTAATTGGAACATACAAGACAAATATGACATACAACAAACACAGGATTGGGGGCCAATCCCACTACCCAGCATACAATCCCACACCCACCCAGAGCGAGGTTTCTCACTCCCCCCCTTACCTCGATGAGCAGAAGACAAAGATGTGATCTAAGGTCGTTCCTGAGTACTCTTCTTTAGAGCTCTTTGTTTCTCCTTTTTTTTTTCCTAACCCTTCAGAACGCAAATGAGGTAGATAGGGTTAACGCTACCTGACTCCTTAAAATTAATCCATTGGGCTGGGTCAACCCAACCCATTTTCCTTCTCT
Organism: Cajanus cajan; assembly: GCF_000230855.2. Taxonomy (NCBI): domain Eukaryota; kingdom Viridiplantae; phylum Streptophyta; class Magnoliopsida; order Fabales; family Fabaceae; genus Cajanus; species Cajanus cajan. Next base: position 21,076,232 of record NC_138518.1, read on the forward strand.
TCTAACCCACTTCTCTTTTTCCTCAAAATAATTAAATAAAATAAATACATGTATATTATAAAATATTTTTCCTCTATAATAATAATATATTTCTGACCCAAAACATAATAATATAATTTCAATAACAAAATATCATATAAAATCAACCTTCTCTTAAAACATATAAATATTTATTTAAATATGCTAATAAAAAATACTTATTTAATACGTACAAAATAATTGTCCAAAACAATAATTATTTAAAACGTACAAAATAATATTCTTCTATAATTATTAAAATAATTATGATCAAATACCATATAATAATAATTATTATTATTATTATAATAATAATAACTTTATTGAAAACTGGGGTGTTACACTTTGCACCTGTAGCCAGAATAGAGGTCATTAGAATTTTACTTGCTTTTGCTGCATGTACTGGAATGCAATTATACCAGATGGATGTTAAAAGTGCATTTTTAAATGGAACAATTTCGGAAGAGGTTTACGTGAGTCAACCTCCTGGTTTTGAAAACATCCTACTATCATCTCATGTTTTCAAACTAAACAAAACTTTGTGTGGATTAAAATAGGCACCATGTGCGTGGTATGAAAAGTACTACAAGAAAAATCAACATTATCTACGGAAAAAATCCGTAGATAATGATGAAAATCCGTAGATAATTGATAATTATCTATGGAAAAAAATCCGTAGATAATAAGGTCGTAGATAACGTTATCTACGGAAAATTTTTCGTAGATAACGTTATCTACGGATTTTATCTACGGATATAGAATTTATCTACGGATGAGTTTATCTACGGAAATTTCCGTAGATAACTTACCTACGGAAATTTCCGTAGGTAACTTATCTACGAAAATTTCTGTAGATAAGTTATCTACGGAAATTTCCGTAGGTAACTTATCTACGAAAATTTTCGTAGATAAGTTACCTATGAAAATTTCCGTAGATAACTTATCTACGGAAATTTCCATAGATAAGTTACCTACGGAAATTTCCGTAGGTAAGTTATCTACAGATTTCCGTAGGTAAGTTGCCTATATTATAGCTTTAAAATATGCTATATATATTAGAGTCTAGATACACACTGCTATAGCTATCAAGAGTTGGAAGTATTACAAACATATTAAGGTAACTTAATACTTTAATATATAACCTCCAAAAAAGCCACAACAATGGGATCTCACGAGTATGACAGTCACAACTATTACACATTAAATGAGACCACCTTGATTGCACGTATTTCTCACCTAGGAGACCACTATCTATTATGCAAATGGGGCCCCTTGTTAGATTTGTATAAACAAGGATGAAGGATTCTCTTTCAGTGTAACTATGACAGAAATAGGCATCATTGGAGTTTATCCATAGCCTATGATATATTTCATCATATAGAGCCAATTCATCATATTTACAATATAAACATAGGGTAGATCTTAATAAGTTTTTTTGTAATATTTCAAACATAACCAAGTGTTCAATGACTGTGCATAATAGCATTTGTGATGCAGGTTAAACAACTGAACAGTTCTCCGTCAATGTAACTATGACAGAAAAAGGCTTCATTGGAGTATGTCCTTAGCCTATAATGTCTTCATCATACAGAGATCAGCTGATTAAATTTGCAATATACTATAAACCAAATCAAGATAATTTTAGAAGAAAGTGGAACACTGGATAGAAACATGAGATATCCAACCAAAAAATAATTGAAACAATTTCAATGAAAACAAAAATATCAAGTCTTTTTGATGAAAATGCATGATATCATTTAAAATGAAGATAAAAGAACAATACAGACATCAAGAGGAGTTCCCAAGATTAATGATGTGCTTAATCGGCAAGACAACACATGAAAAATAATGAATGACCTCTATCAGTGTAACTATGACAATAAAGCTTCATTGGAGTATATCCATAGCCATGATACTTTTCATCATTTAGAGATCAAAATCCACAAGGCACACATTTAGGCAAAGAAACCTCTTCAAACAATACACATGAAGCAACCTAATTTTACTAAGCTGGATTGCTTATATAGTGATGACCTTATACCTATCTACCAAACATACAATTAATAGAGGCAACATGTTGAAAATTCCAAATCAAATCATACAAAAATTCAAATACGGGGGAAAAAATTCTTAAAATTGATTACCTTTTTTCCCGGCCTAACAAGCCTCAAGGCCACCTCAGTAGCAGTATTTGCAGCAGCAGTATTTGCAGCAACAATAACATCAGCTGCCCTTCCTGTGACAGGACCTTCCTGAAGAACATGAGTGTGAGCCACAGCCGCGATGAAACCATCTATATGACAAGCCAAATCACTACAAACAACCAAAGAAACTACCATCAGCTTCCCAGTAATAGCGAAAAACACAAATTTCATTCCCCCATCACTCATAACAAAATTCCTACTGAGAAAAAAAAAACCATGCTCAAAAATATTACATTTTCAATATATCACCTTCTTCCAACACTGTCTCGTCACTGGCTAGTGGAGAGAAATGGCAGACCACATTGTTTACAGATAAGCAAGTTGGGAAAGCAACACCTCTCTCAATCTTCCTCTTCACGTTCTTGAACACATTTCCAGTTTGTCTGTACACACACATAAAACAAACTCTATAAGCTATAATCCAAAAATATTAAAAATAAATAAATAAACAAAATAGCAATTCCGTATGCATATATGAACATGTATGTTAAAAAAGTATCACAATTCACAAATAATGCTCCTTCATATATAAATAATAAAACCTTACTCTCTAATATATGAATCCCCTTTCTCACAAATGTCCATAGCTTTGGCCTTAGGTTTACATTCTGAAATAACTAACTTCAAGGCCTCTGCAAAATCATAAACAGACAAACAATAAAAGGTGAAAAAAAATGAAATCATCAATAAAACCAAAAATGCAAATAAAAAAAAAGGTGTACTTCATCAAGATTACAGAAAAAAAATTCATCCATGATACGAAATTAAAAATAAAAATTCTTGAGAAAGATAGATGCTTTCATCTCAAATAATCACTTGTGTCATAGGTATGATTCTTGAGTTGTGAGGGAGGGAGAGAACAGAAATTGATTCAATAAGACCATGCTTTGAATTTGGAGCTAGTAAAATATTCAATAAATAAAGAAATTTTTCCAAAGAAATGCAAGTAAGGACTGGTGTCCTACAATAAGAGAAAACATTATAAATTACATTTCCATTTAGCCGAGAGAAATAAAAAACATTAGTTCTTCAATAGAACCCATGATCTATTAAGACAATATATAAATAAGCCTTTACTAATTTATTGACTTATTTGAGTTTATTAAGCAATAAACCTCCAAGTACTTTCGGCTCTAGTGAAGAAGAATGTGAGAAGCCTGCCATTTGACTGTTGAAACAAGAACAACAGAAGGTGATATGCAATCTGATTTGATAAAAAATAAACAACAAAAGTTATGATCAGTAATCTGCTACTTGCTTTGATAAAAGCATTTTTTAATTCCTTCAAGACAAGAAAAGCAAGGAATAAGTTGTCTTAACTTGAACTAAAAGGAAGAAACAACTCTGAAACGCTACTACAAGATGCATATTTTACATCGGTTCTCTAAAGTCATCTACATCGGTTCTAAAACCGATGTAGAATAAAGCGACGTAGAAAATGTATAGGTTTTTACATCGGTTCTAAAAACCGATGTAGATTTATGTTTAAATCTACATCGGTTCTCCAGAGAACCGATGTAGATTTGAGCATAAATCTACATCGGTTCTCAATAGAACCGATGTAGATTACATTTTTTTTTTTTAAAAAAAATCATTCTTATTTTTGGATTATTTCTGATTATCTGTAATTAAATACAAATGTATGCTCATTATTTCCTATTACTCAGAGGCATTTAAAGAATATATATATATATATATATATATATAATTTTTTTCAAGAAACAAATCATAAGCCACCTAAACACCAAGAAACCCTCAACAAAATAGAGGCCGAGATATTATACCCCACAGTTCATATATTAAATAGGGAGAAAAACAAACAAAATTATAAGCTTAACTTCAAGGATAAATAGTTGTGTATTTTACAAAAAAAAAATTAGGGCTGCCAGGAAACTATAGTAAAGGCCAGCAGACCACAGATGAATGATAACAGCAGCCAAAGCAATCAAATATCAATTCCTACAATAAACAGTATGTAAGTATATTGATTCTACACAACTCACAAGCATGTGAATATTGTAAATCAGCTACTGAGCTTAGCACAGCTCCGGCTGTGAAAAATAAAATTCATTTTCATTCAGTGAACTCAAGATATTTTGCTACAAAAGTATTTCGCATAGCATTTTCTTCAAAGGAATAAAGTATGAAAGCAAAAAAGATTAGGCTCCATAAGCAAGCTAACTACATCAGAAGCAAAGCAATAAATAATACAAGTAATTCTAAACACCTTGATCTGCTACAAGCCAGCGACATGAATTATCAGCAAAAAGTGCAAGTTTCTCATTGGGTCTTACTCCAATAACTCTCAACCCTTCAGCAAAGTCCAATATTGCATCCTCCAACTGAAATTTTGATTAGAAAGACTCAGGATCAACATTGGAATAAACAAAATTCATTTTATACATCAAGATCATAAAAAATCTCGAGTCACATATCAATGACCATTCTGGGTATATATTCAGGTAGATGTCATAGAACTCACCCATAGTTTCTTAAAAGTAAGAAATAAAACCCAACAAAGGTCATTGATGAAACTCAATGATTTTCGAACCTTAAACGTAGTCAAACCTTAAACGTAGAAAATGGTTATTGCCTAATAAAATACAAAAGATAGTAGAAAACATACTGAATACTAGCGCAAATGACACTGCCCTTTTCCATTTTATCAAAACTTCCATCTCATTCCAATCAAATTCCGAATCAAACAAGTGACTCATTAATACAGGTTCTATTGAAATGTATTATTCACATATTCAACTCTAAAAGGCCATCCTAATTAAGGTACTGTAGTTTTTTTGCAGCATCCAACACAACCTATGTTCTGTTATAAAGCAGGTGGAATCAGAAGTATGATAAACACATACTATTAGTAATATTTTGTGAACCAGCTTGAATTAAAAGATGATGTTGATAGTAAAGAACAGGTACCAAAAATAACTCAAGTTAAACAACATAACCTATCATGAATATGCATCACTCGGTTGGTAGAACTTATCATTTTATACCTAAACAATACATTAAAAGACAAATAAAACAGAGAGACACAATAGCCTACTCTCTTGGTATGTTCACCGGCTAATTATTTTTATATTGGTTTATATAAAAAGAATTTCTAAGATCAGTACCACATTACAGATATGAACTTCTTCATATAACTAATTATTTTTATATTGGTTTATAACGAGATAATATAAGTCTTGGTCTTCTCTCCAAGAGCTTTAGTTGTTATCAACCAATTAAGAACGTGCAAAAAACTAAACAAATAAAAGGAATCGGTTTAAGAATGAAAACAAATTGCAAATTGATAAAGAGAAATAAATTCAATAAATACAACTAATCCACAAGTTTTCTAATCGGACCTATCATAAAAATCACTGATTAAACATCAAAATCTAATCAATCCCAATCAGAATATGCTAAATCATGGGTTCAACATATTAATCCAAAATGAAAACGCTAATTTATATGATGATGCACCAGCCCAAAAAGAATTCAATACTATCTGGGAATTTAAAACGGAACCAATTCTCAAATGTGGCAAAAGTGGCTGGCTATACACCTGCACCAAAATTGGTTAATTGTATTTGATAACACACTACCCAAGATAGGTTCAATTCAAGCTACAACAATAACTTATGCATTTTCACACTTTTTAGTCCAAATGGCTCTTGCACAAGAGGGCTTAATAGAAATTAAAAATATAGAACCATTAATTGAACAATGCAACATTACAAAATATAGATGATTCTGTAAAATCAAAGTTCAGCTAGACATAAACATAAGTTACAATTTATGCAGACTTCTTGGCAACGTGAACAAGCAGGTCAATCACGCGGGAGCTGCAGAACCACGGAACACAACATGTATTAAATTTTTTGCCAAATTAAAAACACATCCCAAATTAAAAACACTTCCCTTCCCAATGACTTCTTGAACTTTGTACCGGTTGGCGTCACCATATTCAGAGAAAAAATCCATCTCCGTTATAATGTAGCATATTCCATATAGCAAAATCGATCAGGCACATTAGAATTTGAAAGTCTGGAAAAACTCATAAATCAAACCAAAGAAACAAAGTAAAGCTAAAATTTCAATAAAGATAGAAATTAAAATTAAAATTAAAAAATTGTGTTTTTGATTAGAGAAATCACATTATGGAATTACCACAGTATCAAAGAGTCATGAACTCAAAGAATAGTCAGACTTTATTTAGAGGAAAACAATCATATCCACATACCTTAGAATAACAAAAGAAAACTAGCATATATTGTACATAAAAACAAATCATTGCTTTCATGCAACCACCAAGAAAATATAGCATTTAATAACAATAAATATATCGCGAATCATTTGGCACTCCAAAATCAAATACATATTTATTCTTGAATTTACCACTTCACGTTCAACTCAGTCTAATTTACATCGAAGCAAACTAAAATTTTCTATTCTCTTTCAATTCAACAGGAATATAAACACTGATTTTGCAAGATCAAGCCATCAACATGCATGATATCCACATTTTTTTTCAATGACTCCAAATTCCAAAAGCCATATACAATTTATTATACATAATTAATACAAAAAAAATAACAAAATGGTTTCACAAATCTATAAAAGAAAACAAATCAAATCCAGGGAAACGTGTCAAAACTGACACAAAACATGAAATAGGAAATGCACACAGAAAAAAAAAAGGAAAATCTAGAAACGTAACGAAACAAAACAAATAGTTGAAAAAATCTGATCCGATGGGGGATAAACCTGTAAGCATATAGAAAGGAATGCCACTTGGAATTGTCACAAAATCCACAAAGCACAACTCAATAAGTGTAGAAAGAGGGGGGAAATTTGGAATCAATAGAAACCACAGCGAGAACGACAGCGACGTAGCCGACGATGGTGAGATCGGTGTAGTTGAGAAAGGAGAGAGCGAGCGTTGAGCAGAGAATTATGAGGCGGTGGGGAAAGGCCCGTGAGGCCCAAATGACGAAACCGCCATTGCCGGGAAAGGCGGTGGTTAGCTCGGCGGTTATGAGGGCTTCCGGGACGCTCCAACACCTCGTGGTACATCCCTCTGATGTCCCTGAAGAGGACTCGGATCACGCCGCCGCCGCCCAGGAGAAGCCTCTCCATGCTCGCATGGACGCCCACCTTCATGTTGGAGGCGCTCGCCAGATAAGACAAAAGGTTGAAGAGGAAAGGGGTGCTAGGGTTTGCTTTCACGGGCTTCGTTTTAATTTTTGAGGCACTACATCGGTTATTTTGAAAACCGATGTAGATCTACTTGTAAATATTTACAAGTTTGCCACCGCGAATTTAAGTTTACATCAGTCTAAATAAAAATGATGTAAAATGTTCAATAATTACATCGGTTTTGTACATAACCGATGTAGATTTGCTTTGCATTTAACTCATATTTACGAATATGCCACCGCATCCAATTTTTACATCGGTTCTATCTAAACCGATGTAAAATTGACGATGTAGAATAATGATTTTCTAGTAGTGAAACCATCAAATTATGAACAATGATCAACATATTTTCCGATCATAAGACATGTTGGCATTTTATCATTAGAACAAGCATATAAAAGAGCCATTTGAAACAAACCGTGAATGTCAATCACAGAATTTCAAGATGAAAACAAGAATTGACAGAATCAAGAGGGGTTTGGTTTCTTGAGCGAGCATGATGCTTTAAAAGCCTCAATCTGTGAATGACATTTGACATAGTCTCCCTTATTCTCTTCCAAACACTTCTTCAAAGCCTCAACATCACATGATGATATTATTTTCTTCACACTGCTGCCATCCCCTGCTTTCTGATCCATAATCTCACTTAAGAATACACTGGTTCTGCTTCTGCATTTTACATCAAATACCAACTAATTAAATCAAAATAACCGTATCACAGACAAAAAAATAAAAAAAAGACTAAATTTTGGAATTAAATAACAGCACAGCATAAGCATCAAGTAATCCAGTCCATTGTTATGTCACTTGAATTGCTTGAAAATAGAAAAAATAGAATTTGTAGTGAAGGAGGAAGAAAAATAGAAAGAATGATGCAAAAATCCTGACCTTTGACCTTGAACTGCTTCTCGACCATAATGGTCTTAACTCCAAATCTGAATCAGCATGTATTATACCTCATGGCAAGCCTTTCAACTCTAAGAGGTTACAGGATATGCCTGTACCAACAGGTATAAAAAATGAATCCAAGTTTCAAAATCATTTTTGACAAGAATTTGTGAACACACAGGTTCATTACAAATTTTGAAAGCAATCATTGCCATCATTTACTATAAAGAGAAGAGCGTTTGTAAATAATAGAAGATCTAATCTGAAAAAAAGAGAATCAAAAAGCTACTTAGTCTAGTAATCTAACTTCAAAGATTTTACCTTTGGTTCTCCCCAGAAACTTCAAGACCTCGGCATCAGTATCGACCTCATAATGGTGCATCACCTCCTTCTCACGAAACTCTAACAAGGGAATGAGAGCTTCGCCCACACACCCACATCATCACTATAATCAGATTTGGAAGATCGAAGACGAAAGAGACAAAAAAAAGGATTTTGTTGTAAAGGTACGCTATGAGGCCACGATGCTCATCCCAGCCGTCGGCGAGCGACACGACGAGCCCTGTGGAAGCTTTCATTGGCCTGGAGGAGGTGGACGCTGCAGTGGAGCCTATGTCGAAGGACATGAAGGGGATGCCGGAGTTCGGTTGGAATGGTGGATTGGGCACGTGCTGTTGCTGGAGGTTTTGGGCTGGCACGGCGGGGTTTCTGGCAGAGGGGAAAGCCACCGACGGGACTTTGAACTCTTTATTAGCCGTCACATTGATAGGAAGAATTAGGGTTTTGAGAAGGTTCAGGGGTTTCATTCTGAGAGTTGAGAGAGTAGCAAACACAAATGACGCTGTCAATTTTTTGAAAATTAAAATTTTAAAATATATTTATTTTTCAGAATCGTGTGTCATTTTAGTCTGTGTTATATGGAATTTTAAATTAATAAGTAAATTTTTTTTAATTGGTTATCTAATTAATGAAAATTTTTAATTTCATTCATTATTTTAATAAATACTAATTAAATAAAAATATCATTTCAATTTTAAACATATTTTATTAATGATGTTATGCAAATTTAAAAACTATAATTAAAATAATATTGTATGAATAAAATTATTTTAAATTAAAACCATTTTTTTATATATTTGAATCTATATCATGTTAGGGATGAAAATAAGTTAATCCATACTTGGAATATACATATCTGATTTATTATTTATTATGAATTTTTTATAGGTCTAACCTTTTTAAAAATTTAGTCTATCCTAATAAAAGTCTATTATATATTAATGATATTAATAAATTTAACTTTTTAAAAATATTAAAAAAATTTATTTTCAAATATATTACTACGAGTATTTTTTAATTTACGTGATAAAAATATGTTTTTCCTCGTTATCATTAAACAGGTTTCCCGTAAACATGATCAAAACATTCTTATTTTGTCTCTTTCTCATAAACAGGTTTTCCGTAGGAACCCATAGAGCACTTTAATACATATCAAAACATGATCATTCTCAAAATCAACCACATATCTACACATCACATCCAACAAGAAGCCCAACAGAATAATCAGAAGGCAAAACAGAAAACGTTCATATGTTGTCTGTTCCTAGAAACATACATCAGGCAAGGAATTGGGGGTCAATCCTACTATCCAACAATTATTCCCACACCCCGAGCGAGGTTTCTCACTCCCCCCTTACCTGGATAAGCAGAAGGCGAAGCTAAAGCGGAACGTTTCAAATCCGGAACGGCCCGTCATGGACTCAAAAGAAATTTAATATTAAATCAAAATATTATATAAATCATAACTAAAATTATAATAAATATTCTGATATTAAATTTATTATGTTAAAATTAATTACATATTTGTATCAAAGAAATTGCTCTAGATTTTAGATTTTATTTATTATGTTTTATAATAAATAAAATCCAATATTAAATCAAAAGATTATAACAATCATAACTCAAATCGTAAATATCTTTCATAATCAAAAGAAATCCAATATTAAATCAAAAGATAATAAAAATTATAACTAAAATATTTATAAATTTTCTAATATTAAATTTAGTATATATTAAAATTAATTAATTAAATTTTTGTATTTAAGAAATTGTTACAAATTTTAGATATATATTTTAAAGTTTTTATTTTATTAAATTAATTAAAAATTAATTATATTTTATCAATTTTTAATCAAGTGAGTGAATGATAATGAATTAACTAAAATTCTAAAATATATTTTAATTAAAAATAATTTTTTGGTAAATACGGTAACTAAAAAGTATTATAATAAATAATTAAATTAAAAAAAATAAATTTTATAATGATTATTTTTTTAAAGATGTTAAATTAAATATTCTAATTATTTTATAATAAATAAAAATGAAAAGATAATAAAAATATGTTTTACCTACGGAATTATCCGTGGATAACTTATCTACGGAAATTTCTGTAGATAACTGGACATTATCTACGGAAAAAATTCCGTAGATAATATTCCGTAGAAAATTAAATATTATCTACGAAAAAAATTCCGTAGATAATATTTCGTAGATAATTAAATGTTATCTACGGAAAAATTTCCGTAGATAATATTCCGTAAATAATAACAATTTTTCTTGTAGTGGTGTTGGCCAAGGCACATTTAATTATCTTGTTGTTTGGAGTGAGTTTTATTGGTGTAGTGAATAGTAATTTTTCACAATTTTCAAATAACCATAACTTTTGATCCAGTTATCAGAATTAGACATATTTTATATGCTTTTGGGGTAGAAAATGAGAGCTATGCAACCTTTCTCACTTTGCTAGTAGACCATGCTTATATTTAAAAAAAGTCATTTACTATTTTTTTCCCTAATTTTGAAGTTTTATTTCCCTATTTTTTCAAAATTTTCATAGGTGGTTCATATAGTTGGGCTTTGAATTATGCTATTAAATTTTTTGTGGTAGTTTTCAATGATTTTAGGATGATATTGATACATTAGTTTTGATGGTTTTTAAGTTTGCATGAAAATTCCAATTTTACTCCCATTGTTCACGTAGTAGTTGCATGTAATTGCATGTAGTGCATGACTAGAAACAATCTAGGCATTTTGCATCCATTTGATCCTGAAATATATAGGAAATTCCTTAGATTAGTTAGAGAACATATAGTCCATTTTTTGAGAGTGATAGCCATAGTGTAAGTGTTGCATCTGAAGTTGACTTGGTTCAAACTAAAAACAAGGGTGACCAACCTAATGGACCTCGAGAGAGAGAACACTTAGAGAGATGGCTACACCTGATTTTACATATGAAATTTTTTACATTCAGTACCCTGAGGAGGATGTTCCTTTTGTGCTTCAAACTGGACTAATCCATTTGTTGCCTAAGTTTCATGGTCGTGTTGGTGAGGAACCACACAAGCATCTCAAGGAGTTCTACATAGTCTGTTCCACCATGAGACCACATAATGTTCCTGAAGATCACATCTATCTGAAGGCATTCCCTTTCTCCTTAGAGGATCTTGCCAAGGACTGGTTATACTATTTGGCTCCTGGTTCCATAACAAGCTGGGATGACTTGAAGAGAGTGTTTCTCGAAAAATTCTTCCCTGCATCCAGGACCACTACAATCAGGAAAGACATATATGGAATTAGGCAACTCATGGGAGAGAGCTTATACGATTATTGGGAGAGATTCAAGAGGTTATGTGCTAGTTGTCCTCACCATCAGATTTCTGAGCAGCTATTATTGTAGTATTTCTATGAGGGGTTGAACATAATAGATAGAAGAATGATTGATGCAGCCAGTGGAAAAGCCTTAGGAGACATGACACTTGCTTTTGCTAGAGGTCTGATTGAGAAAATGGCATCCAAATATGAGGAGTGATGCTATAGTTGTGAGAGGTGTCCTTGAGCTGCCTTTCAATTTTCAGTTCGGGATGTTGCTTTGTCCTAACTTTTTCCTAGGTAACTTGAGATGTGTTCCCTATCGGACCTCTTCTTTTTGATCTTTACTTTTGCTTAGGTTACCCTTTTTGTTTGTGGGTCGCCTAGCAGACCTTGCCCTAATTTTTGCATAACCCTTTTTAGCAGGTTTCTGTCGGGCTTTTGTCTTTGCAACATTTATGGTTATCTTTCGTTCCTCCATTGAAAGGGGGATGCCCCTTATGTTGAGATTCATAGAGTAGTGAATCAATTAAGCTCTGAAGTATAAGAGAGCATGAGAGTTTTGATGATAACAAAGGGTAGATTCTGAGAGTTGAAGCTGACCAAGGACACAAACTAGTCAAGAAAGGAAGATATGAAAATCATGATGTGTAATAGGAGTAGCTCATAAGTTCTTATGTGTTGTATTGTGTTGCTTAGTTTATTTTGCATGAGTGTGCTTTGTGCATGAGTTAATTTTAATCTAAATTGACTAAGAGTGAGTATGTTGATGATTTAAAATACTTGAAAATATTTTTGAAGTAAAAAATTGAGTTTTTGAAAACTAACTCAAAATAATCGATTATTATTAAGTGTAATCGATTATTCTAGCAACATGTGAAAAGATCCTTGCTGTAATAATCGATTACATGTGAAACAATCGATTATTCCAAGAAGCACTATCTGGAATAATCGATTATCCTGCAAAATAATCGATTATTCTGTTCTTGAGTGATTTCCACAAATCATGAAGAGCAAAATAATCGATTATCCTTTAAAATAATCTATTATCTAGCTCTGAAATTTTTATAAATAGCTTTCACACTTTGAAACTTCAGAACAGAGAATGAATTGAGAATCAACGAGAGAAAAACTATATTTTGAAGTCTTTGTGACCTTCTTGGAGTGTTTTCTTTGTGAAACCAAGAAGAAAAACATTTTGTGAAATGCTTTGAAAAAGATCATCATCATCACTATATTCTTGGGAGAGGAAGATTAAGATTTTCTTTTGGAATTCACAGTCTGATTTTTTCAGCTTCCAGGTGAATTCGTTCCTTTAATTCCTTGTGTAAAGTGTAAGGGAAATCTTGAGTAGGTGTCTCAAGTGGTAAGGAATTCTTGTAGTGGGTTTCTACAAGAAGTGCTTTCTTGGGGGAAAGAAAGTGGTTATCTTGAATGTAGGAGTATATGCATGTGTGGTATGGTTGTAAAACTTCTTCATTGAGATAATGGAACAAATCTTGATCAGGTTATGATTGAGGACTGGATGTAGGTCACATGTGGAGTGGCTGAACCAGGATAAAATACTTGTGCATTCTTCTCTCTCACTCTTAGCTTTTACATTGAGCAAAAATTTGGTCGAGTGTTAAAGTGGCTGATCTTGATTAATATGTTTGTATGCATAACATTGCTTTAAACTGAATCAAAGTATTGTATATTAGGTGTTCTTAACATTGAACTTAACCAAGATTAATTAAGAAAACATATAGGACTCATTCCCATTGGCAAGTCTTTCAAGGAACTTCTTTGAGAATTCATATTAGAAAAGTTTAAGTTGAAATAAATATCCTTAGAACTCTGAAAAAATTTTAAGTGTCATAGAATCCAATTCACCTCCCCTTGGATTGAGCCATTCTTTTCTAACACCTTACACTGATTTTTTTTTTTTTTTTATCCACAAGTCATGTCAAATTTTTCTAATTGATTTTTATGTGTTATTTTCCCTTGTTGCATATTAAGCCATTGTTTTCAATGGTATCCCTATTTGAAATGAACTTGTTCACTTAAGGTTCGTTAACGAGGCTTAGAAGAGAACTGAAGTAGGAAAATGTATGGCATTTAGGGGTGGGCAAAATGAACTGAACTGAACTGAACTTATATAAACTATATTGAACTTAAAAGTAGTTCTCATGAACTGAATTGAACTTAAATATTAGTTCAGACGAACTGAACTGAACTATTTTTTAGTGTCATTGAACTGAACTTAACTATACTATAAAAAATTGAACTGAACTGCAATTTAAATTGCACTGAACTATTATGATATTTTGAATTGAACAATTTTGACTCATTGATCTATCAAAATAGGACACATTTGCCAACTTTACTTTATTTTTCATTTTATTTAAATTTTTCAAAGAAAAAAAATATAAAATTAAGTCAAAGAAACTCAGTGAATTTTAAGCCTAAAAATAAGTAGTCCAACATAGCTCAATTGATCCGTTAGGTTCGATAAAATTGGTACACTTTTTTTTATCACTTTTTTTTCTAAAGTTTTGGTTATTAGACTATTGAGATATTCCATTAAGACATAACATGTTAGACACATTTAATTTTTATCCTTTTATAAAAATAGTTCAATTTTTATAATTTAGTTCAGTTTTATAGTTCAGTACAGTTAACTTTCCAACAGTTTAGTTCAGTTCAGTTTTTTTTAAACAGTTCAGTTCAGTTTTTTTACAAACAGTTCAGTTTTTTATAGTACAGTTCAGTTCAATTCACCACCAGTTCAGTTTTTTTTGCCTACCCCTAATGGAATTAAAAAAGAATTTTCAATTTACACGTTCCCATTTAATGTAGCTAGAAGGCCTGAGCATGTCCCGAGTTCATGATTCGTACATAGAGAAAAGGATGAAGAGTGCCCTTTATAGAGGATCAATACACTTGAACTTTCTTCTGATGTTTGTATGCTTGCGCTTCGAAAAACTCTTCATGCAAAGGAAGATATCTCAACTCTTTCTCTCTTAAATATATGGTTGGTTCATATCCTGAACCCTATCGCTTTGAGTTGTCTTGGAATATAGTAGCTTAGTCATTCCTTACACATCTCTACCATGCCCTTATCTTGGGTGTTAGTATTTGTGCTACTAAACTTCCATTACTCGAGTTCTTACACATGTGAGCGATTCTAGGGTCTCCTTCGTCATATCCATGTAAAAGATGGCAAGTGGTTTGTTGATACATAGGTCTTCCTTAGCTTAAACCACTATTGGCTTGTCATTCGCGATGAACTTAACCTTTGGCAGAATGAGGAAGGTACAACTTTCCTTTGATGCATCCTAGGAGGCGATTATAAGTGGGATGATAGTAGAGCTTTGGCATAGAACTTTCATGGAGTCTTGTTTCTCAAAAGGGATACTCAAGCTGCCTTTATGTTTTCAACTCGAGCAGACAATGCTTTTTTTTAATTTTTTATTTTATATATATCCCTAACTTTTGCATAGGACGTATCCTATTGGGACTTTTGATTCTTTTTTTTTCACCCTAATTTTTTCTTAGGATGCCTTTTGCCGGTCTTCGTCCTAGCGGGATTTTAACAAGTAATTCCTTCAAGCATCATATTCCTTTTCTATAATGAAATTATCTTGGTAAGAAAGTTCTATTCACTTCGCCTTACACGTTTGAGCGATTTTTCCTCCTCCTTAGATTCTTCTCCTTTCTTCTTTGAACTTCTTCCCCTTTACAATTTGATAAGTCTTGGCCACTCATGGTCATTCCACTAGTGGAAAATTAGTATATTACGTCACCTCTTTAACGTAAAAAATATGAAAATCTGACGTAAAAAAGACGCGGTGACATTTTTGTAATTTTCGCGAACTTTTTTACGTCGATTTTGCGGGTTTTCGTCCTAGCGGGATTTTAACAAGTAATGCCTTCAAGCATCATACTCCTTTTCCATAATGAAATTATCTTGGTAAGAAAGTTCTATTCACTTCGCCCTACACGTTTGAGCGATTTGTCCTCCTCCTTAGATTCTTCTCCTTTCTTCTTTGAACTTCTTCCCCTCTACAATTTGATATGTCTTGGCCACTCATGGTCATTCCACTAGTGGAAAATTAGTATATTACATCACCTCTTTAACGTCGTTAATACGAAAATCCGACGTAAAAAAGACGCGGTGGCATTTTTGTAATTTCCGTGAACTTTTTTACGTCGGACCTGGTATGGTCTGATGTAAAAAGTCAAATTTACGTCGGATGTATCTTGTGTCCGACATAGATTTGATATTTTATGTCGGACCCTACCAGGTCCGACGTAGAAAAAGGACGCAAAATTGAATAAGAGAGTGCGAGGCACACCGCGCACATTCACTCTTCATCACTTTTCATTTTTTTCTCTGTAAACCCTCTCCCTCTCCTTTGTTACTGAATCGTTTTTTTTTTGTCTTTTGTAGAGGGGTGAACTCTTTGTTACTCATTCGCACACTGTTGCAGCTCATCAGGTATGAATCAAGGTTTCGTTAACACTTTTCTACTTCGCATTGCTACTGTGGCTATCTGTTTTATTCGATTTTTTGGTTGTTCTATTTGTATAGGTCGTTGGCGTTTTCTTTTAGGTTGTTCTACGAAGCAGAACGACCTGTTCTGCTTGCATAACGGCCTGTTCTGCTTGCAGAACGGCCCGTTCTCCAAGCAGAACAAGCCGTTTGAATGGAGGACGGGCCGTTCTGCTTGCATTCTTATGTTTTTTTTTGTTTTTTTTACTACTTTTTACGTTGGATTTGGTAATGTCTGACGTAAATTTACATCGATTTTACAGGTTCAACGTAAATTTACGTCTCCCGCATTTACGTCGATATTTTTTCTGACGTAAAAAGCTCAAAATATCCGACATGGAATACCTCTTTTGTACTAGTGTTCCTCCGATCCCAGTGATGTTGGATAAGTCCTTTGATGATGATGCTTGGACTTTCGTTGACCCACGACATGGCTTCATCCTTCTGACTTGCAATCCTAGTAATTTTGGCATTCCTTCCCTTTTACCCACTCGGATAGTAACTAGTTTCACCATTAAGCGTGCCCTGCTCCAATGTGTGGGCTTGATTACTAGTGGCTTACTTTCCATTATTAATGCGCATATATCCATTTCTCTTTTACTTTTATTTATTTACAAGGAAGGATATTTTTTTAAATGAATACGATGCAAAATGATAGAAAGTTAAGAATTGATAAACATCATTTCCATTGATTTGTTTATCGGTGAATGCTAAATACCTTTTAAGCATTTTGGACAGTATCGCAACATTCTAAAGAAGCCACGAAATGGCTGCTGTCTATGCAAAAACAAACCTTATTAATGCCTAAGTCTTTACTATTTGCTTTGTTTGAAACTTCTGCCCTAATGGGTTCTTGATTTGCCCCCACTTTTGCTTAGAACATTTTTGTTCTAATGGGCTTTCGCAAACAATGTATACTAGACTTTTAAGAAGGCCTGTCTTGACAGATATGAAGCGAAGGCCCTAATCATAATATTTTTCAAAATCAGGTTTGGGTCTTTCTTTAAAGTGCGGATACTATCGTAATTTAAAACATTCAGTTTTCTTAATTGTTCATGCATGCTACTTCCTAATCCTTCCATATCTAGTAAAATAAAAAAGCATGTTGGTCGATGGGCTAACCTAGAAAGCATGTCATGATTTTTTTGCCTATACTTTATTATGTTTCCATTGTCTAAAGGGAAATGATACATTGTAAATATGGGATTTTTATTCATCATTTTTTGTAAAAAAAAAAACAAAACTACCTATATGACGTTAATGGGATGATGACTAAGAATGTACATCAGGGTATCAATTTCTTTATTTTTATTATCTGCTATTTGCTTAAAATTGCAACCCACTCCTGTTAAAACAAAAATAATGTAAACAAACAAATGTACACATATATGCTCAAAAAACATACACCCGCGAACAATCACATTCAAATCCATGGTCTGTGGTCCTTCTCAAGAAAAGTGCATTGTAAAGGACGGTTCTAATCTCACTGGTCTTTTCAGACTCCCAAGGTGCCCCCATTATAGGGACCATATACCTCTGTCACCATCACCTGGCAAACTCTAAGGTCTGTCATAGTATTTCAGGCTAGACTAACCGATTATCACCTTGAGTATGATTTTTGACAAGGCTTGCAGGCTCTAAGGCCGTTCTTGGGCCGGTCGTACGTTAACCACTCCCTATGTTTACGCTGTCATGCCCTTGAGTATAGAGGGAAATGTTGTGTGCAAAGGTTTGTGTAGAGTTTTTATTTCAAATAAGTGCAGAATTTAAACAGACAAATAGATATCAAATCCAAATAAGTAAAAATGCATACAGAACAAACAAAGTAAAGGGGAAAATATATTTAAACTATTATTCACATTTTGCTAACTTCATCATTTATTTAGGCCTGACCCTCTTTAAGCATCCCTAGTGGAGTCACCAACTATCGTAACCCAAAAAACTTTCGATCTTATGACCAATGGTTTGGACTACCGTTTTGAAAATCTCATTAATTAAGGAATGCCCAGATATCACACTAATCCTTAAATAATGGTTTTGAAAATAGGTTCATGGAGTCGCCCCCAATGTTTTACTTAAAAATTGGAAAAAGAAAGGATTTTTGAAAATACAATATTGGCCTTAACAGCCAAGATTGGTTCGGGGGCCGGTTACGTGTGAGGAAGGTATTAAGCATCCCCCAACACCTTAAATCGGTATCTTATGATGAAGTTAGCACAATAACGAATAATGGTTTAAATATTATTTCCTCTTTATAGATAATTATTTACATACTTGAAATTCAAATTACACGAATTATCCTAAGATGTCTATATGGTTATTCCTTTTATCTGAAACAATACTTATCAAAATGAGAAAGTAAAAGGAAAGAGAAAGAGTATTGACTGAAATACCTCTTTATTGAGCTTTATTGGACCTTCGAATAAAGAGATCTCTTAGGCATTTTTTGGTTGCCTTTCACACCTCACAAATCTCAAGAAATATAAGAGGGAGAAAGAGAATTCCAAGCTTTATGGAACTTCCTAAGGTAATTTTTTTGGTCCAGGGAGTAGTGCCCGACTCTAGTATTTATAGAGGTTAGATCTGACTAGAAGGCCCGTTCCAGTTTTGGAATGACCCGTTCTAGGCCAGTTTCTAAGGCCGAAATTTAAATCTGGAACAACCTGTTCTAAAATTGAAACGGCTCGTTCCAGATTTGAATTTTGCTTATAACAAACTTTGTCGAAATAGCCCGTTCTGAATTGGGAATGACCCGTTTCTACATTGAATTTCTAAGCCCATTTTAGAGTTTGGAACGGCCCGTTCCAGATTGGAAATGGCTTGTTTCAGGATACTAAATCACCCTTGTTGGGTTTTGGGCCTTCTAATGCCATATTGTGTCGTCCCTAGGCTTCTAGGAGCTCCTTTGCTTCATAATAGAAGTTCATTTCTTTGTTTGCGGGTCTAGACAAAATTAGGTGTCTACATGTCTCAAAGTTATCGACTGACCCTATTGATAGTTCGGTATACCAACTCAGTCTCGAGCCTTTTAGCGAAGTTGGAAAGAATCGACACATGATGGTGTCATCATTGGTATATAAGTTCATCTGCGTGACGTACGCATCAATGTGCTCATCTGGGTCAGCTAAACCATCATAGTGGTCGATGTTTAAGGGTTTCCATCCTATGGGGAGAGGTGTCTCCATGTTGCCATCAATGAAAGGATGGCGGCTAACGCTCATCCGTTGTGTGGGAGTTAGGCTAGGTGCATGGTTGACCTCGAGGGTAGAGCGGTGCGTGGGTGTGTGCGACCAATTCGTCATTGGTGGTGGCGAAGGTGATTGATGTTCTTGCTTGGGATGGTTACTCTGCTGAGGAGGTTTTAGGGGGAGTTGAGCCCGACTGTGCTCGTTTTCTACGCGTAAGGCTTGAAGGTCGACTTGATGTTGGGGGCACATGGCGTCGAGTGTCTCGGTATTTGTTGTTGCAATTGTTCTATCTGCTCAATCAATTGTCTAAGTGTCACATCGCCTTCCATCCTTGGTATGTTTTGATCTTTGTCGTCTATTTCTCTTTTATTGTGGCTTCGGGTAGAAACCATGAGGTTGGCCAAAGAAAGGGAATTTCTCTTCGACCCCACAGTGGACGCCAAGATATTCTCACCTAGAGTTGGTCTGATGACGATCTCTCTAGCGAGATTTGTGGTTTTCTTCTTGCTCTCGTGAGTAGGCTCCCCAAGGGGAGGGGATACATGCAAAAGAGACTCCGATGCTTAAGTTAGTCTTTGTAGTTGTGAGTGTTTCATATATATAGTGCACATACCTTGATGTTGATTAGGGTTTTCTTTTCTCATACGAATATCTCATTGGTTAAGATAAGATTGTGCACTTATCTTTTTATCTTGTTAGTTGGGGAATGATTTAATCTTTTGGCCGATGTGGTTGAATGAGTTGAGGCCAAGGTGATATCGATGACCAAGGTTGGTACGATGTCATGCATCCGACATTACCAACTTGGTCTGGAGGGTATAAATACTAAATACAATATAAATATGTAAATTAAGGAAATAAAAATGTCTATGTACAGTCATATAGAATTTTGAAAATTATAGAAAAAGTTAAACATGCACTTAATTGAGTTTAATATAATAGTATAATAAAGAAAGAAAGAAAAACAGCTAGAGTACATACCCAAAGCCATCAAAGAAGCAAATCTAAACACAAAAACTTTATTTGTTGTGTAACGCTGGGTAATAGATATGAGAATATGACTATTCATTACGTGGTCAGAGTTTATAGTTGACATTTATTTTTTGCTACTTCCTTTGTATGAAACACACACATAGACACACACACACACACACACACACACACATATATATATATATATATATATGCAACTTGTTTTAAGGTTCAAACTTATTCAGCTATACAATATATATTTATAATTTTATATTCAACAATTCAACCTTGTTAGCCATAATTGTTAATTAAGAATAACACTTGCCTAAGCTTTTATAACTTTATGCACAAAACCAACAAACCAAAGTTGAAGATAATGGAGATTCAAGGGATGATGAAGAGAAGATATTGGATGTTCTCTTAATGAATTACAGTAAGAAACAATCTCCTCATGAATCAAGCATAGGAAAAGATACAAATTCGATGGAAACATTAAAAGTTCATGAACAACTACTTCTTTGGTACCGGAAATGTTGAGGACACCGAGACATGTGCATCCTAGACTGCCAGATTATGATGACTTGGCGGCTCGTTTTGTAGCTCCCAGGAAGACACATTCGCAACTAGCAGCTTAACAAACATGACACATTCTTTCCTTTTTTTCTTGTTGGATCATTCTTTGGTTAATCCAACATTATTCTCACTGTCCTTACTGGAATCAATATTTAGTTGGCATATATGAAAATATAACAATTGAGAGATATTTCCTTCCACTCATATAAATTTTTAGATTAAGATCAGAGTTTCAATCATTTTGAAAGAAATACAAGTAGGTGCTGTTCTTCACTCACTCATTAAATTATATTTACAATTTCTTCAAAACTTGCTCTCATAAGAAATTGAAGCTGAAATAATTAAGATAGTGGAACAAATCTTGATCAGGTTATGATTGAGGACTAGATGTAGGTCACATGTGGAGTGGCTGAATTAGCATAAAATACTTGTGCATTCTTCTCTCTCACTCTTATCTTTTACATTGAGCAAAATCTTGGTTAAGTGTTAAAGTGGTTGTTCTTGATTAATGTGTTTGTATGCGTGACATTGCTTTAAACTGAATCCAAGTATTGCATATTAGTTGTTCTTAACATTGAACTTAATCGAGATTAATCAAGAAAGCATATAGGACTCATTCCCATTGGCATGTCTTTCAAGGAACTTCTTTGAGAATTCATATTAGAAAAGTTTAAGTTAAACAAAGATCCTTAGATTTCTGAAAACTTTTTAAGTGTCATAGAATCCAATTCACCCCCCTCTTGGATTGAGCCATTCTTTTCTAACACCGTTCTAGTTTAAGAACGGGTCGTTCTTGATGCAAATTTAACACATGATGAAAGGATCCAGAACGGGTCGTGTTGTATCTAAAACGAACTGTTCTGGCCACTTCTAACATCTATAAATAGCAGACTCTAGCACTACTTCTAGACACACTCTCTAAAGACCAAGGTAGAACGAAGAGAAGGAGATCAAACGGATTCTGCTCTAGCTTCGTCTTCTACTTATCCAGGTAAGGGGGGAGTGAGAAACCTCACTCGAGGGTGTAGGAATAATTGTTAGGTAGTAGGATTGGCCCTCAATCCCTTGCCTGATGCATGCTTCTAGGAATAGACAAAATATAAATGTTTTCTGTTTTGCTTTATGAATGCTCTGTTGCATTCCTTAGGTGATGTTAAGTGTAAATATATGTTCAATTTCAAGATAGATATGTTTTGACATGGATCTCCAAACTCTTAGTAGTTATGTGCTTAGGGCCCTTACTTCCTGAAGCCCCTTTAGTGGTCTCCTTCCACTCTACTTGAGGAGGAGCCACATTCACAAGAGGAGTAGGCATAGTGCCTTTAGGTGCCAATGTATTCTCAACAGTAGTAGACTCTGTGGTAGCTTTAGAAGTAGGGGCGTTGGCACGAGCTTGTTCCTTCCTCACTTGGCAAAATAAGGGGACGTTTGAATTGAGGGATGCCATGATATTTAAAACAATTAAAAAGTCAACAATCAAAACTAAATCAAAACAAGAGTCTCAAAAGAGGTTTGCTTACCCTGTAAATCATGTGAGGGTTGAGGTGACCGATGAAGATAGATTAGTCATCAACAAAGGAGGTTTCGAGGCAAGGAGGCAAGGATTTTTAAATCCAAGATCTCCTAGTCAAAAAGATAGTGTATAGAAAAAGAATCATACCGAAGGGGATCACATGTCCAATATAGAGGAAATAAAGGTTTATTCTCCTTATCAAAGAAGTGAAATCGACATCTAGGATGAGATCCTATCTTAAAGAAACCTACTTTTTAAAATTTTTATATGAAGAAGCATGAGGTTTAAGGAGCTTTTAGCTAGGCACACAAGCAAGAGAAATCCATTTAATGCTCTCAGAAGGACAACATTAATAATGGTAAATAAATAGACTAGGTGAAGAATTTACATGACAAAACTTACACAAACAAAGTAAAGCTTGCATGGTAGCCCAGCTATTAGGATGAATTTGAGTTAGAGCGACATTTAGGATTCAAAGAATGCTACAAAAGAATGGGTGGAAAGGAATGGTAATCCCAAGATCCCATAAAAGACAATCATACATATAAAAGAAAGGTTTTTGGTTCTCAGGGTCCAAAGAAGCAAATATGTAATTAGGATTTGGGGAAGCATCTATTTTAGCAACATTGAGCAAAGATAGGATAAGCATCATCCTCGAGAGGAAAGGTGGAAATTGGGATAACATTTACAAAGTTAGTATAAGAAAATTAGAGCTACTAAAATGAGAATTATAAATGGAGACCTCCTTGTGAACCCAATCAAAACTAGGGACTATTTTAGACGTGGAATCATATATATCATTAGAGTCAGAAGGAGAAGTAGGGTCATGTGGCGAAGAGCTATCAGTTTTGACTGATGTTTATGTATAATTGGGATCTAATGACCTAATAGGAGGAAGAGTTGAATCGTCCTCGAAAGAAGATGAAAATAAAGAAGAAAAAGAAAATATAGTAGAGGTATGACTCATGATTACCTAGATAAGAGAAAAAAAAGAGTGCTCCAGACAAGAAGAGTGAAAACACTTCAGAAGGTAATAACAACAAACCAAAGTTGTTAATGCCAGAGTAAAAAGAATGGTAAAAGTGAGCCCTTTTTATAGAAGAAGGAAGGGGGAAATGAAAAATTGTGACTTTTCATTTACTTGTCACACAACAAATTGGATTAAAACCTTTTGATTTATAAAAGTTACGACCATTAATGAAAGATGACAATGTTAGAATACTAGAGAATGATGAAAGATGTTAGGGTTTACGGATATATAACTAAACTTTCTTTAAAAATAATAAAATATTAATTAAATTTTTTTCGAAAGCTTGGGGGTCTGTATACTAGAAGGACATAGTAGGCGAAAAGTCTTCGGTGAATCACGATTCTTTAGTAAAACAGGAAAGCAGTTAAAGTTTAGAAAGTCACTTAGAACGCTATAATCCTTAATGGGTCTATCTTATGGGCTTAAGCCTAGTAAGGTTAGTATAAATAATGACACGTAGAGAGAGAAAAGGTACTTTGCATTATTTTCAGATTAATTGTCATTAGTTTGTCTAATCCCGAGGGTTAACTTGAATATCGACGTGTCTTTTGCAGGTACCCCCCTTTTCCTCTCACACGAATAGGTCTAGCCAAAGATTATCAAGTGCATTATGGAGGAAAACTAGGACAAGAACCAAAAATAACAAAGGTAAAATCTTGGATCTTATTTGGCTAAAGATAAAATTATAACTATTGAAAGTGAAAAGCAAATTCATAATTTAAAAATTGAAATGCAAAATTTTAGGGCATGTGAAGGTAGAAAAATTTTCAACTGATTAATAACTATATCTTCTCAATCGTTGTCCAGCTAGTGTTGTCGCACACTCGCTTGCGATATAGATCATTTGTCAATTTCAATGCTTCAACATGGTTGTTAGGGAAACCTGGGGGTGGAGGTCCCATATCTTATTGGCAATTGCAGAGAATCTTTCCATGAAGGTCAAAAGTGGTTTGTCGGCATCCTGCCTTATATATTGAGTAGTTCCATGTGAAAGTCTCAGTGTAGTTATGGAGACAGGTGGCGGTCACCAAGAAATTATGTCATCGTTAATTATGGAGTTTCTTGCCGCATTCTTTATTGTTTGGTTTCAAGTGGATACATGTGCAACCAGAGGATAGTTTCACTTTGACCCCATAGTGGGCACCAAAAATGTTCTTACTAGAATCCTGTAAGTGCTCCCTAGGTGTTGCAAAGTCCCTATTGCTTCAATATCCATGGTGGGACAGAGGGATACTTGCAAAGACACTTCATTTTGGGTTGTCCATATGATTGTGTACAAGATTTATTGAATGGAGATAGTATTTCCTTGTTATTCTTTAATGTGTTCTGGTATTTTCATGATTGGGGCATTGATGGACCTATTGTATAATGGGTATGTTTGTTTAAGTTTGTCCAAATGTAGTTCAGCTCGTTAGATCAACTTGGTGTGACATAGCTCGGTTGGGTGTGATTGAGTTGGTAAAATCAGCTCGACATAGTGTGTCTAAGTTGGGTACTACATCTATGTAACAAGTCTATAATTTTAATAAATTATCAAATTTAATATTTATCAAAAACATTAAATATGATAATAAAAATAATAGCACTTTATTAAATCTAATATGATGATATGATGATTGGATCTTGAACATATTTAATTACTAGTATTTTAACTTGTGTAATAAATAAGCTAAATATATATTATATGTGCTAAATTTTGAAATAAAGAAAATATACAAATAAATATTATGTTTCAATATATAAATCACATTTAAAATTTGTACATATAGATACAAATAAATATTATGTTTCAATACATAAATAATTTATATACTAGAACAATATAAATTTTTATTTATTGATAATTTATTTTAAAAATATTAAATTTAATTCATAAATTATTAGGATAAATAAAATCAAATTAGATAAAAAGTTAAAAAAAATTCATAAAAGCATACTCGTTGAAGAAAACTCATTAAAAATTCTTTAGAGGGTTATACTTTATATATAAGAGTCAACTAAAATTTATAATAAATTATATATATAAATAAATACTATGTTTAAATATATAAATTATATTTAAAATTTATATATATTTATTTAAATATATAAACAATATTTTAGATTTATGATAAATATATTTTGTATTGTAATAAAAAAATTATTTCATTTATTTATAATCTATTTTTAAAATATTAATACTTAATTCATAAATAATTATGATATATATAAAAATTAAATAAATTAAATTAAATTAAAAAACGTCTTACAAATTTTTTTTTCTTTCTAAAAAAAATGCTCTCATACGTGATAGGATTTGATATTTATTATATAAAAGTTGATCCTCCAATAAATAAATAAATAAATAAATATATATATATATATAATATTTAAATATATATTTTCTTGTTGTAAATCCCGGATCTTGTTTTGCTAAAGATAAAATTATAACTAGTTGAATGTGAAAAGCAATTCATAATTTAAAAATTGAAATGAAAAAATTTAGGGCACATGAAGGCAGATAATGTTTGGAAAACCGTTTTTTTTAACGAAAACGTAGAAACACACTTTTCAAAGCACCAAAATACAAAGTAACAATTTCTATCTTTTCCGTTAAACGTGATTTTGTGAGTTTCTGACGGTAAACCACACACTATATCATCTCAGCAATCTTTGTCCAACAACAAATGACTGTTATATCTATCCTTTTATGGCTCGCTACTATAAATTATAAACACAAACACATGCTCTCTATCATCTTTCATTTGGCACTTCTCCTTGTGAATTTTCAGATTCTTGACTGACCCTTTCACTCTTTAATTTATCTTCTACACAAATCTCTCCTATTCTTTCTTCCACGTCAATCAAGGTTTTTTTTTCTTCTTCTTTTTCTGTTCTCTCTTTTCTTTTTTATTCAATTCCATTCTTTCTTTCTTTAACTTTAACTTCATTCTTGATTTCAAACTATTCTTCACTTTTCACGGTCGTAACCAGTTACGTAAAAATGTTTAATGCGTTATTGAAACCCAAGTTTTATACAAAGTGGTAATAATGCTTCCCTCTTTGTTTTTTCTTTTTTTTCTTCTTTTTTCAGTTTATGAAGTTTCTTTTTATTCTTTTAAAATAATAATGAAACTAAATTTGGAAACAGAAAATCACGCTTAAAAATTAATAATGACGAGACTAGATATGATACGGAACAGAAGGAATGAAGTACAGAAATTTATCAAGAAAGACATCGTTGACCTTCTTTGAAAGACAAATGACCTTCTTTTTTTTTTTTTTTTTTTTAGTCTTCACTCACTCTTAGAGATCATATGCATTATAATAGAGATCATTTCAAAGAAGGTCAACGATGTCTTTCTTGATAAATTTCTGTACTTCATTCCTTCTGTTCCGTATCATATCTAGTCTCGTCATTATTAATTTTTAAGCGTGATTTTCTGTTTCCAAATTTAGTTTCATTATTATTTTAAAAGAATAAAAAGAAACTTCATAAACTGAAAAAAGAAGAAAAAAAAAGAAAAAACAAAGAGGGAAGCATTATTACCACTTTGTATAAAACTTGGGTTTCAATAACGCATTAAACATTTTTACGTAACTGGTCGTGAAAAGTGAAGAATAGTTTGAAATCAAGAATGAAGTTAAAGTTAAAGAAAGAAAGAATGGAATTGAATAAAAAAGAAAAGAGAGAACAAAAAAAGAAGAAAAAAAAACCTTGATTGACGTGGAAGAAAGAATAGGAGAGATTTGTGTAGAAGATAAATTAAAGAGTGAAAGGGTCAGTCAAGAATCTGAAAATTCACAAGGAGAAGTGCCAAATGAAAGATGATAGAGAGCATGTGTTTGTGTTTATAATTTATAGTAGCGAGCCATAAAAGGATAGATATAACAGTCATTTGTCGTTGGACAAAGATTGCTGAGACGATATAGTGTGTGTTTGGTTTACCGTCAAAAACTCACAAAATCACGTTTAACGGAAAAGATAAAAATTGTTACTTTGTATTTTGGTGCTTTGGAAAGTGTGTTTCTACGTTTTCGTTAAAAAAACGGTTTTCCAAACATTATCTGCCTTCACGTGCCCTAAATTTTTTCATTTCAATTTTTAAATTATGAATTGCTTTTCAGTTTCAACTAGTTATAATTTTATCTTTAGCAAAACAAGATCCGGGATTTACAACAAGAAAATATATATTTAAATATTATATATATATATATATTTATTTATTTATTGGAGGATCAACTTTTATATAATAAATATCAAATCCTATCACGTATGAGAGCATTTTTTTAGAAAGAAAAAAAAATTTGCAAGACGTTTTTTAATTTAATTTAATTTATTTAATTTTTATATATATCATAATTATTTATGAATTAAGTATTAATATTTTAAAAATAGATTATAAATAAATGAAATAATTTTTTTATTACAATACAAAATATATTTATCATAAATCTAAAATATTGTTTATATATTTAAATAAATATATATCAATTTTAAATATAATTTATATATTTAAACATAGTATTTATTTATATATATAATTTATTATAAATTTTAGTTGACTCTTATATGTAAAGTATAACCCTCTAAAGAATTTTTAATGAGTTTTCTTCAACGAGTATGCTTTTATGAATTTTTTTTTAACTTTTTATCTAATTTGATTTTATTTATCCTAATAATTTATGAATTAAATTTAATATTTTTAAAATAAATTATCAATAAATAAAAATTTATATTGTTCTAGTATATAAATTATTTATGTATTGAAACATAATTCTTATTTGTATCTATATGTACAAATTTTAAATGTGATTTATATATTGAAACATAATATTTATTTGTATATTTTCTTTATTTCAAATTTTAGCACATATAATATATATTTAGCTTATTTATTACACAAGTTAAAATACTAGTAATTAAATATGTTCAAGATCCAATCATCATATCATCATATTAGATTTAATAAAGTGCTATTATTTTTATTATCATATTTAATGTTTTTGATAAATATTAAATTTGATAATTTATTAAAATTATAGACTTGTTACATAGATGTAGTACCCAACTTAGACACACTATGTCGAGCTGATTTTACCAACTCAATCACACCCAACCGAGCTATGTCACACCAAGTTGATCTAACGAGCTGAACTACATTTGGTCAAACTTGAACAAACATACCCATTATACAATAGGTCCATCAATGCCCCAATCTTGAAAATACCAGAACACATTAAAGAATAACAAGGAAATACTATCTCCATCCAATAAATCTTGTACACAATCATATGGACAACCCAAAATGAAGTGTCTTTGCAAGTATCCCTCTGTCCCACCATGGATATTGAAGCAATAGCGACTTTGCAACACCTAGGGAGCACTTACAGGATTCTAGTAAGAACATTTTTGGTGCCCACTATGGGGTCAAAGTGAAACTATCCTCTGGTTGCACATGTATCCACTTGAAACCAAACAATAAAGAATGCGACAAGAAACTCCATAATTAACGATGACATAATTTCTTGGTGACCGCCACCTGTCTCCATAACTACAATGAGACTTTCACATGGAACTACTCAATATAAGGCAGGATGCCGACAAACCACTTTTGACCTTCATGGAAAGATTCTCTGCAATTGCCAATAAGATATGGGACCTCCACCCCCAGGTTTCCCTAACAACCATGTTGAAGCATTGAACTTGACAAATGATCTATATCACAAGCGAGTGTGCGACAACACTAGCTGGAAAATGATTGAGAAGATATAGTTATTAATCAGTTGAAAATTTTTCTACCATCACATGCCCTAAAATTTTGCATTTCAATTTTTAAATTATGAATTTGCTTTTCACTTTCAATAGTTATAATTTTATCTTTAGCCAAATAAGATCCAAGATTTTACCTTTGTTATTTTTGGTTCTTGTCCTAGTTTTCCTCCATAATGCACTTGATAATCTTTGGCTAGACCTATTCGTGTGAGAGGAAAAGGGGGGTACCTGCAAAAGGCACGTCGATATTCAAGTTAACCCTCGGGATTAGACAAACTAATGACAATTAATCTGAAAATAATGCAAAGTACCTTTTCTCTCTCTAGGTGTCATTATTTATACTAACCTTACTAGGCTTAAGCCCATAAGATAGACCCATTAAGGATTATAGCGTCCTAAGTGACTTTCTAAACTTTAACTGCTTTCTTGTTTTACTAAAGAATCGTGATTCACCGAAGACTTTTCGCCTACTATGTCCTTCTAGTATACAGACCCCCAAGCTTTCGAAAAAAATTTAATTAATATTTTATTATTTTTAAAGAAAGTTTAGTTATATATCCGTAAACCCTAACATCTTTCATCATTCTCTAGTATTCTAACATTGTCATCTTTCATTAATGGTCGTAACTTTTATAAATCAAAAGGTTTTAATCCAATTTGTTGTGTGACAAGTAAATGAAAAGTCACAATTTTTCATTTCCCCCTTCCTTCTTCTAGAAAAAGGGCTCACTTTTACCATTCTTTTTACTCTGGCATTAACAACTTTGGTTTGTTGTTATTACCTTCTGAAGTGTTTTCACTCTTCTTGTCTGGAGCACTCTCTTTTTTCTCTTATCTAGGTAATCATGAGTCATACCTCTACTATATTTTCTTTTTCTTCTTTATTTTCATTTTCTTTCGAGGACGATTCAACTCTTCCTCCTATTAGGTCATTAGATCCCAAATATACATAAACATCAGTCAAAATTGATAGCTCTTCGCCGCATGACCCTACTTCTCCTTCTGACTCTAATGATATATATGATTCCGCGTCTAAAATAGTCCCTAGTTTTGATTGGGTTCACAAGGAGGTCTCCATTTATAATTCTCATTTTAGTAGCTCTAATTTTCTTATACTAACTTTGTAAATGTTGTCCCAATTTCCACCTTTCCTCTCGAGGATGATGCTTATCCTATCTTTGCTCAATGTTGCTAAAATAGATGCTTCCCCAAATCCTAATTACATATTTGCTTCTTTGGACCCTGAGAACCAAAAACCTTTCTTTTATATGTATGATTGTCTTTTATGGGATCTTGGGATTACCATTCCTTTCCACCCATTCTTTTGTAGCATTCTTTGAATCCTAAATGTCGCTCTAACTCAAATTCATCCTAATAGCTGGGCTACCATGCAAGCTTTACTTTGTTTGTGTAAGTTTTGTCATGTAAATTCTTCACCTAGTCTATTTATTTATCATTATTAATGTTGTCCTTCTGAGAGCATTAAATGGATTTCTCTTGCTTGTGTGCCTAGCTAAAAGCTCCTTAAACCTCATGCTTCTTCATATAAAAATTTTAAAAAGTAGGTTTCTTTAAGATAGGATCTCATCCTAGATGTCGATTTCACTTCTTTGATAAGGAGAATAAACCTTTATTTCCTCTATATTGGACATGTGATCCCCTTCGGTATGATTCTTTTTCTATACACTATCTTTTTGACTAGGAGATCTTGGATTTAAAAATCCTTGACTCCTTGCCTCGAAACCTCCTTTGTTGATGACTAATCTATCTTCATCGGTCACCTCAACCCTCACATGATTTACAGGGTAAGCAAACCTCTTTTGAGACTCTTGTTTTGATTTAGTTTTGATTGTTGACTTTTTAATTGTTTTAAATATCATGGCATCCCTCAATTCAAACGTCCCCTCATTTTGCCAAGTGAGGAAGGAACAAGCTCGTGCCAACGCCCCTACTTCTAAAGCTACCACAGAGTCTACTACTGTTGAGAAGACATTGGCACCTAAAGGCACTATGCCTACTCCTCTTGTGGATGTGGCTCCTCCTCAGGTAGAGTGGAAGGAGACCACTAAAGGGGCTTCAGGAAGTAAGGGCCCTAAGCACATAACTACTATGCGTTTGGAGATCCATGTCAAAACATATCTAGCTTGAAATTGAACACATATTTACACTTAACATCACCTAAGGAATGCAACAGAGCATTCATAAAGCAAAACAGAAAACATTCATATTTTGTCTATTCCTAGAAGCATGCATCAGGCAAGGGATTGGGGGCCAATCCTACTACCTAACAATTATTCCCACACCCTCGAGCGTGGTTTCTCACTCCCCCCTCACCTGGATAAGTAGAAGACGAAGCTAGAGCAGAATTCGGTTGATCTCCTTCTTTTGGTTCTACCTTGGTCGTTAGAGAGTGTGTCTAGAAGTAGTGCTAGAGTCTGCTATTTATAGATGTTAGAAGTGGCCAGAACAGTTCGTTTTAGATACAACACGACCCGTTCTGGATCCTTTCATCATGTGTTAAATTTGCATCAAGAACGGCCCGTTCTTAAACTAGAACGGTGTTAGAAAAGAATGGCTCAATCCAAGAGGGGGGTGAATTGGATTCTATGACACTTAAAAAGTTTTCAAAGTTCAAAGGATCTTTATTTAACTTAAACTTTTCTAATATGAATTCTCAAAGAAGTTCCTTGAAAGACATGCCAATGGGAATGAGTCCTATATGCTTTCTTGATTAATCTCGATTAAGTTCAATGTTAAGAACAACTAATATGCAATACTTGGATTCAGATTAAAGCAATGTCACGCATACAAACACATTAATCAAGATCAACCACTTTAACACTCAACCAAGATTTTGCTCAATGTAAAATATAAGAGTGAGAGAGAAGAATGCACAAGTATTTTATGCTAGTTCAGCCACTCCACATGTGACCTACATCTAGTCCTCAATCATAACCTGATCAAGATTTGTTCAACTATCTCAATGAAGAATTTTTACAAGCATACCACACATGCATATACTCCTACATTAAGATAACCACTTTCTTGCCCCCAAGAAAGCACTTCTTGTAGAAACCCACTACAAGAATTCCTTACCAGTTGAGACACCTACTCAAGATTTCCCTTACACTTTACACAAAGAATTAAAGGAACGAATTCACCTGGAAGCTGAACAAATTAGACTGTGAATTCCAAAAGAAAATCTTAATCTTCCTCTCCCAAGAATGTAGTGAAGATGATGATCATTTTCAAAGAATTTCACAAAATGTTTTTCTTCTTGGTTTCACAAAGAAAACACCCTAAGAAGGTCACAAAGACTTCACAATATAGTTTTTCTCTCGTTGATTCTCAATTCATTCTCTGTTATGAAGTTTTAAAGTGTGAAAGTTATTTATAAAAATTTTAGAACCAAATAATCGATTATTTTAAAAGATAAGCGATTATTTTTCTCTTCATGATTTCTGGAAATCACTCAAGAACAGAATAATAAATTATTTTGCAGGATAATTGATTATTCTAGAGAGTGCTTCCTGGAATAATCGATTATTTCACAGACAATCAATTATTACAGCAAGGCTCTTTTCACCAATTGCTGGAATAATCGATTACACTTAATGATAATCGATTATTTTGAGTTAGTTTTCAAAAACTCAATTTTATACTTCAAAAATATTTTCAAGTAGTTTAAATCATCATCATACTCACTCTCAGTCAATTTAGATTAACATTAACTCATGCACAAAGAATACACATCCAAAATAAGCTAATCAAAACAACACAACTTATAAACTACTCTTATTACACATTATGATATTCATATCTTCTTCTTGACTTAGTTCATGTCCTTGGTCAGCTTCAACTCTCAGAATCCACCCTTTTTTCTCATCAAAACTCTCATGCTCTCTCATACTTCAGAGCTTAGTTGATTCACTACTCCATGAATCTCAACAATCTCCCCCTTTTTGATGATGACAAACCATTATGTTTTGCCAACCAGCTTTTCACATTGTTAGATATAAGTAGCTTATTCCTTGTTCATATTTAGACACCTGCAAAACAAACTCAAACCTTTCTCCCCCTTTGGACAACATAAAAAACAAATAGGTACATATATATATGTCCAGATATGGAGAATCAATTTTTGCAGATTGCATATGTATTGATATATGCACAAGAGTCATTTGCTCAAAATCAATGCCACAAGACTAACTTAATATCAAGAAATCAGTCAAGCATTATCACCATAGGCATTGTTCCAATCCAAATTTATATCAGAACTTGTATCAGAGAATTTTATACCAAATTAACACAATTGATTACACATGATACATCAACTACAATAATTCACTCAAAAATGCATACCAATGCACAAAATAAACCAATATGGCAACATCAAAATTCAAACCAGAGTAACCAAACACAATATAACCACAATTAAATTCATATTGCACCAGAATTAAAATTGTTCAAACCAAGATAAAATCAAATTCAAATGTTCAGAAATTAAAATCATTACAGCCCAATTGAAATTTAGAACAGAAATTTTAAAACTAAAACTAGAACTTTTAAAACTCCTAAACGCATCACTCTGAATCCTCTTGCGTTCCAAGTTGAGCCTTAATCCTAGCAATCTCATGATCAAGGTTATCAAATCGATCAAGAATTCCAGAATAATATGACTCATGCTTCCTTGACATTTCCATCACAACATCAAGCTTATTGATCATAATCTTTTCAAATAGAGAAAAGCTTTAGGTTCTGATTCTTGCTCTTGCACTAGTTCATGCTCCACTTGTGGTGGTAGTTCCACATCATGAGATGGAACTCCATCTTCGTCCGTTGTCGGTTCCGATGTTGGAGGAACATCACCTTTGAACACCCATTTATCTTCTTGCTTTAGCATCCCCATATGATGCAAAGAAGATTTTTCAATCTTATTTGAGGCATGGAGAATTATCTTTTTCTCCCTTTGAAGATCCACACCATCTTTCTCAAAAGTTCTAGACAACAATAAAGCATAGGGTATTGGACCATCCTCCTTTCTCCTAGCCTTCTAGATACAATCATTCACAACAGATACCCAGTCTATTTTAACCTTTTTCTTAATGACATGCATAAGCAAAATATCATCTCTAGACATTTGAGCGTGGTTATGAAGCCTAGGTTTAAGCACACAAACTATTATAAAAGAAATCAACCTAGAGTTTTTCTTCATACCTCTAGCTAGAAGTTTGTTGTAATTTTTGGTCTCCGGGTTCCTTTGACAATCCCGAAAGGTTGTCGGCTCTTCAAAGTCACCAAAATTGAAGGGTTGGGGCTTCACACTTCCTGTTCCACTAAGCCCATTCACTTCTTTCAAAGTTAGTCCATCAAGCTTTATAAGCTTTCCTTTCACCACTGATTGCATTATTCCCTCATTGCTTGAGGCAAAACACAAGAACAGCTTAATGAGCTCCAGGTAATACGGACCTTCCAACTCCAAGAACTTCCCAAGCTCTTGATGCTCCAATAAAGGAGGAAAACTAAAACCCTCACTCTTGAACGACTCCAACTTCAAAGTCTTTGGAGGAATGATTCTCCTACCCGCATACCACTCAAAGTAGTAGTCTTAGGTTTCTTTGTTAGCAAACCATTTGGAGATTAGTTGCTCAGCTCCGGTGGGCAGAGGTCTTTTGCTCCCCCTAACTTCAAGCTTCTTGGTTCTCTTGGAAGATGAGGCCATTTTGTGATTAAAGATGGGTTCTTAGTTAGAGAAGAGAAAATGAAGAAGAATGTAAGATAGAAGGGTTAGGGTTTGTGTGTGAGAGTTGAGAGAATGTGTGGGTTTTATAGAGACTAAAAGGGTAAAGTAATTTTAAAGCCCTAGATATCGGATTGGGTAGAAGAGAGGTGCCACTTATGAAGGAAAATGGAGGTTGGGAGTTGGCATGAATAAAACCGTTCAAAAACTGTCTAGAAAACCAAGGTTTGCGTAAATAATCAATCATCTATACAAATAATCAATTATTTGTAACAGTAAAATTAGCCTAAAAACCCTCTCTACACTAAATAATTGATTAGTTTTGGAATAATCGATTATTCCAGAGACTCATGTCTCATTTGTGCTTCCAGATAATTGATTATTTCCAGAATAATTCATTATTCCAGAGGCTTATTCTTTCAATCCTTCCCAGATAATCGATTATGTGCCAAATAATTGATTATTCCAAAGACTTCTGGAATTCTACTTCTTCCCAGATAATTGATTATTTTCAAAATAATTGATTATTTTCCTAGTGTTACTTAAAATAATCGATTAAATTTTACAATAATCGATTATTGCAGAGAAGTTTTGTTTCTCTTACTCTGAACCTCTTAACCATTCCCCATCCATTTCATCTCTTAAAAATACTCTTTTATACACCACATGTCAATGTTCTAGACACATCAATCAAGTTTTATTCAAACAATCACACTCAAGTGTACATTCACAATCAATTCAAACAAGACTCATTGATAATTCCAAGTTCAATTCTCAACTGATTAAATCTTTCTTTTGGTAGAGGTTTTGTAAATATATCAGCTAATTGTTTATTTGTTTCAACAAACTCTACTACACAATCATTCTTTTGAACATGATCTCTTAATAAATGATGTCTTATTTCTATATGTTTTGTCCTAGAGTGTAAGATTGGATTTTTGGTTACATTGATTGCACTTGTGTTATCACATCTTAACGGAATTTTGTTCAATTCAGTTCCATAATCTCTTAGTTTTTGTTTCATTTAGAGGATTTGTGCACAACAGCTGCTAGCAACTATGTATTCAGCCTCAACTGTACTTAAAGCAACACATGCTTTCTTTTTGCTATGCCATGAGACAAGTGCACTTCCAAGTAGGTGACAAGTACCACTTGTGCTTTTCCTATCAAGTCTACACCCAGCATAGTTTGAATCCGAATAACCTATCAGACTTAGTGAGACTCCTTTTGGATACCATAAACCTACATTTGTTGTTCCTTTTAGATATTTAAGAATTCTTTTAACAGATTTCATGTGAGACTCTTTTGGATTTGCCTAAAATCTTACACACAAGCACATAGCAAACATTATATCAAGTCTACTAGCTATCAAATATAAAAGTGATCCAATGATACCTCTATATTTTGAGTTGTCAGCGGCTATCCCTTTCTCATCCAAGTCAAGATTGCATGAGTTTGATATTGGTATTGCAACCTCCTTACACCCTTCCATACCAAACTTTTTCAATAGTTCATTGCAATACTTGCTTTGACTTATAAAGATTCCATCACTCATTTGTTTGATTTGTAACCCCAAAAAGAATGTAAGCTCCCCATCATGGACATCTCAAATTCACCTTGCATGGTCTTAGAAAATTCTTTGCATAGAGAGATTAGTAGATCCAAAAATAATGCCATCCACATAGATTTGAACATACATTGTATCATTGTTAAATTTCTTCACAAACAATGTATTATCTAATTTACCTCTAACATAGTCATTCTCAATCAAAAATTTGCTCAGCCTATCATACCATGATCTTGGAGCTTGTTTCAAGCCATAAAGTGCCTTTTTAAGTTTGTACACATGATTTGGAAACTTAAAATCAACAAAACCAGGTGGTTGCTCCACATGCACTTCTTCTTGTATTAAACCATTTAGAAAAGCACTTTTCACATCCATTTGGTAAAGCTTGAAATTCATTATTGAATCATAAGAAAGAAGTAATCTAATGGCTTCTATCCTTGTTACAAGGGAAAAAGTCTCATCATAGTCAATTCCCTCTTCTTGATTATACCCCTTAGCCACTAACCTTGCCTTATTTCTTATAATGATTCCAGATTCATCAAGCTTATTCCTAAAAACCCATTTAGTTCCAATAATTGGATAATCACTTGGTAATGGCACTAAATCTCAAACTTCATTCCTTTCAAATTGGTTTAATTCCTCTTGCGCCATTAACCAATGTTCATCATGTAGTGCTTCATCTGTTGTTTTGGGTTCAACTTGTTAAACAAAAGCCATAGTGTTACAAATATTCTTGATGGATCTTCTAGTTGACACTCATTTACCAATGTTTCCAATTATATTTTCAATTGATAAGTCCTTAGAAGTCTTCTATTCCTTAGGCAATTGTTCACTTGACTTTTCAATGGTTTCAATTGATTCACTCTCTTTAGGCATTTCACTTTGATCATTTTCTAAGGGAGGTTGATCAAGAAAATCAGTGAAGTCCTCTATTTCAGCTTGCTTTGTTTCTTGCTTGTTAGTCTCATCAAACACAACATGTACTGATTCTTCAACTACTAGAGTTCTCTTGTTATATACTCTATAGGCTTTTCTATTTGTAGAATAACCCAAGAAAATTACTTCATCAGCTTTAGCATCAAATTTTCCAAGTTGTTCTTTTCCATTGTTCAGCACAAAACATTTACACCCAAATACTCTTAAGTATGAAATATTAGGCTTCCTTCCATTATAAATCTCATAAGGTGTTTTTTTTAGAATAGGCCTAATTAGAACCTTATTTAACACATGACATGCTATGTTAATTGCATCAGCCCAAAAGTATTTAGGTAGTGTAGTCTCATTCAACATAGTCCTAGCTAATTCCTCAAGAGACCTATTTTTCCTTTCCACAACCCCATTTTGTTGAGGTGTCCTAGGTGCTGAAAAATTATGATTAATGTCATGTTCTTCACAGAATTTTTGGAACAAAACATTTTGGAATTCACCTCCATGATCACTTCTAATTGAGGTGATATTTGTGTTTTTCTCATTATGAACAAGCTTAGCAAATTTCTTAAAAGCATTGAAAACTTCACTTTTATTTGCAAGAAACATAACCCAAGTGAATCTTGAGTAATCATCTACCATAACTAGCCCATAGTAATTCCCTCCTAGACTCATGGTTCTTGAAGGACCAAAAAATCCATGTGAATTAATTGTAAAGGTCTAGGAGTTGAAATCATATTTTTGCTTTTAAAGCTAGCCTTCACTTGCTTGCCTTTTTGACAAGCATCACATAGTTTGTCCTTGCTGAACTTGAGTTTAGGTAATCCAATTACTAACTCCTTTCTACTAAGTTTGTTCAAGTGATCCTTGTGAATATGTGCAGCACTTCTATGCCAAAGCCAAATATTATCTTCTTTGTTTATCAAACACTTAGTGTTAGAAATTGTAATTGAATTTTCCAAGTCTAGCATGTAAACGTTGTCAATTCTTCTTCCAATGAATCTAATTTCTTTTGTCAATTTATCACAGATTAAACAACAAGTTTTATAAAATTGAATTTTAAATCCTTCTTCACCAGCAAGTTGAAGTTCTCTGAATCAGAATCTTCAGAGCTTGAGTCTTCACATATTTCTTTGCCTTTGATTGATTTTAAGGCTTTTAGAGACACTCATTTTCCCTTTTTGTCTTGCTGTTCATTTTCCTCAAAAATGTGTAGCTTTTGCTCATGCTCTCTTAGCTTTCCAAAGAGAGTTGCAAGGGTCAATGAAGCTAAGTCCTTTGATTCTTCTATTACAGTAACCTTTGGTTGCCAAGATCTATCCAACCATTGTAACACTTTCAAATTTAGTTCTTCTTCTTCAAATTTCCTGCCAAGATCAACAAGGTGATTTATCAAGTGTGTAAACCGTTTTTGAAAATCAGAAATTGGTTCACCATGATTCATTCTCAACAATTCATATTCTCTAATGAGAGTATGCTTTCTAGATCTTTTTACATCACTTGTTCCTTCATGGGTAACTTGTAATGTATCCCACATTTCTTTAGCTAACTTGCATTGAGAAATTCTAAAAAACTCATCAATAGACAATGCAAATGTTATTATGTTCTTTGCTCTATAGTCATGTTGAGCTCTCTTTTTCTCATCATCACTTTACTCACTCCAATGTTTTTCTTTCTTTCCATCACTATCTTTGGTCATAGGGATATAGGGTCCATTTTCTATTGAATCCCACACAACAATGTCAATTGCTTCAATGAAAATTCTGATCCTATTTTTCCAATAGACATAGTTTTCACCATTGAAAACAGGAGGTCTATGAATAGACACACCCTCACCATAAGGTAGGTTGTTGTTGGCCATATTGGAAATCTTGATTAACACTCAAGAACCTTGCTCTAGATACCAATTGTTAGAAAAGAATGGCTCAATCCAAGAGGGGGGGTGAATTGGATTCTATGACACTTAAAAAATTTGCAGAGTTATAAGGATCTTTATTTCAACTTAAACTTTTCTAATATGAATTCTCAAAGAAGTTCCTTGAAAGACTTGCCAATGGGAATGAGTCCTATATGCTTTCTTGATTAATCTTGATTAAGTTCAATGTTAAGAATCACTAATATGCAATACTTTGGATTCAGTTTAAAGCAATGTTATGCATACAAACATATTAATCAAGATCAGCCACTTTAACACTCAACCAAGATTTTGCTCAATATAAAAGATAAGAGTGAGAGAGAAGAATGCACAAGTATTTTATCCTGGTTCAGCCACTCAACATGTGACCTACATCCAGTCCTCAATCATAACCTAATCAAGATTTGTTCCACTATCTCAATGAAGATGTTTTACAAGCATACCACACATGCATATGCTCCTACATTCAAGATAACCACTTTCTTGCCCCCAAGAAAGCACTTCTTGTAGAAACCCACTACAAGAATTCCTTACTACTTGAGACACCTACTCAAGATTTCCCTTACACTTTACACAAAGAATTAAAGGAACGAATTCACCTGGAGGCTGAACAAATCAGACTGTGAATTCCAAAAGCAAATCTTAATCTTCCTCTCCCAAGAATGTAGTGATGATGATGATCATTTTCAATGAATTTCACAAAATATTTTTCTTCTTGGTTTCACAAAGAAAACACCCTAAGAAGGTCACAAAGACTTCACAATATAGTTTTTCTCTCGTTGATTCTCAATTCATTCTCAGTTTTGAAGTTTCAAAGTGTGAAAGCTATTTATAAAAATTTTAGAACCAGATAATCGATTATTTTAAAGGATAATCGATTATTTTGCTCTTCATGATTTCTGGAAATCACTTAAGAACAGAATAATCGATTTTTTTGCAGTATATTTGATTATTCTAGAGAGTGCTTCCTGGAATAATCGATTATTTCACAGATAATCGATTATTACAGCAAGGCTCTTTTCACCTGTGGCTAGAATAATCGATAACACTTAATGATAATCGATTATTTTGAGTTAGTTTTCAAAAACTCAATTTTATACTTCAAAAATATTTTCAAGTGTTTTAAATCATCATCATACTCACTTTCATTCAATTTAGATTAAAATTAACTCATGCACAAAGCATACACATCCAAAATAAGCTAATAAAAAACAACACAACTTATAAGAACTTATAAACTACTCCTACTACACATTATGATATTCGTATCTTCTTCTTGTGTGTCCTTGGTTAGCTTCAACTATCAGAATCCACCCTTTGTTATCATCAAAACTCTCATGCTCTCTCATACTTCAAAGCTTAGTTGATTCACTACTCCACGAATCTCAACAAACGGCCTATTTTGGAGTTGAATTTAACTCATAACGGTCATGTTTGGAATGGCCCGTTCTCAATGAGGGTTTTAGACCTTTTTAGTAGTTTGGAATGGCCCGTTCTAGTTTGGAAACGCCCCATTCCAGTTTTGGGAATGGCTTATTCCGTTTTGGGAACAACCCGTTATGGGCTATTAAAACACCTTTATTGGGCTTTGGGCCTTCTGATGTCATATCATGTTGTTTCCATGCTTTGGGAGCTCCTTTTCTTTGATAATAGAAGTCAATTCCCTTAATCTAAGGTATGAAAATTGTGGTGTTACAATTCTCCCCCCTTTTAGAAATTTCGTCCCCAAATTTATCAAAAATCTGAACAGATGAACTTCATGGATCTTGCTCTCTACTGCCAAATAACACTTTCCTAAATATTTCCCATCAAAACTATACTAGTAGAAAGTCACATGTAACCTCACTACCTCATTGATGTACAAGTTTATCACTCTCTCTAAGGAATATCTATTATCAATAAGGGTAAGACAAGCAAACTTGGTGAGTCTATCAACTATAACCCAAAAAGAATCAAATTTCTTAAGCATCTTTAGGCAAACCTACAACCAAGGTCTATCTACACACATCTCACTTCCAAAATGAGACGTCTAAAGGCTATAAAAATCCTAAAGACTTCAAGTGTTCTACCTTAGACTTTTAGCTTACTATGCACGAGTACACAAATTCCTCTACTTCTCTCTACACTTTAGGCCACCAGAATATCTCCCTAAGGTCCTGATACATCTTAATAGCTCCTAAATGAATGCTAAGAGTACTCTTATGTCCTTCCTCTAAGATCATCTTCCTTAATTTGGGATTACTAGGGACATAGTTTCTATCCTTGAACCCCAAAACACCATCAACTTGCACTCGTAAAGGGCTATCTATACCCTTACCAATCCTCTCCACTTGGCTCACTAAGAAAGGATCTAACTCCCGGCTTCTCTAATCTCATCCATTAATTCACTAGTCACTTTCAACATACTCAATTCAATGCTCCTAAGGGTA
Organism: Cajanus cajan; assembly: GCF_000230855.2. Classification (NCBI taxonomy): domain Eukaryota; kingdom Viridiplantae; phylum Streptophyta; class Magnoliopsida; order Fabales; family Fabaceae; genus Cajanus; species Cajanus cajan. The sequence goes on from NC_138518.1 coordinate 21,118,326, forward strand.
AGCTCACATACCAAACTTAAGTCTCTAAATTCTTCAATCAAATCCAACCTTTCAATCATTAAAGATGATAGGTGAATGGTCATCCTAATCAAGGCATCTACCACAATATTAGTTTTACTTTTATTAGCCTCTAGAAGGATTAATCACCTAAGTGTAAGTTCACTACGTACTCATACTCGGTCTCCAAGTCTTGTCACCAAAATGAATCAACTAATTATGTTTCTCCATTTTTCTTCAACAATCCATTCGTTACTCGAGTCATACCTAGTTTCACATTACTAGGAGTAATCTCACAAGTCAAACTTAAATTCTTAGACCGAGATAAAAGGTCCATCTCTCTAATCTTTAGGGAAGTTAACTGCAGAGGTTTCCTACTTAAAACATCCACCACCACATTCGCTTTACTCATATAATAACTAAGATTAAAATCCTAGTCCTTAAGAAACTCCAACTATCTCTTTTGTCTCATATTTAACTCCTTCAGGTCAAACGAATATTTAAAGCTCTTATGATCACTAAATACCTTGAGCTTAGAATCATATAGGTAGTGTCTCCAAATCCTAGTATAAATATTAAAACCGCTAACTTAAGGTCATGGGTAAGGTAATTCCTCTCACGAATTTTCAGTTTCCTAGAAACATAAGCTATTACCCTTCCTTCTTGCATCAACACTCCACCCGAACCCATCTTAGAAGCATCAATGTATACCATAAAAGACTTACTAAAATCCGGTAATATAACATCAGGCAATCTTTCCTTAAGAGTTTGGAAACTACTCTCACACTTATTATCCCACATAAAGGCAACTTTCACTCCCTGGTCAATCCAGTCAAAGGTAATGATATCTTAGAAATTTCCTTAATAAATCTCCTATAATAATAAGTTAACCTAAGAAAACTCCTATCCTCACTAACTGACTTTGGTATCTCCCACTTAAGCATAACTTTTACCTTAGATAGACCTACGTTATACCTTTGCTAGAAATTATAGGACCTAGAAAACTCACCTCATACAATCAAAAATCATACTCATATAACTTAGCGTAAAGTTATCTTGGATATATCTTCACCCTCATCACCAATATGATGATATCACACCCTAAGGTCAATCTCACTAAACACACAAACATTTACCAATTGTTCCATAAGGTCATCTATCCTCATATCAACATACAAGCATATCAAATCATATTAGAATACTTACTTTAAACATTCATATATATACCATCCCTAAGCATGTACGAATCAATCACCATTTACACCATATAGCATGCACATGAACCAACTTTACCTCATAACATCATACAACCTTAAACAACCTCTTAATCTACATGGTAACACCTCAGAACATCATAACAAAATCAGTTTTTATCCTTACATTGCCTAATAACTCAAAAATATCATGACACCATACATATCCCTTCAAGAACTATCAAAGAAAATGATACATAGAGAGTTATACTCAACCAAATGATCTCAAACTTATCTAAAAAGAAAGCTAAGAGAATAAGCTACAACTCTTATGAATACATGAGATTCTAAAAAGATCATCCTCTTAGCTAAAAATTCAAAAACCACAATAGATATATTCATCGGTTATAGCTAGACCTCTGATCACCAAAGTAGCTATAGTCGGAGTTCTAGACCTCTGTTTTACCTAATTCCAGTTCCATTGGAAAGATAACGTCCAAGGCTACAACTTTTGTGAAGACTATAAAATCTAAATCTGATGGAAATATGCCAAGGCCAAGGAATCCAAGAGGTGATACTTTAAAAGAACCAAGAGGAATGGGATGATGTTGAAGATCTTTTCATATGTTGTGTATAAACTTGTACATAGTTTCCTTGTATAGGCTTATTTTTTCCTTTATATTTGTGAGGCACTTTATTTCATTTTATAGACCACTTTCTATTTTTTCAGTAGTAAAAGTGGGGTGACATTTAGCAATGCTTGAGGGTGTGACTGGTAATTGGGTCAGAATTGGGCTAAGGTAAAATTTTACATATTTGACTCATTTTGCTCCTAATTTTTCATAGGTTTGATCTAGCTAGGTCTCATCATCTTTGAATGGACCTAACTAGACCAAACCAAACATTTTTGAAATTAATTCAAGGAGCAAAATGGAACCAAGGCCGCCTAGCTTGCCTTAGCTTCTACCTTTGGCCGAATTGCTTCTCACACTTGGAAGCCTTGAGAAGCTTGTGCTACAAGCTTCTCCTTGACTTGCTTCCCAAGTAAGCTAAGTGAGAAGCTTGCTCCACAAGCTTCTTAACTAGCTTGGAAGGTCAAGCAACTCAACCATTGTTAAAGTTAGCTTGCTCCTTGAGCTACCTCCTTCTATATATTTGTAACTCTAACCTTTTCCCTCACTTTGGATGAATAATAATTATAATTTTCTCTCAAATTTTCTCTTCCAAAGACTTAGAATTTCGTGGAGAACTTTCTCCCTTAGGTTCCTTCACAAAGGTTCCAACCTTTGTGCCTTGGTGCCTAAATCTTCTAGCTTCTTAAAGAAGCTATTGAACCTCCTTGTTGCTTCTCCACCATTGAAGCTTCTTCAAGGTGTTTCTCTCTTCATTGGCGTGTCAACCTCAAGAGAAGAAAGGTATTGAAGGTGGAGAGTGAAGAAGAACATCAACCACTTCTACTCACTTCCATCAAAATATGTCAATAACGAACTCGTACGGGCACAACAAAACTACAATACAAACATCCCCTGCGCCAGACAGCAAAGAGTGCACCAAAGTCCAAGACCACGAAAATATCTTATAACACTTCCATACTCACTCTTTTCCATCCCAAACTTATACCCAAGCTTCCCACCACAATCCTAAACCAAAGTAACTCACATATTCAACACAAAAGACTCAGAACTGAACTAAACCCACACGCAACCCAAATCATAAAAAAAAAGGTTAACATGCAAGCATCAAAATTCAAAGAAATCACCAATATTTCAATCTCTAATCAAGAATTCCCAAAATCCCACTTTTTAACATACAACCTCTTTGAATTCAATCGCTACAACTATAGGTTTCAGAAACTCTATCAACCATAAACTCTCAATACACTCGACAAATCAATGTCGCACCCACATCCAAGGTTCCAATAGTTTCTCGTTCATTAGGATGATGTTTCCTCCACTACTACTTGCACATATGATTACAACACAAGAGATACCACCCAACCACTACTTGTTACGCAAGTAAGAAGTATCAAAACAAATAAGAAATCATAATAATGAAGAAAAGTAATAGAAATAACATCAACTAAGCTATATCATGTCTACTAGCCATATCTTAAGAAGAGAAACACCTAATTAAACAAAATAGCAACAACACCAAGAGAACAACATCATCATCATCATCAAGAAAAGCATAACCAAAGTACACAACAAACAAAACATTTTCAAAGTACACAACGGAATCATGATAAGCACATAACACACACGTTCGGTTTGAATCAACCAGGCTCTAATACCACTAAATGTGACACCCTCTACCCCGACACACATATAGAATGATTATAAAACATATTCTTGGGTTAAATAAAAACTTTAGAATTAAAACAATGGTTCATTAACATAAGAGTAGAGAATTCACATTCATAAACTTAAAACGTGGTCAAATGTCGAATTTATAGAAAAATGAAACGAATTTTTCCAAAATAATAATGAAATCCTAAACTAAGTCTAGCCATGCCCCGATGTCACATATCCTATCAGAGCATGCCCAACTGAAGCCTAAGCCTCATCACCAACATTCTCATGCTGATGATCACCAGCAACACAATTTAAACACATACAAAAAACAACAAGGGAGTGAGAAACATCTCACTCGGTTTTAAGTGTAAAAATAACAGTTAGGTAACACACACAAATCATAACAAGCACAGTCATAGATACACATTAATAAGGTGCAAATTCAAATTATACATACAATAGTAACACATACACAGTCATTCATCATGCAATGATGTTATGGACTCGACTCGTAGATGCATGCATGTAGCATCATTCACTTGTCTCATAATCACATATCACGTGGTACGCTGCCGAAGCAACATACCTGGAGTAGTCTAGTTGTACATGTCAGCTCAACCGCGCACTCTCAACTAGAAGGATGTACTGTTAGGGTCTCGTCGGGATAGCAAAGCCGCGCAAGATACGTCCCATGCACCCAAATGGGAAGAACTGAGCCTTCCAAACTGCATTATCCCCTAGGACTCCCCCAAGAAGTTTTCTCACTTGGAGGGCCTTCCCTAACGTTGTACTCCATATCGTACCCCATCACATAAATGCATATGATGCATGTCACACATTCACAAACTCATGGACTTATCACTTTACTTGTCATGGAATTTCATGTCTTATCTCATTTCATCACATTTCACATTCTCATAGTCATAGTGCTCACAATAGCACGTCATTCACATCATGTCTCGTGTCATTTTATCTCATAATATCATATCAAAAATCATATGTTCACTTTTCACATTTTCTCGTCATATTCACATAGTCTCATACAAGGAACTTCTCATAGTCATATATAAAATAACCATACCCAGAAATTATCCAAAACATGAATCCATCATCAATTTTATATATAATGCCTCAAAATTCATCCAAAGATCATATCCCTAATTTTACTTCATAGGGTTTCTCACAAGAACTCACAGAGCACTCTAATTTATACCAAAACTTGTCTATTTTTGAAATTAAACACATATTCACACTCAGCAAACATCAAGGAACAAAACAGAAAAGTCAGAAGCCAAAACAGAAAACATTCAAATTTGTTTGTTTCTCGTAGGGTTTCCCGTAGGAACCCATAAGGAACTCTAATCCATGTCAAAACATATCTATTCTTGAAATTGAACACATATTTACACTCAACATCACCTAAGGAATGCAACAGAGCATTCAAAAAGCAAAATAGAAAACATTCATATTTTGCTTGTTCCTAGAAGCATGCATCAGGCAAGGGATTGAGGGCTAATCCTACTACCCAATAATTATTCTCACTCCCACTACTAGAAAAATGGAAATTAGAGACGGAAAGAATCCGTCACAAAATTATTAGTGACGGAATTTGTGACGAATTTTGGGTCGTCACAAAAAATGGCGTCACAAAATATTTAGTGACGGAAAAATTAGTCCGTCACAATTAGTGACGGAAATATGTCGTCACTAACTAATAAATTTTCCGTCGCAATTTGTGAGGGAACGCATTCGTCACAGACTGTGAGGGATTCAAAATCCGTCACAAATTGTGAGGGATTCAAAATCCGTCACAAAATCCTAATTTTTTATTTTTACGAATTTTTAAATAAAAAATAATTAAATTATTCCAGATTTATTAATTATATAATATATATTATTTTCACTTTTTTTTTCCTAATTCATATTTTAATTTCTTATACTTCAAAATGACAACTTATTATTTAAATTAATTCATTTCTTATGTTTTAATTTTTAATCTTTTGATGAAAAAAATATTTTAGTTTCATAAATTTTTAATTATTTTTTTGGCAAAATATGATTTATTTATACATAATTATTAAATATAATAATTGTGCAGTAAAATTTTACAGATTGTGACAGAATTTGTGACGGAATACAATTTTTAAAAATATTCCATCACAGAATCCGTCACAAATTGTGAGGGATTCAAAATCCGTCACAAAATCCTAATTTTTTATTTTTATGAATTTTTAAATAAAAATAAGTAAATTATTCCAGATTTATTAATTATATAATATATATTATTTTCACCTTTTTTTCTAATATACAAGTGTTAATTATAAAGTGTGTTATATAATATATATAATACACTGTATAATTATATATATATATATATATTTTTACCTTTTATTAATTTATAATATATATTAAATTATTCCATTTAAGTGTATTATAAAGTATGATGATAATATTTTTATATATTTATTGATAGACTTAGTTGTACTTTTTATTAAATGATCAAGCACAATGAATTTTTTAGCATCAACCATTACATATATATATATATAGTTATATATAATTATATATAATTTATAAATATACTTTTATATATTTATTTTTAGATTTTTAGTTAAAATGCAAATTAATATTGTCTTTTTATAATTTCATAAGTATTTTTAAATTAAAAGTTTTTTCCTAATTCATATTTTAATTTCTTATACTTCAAAATGACAACTTATTATTTAAATTAATTCTTTTCTTATGTTTTAATTTTTAATCTTTTGATGGAAAAAAATATTTTAGTTTCACAATTTTTTAATTATTTTTTTAGAAAAATATTTTTTATTTATACATAATTCTTAAATATAATAATTGTGCAATAAAAATTTTTATTTTGAGAGGGATACGTAATCCCTCACAAATTGTGACAGAATTTGTGACGGAATACAATTTTTAAAAAGTTTCCGTCACAGAATCCGTCACAAATTGTGAGGGATTCAAAATCCGTCACAAAATCCTAATTTTTTATTTTTACGAATTTTTAAATAAAAAATAATTAAATTATTCCAGATTTATTAATTATATAATATATATTATTTTCACCTTTTTTTTCTTTCTAATATACAAGTATTAATTATAAAGTGTATTATATAATATATATAATACATTTTATAATTAATTATATGTATGTATATATTTTTTTCACCTTTTATTAATTATATAATATATATTAAATTATTCCATTTAAGTGTATTATAAAGTATGATGATAATATTTTTATATATTTATTGATAGACTTAATTGTACTTTTTATTAAATGATCAAGCACAATGATTTTTCTAGCGTCAACTATTATATATATATATAACTATATATATATGTATATAGTTATATATAATTATATATAATTTATAAATATACTTTTATATATTTATTTTTATCTTTTTTAGTTAAAATGCAAAATAATATTGTTTTTTTATAATTTCATAAGTATTTTTAAATTAAAAGTTTTTTCCTAATTCTTATTTTAATTTCTTATACTTCAAAATGACAACTTATTATTTAAATTAATTCATTTCTTATGTTTTAATTTTTAATCTTTTGATGAAAAAAATATTTTAGTTTCATAATTTTATAATTATTTTTTTAGCAAAATATTTTTTATTTATACATAATTCTTAAATATAATTATTGTACAATAAAATTTTCTATTTTGAGAGGGATACATAATCCCTCACAAATTGTGACGGAATACAATTTTTAAAAATCTGTCACAGATAACCGTCACAAAATTATTCATTAAATTTTGTGACGTATTTTTGTGACGAAATATTTAGAGAGGAATCAAAATCCGTCACTAAATCCGTTGCAAAATTTTTTTTTTATTAGTGACCCCGTTTCTGACGGAATTGTTAGAGACAGAAATTTTTCCGTCACAAACTCTGTGACACCCTCTACCCCAACATATATATATATATATAATAATAAAAAGAAATATCTTATTGGATAAAAAAAATATTTAAAATTGAAACGACAATTCCAATAATCATGTGAGTAGAGAATTCACATTCATGTCCTTAATCCAAATAGCAAATAAAATTACAAAGAATAAAAATTGAATTTTCCAAAATATATACTTTAATAAATCATAAACAATGTCATATTCTAATTCTATCTATGTCCCGATGTCACATGTCCTATCAGAGCAAAATCCCACATAGAAGCCTAAGCTTCATCACCAACATCCTCAGCCTCACGCTGATGATCACCTGTATAACAGTTAAAATAGAACAACACGAGAAAAGGGAGTGAGAAACATCTCACTCTGGCTCACAGTGTAGAAATATACGCCGAATAGCCAAACACAAACAAAATAAGTATAACATAGATAAATTAATAATAACATCACACTCATCCAAGACATAAACCATCACTTTATCATATAACATTAAGAATGCATATGCATGGACACGGACTACATATTATCATGCATGTGGCGCCAATAAAACATCACATGGCATATTGCCGCTAGCAATACACGAAGAGTAGTCTAGGAGTACATGCCGGGTCACACCCTCTGCACACTCTCACTAGAAGGATATACTACCAGAGTCTCGTCGGGATAGCTAAGCCGCGCAAGATACATCCCATGCACACAATGGGCGAGACTGAGACTTCCAAACCGAGCTATCCCCAAGGACTAATCCCCAAAGCTTTTACACTAGGGGGCCTTCTCTGGCGGTGTATTCCATATCGTACCCTTAAAACACTTATGCAAATGATGCATGTCATTCAAGACTCTATGCATTCTCATATCTCATTATCATTTCTCATTCCCATATCACATTATCATGTCTCATTATCACTTTTCACATCATCTCATCATATTCACATAGTCATCACTTTTCACATCATCTCATCATATTCACATAATCATCATTTTTCACATCATCTCATCATATTCACATAGTGTCTACAAAGCACTCAAAATCATATCAAAATTGATCTATTTTCAAAAATAAACACATATTTATACATCTCATTCAACAAGGAATACATCAGAACAATCAGAAAGCAAAACAGAAAATATTCATATTTTGCCTGTTTCTCATAGGGTTCCCACAGGAACCCACAGAGCACTCTAATTCATATCAAAAGTTGTTTATTTTCAAGATTATATACATATTTACACTCAGCAAATATCAAGAAACACAACAGAAAACTCAGAAGGTAAAACAGAAAACATTTAAAATTTGCCTCTTACAATTATCAATGCATTCCCTTAGGGTTTCCCATAGGAACCCATAGAAATCTCAATTCATACCATTAATTACATATAAGAAAACAATAGGCAAAACAGATACAATTGGGAAAAATCCCTCATACATAAGCATACAAAAAATGCAACAAACATAGGATTGGGGGCCAATCCCACTACCCAGCATACAATCCCACACCCAGAGCGAGGTTTCTCACTCTCCCCTTACCTGGATGAGCAGAAGACAAAGGTGTGATCTAAGGTCGTTCCTGAGTACTCTTCCTTAGAGCTCTTTGTTTCTCTTTTTTTTTTCCTAACCCTTTAGAACGCAAATGAGGTAGATAGGGTTAACGTTACCTGACTCCTTAAAATTAATCCATTGGGCTAGATTAACCCAACCCATTTTCCTTCTCTTCTAACCCACTTCTCTTTTTCCTCAAAATAATTAAATAAAATAAATACATGTATATTATAAAATATTTTTCCTCTATAATAATAATATATTTCTGACCCAAAATATAATAAAATAATTTCAATAACAAAATATCATATTAAATCAATCTTCTCTTAAAACATATAAATATTTATTTAAATATGCTAATAAAAAATACTTATTTAATACGTACAAAATAATTGTCCAAAACAATAATTATTTAAAACGTACAAAATAATATTCTTCTATAATTATTAAAATAATTATGACCAAATACCATATAATAATAATAATTATTATTATTATAATAATAATAACTTTATTGAAAACTGGGGTGTTACAAACTCTAAAAATAAGTAGTCCGTCACAAAAATAAAATTTTCGTCACAAAAGTCGTCACTATTAGTGACGACATTTTATCCGTCACAAATTTTCGTCACAAATTTTAACTTTTTTAGTAGTGTCCCCCGAGTGAGGTTTCTCACTCCTCCCTTACCTGGATAAGAAAAAGACGAAGCTAGAGCAGAATCCGGTTGATTTCCTTCTCTTGGTTCTCCTTGGTCTTCAGAGAGTGTCAAAAGTGGCCAGAATGACCTATTTCGGACCCAAAACGGGCCCTTCTAGATCTTTTCATCATGTGTTAAATTCGCATCTAGAATAGCCCATTATTAAACCAGAACGGCTTGTTCTAGAGTTGAGTTTAACTCATAACGGTCATGTTTGGAAGGACTCGTTCTCAACTAGGGTTTTAGACTTTTTTAGTAGTTTGGAATGGCCCGTTCTAGTTTGGGAATACCCCGTTCTAGTTTTGGGAATAGGCCATTTCGTTTTGGGAACATCCCGTTCTGGGCTACTAAAACACCCTTATTAGGCTTTGGGCCTTCTGATGTCATATCATGTTGTTTCCATGCTTTGGGAGCTCCTTTTCTTTGATAATAGAAGTTCATTCCCTTAATCTAAGGTATGAAAATTGGAGTGTTACAACTGACGTAAAAGACTGATTTTCCACTAGTATAATGATTTAGTCTTCATATTATCAATTAATTAAAATGTTTGTGAATAATAGTTAATTAATAGCTTTATTTGTCTGTATGCCATGTCTTTGGGATGGTTATACAAGGAATTGATTTGATTTTGATTTTATTAGTTAGTAATATCGTATTTTATAAATGCCTCGATGAATTAATGTTTGACATGAAATTGCAAGAAAGGGTGTGAGGATTTAAGTAGAAGAATAATATATTAATGTTACATATAAATTGGTCATTTTTGTCTTAAAATTAAGTAAATAAAATAAAATTTAAAACTAAGAATGAGTAAGATAATTTTTTTTAGAGCAATTAATGATTTTTATATCATCAATATTCCATTATAATGCTTCAAAACTGAATTCAACATCCAATATATATATATATATATATATTATTTGTTTAACTCAAAAGTTTTTTAATGTTGAACTCAATTACATATTTAGGGACATGCTAATTAGATAAAACATTTTGGTTATTTGAAGATAGTCTTAGAGGATAATGTTTGATGGGATGATCATAGTGATGACAATATGATACAATTTTGTTCAATTAATGAATGAAAACCACAACTTAATATGCCATATGGATGTGTTTGGTGTGAGAATGGGGTCGGTGTTACTTGGTGAGTTTTGGATGTTTGCATAAATGCTTTTATCATGACTATATTATAGTACGATTACGTAAATTATGATAATACTTCTATGCTTTTCAATTTTTTTGATTATTCGCTTAAGAAAAATATGTTAAACTAAAACTATATTTGTGTTCAAATTGTAGGTGAACAGGTGGTGATTCAACTATTATAAGGGGAGTAGTACAAAAAGAAGAATTCGTTGATGTAGAAAATAATATTATTGATTATATGTTAACTAGTTTATTTTAGTTGAAACTTAAACTTTAGACATTAAATTATGTAATGAATGATTTATTCACATTTATAATATGTTGTGTATATATTTTGTTGATATATTTTGTGTGTGTATATACATATAGAGACACACTCTTTAATATTATTTAAATTTGATCTATTTTTAAATAGTTGTAATAATTAAATTGGTTCTATCAATACTAACTTTTTAAAATAATGTATAATTTTTAATAAAAATAAATTTTAACATATATAATTTTATAATGTCGCCACCCGCCGAAACGGACGTTGGCATTCGCAACGATGGTTGGACTCTTATTAGATTTTGGAAAAATGATGGATTGTTAGAGCGACTTATTCTCAAACTGAGACCTCATCGAACTAACAATACTTGTTAAATGATTCTCACCAACCTATGTTAATCCCAAACAGGACCCTCCATAGATTAGCGGTTTTCGTAAAAAGAAGGGTTCTTGGAGTCGCCACCAATATTTTACTCAAAACATTGGAAAAAGATATAAGGCAATTGATTTTCATAAATCAACTTTGGCCACTACAACCAGAGTCGGGTAAGGGAGTCGGTTACGTGCGAGGAAGGTGTTAGCACCCCACAACGCCCCTTTCGGGTTCCCTATGACGGATTATTTCATAAATAACAGTGTAAAGTTACTAAATTACCCCTATTTATTAGAAACGATTATAGATTAAATATTTACATGATGAAAGCTCTAAACATGCAATGCGACAATCAAAAATCAATAAAAGCGGTAAAAGAAAGGATTTAGAAAGAAACCTCCGAAGCGGGCTTTTATATATATATCAGAACAACGTTAGGAGGCTTTTTGGCGCTCCTTCCCACTACACGTCCGCTCGCTCCTTTCCCCTAAAGACAAATTTTTACTATGGAAATCAAAGAGATTTCACTTCGACTTGTTCGAATCTCAAGCTAATGGCTCATGACTCAAGAACTTCGTCGGATCGGCTCCCGGAGAGATATCTAGGGCAGAGAAAAGCTCAAAAACCCAAGAATGTGTAAAAAGTGTGGAAGGACGTGCCAATGACGTCCTATTTATAGGATTGAGGCGCAATACGGCCTGGGAGGTCAATACGGCCCGTACTGGGTTTTTGAACTACAGTACGGCCGTATTGAATTTGGTACGGCCGTACTGAAGTTCAAAAACTTCAGTACGGCCGTATTGAGTTCAGTACGGCCGTATTGCAGTTCAAATGGCTCAGTACGGCCGTACTTCTAGACCTACAAAGAATCATCCTAGGGTCTTCCAAGAGTCCTTCCGGCTGACTTTCTTTCGGTCTTTGAGAGTCTTTGAGCGTTATTTCCGACCCGGACAATTTTAGGGGTCTACAGCTGCCCCCCCTTTACTTAGTCGAACGGCTTTTTGGTGTACCGGTTGACAAGTAAAGGAGTTGACCCATATGTCCGGGGAGTGAGCCACCCTTCCAACTTGTAGTGTCTTCAGGTGGGAAAACTGTTGAGTAGCCTCTCCAGGTTGAGTATTAGTCGTCGCCTCTCCAGGCTCGTGCATACTTCGGTGTTTCTGACGACCTCAGTAGCGTGAGTTTGCCCTCTCCAGGGTCTGCATGCCTCCGTGTTTCTGACGACGTTGGCAGCTGCATACCTCCGTGTTTCTGACGACGGGGTAGCTGAGTATTAGTCGTCGCCTCTCCAGGCTCGTTGCATACCTTGGTGTTTCTGACAACCTCGGTAGCTGCATACCTCCGTGTTTCTGACGACGTCGGTAGCTGAGTATTAGTCGTCGCCTCTCCAGGCTCGTTGCATACCTTGGTGTTTCTGACAACCTCGGCAGCTGCATACCTCCGTGTTTCTGACGACGGGGTAGCTGAGTATTAGTCGTCGCCTCTCCAGGCTCGTGCATACTTCGGTGTTTCTGACAACCTCAGTAGCGTGAGTTTGCCCTCTCCAGGGTCTGCGGTTTTCCCTCCCCAGGGTTGCATACCTCCGTGCTTCTGGTCACTTTGGTAGCGTGAGTTTGCCCTCTCCAGGGATTTGTGATGATTTTGTCTCCACAGTCCACGATGCTGCTTCGACAGTTGTTTTCGATTTTGGTGCCGCTGAGGGCTGGATAACGCAGGGATCCGTCTAGGGGATGTGCAGTTACTCATAGGTTCTTGTGTCCCAACTTTCCATTGCGTAGTCGGTGCCCACTGGGGAATTTCTGATTCCTTGGGGATGCAGACACAAAGATGCTCTTTCTGAGGTGAGCGATGCCTTATGATTGGCTGACGTCCTTTCGACGTTGGTGGAGTATCCTGGTTATCCTTATTCGGGTGACTTTTTGATTTTCTTGGTTTTGTGGCCTCTACGTAGGCTGTTATCCGCTGGGGGATTCTGTCGTATTGATCTTGATTGGCCTCTTCTGTTAGGTGGATTATCTTGACGTTCAGTGTTTATCTGAATACCGAATTCCGCTTGGGGAATGGGTATTAATCTTTTTGGATTTTCTCTTTTTGAAGGAGTGCCTCTGAGTAGGCGAATGGGGATTGAGGATCTTATGTATCCCAGAGTATTATTTAGAAAGCCTCTGCAGGCTTAGCTTCACTCGTCGCTCGAGTTGGAAAGCTATCTTCCACTGAGGAAGTCTGAGTCCTTTGACTCGGATATTTTGTTTGGATGATCATGCTTCCATTGGGGAATCTTGCTGATCTTGCTCTGATAGCTTTCACTGGGAATTCGGCCCAAGAGTGCAAGCTGAGATGTCTCTGGGGAGTATTATTTCGGCAAGCCTCTCCAGGCTCAGTTATTCTGTACGATTTGGATTTTCTGAATTTTTTCCTTTTTTGTCGATTTCGGCTTTTTCTGTTGGCTGCTGTCATACACAAGAAATTTTTCCTATTTTCTATTTTATGCGACTGCCTCATGATAAGGTCTTTGAATGTGCAACTAATGTGGTGGACGTTATGGCCAATACGGCCGTATTCATTTCAGTACGCCCGTATTGAGTTGAAAATTTGTTCATAACCCTAATTTTAGTACGGGCGTACTGAACATGGTACGGGCGCATTGTTTTTTCTGAAGTTCATTTTTTTTTTTTTTTTGGAATAAACAGAGAATAAGTGATCTTCCAGTACACCTATCATCTGTATGCATGTATGCGGTATGATGCACCTAATTCTATTTGATTTATTTTTCAAAAGAATTAACCGATGCGTTTCTTTGCTTGGATTTTTGCCATTCCTCTAGACGGGCTGTGCGCTGCCGATTTCTGTAACCGAGGAATGATGCGTGTTATATCGAGATTAGTGTCATCAACCCAGTGATCATTCCCTTCCTTTAGAAGACGTATCAACCCTCCTATTGACCACTATATCTCCATGTTTCCACTAGATTATTCTAAAATCGTTTGGGACAAGAGAAAAGAAAGGAAAGATATTTTTGTTCAAAAGTTTGTGTTTTAGAGGGGATTATTATTGTTTTGAAAACGGTTTTTGTAAGAATGGCTGGCCAAGGTAGGCTCATGTGTTTAGGCTTGTTTGATTAAACACTTATGAAGTTAAGAAAGTCTTGTTATTGACGTTGTGATTCGACAACTTAGATAGTTTCCCTTGAACCTTTCTTTTTGAATTCAGCTCATGGTACCATCATGGATTTCTTTTGCTTTTTGATTGTCCTTATTTTTGCCTAAAACACCCCTTTGTGGCGTCTCAGCGGACATTTTGTTTTTGTTCATTTTTGCAACCCTAATTTTTGCCTAGGTCACCCTTTCGTGGGATTCCTAGCGGGTTCTTTGCTCTTATTTTTGCGCAGCCCCCTTTTTGGGTTTCCTGCCGAGCTTTTTTGTTTTTATGATTTTTGTTTTTAAAGGATTTCTTTTTTATCCATGATGGCACTTGTCGAGGCCAAGGAATGGTGCTCCAAGTTGTCAAACACACTTCCACATAAAAATGATGCGGGTTTATTGTTATTAAGACAATTTTAACCTCATTCATGCTTATTCAAACAGGGTTAAAATAATGTGGTCTAGAAATTTATTGCAAGCAAGAAAAGAAGCAATAAGAAATAATAAAGAACGATTTTATTATAATTATAGCGGAAACATGTGCCCTATCGAGGCTCGGGGGTCGGGCTGTCCCCGAGGAGTAATCTCTAACAGTCATCAGGTCTATACATCCCTATCGGAAGGAGAAGAGCACTTGATGACGACGACCGGCCTTGACGCTTGTGAACCGGCCTTCCTAAAGATCTGGCTTAAAGAACGTCGAGAAGGATCTTGGTTCCTCTTCGTCCTTTGATCTTTATTAGGGTTGTATCCTAACCCTTGTTTCCCCGGATTATCCTTAATAATGGGTAGCTCGGGAATTCCTTGGGAATCCTTGCCAAGTCCTTGTCCAGGCAAGTATCCGTTCTTGGTGAGCATGTAGGCTACCTTCTTCATTTCTCGGGGAAACGTTTCGACATTGGCAATCTCCAATGCTTGGAAGGCGGTCTCTAGAGCTTCCTCTGCTGCATCCACGTAAGGTATGGCAGATGGCTTGCTGATGAGTATGTCATCTTCAGCTTGTGCGGTCACCAGCTTGTCACCCACTATGAATTTGACTTTCTGGTGGAGCGTAGAGGGAACAGCTTTCGCATCATGAATCCAAGGTCGGCCGAGGAGACAGCTGTATGCAGGAGTAATGTCCATCACTTGAAATTCGACATTAAAGATGGTGGGTCCAATTTGGATTGGAAGATTAATTTCTCCCACCACTTCTCTTTTAGAACCGTCGAAAGCTCGGACGATCATGTTGCTCGGGCGCATTTGGATTCCCTTGATTGCCACTTGATCAAACGTTCTTTTTGGCATCACATTCAAGGAAGATCCGTTATCCACCAAGACTTTAGCGATGTGGTATTCCTTGCACTTTACAGAGATGTGCAAGGGCTTGTTGTGATTTGGTCCCTCAGCGGGGATTTCTTCATCGGTGAAAGTGAGGTGATCGTTAGTCGTGATGTGACTAACAATCCCCTCAAACTTGTCTTGGGAGATAGTGTGCGACACGTATGCCTCGTTCAAGACTTTCAACAGAGCTTGTCGATGCGGTTCGGAGTATAGGATCAACGACAACAGAGTAATCTTTGCTGGCGTCTTATGAAGTTGATCCACGATGGAGTACTCGCTCTGTCGGATATATTTTAACAGCTCGTTAGTCTCCTCCTCGGATTCTTTATTTTCCTCGGTTTTTTCTTTTTCTTTTTCTTTTCCTTTATTCTTGGGAGCTTTATCATGAAGATCTTCGGGAGTGTAGATCCTGCCACTCCTAGTCATGCCCCCAAGTCCAGCGATGTTAGAGATATCGCTGTCGACAGAAGAATGGATTTCGTATATCCATGGCACAGCCTTATTCGATTCGTAGGGAAAAGGTCTTGGAGCAGTGACGGTGTCGGACCTTCCCCTTTATTTGTCTTGATTACCAACAACGGAGTTGATGTGCGTTCGCTTGGCGCGGTTGTTGGCTTACACTTAATAACAAACGGCGTGCGATCCATTCTGAACATACGCATCGATTAATCCTTTCTTTTTATTAATGTTATTAATGAATTACTAGGAGAGATGTATGCAATGCACTCCCCTAGATCCCTCCATGATCTTCGATAAGAATGCATGATATGAGATGACGGCGTTGAATATGCATGCATTGTGTTTATTCAACTAAGCATTATCATGTTTTCAGGATGCTCCTAAGATGATGCATGATATTGCTTGGTTTGGATAAATATCTTTTTCTTTTTTCTTTTGGGTATTCTGTTTTTTGTATTTTTTTGGGTGAAAAGGGAAACTACCTATATAAATGTGATGAAGGTAGATGTTAACACCATGTAATGGAAGATTCTTATTCCTATTTATTTTTATTTTAAAAGGGAATGTTGTATGTTTAAAGAATGCAATGTATGCTCAAACAATGTCACATAAACAATGCACAAACAATTCACTCATCCACGAACAGTCACGAGCGAATCACGAGGTAGGGGTATCCTGCAGAAAAGTGCATATTCAAGGAGGTTCTAACTGTTCTCACCGGTCCAAGGCCCCCAAGGTGCCCCCATTATAGGGACCCAATTCCTCTCGTCGTAAGTCGATGGAAAGCTCCAACGCACTGTCGGACTCGAGTTCATGGTTTTCACCTTGAGTGATGTTTTTCGACAACGGTCTACGGGCACCTATAGACCCATTCGACAACCGGCCGTACTAACATCCACTCCCTATGGCTTTCCACTCATGCCCCCGGGTATAGAGGGAACTGTTGTGTGCAAAGGTTTGTGTGCAGTTTATATTTCAAACAATTGCGAAAATTTAAACACCCAACAATTATTAAAGCCAGCTAGATAAAACATGTTATCATACGAGTGAGGGGAAATGAAGTAATTTTAAACTATTATTTTAGAAACAATCCATCACTAAATGGGACTGACTCTCGAGGCTTCCCCAGCGGAGTCGCCATCTGTCGCCACCCGCCGAAACGGACGTTGGCATTCGCAACGATGGTTGGAATCTTATTAGATTTTGGAAAAATGATGGATTGTTAGAGCGACTTATTCTCAAACTGAGACCTCATCGAACTAACAATACTTGTTAAATGATTCTCACCAACCTATGTTAATCCCAAACAGGACCCTCCATAGATTAGCGGTTTTCGTAAAAAGAAGGGTTCTTGGAGTCGCCACTAATATTTTACTCAAAACATTGGAAAAAGATATAAGGCAATTGATTTTCATAAATCAACTTTGGCCACTACAACCAGAGTCGGGTAAGGGAGTCGGTTACGTGCGAGGAAGGTGTTAGCACCCCACAACGCCCCTTTCGGGTTCCCTATGACGGATTATTTCATAAATAACAGTGTAAAGTTACTAAATTACCCCTATTTATTAGAAATGATTATAGATTAAATATTTACATGATGAAAGCTCTAAACATGCAATGCGACAATCAAAAATCAATAAAAGCGGTAAAAGAAAGGATTTAGAAAGAAACCTCCGAAGCGGGCTTTTATATATATATTAGAACAACGTTAGGAGGCTTTTTGGCGCTCCTTCCCACTACACGTCCGCTCGCTCCTTTCCCCTAAAGACAAATTTTTACTATGGAAATCAAAGAGATTTCCCTTCGACTTGTTCGAATCTCAAGCTAATGGCTCATGACTCAAGAACTTCGTCGGATCAGCTCCCGGAGAGATATCTAGGGCAGAGAAAAGCTCAAAAACCCAAGAATACTCAGTAGGAGGGTTGAGGAATGTGTAAAAAGTGTGGAAGGACGTGCCAATGACGTCCTATTTATAGGATTGAGGCGCAATATGGCCTGGGAGGTCAATACGGCCCGTACTGGGTTTCTGAACTACAGTATGGCCGTATTGAATTTGGTACGGCCGTACTGAAGTTCAAAAACTTCAGTACGGCCATATTGAGTTCAGTACGGCCGTATTGCAGTTCAAATGGCTCAGTACGGCCGTACTGAACCTCTTGGAGGGTGTATTGAGCTCCAATCCTTGCACACCCTTATTCTAAGCTATTCTAAGACTTCTAGACCTACAAAGAATCATCCTAGGGTCTTCCAAGAGTCCTTCCGGCTGACTTTCCTTCGGTCTTTGAGAGTCTTTGAGCTTTATTTCCGACCCGGACAATTTTAGGGGTCTACATATAATAATGCACGTTATTAAGAAATGGTAATTTATGGCCATTACTTTTGTTATTAAGAAAAATTTTAATTGATATTATTGAGAAAAACCACTTTATTGTAACAATTTTAATTGTCGACAAAAGATACCTTATTATAACAAATTTAATTGTTAAGAAAATATATTCAAATGTAGCAATATTAATTGTTCAAAAAAGGTTATATTATCCTAGCAATTTTTATTAATGAGAAATGTTGTCTTTTGTAGTGACAATAGTCGTTAGAATATATACAATATAGCAACCACTATAGTGGTTAGTACAAATTACTAATAGCAACAATACTTGTGCCAAATTATAATGACAATTGTGGTTGCTAATGTATAAGTAGTGACAAAGACATCAAATGTTGTTGCACACACATAAATGCATATGATGCATGTCACATAATCACATTGTCACGGACTCATCACTTTATCACATTACACAAATTTTCACATTTATACATATAATCACACTACTTATTTGGTACAAATACTCCAATATATATCTAGAATACGAATCAACACACAATTTATTCTTAAACACGTCAATTCATGCCAATTAATCATATTCGTAATATTTTTTCATAGGAACCCATAGATCACTTTAAATAAGATCAAACATATCAATTATTGAAATTGAATACACATCCACACTCAAAATCACACAAGAAACACAATCGAACAATCAGAAAGCAAAACATAAAACATTCATGAAGTACCCGTTCTTATAGGCATACATCAGAAAAATGATTGGGTGCCAATCCTATTATCAAACATATCAATTATTGAAATTGAACACATATCCACACTCTAAATCACACAAGGAACGCAACAGAACAATAAAAAAAAATAGGAAACATTCATTAAGCACCTATTCCTATAGTCATGCATCAGGTAAAGAATTTAGGGTCAATCCTACTATTAAACATATCAATTATTGACATTGAACACATATCCACACTCTGAATCACACAAGAAACGCAATAGAACTATCAGAAAACAAAATAAAAAACATTCATTAGGTACTCATTCCTATAGGCATACATCAAGCAAAGGATTGGGGGCCAATCCTACTATACAACAACCATCCCAGTGAAATTAGTGGAAAAACACATAGAAGGGGGGGTTGAATGTGTGTGTGTGCGAGAATGAAGGAATTTTAAAACCGTTTCCACGAAGAGACTCTTTTCTATCTAAAAACAATATTATCTTAAACACTTAAAAAAACTGTGCAAGGTTGGCTCAACAAAAGATTTTCTGTCTAAGGGTTTATCGTCTACACAAGGAAAATGTTTCTTAAAAGGAAAATGTTCTTTAACATAATAAGTTACGCAAGTATATTTTTCGTCTGAAGATAGTTGTATTGAAAAATAATTGGTGGAAGAAATTTTTGTATGATATAATAGCTAAATAAAATTTTGTCTGAAAATAGATAAAGATCGCAAAGAGTTTTATACTGGTTCGCTCGACCTGAGCTACGTCCAGTCTCCTTCAATTGAAGGGTTCCACTAATCACAACGGATTACAAGTATTATCAACCACTTCTGGTTCGTCAACTTCACTTGTCGACACTAGTATTCTTAAACCACTTCTGGTTCCCCAAGTATTGTCAACCACTCTTGGTTCTTCAACTTCACTTGTACACACTAGTATTCTTAAACCACTTCTGGTTCACAGAGTATTCTCAACCACTCCTAGTTTTCCAAGTATTCTTTCAAGTAGCCTCTCCAGGCTTTACAATAGATGAATGGTTTGAGTGTGTGTATAACTCTCAGAGAGAGGATAGGATAATTTCTACACTCGCTAAGGTATTCAACCTTAGTTTTACAAAGATGTGTATTTTGAGTGTGTGTGTTACTCTCACAAAGAGGATAGGATAATTTCTACACTCACTAAGATAAGTTATCTTAGATCTACACAGATATGCAAGATTCTACAGGAAGAGATTTAATGTTCGCATTTGCTTATTGCTTATTTTCTTCACTTCTATACTGTTTTCTTGTTTTGTCTTGATATTTATAGCCTTGTGATGAATCTGGCCGTTGTTTGAATTTGAAAGTGTTCGTTAGAGTTGAGCTTCCCGTTGGTGCAGATAGTAGTTCGTTCATGGCTACATAGATCTTTCATTTAATGCATTTGATCTTGCATTAAATGTTTGCTTGCCAAATCTGTGTTACGTGAAGTCTTCTTCGTAGTTTGTTCACTTTTATGTCTGACTTCAATCATAACTTAGGTATTTCTTTTCTTTTTCCGCCAGTGTAGTTGTAGAGGCATTGTCTTTTTTGGAAAAGTAGGTGTATTGTCTCTGACAACACTCGCAACTTTAATTTGTGGATTCGCGCTTGTTTATCTTTCTTCTTTCTTCTCATAATTTTGATGACTTCGTGTGTTCTTCTATGAGTGCAGAAGATATTGATATCTCTTGTTATAAATAGTGGACTTCAGACACTTTTCAGTATTCTTCGTCTGCGTATGATAATGCATTTGAATTTTGAGTATACTTTGACTTTTCTTTGGTTTGGATTGACTTTTCTTTCATCTGGTCAGTTTGTGAAGATGGAATACTTTAATTTCATCTGGAACGTTTCTTTTGTCTTATATTGTACAAAATAGAGGTTTGTGTTTAATACATAGAGCTTAATTTTTTTTTTTTTACTATCGATAATATATATATAATAGCTATTTTACACCTAAAAGAGTTAGTACATTAAGCAAATATTTTTAAATTTTCGTAGAGTTTTTATATAAATTTAAAATTAAAAAAAGATAATAAATAACTTTTATTATTAATATTAAATATTTTATTTTGACAAATAAGAATAAAGTGAAATAAGGCTTTTTAAATTGAGAAAGTTTCATAAATAGATTATATGCATGTAGATTATTGAACCCTCTACCAAAATAACCATATAAGATTTAAAGTATTCTTATACAATTTCAAAATTGCAGAAGATATCAACTTCAAAAAATATATTTTCCTACCAAAAAGTTTCAAAAAGTTGTACTAACACGTTGATTTGTGTAATGAATGGAAAATGTTTCATATAGAAACTTGGAAGAACAAAATTTGTTTATCTTTACCTTTCTGAAAATTTAGTGTTTGATTGAGTGATATCCTTAATAAAATATATTTATCTACAGTATATTTTACGAGTGTATTTGACAGTTATTTCAGTTAGTAAATTATTTGATTATTTTATAAGTTTGTCATTTGACTAAATTAGGATTTCTTCTATAACACCCCGAATTTTTCCTATTAATACTACGAATAATTATTATTTATTTTTGTATTTATGAAGATTATTTCCTTATAATTATTTTGATTAATTAAATGGGTTTGATTGAAGTTTTAAAGGTTTTTAATAATAATCATTTATGAAAATTATTTTCTATAAATATTATTAATTATGATATTTTGTTATAAATTTGAAGAAAATCATGTTTTAAATTATATTGATATTTTATTTTAATTTGATATATATATATATATATATATATATATGTTATTTATTTATTTATTAATTAATAATTCTGAATTTTCATAGCTCTGGAACGGGCCGTTCCAGTTTGGGAACGGGCCGTTCCAGTTTGGGAACGGGCCGTTCCAAATCAAGCATGCGTGGGTAAAATTTTAACCCATAACGGGCCGTTCCACTTTGGAAACGGGCCGTTCCGGATGTGTTTATAAAGGACAAAGTCTTGACTCAGAACGGGCCGTTCTGGGTTTGGAACGAGCCGTTCTGGGAGAGATTTTTGACCATGTTCTATGTGCCCAGAACGGGCCGTTCCGGATTCGGAACGGGCCGTTCTGGCCGCGGCCTGATGCCTATAAATAGAGCGTTTTGCACTCTCTAAAACTCATTTTTTCATTTTCCAATATTTTTCCTCCTTCCTCTCTGAAGGCGAAGGGAAACCTAGAGGGGGCGACCAAACAAGATTCGGCATCTGCTTATCGAGGTAAGGGGGGAGTGAGAAATCTTGCTCTGGGTGTGGGATTGTATGCTGGGTAGTGGGATTGGCCCCCAATCCTGTGTTTGTTGTATTTTTTGTATGTCTATGTATGAGGGGTTTTTCCCAACTGTATGAATTGAGATTTCTATGGGTTCCTATAGGAAACCCTAAGAGAATGTAATGATAATTGTAAGAGGCAAATTTTAAATATTTTCTGTTTTACCTTCTGAGTTTTCTGTTGTGTTTCTTGATATTTGTTAAGTGTAAGTATGTGCTTAATTTTGAAAATAAATATGTTTTGATATGATTTAAAGTGTTCTATGGGTTCCTGCGGGAAACCCTATAAGAAATAGGAAAAATATGAATATTTTATGTTTTAATTTCTGATTATTCTGTTATATTCCTTGTTTGATGTGATGTTAAAATATGTATTTAATTTTATAAATAAACGAGTTTTAATATAAATTAAAGTGCTCTGTGAGGCTTTGTGAACATGATGAGAAAATGTGATAATGTGATATGATGATCTAATGTGAAATGTGATTGAGACATGAGATATGAAACGTGATAATGAAATATGATGATGAAATGTGATGACGAATGTGATGATGTGATATGACCATGGGAAATGATAATGTGATATGAGAATGCATAGAGTCTGGATTGACATGCATCATTTGCATAAGTGTTTTAAGGGTACGATATGGAATACACCGCCATAGAAGGCCCCCTAGTGTAAAAGCTTTGGGGATTAGTCCTTGGGGATAGCTCGGTTTGGAAGTCCCAATCTCGCCCATTGTGTGCATGGGATGTATCTTGCGCGGCTTAGCTATCCCGACGAGACTCTGGTAGTATATCCTTCTAGTGAGAGTGCGCAGAGGGTGTGACCCGGCATGTACTCCTAGACTACTCTTCGTGTATTGCTAGCGGCAATATGCCATGTGATGTTTTACTGGCGCCACATGCATGATAATATGTAGTCCGTGTCCATACATGTGCATTTTCAATGTTATATAATAAATTGATATTTTTATGTCTTGGATGAGTAAGATGTAATATTGTGTTAACATGTCTATGCTATATCTGTTTTGTTTGTGTTTGGCTATTCGGCGTATATTTCTACACTGTGAGCCAGAGTGAGATGTTTCTCACTCCCTTTTCTCGTGTTGTTTTGTTTTGACTGTTATACAGGTGATCATCAGCGTGAGGCTGAGGATGTTGATGATGAAGCTTAGGCTTCTATGTTGGGTTTTGCTCTGATAGGACATGTGACATCGGGACATAGATAGGATTAGTGTTAAGATGTTTTATTAAATTATTTTGGAAAATTCAGTTTTATTTCTTTGTAATTTTACCGACATGTTATTTGTATTAAGTTTATGAATGTGAACTCTTTACCCTTACGTGGTTGGAAATTTGATTTTTAATGATGAAATATTTTATTTTTTTATAATTACTGTATATGTATGTTGGGGTAGAGGGTGTCACATTAAGTGGTATCAGAGCAGGTCGATCCAATCGACCATGTGTGTTATGTGCTTATCACGACTCTGTTGTGTACTCTGATTGTGTCTTATTTGTTGTGTACTTTGATGATGTTTTGCTTTGATGATGATGATGTTCTTCTTGTTAAGTTATTTTGTAATTAGAGGAATGATAGTCATGATAGTGTTAGCTAATACCATTATGACCGCTCTTGTTCATTCTTATGATTGCTTATTTGTTTGAGACTTGTTGCTTACGTAAGAAGTAGTGGTTGAGTGATATCGCTTGTGTTGCAAGCATATGTGCGAGTAGTGATAGACGAGATATTGTGCTAATATTGTAGGAACTATTGAGGTCTTAGATTTGGGTAAGATATTGATTTTTTTTAGTGTATTAAGAGTTTACGACTGGTGGAATTTTTTGAAAGCTATAGTTGTAGCGAGTGAATCTAAGGATGATGTATGTTGAGAATTGGAGTTTTGGTATTTTTAAGGAGAGATTGAAGTGTCGATGATTTCTAGAGTTTGATGGTTGCATGTTGACCTTTTATGGTTTAGGTAGCATGTGAATTTTATTTTCTAAGCCTTTTGTATTCAATATGTGAGTTGTTTTGGTTTGGGAGTGTAGTGGAAAGCTTGAATATGAAGTTGAGGTGTGAGTTTGGAAGGGTTGAGGTATTTTGTGGCCTTAGATATATTGATACACTAATGTTGCTGGGTGTAGAGGATATTTTCGCTGCAGTTTTGTTGTGCCAGTATGAGTACCTTATTGACAGATTTAGATTTTATGGTCTTCACAAAACTTGTAGCCTTAGACGTTATCTTTCCAATGGAACTGGAATCAGGTAAAACGGAGGTCTAGAGCCCTAGTTATAGCTACTTTGGTGATCAGAGGTCTAGCTGTAAGCGCTGAGTATATCTGCTGCGGTTTTTGAAGTTTTTAGCTAAGAAGATGATCTTTATAGAATCTTATGTCTTCATAGGAGTTGTAGCTTATTCTCTTAGCTTTCTTTTGAGATAGGTTTGAGATCATTTGGATGAGTAGAACTCTCTGTGTGTTATTTTCTTTGATAGTTGATGGAAAGGAGAAGTAGGCTGTAATAATGTTTTCGGGTTAGTAGGCAATGCAAAGATAAGAATCAATTTTGTTAAGATGTTTTGGGGGGTTTTCATGTGGATTGAGAGGTTGGTTAAGGTTGTATGATGCTATGTGGTAAAGGTTGTTCATGTACATACTTATGGATGGTATATATGAAGGTTTAAAATAGGTATTCTAATATGATTTAATATGCATATATGTTGATATGTGGATAGCTGACCTTAGGGATCAATTGGTGAATGTCGTGTGGTTAGTGAGATTGATCTTAAGGTGTGGTATGATTATATTGTAGTTGAAGGTGGAGATATATTCAAGATAGTTGTATGTTAAGTTATCTAAGTATTACTATTTTATTTTGTCTTATTTTATTTTATTAATTATTATTATTATTATTTTATTGTATGAGATAAGTTTTCTAGTTCCTGTAAATTCCGGTTGAGGTAAACATGGATCTGTCTCAGGTAGAAGTTGTGTTTAAGTGGGGAGATATCTAAGCCAGTTAGTGAGATAAGAGTTTTATGAGGTTAGCTTATTATTATTGGAGATTTATTGAAGAAATTTCTAAGATAGCATTGCCCTTAACTGCATTCACTAGGAGATGAGTATTGTCTTTATGTGGGATAGTAAGTATGAGAGTAGTTCCAACTCTTAAGGCAAGATTGACTAGTGTTAATATTATTGGATTTTAGTAAGCCTTTTGTGGTATATAGTAGTACTTATAATATGAATGTGGATGCATTGTTGATGCGAGAAGGAAAGATAGTAGCTTATGTTCTAGGCAATTGATAATTCATGAGAGGAACTACCTTATCTATGAGTTAGTGGTTATGATATTACATTAAGATTTGGATACACTACTTATATGATTCTAAACTTGAGGTATTTAGCGATTGTTAGAGTCTTAAATATCTTTTGACCAAAGGAGACAGTTGGAATTTCTTAAGGACTAGGATTTTAATCTCAGTTGCTATCTAGGTAAAGGTAATGTGGTGACAGATGCCTTGAGTAGGATGATCTTTCATCTATCGTTTTGATAATTTAAAGGTTAAATTTGGTTGAAGAGTTTAGAGATTTAAGCTTGATTTGTGAGCTTACCCTTAGAAGCATTGAATTGAGTATGTCGAAGGTGACTAGTGAATTAATGGATGAGATTGAAGGAGCCTAAGAGTTAGATCTTTTCTTAGTGAACCAAGTGGAGAGGATTGGTAAGGGTATAGATACCCCTTTTCGAGTGGAAGTTGATGGTGTTTTGTGGTTTTAGGATAGAATCTATGTGTCTAATAATCCCGAATTAAGGAAGATGATCTTAGAAGAAGGCAATAAGAGTACTCTTAGTATTCACTTAGGAGCTATTAAGATGGATTAAGACCTTAGGAGGATGTATGAGAGTGGCGTAGCGGAAGCGTGGTGGTCTAAGGTGAAGAGAAGAGTAGAGAAAGTTGTGGACTTGTGTATAGTATTCCAAAAGTCTAAGGTGGAACATTAGAAAGTCAGATCCAGGAGACATATCCATTTTTATTTGCTTCAAGTAATTTCGGGGACGAAATTTTTTAAAAGGAGGGGAGTATTGTAACACCCCGAATTTTTCCTATTAATACTACGAATAATTATTATTTATTTTTGTATTTATGAAGATTATTTCCTTATAATTATTTTGATTAATTAAATGGGTTTGATTGAAGTTTTAAAGGTTTTTAATAATAATCATTTATGAAAATTATTTTGTATAAATATTATTAATTATGATATTTTGTTATAAATTTGAAGAAAATCATGTTTTAAATTATATTGATATTTTATTTTAATTTGATATATATATATATATATATGTTATATATTTATTTATTAATTAATAATTCTGAATTTTCATAGCTCTGGAACGGGCCGTTCCAAATCAAGCATGCGTGGGTAAAATTTTAACCCAGAACGGGCCGTTCCAATTTGGAAACGGGCCGTTCCGGATGTGTTTATAAAGGACAAAGTCTTGACTCAGAACGGGCCGTTCTGGGTTTGGAACGGGCCGTTCTGGGAGAGATTTTTGACCATGTTCTATGTGCCCAGAACGGGCCGTTCCGGATTCTGTTATATTCCTTGTTTGATGTGATGTTAAAATATGTATTTAATTTTATAAATAAACGAGTTTTAATATAAATTAAAGTGCTCTGTGAGGCTTTGTGAACATGATGAGAAAATGTGATAATGTGATATGATGATCTAATGTGAAATGTGATTGAGACATGAGATATGAAACGTGATAATGAAATATGATGATGAAATGTGATGACGAATGTGATGATGTGATATGACCATGGGAAATGATAATGTGATATGAGAATGCATAGAGTCTTGATTAACATGCATCATTTGCATAAGTGTTTTAAGGGTACGATATGGAATACACCGCCAGAGAAGGCCCCCTAGTGTAAAAGCTTTGGGGATTAGTCCTTGGGGATAGCTCGGTTTGGAAGTCCCAATCTCGCCCATTGTGTGCATGGGATGTATCTTGCGCGGCTTAGCTATCCCGACGAGACTCTGGTAGTATATCCTTCTAGTGAGAGTGCGCAGAGGGTGTGACCCGACATGTACTCCTAGACTACTCTTCGTGTATTGCTAGCGGCAATATGCCATGTGATGTTTTACTGGCGCCACATGCATGATAATATGTAGTCTGTGTCCATACATGTGCATTTTCAATGTTATATAATAAATTGATATTTTTATGTCTTGGATGAGTAAGATGTAATATTGTGTTAACATGTCTATGCTATATCTGTTTTGTTTGTGTTTGGCTATTCGGCGTATATTTTTACACTGTGAGCCAGAGTGAGATGTTTCTCACTCCCTTTTCTCGTGTTGTTTTGTTTTGACTGTTATACAGGTGATCATCAGCGTGAGGCTGAGGATGTTGATGATGAAGCTTAGGCTTCTATGTTGGGTTTTGCTCTGATAGGACATGTGACATCGGGACATAGATAGGATTAGTGTTAAGATGTTTTATTAAATTATTTTGGAAAATTCAGTTTTATTTCTTTGTAATTTTACCGACATGTTATTTGTATTAAGTTTATGAATGTGAACTCTTTACCCTTACGTGGTTGGAAATTTGATTTTTAATGATGAAATATTTTATTTTTTTATAATTACTGTATATGTATGTTGGGGTAGAGGGTGTC
The DNA here is from genome assembly GCF_000230855.2 of Cajanus cajan. Lineage (NCBI taxonomy): Eukaryota > Viridiplantae > Streptophyta > Magnoliopsida > Fabales > Fabaceae > Cajanus > Cajanus cajan. The sequence continues at coordinate 21,146,756 of NC_138518.1, forward strand.
ACATCTTCATCTTTATCTTTACCTTTACCTTAAGTACTTAAATATTTTTTATTTCCTTATTTAATATTTTTACTATTTATTAAGCATATTAATTTATTTATTTTAAAGTTATAATGAAATACGATCGTTAAACAAAAACTATAAGAATTGAATAAAAGAAAAAGATAAAAGTTAAAAATCAACTTAAAATTATAATTGCGTAAAATCATATTTGTTATAAAATGAAAAAAAAATATACAAAAAACTTATAAATATGTTTTACTAATCATATTATATTTATTAATTAATCTAAAAAATAATTTGATCAAATATTTCCGATACAAATAAATTCGGCGGAAAATGAACAAAATTATTTTAGCTTCAATTTCTTATCAGAGCAAGTTTTGCAGAAATTGTAAATGTAATTTAATAAACTAGTACAACACCTACTTGTATTTCTTTCAAAATGATTGAAACTCTGACTTCAATCTAAAAATACACGCATGAATGGAAGGAAGTATCTCTCAATTGTCATATGTTCTTGTATGGCAACTAAATATTGATTAGGAGAGTGAGAATAACGTTGGATTAACCAAAGAATGATGAAACAAGAAAAAATGAAAGAATATGTTGTGACACCCTCTACCCCAACATTAATACATAATAAATGTAAACAATTCTTTTTTTCTTTTTGAGAGAATAAAATCTTTCATAGTTTGATAACATTTTTTTTTCCATGATAAAACAAATATCTCAAATATTATAAGGTAGAAGATTCACATTCGTAACTCATAAATCATAAGAAGTCAACATATAAGTATTAAAACTCAAGAAATTATATAAAAGAAAATATAGATTAATTCCAGCAAAGGTGGCAATGCCTCCTAGTTAGGAATTAATTTATAACTTTCAAATCATATAATAAAAATAATATTACAAAGATGTACATTTTTGTCTTTTCTCAAGAATGTTCAAAATTACAAAAAAAGAGAAAATTAAAGCTTTTTAAAACAATAATATCCAAAATAAGCCTAGTTATGCCTGATGTCACATCCTATCAGAGCATGCCCAACTGAAGCCTTAAGCCTCATCACCAACATCCTCATGATGTTCTTCACCAGCAACATAATTTAAACATATACAAAAACAACAAGGGAGTGAGAAACATCTCACTCAGTTTTAGGTGAAGAAATAAAGGTTAGATAGCACACACACGCACAAAAAATATAAGTCACATGTAAACAATACACATAAATAATCAAATATCGCATATATACTCATTTATCATGCTATGATGTCATAGACTCAAATCATAAATGCATGCATGTGACGCCATAAGGAAGTTTCACATATCATCACTGTTGACCCTAAGGCACACCTGTACAACTGTCGGTGACCCTAAGGTACACCTTGTTAGCATGTTACAACTGTCGGTGACCCTAAGTACACCTTGTTAGCATATCACAACTGTCGGTGACCCTAAGGTACACCTTGTTAACAAATCACAACTGTCGGTGACCCTAAGGTACACCTTATTAGCATGTTACATCGTGGGTATGCGGCCTTAGCGGCACACCTGGAGTAATATATGCATATGATGCATGTCATACATTCATAATCTCATTGACTCAACATTTAACTTATTACATAATTTTATTTAGTACATCATGTCATTATTTTTCATATTCTCATAATCATAACTTGTCTCAATAGTCCATTCTTAGGTCTCATGTCATTTGTCCATGTTTCACAAGGTCATGTCATCAATACTCCTCATAAGGTCCGCACAGGAATTCACAAAGAACATTCTTTTTCATATTAAAGCTTATTTATTTTTAGCATTAATTCCATATTCATTTATTACTTTCAAGAAACAAAGTAACAAGGAACAAAGTAGACCAAACAGAAAAACAGAACAACAGGCAAGGGATTGGGGGCCAATCCGACAATCAAACTATCTAACAATTATCCCCACACCCCCGAGCGAGATTTCTCACTCCCCCCTTACCTGGATAAGCGGAGTTGAAACTTGGACAGACCCTCCTCCTCTGGATTCCCTCTTTCTTTCCCTCTATTTCTCTCTCTCTCTCTTTCTCTCTCTTTCTTTCTTTCTCTCTCTAAGATTTCACTTTCTTACTCAATATAATTTTTTTCACCCCCTTGCCCCTATTTATAGGCATCTTGGCGCACCCGGAACGGCCCGTACTGAATTCGGAACAGCCCGTTCCGGATCCTTCAAACATGGGAAAATTTTTCAACTAGAACGGCCCGTTCTAATATCGGAACGACCCATTTCCAAAAAGCAGAACGACCCGTTCTAAAATTAGAACGGCCCGTTCTGGGTTTCCATTTAACACATGTTGACTATTATTGGAACGCCCAGTTTCTACCTAAACTTTTTAAGCAATTTTTGAATCTTGGAACGGCCCGTTTCACTCTGGGAACGGCCGGTTCCAAAAACCCCGGATAAGCCTTTTTTACTACTTTGGAACGGTCCGTTCCACTTTTGGAACGACCCGTTCTGCCACTTCAAAAATAGTTTATTCCTATTGTTTGGAACGGCCCGTTCCACTTTTGGAACAGTCCGTTCCAGCCTAAAAAAAATGAATTTTATATAATTATTACAAACCTTTAAAAATATTTTATAAACCCTTTAATTAACTAAAATAATTATAAATAAATAAATAATAACCTACATTATATTAGTAGAAAATTTGGGGTGTTACAATTCTCCCCTCCTTTTAGAAATTTCGTCCCCGAAATTTACCTGAAAACAAAAATGGATAAGCTTCTCGCATCTTGCTTTCTAATTTCCATGTAGCACTTTCTTCAAAATTTCCTCCCCAAACGACCTTAACCAAAGGAATTTTCTTTCCTCTTAGTTGTTTCACCCTCGTGTCATCAATCCTTAAAGGAATCGTTTCATAGGTGAGATTATCCTTCAACTAAATGTTGTCAGACTCAATGATATGGGAAAGATCATGGACATACTTTCTAAGTTGGGAAACATGAAAGACATTATGTAGATTTGAAAGAGATGGAGGCAAGGTAATTTGATAGGCTACTTCACCGATCCTTTTAAGAATTTGATAAGGACCGATGAAACGTGGAGTAAGCTTACGGGATTTCAGTGCTCTGCCTACTCCTGTCCAAGGAGTGACTTTAAGGAATACATGATCACCTTCTTTAAACTCAAGGTCTTTTCTCTTCTTGTCATTATAACTCTTTTGCCTACTCTGGGTTGCTCTCATCCTCTCTTGGATCATCTTAACCTGTTCAGTAGTTTGTTGAACTATCTCAGGTCCTAACATGACATTCTCTCCAGGTTCTGCCCAACATAAAGGTGTTCTACATCTCCTACCATACAAAGCCTCATAGGGTGCCATCCCAATATTGGAATGGTAGCTATTGTTGTAGGTAAACTCTATGAAAGGTAGGAAACTATCCCAACTACCCCCATGTTCCAAGATGCAAGCCCTCAACAATTCTTCCAAAGATTGTATGGTCCTCTCAGTTTGGCCATCAGTTTGGGGATGGTAGGCTGAACTCAATCTAAGCTTAGTGCCTAAAGCCTTATGCAAACTTTCCCAAAATCTAGAAGTGAACCTAGGATCTCTATCAGACACTATACTAGTAGGAACTTCATGCAACCTCACGATCTCACTGATGTACAACTTGGTTAACCTTTCCAAAGGATACCTAATATTAATGGGAATAAAATGGGCAGACTTAGTCAATCTATCCACAATGACCCATATAGCATCCAAGTTCTTCACAGTCTTAGGTAACCCAACTACAAAATCCATAGAGATGCTATCCCATTTCCACATAGGCACATCTAAAGGTTGTATCAGACCTGAAGGTTTTTGGTGTTCTACCTTAGCTTTCTGACATACTAAGCAGGCATACACAAATTCCTCCATTTCCCTCTTCATCTTAGGCCACCAAAACATCTTCTTAAGGTCTTAGTACATCTTAGTGGCTCCTGGATGGATACTAAGGATACTCTTATGACCTTCTTCTAGGATTGCTTTCTTTAGCTCTGGCACATTAGGAATGTATAACCTATCCTTAAATCTCAAAAATCCATCCACTCCAAACCTAAACTCACTTTTCACACCTTGATTCAACCTCTCTACTTGACTCAATAAGAAAGGATCCATCTTCTGACCTTCTCTAATCTCATCTATCAAGTTATTAGTCACTTCTCAAAGCAATTTAAAAGGACATGGTGGGAAGATAACCAATCCATACCAAGAATTACATCTAGTTGACTAAGAGGCAAACAAAATAAGTCAACTAGAAACTGCTTATTGGAAACTGTCAAAGGACATTTCAAACACACTAGGGATGTAGTCACAGGACCATTAGTAGGGGTTTCAATAACAATCAAAATCTAATAAAGACACAGGCAAATTTAATTTTTGGACACAAGAGGCAGAAATAAAGGAATGAGTTGCACCAGAATCAAATAGTACAACAAAAGGAGTCTCAGCTATGAAACAAGTACCTTGTATCAAATTTTCTAACCGAGAAGCTTCAGCGCCACTAAGAGCAAATACTCTCCCTACAGTCTTTGGACGCTCAATTTGCGAACCCGATCCAATAACACGTGTTCTTGGTGGTTCAAGACAGTGGGTGCTGATGTGACCCTTACCCCTGCAATTGAAGTAAGTAACCTCCTTGTCACTACACTCAGACTGATTATGACCAATACGTCCACACTTTCCACATCTTCCTGAAGGAGTGGACACAAACCCTCCAACACTTCCAGTAGCACTAACAGTGGATCCTCTAGTAAATGACTTGTTTTTATTAGCAGCAGCTTTACTCCCTTGAAATCTAGTAGAAGCGGAGTAAGGCTTACTTCTACCCGAAGTACTAGAACTCATAGCACGGATAGGACCTCCAACTCCTTTATAGAAAGCAGAACGAGCACGATTGTCACGATCATAAATGTTGCACTTATTGACCAGAGTGGGAAAGTGATATATCTCTTGATAGTTAATTGCAGTTTTCAATTCAGGACGCAGACCATTTACAAATTTTATGCATTTAGCTCTTTCACCACCCCCACCATGGTAGTGTGTACAATAACGAACCAAAGCATCTAATTTGGCAGCATACTCTGCCACTGTGTCATTCCCTTGATTCAGCTCAAGGAATTCCATTTCTTTTTGACTCCTCACATCATCCGGGAAATACTTCTCAAGAAAAGCCTTCTTGAAGTTGTCCCAATTCAAGTGCACCCCTCCATCAATCATCCTCCGAAGTGCTCCTTCCCACCAAAAGTGAGCATCAACAGTCAACATGAAGGTGGCCAACTTCACCTTCTGAGTGAGGGGACAATCCATGACATTGAAGATCTTCTCAATCTCCGTTAGCCAATTCATAGCAGCATCAGGGTCATATCCTCCTTTAAAGGTAGGTGGGTGATTTCGTTGAAATTTCTCCAACCAGTTAGGAGCAACGTCATCCCTATTGTTATTATTCATAGCTTGTGATAATGCTTGAAGAGCATCAGCAATCACACGATCATTTCTACCAGCCATAGTCTAAGAAAATAATACAATTAATAAACATAATCAATCATCACACCAGCATACCAACAAGTTTCACAATCAATTCAATCCATCATTCATCTACCAAATAAGCATAGTAACTCATAACACACGGTGGATTGGATCGACCTGCTCTGATACCACTAAATGTGACACCCTCTACCCCAACATTAATACACAATAAATGTAAACAAATTTTTTTTTCTTTTTCAGAGAATAAAATCTTTCACAGTTTGATAACATTTTTTTTTCATGATAAAACAAATATCTCAAATATTATAAGGTAGAAGATTCACATTCGTAACTCATAAATCATAAGAAGTCAACATATAAGTATTAAAACTCAAGAAATCATATAAAAGAAAATATAGATTAATTCAAGCAAAGGTGGCAGTGCCTCCTAGTTAGGAATTAATTTATAACTTTCAAATCATATAATAAAAATAATATTACAAAGATGTACATTTTTGTCTTTTCTCAAGAACGTTCAAAATTACAAAAGAAGAGAAAATTAAAGCTTTTTAAAACAATAATATCCAAAATAAGCCTAGCTATGCCCAATGTCACATCCTATCAGAGCATGCCCAACTGAAGCCTTAAGCCTCATCACCAACATCCTCATGATGTTCTTCACCTGCAATATAATTTAAACATATACAAAAACAACAAGGGAGTGAGAAACATATCACTCAGTTTTAGGTGAAGAAATAAAGGTTAGATAGCACACACACGCACAACAAATATAAGTCAGATGTAAACAATACACATAAATAATCAATATCGCATATGATGGAGAAGGAAGGAGGAGTGATTGGAGTTCTTCTCCTTAGCTTCTCCTATGTTCGGATCCTCTTCAAGGAGACTTGAACCAAAGGTAATAACACTTGATTGGAGGAAGATTTTCGGATCTAAGGTTTCCTAGGCTATGGATGGAAGCATCCAAGCTTAAGGAACAAAGGAAAGCTCACTTCAAAAGGTAGAAAACCTAGCTAGGGTTTCTAAAAAGTGATGGCTCTCTCTTGGTGACTTTTGGACGAAATTTGGCTGAAGTAAGCTCTCAAATTTCATATATGTCAAAAGTGAATACAATGAGTGAAGGAGGAAGCTTAAATGGATCCGGAATTAGGGACACTTGGCGCCAATGTGGAGGCTTCACATGTGGCGCCAAATTTTGAATTCAAAACTTAACTCACATGTGCAAGTCCGGTTCACATTGATGCTAGGTGTATTTAGGTTTGATGTAGTGTGAATTTAGGGTTGAATTTGAGTCACACATATTCAGCCAAGGTGGCACCATCCATGTGACTCAAAATGCAACTTAAATGCATGCTAAATTAAACCTAGTTTTGAATTTTGAATTCAAAACTTAACTCACATGTGCAAGTCTGGTTCACATTGATGCTAGGTGTATTTAGGTTTGATTTAGTGTGCATTTAGGGTTGAATTTGAGTCACACATGTTTAGCCAAGGTGGCACCATCCATGTGACTCAAAATGCAACTTAAATGCATGCTAAATTAAACCTAGTTTTTCCTAATTCACTTAAACTAATAATCCTCCTTAAATCCTAATCTAATGACCTAAATACAATGGTCAATCAAATACAATGAATAGGAAAAATTACAAGATTGAAAATGAGCCCAATATTGGGTACCAAAAGCCCAAAGGCCCATGAAGCCCAAAACTAAGCCCAATAAGCTTATGGCCCAAAAATGCTACTCTATGTGGTCCAAAATACAAGACCAAAATATGTGAAACCTATACTAATATAATATGTACAAAATATAAGAAAAATGGATTTATTAAGAGATGGCCCATGCGAAGCTCAAATTGGGCCTTCCAGGCCCATCGGGCCCATTGGGCCTTGACTGGCCCAAACCTCCATGCCTAGCCCACTCCTCTTGGATCTTTTAAGTTGTCACCTCTTGCCTTCCTAAGCATGATTCCATTAGCATATATACTCATTTATCATGCTATGATGTCATGGACTCAACTCATAAATGCATGCATGTGACGCCATAAGGAAGTTTCACATATCATCACTGGTGACCCTAAGGCACACCTGTACAATTGTCGGTGATCCTAAGGTACACCTTGTTAGCATGTTACAACTGTCGGTGACCCTAAGGTACACCTTGTTAGCATATCACAACTGTCGGTGACCCTAAGGTACACCTTGTTAGCATATCACAACTGTCGATGACCCTAAGGTACACTTTATTAGCATGTTACATCGTGGGTGACCATAAGGTACACCTTATTAGCATGTTACATCGTGGGTATGCGGCCTCAGCGGCACACCTGGAGTAATAATATATGCATATGATGCATGTCATACATTCATAATCTCATTGACTCAACATTTAACTTATTACATAATTTTATTTAGTACATCATGTCATTATTTTTCATATTCTCATAATCATAACTTGTCTCAATAGTCCATTTAGGTCTCATGTCATTTGTCCATATTTCACAAGGTCATGTCATCAATACTCCTCAGAAGGTCCGCACAGGAATTCACAGAGAACATTCTTTTTCATATTAAAACTTATTTATTTTTAGCATTAATTCCATATTCATTTATTACTTTCAAGGAACAAAGTAACAAGGAACAAAGTAACAAGGAACAAAGTAGACCAAACAGAAAAACAGAACAACAGGCAAGGGATTGGGGGCCAATCCGACAATCAAACTATCTAACAATTATCCCCACACCCCCGAGCGAGATTTCTCACTCCCCCCTTACCTGGATAAGCGAAGTTGAAACTTGGGCAAGGCCTCCTCCTCTGGATTCCCTCTTCCTTTCCCTCTCTTTCTTTCTTTCTTTCTTTCTTTCTCTCTCTCTCTCTCTTTCTTTCTTTCTTTCTCTCTTTAAGATTTCACTTTCTTACTCAATATAATTTTTTTGACCCCCTTGCCCCCTATTTATAGGCATCCTGGCGCACCCGGAACGACCCGTACTGAATTCGGAACGGCCCGTTCCGGATCCTTCAAACATGGGCAAATTTTTCAACTAGAACGGCCCGTTCTAATATCGGAACGACCCGTTTCCAAAAAGCAGAACGGCCCGTTCTACAATTAGAACGGCCCGTTCTGGGTTTCCATTTAAGACATGTTGACTATTATTGGAACGCCCAGTTTCTACCTAAACTTTTTAAGCAATTTTCGAATCTTGGAACGGCCTGTTTCACTCTGGGAACGGCCCGTTCCAGAAACCCCGAATAAGCCTTTTTTACTACTTTGGAACGGCCCGTTCCACTTTTGGAACGACCCGTTCTGCCACTTCAAAAACAGTTTATTCCCATTGTTTGGAACGGCCCGTTCCACTTTTAAAACAGTCCGTTCCAGCCTAAAAAAATGAATTTTTTATAATTATTACAAACCTTTAAAAATATTTTATAAACCCTTTAATTAACTAAAATAATTATACAAAAATAAATAATAACCAACATTATATTAGTAGAAAATTTGAAGTGTTAGATATGTCATGTTTGTTAAACTGCTAGTTGGGATATCTTCTTAAGAGCTGCAAAACGAGCCCACAAGTCATCATAATCTGGCAGACTAGGATGCACATGTCTCGCTGTCCTCAACATTTCCGGTACTAAAGAAGTAGCTCGTCCATGAACTCTTAATGTTTCTATCGAACTTTTATCTTTTCCAATGCTTGATTCATGAGGAGATTGTTTCTTACTGTAATACATTAAGAGAACATCCATTATCTTCTCTTCATTATCCCTTGAATATCCCTTTTCTTCAAGTTTGGTTTGAATCTCTAATATATTTTCTGCATCATCCTCTGATACACTTCCTGATGAACTTGAATCAACCTTATCCCCATCAAGGGATGAGCTGTCTGTAGTTGTTTCATCGTCAGTGCTGCTTTGTAGCCTCCAATAGGCATCACTGATATCAATGGTGCTTTCATTTCTGTTATATGTATGACAGCTTGTTCCATCTCTCAGTTTGCCTCCAGCAAACATTTCTATTTTGGGGACAGCGACATCATTGTTCATGTGCCATTTCACACCATGATGATCATTTGGTAGATCAAGTTTAGCTTTCTCCTGCAACAAGTACAATGTTTTGGAATGTAGCTGAATAAATGTGAACCTAAAAACAAGCTACATGTATATATTTCTTACTTTCCTTAGATCACAATTCAAGGAAAAGTAATTAACATCTAATCAAGATGAAATTAAAATATATCAATGCACTTTTAATTATTCAATTCTAATTCATATATATTTTGCTGAAACAAATACTTATTCATTACTAATCAGTGATAAATACAACTCACCTCGTATATTTGAGACGGTATGTTAAGTCTTTCTTCTAAAACCTTGCTGTCCCAAGCTATAGCGAATTCTTTGCTAAATTATGTAACAGCTGAATCTTCATTTGTTTTGAAGGTGGATTTTTCCTCAATTTCTCAATAAACTAATTAAACAAAAACAAATATTTAAGTAAGTGATGAAATGAAAATCGTAGTCAAGAAAATAATTTAAGGACGGTAAGAGTGGTCACCTCTCTACTTATGTAAGGTTCAAGATTATTCTTCCCAAATTTTTCGGTAAACAACTTTCTGAGTTCACGGAGTTCCGGCAGGTCAGAAAATCTTGCGACAGCATATATCAGTGACTGAATAGCTTGCTTGCATTCATCAGGGATATCCCTTTTAAAAGAAGATTAAAACATTGTCATTATAAATTTTGGCTAAAGCATTGTAGAGGGAAAAATTTAGAAAATGACTAAAAGTCAACGGATTTAATTGAAATAGAGGTAAAAATAGATAAATAATGAAGGACCCTTTCATTCTCAACAAGAGTGAGTGAATACAAAAGAAGAAATGAATATTTTTACTGCATACACAGAAAATCATACCTTTGTTTACAAAGGTCTCCAATGTAACCCAATACACAATTAGTAAATTTTGCAATAAATTCATAACATGAGGACATGTTTTGCTCGACGAGAAGACCTTCTGCCTGCGTCAAATGTAAAGAATTTAATATCCAAATTCACTAATAAACCTAATACATATATTCTTCTGTTACGTCAATAAAATATCACAATATATGATACATGAAATTATTTTTGATGAATGCAATATGTAATCTATTTGAAGCCTTTTTAACATAATTTTAGTCAAATAAACAATTAGAATTAAGCACATGTTTCTTAAATTAGCTAACTAATTAAGCATTTCTTTGAAAAAAATATTATTGTGATTGAACCAAGGAAAATCTGAATAAGATTCGAGCACCGTGAAATGTCAATAAACCAAATTGAGAAAATTACCCTTCCGTAGGCATTGTAATGAAGATCATTACAAAGAAGGTCGACGATATCTTGCTTGAGAAACTTCTGCACCGCATTCCTTTTCTTCCGTATCATCTCTAGTCTAGTCTTTATTAACTCAAGCGTGATTTTCTGTTTGCAAATTTAAATTTCATTATTATTTTAAAAGAAGAAAAAGAAAGTTCATAAAACAAGAAGAAGAAAAAATAGGAAACAACTGAAAGAAAGAAGCATTATTACCACTTTGTATAGAACTTGGGCTTCCATAACGCATCAAACATTTTTACTTGAAAATAAGAACTGGTTAGCAAGAGGCTATGCTGCGGAGAAAAGTGAAGAATAGTCTGAAATCAAGAATGAAGATGGACCGTCTCGGCCGTAGGCCGATTGGTATCACCGACTCGGTCGTAGGCCGATTGGTATCACCGACTCGGTCGTAGGCCGATTGGTATCTCGAACTATAAGGGCCACTATGCATGTGAGGTCGACTATAAAACCGTGCACTGCCCAGGCCGATTCACAACTTGATCTCCCCTCATGCGATCACCCGACTGTAACCTTGGCCGACTCACCCTCTTAGAGTCAATCGGCATATAGCCGATTTGGGCCACGTCAACCAGATACTGATCTCACTCACCCATAAAGGCCTACTCAGTCATTATCCGATTGGACACTCGGCAATGGAGAGGTCCCACCTTCACTCACCAAGTATTTTCCAAATTGGAACGGCTAAAGAGATCCCTATATTCTCGGGGCCCATAAGGCCCGTGAACAAGAAACTATAAAACCCAAAACCCTAGAGTTGAGGGGGAAAATTACACTTTTGAATGCTCTGGCTCGGAGGCTTGATCTAGGAAAAAATCCTAGTCCACCCTTTGGCCGGAATATTTTGGCGCCCACCGTGGGGCTATAGTGAAACTTTTCCTATGCCCCAAGCAATACAGAAGAACCTACACTTTGCTATGGCGAGAGGCGGCACATCAAACAGTGACTCACAACACCCTACCATGGAGGAGATGATGGCATTGATCAACGGCTTGAGAGAGGAGAATGCACGATCCAGGGAAAGGGAGGAGGCCATCCAGCGAGAAAACGAGGAGATCAGGAAGCGAGCGGATGAGATGCAGACTATGATAACGGCCAATACCCGAACGGCGGAGGAAGATGTCATGATGGAAGTTACTAGGGATTTCTGACCTTTCTCGGAGGCTATAGAGGCCGAGATCATCCCGAGGGATCATTGGGTCCCCCAGGTGGAACCTTTTGACGGAACCCAGGATCCTAGTCAACACTTGACGGATTTCCGAGCACAAATGTTGATTTGTGGCGGGGGCATGGAAATTTGCTGCAAGCTGTTCATGGGCACGCTCAAAAAAGCAGCCCTTGATTGGTTTAGTGGTCTTCCTGACCGATCAATCACCGACTTCGACGTCTTTAGTCGGCTCTTCATGGCGCAGTTTGCAGCCAACAAAAAGAAACCGCCGATCATGTCAGACTTGTTTGATCTCAAACAGCAACGCGAGGAGTTGTTGAAGGATTTTTTGCAAAGCTTCAACGAGGTTGCTTTGAGGATAGCGTCTTTGGATGAAAGGATGGCGGTCATTGCGTTTCAAAAAGGGCTAAGGTCTGGTGCTTTTGACATCGCGCTAGAGAAAGCAAATTGTCAAACGATGTCGGAGGTGAGAGCTTTCACCCTAAGTCACATCAAGACAGAGGAAGGACAAATCAACAAAAAGGCAGCTGAAAGCCGAGAAGCTGGGGTCGTCCCAAGAGATTTTTATTCCCTATAAAAATGTGAAAGGATTTTTCTCTAAGAAGGTTTTTAACGAGGCACCACTAACCAATAATTCCTATTTTATTAAATACCACCTCTTTTATCTTTCCATGATCGACAGGTGTGTTATTTAAAGGCACCAAACTCGTGATTGATTGGTAAAAATTCGACTGGGCGAGTATAAATAACTCAAAGACCAAACTCGTGATTTATCGGTAAAAATCTGACTGGGCGAGTATAAATAACTCGAAGACCAAACTCGTGATTGATCGGTAAAAATCCGACTGGGCGAGTATAAATAACTCGAAGACAAAACTCGTGATTGATCGGTAAAAATCCGACTAGGCGAGTATAAATAACTCGAAGACCAAACTCGTGATTGATCGGTAAAAATCCGACTGGGCGAGTATAAATAACTCGAAGACCAAACTCGTGATTGATCGGTAAAAATCTGACTCGGCGAGTATAAATCACTCGAAGACAAACTCGTGATTGATCGGTAAAAATCCGACTAGGCGAGTATAAATAACTCGAAGACCAAACTCGTGATTGATCGGAAAAAATCCGACTGGGCAAGTATAAATAACTCGAAGACCAAACTCATGATTGATCGGTAAAAATCTGACTGGGCGAGTATAAATAACTCGAAGACCAAACTCGTGATTGATCAGTAAAAATCCGACTGGGCGAGTATAAATAACTCGAAGACAAACTCGTGATTGATCGGTAAAAATTCGATTGGACGAGTATAAATAACTCGAAGACAAACTCGAGATTGATCGGTAAAAATTCGATTGGGTGAGTATAAATAACTCGAAGACCGAACTCGTGATTGATCGGTAAAAATCTGACTGGGCGAGTATAAATAACTCGAAGACAAACTCGTGATTGATCGGTAAAAATCTGACTGGGCGAGTATAAATAACTCGAAGAATAAACTCGTGATTGATCGGTAAAAATCCGATTGGGCGAGTATAAATGACTTGAAGACCAAATTCGTGATTGATTGGTAAAAATCCGACTGGGCGAGTATAAATAACTCGAAGACAAAACTCGTGATTGATCGGTAAAAATATGACTGGGCGAGTATAAATAACTCGAAGACAAACTCGTGATTGATCGGTAAAAATCCGACTGGGGGATTATAAATAACTCGAAGACAAACTCGTAATTGATCGGTAAAAATCCAACTGGGTGAGTATAAATAACTCGAAGACAAACTCGTAATTGATCGGTAAAAATTCGACTGGGCGAGTATAAATAACTTGAAGACCAAACTCGTGATTGATCGGTAAAAATCTGACTGGGCGAGTATAAATAACTCGAAGACAAAACTCGTGATTGATCGGTAAAAATCCGACTAGGCGAGTATTAATAACTTGAAGACCAAACTCGTGATTGATCGATAAAAATCCGACTGGGCGAGTATAAATAACTCGAAGACCAAACTCGTGATTGATTGGTAAAAATTTGATTGGGCGAGTATAAATAACTCATTAGACGCTGTAACTTGGTCATTTTCATCACCAAAAAGATTCAGAACTTGGGCGGTCATCCCATGTGATATTGAATTCTTAACTTGGATTATTTTTCAATGGCGTACGTGATCGGCGTATGGAAGACTGCCTTTTCAAATATGACAAGTTTTTAACTTAAGAATTTTTTCACTCATTTTTTGAGGTCGGTGTATGAGATCGGCATGTAGGCGATTTGCCTTTTCAAATATGATAAGTTTTTAACTTAGAAATTTCTCGCAAATCCATTCTTGATATCTCCAAAAGCAGGGGCATAATTGAAAACAATAAGCCTTGCATAGTTCATAACAAAAGGGGGAAAACAAACAATAGAGCATAGTTCATTGGAAAGTGGACCGACTCGGTCGTAGGCCGATTGATATCTCGGACTATAAGGACTACACCTTAAGCCTTTTCGCCTTATAGACTCAAGGCTAGAAGGCAAGTGAACCGTCTCGGCCATAGGCCGATTGATATCATCGACTCGTCCGTAGGCCGATTGATATCACCAACTCGGCCGTAGGCCGATTGGTACCACCGACTCGGTCGTAGGCCGATTGATATCTCGAACTATAAGGACTACACCTTAAGCCTTTTCGCCTTATAGGCTCAAGGCTAGAAGGCAAGTGGACCGTCTCGGCCGTAGGCCGATTGATATCACCGACTCGGCCATAGGCCGATTGGTATCACCGACTCGGCCGTAGGCCGATTGATATCTTGGACTATAAGGACTACACCTTAAGCCTTTTCGCCTTATAGGCTCAAGGCTGGAAGGCAAGTGGACCGTCTCGGCCGTAGGCCGATTGGTATCACCGACTCGGCCGTAGGCCGATTGGTATCACCGACTCGGTCATAGGCTGATTGATATCATCGACTCGGTCATAGGCCGATTGGTATCTTGGACTATAAGGGCCACTATGCATGTCAGGTCGACTATAAACCCGTGCACTGCTCAGGCAGATTCACAACCTGATCTCCCCTCATGCGATCACCCGACTGTAACCTTGGCTGACTCACCCTCTTAGAGTCAATCGGCATATAGCCGATTTGGGCCACGTCAACCAGATACTAATCTCACTCACCCATAAAGGCCTACTCATTCATTATCCGATTGGACACTCGGCAATGGAGAGGTCCCACCTTCACTCACCAAGTATTTTCCAGATTGAAACGGCTAAAGAGATCCCTATATTCTCGGGGCCTATAAGGCCCGTGAACAAGAAACTATAAAACCCAAAACCCTAGAGTTGAGGGGGCAGATTAGACTTTTGAATGCTCTGACTTGGAGGTTTGATCTAGGAAAAAATCCTAGTCTACTCTTTGGCCGGAACAGAAGATAAAATCAGAGAAAGAAGGAATAGAATTGAATAAAAAAAATGAGAGAGAAGAGAAAAAGAAGAAAAAGAATACCTTGGTTTACAAAGAAGAAAGAATACGAGAGAGAAATATGTATAGGTTTGTGCCGAAGCGAAATGAGAGAGAGCGAAAGAGTCAGTGGAAAATCTGAAAATTTAGAAGGAGAAGCGCGAAATGAAAAAAGGTGATAGGGAGATGTGTTTATAATTTATTCTATATAGAGTAAACCATCATTTGGACAAAGATTGAGACGATATAGTCACTTATTAGGATTACCACCTTTATGAATTTGATATTCACTTTCAACCGGTTATAATTTTATCATTAGCAAATTAAACAAGATCCGGGATTTACCACAAGAAAATATATCTAAACTTTAAAGAAAAATTATTAATATATAATTATTAGAGAATATTAAGTAAACTCAACATCCAATATATCATGTAATCATATTAGAATTAATAAAGTAATATCTGCTGTTTGATAAATAGATAATTTGATAATTGATTAAAACTATAGACTTGGTTTTATAATAGTGATTATCACAAGAAGAAAAAAAAAGTATTTTATTATGATAATTTAATAATATTATACTTTATTTATTAAAAGATCATACACTTTAATAAAATTACATAAAAATTAACTTTTATAATAATTGTAAAAAATTTATCTAAATAAAAAAATAAATATTTATTTTTAATATTTTTAAAATGTATTATATATTTATATAATTTAATTAATATAATAATATATTTTATTTTAATTTATATTTTCATATTCAAAAAAATATATTTATTAAATTAAAAAAAATAATTAAAAACTAGTATTCAGAAGTCGGATTCCCCATTTTTGACTTCTAAATGTAGCTAAGAAGAAGGTTATTTTATCCAATAATTTGAAAAAGGGCATTACACTGGGGACATTCGTACAAAAACTTCCGAAGTTGATAGTGTCATCGAGGACTCACATGTGGAGTCAGTGGCGGATCTTCATGTTCCCCGAAGCTTTTCTAAATCTTTTTATATATATATATATATATATATATATTTATATATATATATATATTAATATTATATTTATATATTATTATATTATTAATTATAATAAAACTAAAAAAATTAAGTTAAAAAAAGAGAAATTTTATTATTTTTTTAACTAATAAAAAAATTAATTTATAATTTTATATATATATATAAAAATAATCTGGCACTCCTAAAAATAATCTGGCACTCCTGAAAATTTTTTTCGAGTTCCGCCACTGTGTGGAGTCTATAAATTGTTAAAGAAATTTTTTTTATACTTTATCAACAAATATATTTTATTATTTTATAAATATTAATACTTATTTTATATATATATAAAAGATCTGTTCATTCCTCTAAATATGTGCTTTAAACACCAATTTTGTCCTGCAATCAATATCAAAGCCTCATTGTTTGTAATTAAAAATTATAGGTATTGCTATGTAATAAAACTGCATTTTTATTACCATTTTCAGTTTGATGTTTAAGCAGCAAACAATGGCAGAGAAAACGTGCGAAATAACACACTCAAATTTAGCATTACCGGTGAAAATTTTTTACCTTTACGCGCCCTATAATTTTCCATTTCAATTATATCTCTAGCAAAACCAGATTTGGGTTTTACGACAATAAAATATATCTAAACTTTATGGTGTAGATATATTGAGAAACAGAAAGCAAAAAACTGATTAATATATTTATATATATATATATATATATATATATTGTTATAAAAGAAAGAAAAGTAGAGAAAACAAATAAAATAATATGAGATAGAAAAAAGAATCTGACTAATGTATTATTTTTGGGAAAGGATTACCCTATTTATAAGTACATGTGATAATTGAACAATTATACAAAAAGAGAATAATACATAATGAAAATATATAAATAATAATGAATGATAATGAATATATTGACATCCACTAATTGAGCCATTAATTATATTATTCATAACACTCTCCCTTAGATCTCAAATATTTAGAATATGCCTCATTAAAACCTTACTAGAAAAAATCCTGTGGAATAAAAACCTAGTGAAGGAAAAAAAAGTACATCATTCATAAATATTCATTTATCCCCCTCGTGCATTTAATGAAGTCCAATCTTGTGTATGAATTGTTCAAAAACTTTTCTTGGAAGTGACTTTGTAAAGAGATCTGTTAGGCTGTTAATTGAGCGGACTTGTCGAATTTATATCATCATTCCTTTGAAGATCATGAGTAAAAAAGAATTTCGGTAGAATATGCTTTATTCTACCTCCCTTTATGTATCCATCTTTCAATTGTGCAATACATGTAGCAATATCTTCATATATAACTGTCGACGTCATTTTTTCAGAAGATAAACCACAAGTTTTCCGTATGTGTTGAATCATATATCTTAGCCAAACACATTCACGACTTGCCTTGTAACACCCCGATTTTCACAGATTATATGAAGGCTCAAAGCTCAATAAGGGTGATTTAGTAGCCCAGAACGAGCCGTTCCAAACCACCAAAATGACCTATAACCCTAATTTGGAATGGGGCGTTCCAAAGTTGGGAACGGGCCGTTCCAAATATGATTGTAGTGTGTTAAAACTCAACTCCAGAACGAGCTGTTCTGGTTTAAGAACGAGCCGTTCTAGATGCAAAGTTAACACATGATGAAAGCATCCAGAACAGGTCGTTCCAGATTCAAAATGGACCGCTCTGGCCACCCCTGACATCTATAAATAGAAAACTCTAGCATTGCTTTTAGACACTCTAAAGACCAAGAAGAACCAAGAGAAGGAGATCAACCAGATTCCGCTCTAGCTTCTTCTTTTGCTTATCCAGGTAAGGGAGAGTGAGAAACCTCGCTCGTGGGTGTTGAAATAATTGTTGGGTAGTGGGATTGGCCCCTAATCTCTTGCCTGATGCATGCTTCTAGGAACAGGCAAAATATGAATGTTTTCTGTTTTGCCTTCTGATTGTTCTGTTGTATTCCTTGCTGGATATGATGTGTGAATATGTAATTAATTTTGAGAATAAATATGTTTTGATATAAATTAGAGTGCTTTATGGGTTCTTAAGAGAACCCTATGAGAAACAGAAAAAATATGAATGTTTTTTGTTTTGCTTTCTGAATGTTCTGTTGCGTTCCTTGTGTGATGTAGAGTGTAAATATGTATTTGATTTCAAAATTAGATATGTTTTGATATAAATTAGAGTGTTATGTGGGTTCCTGTGCGAAACTCTATGAGAAACAATTATCAATATGATTATGTGAAATATGAACAAATGACATGAGACATGATGTGAATGAGAATGTGCTAATGTGAACACTATGACTATAAGAATGTGAAATGTGATAAGACATGAAATTCCATGACAAGTGAAGTGATGAGTCCATGAGTTTGTGAGCATGTGACATGCATCATGTGCATATATGAGCTAACTGAAGCTAGCGGAAAATCACATAGAAGGGGGGTTGAATATGTGTGAGTGTGTGAACAAAGGTATTTTAAAAACGTTTTCGCAATAGTAGTGCTCTTCGTCCACTGCACTTCTGAATATCAGATGATTAACCAGAGTTTGCTTAACTTACTATCAATGCGTTTGAAGGATTTATCGCCCACTAGGGAAAATGTTCTGTAAATATATTAATTAAAGTTATTACATTTTCCTTTTCAAAATAGTTAAGTATAAGTGGAAGATGAAACTTTTGGTGTAATAAGTCTGTCAAGCAAAGTTAGTGTTTTCGTCTAAAAGTAGTTTTAAAGATATATAAATGTTGGACGAAGTCTTTCACAAAAGTTTCATCAATAAGAAAGATTTGCGTCTAAGTAAGTAAAGGAATGCAATCGTTTTATACTGGTTCGCTCATCTAAGCTACGTCCAATCTCCTTCAACTTGAAGGGTTCCACTAGATATGAAATGAGGTACATAGAGTATTATCGTCCACTCCTGGACCTAAGTATTCTTGACCACTCTTGGCCTTGAGTATTCTCGACCACTCCTAGCCTGTCAGCTTCACTCACCCACACTAGTATTCTTAAACCACTTCTAGTTCTCCAAGTATTCTTGACCACTTCTGGCCTGTCAGCTTCACTCACCAGCGCTAGTATTTTCTTCTCAGCCACTTCTAGCTACCAGTGAGTATTCTTTGACAAGCCCCTCCGGGCTTCACAAGTATTCTTTTCCTAGCCTCTTCAGGCTTTAAAATGTTGACAGATGTATAGTCGGTTTGAGTGTTTTGGGTTACTCTTAATGAGAGGATACATATATGATTACACTCACTAAGGTTTGTTTTCTTAGTTTTATAGAGACTTAAGCTTGAGTGTTTGGGTTACTCTCATGGAGAAGATACAAGGGTTTACAACACTCACTAAGGTTTAGTTCACCAATGACACCTCAACCACCTTAGTCTACATAGATAAAAATACAATATTACATTATACATATGACTACGAATGCTCATCTCTGGTCTCCGTCTCGTGGGCTTAATATCACTCATTTACTTTTAATTAGAGAGCCTAGTGTAAGGCATATAATCATTCTTTCATTACTTATTGCCTCTCCACTTTATGATTTGAAGTTGTGGCTTATATAGTCTTGTGAGTTCTACCCGTTGCTTGATTTTGAATATGTTCGTTGACGTGGAGTTTCCCATTGCATATGTGCGTTGAAGCTGATACAGTCGTTTATGACTAGTTTGATCCTTTCATTTAATGCATTTGGTCTTGCATTAAATATTGCTTCCTACTTTTAGACATTGTGTGTATTCTTCTCTGTCCTGTTGCAATAATGTTTGACTTTATCTAAGACTTAGAAGTTGTTTGTCTTTTTTTGGTCATGCAGCAACATAACAGTTGTCATTTTCTGAAAAAGAAACGCACTTTTTTCTGACACATGCATGCTTTCTATTTTTACTTGTCTCTCTTCTCCTTCTTTCTTTCCTTTGTTGTAGAGAGCTTCTTGTATGAATGTGGACGATGTTTGAGTTTTCCTCTGAGACTTGATTCTTCCTTGGTTTGATTAACAGTGTGACTAGACAAACCTTGTTTTCATCTGGAGTGTCTCTCAGCCTATGTTATTATTCGTTTGATGCATGGTTGTTCTATTTTTGTCTTTAGGCATATGCCTCGTCTGATTTTCTTTTTAGCATAGTTGTGCTCGACACTTCTTTGTCTGAGTTTTGTATGATCATCTGGTGCATACTTGTGTTCCATCTATTCTTCTCTTGATGCTCGGTTTCCTATATCACTAGCTTTATCTGCCTCAACTTGTCTAGTTGTGACTTGCCTTGATTATTCCTCAGAGGCTTCGTCTGATACCTTGGTGCTTTTATTTTGATAATAGTAGTCTTCGTTCTTGTGCTTGATTTCTCATCATCTGAGTCTACAATCTTCATGAATTGTGACATTTAATGCTTCTGACTTAGCATTAAATGTTTGCTTGCTTATTCTGCACTTCTTGAGATCTATTGTACTTTATTAGTACTATTGCTGCAGAGGTGTAGTCTTTTCCTGGCTGGTAGTTATACTTGCTCTAACACATGCTGTTTTGATTTGTTGATAAGCGCTCGTCCATTTGTCTTATCTTCCTTCTTTTATCTTGATTTCTTTATGTATTCTTCTGAAGGTGTGGATGTTAGGTAGTTCGTCTCATTGTATCTTTAGACACAATACAACTTTCTTGATCTTCGTTTGTGTATTTGAGTCTCCGTCTAGTTTGTTGTTGTAGGTACTTGACTCTGTCTAGGGTGTTTTAACTTTATTTTTGCCCATCGTCCATGGTCTTGTATCATCTGAGGCTTCATTATTTTTCTTCTTGTGCTAGGCTTGATTCCGTTTGATTGCTTGATCTCCTCATCTAACGTCTTGTTAGCTTTCTCTCTTCACCTTGGTTGTTTATTCTATTTTTGTGTCTTCGTCTGATGTATCCCCTTCGTTTGCTCAGCCTTTATCCAATGCTTGGCTCATATCTCTTGATTCTGGTATGGATATACATTCTCTATTCTTCAGTTTTACCTGTACTTATATCTGAAAAACTGACACACTTGTTAGTAATAACTATGTATTATATTAGTCTCATTCAAAACCTTGCTAGGGATTGCTTCCGTCTTCGTCTAACTTAACACTAACAAGGTGTACCTTAGGGTCACCAATGATGTAACAAGCTAACAAGGTGTACCTTAGGGTCACCAGTGATGTAACAAGCTAACAAGGTGTACCTTAGAGTCACCAGTGATGTAACAAGCTAACAAGGTGTACCTTAGGGTCACCAATGATGTAACAAGCTATTATGTATGATTTTGAGACACGTGATTGGTGCCACATGCATGCATTTATGAGTTGAGTCCATGACATCCTTACATGATGAATGAATGTGTATGTATTATATTTAAAAATTGAATTTGCATCTTATTAATGAGTAGCTATGACTGTGCTTGTATGATTCGTGTGTGTTACATAACTGTTATTTCTACATATGGAACCAAGTGAGATGTTTTTCACTCCCTTGTTGTTCTTTGTATGTGTTTAAATTGTGTTGCAGGTGATCATTAGCATGAAGATGTTGGTGATGAGGCTTAGGCTTCAGTTGGGCATGCTCTGATAGGATATGTGACATCGGGGCATAGCTAGGCTTAGTTTAGGATTTCATTATTGTATTTGTTTTAGAAAGACTCATGTTTCATTTTTTCTATAAATTTCGCATTTGACCATATGATTTAAGTTTATGAGTATGAATTCTCTACTCTTATGTTAATGGAACTATTGTTTAAATTTTAAAGATTTTATTTATCTCAAGAATATGTTTTATAATTATTCTATATGTATGTTGGGGTAGAGGGTGTCACATGCCTCATGTAATGCTAAAATTTCAGCATGATTAGACAAAGTGGCTAATATGTTTTATTTTACAGATCGCCATGAAATGACTGTACCACCACTTGTAAACAAATATCTTGTTTGTGATTTACCATTATGAGGATTTGACAAATAACTTACGTCTGCATAACCATTTAGTTCTAGTTTGTGAACATTTGAATATAATAACCCTATATCCATTGTACCTTTAAGATAATGAAGGATTTCTCTACTAGAAAAATTAAAATTAGAGAGGGAACGAATCAGTCACTAAATTTTATAAAATCTACCACAAAACAAATTAGTGACGGAATTTTGACAGAACTGATTTCGTCACAAAAATTGGCGTCACAAAATATTTAGTGACGGATAATTTCAGTCCGTTACAATCAATGATGGAATTAAGGCATCACAAATAATATATTTTTCGTCACTAATTTCTAATATTAAATGTTCATAAATTAATAAAATTTCGTCGCAATTTGTGACGGATTAACTCCATCACAAATTTGTGAGGGATATGTGCCTCTTATCAACGTCACAAGTTGAGAGGGATGTTGGTCTCTCAAGGGTTCTATTTCATGACGTTTCACTTTCTACCGCATTTTATCCGTATTTGCACAATTTCTGGGAAACTTCCCAGAAGGTCACCCATTCCTATATTACTCCAAGTCAAGAACACTTAACTATGAAGTTCTGATGAGATAAGCTACCAAAATGTATATGCATGTTGTCAGTATAACTTGTACAAATTAATTTATTTAAGTTATCTTCAACTATACAATTTCATACTTGTACTATAATAATAATATATAATAATTTTATATTACGAATAATAATAATAATAATAATAATATATTTAATTAATCTTTATTTATATATACTTACTTTTATGATTTACAATCTACTTATTTCTATTTAAAATTATAATTTAAATTATTTATTTTTATAATTTATAATGATAATATAATTTATAAAATTATATATATTTATTTATTACATACTTATAAATTAAATTTTAAGATTTTAAATAAATTATTAAATAATTTAATATATTCATTTATCTTAAATCAAAGATATAAAATTCAAAATATCTATTTATCCTTGTTTTATTTTCTAATTATCAATTACCATTAATAAAATACTAACTTAAAATCTTATCTAATTATAACATAATATTCTTACATCAAATTTAAAGCCAGATATTAGTTATACAAAAATATTAAGATCATATAGTAAATTTCTAATAAGATTTTAGTTAAAGAATTTAAAATAATTAATGTTTCTATGGAAGAACGTATGCATAAAGTTTTGTTGATGTCAAAGCGTCGAAGAAAATAAAATGTCTAGTTAAAGCAAGTTGATCAAGAAGCAAAATCTCAAGAAATAACTAGATAAGTCTTGACTACTTAGCTTGATATGTAAAATGAACTTTTAGAAATTGCAAATTTCACTTGGCCATTATAATAAGGATTTCAAGAAAATCTAAATTTAGTCTTTTTGAATATAAGAATAAGTTTATGAAAAAGAAAGTAAAAAGAAATGTGTTCAAAAAGATTATACAAAAATAATTTTGAATGAAAAGTAAAAAGTTACTAAATTAATCATAAAGTTTTCAAAAGCAAATTTTTTATATTTGTTTGGTAATCAATTACCAGTCTAAGTAATCGATTACCAGAAGAAGAAAACTTCTAAGTTTAAAATTAAAATGCTGAAACATGTTCTGGTAATCGATTACCAGTCCTTGTAATCGATTACTAGAACTTCAAAAATTTGAATTTAAAAGATATAACGTTTCAAATTTTTTGAACTTAAAACCGTTGTAATCAATTACCAAGTCTTGTAATAGATTGATTACCAGAGTATCTTTTCTAAAAAATTATAAGGAGTTACAACTCTTCATGAAAAGACACAACCTAAGAAATAATTGTCTATAAATACCTATAATTTTTTAGAAGAAGGTTACGAACTCTATTGTGAAAATCAATTTACGAAAACTACTTGGCCAAAGTCATTTGCAAAAATTTCTAAAGAGTTCATCAAGATCTTAGAAAGTGTAATATCTACTCTTCAAAGAGAGTCATTCTGTAATACCCACTTGATCAGTTGATCTGTAAAGGAGAAAGGGTTTTTCTCTTTGTTGGTTTTTAAATCTCATCACAAGGAAAGGGAGTTCCAAGGTGTTGGAGGATTCAAGTCTTGTAAGAGTTACAAGAATAGTGGAAATCTCAAGGTGGAGACTTGAGGACTGGATGTAGGCAGGACTAGCCGAACCAGTATAAATTGAGTTTGCAATTCTTCTTTCCCGTTACTTACTTGGTTTTTGAGTAGTTTTGCATCATTAATTACATACAATTTGTCTAAGAATTTGAATATATGAGAAAACATTTCTAAAAAGAAATAAAGGGAGACAAAATTGGTTAACTTAATTCACCCTTCCCTCTTAAGTTATACGAGGCTATTTGACTAACAAGTGGTATCAAGAGCAGGTTTCTTGTACTAGGCTTAAAAACTTCAAGAATTGAAATGGCCTCATCAAATTTTTTATTTCTCAAAGGAAACTCTATTAATATACCTCCTATATTCAATGGTGAAGGGTATCATTATTTCAAATCTAGGATGCAAATTTTTATAGAAGTCATAGATTTAAACATATGGGATTATGCTGAAAATGATCCTTTCATTCCCACTATTGTAGTAGGAAATGAAATTAAAAATTTACCCAAAGATCAATGGAGTGATGATGAAAAAAGAAAAGTTCAATACAATTTGAAAGGCAAAATATAATTACTTCTGCATTAGGCATATATGAATCTTTTGGAATTTCAAATTGTACAAGTGCAAAAGAAATGTGGGATACATTAAAAGTAACACATGAAGGCACTAATGATGTTAAAAGATCTAGGAGAAATACTCTCAGTCATGAATATTAATTATTTAGAATGAATCAAAATGAAAGTATTCAAGACATGCAAAAGAGATTTACACATATAATCAATCATCCTGCATCTCTAGGAAAAGTGTTTCCTAACAAAGATCTTATTAACAAAGTTTTGACACTACTAGAATTTCTCTTATTACATGCGACTTTTCCTGCGAATTTTTCATAAAAATTCACAGGAAACATTCTTCCTACAAATTTTTCTGCGAAATTTTATCTACAGGTAATACCTTCGTGGATAATATATTTTTGCGAATTTTAAAATTCGCAGGAAATTTACTTGCGAAAAAAAATTGCAGGAAAGTTTCCTGCAAAAAAAATTGCAAAAAAGTTTCTTGCAAAAAAAAATTCGCAAGAAAGTTTTGTGCGAATTTTTTCGCAAGAAATTCTGCAGGAATATTTTTTTACAAAAAAATTAAAGAAATTATTATAAATTCTATCAATAATTCTTCAACTTTCAAATGCTCACAATGAATTCATCCGAAACATTTGTTTCCATGCCTCCAACATGTATACATAATCTTTTAAATTCTAAGATTGTAGATTATAAGCCTAACACTCAACCATACAAATCAACTTGTAAGGTAAGTGTTGCCCCAACATATATACTCTTTAACTGTTTAATTTTTAATCAATGTGGGACTTGAAATTTTTTTAAAATATTAAACTTATAAATTTAAATATTTTTTTTATTTTTCCAACGGATTAAAATTTGCAGGAAAATCCGCAGGAAAAGTTACCTGCAACTTTTCTACTATTTAATAAACATTACTTGCGAATTTATTTTTTCAAGAAAATTTGCAAGAAAAAAAATAAAAATTCTTACAAAATTTTCTACAAATTTTTACCATGGAAAAAAATTTCTACGATCATTAAAATTGTAGCAAAATTTGTAAGAAATATCTGTAAATTATTTTTCGCAAAAAATTTCTGCGAATATTTTTTTGTAGGAAAATTCACAAAAAATTTCTGCAAGTATTTTTTTGCAGGAAAATAACACTTTTCTATTAGTGTGAGATGTTTGAGTAGGGAATGGCAACCGAAAGTAACTACAATTGCAAAATCAAAAGATCTGACAATCATGTCTCTTGCCTCACTATTCGGAAAACTTCAAGACCATGAAATGGAATTGATGAGACTAAGTCAAAATGAAGATAGTGACAAAAAGAAGAAAAGTATAGCACTTAAAGCATCTTCATCATCTCATGAAGAAGATGAAAAAGATGACAACATTGAGGAAGATGATGATGATGATGAAGATCTCAATCTCTTTGTAAAAAGATTCAACAAATTCCTAAAGAATAAAGGAAATAGAAGAAAATTCAACTTCAAAATAAAAAAGAAAGAAGAAAAATCTTCTTCAGCCCCAAAATGCTATTAGTGTAATCAATCGAGACAATTGAGATTAAAATGTCCAATCTATAAAAGAAAAATGGAAAAATCCAACAAGAAAAGCTTCAAAGAAAAGAAAGGGAAGAAAGTTTATATCACTTGGGAAGAAAATGACATGGATTCTACAAGTGACTCTGAAAATGAAGTTGTAAATTTGGGACTCATGGCCAAAGATTTCGAAAGCGAAGAAGAGGTAACATATCTTCTAACAATGATATCTCAATTTCATTTAATGGACTTCAAGATGCATTCAATGATTTACATAAAGAATCCTTTAAACTTGCAAAATTAGTATCATCATATAAGAAAACAATTTCAAACTTGGAAAAAGAGATTTCAAAATTAAATAATGAATTTGATGATCTTAAAACCGAAATTAGGATAATAAATTCTAAAGATGAAAATCAAGAGATTAAAAATAAGTTAGAAACAAATAAAATAAACCTTCCATGTTCAACATGCAATAGATTTAAAGAGGAAATTAGTAACCTAAGAAACACTCTTGCAAAATTTACTAGTGGAAGAAATAATTTAGATATAATATTAGGAAAACAAAAATGTGTATTTGATAAGGAAGGATTAGGATATAATCCTCAAAAACAACAAAAGAAATACGAAAATTTCTTTATTCCCACACAAGCTACTAGTTTTTCATCCACATGTTTTTATTGTGGTAAGAAAGGTCATAATTCATCAACATGCTATATTAGAAAGAAATCTCAAGAATATGTTTTGGATTCCTAAAGGTTCTTTTGTTAATACTAACATTAAAGACTCAAAGAAAACTTGGGTACCTAAATCAACCCTTCCTTTGTCTTGAAGGATTCCAAAAATCAAACTTGGTACATTGATAATGGATGTTCCAAGCACATGACAGGAGATGCTTCAAAATTCATTGACCTCACTCCTAAGAGAAGTGGACATGTAACTTATGGAGACAACAACCGAGGAAAAATACTTGGCATTGGAAGAATTGGTACAAATTTCTCAACCTCCATAGAAAATGTATTACTTGTGGAAGGTCTTAAACATAGTTTATTAAGTGTTAGCCAACTTTGTGATAAAGGTTTTTCTATATCATTTGACTCACAAAAATGTCTAATTGAACACAAAAATGATAAAAATGTTAAGATAGTAGGATTTAGAATTAATAATGTATATAAAATAAAAATAGAAAATAATCTTAATCATTCTCAATGCCTCATGAGTAAAGATGATGAATCATGGCTATGGCATAAAAGAATTTCTCACATAAACATGGAACACCTCAATAAATTAATCTCAAAAGATTTAGTAATATAGGTTTACCAAAACTTAAATTTGAGAAAAATAAACTATGTGATGCATGGCAAAAGGGAAAATAAGTAAAAGTATCTTTCAAACCAAAGAATATAGTTACAACTTCTAGACCCTTATAACTCTTACACATGGAATTATTTGGACCTTCTAGAACTATGAGCTTTGGTGGACGTTACTATGGTCTTGTCTTAGTGGATGATTTCTGCAGATATACTTGGACTTTATTTCTTGCTCATAAAAGTGATACAATTGGTGTCTTTAGAAAATTTTCTAAACTTTTATTCAAAATAAGAAAAACCTTAAGATTGTCTCCATTAGAAGTGATCATGGAAAAGAGTTTGAAAATAAAGATTTTGATCTATTTTGTGAAGAAAATGGAATTCAACATAACTTTTCTGCTCCTAGAACTCGTCAACAAAATGGAGTAGTAGAAAGAAAGAATAGATCATTAGAAGAATTAGCAAGGACAATGCTAAATGATTCAAAACTCCCTAAAAACTTTTGGGCAGAAGCTGTTAACACTGCTTGCTATACTATGAATAGAGCTTTGATTAGACTTATTCTTAAAAAAACTCCTTATGAGTTATTCAATGGAAGAAAACCTAATATTTCACATCTTCATATTTTTGGATGCAAATGCTTTGTACTTAATAATGGAAAAGATAACTTAGGAAAATTTGATGCTAAATCTGATGAGGGAATATTTCTTGGATACTCTCTAAATAGCAAATCATATAAAATATACAACAAAAAAACCATGACTATTGAGGAATCAATACATGTTGTATTTGATGAAACTAACCTTGTTTTTCCAAGAAAAGATATTATTGATGAAATTGTAGAGAGCTTTGAAGATACTCATATTAATGAGCAAACTCAAAAGGACAAGAAAAAGATGAAGAAAATGAGGATTCAACAATCCAAGAAGAGAAAATAAACATGAACCCTCAAAGAGAGTGGAGAATCTTAAGAAATCATCCTCTTGAAAATATCATTGGAGATATATCAAAAGGGGTAACTACTAGACACTCTCTAAAAGAAGCATGCAATAATATGTCTTTTGTTTTTGAGATAGAAGTTAAAAACATTGATGAAGCTTTAAATGATGAACATTGGATTAATGCTATGCAAGAAGAATTAAATTAATTTGAGAGAAATCAAGTATGGGAATTTGTTAATAGACCTATTAATCATACAATTATAGGAACAAAATGGATTTATAGAAAAAAAACTTGATGAACATGGTATAGTCATAAGATATAAAGCTAGACTAGTTGCTAAAGGATATAATCAAGAAGAAGGCATAGATTATGAAGAAACATATGCACCTGTAGCAAGACTAGAAGCTAGTAGAATGTTACTTGCCTATGCATCAATAATGGACTTCAAACTATACCAAATGGATGTCAAAAGTGCTTTTATAAATGGTTTTATTCGAGAAGAAGTTTATGTTCGACAACCCCTAGGATTTGAAAACTCAGAATTTCCAAACCATGTCTTTAAGTTGAAAAAGACTCTATATATATGGATTAAAACAAGCTCCTACGGCATGGTATGAAAGACTAAGTAAATTTCTTTTGGAAAAAGAATTTTCAAGGGGAAAGGTTGATACAACACTATTTATCAAATGAAAAATGAATGACATTCTTTTTGTAACGACCCGTCATGGTCTCTACACTTAGTGGAATCGCACTACAACTAGTTAACTAAGAGAATATTAAACTGGATAACACATACATACAGGCATAGATATAAGGATCAAAATAACTAAGTTTCTGTATACAAAATAAAACACCATATATGTACAGTCATCCCAAAATATTCCCTAGCGTTGGTCAAGCACAGACAAAAATCGTTACCCAAAATGGTAACTCAAAACCCGAGGTTCAAACTCCCCATCTCGTAGCGGCACCTCTACTCCAAGCTATCCCTGACCTACTCCCATAACAAGTACGATCATTGCAGTCCCACCACATGGAAACAAAAGGGTAAGCTAGAGTTCAAAAATCAATCATATAAGTACAGAATAAAATCTATACTACACATGCATCTCAATCAAGTCCTAAAGGAACCTTCCATCTCAATCAATCATTCATTCATCAAACATGAAGTCAAAAACCATACACTTTGATGGAATCATGCCTAGGAAGGCAAGGGGTGACACATTGAAGGAGCCAAGAGGAGTTGGCTAGACATGAAGGTTTGGGCCAGTCAAGGCCCAATGGGCCCGATGGGCCTGGAAGGCCCAATTTGAGCTTCACATGGGCCATCTCTTGATAAATCCATTTTTCTTATATTTTGTACATATTATATTAGTATAGGTTTCTCATATTTTGGTCTTGTATTTTGGACCACATAGAGTAGCATTTTTGGGCCATAGGCTTATTGGGCCTAGTTTTGGGCTTCATGGGCCTTTGGTTTTTGGTACCCAATATTGGGCTCATTTTGTTTCTTTTATTATTTCCTAATGTTTGTATATGTTTGGCCATTGTATTTAGGCCATTATCATAGGAATATTGAAGGAATACTAAAATGGACCAAGAAGCTAAAATCTAGGTTTCATTTAGTAGTCATTTGAGATGCATTTGGATCACATGTTTCATGCCAAGCATGGCTGAACATGTGCAGCTCCAAATACACTTCAAATGTCCCCTAAATGACATTTAGATGCATGGCAGCCCCATATTCACGGACTAAGCACATGGAGCCTTGAATTTGAATTCAAATTTCCATTTGAAATTTGAATTTTTGGCTCCAATATTGGCTAGTGAATTTGGCGCCACCTAGCTTGCTTCTAGGACCAATAAGTGCTTGTTCCTGCACTCTTTGTAAACACTTTTGATATATTGAATTTCTGAACATTCATTCAGCAAAATTCTTCAAGAGTCACCGTGAGAGAGAGTGCCTTCAAACCCTAGAAACTTCACCTAGTTTCCTACCTTTGAAGTGAGCAATCTCTTGTTGGTTAAGCTTGGATGCTTCCATCCTTAGTTTAGGCTATCTCAATCCGAAAACATCCTCCATTAAAGTGTTCTTCAATTCGGTTTTCAATCTCCAAAGAAGAGGTCCAAGCATTGGCAAATCCAAGGAGGAGAACACCATTCACTTCTCCTAACTTCTCCATCAATTTTGGTATCAAGAGCAAGGTTCTTCATTGGAGATAAGTGTTCTTGAGTTTTGACCGATTGTGTTCTTGTGTTCTTGTGTTGTGAATTATCACAAATTGAGTTTCTATTCGGATCTATATTTTTGAAACCAAATTGTTCTATAGATCCACATTGTTGATTGCACCTTGAGTTTCAATCCGCAATCAACACAAATAGGATTCAACTTATGCTTTATTTTTACTTTGTTTGAGTCTCTCATTTCCTTAGCATGTGTCCGTGATTGGACTTCATTCACATTGCATTAGTTTTATTTTGAATCAATTGTTTTGTCTTAGAAGTCATGTCTAGTCCTTTTACATGTTGAAACTTCCTAGACTAGCTTGTTTAACCTAATTTTTTTGTTGTGATTGTTTGAGTCCGAAATTGTTTGTGTATTTTGCTTATTGAATATGAACCTTACCTATATGTGCTTTTGTTTTACATATTTGAGTTCATAATTTGCTATTAGTTCTAGCAAATTTCCTAGAGTTAGGTTTCTATTATGTCTTGTTAAAAGTTTTGTCAAAAAAATTCATAAACACTAATTCCTATTACGTTTCCTTGAGTCTTATTGTGTGGCTGAAATTTTTTAACAAATCTTATACACTAAAAATAGAGGCAAAACAGAGTTGTATGTGTTCTAAATGCATGAGAAAAACAAAAGAATGAGTGCTTGAAAATTTGACCTAAAAATACTATAAAATTGTGAAGCACTAGTTACAAAATGCATGTGAGCACCTCTTTTTTTGTATGAAAATTTTTGCTGCAGTTTTTCTAGCCTAAGGCCGAGACATATAAGTGTTCAAAAGGCATTTAAACTCCTGAGTAATCAAACAAAAAGAAGTGAAAAATATTTAGCAAAAAGAAAAGAAAGAAAATAGCAAAAGAAAAAGCCAAAAAGGAGTGAAAAATCATGTATATCTAGCTCTCGGTTTTGATGTGTTCTTGTCTATAATTTTTTCAGTCCAGCCACATATTTTGTGTCTTAATTTTTGTTCTAATCTTAGATTTGTTTTTTTAATCCACTCTGGTGCCTTTGATAGGTTATCTTTTGTGTGCTAGCTTCTTTTAATTTTTGAATATCTTTGAGTCTTGTCTTAAACACTTTACTCTTCAATTTTTGGTATAAGCTTGTTAAATTGTGCTTTTGTTTCTTGTCTTGTTTTCTTTGACAAAAAACTCTGTGCTGGAAGTGGCCTCAAATCCTTGCTTAAGGACCAAACATTGACTCAACAAAAGTAGGAAAGGAATTGGACATAAAAGACTTTGAAACTTGACCTAATTTAGTGACCGAAAATTCCTAAACCTACCTTCACAAGAGTGATCTTTCCATTAACCTTGTGAGCAGCCTACATTCATCATTTTGTTGTGTTATTTGTGCAGGGTCCAGGAGCAACAATAATCAAGGATTAGTGGCGGATTGGAACACTTAAACAAGTGTTGGAAAACTTGGACAACAAATCCGTCACTAACTGGTCACTAAAGCCGCCAGAAATTTGTTTCTAGTGTAGTTTTTATTTTTTTTTATTTTTGCAATTTGTGACACCCTCTACCCCAACATACATATATAGTAATTGTATAAAATAAATAAAATAAAATACAATTCTTCAACATAAGACGATCAAATCTCCAATGACATAAGGGTAAAGAGTTCACATTCATAAACTTAATCCAAATAACATGTAGAGAAATTACAAGGAAATGAAACTGAGTTTTTTTTTCAAAATGATTTAATAAAAATAACATTCCAATCTAATCCTATTTAAGCCCCGATGTCACATGTCCTATCAGAGCAAATCCCAACATAGAAGCCTAAGCTTCATCACCAACATCCTCAGCCTCATGCTGATAATAACCTGTATGACAGTTAGAGAAAACAACACAAGAGAAAAGGGAGTGAGAAACAT
Source organism: Cajanus cajan (assembly GCF_000230855.2). Lineage (NCBI taxonomy): Eukaryota > Viridiplantae > Streptophyta > Magnoliopsida > Fabales > Fabaceae > Cajanus > Cajanus cajan. The sequence continues at coordinate 21,179,786 of NC_138518.1, forward strand.
CTCACTCTGACTCACAGTGTAGAAATATATGCCAAATAGCCAAACACAAACAAAAACAAGTATAACATAGATAAATTAATAATAACATCACACTCATCCAAGACATAAACCATCACTTTATCATATAACATTAAGAATGCATATGCATGGACACGGACTACATATTATCATGCATGTGGCGCCAGTAAAACATCACATGGCATATTGCCGCTAGCAATACACGAAGAGTAGTCTAGGAGTACATGTCGGGTCACACCCTCTGCGCACTCTCACTAGAAGGATATACTACCAGAGTCTCGTCGGGATAGCTAAGCCGCGCAAGATACATCCCATGCACACAACGGACGAGACTGGGACTTCCAAACCGAGCTATCCCCAAGGACTAATCCCCAAAGCTTTTACACTAGGGGCCTTCTCTGGCGGTGTATTCCATATCGTACCCTTAAAACACTTATGCAAATGATGCATGTCAATCACGACTCTATGCATTCTCATATCACATTATCATTTCCCATGGTCATTTCACATCATCACATTTCGTCATCACATTTCATTATCACATTTCATATTATCTCATCATATTCACAAAGCCTCTACAGAGCACTTTAATTTATATCAAAACTCGTTTATTTATAAAATTAAATACATATTTACATTATACATCACACAAGGAACGTAACAGAACATTCAAAAAGAAAAACAGAAAACATTTATATTTTGTCTATTTTCTCACAGGATTTCCCGTAGAAACCCACAGAGCACTCTAAATCATATCAAAACTCGTTTATTTATAAAATTAAATACATATTTACATTATACATCACACAAGGAACGTAACAGAACATTCAAAAAGCAAAACAGAAAATATTCATATTTATTCTCAAAATTAATCACATACTTACACATTACATTCAACAAGGAATACAATAGAGCAATCAGATAGCAAAACAGATACAATTGAGAGAAATCCCTCATACATGAGCATACAAAAATACAACAAACACAGGATTGGGGGCCAATCCCACTACCCAGCATACAATCCCACACCCAGAGCGAGGTTTCTCACTCCCCCTTACCTGGATGAGCAGAAGACGGATGGTCTTGGTTTGATCTAAGATCGTTCCTGAGTACTCTTCCTTAGAGCTCTTTGTTTCTCCTCTCTTTTTTTTTTCTAACCCCTCAGAATGCAAATGAGGCAGATAGGGTTAACACTACCTGATTCCTTTCTTAAAATTAATTTATTGGGCTGGGTCAACCCAACCCATTTTCCTTCTCTTCTAACCCACTTCTCTTTCTCCTCAAAATAATTAAATAAAATAAATACATGTATATTATAAAATATTTTTCCTCTATAATAATAATATATTTCTGACCCAAAATATAATAATAAATTTCAATAACAAAATATCATATAAAATCAACCTTCTCTTAAAACATATAAATATTTATTTAAAAATACTAATAAAAATACTTATTTAATACGTACAAAATAATTGTCCAAAATAATAATTATTTAAAACGTATAAAATAATATTTCTATATAATTATTAAAATAATTATGATCAAATACCATATAATAATAATAACAATAACCTTTTTGAAAACTGGGATGTTACACAATTTCTCTTGTATTTTCAATCAATTTGTAAAGCTTGGAGGGAGTATTAAGAAGTTGGTTAGGTATATCTAACCCTTGGTAGCTCACTCACGTGTAGTACTAGTGGAAGTGGCTTGGAAATTTCATATGTTTCAAGCTTCCACTTAGGGCAAAACGACTAGTTGCTTAATCTTGTTTCCTTTGAGTTGTTGGTTCATTAATTTGTTTACTTTTCTGCCTTATTTCGACTAGCATTGTATTGAGATTAATTGTTCACGTTTAGTTATCATTCAAAAACAATTGTGAAAAGCATTCAACATAAAAGTCTTTTTGAAAAGTTTTGTGGAATTGAAAATACCACAAGGGAGTTTAGTGATTTCCACTTGAAAAGGCTTGGTTATTAAGTGACTCTTAGTAGCTCACCTCCCTTGATAGTGCAACTTGTACACTTAGACTTCCGAGTGTTATTTTTTGTTCATAGAAAAGACCAAAAAAATATTTTCTTTTTGCATAGCATATAAAAAAAATTCTTTTTTTTAATCATGAGAAAATATTCCTCAAGTGGTAGTGATTCAAGCTCTCCAAAAAGTTTTTTACATCCTACTCAAAGGCTTAAATCACTAACACCTTGGACAAAGCAAGAAGTGTTAACAAGAGAAAAAGAAAAACTTGAAAGAAAAGCACGACTTGCAAATTTAGAGGAAGAAATTCATATTCTTAAACAAAAGGAAGAAAAACTTTTAGCAAAATAAAATTGAGAAAATCAAGAAAAAAAGAAATAAAAAAGGCATGTATCTTAGGTAAGAGTAAGGAGGAAAATATCTCCTCTAAAGGACTAGTGAGTAAAGAGAGTTGTCTTATCACTAAAAACCATTTGCAAAATACTCTCTTCTTACATAAAGACCTTAACTCTTACCCTTATGCTACCACTAGTCATGAAGTAGAGATTCTAGAACAAAATATTTTAAAGAAAAATGAATCTCAACTTCAAGATATAGTGAAGAAGGAGCGGACTATTTGTGACACCCTCTACCCCAACATACATATACAATAATTATAAAAAAATAAAAAATTTTCATCATTAAAAATCAAATTTCTAGCCACGTAAGGGTAAAGAGTTCACATTCATAAACTTAATCCAAATAACATGCCGGTAAAATTACAAAGAAATAAAACTGAATTTTCTAAAATAATTTAATAAGAACATCTTTAAACTAATTCTATCTATGTCCCGATGTCACATGTCCTATCAGAGCAAAACCCAATATAGAAGCCTAAGCTTCATCACCAACATCCTCAGCCTCACGCTGATGATCACCTGTATAACAGTCAAAACAGAACAACACGAGAAAAAGGAGTGAGAAACATCTCACTCTGGCTCACAGTGTAGAAATATATGCCGAATAGCCAAACACAAACAAAATAAGTATAACATAGATAAATTAATAATAACATCACACTCATCCAAGACATAAACCATCACTTTATCATATAACATTAAGAATGCATATGCATGGACACGGACTACATATTATCATGCATGTGGCGCCAGTAAAACATCACATGGCATATTGTCGCTAGCAATACACGAAGAGTAGTCTAGGAGTACATGCCGGGTCACACCCTCTGCGCACTCTCACTAGAAGGATGTACTACCAGAGTCTCGTCGGGATAGCTAAGCCGCGCAAGATACATCTCATGCACACAATGGGCGAGACTGGGACTTCCAAACCGAGCTATCCCCAAGGACTAATCCCCAAAGCTTTTACACTAGGGGGCCTTCTCTGGCGGTGTATTCCATATCGTACCCTTAAAACACTTATGCAAATGATGCATGTCATTCAAGACTCTATGCATTCTGATATCTCATTATCATTTCTCATTCCCATATCACATTATCATGTCTCATTATCACTTTTCACATCATCTCATCATATTCACATAGTCATCACTTTTCACATCATCTCATCATATTCACATAATCATCATTTTTCACATCATCTCATCATATCAAAACTTGTTTATTTTCAAGATTATATACATATTTACACTCAGCAAATATCAAGAAACACAACAGAAAACTCAGAAGGTAAAACAGAAAACATTTAAAATTTGCCTCTTACAATTATCAATGCATTCCCTTAGGGTTTCCCATAGGAACCCATAGAAATCTCAATTCATACGATTAATTACATATAAGAAAACAATAGGCAAAACAGATACAATTGGGAAAAACCCCTCATACATAAGCATACAAAAAATGCAACAAACACAAGATTGGGGGCCAATCCCACTACCCAGCATACAATCCCACACCCAGAGCGAGGTTTCTCACTCCCCCCTTACCTGGATGAGCAGAAGACAAAGGTGTGATCTAAGGTCGTTCCTGAGTACTCTTCCTTAGAGCTCTTTGTTTCTCCTTTTTTTTTCCTAACCCTTCAGAACGCAAATGAGGTAGATAGGGTTAACGCTACCTGACTCCTTAAAATTAATCCATTGGGCTGGGTCAACCCAACCCATTTTCCTTCTCTTCTAACCCACTTCTCTTTTTTCTCAAAATAATTAAATAAAATAAATACATGTATATTATAAAATATTTTTCCTCTATAATAATAATATATTTCTGACCCAAAATATAATAATATAATTTCAATAACAAAATATCATATAAAATCAACCTTCTCTTAAAACATATAAATATTTATTTAAATATGTTAATAAAAATTACTTATTTAATACGTACAAAATAATTGTCCAAAACAATAATTATTTAAAACGTACAAAATAATATTCTTCTATAATTATTAAAATAATTATGACCAAATACCATATAATAATAATAATTATTATTATTATTATAATAATAACTTTATTGAAAACTGGGGTGTTACAATTCTCCCCTCCTTTTAAAAATTTCGTCCTCGAAATTACCTGAAGTAAATAAAAATGGATATGTATCCTGCATTAGAATTTCTAATGTTCCACCTTAGGCTTTTGGATTACTACACACGAGTCCACAACTTCCTCTACTCCTCTCTTCACCTTAGACCACCACGCTTCCGCTACGTCACTCTCATACATCCTCCTAAGGTCCTAATCCATCTAATAGCTCCTAAGTGAATACTAAGAGTACTCTTATTGCCTTTTTCAAAGATCATCTTCCTTAATTCGGGATTATTAGACACATAGATTCTATCCTGAAACCACAAAACACCATCAACTTCCACTCGAAAAGGGCTATCTATACCCTTACCAATCCTCTCCACTTGATTCACTAAGAAAGGATCTAACTCTTAGGCTCCTCTAATCTCATCCATTAATTCACTAGTCACCTTCGACATACTCAATTCAATGCTTCTAAGGGTAAGCTCACAAATCAAGCTTAAATATCTAAACTCTTCAATCAAATTTGACCTTTAAATCATCAAAATGATAGATGAAAGATCATCCTACTCAAGACATCTGTCACCACATTGCCTTTACCTAGATAGCAACTGAGATTAAAATCCTAGTCCTTAAGAAATTCCAACTATCTCTTTTGGTCAAAAGATATTTAAGACTCTAACAATCACTAAATACCTCAAGCTTAGAATCATATAGGTAGTGTCTCCAAATCTTAATGTAATATCATAACCACTAACTCATAGATAAGGTAGTTTCTCTCATGAATTTTCAATTGCCTAGAAATATAAGCTACTACCTTTCCTTCTTGTATCAACAATGCATCCAAATTCATCTTATAAGTACTACTATATACCATAAAAAGACTTACTAAAATCTAGTAGTATCAACACTAGTCAATCTTTCGTTAAGAATTCGGAACTTACTCTCACACTTACTATCCCACAAAAAGACAATACTCCTCCTAGTGAATGTAGTTAAGGGCAATGCTATCTTAGAAATTCCTTCAATAAATCTCTAATAATAATAAGCTAACCTCATAAAACTCTTATTCTCACTAACTGGCTTAGATGTCTCCCCACTTAAACACAACTTCTGCCTGAGACAGATCCATGTTTACCTGAATTGGAATTTATAGGAACTAGAAAACTTATCTCATACAATAATAAAAAAAATAATAATAAAATAAAATAACATAAAATAAGATAAAATAAAGTAATACTTAGATAACTTAACATACATCCGTCTTAGATATATCTCCACCATCAACTACAATATGATCATATCACACCCTAAGATCAATCTCACTAACCACACAACATTCACCAATTGATCCCTAAGGTCATCTATCTACATATCAACATACATGCATATTAAATCATATTAGGATACCTACTTTAAACCTTCAAATATACCATCCATAAGCATGTACATGAACAACCCTTACCACATAGCATCATACAATCTTAAACAACCTCTCAATCCACATGAAAACACCTCAAAACATCTTAACAAAATCAATTCTTATCCTTGCATTGCCTACTAACCCAAAAACATTATTACAGCCTACTTCTCCTTTCAACAACTATCAAAGAAAACAACACACAGAGAGTTCTACTCATCCAAATGATCTCAAACCTATCTCAAACGAAAGCTAAGAGAATAAGATACAACTCCTATGAAGACATAAGATTCTAAAAAGATCATATTCTTAGCTAAAAATTTCAAAAACCGCAGCAGATATACTCAGCGCTTACAGCTAGACCTTTGATCACCAAAGTAGCTATAACTAGAGTTCTAGACGTCCATTTTACCTGATTCCAGTTCCATTGGAAAGATAACATCCAACACTACAACTTTTGTGAAGATCATAAAATCTAAATCTGTCAATATGGTACTCATACTGGAACAACAAGACTGCAGCGAAAATATCCTCTACACCAAACAGCAATAGTATATCAATATATCTAAGCCCACAAAAATACCTCAACCCTTCCAAACTCACAGCTCAACTTCATATTCAAGCTTTCCACTACAATCCTAAACCAAAACAACTCACATATTCAGTATAAAAGGCTTAGAAAATAAAATTCACATGCTACCTAAACCATAAAAGGCCAACATGCAACCATCAAACTCTAGAAATCATCAACACTTCAATCACTCCTTAAGAATACCAAAACTTCAATTCTCAACATACATCATCCTTAGATTCAATCGCTACAACTATACCTTTCAAAAATTCCACCAATCGTAAACTCTTAATACACTAAAAAATATCAATGTCTTACCCAAAGCTAAGGCCTCAATAGTTCCTACAATATTAGCACAATATCTCGTCTACCACTACTTGCACATATGCTTGCAACACAAGCGATATCACTCAACCACTACTTCTTATGTAAGCAAGAAGTATCAAACAAATAAGCAATCATAAAAATGAAGAAGAGCGATCATAATGGTATTAGCTAACACTATCATGACTATCATTCCTCTAATTACAAAATAACAATATCAAACTCAACAATATCAACACAAGAAGAACATCATCATCATCAAAGCAAAACATCATCAAAGTACACAACAAACAAGACACAGTCAGAGTACACAACAGAGTAGTGATAAGCACATAACACACACGGTCGATTGGATCGACCTACTCTGATACCACTTAATGTGACACCCTCTAGCCCAACATACATATACAGTAATTATAAAAAAAATAAAAAATTTCATCATTAAAAATCAAATTTCCATCCACATAAGGGTAAAGAGTTCATATTCATAAACTTAATCCAAATAACATGCCGGTAAAATTACAAAGAAATAAGACTGAATTTTCTAAAATAATTTAATAAGAATATCTTTAAACTAATTCTATCTATGTCCCGATGTCACATGTCCTAACAGAGCAAAACCCAACATAGAAGCCTAAGCTTCATCACCAACATCCTCAGCCTCACGCTGATGATCACCTGTATAACAGTCAAAACAGAACAACACGAGAAAAGGGAGTGAGAAACATCTCACTCTGGCTCACAGTGTAGAAATATACGCCGAATAGCCAAACACAAACAAAATAAGTATAACATAGATAAATTAATAATAACATCACACTCATCCAAGACATAAACCATCACTTTATCATATAACATTAAGAATGCATATGCATGGACACGGACTACATATTATCATGCATGTGGCGCCAGTAAAACATCACATGGCATATTTCCGCTAGCAATACACGAAGAGTAGTCTAGGAGTACACGCCGGGTCACACCCTCTGCGCACTCTCACTAGAAGGATATACTACCAGAGTCTCGTCGGGATAGCTAAGCCGCGCAAGATACATCCCATGCACACAATGGGCGAGACTGAGACTTCCAAACCGAGCTATCCCCAAGGACTAATCCCCAAAGCTTTTACACTAGGGGGCCTTCTCTGGCGGTGTATTCCATATCGTACCCTTAAAACACTTATGCAAATGATGCATGTCATTCAAGACTCTATGCATTCTCATATCTCATTATCATTTCTCATTCCTATATCACATTATCATGTCTCATTATCACTTTTCACATCATCTCATCATATTCACATAGTCATCACTTTTCACATCATCTTATCATATTCACATAATCATCATTTTTCACATCATCTCATCATATTCACATAGTGTCTACAGAGCACTCAAAATCAATCAAAATTGATCTATTTTCAAAAAGAAACACATATTTATACATCTCATTCAACAAGGAATACATCAGAACAATCAGAAAGCAAAACAGAAAATATTCATATTTTGCCTGTTTCTCATAGGGTTCCCACAGGAACCCACAGAGCACTCTAATTCATATCAAAACTTGTTTATTTTCAAGATTATATACATATTTACACTCAACAAATATCAAGAAACACAACAGAAAACTCAGAAGGTAAAACAGAAAACATTTAAAATTTGCCTCATACAATTATCAATGTATTCTCTTAGGGTTTCCCATAGGAACCCATAGAAATCTCAATTCATACGATTAATTACATATAAGAAAACAATAGGCAAAACAGATACAATTGGGAAAAACCCCTCATACATAAGCATACAAAAAATGCAACAAACACAGGATTGGGGGCCAATCCCACTACCCAGCATACAATCCCACACCCAGAGCGAGGTTTCTCACTCCCCCCTTACCTGGATGAGCAGAAGACAAAGGTGTGATCTAAGGTCGTTCCTGAGTACTCTTCCTTAGAGCTCTTTGTTTCTCCTTTTTTTTCCTAACCCTTCAGAACGCAAATGAGGTAGATAGGGTTAACGCTACCTGACTCCTTAAAATTAATCCATTGGGCTGGGTCAACCCAACCCATTTTCCTTCTCTTCCAACCCACTTCTCTTTTTCCTCAAAAATAATTAAATAAAATAAATACATGTATATTATAAAATATTTTTCCTCTATAATAATAATATATTTCTGACCCAAAATATAATAATATAATTTCAATAACAAAATATCATATAAAATCAACCTTCTCTTAAAACATATAAATATTTATTTAAATATGTTAATAAAAAATACTTATTTAATACGTACAAAATAATTGTCCAAAACAATAATTATTTAAAACGTACAAAATAATATTCTTCTATAATTATTAAAATAATTATGACCAAATACCATATAATAATAATTATTATTATTATTATAATAATAATAACTTTATTGAAAACTGGGGTGTTACACTATTTCTAGTTTTACTCCTTATACTACTTCCTTGGAGGTGTACAAGGAAGAAAGTATTTCTGTAGTCTTAATAAAGCACCCAATTTTTGGTTTACATTGTTTGGTGGATTCGAATTGTAATGATCTATTTTCTATGTTTGATCTTAAGGGAAGTTCTTACTCTTTTGAACTAAATTTGATTCCTTCCTTACAAGACAAATATAGTTTATATGATTATGAATATCTAACAAACAATCAAATCCAAATATGTTTAGGAAGTTTTCTAACCTTATTTTCTTTATATTCTAGGAAATGCCTAGGTTACCATTTAGGGTACTTTAAGCAAGATGTTTTAAATTTTAAGAATCATTCTTTCCATTGTATTAGTCTTAGTGTTACTACATTTTTAGGATTCCATTCTAGGTTATGCTTAGAAGATGATCCTATTTCTATTTTTAGGAAGTTCAATTTCAATAGTTTAGTTTTCTTTGCTAGGTTAGATAGAAGGATTCCTCTTAGGATCCACATTCCATTTTCTTTCCATGAACATGTCACCTCTTATACATGGTTTGTTGTGCATGTAGGTGATGATTTTTATCCCATGGATCCTCGTGATTTGAGGACAAATCCTTTTCAAGAGGGAGGAGATGATGGAATCATGCCTAGGAAGGCAAGGGGTGACACATTGAAGGAGCCAAGAGGAGTTGGCTAGACATGAAGTTTTGGGCTAGTCAAGGCCCAATGGGCCCGATGGGCCTGGAAGGCCCAATTTGAGCTTCACATGGGCCATCTCTTGATAAATCCATTTTTCTTATATTTTGTACATATTATATTAGTATAGGTTTCACATATTTTGGTCTTGTATTTTGGACCACATAGAGTAGCATTTTTGGGCCATAGGCTTTTTGGGCCTAGTTTTGGGCTTCATGGGCCTTTGGGCTTTTGGTACCCAATATTGGGCTCATTTTGTTTCTTTTATTATTTCCTAATGTTTGTATATGTTTGGCCATTGTATTTAGCCATTAGCATAGGAATATTGAAGGAATACTAAAATGGACCAAGAAGCTAAAATCTAGGTTTCATTTAGTAGTCATTTGAGATGCATTTGGATCACATGTTTCTTGCCAAGCATGGCTGAACATGTGCAGCTCCAAATACACTTCAAATGTATCCTAAATGAAATTTAGATGCATGGCAGCCCCATATTCACGGACTAAGCACATGGAGCCTTGAGTTTGAATTCAAATTTCCATTTGAAATTTGAATTTTTGGCTCCAATATTGGCTAGTGAATTTGGCGCCACCTAGCTTGCTTCTAGGACCTATAAGTGCTAGTTCCTTCACTCTTTGTAAACAATTTTGATATATTGAATTTCTGAACATTCATTCATCAAAATTCTTCAAGAGTCACTGTGAGAGAGAGTGGCTTCAAACCCTAGAAACTTCACCTAGTTTCCTACCTTTGAAGTGAGTAATCTCTTGTTGCTTAAGCTTGGATGCTTCCATCCTTAGTTTAGGCTATCTCAATCCAAAAACATCCTCCATTCAATTGTTCTTCAATTCGGTTTTCAATCTCCAAAGAAGAGGTCCAAGCATTGGCGAATCCAAGGAGGAGAACACCTTTCACTTCTCCTAGCTTCTCCATCACACTTCATCATCATGACAATCATGCAATACATGCAACTCATGACAGATATCAATGCATATCAATCATCTAATGCATTTTCACGCATACATCTAGGAGATCTCCCTAACAATAGAGTTGTATAAGTGACATCCCATCCTACCGAAACCACCCCAACCGTTTTCACGCCCAATGCGCCCGCTCGATCACAACTACACAGGATATAATCCTCACTCGGGTTTACTCGGATGATGTCACTTACACAACTGGAAGTCCAGATCCACCGTCAGGTATAGCACAGCTGGGTACGGGCTTACCACGACCTTGGCATGCATAACCAAGTCAATTGTGGAGTTCACCTATCGACTATCTGCAAGGATCCACGCAACCTTCCCGAGTACTTAGTTAAGGGAATAACCCTCGACCTCATACCCCACTCCAACACTAGCTAAGGACTTAGAGGAGACTCACCCAACCCAGTGGCCTATCTGAGCACCACTATCCCAAATCCAGTGGCCTCCCTGAGCACCACTCTCATATATCAGTGGCCTATCCAAGCACCACTCTCAAGAGTCTCTATGTGAGCTCTTCTAGTTCGAAAATATTTTTCCTCTCCTCAAGTCCTAGGCTAGACTCATGCTATAAGGCATCACATGCAATCATGCATCATACATCATACATGGTCTGCCCACCATCATGATCAACAATCATACACATGTCATAAGACATCACATGCAATAATGCATCATACATCATGAATGGTCTACCCACCATTATGATCAATAAACATACTCATATGAACATATACACATGTCATATCATATTCAAACATTCATACGTATCATCACAAAGCATACATATGAATCACACCTTACCATACATCATATATCATACATACATGATCTAAAATTTCGACTTTAAACATGCATAAGCATCAATTTAAAACAATTATTTATAAACATATTCACGCTCGGTGCAATTAGCTCGCGCCTGGCCTAACACCAACCCGAGAGCTCTAAGCTCTTCCACGCCCGACGCGCTCAACCTACGCCCGGCCTAAATCCCAATCAGAGAGTTCAAAAAATCTCATCCAAACTAACAAATCCAGCCACATGCAAACACAAAAACACAATGCATAGGCTCCATACAACTTAAATAAACTTAGATCACACATGCATCCAACTTATGCATCAAAATCCTCCTTTTTCTCAAAATCCCAAAAATGAGATTTTCTTCAATCCATCTATGGATTGTCAACGTTCATACATCAATTGAGTTTCTAGACTCACATGCAACCTAACAACAAACATTCTAGCTTCCCTCACCTGAAGATTGGCTCAGATTAGCCAAAAATTGAAAAGAAGTAGAATTTCCCTTCGAAGCTCAACCTGGAACTTCAATCCACCCAAAGCAAGCTTTCTAATCTGAATTTCAAGAAAAGACAGAAGACATTAGTGGTCTAGAGGAGAAAAGGAATCATACAGAGAAATTTGGGAGAGAAAAGAGCTCACAGACCTAGAGACCTTCTCTCTAAAACTTCTCTCTAAAACTCTCATTCTCCTCACTGCCCACAACCCCTATTTATAGAAATTCTGGAGTGGCTAGAACGGTCTGTACCGAATCCGGAACGGACCGTTCTGCACCCCTTCATCATGTGCAAAAATTACATGTAGAATGGCCCGTTCTAAAATCAGAACGGCCCATTCTGGAACTCATCCAGAACAGCCCGTTCTCCATCTAGAACGGCCCGTACTCCAACCAGAATGGCTCGTTCTCCAACCAGAATGACCCGTTCTAAGGTTTGGAATGCCCCGTTCTCAACCACATTTTATAGGTCAATTCAGTAGTTTGGAATAGCCCATTCCAGTTTGGGAACGACCCGTTCTAGGCTACTGAATCACCCATACTGGTCTTTTGGGCCTTCTAAAACAACTTACTATGTTACACTTTTGGTACAAATCAATGTTGATGATATTATCTTTAGATCTACTAATGACTACTTGTGCAAGGAATTTTCAAATGGTATGCAAAGTGAATTTGAAATGTCCATGATGGGAGAATTAAATTTTTTTCCTTGGACTACAAATAAGGCAAACCAAAAATGGAATTTTTATAAATCAAAGCAAATACTGTAAGGATTTGCTCAAAAGATTTGGAATGGAGAATGTAAAACCAATGGCAACACTAATAAGCACTGCTTGCTACCTAGACAAAGATGAGGATGGAAAATCCATAGACATAAAGAAATATAGAGGTATGATTGGATCTCTTTTATATTTAACTACAAGTAGACCTGATATTATGTTCAGTGTGTGTCTGTGCAAGATATCAATCTAATCCAAAGGAATCTCATTTAAGTGCAGTAAAGAGAATTATGAGATATCTATTAGTAACTATAAATCTAGGTCTATGGTATCCTAAAAACATGCCTTTCAATCTAGTAGGGTACTTTGATTCTGATTTTGTTGGGTATACAACTGATAGAAAGAGTACTAGTGGAACATGTCACTTTATTGGATCTGCTTTAGTATCATGGCATAGTAAAAAGAAAAATACTATTGCCCTATCTACTGCTGAAGTAGAATATATTGCTACTGGAAGTTGTTGTGCTCAAATTCTTTGGATGAAACAGCAACTATCTGATTTTGGTCTATCATTAGATCATATTCCAATTAAGTGTGATAATACTAGTGCCATCAATCTCTCTAAGAATCCAGTACTACACTCTAGAACCAAACATATTGAGATTCGACATCATTTTCTTAGGGATCATGTTCAAAAAGGGGATTGTGTTCTATAATTTGTTGAATCATAGAATCAATTAGTTGACATCTACAAAGCCTTTACCAAAAGAAAACTTCTTTTCAATTAAACAAGAATTGGGAATTCTAGATTCCTCTCACATTAACTCTTGACTCTATATTTCTACTCATGATTAGTTCTCTCTTTCAATATTTATGTTGCATTATTCTTTTTGATGTTGCCAAAGGGGGAAAGAAAGGGAAAAGAAGAAAAAGGAAAATTAAATAACAATTTTTTTTAATGCCATTTTTTTTCCTTGGCTTTTATGGTTAGAACAATATAACTTGATAACAAATTAACATCAAACAATGATTTACTAAGGGGGAGATTGAGGGGGAGTGATTGAAATATGTTGTTTTGTTTTCTTTCCCTTTACAGTGAATTTTCATTATCAAAAGGGGGGAGAATGTGGAAGAACATATGCATAAAGTTTTGATGATGCCAAAGCGTCGAAGAAAATAAAAGGTCTAGTTAAAGCAAGTTGATCACGAAGCAAAATCTCAAGAAATAACTATATAAGTCCTGACTACTTAGCTTGATATGTAAAATGAACTTTTAGAAATTGCAAATTTTACTTGGCCATTATAATAAGGATTTCAAGAAAATCTAAATTTAGTCTTTTTGAATATAAGAATAAGTTTATGAAAAAGAAAGTAAAAAACAAATGTGTTCAAAAAGATTATACAAAAATAATTTTGAATGAAAAGTAAAAAGCTACTAAAATCATAAAGTTTTCAAAAGCAAATTTGTTATATCTGTCTGGTAATCGATTACCAGTCGAAGTAATCAATTACCAGAAGAAGAAAAATTCTAAGTTCAAAATTCAAATGCTAAAACATGTTCCGGTAATCGATTACCAGTCTTTGTAATCGATTACCAGAAAAGAGAACATAAAAAATTTGAATTTAAAAGATACAAAGTTTCATATTTTTTGAACTTAAAACCGTTGTAATCAATTACCAAGTCTTGTAATTGATTACCAGAGTATCTTTTCTGAAAAATTATAAAGAGTTACAACTCTTCATGAAACGACACAACCTAAGAAATAATTGTCTACAAATACCTATAATTTTTTAGAAGAAGGTCACCAACTATATTGTGAAAATCAATTCACAAAAACTACTTGGCCAAATTCATTTGCAAAAATTTCTAAAGACGGGCCGTTTTGCAAGCAGAACAGGCCATTTTGAATGGAGGACGGGCCGTTCTGCTTAGAGAACGGGCCGTTCTGCAAGCAGCACGAGCTGTTTTGCTTGCATTATTATGTTTTTTTTTTTGTTTTTTTACTACTATTTTACGTCGGATTTGGTAATGTCCGACGTAAATTTACGTCGATTTTACAGGTTTGACGTAAATTTACGTCTCCCGCATTTATGTCAGTATTTTTTATGACGTAAAAAGCTCAAAATATCCGACGTGGAATACCTCTTTTGTACTAGTGTTCCTCCGATCCCAGTGATGTTGGATAGGTCCTTTGATGATGATCCTTGGACTTTCGTTGACCCGCGACATGGCTTCATCCTTCTAACTTGAAATCCTAGTAATTTTGGCATTCCTTCCCTTTTACCCACTCGGATAGTAACTAGTTTCACCATTAAGCGTGCCCTGCTCCAATGTGTGGGCTTGATTACTAGTGGCTTACTTTCCATTATTAATGCGCATATATCCATTTCTCTTTTACTTTTATTTATTTATAAGGAAGGATATTTTTTTAAATGAATTCGATGCAAAATGATAGAAAGTTAAGAATTGATAAACATCATTTCCATTGATTTGTTTATCGGTGAATGCTAAATACCTTTTAAGCATTTTGAACAGTATCGCAACATTCTAAAGAAGCCACGAAATGGCTGCTGTCTATGCAAAAACACACCTTATTAATGCCTAAGTCTTTACTATTTGCTTTGTTTGAAACTTCTGCCTTGATGGGTTCTTAATTTGCCCCACTTTTGCTTAGAACATTTTTGTTCTAATGGGCTTTCGCAAACAATGTATACTAGACTTTCAAGAAGGCCTGTCTTGACAGATATGAAGCGAAGGCCCTAATCATAATATTTTTCAAAATCAGGTTTGGGTCTTTCTTTAAAGTGCGGATACTATCGTATTTTAAAACATTCACTTTTCTTAATTGTTCATGCATGCTACTTCCTAATCCTTCCATATCTAGTAAAATAAAAATGCATGTTAGTCGATGGGCTAACCTAGAAAGCATGTCATGATTTTTTTGCCTATACTTTATTATGTTTCCATTGTCTAAAGGGAAATGATACATGGTAAATATGGGATTTTTATTCATCATTTTTTGTAAAAAAAAAAAAAAAAAAACTACCTATATGACGTTAATGGGATGATGACTAAGAATGTACATCAGGGTATCAATTTCTTTATTTTTATTATCTGCTATTTGCTTAAAATTGCAACCCACTCCTGTTAAAACAAAAATAATGTAAACAATCAAATGTACACATATATGCTCAAACAACATACACCCGCGAACAATCACATTCAAATCCATGGTCTGTGGTCCTTGTCAAGAAAAGTGCATTGTAAAGGACGGTTCTAATCTCACTAGTCTTTTCAGACTCCCAAGGTGCCCCCATTATAGGGACCCAATACCTCTGTCACCATTACCTGGCAAACTCTAAGGTCTGTCATAGTATTTCAGGCTAGAGTAACCAATTATCACCTTGAGTGTGATTTTCGACAAGGCTTGCAGGCTCTAAGGCCGTTCTTGGGCCGGTCGTACGTTAACCACTCCCTATGTTTACACTATCATGCCCTTGAGTATAGAGGGAACTGTTGTGTGCAAAGGTTTGTGTAGAGTTTTTATTTCAAATAAGTGCAGAATTTAAACAAAAAAATAGATATCAAATCTAAATAAGTAAAAATGCATACAGAACAAACAAAGTAAAGGGGAAAATATATTTAAACTATTATTCTCATTTTGCTAACTTCGTCATTTATTTAGGCCTGACCCTCTTTAAGCATCCCTAGTGGAGTCACCAACTATCGTAACCCAGAAAACTTTCGATCTTATGACCAATGGTTTGGACTACCGTTTTGAAAATCTCATTAATTAAGGAATGCCCAAATATCACACTAATCCTTAAATAATGGTTTTGAAAATAGGTTCATGGAGTCGCCACCAATGTTTTACTTAAAAAATTGGAAAAAGAAAGGATTTTTGAAAATACAATATTGGCCTTAACAACCAAGATTGGGTTCGGGGGCCGGTTACGTGTGGGGAAGGTATTAAGCATCCCCCAACGCCTTAAATCGGTATCCTATGATGAAGTTAGCACAATAACGAATAATGGTTTAAATATTATTTTCTCTTTATAGATAATTATTTACATACTTGAAATTCAAATTACACGAATTATCCTAAGATGTCTATATGGTTATTCCTTTTATCTGAAACAATATTTATCAAAATGAGAAAGTAAAAGGAAAGAGAAAGAGTATTGACTGAAATACCTCTTTATTGAGCTTTATTGGACCTTCGAATAAAGAGATCTCTTAAGCATTTTTTGGTTGCCTTTCACACCTCACAAATCTCAAGAAATACAAGAGGGAGAGAGAGAATTCCAAGCTTTACGGAACTTCCTAAGGTAATTTTTTTGGTCCAGGGAGTAGTGCCCGACTCTAGTATTTATAGAGGTTAGATCTAACTAGAAGGCCCGTTCCAGTTTTGGAACGACCCGTTCTAGGCCAGTTTGTTAAGGCCAAAATTTAAATCTGGAACAACCTGTTCTAAAATTAAAACGGCCCGTTCCAGATTTGAATTTTGCTTATAACAAACTATGTTGAAATAGCCCGTTTTGAATTGGGAATGACCCGTTTCTACATTAAATTTTTAAGCCCATTTTAGAGTTTGGAACGGCCCATTCCAGATTGGAAATGGCTTGTTTCGGTGTAGACACCCAATTTCGTCCGGGGGAAACACAAACAAGAAAATAGACCTACGTCATGAAAGAAAGGAGCTCTCGAAGCAGGCGAACAACAAGACAAGATATCAGAAGGCCTAAAGGTCAAATAAGGTTATTTTAGTAGCCCGAAACGGGCTGTTCCAGAATCAGAACGGGCCTTTCCAATATCAGAACGGGCCGTTCCAACGTGACTAAAACACCTAAAGATCCAATACCGGAACGGGCCGTTCCAAACAAGTCAAATGTGGAACGGGCCGTTCTGGAAAGGACAAATATGTGTTAATTTCTACTCTGGAACAGGCCGTTCCAATTTCAGAACGAGCCATTCCAGGGTGTGTAATTTGAACAAAATGTTCGGATCCGGAATGGGCCGTTCCGGCCCACATCTGATACCTATAAATTGAAGCCTTGGGCACAGTTCTCCAGGCGGTCAGAGAAATTTTGAATAAGACAACTTTGAGCACGAAAATTCTCTATCTCTCTCCCTTCTATTATATTTCTGGAGATTTATGTCGCATCTCTATCTTCTCTCTCCCTCCTATTGTATTTCTTGAGATCTGTGAGGCATACTGTAGTGTGAAAGGTCGCCACAAAGCACCTTCTCTATATTTGAAGATTCAACAGAGCTCATTCAAGAGGTATTTCAGTCAATCTTCTTCTCTTCCTTTTATTCCTCATCTTTATCACTTTTTTTGTTATAATAAACGTCATAATGTAAATATTTTAGGGTTAATCGCTTAATTTATATTTTAAGCATGTAAATAGTTATTAATAAAGGGATCTAATATTTAATTTATTAATTCTTATCACGTTAACTTCATCATAGGGTACCGATTGAGGGCGCTGTAGGGGTGCTTAATATCTTCCCTACACATAACCGACCCCCAAACCCAATTCTGGTTATCAAGGCCATTATTGGATTCCTTTTTAAAAATCTTTTCTTTTTCCAATGTTTTGAGTAAAATATTGGTGGCGACTCAATGAACCTATTTTTAAAACCATTAATTAAGGATTAGTTTGGTGTCCGGGCATTCCTTAATTGATGAGATTTTCACAAGGATGTCTAAACCATTAGTCGCGAGATCGGAAATTTTCAAGTTGCGACATTTGGGATACTAAATCACCCTTTTTGGGTTTTGGGCCTTTTAATGCCATATTGTGTCGTCCCTAGGCTTCTAGGAGCTCATTTGCTTCATAATAGAAGTTCATTTCTTTGTTTGCAGGTCCAAACAAAATTAGGTGTCTACATGTCTCAAAGTTGTCGACTGACCCTATTGATAGTTCGGTATACCAACACAGTCTCGAGCCTTTTAGCGAAGTTCGAAAGAATCGACACATGATGGTGTCATCATTGGTATATAAGTTCATCTGCGTGACGTACGCATCAATGTG
Organism: Cajanus cajan; assembly: GCF_000230855.2. NCBI lineage: Eukaryota > Viridiplantae > Streptophyta > Magnoliopsida > Fabales > Fabaceae > Cajanus > Cajanus cajan. The sequence continues at coordinate 21,198,748 of NC_138518.1, forward strand.
CTCATCTGGGTCAGCTAAACCATATTAGCGGTCGATGTTTAAGGGTTTACATCCTATGGGGAGAGGTGTCTCCATGATGCCATCAATGAAAGGATGGCGACTAACGCCCATCCGATGTGTGGGAGTTAGGCTAGGTGCATGGTTGACCTCGAGGGTAGAGCGGTGCATGGGTGCGTGGGACCAATTCGTCATTGGTGGTGGCGAAGGTGATTGATGTTCCTGCTTGGGATGGTTACTCTGCTGAGGAGGTTTTAGTGGGAGTTGAGCCCGATTGTGCTCGTTTTTTGCGCGTAAGGCTTGAAGGTCGGCTTGATGTTGGGCGCACATGGCCTCGAGTGTCTCGGTATTTGTTGTTGCAATTGTTCGATCTGCTCAATCAATCGTCTAAGTGTCACATCGCCTTCCATCCTTGGTATGTTTTGATCTTTGTCGTCTATTTCTCTTTTATTGTGGCTTCGGGTAGAAACCATGAGGTTGGCCAAAGAAAGGGAATTTGTGTTTGACCCCACAGTGGACGCCAAGATATTCTCACCTAGAGTTGGTCTGATGACGATCTCTCTAGCGAGATTTGTGGTTTTCTTCTTACTCTCGTGAGTAGGCTCCCCAAGGGGAGGGGATACATGCAAAAGAGACTCCGATGCTTAAGTTAGTCTTTGTAGTTGTGAGTGTTTCATATATATAATGCACGTACACCTTGATGTTGATTAGGGTTTTCTTTTCTCATACGAATATCTCATTGGTTAAGATAAGATTGTGCACTTATCTTTTTATCTTGTTAGTTGGGGAATGGTTTAATCTTTTGGCTGATGTGGTTGAATGAGTTGAGGCCAAGGTGATATCGACGACCAAGGTTGGTACGATGTCATGCATCTGACATTACCAACTTGGTGTGGAGGGTATAAATACTAAATACAATATAAATATGTAAATTGAGGAAATAAAAATGTCTATGTACAGTCATATAGAATTTTGAAAATTATAGAAAAAGTTAAACATGCACTTAATTGAGTTTAATATAATAGTATAATAAAGAAAGAAAGAAAAACAGCTAGAGTACATACCCAAAGCCATCAAAGAAGCAAATCTAAACACAAAAACTTTATTTGTTGTGTAACGCTGGGTAGTAGATATGAGAATATGACTATTCATTACGTGGTCGGAGTGTATAGTTGACATTTCTTTTTTGCTACTTCCTTTGTATGAAACACACACACATAGACACACACACACATATATATGCATATATATATATATATATGCAACTTGTTTTAAGGTTCAAACTTATTCAGCTATACAATATATATTTATAATTTTATATTCAACAATTCAACCTTGTTAGCCATAATTGTTAATTAAGAATAACACTTGCCTAAGCTTTTATAACTTTGTGCACAAAACCAACAAACCAAAGTTGAAGATAATGAAGATTCAAGGGATGATGAAGAGAAGATATTGGATGTTCTCTTAATGAATTACAGTAAGAAACAATCTCCTCATGAATCAAGCATAGGAAAAGATACAAATTCGATGGAAACATTAAAAGTTCATGAACAGCTACTTCTTTGGTACCGGAAATGTTGGGGACACCGAGACATGTGCATCCTAGACTGCCAGATTATGATGACTTGGCGGCTCGTTTTGCAGCTCTCAGGAAGACACATTCGCAACTAGCAGCTTAACAAACATGACACATTCTTTCCTTTTTTTTCTTGTTGGATCATTCTTTGGTTAATCCAACATTATTCTCACTGTCCTTACTGAAATCAATATTTAATTGGCATATATGAAAATATAACAATTGAGAGATATTTCCTTCCACTCATATAAATTTTTAGATTAAGATCAGAGTTTCAATCATTTTGAAAGAAATACAAGTAGGTACTGTTCTTCACTCACTCGTTAAATTATATTTACAATTTCTTCAAAACTTGCTCTCATAAGAAATTGAAGCTGAAATAATTTTGAAGAAATTGTAAATATAATTTAATGAGTGAGTGAAAAACGGCACCTGCTTGTATTTCTTTCAAAATGATTGAAAGTCTGATTTCAATCTAAAAATTCATACAAGTGGAAGGAAATATCTCTCAATTATTATATGTTCATATATGCCGACTAAATATTGATTCCAATAAGGACAGTGAGAATAACGTTGGATTAACCAAAGAATGATCGAACAAGAAAAAAAAAGGAAAGAATGTATCATGTTTGTTAAGTTGCTAGTTGGGAATGTGTCTTCCTGAGAGTTGCAAAACGAGCCGTTAAGTCATCATAATCTGGCAGTCTAGGATGCACATGTCTCGGTGTCCTCAACATTTCCGGTACCAAAGAAGCAGCTGGTTCATGAACTTTTAATGTTTCCATTGAATTTGTATCTTTTCCTATGCTTGATTCATGAGCAGATTGTTTCTTACTGTAATTCATTAAGAGAACATCCAATATCTTCTCTTCATCATCCCTTGAATCTCCATTATCTTCAACTTTGGTTTGTTGGTTCTGCGCACAAAGTTATAAAAGCTTAGCCAACCATTATTCTTAAAAGTTAACAATTATAGCTAACAAGGTTGAATTGTTGAATATAAAATTATAAATATATAATGTATAGCTGAATAAGTGTGAACCTTAAAACAAGCTATATATATATATATATATTCTTTTTTTTTTTACTTCCCTGGAATAACAATTCAAGGAAAAGTAGCTAATATCTAATAAGGGGAGATTAAAATATATCAATGCGCTTCTAATTATTCAGTTTTAATTCATATTTTTCTGAATTAACAAATGCTTATTCTTTACTAATCAATGATAAAATAGAACTCACTTCGTATAATTGAGATGGTAAGTCAATTCTTTGCTCTAAAACCTTGCTGTCCCATTTCTACAAAGAATTCTGCTGCTAAATTATGTAACATCTGAATCTTCATTTCTTTTGAAGGAGGACTTTTCCTCAACTTCTCAACAAACTAAAAGAAAAACAAATATTCAAGTAAGTAATGGAATTGAAAAAGTAGTCAGGAAAATAATTTAAGGAGTGCAAGAATGATCACCTCTCTACTTATGTAAGGTTCAAGATTATTTTTTTCCAAATTTCTCGATAAATAAATTTCTGAGTTCACGTAGTTCGGGTAGGTCAGAAATTCTTTCCGCATAATATATCAATTATTGGATAGCTTGCTTGCATTCATCAGGAATATCCCTATTTAAGAAGAATTAAACATTGTCATTATAAATTTGGACTAAAGCATTGCAGAGAAAAAAATTTTAAAAATCACCAAGAGTCAAGAGTGAGTGAAGACTAAAAAAAAAAAAAAAAGAAAGGAATATTTTAATTATTGCGTACACAGAAAATCAGACCTTTGCTTACATAGCTCTCCAACTTATTGCAATAATACGCAACTATAGTAAATTTTGCTATAACTTCATAACAAGATGATAAATTTTGCTCGACGAGAAAGCCTTCTTCCTGCATCAAATGTAAAGAATTTAACATCCAAACCCTAATATATATATTCTTTTATTGTGAATGGGGTAAATAAAATATCACAAATGCACTATGTAATCCATTTGCAGCCTTTTTAACATAATTTTACTCAAGAAAACAATTAAAAATAAGCACCATGTTTCTTGAATTAACTAACTAATTAAACATTTCTTTGAAACAATATTTTTGTGATTAAACCAAGGAAAAATCGAATAGAATTTGAACATTGTGAAACATCGCATAAACCAATTTGAGAAAGAAAACACTACTAGAATTTCTCTTATTACATACGATTTTTCCTGCGAATTTTTCATAAAAATTCGCTGAAAATATTATTTCTGCAAATTTTCCTGTGAAATTTTATCTGCAGGTAATACCTTCGTGGATAATATTTTTTTGCGAATTTTAAAATTCACAGGAAATTTTCCTACAAAATTTCTTGCGAAAAAAATTCGCAGGAAAGTTTCCTGCAAAAAAATATTTTCAGGAAAGTTTCCTGCAAAAAAAAATTCGCCGAAAAATTCGCAGGAAAGTTTCCTACGAATTTTTTCGCAAGAAATTTTGCAGGAATATTTTTTACGAAAAGAATTAAAAAAATTACTATAAATTCTATCAATAATTTTTCAACTTTCAAATGCTCACAATGAATTCATCCGAAGCATTTGTTTCCATGCCTCTAACACGTGATACATAATCTTTTAAATTGTAAGATTGTAGATTATAAACCTAACACTCAACCATATAAATCAACTTGTAAGGTAAGTGTTGCCCCAACTTGTAAGATTGCTTTATAAATTTAAGTATACTTTTTTTATTTGCAAGAAAATCAACAAGAAACAAAATAAAATTCTTATAATATTTTCTGCAAATTTTTACCATGGAAACAAATTTCTATGATTATTAAATTATAGCAAAATTTGTAAGAAATATTTGTAAATTATTTTTTCGCAAAAAAAAATTTGAAACATTTTTTTACAAGAAAATTCGCAAAAAATTTCTTCGAATATTTTTTTGCAGGAAAATTTGCAAGAAAATGATATTTTTCTAGTTGTGAAAATTACACTTCCATATGCATTATAATAGAGATCATTTCAAAGAAGGTCAACGATGTATAAAACTTGGGTTTCAATAACGCATTAAACATTTTTACGTAACTGGTTACGACCGTGAAAAGTGAAGAATAGTCTGAAATCAAGAACGAATAGTTAAAGTTAAAGAAAGAAAGAATGGAATTGAATAAAAAAGAAAAGAGAGAACAGAAAAAGAAGAAGAAAAAAAAACCTTGATTGACGTGGAAGAAAGAATAGGAGAGATTTGTGTAGAAGATAAATTAAAGAGTGAAAGGGTCAGTCAAGAATCTGAAAAATCACAAGGAGAAGCGCCAAATGAAAGATGATAGAGAGTATGTGTTTGTGTTTATAATTTATAGTAGCGAGCCATAAAAGGATAGATATAACAGTCATTTGTCGTTGGACAAAGATTGCTAAGACGATATAGTGTGTGTTTGGTTTACCATCAGAAACTCACAAAATCACGTTTAACGGAAAAGATAGAAATTATTACTTTGTATTTTGGTGTTTTGAAAAGTGTGTTTCTATGTTTTCGTTAAAAAAAACGGTTTTCCAAACATTATTTGCCTTCATGTGCCCTAAATTTTTTCATTTCAATTTTTAAATTATGAATTGCTTTTCACTTTCAACTAGTTATAATTTTATCTTTAGCAAAACAAGATCCGGGATTTACAACAAGAAAATATATATTTAAATATTATATATATATATATATATATATATATTTATTTATTGGAGGATCAACTTTTATATAATAAATATCAAATCCTATCACGTATGAGAGCATTTTTTTAGAAAGAAAAAAAAATTTGTAAGACGTTTTTTAATTTATTTAATTTTTATATATATCATAATTATTTATGAATTAAGTATTAATATTTTAAAAATAGATTATAAATAAATGAAATAATTTTTTTATTACAATACAAAATATATTTATCATAAATCTAAAATATTGTTTATATATTTAAATAAATATATATCAATTTTAAATATAATTTATATATTTAAACATATTATTTATTTATATATATAATTTATTATAAATTTTAGTTGACTCTTATATATAAAGTATAACCCTCTAAAGAATTTTTAATGAGTTTTCTTCAACGAGTATGCTTTTATGAATTTTTTTTAATTTTTTATCTAATAATTTGGTTTTATTTATCCTAATAATTTATGAATTAAATTTAATATTTTTAAAATAAATTATCAATAAATAAAAATTTATATTGTTCTAGTATATAAATTATTTATGTATTGAAACATAATATTTATTTGTATATTTTCTTTATTTCAAATTTTAGCACATATAATATATATTTAGCTTATTTATTACACAAGTTAAAATACTAGTAATTAAATATGTTCAAGATCCAATCATCATATCATCATATTAGATTTAATAAAGTGCTATTATTTTTATTATCATATTTAATGTTTTTGATAAATATTAAATTTGATAATTTATTAAAATTATAGACTTGTTACATAGATGTAGTACCCAACTTAGACACACTATGTCGAGCTGATTTTACCAACTCAATCACACCCAACCGAGCTATGTCATACCAAGTTGATCTAACGAGCTGAACTACATTTGGTCAAACTTAAACAAACATACCCATTATACAATAGGTCCATCAATGCCCCAATCTTGAAAATACCAGAACACATTAAAGAATAACAAGGAAATACTATCTCCATTCAATAAATCTTGTACACAATCATATGGACAACCCAAAATGAAGTGTCTTTGCAAGTATCCCTCTGTCCCACCATGGATATTGAAGCAATAGGGACTTTGCAACACCTAGGGAGCACTTACAGGATTCTAGTAAGAACATTTTTGGTACCCACTTTGGGGTCAAAGTGAAACTATCCTCTGGTTGCACATGTATCCACTTGAAACCAAACAATAAAGAATGCGGCAAGAAACTCCATAATTAACGATGACATAATTTCTTGGTGACCGCCACCTGTCTCCATAACTACAATGAGACTTTCACATGGAACTACTCAATATAAGGCAGGATGCCGACAAACCACTTTTGACCTTCATGGAAAGATTCTCTGCAATTGCCAATAAGATATAGGACCTCCACCCCTAGGTTTCCCTAACAACCATGTTGAAGCATTGAAATTGAGATTGTTCTCAAATAATCTATATCGCAAGCGAGTGTGCGACAACACTAGCTGGACAACGATTGAGAAGATATAGTTATTAATCAGTTGAAAATTTTTCTACCTTCACATGCCCTAAAATTTTGCATTTCAATTTTTAAATTATGAATTTGCTTTTCACTTTCAATAGTTATAATTTTATCTTTAGCCAAATAAGATCCAAGATTTTACCTTCATTATTTTTGGTTCTTGTATTAGTTGTCCTCCATAATGCACTTGATAATCTTTGGCTAGACCTATTCGTGTGAGAGGAAAATGGGGTACCTGCAAAAGGCACGTCGATATTCAAGTTAACCCTCGGGATTAGACAAACTAATGACAATTAATCTGAAAATAATGCAAAGTACCTTTTCTCTCTCTACGTGTCATTATTTATACTAACCTTACTAGGCTTAAGCCCATAAGATAGACCCATTAAGGATTATAACGTTCTAAGTGACTTTCTAAACTTTAATTGCTTTCCTGTTTTACTAAAGAATCGTGATTCACCGAAGACTTTTCGCCTACTATGTCCTTCTAGTATACAAACCCCCAAGCTTTCGAAAAAAATTTAATTAATATTTTATTATTTTTAAAGAAAGTTTAGTTATATATCCATAAACCCTAACATCTTTCATCATTCTCTAGTATTCTAACAATGTCATCTTTCATTAATGGTCGTAACTTTTATAAATCAAAAGGTTTTAATCCAATTTGTTGTGCGACAAGTAAATAAAAAGTCACAATTTTTCATTTCCCCCTTCCTTCTTCTATAAAAAGGGCTCACTTTTACCATTCTTTTTACTCTGGCATTAACAACTTTGGTTTGTTGTTATTACCTTCTGAAGTGTTTTCACTCTTCTTGTCTGGAGCACTCTCTTTTTTCTCTTATCTAGGTAATCATGAGTCATACCTCTACTATATTTTCTTTTTCTTCTTTATTTTCATCTTCTTTCGAGGACGATTCAACTCTTCCTCCTATTAGGTCATTAGATCCCAATTATACATAAACATCAGTCCAAACTGATAGCTCTTCGCCACATGACCCTACTTCTCCTTCTGACTCTAATGATATATATGATTCTACGTCTAAAATAGTCCCTGGTTTTGATTGGGTTCACAAGGAGGTCTCCATTTATAATTCTTATTTTAGTAGCTCTAATTTTCTTATACTAACTTTGTAAATGTTGTCCCAATTTCCACCTTTCCTCTCGAGGATGATGCTTATCCTATCTTTGCTCAATGTTGCTAAAATAGATGCTTCCCCAAATCCTAATTACATATTTGCTTCTTTGGACCCTGAGAACCAAAAACCTTTCTTTTATATGTATGATTGTCTTTTATGGGATCTTGGGATTACCGTTCCTTTCCACCCATTCTTTTGTAGCATTCTTTGAATCCTAAATGTCGCTCTAACTCAAATTCATCCTAATAGCTGGGCTACCATGCAAGCTTTACTTTGTTTGTGTAAGTTTTGTCATGTAAATTCTTCACCTAGTCTATTTATTTACCATTATTAATGTTGTCCTTCTGAGAGCATTAAATGGATTTCTCTTGCTTGTGTGCCTAGCTAAAAGCTCCTTAAACCTCATGCTTCTTCATATAAAAATTTTAAAAAGTAGGTTTCTTTAAGATAGGATCTCATCCTAGATGTCGATTTCACTTCTTTGATAAGGAGAATAAACCTTTATTTCCTCTATATTGGACGTGTGATCCCGTTCGGTATGATTCTTTTTCTATACACTATATTTTTGACTAGGAGATCTTGGATTTAAAAATCCTTGACTCCTTGCCTCGAAACCTCCTTTGTTGATGACTAATCTATCTTCATCGGTCACCTCAACCCTCACATGATTTACAGGGTAAGCAAACCTCTTTTGAGACTCTTGTTTTGATTTAGTTTTGATTGTTGACTTTTTAATTGTTTTAAATATCATGGCATCTCTCAATTCAAACGTCCCCTCATTTTTCCAAGTGAGGAAGGAACAAGCTCGTGCCAACGCCCCTACTTCTAAAGCTACCACAGAGTCTACTACTGTTGAGAATACATTGGCACCTAAAGGCACTATGCCTACTCCTCTTGTGGATGTGGCTCCTCCTCAGGTAGAGTGGAAGGAGACCACTAAAGGGGCTTCAGGAAGTAAGGGCCCTAAGCACATAACTACTATGCGTTTGGAGATCCATGTCAAAACATATCTATCTTGAAATTGAACACATATTTACACTTAACATCACCTAAGGAATGCAACAGAGCATTCATAAAGCAAAACAGAAAACATTCATATTTTGTCTATTCCTAGAAGCATGCATCAGGCAAGGGATTGGGGGCCAATCCTATTACCTAACAATTATTCCCACACCCTCGAGCGAGGTTTCTCACTCCTTCTCTTGGTTCTACCTTGGTCTTTAGAGAGTGTGTCTAGAAGTAGTGCTAGAGTCTGCTATTTATAGATGTTAGAAGTGGCCAGAACAGTTCGTTTTAGATACAACACGACCCGTTCTGGATCCTTTCATCATGTGTTAAATTTGCATCAAGAACGGCCCGTTCTTAAACCAGATTGGTGTTAGAAAAGAATGGATGAATCCAAGAGGGGGGTGAATTGGATTCTATGACACTTAAAAAGTTTTCAGAGTTCTAAGGATCTTTATTTAACTTAAACTTTTCTAATATGAATTCTCAAAGAAGTTCCTTGAAAGACATGCCAATGGGAATGAGTCCTATATGCTTTCTTGATTAATCTCGATTAAGTTCAATGTTAAGAACAACTAATATGCAATACTTGGATTCAGTTTAAAGCAATATTACGCATACAAACACATTAATCAAGATCAACCACTTTAACACTCAACCAAGATTTTGCTCAATGTAAAAGATAAGAGTGAGAGAGAAGAATGCACAAGTATTTTATGCTAGTTCAGCCACTCCACATGTGACCTACATCCAGTCCTCAGTCATAACCTGATCAAGATTTGTTCCACTATCTCAATGAAGAATTTTTACAAGCATACCACACATGCATATACTCCTACATTCAAGATAACCACTTTCTTGCCCCCAAGAAAGCACTTCTTGTAGAAACCCACTACAAGAATTCCTTACCAGTTGAGACACCTACTCAAGATTTCCCATACACTTTACACAAAGAATTAAAGGAACGAATTCACCTGGAAGCTGAACAAATTAGACTGTGAATTCCAAAAGAAAATCTTAATCTTCCTCTCCCAAGAATGTAGTGATGATGATGATCATTTTCAAAGAATTTCACAAAATCTTTTTCTTCTTGATTTCACAAAGAAAACACCCTAAGAGGGTCACAAAGACTTCACAATATAGTTTTTCTCTCGTTGATTCTCAATTCATTCTCTGTTCTGAAGTTTTAAAGTGTGAAAGCTATTTATAAAAAATTTAGAACCAGATAATCGATTATTTTAAAAGATAAGCGATTATTTTGCTCTTCATGATTTCTGGAAATCACTCAAGAACAGAATAATCGATTATTTTGCAGGATAACTGATTATTCTAGAGAGTGCTTCCTGGAATAATCGATTATTTCACAGATAATCAATTATTACAGCAAGGCTCTTTTCACCTATTGCTGGAATAATCGATTACACTTAATGATAATCGATTATTTTGAGTTAGTTTTCAAAAACTTAATTTTATACTTCAAAAATATTTTCAAGTAGTTTAAATCATCATCATACTCACTCTCAGTCAATTTAGATTAAAATTAACTCATGCACAAAGAATACACATCCAAAATAAGATAATCAAAACAACACAACTTATAAACTACTCTTATTACACATTATGATATTCATATCTTCTTCTTGACTTAGTTCGTGTCCTTGGTCAGCTTCAACTCTCAGAATCCACCCTTTGTTCTCATCAAAACTCTCATGCTCTCTCATACTTCAGAGCTTAGTTGATTCACTACTGCATGAATCTCAACAAACCCTAAACCCTAAACCCTAAACCCTAAACCCTAAACCCTAAACCCTAAACCCTAAACCCTAAACCCTAAACATGTTTTGCCAACCAACTTTTCACATTGTTAGATATGAGTAGCTTATTCCTTGTTCATATTTAGACACCTTCAAAACAAACTCAAACCTTTCTCCCCCTTTGGACAACATAAAAAACAAATAGGTACAAATATATATGTCTAGATATGGAGAATCAATTTTTGCAGATTGCATATGTATTGATATATGCACAAGAGTCATTTGCTCAAAATCAATGCCACAAGACTAACTTAATATCAAGAAATCAGTCAAGCATTATCACCATAGGAATTGTTCCAATCCAAATTAATATCAGAACTTGTATCAGAGAATTTGATACCAAATTAACACAATTGATTACACATGATACATCAACTACAATAATTCACTCAAAAATGCATACCAATGCACAAAATAAACCAATATGGCAACATCAAAATTCAAACCAGAGTAACCAAACACAATATAACCACAATTAAATTCATATTGCACCAGAATTAAAATTGTTCAAACCAAGATAAAATCAAATTCAAATGTTCAGAAATTAAAATCATTACAACCCAATTGAAATTTAGAACAGAAATTTTAAAACTAAAACTAGAACTTTTAAAACTCCTAAACGCATCACTCTGAATCCTCTTGCATTCCAAGTTGAGCCTTAATCCTAGCAATCTCATGATCAAGGTTATCAAACCGATCAAGAATGCCAGAATAATATGACTCATGCTTCCTTGACATTTCCATCACAGCATCAAGCTTATTGATCATAATCTTTTCAAATAGAGAAAAGCTTTAGGTTCCGATTCTTGCTCTTGCACTAGTTCATGCTCCACTTGTGGTGGAAGTTCCACATCATGAGATGGAACTCCATCTTCGTCCGTTGTCGGTTCCGGTGTTGGAGGAACATCACCTTTGAACACCCATTTATCTTCTTGCTTTAGCATCCCCATATGATGCAAAAAAGATTTTTCAATCTTATTTGAGGCATGGAGAATTATCTTTTTCTCCCTTTGAAGATCCACACCATCTTTCTCAAAAGTTCTAGACAACAATAAAGCATAGGGTATTGGACTATCCTCCTTTCTCCTAGCCTTCTAGATACAATCATTCACAACAGATACCCAGTCTATTTTAACCTTTTTCTTAATGACATGCATAAGCAAAATATCATCTCTAGACATTTGAGCATGGTTATGAAGCCTAGGTTTAAGCATACAAACTATTATAAAAGAAATCAACCTAGAGTTTTTCTTCATACCTCTAGCTAGAAGTTTGTTGTAATTTTTGGTCTCCAGGTTCCTTTGACAATCCCGAAAGGTTGTCGGCTCTTCAAAGTCACCAAAATTGAAGGGTTGGGGCTTCACACTTCCTGTTCCACTAAGCCCAGTCACTTCTTTCAAAGTTAGTCCATCAAGCTTTATAAGCTTTCCTTTCACCACTGATTGCATTATTCCCTCATTGCTTGAGGCAAAACACAAGAACAGCTTAATGAGCTCCAGGTAATACGGACCTTCCAACTCCAAGAACTTCCCAAGCTCTTGATGCTCCAATAAAGGAGGAAAACTAAAACCCTCACTCTTGAACCATTCCAACTTCAAAGTCTTTGGAGGAATGATTCTCCTACCCGCATACCACTCAAAGTAGTAGTCTTAGGTTTCTTTGTCAACAAACCATTTGGAGATTAGTTGCTCAGCTCCGGTGGGCAGAGGTCTTTTTCTCCCCCTAACTTCAAGCTTCTTGGTTCTCTTGGAAGATGAGGCCATTTTGTGATTAAAGATGGGTTTTTAGTTAGAGAAGAGAAAATGAAGAAGAATGTAAGATAGAAGGGTTAGGGTTTGTGTGTGAGAGTTGAGAGAATGTGTGGGTTTTATAGAGACTAAGCGGGTAAAGTAATTTTAAAGCCCTAGATATCGGATTGGGTAGAAGAAAGGTGCCACTTATGAAGGAAAGTGGAGGTTGGGAGTTGGCATGAATAAAATCGTTCAAAAACTGTCTAGAAAACCAAGGTTTGCGTAAATAATCAATCATCTATACAAATAATCAATTATTTGTAACAGTAAAATTAGCCTAAAAACCCTCTCTACACTAAATAATCGATTAGTTTTGGAATAATCGATTATTCCAAAGACTCATGTCTCATTTGTGCTTCCAGATAATTGATTATTTCCAGAATAATTCATTATTCCAGAGGCTTATTCTTTCAATCCTTCCCAGATAATCGATTATGTGCAAAATAATCGATTATTCCAAAAACTTCTGGAATTCTACTTCTTCCCAGATAATCGATTATTTTCAAAATAATCAATTATTGCAGAGAAGTTTTGTTTCTCTTACTCTGAACCTCTTAACCATTCCCCATCCATTTCATCTCTTAAAAATACTCTTTTATACACCACATTTCAATGTTCTAGATACATCAATTAAGTTTTATTCAAACAATCAGACTCAAGTGTACATTCACAATTAATTCAAACAAGACTCATTGATAATTCCAAGTTCAATTCTCAACTGATTAAATCTTTCTTTTGGTAGAGGTTTTGTAAATATATCAGCTAATTGTTTATTTGTTTCAACAAACTCTACTACACAATCATTCTTTTGAACATGATCTCTTAAAAAATGATGTCTTATTTCTATATGTTTTGTCCTAGAGTGTAAGATTGGATTTTTGGTTAGATTGATTGCACTTGTGTTATCACATCTTAACGGAATTTTGTTCAATTCAGTTCCATAATCTCTTAGTTGTTGTTTCATTTAGAGGATTTGTGCACAACAGCTGCCAGCAACTATGTATTCAGCCTCAGCTGTACTTAAAGCAACACATGCTTTCTTTTTGCTATGCCATGAGACAAGTGCACTTCCAAGTAGGTGACAAGTACCACTTGTGCTTTTCCTATCAAGTCTACACCCAGCATAGTCTGAATCCGAATAACCTATCAGACTTAGTGAGACTCCTTTTGGATACCATAAACCTACATTTGTTGTTCCTTTTAGATATTTAAGAATTCTTTTGACAGATTTCATGTGAGACTCTTTTGGATTTGCCTAAAATCTTACACACAAGCACATAGCAAACATTATATCAGGTCTACTAGCTGTCAAATATAAAAGTGATCCAATGATACCTCTATATTTTGAGTTGTCAGCGACTATCCCTTTCTCATCCAAGTCAAGATTGCATGAGTTTGATGTTGGTGTTGCAACCTCCTTACACCCTTCCATACCAAACTTTTTCAATAGTTCATTGCAATACTTGCTTTGACTTATAAAGATTCCATCACTCATTTTTTTGATTTGCAACCCCAAGAAGAATGTAAGCTCCCCATCATGGACATCTCAAATTCACCTTGCATGGTCTTAGCAAATTCTTTGCATAGAGAGATTAATAGATCCAAAAATAATGCCATCCACATAGATTTGAACATACATTGTATCATTGTTAAATTTCTTCACAAACAATGTATTATCTAATTTACCTCTAACATAGTCATTCTCAATCAAAAATTTGCTCAGCCTATCATACCATGATCTTGGAGCTTGTTTCAAGCCATAGAGTTCATTTTTAAGTTTGTACACATGATTTGGATACTTAAAATCAACAAAACTAGGTGGTTGCTCCACATACACTTCTTCTTGTATTAAACCATTTAGAAAAGCACTTTTCACATCCATTTGGTAATTAAAGCTTGAAATTCATTATTGAATCATAAGAAAGAAGTAATCTAATGGCTTCTATCCTTGCTACAAGGGAAAAAGTCTCATCATAGTCAATTCCCTCTTCTTGATTATACCCCTTAGCCACTAACCTTGCCTTATTTCTTATAATGATTCCAGATTCATCAAGCTTATTCCTAAAAACCCATTTAGTTCCAATAATTGGATAATCACTTGGTAATGGCACTAAATCCCAAACTTGATTCCTTTCAAATTGGTTTAATTCCTCTTGCGCCATTAACCAATGTTCATCATGTAGTGCTTCATCTATTGTTTTGGGTTCAACTTGTTAAACAAAAGCCATAGTGTTACAAATATTCTTGATGGATCTTCTAGTTGACACTCATTTACCAATGTTTCCAATTATATTTTCAATTGATAAGTCCTTAGAAGTCTTCTATTCCTTAGGCAATTGTTCACTTGACTTTTCAATGGTTTCAATTGATTCACTCTCTTTAGGCATTTCACTTTGTTCATTTTCTAAGGGAGGTTGATCAAGCAAATCAGTTAAGTCCTCTATTTCAGCTTTCTTTGTTTCTTGCTTGTTAGTCTCATCAAACACAACATGTATTGATTCTTCAACTACTAGACTTCTCTTGTTATATACTCTATAGGCTTTTCTATTTGTAGAATAACCCAAGAAAATTACTTCATCAGCTTTAGCATCAAATTTTCCAAGTTGTTCTTTTCCATTGTTCAGCACAAAACATTTACACCCAAATACTCTTAAGTATGAGATATTAGGCTTCCTTCCATTATAAATCTCACAAGGTGTTCTTTTTAGAATAGGCCTAATTAGAACCTTATTTAACACATGACATGCTGTGTTAATTGCATCAGCCCAAAAGTATTTAGGTAGTTTAGTCTCATTCAACATAGTCCTAGCTAATTCCTCAAGAGACCTATTTTTCCTTTCCACAACCCCATTTTGTTGAGGTGTCCTAGGTGCTGAAAAATTATGATTAATGTCATGTTCTTCACAGAATTTTTGGAACAAAACATTTTGGAATTCACCTCCATGATCACTTCTAATTGGGGTGATATTTGTGTTTTTCTCATTATGAACAAGCTTAGCAAATTTCTTAAAAGCATTGAAAGCTTCACTTTTATTTGCAAGAAACATAACCCAAGTGAATCTTGAGTAATCATCTACCATAACCAGCCCATAGTAATTCCTTCCTAGACTCATGGTTCTTGAAGGACCAAAAAATCCATGTGAATTAATTGTAAAGGTCTAGACGTTGAAATCATATTTTTGCTTTTAAAGCTAGCCTTCACTTGCTTGCCTTTTTGACAAGCATCACATAGTTTGTCCTTGCTAAACTTGAGTTTAGGTAATCCAATTACTAACTCCTTTCTACTAAGTTTGTTCAAGTGATCCATGTGAATATGTGCTGCACTTCTACGCCAAAGCCAAATATTATCTTCTTTGTTTATCAAACACTTAGTGTTAGAAATTGTAATTGAATTTTCCAAGTCTAGCATGTAAATATTGTCAATTCTTCTTCCAATGAATCTAATTTCTTTTGTCAATTTATCAAAGATTAAACAACAAGTTTTATCAAATTGAATTTTAAATCCTTCTTCACCAGCAAGTTGAAGTTCTCCGAATCAAAATCTTCAGAGCTTGAGTCTTCACATATTTCTTTGCCTTTGATAGATTTTAAGGCTTTTAGAGACACTCCTTTTCCCTTTTTGTCTTGCTGTTCATTTTCCTCAAAAATGTGTAGCTTTTGCTCATGCTCTCTTAGCTTTCCAAAGAGAGTTGCAAGGGTCAATGAAGTTAAGTCCTTTGATTCTTCTATTACAGTAACCTTTGGTTGCCAAGATCTATCCAAGCATTGTAAAACTTTCAAATTTAGTTCTTCTTCTTCAAATTTCCTGCCAAGATCAACAAGGTGATTTATCAAGTGTGTAAACCGTTTTTGAAAATCAGAAATTGGTTCACCATGATTCATTCTCAACAATTCATATTCTCTAATGAGAGTATGCTTTCTAGATCTTTTTACATCACTTGTTCCTTCATGGGTAACTTGTAATGTATCCCACATTTCTTTAGCTAACTTGCATTGAGAAATTCTAAAAAACTCATCAATAGACAATGTAGATGTTATTATGTTCTTTGCTCTATAGTCATATTGAGCTCTCTTTTTCTCATCATCACTTTACTCGCTCCAATATTTTTCTTTCTTTCCATCACTATCTTTGGTCATAGGGATATAGGGTCCATTTTCTATTGAATCCCACACAACAATGTCAATTGCTTCAATGAAAATTCTCATCCTATTTTTCCAATAGACATAGTTTTCACCATTGAAAACAGGAGGTCTATGAATAGACACACCCTGGTCTGTCGCAGTATTTCGGGCTAGAGTAACTGGTTATCACCTTGAGTGTGATTTCCGACAAGGCTCGCAGGCTCCAAGACCAAACTTGGGCCGGTCTTACGTCAATCACTCCCTATGTTTAATACCCTCATGCCCCCGGGTGTAAGGGGAACTGTTGTGTGCAAAGGTTTGTGTACAATTTTATTTCAAACAAGTGCGAAATTTAAATAAACAAACAGATATCAAAGCCAAACAAAGAAAACAAACAAGGTAAAGGGGAAAAATATTTAAATTATTATTCTTATTTTATTAACTTCATCATTTATTTGGGCCTGACCCTCTTAAAACGTCCCCAGTGGAGTCGCCATCTGTCGCAACCCAAAAATTTATGATCTTGCAACCTAAGATTTAGACATCCTTTTAAAAGTCTCATTAATTAAGGAATGCCCGGACACCAGACTAATCCTTAATTAATGGTTTTGAAAATAGGTTCATGGAGTCGCCACCAATATTTTACTCAAAACATTGGAAAAAGAAAGGTTTTTTTTTTTAAAGATCCAACTATGGCCTTGATAACCAGAATTGGGTTCGGGAGTCGATTACGTGTAGGGAAGGTATTAAGCACCCCTACAACGCCCTCAAACGGTACCCTATGATGAAGTTAACATGATAAGAATTAATAAATTAAATATTTAGTCCCCTTTATTAATATTTATTTACATGATTAAAATATAAATTAAGCAATTAACACTAAAATATCTACATTATGACGTTTATTATAACAAAAAAAGAGATAAAGATGAGAAATAAAAGGAAGAGAAGAAGATTGACTAAAACACCTCTTGAACGAGCTTTATTGAATCTTCAAATATGGAGAAGGTGCTTTGTGGCGACCTTTCACACTACAGTATGCCTCACAGATCTCAAGAAATACAATAAGGGAGAGAGAGAATATAGAGATGCGACACAAATCTCAAGAAATATAATAGAAGGGAGAGAAATATAGAATTTTTGTGCTCAAAGGAGTATTATTCGAAATTTCTCTGGCCCCCTGAAAACTGTGCCCAAGGCTGCTATTTATAGGAATTAGAAGGGGACCAGAACGGCCCGTTCCGGATTCAGAACAGCCAGTTCTGGGCTAATCCGTTATGGGTAAAATAAGACACTGGAATGGCCCGTTCCAAAAGTGGAACGGCCCGTTCTGGTTTCAAATTTTACTTACACAAAGTTGTTCTGGAACGGCCCATTCCAAACCAGGGGAACGACCCGTTCCAGTTTTAGAACGGCCCGTTCTGGGCAAGTTTATTATAGGTAAAATAAGAACCTGGAATGGCCCGTTCCAAAAGCGGAACGGCCCGTTCTGGGTTCAAATCTTGCATATATCAACCTATTTTGGAACAGCCCATTTCGTTTTTGGAACAGCCCGTTCTGGTCTTGGAACAGCCCGGTCTGGGATGTCATCTCTTGTTGTTTCCATGCTTCGGGAGCTCCTTTCCTTCACAACGGAGGTCCATTTCCTTGTTTGTGTGCCCCCGGACGAAATTGGGTGTCTACAATGGATCTTGCTCTCTACTACCAAATAACACTTTCCTAAATATTTCCCATCAAAACTATACTAGTAGAAAGTCACATGTAACCTCACTACCTCATTGATCTACAAGTTTATCACTCTCTCTAAGGAATATCTATTATCAATAAGGGTAAGACAAGCAAACTTGGTGAGTCTATCCACTATAACCCAAAAAGAATCAAATTTCTTAAGCATCTTTAGGCAAACCTACAACCAAGGTCTATCTACACACCATCTCACTTCCAAAATGAGACGTCTAAAGGCTGTAAAAATCCTAAAGACTTCAAGTGTTCTACCTTATACTTTTAGCATACTATGCACGAGTACACAAATTCCTCTACTTCTCTCTACACTTTAGGCCACCAGAATATCTCCCTAAGGTCCTGATACATCTTAATAGCTCCTAAATGAATGCTAAGAGTACTCTTATGTCCTTCCTCTAAGATCATCTTCCTTAATTTGGGATTACTAGGGACATAGTTTCTATCCTTAAACCCCAAAACACCATCAACTTGCACTCGTAAAGGGCTATCTATACCCTTACCAATCCTCTCCAGTTGGCTCACTAAGAAAGGATCTAACTCCTGGCTTCTCTAATCTCATCCATTAATTCACTAGTCACTTTCAACATATTCAATTCAATGCTCCTAAGGGTAAGCTCACATACCAAACTTAAGTCTCTAAATTCTTCAATCAAATCCAACCTTTCAATCATTAAAGATGATAGGTGAATGGTCATCCTAATCAAGGCATCTGCCACAATATTAGTTTTACTTTTATTAGCCTCTAGAAGGATTAATCACATAAGTGTAAGTTCACTACGTACTCATACTCGGTCTCCAAGTCTTGTCACCAAAATGAATCAACTAATTATGTTTCTCCATTTTTCTTCAACAATCCATTCGTTACTCGAGTCATACCTAGTTTCACATTACTAGGAGTAATCTCACAAGTCAAACTTAAATTCTTAGACCGAGATAAAAGGTCCATCTCTCTAATATTTAGGGAAGTTAACTGTAGAGGTTTCCTACTTAAAACATCCACCACTACATTGGCTTTACCCATATAACAACTAAGATTAAAATCCTAGTCCTTAAGAAACTCCAACTATCTCTTTTGTCTCATATTTAACTCCTTCGGGTCAAACGAATATTTAAAGCTCTTATGATCACTAAATACCTTGAGCTTAGAATCATATAGGTAGTGTCTCCAAATCCTAGTATAAATATTAAAACCGCTAACTTAAGGTCATGGGTAAGGTAATTCCTCTCACAAATTTTCAGTTTCCTAGAAACATAAGCTATTACCCTTCCTTCTTGCATCAACACTCCACCCGAACCCATCTTAGAAGCATCACTGTATACCACAAAAGACTTACTAAAATCCGGTAATATAACACCAGGCAATCTTTCCTTAAGAGTTTGGAAACTACTCTCACACTTATTATCCCACATAAAGGCAACTTTCACTTCCTGGTCAATCCAGTCAAAGGTAATGATATCTTAGATATTTCCTTAATAAATCTCCTATAATAATAAGTTAACTTCAGAAAACTTCTATCCTCACTAACTGACTTTGGTATCTCCCACTTAAGCATAACTTTTACCTTAGGTAGACCTATGTTATACCTTTGCTAGAAATTACAGGACCTAGAAAACTCACCTCATACAATCAAAAATCATACTCATATAACTTAGCATAAAGTTATCTTGGATATATCTTCACCCTCATCACCAATATGATGATATCACACCCTAAGGTCAATCTCACTAAACACACAAACATTTACCAATTGTTCCATAAGGTCATCTATCCTCATATCAACATACAAGCATATCAAATCATATTAGAATACTTACTTTAAACATTCATATATATACCATCCCTAAGCATGTACGAATCAATCACCATTTACACCATATAGCATGCACATGAACCAACTTTACCTCATAACATCATACAACCTTAAACAACCTCTTAATCTACATGGTAACACCTCAGAACATCATAACAAAATCAGTTTTTATCCTTACATTGCCTAATAACTCAAAAATATCATGACACCATACATATCCCTTCAAGAACTATCAAAGAAAATGATACATAGAGAGTTATACTCAACCAAATGATCTCAAACTTATCTAAAAAGAAAGCTAAGAGAATAAGCTACAACTCTTATGAATACATGAGATTCTAAAAAGATCATCCTCTTAGCTAAAAATTCAAAAACCACAATAGATATATTCATCGGTTATAGCTAGACCTCTGATCACCAAAGTAGCTATAGCTGGAGTTCTAGACCTCTGTTTTACCTAATTCCAGTTCCATTGGAAAGATAACGTCCAAGGCTACAACTTTTGTGAAGACTATAAAATCTAAATCTGATGGAAATATGCCAAGGCCAAGGAATCCAAGAGGTGATACTTTAAAAGAACCAAGAGGAATGGGATGATGTTGAAGATCTTTTCATATGTTGTGTATAAACTTGTACATAGTTTCCTTGTATAGGCTTATTTTTGCCTTTATATTTGTGAGGCACTTTATTTCATTTTATAGACCATTGTATATTGTTTCTAGGGTAGGTTACTTGGAGACTTTGACTCCATTTAACCTAACTTTGAAGTACAATCATTTTCTGTTTTTTCAGTAGTAAAAGTGGGGTGGCATTTAGCAATGCTTGAGGGTGTGTCTAGTAATTGGGCTAAGGCAAAATTTTACATATTTGACTCATTTTGCTCCTAATTTTTCATAGGTTTGATCTAGCAGGTCTCATCATCTTTGAATGGACCTAACTAGACCAAACCAAACATTTTTGAAATTAATTCAAGGAGAAAAATGGAACCAAGGCCGCCTAGCTTGCCTTAGCTTTTACCTTTGGCCGAATTGCTTCTCACACTTGGAAGCCTTGAGAAGCTTGTGCTACAAGCTTCTCCTTGACTTGCTTCCCAAGTAAGCTAAGTGAGAAGCTTGCTCCACAAGCTTCTTAACTAGCTTGGAAGGTCAAGCAACTCAACCATTGTTAAAGTTAGCTTGCTCCCTGAGCTACCTCCTTCTATATATTTGTAACTCTAACCTTTTCCCTCACTTTGGATGAATAATAATTATAATTTTCTCTCAAATTTTCTCTTCCAAAGACTTAGAATTTCGTGGAGAACTTTCTCCCCTAGGTTCCTTCACAAAGGTTTCCAACCTTTGTGCCTTGGTGCCTAAATCTTCTAGCTTCTTAAAGAAGCTATTGAACCTCCTTGTTGCTTCTCCACCATTGAAGCTTCTTCAAGGTGTTTCTCTCTTCATTGGCATGCCAACCTCAAGAGAAGAAAGGTATTGAAGGTGGAGAGTGAAGAAGAACATCAACCACTTCTACTCACTTCCATCAAAATATGTCAATAACAAACTCGTACAGGCACAACAAAACTACAATACAAACATCCCCTGCGCCAGACAGCAAAGAGTGCACCAAATTCCAAGACCACGAAAATATCTTATAACACTTCCATACTCACTCTTTTCCATCCCAAACTTATACCCAAGCTTCCCACCACAATCCTAAACCAAAGTAACTCACATATTCAACACAAAAGACTCAGATTTGAACTAAACCCACATGCAACCCAAATCATAAAAAAAAAAAAAAAGTTAACATGCAAGCATCAAAATTCAAAGAAATCACCAATATTTCAATCTCTAATCAAGAATTCCCAAAATCCCACTTTTTAACATACAACCTCTTTGAATTCAATCGCTACAACTATAGGTTTCAGAAACTCTATCAACCATAAACTCTCAATACACTCGACAAATCAATGTCGCACCCACATCCAAGGTTCCAATAGTTTCTAGTTCATTAGGATGATGTTTCCTCCACTACTACTTGCACATATGATTACAACACAAGAGATACAACCCAACCACTACTTCTTACGCAAGTAAGAAGTATCAAAACAAATAAGAAATCATAATAATGAAGAAAAGTAATAGAAATAACATCAACTAAGCTATATCATGTCTACTAGCCATATCTTAAGAAGAGAAACACCTAATTAAACAAAATAGCAACAACACCAAGAGAACAACATCATCATCATCATCAAGAAAAGCATAACCAAAGTACACAACAAACAAAACATTTTCAAAGTACACAATAGAATCATGATAACACATAACACACACGTTTGTTTGAATCAACCAGGCTCTGATACCACTAAATGTGACACCTAATTAAACAAAATAGCAACAACACCAAGAGAACAACATCATCATCATCATCAAGAAAAGCATAACCAAAGTACACAACAAACAAAACATTTTCAAAGTACACAATAGAATCATGATAAGCACATAACACACACGTTTGTTTGAATCAACCAGGCTCTGATACCACTAAATGTGACACCCTCTACCCCAACATACATATAGAATGATTATAAAACATATTCTTGGGTTAAATAAAAACTTTAGAATTAAAACAATGGTTCATTAACATAAGAGTAGAGAATTCACATTCATAAACTTAAAACGTGGTCAAATGTCGAATTTATAGAAAAATGAAACATGAATTTTTCCAAAACAATAATGAAATCCTAAACTAAGTCTAGCCATGCCCCGATGTCACATATCCTATCAGAGCATGCCCAACTGAAGCCTAAGCCTCATCACCAACATTCTCATGCTGATGATCACCAGAAACACAATTTAAACACATACAAAGAACAACAAGGGAGTGAGAAACATCTCACTTGGTTTCAAGTGTAAAATTAACAGTTAGGTAACACACACAAATCATAACAAGCACAGTCATAGATACACATTAATATGGTGCAAATTCAAATTATACATACAATCGTAACACATACACAGTCATTCATCATGCAATGATGTTATGGACTCGACTCGTAGATGCATGCATGTAGCATCATTCACTTGTCTCATAATCACATATCACGTGGTACGTTGCCGAAGCAACATACCTGGAGTAGTCTAGTTGTACATGTCAGCTCAACCGCGCACTCTCAACTAGAATGATGTACTGTTAGGGTCTCGTCGGGATAGCGAAGCTGCGCAAGATACGTCCCATGCACCCAAATGGGAAGAACTGAGCCTTCCAAACTGCATTATCCCCTAGGACTCCCCCAAGAAGTTTTCACACTTGGAGGGCCTTCCCTAATGTTGTACTCCATATCGTACCCCATCACATAAATGCATATGATGCATGTCACACATTCACAAACTCATGGACTCATCACTTTACTTGTCATGGAATTTCATGTCTTATCTCATTTCATCACATTTCACATTCTCATAGTCATAGTGCTCACAATAGCACGTCATTCACATCATGTCTCGTGTCATTTTATCTCATAATATCATATCACAAATCATATGTTCACTTTTCACATTTTCTCGTCATATTCACATAGTCTCATACAACGAACTTCTCATAGTCATATATAAAATAACCATACCCAGAAATTATCCAAAACATGAATCCATCATCAATTTTATATATAATGCCTCAAAATTCATCCAAAGATCATATCCCTAATTTTACTTCATAGGGTTTCTCACAAGAACTCACAGAGCACTCTAATTTATACCAAAACTTGTCTATTTTTGAAATTAAACACATATTCACACTCAGCAAACATCAAGGAACAAAACAGAAAAGTCAGAAGCCAAAACAGAAAACATTCAAAATTTGTTTGTTTCTCATAGGGTTTCCTGTAGGAACCCATAAGGAACTCTAATCCATGTCAAAACATATCTATTCTTGAAATTGAACACATATTTACACTCAACATCACCTAAGGAATGCAACAGAGCATTCAAAAAGCAAAATAGAAAACATTCATATTTTGTCTGTTCCTAGAAGCATGCATCAGGCAAGGGATTGAGGGCTAATCCTACTACCCAATAATTATTCTCACTCCCCCGAGTGAGGTTTCTCACTCCTCCCTTACCTGGATAAGAAAAAGACGAAGCTAGAGCAGAATCTGGTTGATTTCCTTCTCTTGGTTCTCCTTGGTCTTCAGAGAGTGTGTCTAGTGCCAGGGTTTTCTATTTATAGATGTCAAAAGTGGCCAGAATGACCTATTTCAGACCCGAAACGGGCCCTTCTAGATCTTTTCATCATGTGTTAAATTCGCATCTAGAATAGCCCATTATTAAACCAGAACGGTCTGTTCTAGAGTTGAGTTTAACTCATAACGGTCATGTTTGGAAGGACCCGTTCTCAACTAGGGTTTTAGATTTTTTTAGTAGTTTGGAATGGCCCGTTCTAGTTTGGGAATACCCCGTTCTAGTTTTGGGAATAGGCCGTTTCATTTTGGGAAAATCCCGTTCTAGGCTACTAAAACACCCTTATTGGGCTTTGGGCCTTCTGATGTCATATCATGTTGCTTCCATGCTTTGGGAGCTCCTTTTCTTTGATAATAGAAGTTCATTCCCTTAATCTAAGGTATGAAAATTAGAGTGTTACAACTGACGTAAAAGACTGATTTTCCACTAGTATAATGATTTAGTCTTCATATTATCAATTAATTAAAATGTTTGTGAATAATAGTTAATTAATAGCTTTATTTGTCTGTATGCCATGTCTTTGGGATGGTTATACAAGGAATTGATTTGATTTTGATTTTATTAGTTAGTAATATCGTATTTTATAAATGCCTCGATGAATTAATGTTTGACATGAAATTGCAAGAAAGGGTGTGAGGATTTAAGTAGAAGAATAATATATTAATGTTACATATAAATTGGTCATTTTTGTCTTAAAATTAAGTAAATAAAATAAAATTTAAAACTAAGAATGAGTAAGATAATTTTTTTTAGAGCAATTAATGATTTTTATATCACCAATATTCCATTATAATGCTTCAAAACTGAATTCAACATCCAATATATATATATATATATATATATATATATATATATATTATTTGTTTAACTCAAAAGTTTTTTAATGTTGAACTCAATTCCATATTTAGGGACATGCTAATTAGATAAAACATTTTGGTTATTTGAAGATAGTCTTAGAGGATAATGTTTGATGGGATGATCATAGTGATGCAATATGATACAATTTTGTTCAATTAATGAATGAAAACCACAACTTAATATGCCATATGGATGTGTTTGGTGTGAGAATGTGGTTGGTGTTACTTGGTGAGTTTTGGATGTTTTCATAAATGATTTTATCCTGACTATATTATAGTACGATTACGTAAATTATGATAATACTTCCACTACTAGAAAAACACTCTTTAACATCGTTATATTTACATCGATTATACCAGAACCGATGTAAATTATAAATACGGTGACAAACTTGTAAATAAAAAGAAAATACAAACATATTTACATCGTTTGGGAGAAGAACCGATGTAAATATGTGCAATTCTACATCGATTTTATTATTGACCGATGTAGAAATTGCAACCCTAATATCCCAACCCCCTTCCCCACCTCTCCTCATACCCTTGCTCATGTCCCAACCCCACACCCCTTCCCTACTCATCGTCGCCCTCTCCCTTCCCCACCTCTCCTCATACCCTTGCTCATGTCCCAACCCCACACCCCTTCCCTCCTCATCGTCGCCCTCTCTGCCCCCTCGCTCGCCCTCTTCCGTCGCCTCCGCCACTCCACCCCCGCCGCCTCCCTCCTCTTCAACTGGCGCTCCCCTTGGCCAGACTCCGCGGTGCGAGCTGCGTGCTCTAACACCATCGCTGAACTGTCAGCGCGTGTTACCAGGCATCCATTCTCCTTCTTGCTCAAGCCGCTCGCTGAGGTGCTCTTCACGGAGCAGGAGTTGAGCTCGCAGGCCGCCTCTACGCTCTACATTGCCGCGACTCCAGATCTGGACATGCTCAGGCTCGCAGGCCCAAGCCCAAGCCTGATTCCCCAGTTTCCTCTGACACCATACAGTGTCGTTGTGGCCATGGCGCTTGCGAAGTCAAAACCTCACGGTGCAAATGGATGTAGTAGAGGATGGTTATGTAGATCTGGAGTTGTTTTCTCTTTCCTCTATCAAGGTTTGCTTTAATCTTTTGAACTTCTCTTGGTTTGGAAAAATGATATAAACATATAAACTATTTTTTCTTTCTAATTTGTTTTGCCTCTGTAAAACTGAATTACAGATTGTTTGTTTGATGTATTCTTCAGAATTTACCTTTCTTTTTTTTGGTATCTGGATGTTCTAGAATGTAATATTAGATTACTCATGTTGGGTGGCATTTAGCAAGTGCCTTACTAATCCTTTAAATCTACGGATCCATGCACAGCAAACAGACATTTTAGTTTTTAGGGAGTTACATATTTCTTATGTTTGCAAATGTCCTCTGCATCCCTTCCTTCATAAGAAAACCAGACCAAGGGAATCTCTTAACTTTTGAATTGAGTTTATTTTTTCTGTTCATTGAATGGTTTATATTGTGAATGGGATAACTATGGCTTCATGGTATGAAATTTAATAGCAATTCCTTTTTACATGGTTTAAAAATCTTCGATTTGGCATGAATTTTTTTTTCTTGATTGTTTGGCTTGGGTTTTCAGGGTAAGAAGGATTTAGTAGCTGTTGACAACACTGAGTATGAAGGTGATGAGGTTGAAGACAGTGAAAATGAAGAAATCCATGAAGGTCAAAAGCATTCATCCAGTGACTTGGATGATTCTGATGAGGCATGTAAAAGGTGATTGCAGGTTCTTTTGATACTTGCTCATGTTATGTTGTTCTGTTATTACTTGATTTCTTCCTTGTTAATTTGTAACTTGTGATGATTTTAAATGAATGTTATACCATTATCATATATGATGAACAAATGGAAGATTTGTTGGATCAAGTCATTATTAAATTTATCATAAGTTACGATAGATTATAGTGGCTCTTAAGAATTTTAAATGTGTTAATTAAGTTACATATAATACCTTTTCTCTTGATCGTGCAAATTAAACTTTGACACTTGTTTAAGCATATTCACTTAGAAAACTTTATCTGAGAGAGATCATGTGTGAAATTCTCTTGATCTTATTACAGGTTCTTGTCCAATGGGTTGGCTAGGCCGCCTTCTTTTCTTCTATCCAACATGTAGCTTGAAATTCCCCGCACCACAACCATTTTTCGGTTGTGAGTATGATTTCATTAGTTTGTATTTATGAGTCTATTTGGATATGATCTAGAAGAGCTTTGGAGAGCTTCTCTACTATAAACTAAGTGTACTTTAAAAGACTATTTTTTCTGGCACTGGATTAATATAAAAAAAAATTAATTACTATAAAATGTTTAAGATAGTGCTTTATGTGCATTGAGTCTGCCTGGACCAATATGCATTATGTGTGTTGGAGTCACTGTTGAATTGCATTGAGTAATTTTATTTCTTCCATTTAAATTATCATGTAATAGAAACTTGAAAATTGAGTGATTTTATTTCTTCCATTTAAATTATTATGTGACGATGATGTTGAAATTTAATGCCTTTTTTCTTATTTTGTTACATCTTTTCACTTGTTTTATGTTCAAACTTGTTTCCATAAACATGTCAATATAAATGTCCGTGCTATAGCTCAAGTGAGTACAATATTACTGTTGTTGTTAAGCGAGAGGATTGTATAAAGGCTTTACGAGCTTTCCATTCCAGATTTTATCTCTCAAGAACCACCATAGCAATGGGCATTATTGGACCTGGATTAATTGGGAGCACACTACTTAACCAGCTAAGGGATCAACTGCAGTTTTTTGTATGCATGTATCATGACTTTGGTTTCACCTGTATTTATGTTTTTGTGAGTTTTTTTGGCTTTTATTGTCCTTGGTGTGAAATTAAGTAATACTCCTTCAAATTTAAAACTGTACTTCAAGAAAATGATGCCTATAATTGAATAACAAAGTTTATTTTTAATAACAAGTAATTTGCTTTATTCTAAAGCTGCATCAATTTTACTATGTTTTATGATTTGAAATGTTTTTTCAGAAGAATTTAATTTTGATTTGTTGTCAATTTAAGTAAAACAGGTGCCACTACATGTACACTGTTATTAGGATTGGGCTAGTTGTGAATAGCTTGGATAGTTATATTAAGCCACCGTGATATTTTAGTTATTTTAGAAATTAATTATTTTTCTATTTAAGTTAACAAAATTACATTTTTAAAGATTAGTCGAATTTTAATTTTAATTTTGTAACTAAAAATTAATTATCAAGTTTCTTTAAAAGTTTATACATAATATTTTTTTTGTTATTATAATTAATATCATGTTAGTTAAATAATTAAGTACCTTTATACAAATTTTATAATATTGTACACACTAACTAAACACACAAACATAAATTTATGTTATTAGAATTCTCTATCACTAAAACTCTTTTTAGTAACATTTAGTTAATCAACCTTCATGTAATTGGGTGACCAAGCAACCAATCAATCTTTCATGTGGTAGAACTTCTTAATTGTTTTGATTAAGTAGGCACATGCAGCAGACTTTGAGCATATACCCAAGAAAAATTGCTGGTTTATTTTGATTGGAGTGATTGAAAAAAATGAAAAATCATGTTAAATGTAGTTTAGTACTGGATTGAAGTTTTTAAATTCTTTCTTGGAAAAGAATTGAATTAGTAGTTAGCAATGGTGAACTGCTAGACTTGTAATGTTCCCTTCTAATTAAAATTCCTTCCCTTCTAATTAATCTCTGGACATTTCTAGAATTGCTTATATATTTTCCCCACTCGTGCATAAAGTAAGTTATGTATCTAATTTTGTCACAAAATTTGAAAGATTGGTGTCAAACCATAGGGTGGATTAGCATTTCTCTATTGATTTTTTTTTTATTCAGTAATCTCCATAGGGTGGATTACTATTCCTAGATTATATTTATTTTTTTATTCAGTAATCTCCATAGGGTGGATTAGCATTTCTCTATTCTCTGAGTCCCTCGTTCAACTTGTCAACAATTTGAATTTGAGATTGTAAAATCCAAGATAGTGTATTTGTGGTTAGTACAAGAATTTAATTTTGAAAATTTCCCTGTTAAATTCCATCCTTGCCTTTATTTCAGATTCTGGAAAAGTTTTTGGAATGGCAGCAATTTACTGTCTTTACATCATCAAAAAGTCTGGTGGATTGATATATTATAAGGTATGGTTGTTTTTATTCTCTCTGTTGCTCACTAGTCTCTAATTCAAACTTCAAATTATTTTCTGGTGGGTTTCTAAGAAATTTATTTTGTATGCCTCTGAAATTGATGGCAAAAAGCATTGATGTTGTTATTACTGTTTCTTTCTTTGTTTGATGACCTAAAACTCTTGCATTGTTAATTAGTTCTCATATTTTCGCTCACCATTTAGACTGAGCTCCAGCTTCTAAATTCACTTAAAGAAATGACCAAGATACCTTAGGATGTGTCGGTCTGGGAAGATGGATCATAATGATAGCTTAATTTTCTTTCCAACCTTTTATTAAAAGAAAATAAATCAATTTTAATATTTTATTTATAGTTGCCGCTAAGCTTTTCATTTTACATGGAATCTATTAAAATTATATTAATCTTTTGACGTGTAGGATTATGGGTCTGTTGGACGAATGGATACCAATGACAGCTTGCGTGTGGCAAGTTTATGGCATTTAATACCCTATGAATAAAATGAATACTTTATGTCTAACATCATCTACATTTTACTTAGTTATAATATCTAGTATCACCATACTGGCTTTTGTTTTTCATGAGCAAACGGTTAAGGCCTTGTAGCTTGCAGGTAGGTAGCAGTAATTATTGTTTGTCACAAATACAATTTGTCTGTTACTTTGCATACTAAATTATGTTGTGTCCTCTTATAGTATAAGTAATTTCATATGATATTTAGTTTAGTTTTGGTACGCTCTTATTCTTGGTGGCAAAATTTTTATATCTTCATCATATTAATAAAGAATAATGCAACACGAAATTATTTTATAAAATATGCCATATTTTACATCGGTTCTGGGTGGAACCGATGTAAAATATGGCATATTTTACATGGGTTTTGAAAACCGATGTAAAATGTCTTGCACTTTTTACATCGCTTGAATCTACATCGTTTTCAAAACCGATGTAAAATGTCTAAAACAACCGATGTAAAATGTGCCTTCTGTAGTAGTGTTCTATGCTTTTCAATTTTTTTGATTATTCGCTTAAGAAAAATATGTTAAACTAAAACTATATTTGTGTTCAAATTGTAGGTGAACAGGTAGTGATTCAACTATTATAAGGGGAGTAGTACAAAAAGAAGAATTCGTTGATGTAGAAAATAATATTATTGATTATATGTTAACTAGTTTCTTTTAGTTGAAACTTAAACTTTAGACATTAAATTATGTAATGAATGATTTATTCACATTTATAATATGTTGTGTATATATTTTGTTGATATATTTTGTGTGTATATACATATAGAGACACTCTTTAATATTATTTAAATTTGATCTATTTTTAAATAGTTGTAATAATTAAATTGGTTCTATCAATACTAACTTTTTAAAATAATGTATAATTGTTAATAAAAATAAATTTCAACATATATAATTTTATAATGATGCACGTTATTAAGAAATGGTAATTTATGGCCATGACTTTTGTTATTAAGAAAAATTTTAATTGATATTATTGAGAAAAAACCACTTTATTGTAACAATTTTAATTGTCGACAAAAGATACCTTATTATAACAAATTTAATCGTTAAGAAAATATATTTAAATGTAGCAATATTAATTGTTCAAAAAAGGTTATATTATCCTAGCAATTTTTATTAATGAGAAATGTTGTCTTTTGTAGTGACAATAGTCGTTAGAATATATACAATATAGCAACCACTATAGTGGTTAGTACAAATTACTAATAGCAACAATACTTGTGCCAAATTATAATGACAATTGTGGTTGCTAATGTATAAGTAGTGACAAAGACATCAAATGTTGTTGCAAAATGTTTCGCAACAATAGTTCTTCTAGCGACATGCAACGACAATTTTTCATTGGGACAACATTTTTTTACCAACGACAATTAACATTTGTCAACAATAAATGTCGTTGGGAATGACCTTCCTTCTTGTGGGGATATAGTGAAGCCGCACAAATTACGTCTCATGCATACAAACAGACGAAACTAAGAAATCTAAATCGTGCTATCCCCTAGGACTCCACAAGTTGTTACACAAGGAGGGTCTTCCCTAACAGTGTACTCCACATTGTGTCCCACACATAAATGCATATGATGCATGTCACATAATCACATTGTCACGGACTCATCACTTCATGTTATTCATCACTCTATCACATTACACAAATTTTCACATTTATACATATAATCACACTACTTATTTGGTACAAATACTCCAATATATATCTAGAATACGAATCAACACACAATTTATTCTTAAACACGTCAATTCATGCCAATTAATCATATTCGTAATAGTTTCCCATAGGAACCCATAGATCACTTTAAATAAGATCAAACATATCAATTATTGAAATTGAATACACATCCACACTCAAAATCACACAAGAAACATAATCGAACAATCAGAAAGCAAAACATAAAACATTCGTGAAGTACCCGTTCTTATAGGCATACATCGGACAAATGATTGGGGGCCAATCCTATTATCAAACATATCAATTATTGAAATTGAACACATATTCACACTCTAAATCACACAAGGAACGCAACAGAACAATAAAAAAAAATAGGAAACATTCATTAAGCACCTATTCCTATAGTCATGCATCAGGTAAAGAATTTAGGGCCAATCCTACTATCAAACATATCAATTATTGACATTGAACACATATCCACACTCTGAATCACACAAGAAACGCAATAGAACTATCAGAAAACAAAATAAAAAACATTCATTAGGTACTCATTCCTATAGGAATACATCAAGCAAAGGATTGGGGGCCAATCCTACTATACAACAACCATCCCAGTGAAGTTAGCGGAAAAACACATAGAAGGGGGGGTTGAATGTGTGTGTTTGCGAGAATGAAGGAATTTTAAAACCGTTTCCACGAAGAGACTCTTTTCTATCTAAAAACAATATTATCTTTAAACACTTAAAAAAACTGTGCAAGGTTGGCTCAACAAAAGATTTTTTGTCTAAGGGTTTATCGTCTGCACAAGGAAAATGTTTCTTAAAAGGAAAATGTTCCTTAACATAATAAGTTACGCAAGTATATTTTTCATCTGAAGATAGTTGTATTGAAAAATAATTGGTGGAAGAAATTTTTGTATGATATAATAACTAAATAAATTTTTTTCTAAAAATAGATAAAGATCGCAAAGAGTTTTATACTGGTTCGCTCGACCTGAGCTACGTCCAGTCTCTTTCAATTGAAGGATTCCACTAATCACAACGGATTACAAGTATTATCAACCACTTCTGGTTTGTCAACTTCACTTGTCGACACTAGTATTCTTAAACCACTTCTGGTTCCCCAAGTATTGTCAATCACTCTTGGTTCTTCAACTTCACTTGTCCACGCTAGTATTCTTAAACAACTTCTGGTTCACAAAGTATTCTCAACCACTCCTGGTTTTCCAAGTATTCTTTCAAGTAGCCTCTCCAGGCTTTACAATAGATGAATGGTTTGAGTGTGTGTATAACTCTCATAGAGAGGATAGGATAATTTCTACACTCGCTAAGGTATTCAACCTTAGTTTTACAAAGATGTGTATTTTGAGTGTGTGTGTTACTCTCACATAGAGGATAGGATAATTTCTACACTCACTAAGATAAGTTATCTTAGATCTACACAGATATGCAAGATTCTACAGGAAGATATTTAATGTTCGCATTTGCTTATTGCTTATTTTCTTCACTTCTATACTCTTTTCTTGTTTTTTCTTGATATTTATAGCCTTGTGATGAATCTGGCCGTTGTTTGAATTTGAAAGTGTTCGTTAGAGTTGAGCTTCCCGTTGGTGCAGATAGTAGTTCGTTCATGGCTACATAGATCTTTCATTTAATGCATTTGATCTTGCATTAAATGTTTGCTTGCCAAATCTGTGTTACGTGAAGTCTTCTTCGTAGTTTGTTCACTTTTATGTCTGACTTCAATCATAACTTAAGTATTTCTTTTCTTTTTCCGCCAGTGTAGCTGCATAGGCGTTGTCTTTTTTGGAAAAGTAGGTGTATTGTCTCTAACGACACTCGCAACTTTGATTTGTGGATTCGCGCTTGTTTATCTTTCTTCTTTCTTCTCATAATTTTGATGACTTCGTGTGTTCTTCTATGAGTGTAGAAGATATTGATATCTCTTGTTATAAATAGTGGACTTCAGACACTTTTCAGTATTCTTCGTCTGCGTATGATAATGCATTTGAATTTTGAGTATACTTTGACTTTTCTTTGGTCTGGATTGACTTTTTTTCATCTGGTCAATTTGTTAAGATGGAATACTTTAATTTCATCTGGAACGTTTCTTTTGTCTTATGTTGTACAAAATAGAGGTTTGTGTTTAAGACTTTTTAAATTGAGAAAGTTTCAGAAATAGATTATATGCATGTAGATTATTGAACCCTCTACCAAAATAACCATATAAGATTTAAAGTATTCTTATACAATTTCAAAATTGCAGAAGATATCAACTTCAAAAAATATATTTTCCGACCAAAAAGTTTCAAAAAGTTGTACTAACACGTTGATTTGTGTAATGAATGGAAAATGTTTCATATAGAAACTTGGAAGAACAAAATTTGTTTATCTTTACCTTTCTGAAAATTTAGTGTTTGATTGAGTGATATCCTTAATAAAATATATTTATCTATAGTATATTTTACGAGTGTATTTGACAGTTATTTCAGTTAGTAAATTATTTGATTATTTTATAAGTTTGTCATTTGACTAAATTAGGATTTATTCATCTTTATCTTTACCTTTACCTTAAGTACTTAAATATTTTTTATTGCCTTATTTAATATTTTTACTATTTATTAAGCATATTAATTTATTTATTTTAAAGTTATAATGAAATACGATCGTTAAACAAAAACTATAAGAATTGAATAAAAGAAAAAGATAAAAGTTAAAAATCAACTTAAAAATATAATTGCGTAAAATCATATTTGTTATAAAATGAAAAAAAAATTATACAAAAAACTTATAAATATGTTTTAATAATCATATTATATTTATTAATTAATCTAAAAAATAATTTGATCAAATATTTCCGATACAAATAAATTCGGCCGAAAATGAACAAAATTATTTTAGCTTCAATTTCTTATCAGAGCAAGTTTTGCAGAAATTGTAAATGTAATTTAATAAATGAGTACAACACCTACTTGTATTTCTTTCAAAATGATTGAAACTCTGACTTCAATCTAAAAATACACGCATGAATGGAAGGAAGTATCTCTCAATTGTCATATGTTCTTGTATGGCAACTAAATATTGATTAGGAGAGTGAGAATAACGTTGGATTAACCAAAGAATGATGAAACAAGAAAAAAGGAAAGAATATGTTGTGACACTCTCTACCCCAACATTAATACACAATAAATGTAAACAAATTTTTTTTTCTTTTTGAGAGAATAAAATCTTTCATAGTTTGATAACATTTTTTTTTCATGATAAAACAAATATCTCAAATATTATAAGGTAGAAGATTCACATTCGTAACTCATAAATCATAAGAAGTCAACATATAAGTATTAAAACTCAAGAAATCATATAAAAGAAAATATAGATTAATTCCAGCAAAGGTGGTAGTGCCTCCTAGTTAGGAATTAATTTATAACTTTCAAATCATATAATAAAAATAATATTACAAAGATGTACATTTTTTTCTTTTCTCAAGAACGTTCAAAATTACAAAAGAAGAGAAAATTAAAGCTTTTTAAAACAATAATATCCAAAATAAGCCTAGTTATGCCCGATGTCACATCCTATCAGAGCATGCCCAACTAAAGCCTTAAGCCTCATCACCAACATTCTCATGATGTTGATCACCTGCAACATAATTTAACATATACAAAAACAACAAGGGAGTGAGAAAGATCTCACTCAGTTTTAGGTGACGAAATAAAGGTTAGATAGCACACACACGCACAACAAATATAAGTCACATGTAAACAATACACATAAATAAACAATATCGCATATATACTCATTTATCATGCTATGATGTCATGGACTCAACATAAATGCATGGATGTGGCGCCATAAGGAAGCTTCACATATCATCACTGGTGACCCTAAGGCACACCTGTACAACTGTCGGTGACCCTAAGGTACACCTTGTTAGCATGTTACAACTGTCGGTGACCCTAAGGTACACCTTGTTAGCATATCACAACTGTCGGTGACCCTAAGGTACACCTTGTTAGCATATCACAACTGTCGGTGACCCTAAGGTACACCTTATTAGCATGTTACATCGCGGGTATGCGGCCTCAGAGGCACACCTGGAGTAATATATGCATATGATGCATGTCATACATTCATAATCTCATTGACTCAACATTTAACTTATTACATAATTTTATTTAGTACATCATGTCATTATTTTTCATATTCTCATAATCATAACTTGTCTCAATAGTCCATTCTTAGGTCTCATGTCATTTGTCCATATTTCACAAGGTCATGTCATCAATACTCCTCATAAGGTCCGCACAGGAATTCACAGAGAACATTCTTTTTCATATTAAAACTTATTTATTTTTAGCATTAATTCCATATTCATTTATTACTTTCAAGGAACAAAGTAACAAGGAAAAAGTAACAAGGAACAAAGTAACAAGGAACAAAGTAACAAGGAACAAAGTAACAAGGAACAAAGTAGACCAAATAGAAAAATAGAACAACAGGCAAGGGATTTTTAAAAGTCCAATAATGGCCTTGATAACCAGAATTGAGTTCGGAGGTCGGTTACGTGTAGGGAAGGTATTAAGCACCCCTACAACGCCCTAAATCGGTACCCTATGATAAAGATAACGTAATAAGAATTAATAGTTTAAATATTTAATCCCCTTTATTAATGATTATTTACATGAAAATTAAATTACATGGTAAACTCCTAAAATATCTACATAATTGCGTTTATTATAGTAATATGTAAAATAAAAGGAAGAGAAAGATAAAACAAGAGATTGATGAGTAATACCTCGTAACAAGCTTTATTGGATCCTCAACTATGGAGGTTTTAGGTGCTTTGTGGCAACCTTTCACACTACAATAAGCCTCACAAAACTCAAGAAGTACAATAGGAGAGAGAGTGAGAAAAAAAGGGAGAAATTTTGAGCTCTATTGAACTTTGGACGAAATTTTGGAGGTCCTCTAAACTGCTGGCTGAGATTTCTTTTTATAGGCATCAGACGTGGGCTGGAACGGCCCGTTCTGGATTCGAAACGGCCCGTTCCGGATCCGAATGTTATGTTCTATTTTTGCACCCTGGAACGGCCCGTTCTGAAATCAGAACGGCCCGTTCCGAGGAACCAGAACGGCCCGTTCTGAGTTCAGAACGGCCCGTTCTGGGGTACAGGTTTTAGGCCATTTGTTTGGTTTGGAACGACCCGTTCTGGTCTAGAACGACCCGTTCCAACCAACAATTTTTAGGCCTTTGAGAAGCCTCGGAACGGCCCGTTTTGATTCGAGAACGGCCCGTTCTGGACTTGGGAACGGCCCGTTCCGATTTTGGAACGGCCCGTTCTGGGCCACTAAAAAAGTTGATTTGGGCTTTTGGGTCCTCTGATGTCCTATTTTGCTTATTGTTTGCCCTCGGACGAAATTGGGTGTCTACAGCTGCCCCTCTTTACTTTTCCTTTGGAATAGCTGTGTTGCTTTTCTAAAGGCAAGTAAAGACGTAGACATTTCATCCGGGTCTTCTTCTTGTCTCTGTGTTGATGCTTCCACGTTGCTTCCCTTGGACAGGTGTATTTGCTCGTATCCTCACCCTTTAGAGCAGTTGAACATTGATTGCGTACTCTATTGGGTAATAAGGTTGACAAACTGTACACCTGATCTTCAGTCTTCGAGTAGAAGCTCCATTGTTTCTCTTGTGATAATGTGTCCCTTTATTTGTAGCTTGTTTAAGAGGGAGTATTATTATGGCTGGCTTCTCCAGGCTGCCTGCTGAACGATGAGTATTACTATGCCTGGCCTCTCCAGGCTGCCTGCTGAACGGTGAGTATTATTATGCCTGGCCTCTCCAGGCTGCCTACTGAATGGTGAGTATTATTATGTCTGCCTCTCCAGGTCGCCTGCTAATGTTGAGTATTATTATGGCTGGCCTCTCCAGGCCGCCTGCTGATGCTGAGTATTATTATGCCTGCCTCTCTAGGCCGCCTGCTGAATGCTGAGTATTATTATGCCTAGCCTCTCCAGGCCGCCTGCTGAATGTTGAGTATTATTATGCCTAGCCTCTCCAGACCGCCTGTTGAATGAATGCTGAGTATTATTATGCCTAGCCTCTCCAGGCCGCCTGCTGATGTTGATGATGCGATTGTCCTTTTTCTATGGGAGGACGTTTGATGAAGACGAGGATTGCTAGTAGGTGGTGCCCTTGTGATGGTGGGCAAATGAGTAAATGATGAGTATTATTATGCCTGGCCTCTCCAAGCTGCCTGGTGATGATGATGATGTGATTCCCCTTTTCTTTGGGAGGACGTCTGATGAAGACGAGGATTGCTGGTAGGTGGTGCCCTTGTGATGGTGGGCAAAGGAGTAAAAGATGGGTGACAGAGATTCTAGTGTTGCCCCTTCCATGTGAGTATTGTGATAGCTCTCCAGGCACCTTTATTGTGGGATGGTTGGTAAAAGTTTGGTCTTGTTCTTATCAAGGTGAGTATTGTAATGCCTCTCTAGGCGTCTGCTTGTAATAGGTTTTTTTTTTTTTTTTTAATTTTGTTTTCTTAGCTTCAACTTTTTCATATTTGAAGCTTGCCTTTTTCTACTATTTTTATAAATGCTTCGGCTTTTTCAACATGTATGAAGCTTGCCTTTTTCTCATGTTTTTTTTTGCTTTTTTATTGTCATCATTGGTGGAGGGATCTATTCCATGATGATGTTATTTGCTGAATCTTTATTGATGAGTATTATTTTGGAAGCCACTCCTGGCTTTGGTGAGGAAACCATGCCTGATCTTGGCATTCTCTTAGATTATCCTGCATTTGGTGAAGAGTAGGGCGCGATGGCCTCTTCATGCTTATAGGCTTGCTTGTTTGGTCGTTGAGTTTTTACGAACGCTTTGACCATGGCAAGTATAATGAATGGATGCATGGATGCACATAAAAATGCAAGATATGAATGATTTTTATTATTTGTTCATTTTTTTTGTAACGCCCTTCCATATGCCCCTACCTCATATGCATGCGATGCAGTTTATGCTCATGTGTTTGTTCCTAAAGATGCAATTCATTTTTTTTATGTCAGGAAATTAACCTGTACGTATTAAGGTTAATGTTGACGATTCCTTTTTATTCGTGCCGTTCGTGATTGTTGCCGGGATATGTTCTCTTAAACTCAAGGTTTCAATGGCTCCTAAATTATCAATGTGTAGTCAAATGTCTCTAAACTCCGTTAAGGGACATCTTAGTCTTCCCTCTATGAGTATTCACTGTGCATTTTCCGTGTATCTTTTCAGTACCATTTTAATGCCATAAGGGTCAAGAGAAAAAGAAGAAAAGGGATGTTTGCATTTTTTTCAAAAGGTTGTTAGAAGGGATTTTTTTTTTCAAAAGGGGTTTTTAGAAGAATGGCTGGCCAAGGTGGACTTTAGTGTTTATGGCTATTAAAAAAAGCATATTTGCTACAAAGAAGCTATCATTGTGTTTAGCCTTTTTGGAAAGTGAGGTGATGACTCGGGGTCGTACTCTAATTGGATGATTCCTCTGAGTCGCCTTTCAGTTTTCAACTCAGGTTGCTGCTTTAACGTCCTAATTTTTGCCTAGGTCACTTGAGATGTGTTCCCTAGCGGACATTTTTCTTTTGATCTTTTCTTTTGCCTAGGTTACCCATTTTTACTTGTGGATTGCCTAGCAGATCTTGCCCTAACTTTTGCGCAGCCCCCCTAGTGGGTTTCCTACCGGGCCTTCATTTTTTTTTTGCAGCACTCATGAGGTATGAGATGTCTTTCTTTTATCAAACCTTAGTCATGTTTGAATTCCTGATTGTTCCTTTGTTATCCTTTCCATGCTATTATTGAGTAACATCTTTGTTGCAAATACATTTTGTTTATTAAGGGTTGATGGATGAGGCCTAGAGTGGATATTTAGAGGGAGAAGAGAAAGGAAAGAGTGTTATGGCATTTAAAACAATACTTTCAATTTACACGTGCCCCTTTAACAAAGCTCGAAGGCCCGGGCATGCCCCAAGTTCGTGATTCATACACAGAGAGATAGATGAAGGTTGCCCCCTAGAAAGTCATGGATGATTTGATAATTTAAAAAAAAACCATTCCACTTGCTTGGACGTCGGTGTTTCGAATTAGGAGTGAAATCTTTATGAATTCTTGCTTTCGAAGGGATAACTCGAACCACCTTTCGATTTCAACTCAGATAGACATTTTTATATACACCTAACTTTTGCATAGGACGTATCCTAGCGGGATTTTGATTCTTTTTTCTTTACCCTAATTTTTGCCTTGGACGCCCTTTACGGGTTTTCATCCTAGCGGGTTTTTGTCGCACAATGTCTTTACTCCTCAATAGGATTTTGTCTTGTAATTCCCTAGAAGCAAGGATTCGTCCATTCTTGATCATTCCTCCTATCCCGGCAATTGTCATTTCGTCATGGGAAACTCTTGCTATTTGAATCGTTGATTTGGGCGTGTGATGCCCCTAATTACTGATAAATGTTTCCCGATTTGATGTGTCAGGTTCGCATTTGATTACAGTAATTTCCATTATCCAGCT
Source organism: Cajanus cajan (assembly GCF_000230855.2). Lineage (NCBI taxonomy): Eukaryota > Viridiplantae > Streptophyta > Magnoliopsida > Fabales > Fabaceae > Cajanus > Cajanus cajan. The sequence continues at coordinate 21,238,955 of NC_138518.1, forward strand.
TAACACACACAAGTTAGATTTCCCTTTTTATTCTTATTTATAATTTACAAGGAAGGCGTGTTATCTATATGAAACGTAAAATAGGATGCAAAGACATATGAGAACTTCGACGGATATCATTCTCATTGATTTTTGTTTAGAGAACATTCTTTGCATACTATTATATGTGCCTTCCATTTATAATGAATGTATGCTAATGTACTATCCTAGGAGATGCATGATATTTATTTTCTGCCTAAATTTTATCATGTTTTTGGCTAAAGGAAATGATGCATGATTTTTGCTATATATTTATCTTTTTTTTTTTAAATAAACTATCCTATATGATGCTTTGAAGTTTGGATATATAGAAGGGAGTTAAAATTTTATCATATTTTTTTTATTATATTTATTTGTTTATAATTCTTATCCATTTGAAATAAATAAACACAAACAAATGCAACACACATATGCTCAAACAAATGTACACCCGCGAACAATCCCGTTTAAATCCTTGGTCTGTGGTCCCTGCAAGAAAAGTGCATTGTATAGGATAGTTCTAATCTCACTGGTCTTAAGGCCCCCAAGGTACCCCCATTATAGGGACCCAGTATCTCTGTCACCGTCACCTGGCAAACTCTAAGGTCTGTCGCAGTATTTCGGGCTAGAGTAACCGGTTATCACCTTGAGTGTGATTTCCGACAAGGCTCGCAGGCTCCAAGGCCAAACTTGGGCCGGTCGTACGTCAACACTCCCTATGTTTATTACCCTCATGCCCCCGAGTGTAGGGGGAACTGTTGTGTGCAAAGGATTGTGTACAATTTTTATTTCAAACAAATGCTGAATTTAAACAGGAAAACAAATATTAAAGCCAAATAAATAAAGCAAACAAAGTAAAGGGGAAAAATATTTAAATTATTATTTTTATTTTATTAACTTCATCAATTAAAAGGGCCTAACCCTCTTTAAACGTCCCCAGTGGAGTCGCCATCTGTCGCAACCCGAAAATTTCCGATCTTGCGACCTATGGTTTAGACATCCTTTTGAAAATCTCATCAATTAAGGAATGTCCGGACGCCAGACTAATCCTTAATCAATGGTTTTAAAAATAAGTTCGTGGAGTCGCCACCAATATTTTACTCAAAACATTGGAAAAAGAAAAGATTTTTAAAAGTCCAATAATGGCCTTGATAACCAGAATTGGGTTCGGGGGTCGGTTACGTGTAGGGAAGGTATTAAGCACCCCTACAACGCCCTAAATCGGTACCCTATGATAAAGATAACGTAATAAGAATTAATAGTTTAAATATTTAATCCCCTTTATTAATGATTATTTACATGAAAATTAAATTACACGGTAAACTCCTAAAATATCTACGTAATTGCGTTTATTATAGTAATATGTAAAATAAAAGGAAGAGAAAGATAAAACAAGAGATTGATGAGTAATACCTCGTAACAAGCTTTATTGGATCTTCAACTATGGAGGTTTTAGGTGCTTTGTGGCAACCTTTCACACTACAATAAGCCTCACAAAACTCAAGAAGTACAATAAGAGAGAGAGAGAGAAAAAAGGGAGAAATTTCGAGCTCTATGGAACTTTGGACGAAATTTTGGAGGTCCTCTAAACTGCTGGCCGAGATTTCTATTTATAGGCATCAGACGTGGGCCGGAACGGCCCGTTCTGGATTCGGAACGGCCCGTTCCGGATCCGAACGTTATGTGTTATTTTTTCACCCTGGACGGCCCGTTCTGAAATCAGAACGGCCCGTTCCGAGGAACCAGAACGGCCCGTTCTGATTTCAGAACGGCCTGTTCTGGGGTACATATTTTAGGCCATTTGTTTGGTTTGGAACGGCCCGTTCTGGTCTAGAACTGCCCGTTCCAACCAACAATTTTTAGGCCTTTGAGAAGCCTCGGAGCGGCCCGTTCTGAATCGAGAACAGCCCGTTCCGGACTTGGGAACGGCCCGTTCCGATTTTGGAACGGCCCGTTCCGGGCCACTAAAAAAGTTGATTTGGCTTTTGGGTCCTCTGATGTCCTATTTTGCTTATTGTTTGCCCCCGGACGAAATTGAGTGTCTACACTGCCACTTCAAAAACAGTTTATTCCCATTGTTTTGAACGGCCCGTTCCACTTTTGGAACAGTCCGTTCCAGCCTAAAAAAAATGAATTTTATATAATTATTACAAACCTTTAAAAATATTTTATAAACCCTTTAATTAACTAAAATAATTATACAAAAATAAATAATAACCAACATTATATTAGTAGAAAATTTGGGGTGTTACAATTCTCCCATCCTTTTAGAAATTTCGTCCCCGAAATTTACCTGAAAACAAAAATGGATAAGCTTCTCGCATCTTGCTTTCTAATTTCCATGTAGCACTTTCTTCAAAATTTCCTCCCCAAACGACCTTATCCAAAGGAATTTTCTTTCCTCTTAGTTGTTTCACCCTTGCGTCATCAATCCTTAAAGGAATCGTTTCATAGGTGAGATTATCCTTCAACTAAATGTTGTCAGACTCAATGATGTGGGAAAGATCATGGACATACTTTCTGAGTTGGGAAACATGAAAGACATTATGTACATTTGAAAGAGATGGAGGCAAGGCAATTTGATAGGCTACTTCACCAATCCTTTTAAGAATTTGATAAGGACCGATGAAACGTGGAGTAAGCTTACGGGATTTCAGTGCTCTGCCTACTCCTGTCCAAGGAGTGACTTTAAGGAATACATGATCACCTTCTTTAAACTCAAGGTCTTTTCTCATCTTGTCATTATAACTCTTTTGCCTACTCTGGGTTGCTCTCATCCTCTCTTGGATCATCTTAATCTGTTCAGTAGTTTGTTGAACTATCTCAGGTCCTAACATGGCATTCTCTCCAGGTTCTGCCCAACATAAAGGTGTTCTACATCTCCTACCATACAAAGCCTCATAGGGTGCCATCCCAATACTGGAATGGTAGCTATTGTTGTAGGTAAACTCTATCAAAGGTAGGAAACTATCCCAACTACCCCCATGTTCCAAGATGCAAGCCCTCAACAAGTCTTCCAAAGATTGTATGGTCCTCTCAGTTTGGCCATCTGTTTGGGGATGGTAGGCTGAACTTAATCTAAGCTTAGTGCCTAAAGCCTTATGCAAACTTTCCCAAAATCTAGAAGTGAACCTAGGATCTCTATCAGACACTATACTAGTAGGAACTCCATGCAACCTCACGATCTCACTGATGTACAACTTGGTTAACCTCTCCAAAGGATACCTAATATTAATTGGAATAAAATGGGCAAACTTAGTCAATCTATCCACAATGACCCATATAGCATCCAAGTTCTTCACAGTCTTAGGTAACCCAACTACAAAATCCATAGAGATGTTATCCCATTTCGACATAGGCACATCTAAAGGTTGCATCAGACTTGAAGGTTTTCGGTGTTCTACCTTAGCTTTCTGACATACACAAATTCCTCCATTTCCCTCTTCATCTTAGGCCACCAAAACATCTTCTTAAGGTCTTGGTACATCTTAGTGGCTCCTGGATGGATACTAAGGATACTCTTATAACCTTCTTCTAGGATTGCTTTCTTAAGCTCTGGCACATTAGGAATGTATAACCTATCTTTAAATCTCAAAACTCCATCCACTCCAAACCTAAACTCATTTTTCACACCTTGATTCAACTTCTCTACTTGACTCAATAAGAAAGGATCCATCTTTTGACCTTCTCTAATCTCATCTATCAAGTTATTAGTCACTCTCAATGGTCCCAACTTAATACCCTTAGAGGTCAATTCACACCCTAAGCTCATATCCCTAAACTCCTCAATCATATGCAATTCCCTAATCATCAAAGAAGACACTCTCAAAGATTTTCTGCTTAAAGCATCAGCTACAACATTAGCTTTGTCGGGTTGATAATTCAATTGAAAGTCTTAATCCTTAAGGAACTCTAACCATCTTCTCTGCCTCATATTCAATTCCTTTTGGTCAAACAAGTACTTAAGGCTTTTATGGTCACTAAAAACCTCAAATCTAGACCCAAACAAGTAATGTCTCCACAACTTAAGTACAAATACGACTGCAACTAACTCAAGGTCATGGGTAGGATAGTTTTGCTCATGAATTTTAAGTTGTCTAGAAGCATAGGCTACTACCTTAACCTCCTGCATAAGCACTCCTCCTAAACCCAATTTAGAAGCATCACAAAATACCTCAAAAGTCTTACTAGGATCAGGTAACACTAACACAGGGGCACTAGTTAATCTCCTCTTAAGCTCTTGAAAACTTTCCTCACACCTAGAATCCCACACAAAAGGTTGGTCCTTCTTCGTCAGCTTAGTCAAAGGAAGAGCTAGCCTAGAGAAATTCTCTATGAACCTTCTGTAATAACGGCTAGTCCTAAGAAACTCCTGATCTCAAATACTGATTTAGGTGTACTCCACTCTAACAAAACTTCTACCTTAGCAGGATCTACAGCTATTCCACCCTTGGATATCACATGTCCTAGAAAGTTCACACTATCCAACCAAAATTCACATTTTGACAATTTAGCATACAACTGCTTCTCCTTAAGGGTTTGAAGAACGATCCTAAGGTGCTCAACATGCTCCTCCCTAGTCTTGGAATACACTAGGATATCATCTATGAAGACCACTACAAATCTATCCGAGTAAGGGTGAAAGATCCTATTCATGTAGTCCATAAAAACACCAGGTGCATTAGTCACACCAAAAGGCATAACTAAATACTCATAGTGCCCATAGCGGGTCCTAAATGCAGTCTTAGGAACATCCTTAGCTCTCACTCTAATTTGATGGTATCCTGACCTTAAATCTATCTTACTGAACACACAAGCTCTAACTAGTTGATCCATAAGGTCATCTATCCTAGGCAAGGGATACTTATTCTTAATGGTCACTTTATTCAATTGCCTATAGTCTACACACAACCTCATGCTCCCATCTTTCTTCTTAACCAACAAAACAGGCGCTCCCCAAGGTGAAACACTAGGCCTAATGAATTGTTTTCCTTGCAGTTCCTTTATTTGTTTCCTAAGCTCAACTAACTCTTTAGGGGACATCTTATAGGGTGCTATAGATATAGGTGAGGTACCTGGTACTAGGTCTATGCTAAACTCAATCTCTCTCTCAGGTGGTAAACTAGACACATCCTTAGGGAATACTTCTGGGAATTCTCTCACTAAGGGAATCTCATCCAGTTTACTATCAGTCTCAAGTGTTAAGGAAGCGAAGATCATGTACACTCTTTCATTTTCTTTCAAACAAGTTTTAATGTCGGCAGCACTAAGAAATTTCGTACTCTTACATTCATCAAAGGAAATAGATTTCTCAAAGCAGTTTAAAAGGACATGGTGGGAAGATAACCAATCCATACCAAGAATTACATCTAATTGACTAAGAGGCAAACAAATTAAGTCAACTAGAAACTGCTTATTGGAAACTGTCAAACGACATTTCAAACATAGTAGGGATGTAGTCACAGGACCATTAGTAGGGGTTTCAACAACTAAATCAAAATCTAATAAAGACACAGGCAAATTTAATTTTTGGACACAAGAGGCAGAAATAAAGGAATGAGTTGAACCAGAATCAAATAGTACAACAAAAGGAGTCTCAGCTATGAAACAAGTACCTTGTATCAAATTTTCTGACCGAGAAGCTTCAGCACCACTAAGAGCAAATACTCTCCCTACAGTCTTTGGACGCTCAATTTGCGAACCCGATCCAATAACATGTGTTCTTGGTGGTTCAGGACAGTGGGTGCTGATGTGACCCTTACCCCTGCAATTGAAGCAAGTAACCTCCTTGTCACTACACTCAGACTGATTATGACCAATACGTCCACACTTTCCACATCTTCCTGAAGGAGTGGACACAGACCCTCCAACACTTCCAGTAGCACTAATAGTAGATCCTCTAGTAAATGACTTGCTTTTATTAGTAGCAGCTTTACTCCCTTGAAATCTAGTAGAAGCAGAGTAAGGCTTACTTCTACCCGAAGTACTAGAACTCACAGCACGGATAGGACCTCCAACTCCTTTATAGAAAGCAGCACGAGCACGGTTGTCACGATCATAAATGTTGCACTTATTGACCAGAGTGGGAAAGTGATATATCTCTTAATAGTTAATTGCAGTTTTCACTTCAAGATGCAGACCATTTACAAATTTTATGCATTTAGCTCTTTCACCACCCTCACCATGGTAGTGTGTACAATAACGAACCAAAGCATCAAATTTGGCAGCATACTCTGCCACTGTGTCGTTCCCTTGATCCAGCTCAAGGAATTCAATTTCTTTTCAACTCCTCACATCATCCGGGAAATACTTCTCAAGAAAAGCCTTCTTGAAGTTGTCCCAATTCAAGTGCACCCCTCCATCAATCATCCTCCGAAGTGCTCCTTCCCACCAAAAGTGAGCATCAGCAGTCAACATGAAGGTGGCCAATTTCACCTTCTGAGTGAGGGGACAATCCATGACATTGAAGATCTTCTCAATCTCCGTTAGCCAATTCATAGCAGCATCAGGGTCATATCCTCCTTTAAAGGTAGGTGGGTGATTTCGTTGAAATTGCTCCAACCAGTTAGGAGCGACCTCAGCCCTATTGTTATTATTCATAGCTTGTGCTAATGCTTGAAGAGCATCAGCAATCGCACGATCATTTCTACCATCCATAGTCTAAGAAAATAATACAATTAATAAACATAATCAATCATCACACCAGCATACCAACAAGTTTCACAATCAATTCAATCCATCATTCATCTACCAAATAAGCATAGTAACTCATAACACACGGTCGATTGGATCGACCTGCTCTGATACCACTAAATGTGACACCCTCTACCCCAAAATTAATACACAATAAATGTAAACATTTTTTTTTCTTTTTGAGAGAATAAAATCTTTTATAGTTTGATAACATTTTTTTTCATGATAAAACAAATATCTCAAATATTATAAGGTAGAAGATTCACATTCGTAACTTATAAATCATAAGAAGTCAACATATAAGTATTAAAACTCAAGAAATCATATAAAAGAAAATATAGATTAATTCCAGCAAAGGTGGCAGTGCCTCCTAGTTAGGAATTAATTTATAATTTTCAAATCATATAATAAAAATAATATTAGAAAGATGTACATTTTTGTCTTTTCTCAAGAATGTTCAAAATTACAAAAGAAGATAAAATTAAAGCTTTTTACAACAATAATATCCAAAATAAGCCTAGCTATGCCCGATGTCACATCCTATCAGAGCATGCCCAACTGAAGCCTTAAGCCTCATCACCAACATCCTAATGATGTTCTTCACCTGCAATATAATTTAAACATATACAAAAATAACAAGGGAGTGAGAAACATCTCACTCAGTTTTAGGTGAAGAAATAAAGGTTAGATAGCACACACACGCACAACAAATATAAGTCACATGTAAACAATACACATAAATAATCAAATATCGCATATATACTCATTTATCATGCTATGATGTCATGGACTCAACTCATAAATGCATGCATGTGACTCCATAAGGAAGTTTCACATATCATCACTGGTGACCCTAAGGCACACCTGTACAACTGTCGGTGAACCTAAGGTACACCTTGTTAGCATGTTACAACTGTCGGTGACCTTAAGGTACACCTTGTTAGCATATCACAACTGTCGGTGACCCTAAGGTACACCTTGATAGCATATCACAACTGTCGGTGACCCTAAGGTACACCTTATTAGCATGTTACATCGTGGGTGACCATAAGGTACACCTTACTAGCATGTTACATCGTGGGTATGCGGCCTCAGCGGCACACCTGGAGTAATATATGCATATGATGCATGTCATACATTCATAATCTCATTGACTCAACATTTAACTTATTACATAATTTTATTTAGTACATCTTGTCATTATTTTTCATATTCTCATAATCATAACTTGTTTCAATAGTCCATTCTTAGGTCTCATGTCATTTGTCCATATTTCACAAGGTCATGTCATCAATACTCCTCATAAGGTCTGGACAGGAATTCACAGAGAACATTCTTTTTCATATTAAAACTTATTTATTTTTAGCATTAATTCCATATTAATTTATTACTTTGAAGGAACAAAGTAACAAGGAACAAAGTAACAAAGAACAAAGTAACAAGGAACAAAGTAACAAGGAACAGAGTAACAAGGAACAAAGTAACAAGGAACAAAGTAGACCAAACAGAAAAATAGAACAACAGGCAAGGGATTGGGGGCCAATCCGACAATCAAACTATCTAACAATTATCCCCACACCCCCGAGCGAGATTTTTCACTCCCCCCTTACCTGGATAAGCGGAGTTGAAACTTGGGCAGGGCCTCCCCCTCTGGATTCCCTCTTCCTTTCCCTCTCTTTCTTTCTTTTTTTCTTTCTCTCTCTCTCTTTCTTTCTTTCTCTCTCTAAGATTCACTTTCTTACTCAATATAATTTTTTTCACCCCCTTGCCCCTATTTATAGGCATCCTGGCGCACCCGGAACGGCCCGTTCCGGATCCTTCAAACATGGGCAAATTTTTCAACTGGAACGGCCCGTTCTAATATCGGAACGACCCGTTTCCAAAAAGTAGAATGGCCCGTTCTAAAATTAGAACGGCTCGTTCTAGGTTTTCATTTAACACATGTTGACTATTATTGGAATGCCCAGTTTCTACCTAAACTTTTTAAGCAATTTTTGAATCTTGGAACGGCCCGTTTCACTTTAGGAACGACCCGTTCCAAAAACCCCGAATAAGCCTTTTTTACTACTTTGGAACGGCCCGTTCCACTTTTGGAACGGCCTGTTCTGCCACTTCAAAAACAGTTTATTCCCATTGTTTGGAACGGCCGGTTCCACTTTTGGAACAGTCCGTTCCAGCCTAAAAAAAATGAATTTTATATAATTATTACAAACCTTTAAAAATATTTTATAAACCCTTTAATTAACTAAAATAATTATACAAAAATAAATAATAACCAACATTATATTAGTAGAAAATTTGGGGTGTTACATATGTCATGTTTGTTAAACTGCTAGTTGGTATATCTTCCTAAGAGTTGCAAAACGAGCCCACAAGTCATCATAATCTGGCAGACTAGGATGCACATGTCTCGCTGTCCTCAACATTTCCGGTACTAAAGAAGTAGCTCGTCCATGAACTCTTAATGTTTCTATCGAACTTTTACTTTTCCAATGCTTGATTCATGAGGAGATTGTTTCTTACTGTAATACATTAAGAGAACATCCATTACCTTCTCTTCATTATCCCTTGAATATCCCTTTTCTTCAAGTTTGGTTTGAATCTCCAATATATTTTCTGCATCATCCTCTGATACACTTCCTGATGAACTTGAATCAACCTTATCGCCATCAAGGGATGAGCTGTCTGTAGTTGTTTCATCGTCAGTGCTGCTTTGTAGCCTCCAATAGGCATCACTGATATAATGGTGCTTTCATTTCTGTTATATGTATGGCAGCTTGTTCCATCTCTCTGTTTGCCTCCAGCAAACATTTCTATTTTGGGGACAGCAACATCATTATTCATGTGCCATTTCACACCATCATGATCATTTGGTAGATCAAGTTTGACTTTCTCCTGCAACAAGTACAATGTTTTGGAATGTAGCTGAATAAGTGTGAACCTAAAAACAAGCTGCATGTATATATTTCTTACTTTCCTTAGATCACAATTCAAGGAAAAGTAACTAACATCTAATCAAGATGAGATTAAAATATATCAATGCACTTTTAATTATTCAATTCTAATTCATATATATTTTGCTGAAACAAATACTTATTCATTACTAATTAGTGATAAATACAACTCACCTCGTATAATTGAGACGGTATGTTAAGTCTTTCTTCTAAAACCTTGCTGTCCCAAGCTATAGCGAATTCTTCTGTTAAATTATGTAACAGCTGAATCTTCATTTGTTTTGAAGGTGGATTTTTCCTCAATTTCTCAATAAACTAATTAAACAAAAACAAATATTTAAGTAAGTGATGAAATGAAAATCGTAGTCAAGAAAATAATTTAAGGACGGTAAGAGTGGTCACCTCTCTACTTATGTAAGGTTCAAGATTATTCTTCCCAAATTTTTCTGTAAACAACTTTCTGAGTTCACGGAGTTCCGGCAGGTCAGAAAATCTTGCGGCAGGATATATCAGTGACTGAATAGCTTGCTTGCATTCATCAGGGATATCCCTTTTAAAGAAGATTAAAACATTGTCATTATAAATTTTGGCTAAAGCATTGTAGAGGGAAAAATTTAGAAAATGACTAAAAGTCAACTGATTTAATTGAAATAGAGGTAAAAAAAAAATAAAATAATGAAGGACCCTTTCATTCTCAACAAGAGTGAGTCAATACAAAAGAAGAAATGAATATTTTTACTGCATACACAGAAAATCATACCTTTGTTTACAAAGGTCTCCAATGTAACCCAATACACAATTAGTAAATTTTGCAATAAATTCATAACATGAGGACATGTTTTGCTCGACGAGAAGACCTTCTGCCTGCGTCAAATGTAAAGAATTTAATATCCAAATTCACTAATAAACCTAATACATATATTCTTCTGTTACGTTAATAAAATATCACAATATATGATACATGAATTTATTTTTGATGAATGCAATATGTAATCTATTTGAAGCCTTTTTAACATAATTTTAGTCAAATAAACAATTAGAATTAAGCACATGTTTCTTAAATTAGCTAACTAATTAAGCATTTCTTTGAAAAAAATATTATTGTGATTGAACCAAGGAAAATCTGAATAAGATTCGAGCACCGTGAAATGTCAATAAACCAAATTGAGAAAATTACCCTTCCGTAGGCATTGTAATGAAGATCATTACAAAGAAGGTCGACGATATCTTGCTTGAGAAATTTCTGCACCGCATTGCTTTTCTTCCGTATCATCTCTAGTCTAGTCTTTATTAACTCAAGCGTGATTTGTTGTTTGCAAATTTAAATTTCATTATTATTTTAAAAGAAGAAAAAGAAAGTTCATAAAACAAGAAGAAAAAAAAGGAAACAACTGAAAGAAAGAAGCATTATTACCACTTTGTATAGAACTTGGGCTTCCATAACGCATCAAACATTTTTACTTGAAAATAAGAACTGGTTAGCAAGAGGCTATGTTGCGGAGAAAAGTGAAGAATAGCAGTCTGAAATCAAGAATGAAGATGGACCGTCTCGGCCGTAGGCCGATTGATATCACCGACTCGGTCGTAGGCCGATTGCTATCTCGGACAATAAGGGCCACTATGCATGTGAGGTCGACTATAAACACGTGCACTGCCCAGGCCGATTCACAACCTGATCTCCCCTCATGCGATCACCCGACTGTAACCTTGGCCGACTCACCCTCTTAGAGTCAATCGGCATATAAGCCGATTTGGGCCACGTCAACCAGATACTGATCTCACTCACCCATAAAGGCCTACTCGGTCATTATCCGATTGGACACTCGGCAATGGAGAGGTCCCACCTTCACTCACCAAGTATTTTCCAGATTGGAACGGCTAAAGAGATCCCTATATTCTCGGGGCCCATAAGGCCCGTGAACAAGAAACTATAAAACCCAAAACCCTAGAGTTGAGGGGGCAGATTACACTTTTGAATGCTCTGGCTCGGAGGCTTGATCTAGGAAAAATCCCTAGTCCACCCTTTGGCCGAAACATTTTGGCGCCCACCGTGGGGCTACGGTGAGACTTTTCCTACGCCCCAAGCAATACGGAAGAACCTACACTTTGCTATGGCGAGAGGCGGCACATCAAACAGTGACTTACAACACCCTACCATGGAGGAGATGATGGCATTGATCAACGGCTTGAGAGAGGAGAATGCACGATCCAGGGAAAGGGAGGAGGCCATCCAGCGAGAAAATGAGAAGATCAGGAAGCGAGTGGATGAGATGCAGGCTATGATAACGGCCAATACCCGAACGACGGAGGAAGATGTCATGATGGAAGTTCCTAGGGATTTCCGACCTTTCTCGGAGGCTATAGAGGCCAAGATCATCCCGAGGGATCATTGGGTCCCCCAGGTGGAACCTTTTGACGGAACCCAGGATCCTAGTCAACACTTGACGGATTTTCGAGCACAAATGTTGATATCAAACAGCAATGCGAGAGAAACTGCCGATCATGTCAACGAGGTTGCTTTGAGGATAGCGTCTTTGGATGAAAGGATGGCGGTCATTGCGTTTCAAAAGGGGCTACAGTCTGGTGCTTTTGACATCGCGCTAGAGAGAGCAAATAGTTAAACGATGTCGGAGGTGAGAGCTTTCACCCTAAGTCACATCAAGACGGAGGAAGGACAAATCAACAAAAGGGCAGCTGAAAGCCGAGAAGCTGGGGTCGTCCCTAGAGATTTTTATTCCCTATAAAAATGTGAAAGGATTTTTCTCTGAGAAGGTTTTTAACGAGGCACCACTAACCAATAATTCCTATTTTATTAAATACAATCTCTTTTATCTTTCCATGATCGACAGGTGTGTTATTTAAAGGCACCAAACTCGTGATTGATCGAAAAAAATCCAACTGGGCAAGTATAAATAACTCGAAGACCAAACTCGTGATTGATCAGTAAAAATCTGACTGGGCGAGTATAAATAACTCGAAGACCAAACTCGTGATTGATCGGTAAAAATCAGACTGGGAGAGTATAAATAACTCAAAGACCAAACTCGCGATTGATCGGTAAAAATCCGACTGGGCGAGTATAAATAACTCGAAGACTAAACTCGTGATTGATCGGTAAAAATACGACTAGGAAAGTATAAATAACTCGAAGACAAACTCATAATTGATCGGTAAAAATCCGACTGGGCGAGTATAAATAACTTGAAGACCAAACTCGTGATTGATCGGTAAAAATCCGACTGGGCGAGTATAAATAACTCGAAGACAAAACTCATGATAGGTCGATAAAAATCCGACTAGGCGAGTATAAATAACTTGAAGACCAAACTCGTGATTGATCGGTAAAAATCCGACTGGTTGAGTATAAATAACTCGAAGACCAAACTCGTGATTGATCGGTAAAAATCTGACTGGGCGAATAAAAATAACTCATCAGACGCTGTAACTTGGTCATTTTCATTACCAAAAAGAGTCAGAACTTGGGGCGATCATCCCATGTGATATTGAATTCTTAACTTGGATTATCACTACAAGAAAAATCAAGATTATCTACGGAGAAATCCGTAGATAAACATAAAAATCCGTAGATAAATGTCAATTATCTACGGATTATCTACGGAAAAAAATCCGTAGATAAAATGGTCGTAGATAACGTTATCTACGGAATTTTCCGTAGATAACGTTATCTACGGAACATTATCTACGGAATTTTCCGTAGATAATGTTATCTACGGAATTTTCCGTAGATAACCTGTTTTAGGAAATTTTTATTTAATTTTAATAAATTTATTAAAGTAATAACCCTCATATTTGGCCTCTCAAGGATGCTATTTCATTACACTTCACTTTTCAACATGTTTTGTCCTTATTGCACATTTTCTGGGAAACTTCCCAGAAGGTCACCCATCCCTATACTACTCCAGGTCAAGCACGCTTAACTGTGGAGTTCTTATGAGATAGGCTACAGAAGAGCTAATGCATGTTATCAGTATAAGTAGTGCAAATTAATTCATTTAAGTACAATCTCATACTTATACTATTTTTGGATCCCTCTCATTTTGGTATGTTCAGACCGCTATAAAAATATAAAAATATATATAATAATTATATTACCAATAATAATAATAATTATATTATATTTAATTAATATTTATTTATAAATATACTTACTTGTATAATTAACAATTTACTTATTTCTATTTAAAAATAATATTATGATACAATTTAAATTAATTATTATAAATTTAAAAGTTTAAATAATAATTTATATATTTTAAAATTATAATCTTAAATTTTCAATCATTAATAAAATACTAATTTAAAATCTTATCTAATTATATCCTAATATTTTCATATCAAATTTAAAACCATATATTAGTATGTTATTTTTTTTATCATCAATTAATTTAAAATATTATAATGAATTAAATAAAATTTTAAAATATATTTTAATCAAAAATAATTTTAAAATGTATTTTAATCAAAAATATATTTTTTGGTCAATACGATAACTAAAAGTATTATGATAAATAATTAAATTAAAAAAATTAAATCTTATAATGATTATTTTTTTAATGATGCTAAATTAAATATTCTAATTATTTTACAATAAATTAAAATGAAAAGATAATAAAATATGTTAATTGATGTTTCAAATATGTAACCTAAGAAATTTATTTACGGGTGAAGTTATCTACGAAAATTTCCGTAGATAACTTATCTACGGAATAATCCGTCCGTAGATAACTTATCTACAGAAAAATCCATAGATAAATTATCTATGGAAATTTCCATAGATAACTTATCTACAGAAATTTCTGTAGATAACTTATCTAATAACAATTTTAAAAATATTTATTTTAAAATATTATAATGAATTAACTAAATTTTAAAATATATTTTAATCAAAAATATATTTTTGGTCGATACAGTGACTAAAAGTATTATAATAAATAATTAAATTTTAAAAAAATTAAATCTTATAATGATTATTTTTTTAATGATGCTAAATTAAATATTTTAATTATTTTACAATAAATTAAAATGAAACGATAATAAAATATGTTAATTGATATTTCAAATAAAATGTTTTACCTACGAAATTTATCTATGGGTGAAGTTATCTACGGAAATTTTCGTAGATAAGTTATCTACGGAAATTTCTGTAGATAACTTATCTACGGAAATTTCCGTAGATAACTTTTCTACGGAAAAATCCATAGATAAGTTACCTACGGAAAAATCCGTAGATAAGTTACCTACGGAAAAATCCGTAGATAAGTTACCTACGGATTTTTCCATAGATAACTTATCTAATAACAATTTTAAAAATATTTATTTTAAAATATTATAATGAATTAACTAAATTTTAAAATATATTTTAACCAAAAATATATTTTTTGGTCGATACGGTGACTAAAAGTATTATAATAAATAATTAAATTTTAAAAAAATTAAATCTTATAATGATTATTTTTTTAATGATGCTAAATTAAATATTTTAATTATTTTACAATAAATTAAAATGAAACAATAATAAAATATGTTAATTGATATTTCAAATAAAATGTTTTACCTACGAAATTTATCTATGGGTGAAGTTATCTACGGAAATTTTCATAGATAAGTTATCTACGGAAATTTCCGTAGATAACTTATCTACGGAAATTTCCGTAGATAACTTATCTACGGAAATTTCCGTAGATAACTTATCTACGGAAATTTCCGTAGATAACTTATCTACGGAAAAATCCGTAGATAAGTTACCTACGGAAAAATCCGTAGATAAGTTACCTACGGAAAAATCCGTAGATAAGTTACCTACGGATTTTTCCATAGATAACTTATCTAATAACAATTTTAAAAATATTTATTTTAAAATATTATAATGAATTAACTAAATTTTAAAATATATTTTAACCAAAAATATATTTTTTGGTCGATACAGTGACTAACAGTATTATAATAAATAATTAAATTTTAAAAAAATTAAATCTTATAATGATTATTTTTTTAATGATGCTAAATTAAATATTTTAATTATTTTACAATAAATTAAAATGAAACGATAATAAAATATGTTAATTGATATTTCAAATAAAATGTTTTACCTACGAAATTTATCTATGGATGAAGTTATCTACGGAAATTTCCGTAGATAACCTATCTAATAACAATTTTAAAAATATTTATTTTAAAATATTATAATGAATTATCTAAATTTTAAAATATATTTTTTGGTCGATACTGTGACTAAAAGTATTATAATAAATAATTAAATTTTAAAAAAATTAAATCTTATAATGATTATTTTTTTAATGATGCTAAATTAAATATTTTAATTATTTTAATAAATTAAAATGAAACGATAATAAAAAATGTTAATTGATATTTCAAATAAAATGTTTTACCTATGAAATTTATCTATGGGTGAAGTTATCTACGGAAATTTTCGTAGATAAATTATCTACGGAAAAATCCGTAGATAAGTTATCTACGGAAATTTTCGTAGATAACTAAATATTATCTACGGAAATAATTCCGTAGGTAATATTCCGTAGATAACTAAAAATTATCTACGGAAAAAATTCCGTAGATAATATTCCGTAGATAACTAAACATTATCTACGGAAAAAATTCCGTAGATAATATTCCGTAGATAATAATCATTTTTCTTGTAGTGTATTTTTCAATGGCGTACGTGATCGGCGTATGGACAACTGCCTTTTCAAATATGACAAGTTTTTAACATAAGAATTTTTTCACTCATTTTTTGAGGTTGGCGTATGAGATCGGCGTGTAGGCGACTGCCTTTTCAAATATGACAAGTTTTAAACTTAGAAATTTCTCGCAAATCCATTCTTGATATCTCCAAAAGCAGGGGCATAATTGAAAACAATAAGCCTCGCATAGTTGATAAGAAAAAGGGGAAAACAAACAATAGTGCATAGTTCACTGGAAAGTGGATTGACTCGGCCGTAGGCCGATTGATATCTCAGACTATAAGGACTACACCTAAAGCCTTTTCGCCTTATAGGCTCAAGGCCGGAAGGCAAGCGGACCGTCTCGGCCGTAGGCCGATTGATATCACCGACTCATCCGTAGGCTGATTGATATCACCCACTCGGCCGTAGGCCGATTAGTATCACCGACTCGACCGTAGGCCAATTGATATCTCGGACTATAAGGACTACACCTTAAGCCTTTTCGCCTTATAGGCTCAAGGCTGGAAGGCAAGTGGACCGTCTCGGCCGTAGGCCGATTGATATCACGGAGTCGGCCGTAGGCCGATTGGTATCACCGACTCGGCCGCAGGCCGATTGATATCTTGGACTATAAGGACTACGCCTTAAGCCTTTTCGCTTCATAGGCTCAAGGCTGGAAGGCAAGTGGACCGTCTCGGCCATAGGCCGATTGGTATCACCGACTCGGCCGTAGGCCGATTGATATGTTGGACTATAAGGACTACACCTTAAGCCTTTTCGCCTTAGAGGCTCAAGGCTAGAAGGCAAGTGGACCGTCTCGACCGTAGGCTGATTGGTATCACCGACTCGGCCGTAGGCCGATTGATATCTCGGACTATAAGGACTACACCTTAAGCCTTTTCTCCTTATAGGCTCAAGGCTGGAAGGCAAGTGGACCGTCTCGGCCGTAGGCCGATTGGTATCACCGTCTCGGCCGTAGGCCGATTGATATCTTGGACTATAAGGACTACACCTTAAGCCTTTTCGCCTTATAGGCTCAAGGCTGGAAGGCAAGTGGATCGTCTCGGCCGTAGGTTGATTGGTATCACCGACTCGGCCGTAGGCCGATTGATATCTCGGACTATAAGGACTACACCTTAAGGCTTTTCGCCTTATAGGCTCAAGGCTGGAAGGCAATTGGACCGTCTCGGCCGTAGGCCGATTGATATCACGGAGTCGGCCGTAGGCCGATTGATATCACGGAGTCGGCCGTAGGCCGATTGGTATCACCGACTCGGCCGCAGGCCGATTGATATCTCGGACTATAAGGACTACACCTTAAGCCTTTTCGCTTGATAGGCTCAAGGCTGGAAGGCAAGTGGACCGTCTCGGCCATAGGCCGATTGGTATCACCGACTCGGCCGTAGGCCGATTGATATCTTGGACTATAAGGACTACACCTTAAGCCTTTTCGTCTTATAGGCTCAAGGCTATCTGGCAGGTGGACCGTCTTGACCGTAGGCTGATTGGTATCACCGACTCCGCCGTAGGCCGATTGATATCTCGGACTATAAGGACTACACCTTAAGCCTTTTCTCCTTATAGGCTCAAGGCTGGAAGGCAAGTGGACTGTCTCGGCCGTAGGCCGATTGGTATCACCGTCTCGGCCGTAGGCCGATTGATATCTTGGACTATAAGGACTACACCTTAAGCCTTTTTGCCTTATAGGCTCAAGGCTGGAAGGCAAGTGGACCGTCTCGGCCGTAGCCTGATTGGTATCACCGACTCGGCCGTAGGCCGATTGGTATCACCGACTCGGCCATAGGCCGATTGATATCACCGACTCGGTCATAGGCCGATTGCTATCTCGGACTATAAGGGCCACTATGCATGTGTGGTCGACTATAAACACGTGCACTGCCCAGGCCGATTCACAACCTTATCTTCCCTCATGCGATCACCCGACTGTAACCTTGGCCGACTCACCCTCTTAGAGTCAATCGGCATATAGCCGATTTGGGCCACGTCAACCAGATACTGATCTCACTCACCCATAAAGGCCTACTTGGTCATTATCCTATTGGACACTCGGCAATGGAGAGGTCCCACCTTCACTCACCAAGTATTTTCCATATTGGAACGACAAAAGAGATCCCTATATTCTCGGGGCCCATAAGGCCCGTGAACAAGAAACTATAAAACCCAAAACCCTAGAGTTGAGGGGGCAGATTACACTTTTGAATGCTCTGGCTCGGAGGCTTGATCTAGGAAAAAACCCTAGTCCACCCTTTGGCCCCAAGCAATACGGAAGAACCTACACTTTGCCATGGCGAGAGGCGGCACATCAAACAGTGACTGACAACACCCTACCATGGAGGAGATGATGGCATTGATCAACGGCTTGAGAGAGGAGAATGCACGATCCAGGGAAAGGGAGGAGGCCATCCAGCGAGAAAACGAGGAGATCAGGAAGCGGGCGGATGAGATGCAGTCTATGATAATAGCCAATACCTGAACGGCAGAGGAAGATGTCATGATGGAAGTTCCTAGGGATTTTTGACCTTTCTCGGAGGCTATTGAGGCCGAGATCAACCCGAGGGATCATTGGGTCCCCCAGGTGGAACCTTTTGACAGAACCGAGGATCCTAGTCAACACTTGACAGATTTCCGAGCACAAATGTTGATTTGTGGCGGGGGCATGGAAATTCGCTGCAAGCTGTTCATGGGCACGCTCAAAAAAGCAGCCCTTGATTGGTTTAGTGGTCTTCTTGACCGATCAATCACCGACTTCGACGTCTTTAGTCGGCTTTTCTTGGCGCAGTTCGCAGCCAACAAAAAGAAACTGTCGATCATGTCAGACTTGTTTGATCTCAAACAGCAACTCGAGGAGTTGTTGAAGGATTTTTTGCCAAGGTTCAACGAGGTTGGTTTGAGGATAGCGTCTTTGGATGAAAGGATGGCGGTCATTGCGTTTCAAAAGGGGCTAAGGTCTGGTGCTTTTGACATCGCACTAGAGAGAGCAAATTGTCAAACAATGTCGGAGGTGAGAGCTTTCACCCTAAGTCACATCAAGACGGAGGAAGGACAAAGCAACAAAAGGGTAGCTGAAAGCCGAGAAGCTGGGGTCGTCCCAAGAGATTTTTATTCCCTATAAAAATGTGAAAGGATTTTTTGCTGAGAAGGTTTTTAACGAGGCACCACTAACCAATAATTCCTATTTTATTAAATACCATCTCTTTTATCTTTCCATGATCGACAAGTGTGTTATTTAAAGGCACCAAACTCGTGATTGATCGGTAAAAATCCGATTGGGCGAGTATAAATAACTCGAAGACCAAACTCGTGATTGATCGGTACAAATTCGACTGGGCGAGTATAAATAACTCGAAGACCAAACTCGTGATTGATCGGTAAAAATCTGACTAGGCGAGTATAAATAACTCAAAGACAAACTCGTTATTGATCAGTAAAAATCCGACTGGGCGAGTATAAATAACTCGAAGAACAAACTCATGATTGATCGGTAAAAATCCGACTAGGCGAGTATAAATAACTCGAAGACAAAACTCGTGATTGATCGGTAAAATTCCGACTGGGCGAGTATAAATAACTCGAAGACAAACTCGTGATTGATCGGTAAAAATCCGACTGGGCGAGTATAAATAACTCGAAGACAAACTCGAGATTGATCGGTAAAAATCCGACTGGGCGAGTATAAATAACTAGAAGACAAACTCGTAATTGATCGGTAAAAATCCGATTGGGCGAGTATAAATAACTTGAAGACCAAACTCGTGATTGATCGGTAAAAACCCGACTGGGCGAGTATAAATAACTCGAAGACAAAACTCGTGATTGATCGATAAAAATCTGAGTGGGCGAGTATAAATAACTTGAAGACCAAATTCGTGATTGATCGGTAAAAATCCGACTAGGAGAGTATAAATAACTCAAAGACAAACTCGTTATTGATCGGTAAAAATCCGACTGGGAAGTATAAATAACTCAAAGACCAAACTCGTGATTGATCGGTAAAAATCCGAATGGGCGAGTATAAATAACTCGAAGAAAAAACTCGTGATTGATCGGTAAAATTCCGACTGGGCGAGTATAAATAACTCGAAGACAAACTCGTGATTGATCGGTAAAAATCCGACTGGGCGAGTATAAATAACTCGAAGACAAACTCGTAATTGATCGGTAAAAATCCGACTGGGCGAGTATAAATAACTTGAAGACCAAACTCGTGATTGATCGGTAAAAATCCGACTGGGCGAGTATAAATAACTCGAAGACAAAACTCGTGATTGATCGATAAAAATCTTAGTGGGCGAGTATAAATAACTTGAAGACCAAACTCGTGATTGATCGGTAAAAATCTGACTGGGCGAGTATAAATAACTCGAAGACAAACTCGTGATTGATCGGTAAAAGTCCGACTGGGCGAGTATAAGTAACTCGAAGACAAACTCGTAATTGATCGGTAAAAATTCGACTGGGCGAGTATAAATAACTTGAAGACCAAACTCGTGATTGATCGGTAAAAATCCGATTGGGCGAGTGTAAATAACTCGAAGACAAAACTCGTGATTGATCGATAAAAATCTGAGTGGGCGAGTATAAATAACTTGAAGACCGAACTCGTGATTGATCGGTAAAAATCCGACTGGGCGAGTATAAATAACTCGAAGACCAACCTCATGATTGATCTGTAAAAATCTGACTGGGTGAGTATAAATAACTCATTAGACGTTGTAACTTGGTCATTTTTATTACCAAAAAGAGTCAGAACTTGGGCAATCATCCCATGTGATATTGAATTCTTAACTTGGATTATTTTTCAATGGCGTACGTGATCGGCGTATGGACGACTACCTTTTCAAATATGACAAGTTTTTAACTCAAGAATTTTTTCACTCATTTTCTGAGGTCGGCGTATGAGATCGGCGTGTAGGCGACTGCCTTTTCAAATATGACAAGTTTTTAACTTAGAAATTTCTCGCAAATCCTTTCTTGATATCTCGAAAAGCAGGGGCATAATTGAAAACAATAAGCCTTGCATAGTTCATAACAAAAGGGGGAAAACAAACAATAGAGCATAGTTCATTGGAAAGTGGACCGACTCGACCGTAGGCCGATTGATATGTCGGACTATAAGGACTACACCTTAACACTTTTCACCTTATAGGCTCAAGGCTGGAAGGCAAGTGGACCGTCTCGGCCGTAGGCTGATTGGCATCACCGACTCGGCCGTAGGTTGTTTGATATCACCAACTTGGCCGTAGGCCGATTGGTATCACCGACTCGGTCGTAGGCCAATTGATATCTCGGACTATACGGACTACACCTTAAGCCTTTTCGCCTTATAGGCTCAAGGCTGGAAGGCAAGTGGACCGTCTCGACCGTAGGCCGATTGGTATCACCGTC
Source organism: Cajanus cajan (assembly GCF_000230855.2). Lineage (NCBI taxonomy): Eukaryota > Viridiplantae > Streptophyta > Magnoliopsida > Fabales > Fabaceae > Cajanus > Cajanus cajan. Next base: position 21,260,730 of record NC_138518.1, read on the forward strand.
TCGGTCGTAGGCCGATTGATATCTTGGACTATAAGGACTACACCTTAAGCCTTTTCACCTTATAGGCTCAAGGCTGGAAGGCAAGTGGACTGTCTCGGCCGTAGGCCGATTGGTATCACCGACTTGGCCATAGGCTGATTGATATCACCGACTTGATCGTAGGCCGATTGCTATCTCGGATTATAAGGGCCACTATGCAGGTGAGGTCGACTATAAACACGTGCACTGCCCAGGCCGATTCACAACCTGATCTCCGCTCATGCGATCACCCGAATGTAACCTTGGTCGACTCACCCTCTTAGAGTCAATCGGCATATAGCCGATTTGGGCCACGTCAACCAGATACTAATCTCACTCACCCATAAAGGCCTACTCGGTCATTATCCTATTGGACACTCGTCAATGGAGAGGTCCCACCTTCACTCACCAAGTATTTTCCATATTGGAACGACTAAAGAGATCCCTATATTCTCGTGGCCCATAAGGCCCGTGAACAAGAAACTATAAAACCCAAAACCCTAGAGTTGAGGGGGAAGATTACACTTTTGAATGCTCTAGCTCGGAGGCTTGATCTAGGAAAAAACCCTAGTCCACCCTTTGGCCCCAAGCAATACGGAAGAACCTACACTTTGCTATGGCGAGAGGCGGCACATCAAACAGTGACTCACAACACCCTACCATGGAGGAGATGATGGCGTTGATCAACGGCTTGAGAGAGGAGAATGCATGATCCAGGGAAAGGGAGGAGGCCATCCAGCGAGAAAACGAGGAGATCAGGAAGCGGGCGGATGAGATGCAGGCTATGATAATAGCCAATACCTGAACGGCGGAGGAAGATGTCATGATGGAAGTTCCTAGGGATTTCTGACCTTTCTCGGAGGCTATAGAGGCCGAGATCAACCCGAGGGATCATTGGGTCCCCCAGGTGGAACCTTTTGACGGAACGTAGGATCCTAGTCAACACTTGACGGATTTCCGAGCACAAATGTTGATTTGTGGCGTGGGCATGGAAATTCGCTTCAAGCTGTTCATAGGCACGCTCAAAAAAGTAGCCCTTGATTGGTTTAGTGGTCTTCTTGACCGATCAATCACCGACTTCGACATCTTTAGTCAGCTTTTCATGGCGCAGTTCGCAGCCAACAAATAGAAACCGCCGATCATGTCAGACTTGTTTGATCTCAAACAGCAACTCGAGGAGTTGTTGAAGGATTTTTTGCCAAGGTTCAACGAGGTTGGTTTGAGGATAGCGTCTTTGGATGAAATGATGGCGGTCATTGCGTTTCAAAAGGGGCTAAGGTCTGGTGCTTTTGACATCGCGCTAGAGAAAGCAAATTGTCAAACAATGTCGGAGGTGAGAGCTTTCACCCTAAGTCACATCAAGACGAAGGAAGGACAAATCAACAAAAGGATAGCTGAAAGCCGAGAAGCTGGGGTCGTCCCAAGAGATTTTTATTCCCTATAAAAATGTGAAAGGATTTTTTGCTGAGAAGGTTTTTAACGAGGCACCACTAACCAATAATTCCTATTTTATTAAATACCATCTCTTTTATCTTTCCATGATCGACAGGTGTGTTATTTAAAGGCACCAAACTCGTGATTGATCGGTAAAAATCCGACTGGGCGAATTTAAATAACTCGAAGACCAAACTCGTGATTGATCGGTAAAAATCTGACTAAGCGAGTATAAATAAGTCAAAGACAAACTCGTTATTGATCAGTAAAAATCCGACTGGGCGAGTATAAATAACTCGAAGAACAAACTCATGATTGATCGGTAAAAATCCGACTGGGCGAGTATAAATAACTCGAAGACCAAACTCGTGATTGATCGGTAAAAATCTGACTGGGCGAGTATAAATAACTCGAACACAAAACTCGTGATTGATCGGTAAAATTCCGACTAGGCGAGTATAAATAACTCGAAGACCAAACTCGTGATTGATCGGTAAAAATCCGACTGGGCGAGTATAAATAACTCGAAGACCAAACTCGTGATTGATCGCTAAAAATCTGACTGGGCGAGTATAAATAACTCGAAGACAAACTCGTGATTGATCGGTAAAAATCCGACTGGGCGAGTATAAATAACTCGAAGACAAACTCGTAATTGATCGGTAAAAATTCGACTGGGCGAGTATAAATAACTTGAAGACCAAACTCGTGATTGATTGGTAAAAATCCGACTGGGCGAGTGTAAATAACTCGAAGACAAAACTCGTGATTGATCGATAAAAATCTGAGTGGGCGAGTATAAATAACTTGAAGACCGAACTCGTGATTGATCGGTAAAAATCCGACTGGGCGAGTATAAATAACTCGAAGACCAACCTCATGATTGATCTGTAAAAATTTGACTGGGTGAGTATAAATAACTCATTAGACGTTGTAACTTGGTCATTTTTATTACCAAAAAGAGTCAGAACTTGGGCGATCATCCCATGTGATATTGAATTCTTAACTTGGATTATTTTTCAATGGCGTACGTGATCGGCGTATGGACGACTACCTTTTCAAATATGACAAGTTTTTAACTTAAGAATTTTTTCACTCATTTTTTGAGGTCGGCGTATGAGATCGGCATGTAGGCGACTGCCTTTTCAAATATGACAAGTTTTTAACTTAGAAATTTCTCGCAAACCCATTCTTGATATCTCCAAAAGCAGGGGCATAATTGAAAACAATAAGCCTTGCATAGTTCATAACAAAAAGGGGAAAACAAACAATAGAGCATAGTTCATTGGAAAGTGGACCGACTCGGCCGTAGGCCGATTAATATCTCGGACTATAAGGACTACACCTTAAGCCTTTTCACCTTATAGGCTCAAGGCTGGAAGGCAAGTGGACCGTCTCGGCCGTAGGCTGATTGGTATCACCGACTCGGCCGTAGGTTGATTGATATCACCAACTCGGTCGTAGGCCAATTGATATCTCGGACTATAAGGACTACACCTTAAGCCTTTTCGCCTTATAGGCTCAAGGCTGGAAGGCAAGTGGACCGTCTCGGCCGTAGGCCGATTGATATCACCGACTCGGCCGTTGGCCGATTGGTATCACCGACTCAGCCGTAGTCCGATTGATATCTCGGACTATAAGGACTACACTTTAAGCCTTTTCCCCTTATAGGCTCAAGGCTGGAAGGCAAGTGGACCGTCTCGGCCGTAGGCCGATTGGTATCACCGACTCGGTCGTAGGCCGATTGGTATCACCGACTCGGCCATAGGCCGATTGATATCACCGACTCAGTCGTAGGCCGATTGGTATCTTGGACTATAAGGGCCACTATGCATGTGAGGTCAACTATAAACCCGTGCACTGCCCAGGCCGATTCACAACCTGATCTCCCCTCATGCGATCACCCGACTGTAACGTTGGCCGACTCACCCTCTTAGAGTCAATCGGCATATAGCCGATTTGGGCCACGTCAACCAGATACGGATCTCACTCACCCATAAAGGCCTACTCGGTCATTATCCTATTGGACACTCAGCAATGGAGAGGTCCCACCTTCACTCACCAAGTATTTTGCATATTGGAACGGCTAAAGAGATCCCTATATTCTCGGGGCCCATAAGGCCCGTGAATAAGAAACTATAAAACCCAAAACCCTAGAGTTGAGGGGGCAGATTACACTTTTGAATGCTCTGGCTCGGAGGCTTGATCTAGGAAAAAACCCTAGTCAACCCTTTGGCCGGAACAGAAGATAAAATCAGAGAAAGTAGGAATAGAATTGAATAAAAAAAATGAGAGAGAAGAGAAAAAGAAGAAAAAGAATACCTTGGTTTACAAAGAAGAAAGAATACGAGAGAGAAATATGTATAGGTTTGTGCCGAAGCGAAATGAGAGAGAGCCAAAGGGTCAGTGGAAAATCTGAAAATTTAGGAGAAGCGCGAAATGAAAAAAGGTGATAGGGAGATGTGTTTATAATTTATTCTATAAAGATAGAGAAAACCATCATTTGGACAAAGATTGAGACGATATAGTCACTTATTAGGATTACCACCTTTATGAATTTGATATTCACTTTCAACCGGTTATAATTTTATCATTAGCAAATTAAACAAGATCCGGGATTTACCACAAGAAAATATATCTAAACTTTAAAGAAAAAAATTATTAATATATAATTATTAGAGAATATTAAGTAAACTCAACATCCAATATATCATGTAATCATATTAGAATTAATAAAGTAATATCTGCTGTTTGATAAATAGATAATTTGATAATTGATTAAAACTATAGACTTGGTTTTATAATAGTGATTATCACAGGAAGAAAAAAAAAAGTCTTTTATTATGATAATTTAATAATATTATACTTTATTTATTAAAAGATCATACACATTAATAAAATTATATAAAAATTAACTTTTATAATAATCGTAAAAAAATTATCTAAATAAAAAAATAAATATTTATTTTTAATATTTTTAAAATGTATTATATATTTATATAATTTAATTAATATAATAATATATTTTATTTTAATTTATATTTTCATATTCAAAAAAATATATTTATTAAATTAAAAATAATAATTAAAAACTAGTATTCAGAAGTCGGATTCCCCATTTTTGACTTCTAAATGTAGCTAAGAAGAAGGGTATTTTATCCAATAATTTGAAAAAGGGCATTACACTGGGGACATTCGTACAAAAACTTCAGAAGTTGATAGTGTCATCGAGGACTCATATGTGGAGTCTATAAATTGTTAAAGAAATTTTTTTTATACTTTATCAACAAATATATTTTATTATTTTATAAATATTAATACTTATTTTATATATATATAAAAGATCTGTTCATTCCTCTAAATATGTGCTTTAAACACCAATTTTGTCCTGCAATCAGTATCAAAGCCTCATTGTTTGTAATTAAAAATTATAGGTATTGCTATGTAAAAAACTGCATTTTTATTACCATTTTCAGTTTGATGTTTAAGCAGCAAACAATGGCAGAGAAAACGTGCGAAATAACACACTCAAATTTAGCATTACCGGTGAAAATTTTTTACCTTTACGCGCCCTATAATTTTTCATTTCAATTATATCTCTAGCAAAACCAGATTTGGGTTTTACGACAATAAAATATATCTAAACTTTATGGTGTAGATATATTGAGAAACAGAAAGCAAAAAACTGATTAATATATTAATATATATATATATATATATATATATATATATATATTGTTATAAAAGAAAGAATAGTAGAGAAAACAAATAAAATAATATGAGATAGAAAAAAGAATCTGACTGATGTATTATCTTTGGGAAAGGATTACCCTATTTATAAGTATATGTGGTAATTGAACAATTATACAAAAAGAGAATAATACATAATGGAAATATATAAATAGTAATGAATGATAATGAATATATTGACATCCACTAATTGAACCATTAATTATATTATTCATAACACTCTCCCATAGATCTCAAATATTTAGAATATGCCTCATTAAAACCTTACTAGAAAAAATCCTGTGGAATAAAAACCTAGTGAAGGAAAAAAAGTACATCATTCATAAATATTCATTTATCCCCCTCGTGCATACAATGAAGTCCAATCTTGTGTATCAATTGTTCAAAAACTTTTCTTGGAAATGACTTTGTAAAGAGATCTGTTACGCTGTTAATTGAGCGGACTTGTTGAATTTATATCATCATTCCTTTGAAGATCATGAGTAAAAAAGAATTTTGGTAGAATATGCTTTGTTCTACCTCCCTTTATGTATCCATCTTTCAATTGTGCAATACATGCAGCAATATCTTCATATATAACTGTCGACGTCATTTTTTCAGAAGATAAACCACAAGTTTTCCGTATGTGTTGAATCATATATCTTAGCCAAACACATTCACGACTTGCCTTGTAACACCTCGGTTTTCACAGATTATATGAAGGCTCAAAGCTCAATAAGGGTGATTTAGTAGCCTAGAACGGGCCGTTCCAAACCACCAAAATGGCCTATAACCCTAATTTGGAATGGGGCGTTCCAAAGTTGGGAACGGGTCGTTCCAAATATGATTGTAGTGTGTTAAAACTCAACTCCAGAACGAGCCGTTCTGGTTTAAGAACGAGCCGTTCTAGATGCAAAGTTAACACATGATGAAAGCATCTAGAACGGGTCGTTCCAGATTCAAAATGGACCGCTCTGGCCACTCCTGACATCTATAAATAGAAAACTCTAGCATTGCTTTTAGACACACTCTCTAAAGACCAAGAAGAACCAAGAGAAGGAGATCAACCAGATTTCGCTCTAGCTTCTTCTTTTGCTTATCCAGGTAAGGGGGAGTGAGAAACCTCGCTCGTGGGTGTGGAAATAATTGTTGGGTAGTAGGATTGGCCCCTAATCTCTTGCCTGATGCATGCTTCTAGGAACAGATATGAATGTTTTCTGTTTTGTCTTCTGATTGTTCTGTTGTATTCCTTGTTGGATGTGATGTGTGAATATGTAATTAATTTTGAGAATAAATATGTTTTGATATAAATTAGAGTGTTTTATGGGTTCTTAAGTGAACCCTATGAGAAATAGAAAAAATATGAATGTTTTTTGTTTTGCTTTCTGAATGTTCTGTTGCGTTCCTTGTGTGATGTAGAGTGTAAATATGTATTTGATTTCAAAATTAGATATGTTTTGATATAAATTAGAGTGTTCTGTGGGTTCCTGTGCGAAACCCTATGAGAAACAATTATCAATATGATTATGTGAAATATGAACAAATGACATGAGACATGATGTGAATGAGAATATGCTAATGTGAACACTATGACTATGAGAATGTGAAATGTGATAAGACATGAAATTCCATGACAAGTGAAGTGATGAGTCCATGAGTTTGTGAACATGTGACATGCATCATGTGCATATATGAGCTAACTGAAGTTAGCGGAAAATCACATAGAAGGGGGGTTGAATATGTGTGTGTGTGAACAAAGGTATTTTAAAAACGTTTTTGCAATAGTAGTGCTCTTCGTCCACTGCACTTCTGAATATCAGATGATTAACCAGAGTTTGCTTAACTTACTATCAATGCGTTTGAAGGATTTATCACCCACTAGGGAAAATGTTCTGTAAATATATTAATTAAAGTTCTTACATTTTCCTTTTCAAAATAGTTAAGTATAAGTGGCAGATGAAACTTTTGGTGTAATAAGTCTGTCATGCAAAGTTAGTGTTTTCGTCCAAAAGTAGTTTTAAAGATATATAAATGTTGGACGAAGTCTTTCACAAAAGTTTCATCAATAAGAAAGATTTGCGTCTAAGTAAGTAAAGGAATGCAATCATTTTATACTGGTTCGCTCATCTAAGCTACGTCCAATCTCCTTCAACTTGAAGGGTTCCACTAGATATGAAATGAGGTACATAGAGTATTATCGTCCACTCCTGGACCTAAGTATTCTTGACCACTCTTGGCCTTGAGTATTCTCGACCACTCCTGGCCTGTCAGCTTCACTCACCCACACTAGTATTCTTAAACCACTTCTGGTTCTTCAAGTATTCTCGACCACTCCTGGCCCGCCAGCTTCACTCACCAGCGCTAGTATTCTTAAACCACTTCTAGTTCTCCAAGTATTCTTGACCACTCCTGGCCTGGCAGCTTCACTCACCAGCGCTAGTATTTTCTTCTCAGCCACTTCTAGCTAGCAGTGAGTATTCTTTGACAAGCCCCTCCGGGCTTCACAAGTATTCTTTTCCTAGCCTCTTCAGGCTTTAAAAGGTTGACAAATGTATAGTCGGTTTGAGTGTTTTGGGTTACTCTTAATGAGAGGATACATATATGATTAAACTCACTAAGGTTTGTTTTCTTAGTTTTATAGAGACTTAAGCTTGAGTGTTTGGGTTACTCTCATGGAGAAGATACAAGGGTTTACAACACTCACTAAGGTTTAGTTCACCAATGACACCTCAACCACCTTAGTCTACATAGATAAAAATACAATATTACATTATACATATGACTACGAATGCTCATCTCTGGTCTCCGTCTCGTGGGCTTAATATCACTCATTTACTTTTAATTAGAGAGCCTAGTGCAAGGCATATAATCATTCTTTCATTACTTATTGCCTCTCCGCTTTATGATTTGAAGTTGTGGCTTATATAGTCTTGTGAGTTCTGCCCGTTGCTTGATTTTGAATATGTCCGTTGACGTGGAGCTTCCTATTTCATATGTGCGTTGAAGCTGATACAGTCATGTATGACTAGTTTGATCCTTTCATTTAATGCATTTGGTCTTGCATTAAATGTTGCTTCCTATTTTTAGACATTGCGTGTATTCTTCTCTGTCCTGTTGTAATAATGTTTAACTTTATCTAAGACTTAGAAGTTGTTTGTCTTTTTTTGGTCATGCAGCAACATAACAGTTGTCATTTTCTGAAAAAGTAACGAACTTTTTTCTGACACATGCATGCTTTCTATTTTTACTTGTCTCTCTTCTCCTTCTTTCTTTCCTTTGTCGTAGAGAGCTTCTTGTATGAATGTGGACGATGTTTGAGTTTTCCTCTAAGACTTGATTCTTCCTTGGTTTGATTAATAGTGTGACTAGACAAACCTTGTTTTCATCTGGAGTGTCTCTCAGCCTATGTTATTATTCGTTTTATGCATGGTTGTTCTATTTTTGTCTTCAGGCATATGCCTCGTCTGATTTTCTTTTTAGCATAGTTGTGCTCGACACTTCTTTGTCTGAGTTTTGTATGATCATCTGGTGCATACTTGTGTTCCATCTATTCTTCTCTTGATGCTCGGTTTCCTATATCACTAGCTTTATCTGCCTCAACTTGTCTAGTTGTGACTTTCCTTGATTATTCCTCAAAGGCTTCGTCTGATACCTTGGTGCTTTTATTTTGATAATAGTAGTCTTTGTTCTTGTGCTTGATTTCTCATCATCTGAGTCTACAATCTTCATGAATTGTGACATTTAATGCTTCTGACTTAGCATTAAATGTTTGCTTGCTTATTCTGCACTTCTTGAGATCTATTGTACTTTATTAGTACTATTGCTGCAGAGGTGTAGTCTTTTCCTGGCTGGTAGTTATACTTGCTCTAACACACGCTGTTTTGATTTGTTGATAAGCGCTCGTCCATTTGTCTTATCTTCCTTCTTCTATCTTGATTTCTTTATGTATTCTTCTGAAGGTGTGGATGTTAGGTAGTTCGTCTCATTGTGTCTTCAGAGACAATACAGCTTTCTTGATCTTCGTCTGTGTATTTGAGTCTCCGTCTAGTTGGTTGTTGTAGGTACTTGACTCTGTCTAGGGTGCTTTAACTTTAGTTTTGCCCATCGTCCATGGTCTTGCATCATCTGAGGCTTCATTATTTTTCTTCTTGTGCTAGGCTTGATTCCGTTTGATTGCTTGATCTCCTCATCTAACGTCTTGTTAGCTTTCTCTCTTCCCCTTGGTTGTTTATTCTATTTTTGTGTCTTCGTCTGATGTATCCCCTTCGTTTGCTCAGCCTTTATCCAATGGTTGGCTCATATCTCTTGATTCTGGTATGGATATACATTCTCTATTCTTCAGTTTTACCTGTACTTATATCTGAAATACTAACACACTTGTTAGTAATAACAATATGTATTATATTAGTCTCATTCAAAACCTTGCTAGGGATTGCTTCCATCTTCGTCTAACTTAACACTAACAAGGTGTACCTTAGGGTCACCAATGATGTAACAAGCTAACAAGGTGTACCTTAGGGTCACTAGTGATGTAACAAGCTAACAAGGTGTACCTTAGGGTCACCAGTGATGTAACAAGCTAACAAGGTGTACCTTAGAGTCACCAGTGATGTAAGAAGCTAACAAGGTGTACGTTAGGGTCACCAATGATGTAACAAGCTATTATGTATGATTTTGAGACACGTGATTGGTGCCACATGCATGCATTTATGAGTCGAGTCCATGACATCCTTACATGATGAATGAATGTGTATGTATTATATGTAAAAATTGAATTTGCATCTGATTAATGAGTAGCTATGACTGTGCTTGTATGATTTGTGTGTGTTACATAACTGTTATTTCTACATATGGAACCAAGTGAGATGTTTTTCACTCCCTTGTTGTTCTTTGTATGTGTTTAAATTGTGTTGCAGGTGATCATCAACATGAAGATGTTGGTGATAAGGCTTAGGCTTCAGTTGGGCATGCTCTGATAGGATATGTGACATCGGGGCATAGCTAGGCTTAGTTTAGGATTTCATTATTGTATTTGTTTTAGAAAGACTCATGTTTCATTTTTTCTATAAATTTCGCATTTGACCATATGATTTAAGTTTATGAGTATGAATTCTCTACTCTTATGTTAATGGAACTATTGTTTAAATTTTAAAGATTTTATTTATCTCAAGAATATGTTTTATAATTATTCTATATGTATGTTGGGGTAGAGGGTGTCACATGCCTCATGTAATGCTAAAATTTCAGCATGATTAGACAAAGTGGTTGATATGTTTTATTTTACAGATCGCCATGAAATGACTGTACCACCACTTGTAAACAAATATCTTGTTTGTGATTTATCATTATGAGGATTTGACAAATAACTTACGTCTGCATAACCATTTAGTTCTAGTTTGTGAACATTTGAATATAATAACCTTATATCCATTGTACCTTTAAGATAACGAAGGATTTCTCTACTAGAAAAATTAAAATTAGAGAGGGAACGAATGAGTCACTAAATTTTATAAAATCTGCCACAAAACAAATTAGTGACGAAATTTTGACAGAACTGATTTCGTCACAAAAATTGGCGTCACAAAATATTTAGTGACGGATAATTTCAGTCCGTTACAATCAATGACGAAATTAAGGCATCACAAATAATATATTTTTTGTCACTAATTTATAATATTAAATGTTCATAAATTAATAAAATTTCGTCGCAATTTGTGACGGATTAACTCCATCACAAATTTGTGAGGGATATGTGCCTCTTATCAACGTCACAAGTTGAGAGGGATGTTGGTCTCTCAAGGGTTCTATTTCACGAAATTTCACTTTCTAGCGTATTTTTTCCGTATTTGCACAATTTCTAGAAAACTTCCCAGAAGGTCACTCATTCCTATATTACTCCAAGTCAAGTACACTTAACTATGAAGTTCTGATTAGATAAGCTACCAAAATGTATATGCATGTTGTCAGTATAACTTGTACAAATTAATTTATTTAAGTTATCTTCAACTATACAATCTCATACTTGTATTATAATAATAATATATAATAATTTTATATTACGAATAATAATAATAATAATAATAATAATATATTTAATTAATCTTTATTTATATATACTTACTTTTATGATTTACAATCTACTTATTTCTATTTAAAATTATAATTTAAATTATTTATTTTTATAATTTATAATGATAATATAATTTATAAAATTATATATATTTATTTATTACATACTTATAAATTAAATTTTAACATTTTAAATAAATTATTAAATAATTTAATATATTTATTTATCTTAAATCAAAGATATAAAATTCAAAAAATCTATTTATCCTTGTTTTATTTTCTAATTATCAATTACCATTAATAAAATACTAACTTAAAATTTTATCTAATTATAACATAATATTCTTACATCCAATTTAAAGCCAGATATTAGTTATACAAAAATATTAAGATCATATAGTAAATTTCTAATAAGATTTTAGTTAAATAATTTAAAATAATTAATGTTTCTATGGAAGAACATATGCATAAAGTTTTGTTGATGCCAAAGCGTCGAAGAAAATAAAATGTCTAGTTAAAGCAAGTTGATCAAGAAGCAAAATCTCAAGAAATAACTAGATAAGTCTTGACTACTTAGCTTGATATGTAAAATGAACTTTTAGAAATTGCAAATTCTACTTGGCCATTATAATAAGGATTTCAAGAAAATATAAATTTAGTCTTTTTGAATATAAGAATAAGTTTATGAAAAAGAAAGTAAAAAGAAATGTGTTCAAAAAGATTATACAAAAATAATTTTGAATGAAAAGTAAAAAGCTACTAAAATCATAAAGTTTTCAAAAGCAAATTTGTTATATTTGTTTGGTAATCAATTACCAGTCTAAGTAATCGATTATCAGAAGAAGAAAACTTCTAAGTTCAAAATTAAAATGCTGAAACATGTTCTGGTAATTGATTACCAGTCCTTGTAATCGATTACTAGAACTTCAAAAATTTGAATTTAAAAGATATAACGTTTCAAATTTTTTTAACTTAAAACTGTTGTAATCAATTACCAAGTCTTGTAATAGATTACCAGAGTATATTTTCTAAAAAATTATAAGGAGTTACAACTCTTCATGAAAAGACACAACCTAAGAAATAATTGTCTATAAATACCTATAATTTTTTAGAAGAAGGTTACGAACTCTATTGTGAAAATCAATTTACGAAAACTACTTGGCCAAAGTGATTTGCAAAAATTTCTAAAGAGTTCATCAAGATCTTAGAAAGTGTAATATCTACTCTTCAAAGAGAGTCATTCTGTAATACCCACTTGATCAGTTGATCTGTAAAGGAGAAAGGGTTTTTCTCTTTGTTGGTTTTTAAATCTCAACACAAGGAAAGGGAGTTCTAAGGTGTTGGAGGATTCAAGTCTTGTAAGAGTTACAAGAATAGTGGAAATCTCAAGGTGGAGACTTGAGGACTGGATGTAGGCAGGACTAGCTGAACCAGTATAAATTGAGTTTGCAATTCTTCTTTCCCTGCACTTTTAATTACTTGTTACTTACTTGTGTTTTGAGTAGTTTTGCATCATTAATTACATACAATTTGTCTAAGAATTTGAATATATGAGAAAGCATTTCTAAAAAGAAATAAAGGGAGACAAAATTGGTTAACTTAATTCACCCTTCCCTCTTAATATACGAGGCTATTTAACTAACAAGTGGTATCAAGAGCAGGTTTCTTGTACTAGGCTTAAAAACTTCAAGAATTGAAATGGCCTCATCAAATTTTTTATTTCCCAAAGGAAACTCTATTAATAGACCTCCTATATTCAATGGTGAAGGGTATCATTATTGCAAATCTAGGATGCAAATTTTTATAGAAGTCATAGATTTAAACATATGGGATTATGTTGAAAATGATCCTTTCATTCCCACTATTGTAGTAGGAAATGAAATTAAAAATTTACCCAAAGATCAATGGAGTGATGATGAAAAAAGAAAAGTTCAATACAATTTGAAAGGCAAAATATAATTACTTCTGGATTAGGCATATATGAATATTTCAGAATTTCAAATTGTACAAGTGCAAAAGAAATGTGGGATACATTAAAAGTAACACATGAAGGCACTAATGATGTTAAAAGATCTAGGAGAAACACTCTCAGTCATGAATATGAATTATTTAGAATGAATCAAAATGAAAGTATTCAAGACATGCAAAAGAGATTTACACATATAATCAATCATCTTGCATCTCTAGGAAAAGTGTTTCCTAACAAAGATCTTATTAACAAAGTTTTGACACTACTAGAATTTCTCTTATTACATGCGACTTTTCCTGCGAATTTTTCATAAAATTCCGCAAGAAACATTCTTCCTACAAATTTTTTTGCGAAATTGTATCTGCAGGTAATACCTTCGTGGATAATATATTTTTGCGAATTTTAAAATTCGCAGGAAACTTACTTGCGAAAAAAAATTGCAGGAAAGTTTCCTGCAAAAAAAAAATGCAGAAAAGTTTCTTGCAAAAATAAATTCGCAGGAAAGTTTCGTGCGAATTTTTTCGCAAGAAATTCTGCAGGAATATTTTTTACAAAAAAATTAAAGAAATTATTATAAATTCTATCAATAATTCTTCAACTTTCAAATGCTCACAATAAATTCATCCGAAACATTTGTTTCCATGCCTCCAACATGTGATACATAATCTTTTAAATTCTAAGATTGTAGATTATAAGCCTAACACTCAATCATACAAATCAACTTGTAAGGTAAGTGTTGCCCCAACATATATACTCTTTAATTGTTTAATTTTTAATCAATGTGGGACTTGAAATTTTTTTAAAATATTAAACTTATAAATTTAAATATTTTTTTTTATTTTTCCAACGGATTAAAATTTGCAGGAAAATCCGCAGGAAAAGTTACCTGCAATTTTTCTACCATTTAGTAAACATTACTTGCGAATTTGTTTTTTCAAGAAAATCTGCAAGAAAAAAAATAAAAATTCTTACAAAATTTTCTACAAATTTTTACCGTGGAAAAAAATTTCTAGGATCATTAAAATTGTAGCAAAATTTGTAAGAAATATCTGTAAATTATTTTTCGCAAAAAATTTCTGCAAATATTTTTTTGTAGGAAAATTCACAAAAAATTTCTGCAAGTATTTTTTTTGCAGGAAAATAACACTTTTCTATTAGTGTGAGATGTTTGAGTAGGGAATGGCAACCGAAAGTAACTGCAATTGCAGAATCAAAAGATCTGACAACCATGTCTCTTGCCTCACTATTCGGAAAACTTCAAGACCATGAAATGGAATTGATGAGACTAAGTCAAAATGAAGATAGTGACAAAAAGAAGAAAAGTATAGCACTTAAAGCATCTTCATCATCTCATGAAGAAGATGAAAAAGATGACAACATTGAGGAAGATGATGATGATGATGAAGATTTCAATCTCTTTGTAAAAAGATTCAACAAATACCTAAGGAATAAAAGAAATAGAAGAAAATTCAACTTCAACATAAAAAAGAAAGAAGAAAAATCTTCTTCAGCCCCAAAATGCTATTAGTGTAATCATCCGGGACAATTGAGATTAAAATGTCCAATCTATAAAAGAAAAATGGAAAAATCCAACAAGAAAAGCTTCAAAGAAAAGAAAGGGAAGAAAGCTTATATCACTTGGGAAGAAAATGACATGGATTCTACAAGTGACTCTGAAAATGAAGTTGTAAATTTGGGACTCATGGCCAAAGATTACGAAAGCGAAGAAGAGGTAACATATCTTCTAACAATGATATCTCAATTTCATTTGATGGACTTCAAGATGCATTCAATGATTTACATAAAGAATCCTTTAAACTTGCAAAATTAGTATCATCATATAAGAAAACAATTTCAAACTTGGAAAAAGAGATTTCAAAATTAAATAATGAATTTGATGATCTTAAAACTGAAATTAGGATAATAAATTCTAAAGATGAAAATCAAGAGATTAAAAATAAGTTAGAAACAAATAAAATAAATCTTCCATGTTCAACATGCAATAGATTTAAAGAGAAAATTAGTAACCTAAGAAACACTCTTGCAAAATTTACTAGTGGAAGAAATAATTTAGATATAATATTAGGAAAACAAAAATGTGTATTTGATAAGGAAGGATTAGGATATAATCCTCAAAAACAACAAAAGAAATACGAAAATTTCTTTATTCCCACACAAGCTACTAGTTTTTCATCCACATGTTTTTATTGTGGTAAGAAAGGTCATAATTAATCAACATGCTATATTAGAAAGAAATCTCAAGAATATGTTTTGGATTCCTAAAGGTTCTTTTGTTAATACTAACATTAAAGACTCAAAGAAAACTTGGGTACCTAAATCAACCCTTCCTTTGTCTTGAAGGATTCCAAAAATCAAACTTGGTACATTAATAGTGGATGTTCCAAGCACATGACAGGAGATGCTTCAAAATTCATTGACCTCACTCCTAAGAGAAGTGGACATGTAACTTATGGAGACAACAACCGAGGAAAAATACTTGGTATTGGAAGAATTGGTACAAATTTCTCAACCTCCTTAGAAAATGTATTACTTGTGGAAGGTCTTAAACATAGTTTATTAAGTGTTAGCCAACTTTGTGATAAAGGTTTTTCTGTATCATTTGACTCACAAAAATGTCTAATTGAACACAAAAATGATAAAAATGTTAAGATAGTAGGATTTAGAATTAATAATGTATATAAAATAAAAATAAAAAATAATCTTAATCATTCTCAATGCCTCATGAGTAAAGATGATGAATCATGGCTATGGCATAAAAGAATTGCTCACATAAACATGGAACACCTCAATAAATTAATCTCAAAAGATTTAGTAATAAGTTTACCAAAACTTAAATTTGAGGAAAATAAACTATGTTATGCATGGCAAAAGGGAAAACAAGTAAGAGTGTCTTTCAAACCAAAGAATATAGTTACAACTTCTAGACCCTTAGAACTCTTACACATGGAATTGTTTGGACCTTCTAGAACTATGAGCTTTGGTGGACGTTACTATGGTCTTGTCTTAGTGGATGATTTCTGTAGATATACTTGGACTTTATTTCTTGCTCATAAAAGTGATACAATTGGTGTCTTTAGAAAATTTGCTAAACTTTTATTCAAAATAAGAAAAACCTTAAGATTGTCTCCATTAGAAGTGATCATGGAAAAGAGTTTGAAAATAAAGATTTTGATCTATTTTGTGAAGAAAATGGAATTGAACATAACTTTTCTGCTCCTAGAACTCGTCAACAAAACGGAGTAGTAGAAAGTAAGAATAGATCATTACAAGAATTAGCAAGGATAATGCTAAATGATTCAAAACTCCCTAAAAACTTTTGGGCAGAAGCTGTTAACACTGCTTGCTATACTATGAATAGAGCTCTGATTAGACTTATTCTTAAAAAAACTCCTTATGAGTTATTCAATGGAAGAAAACCTAATATTTCACATCTTCATATTTTTGGATGCAAATGCTTTGTACTTAATAATGGAAAAGATAACTTAGGAAAATTTGATGTTAAATCTGATGAGGGAATATTTCTTGGATACTCTCTAAATAGCAAATCATATAAAATATACAACAAAAGAACCATGACTATTGAGGAATCAATACATGTTGTATTTGATGAAACTAACCTTGTTTTTCCAAGAAAAGATATTATTGATGAAATTGTAGAGAGCTTTGATGAAACTAACCTTGTTTTTCCAAACTCAAAAGGACAAGAAAAAGATGAAGAAAATGAGGATTCAACAATCTAAGAAGAGAAAATAAACATGAACCCTCAAAGAGAGTGGAGAATCTTAAGAAATCATCCTCTTGAAAATATCATTGGAGATATATCAAAAGGGGTAACTACTAGACACTCTCTAAAAGAAGCATGCAATAATATGTCTTTTGTTTCTGAGATAGAAGTTGAAAACATTGATGAAGCTTTAAATGATGAACATTGGATTAATGCTATGCAAGAAGAATTAAATCAATTTGAGAGAAATCAAGTATGGGAATTTGTTAATAGACCTATTAATCATACAATTATAGGAACAAAATGGATTTATAGAAAAAAACTTGATGAACATGGTATAGTCATAAGATATAAAGCTAGACTAGTTGCTAAAGGATATAATCAAGAAGAAGGCATAGATTATGAAGAAACATATGCACCTGTAGCAAGACTAGAAGCTAGTAGAATGTTACTTGCCTATGCATCAATAATGGACTTCAAACTATACCAAATGGATGTCAAAAGTGCTTTTCTAAATGGTTTTATTCAAGAAGAAGTTTATGTTCGATAACCCCTAGGATTTGAAAACTCAGAATTTCCAAACCATGTCTTTAAGTTGAAAAAGACTCTATATGGATTAAAACAAGCTCCTACGACATGGTATGAAAGACTAAGTAAATTTCTTTTGGAAAAAGAATTTACAAGGGGAAAGGTTGATACAACACTATTTATCAAAAGAAAAATGAATGACATTCTTTTTGTAACGACCCACCATGGTCTCTACACTTAGTGGAATCGCACTACAACTAGTTAACTATGAGAATATTAAACTGGATAACACATACATACAGGCATAGATATAAGGATCAAAATAACTAAGTTTCTATATACAAAATAAAACACCATATATGTACAGTCATCCCAAAATATTCCCTAGCGACGGTCAAGCACAGACAAAAATCGTTACCCAAAATGGTAACTCAAAACCCGAGGCTCAAACTCCCTGTCTCGCAGCGGCCACCTCTACTCCAAGCTATCCCTGACCTACTCCCATACCAAGTATGATCATTGCAATCCCACCACATGGAAACAAAAGGGTAAGCTAGAGTTCAAAAATCAATCATACAAGTACAGAATAAAATCTATACTACACATGCATCTTAATCAAGTCCCAAAGGAACCTTCCATCTCAATCAATCATTCATTCATCAAACATGAAGTCAAAAACCATACACTTTGATGGAATCATGCCTAGGAAGGCAAGGGGTGACACATTGAAGGAGCCAAGAGGAGTTGGCTAGACATGAAGGTTTGGGCCATTCAAGGCCCAATGGGCCCGATGGGCCCAATTTGAGCTTCATATGGGCCATCTCTTGATAAATACATTTTTCTTATATTTTGTACATATTATATTAGTATAGGTTTCTCATATTTTGGTCTTGTATTTTGGACCACATAGAGTAGCATTTTTGGGCCATAGGCTTATTGGGCCTAGTTTTAGGTTTCATGGGCCTTTAGGCTTTTGGTACCCAATATTGGGCTCATTTTGTTTCTTTTATTATTTCCTAATGTTTGTATATGTTTGGCCATTGTATTTAGACCATTATCATAGGAATATTGAAGGAATACTAAAATGGACCAAGAAGCTAAAATCTAGGTTTCATTTAGTAGTCATTTGAGATGCATTTGGATTACATGTTTCATGCCAAGCATGGCTGAACATGTGCAGCTCCAAATACACTTCAAATGTCCCCTAAATGACATTTAGATGCATGGCAGCCCCATATTCACGGACTAAGCACATGGAGCCTTGAATTTGAATTCAAATTTCCATTTGAAATTTGAATTTTTGGCTCCAATATTGGCTAGTGAATTTGGCGGCACCTAGCTTGCTTCTAGGACCTATAAGTGCTTGTTCCTTCACTCTTTGTAAACACTTTTGATATATTGAATTTCTGAACATTCATTCAGCAAAATTCTTCAAGAGTCACCGTGAGAGAGAGTGCCTTCAAACCCTAGAAACTTCACCTAGTTTCCTACCTTTGAAGTGAGCAATCTCTTGTTGCTTAAGCTTGGATGCTTCCATCCTTAGTTTAGGCTATCTCAATCCGAAAACATCCTCCATTCAAGTGTTCTTCAATTTGGTTTTCAATCTCCAAAGAAGAGGTCCAAGCATTGGCGAATCCAAGGAGGAGAACACCTTTCACTTCTCCTAACTTCTCCATCAATTTTGGTATCAAGAGCAAGGTTCTTCATTGGAGATAAGTGTTCTTGAGTTTTGACCGATTGTGTTCTTGTGTTCTTGTGTTGTGAATTGTCACAAATTGAGTTTCTATTCGGATCTATATTTTTGAAACCAAATTGTTCTATAGATCCACATTGTTGATTGCACCTTGAGTTTCAATCCGCAATCAACACAAATAGGATTCAACTTGTGCTTTATTTTTACTTTGTTTGAGTCTCTCATTTCCTTAGCATGTGTCCGTGATTGGACTTCATTCACATTGCATTAGTTTTATTTTGA
Source organism: Cajanus cajan (assembly GCF_000230855.2). Lineage (NCBI taxonomy): Eukaryota > Viridiplantae > Streptophyta > Magnoliopsida > Fabales > Fabaceae > Cajanus > Cajanus cajan. The sequence goes on from NC_138518.1 coordinate 21,280,197, forward strand.
ATCAATTGTTTTGTCTTAGAAGTCATGTGTAGTCCTTTTACGTGTTGAAACTTCTTAGACTAGCTTGTTTGACCTAATTTTGTTGTTGTGATTGTTTGAGTCTGAAATTGTTTGTGTATTTTGCTTATTGAATCTGAACCTTACCTATATGTGCTTTTGTTTTACATATTTGAGTTCATAATTTGCTATTAGTTCTAGCAAATTTCCTAGAGTTAGGTTTCTATTATGTCTTGTTAAAAGTTTTGTCAAAAAAATTCATAAACACTAATTCCTATTAGGTTTCCTTGAGTCTTATTGTGTGGCTGAAATTTTTTAACAAATCTTATACACTAAAAATAGAGGCAAAACAGAGGTGTATGTGTTCTAAATGCATGAGAAAAACAAAAGAATGAGTACTTAAAAATTTGACCTAAAAACATTATAAAATTGTGAAGCACTAGTTACAAAATGCATGTGAGCACCTCTTGTTTTGTATGAAAATTTTTGCTGCAGTTTTTCTAGCCTAAGGCCGAGACATATAAGTGTTCAAAAGACATTTAAACTCCTGAGTAATTAAACAAAAATAAGTGAAAAATATTTAGCAAAAAGAAAAGAAAGAAAATAGCAAAAGAAAAAGCCAAAAAGGAGTAAAAAATCTTGTATATCTAGCTCTCGGTTTTGGTGTGTTCTTGTCTATAATTTTTTCAGTCCAGCCACATATTTTGTGTCTTAATTTTTGTTCTAATCTTAGATTTGTTTTTTTAATCCACTCTAGTGCCTTTGATAGGTTATCTTTTGTGTGCTAGCTTCTTTTAATTTTTGAATATCTTTGAGTCTTGTCTTAAACACTTTACTCTTCAATTTTTGGTATAAGCTTGTTAAATTGTGCTTTTGTTGCTTGTCTTGTTTTCTTTGACTAAAAACTCTGTGCTGGAAGTGGCCTCAAATCTTTGCTTAAGGACCAAACATTGACTCAACAAAAGTAGGAAAGGAATTGGACATAAAAGACTTTGAAACTTGATCTAATTTAGTGACCGAAAATTCCTAAACCTACCTTCACAAGAGTGATCTTTCCATTAACCTTGTGAGAAACCTACATTCATCATTTTGTTGTGTTATTTGTGCAGGGTCCAGGAGCAACAATAATCAAGGATTAGTAGCGGATTGGAACACTTAAACAAGTGTTGGAAAACTTGGACAACAAATCCGTCACTAAAGCCGACACAAATTTGTTTCTAGTGTAGTTTTTTTTATAATTTTTTCAATTTCTCTTGTATTTTCAATCAATTTGTAAAGCTTGGAGGGAGTATTAAGAAGCTGGTCAGGTATATCTAACCCTTGGTAGCTCACTCACGTGTAGTACTAGTGGAAGTGGCTTGGAAATTTCATATGTTTCAAGCTTCCACTTAGGGCAAAACGACTAGTTGCTTAAACTTGTTTCCTTTGAGTTGTTGGTTCATTAATTTGTTTACTTTGCTGCCTTATTTTGACTAGCATAGTGTAGAGATTAATTGTTCACGTTTAGTTATCATTCAAAAACAATTGTGAAAAGCATTCAACATAAAAGTCTTTTTGAAAAGTTTTGTGGAATTGAAAATACCACAAGGGAGTTTAGTGATTTCCACTTGAAAAGGCTTGGTTATTAAGTGGCTCTTAGTAGCTCACCTCCCTTGATAGTGCAACTTGTACACTTAGACTTCCGAGTGTTATTTTTTGTTCATAGAAAAGACCAAAAAATATTTTCTTTTTGCATAGCATATAAAAAAAATTCTTTTGTTTAATCATGAGAAAATATTCCTCAAGTGGTAGTGATTCAAGCTCTCCAAAAAGTTTTTTACATCCTACTCAAAGGCTTAAATCACTAACACCTTGGACAAAGCAAGAAGTGTTAACAAGAGAAAAAACTTGAAAGAAAAGCACGACTTGCAAATTTAGAGGAAGAAATTCATATTCTTAAACAAAAGGAAGAAAAACTTTTAGCAAAAATAAAATTGAGAAAAACAAGAAAAAAAGAAATAAAAAAGGCATGTATCTTAGGTAAGAGTAAGGAGGAAAATATCTCCTCTAAAGGACTAGTGAGTAAAGAGAGTTGTCTTATCACTGAAAACCATTTGCAAAATACCCTCTTCTTACATAAAGACCTTAACTCTTACCCTTATGCTACCACTAGTCATAAAGTAGAAATTCTAGAACAAAATATTTTAAAGAAAAATGAATCTCAACTTCAAGATATAGTGAAGAAGGAGTGGACTATTTCTAGTTTTACTCCTTATACTACTTCCTTGGAGGTGTACAAGGAAGAAAGTATTTCTGTAGTCTTAATAAAGCACCCAATTTTTGGTTTACATTGTTTGGTGGATTCGAATTGTAATGATCTATTTTCTATGTTTGATCTTAAGGGAAGTTCTTACTCTTTTGAACTAAATTTGATTCCTTCCTTACAAGACAAATATAGTTTATATGATTATGAATATCTAACAAACAATCAAATCCAAAATTGTTTAGGAAGTTTTCTAGCCTTATTTTCTTTATATTCTAGGAAATGCCTAGGTTACCATTTAGGGTACTTTAGGCAAGATGTTTTAATTTTTAAGAATCATTCTTTCCATTGTATTAGTCTTAGTGTTACTACATTTTTAGGATTCCATTCTAGGTTACGCTTAGAAGATGATCCTATTTCTACTTTTAGGAAGTTCAATTTCAATAGTTTAGTTTTCTTTGCTAGGTTAGATAGAAGGATTCCTCTTAGGATCCACATTCCATTTTCTTTCCATGAACATGTCACCTCTTATACATGGTTTGTTGTGCATGTAGGTGATGATTTTTATCCCATGGATCCTCGTGATTTAAGGACAAATCCTTTTCAAGAGGGAGGGGATGATGGAATCATGCCTAGGAAGGCAAGGGGTGACACATTGAAGGAGCCAAGAGGAGTTGGCTAGACATGAAGGTTTGGGCCAGTCAAGGCCCAATGGGCACGATGGGCCTGGAAGGCCCAATTTGAGCTTCACATGAGCCATCTCTTGATAAATCCATTTTTCTTATATTTTGTACATATTATATTAGTATAGGTTTCACATATTTTAGTCTTGTATTTTGGACCACATAGAGTAGCATTTTTGGGCCATAGGCTTATTGCGCCTACTTTTGGGCTTCATGGGCCTTTGGGCTTTTGGTACCCAATATTGGGCTCATTTTGTTTCTTTTATTATTTCCTAATTTTTGTATATGTTTGGCCATTGTATTTAGCCATTAGCATAGGAATATTGAAGGAATACTAAAATGGACCAAGAAGCATTTGGATCACATGTTTCTTGCCAAGCATGGCTGAACATGTGCAGCTCCAAATACACTTCAAATGTCCCCTAAATGACATTTAGATGCATGGCAGCCCCATATTCACGCACTACAAGAAAAAATGATTTTTATGATGACAATATTTGTCACTATAACCTTAAAAAATCGTCACTACATATATCTTGTGACGATATTTTGATTTGTCACCAGTCGTCACTAATATGCGAGTCACTATTTCATTAGTGACTATTTTTTATATGTCACAAATAAAATATTTATTGTGATAAAAATATCGTCACTAGTACTCATACACAATAATGACAAACTCATGTTGTCACAAGTATACGAGACTATATAGTGATAATTTAATCGTCACTACTAAAAATTAATAATGATAATAATAATAATAATAATAATAATAATAATAATAATAATAATAATAATAATAATAATAATAACAAAGTATTATTATTATTATTATTGTTATTAAATGTCAATTTTTTGTCACTGATTATTAATTTTAATCGATAGAATTTTATGACTATTTTTTTATAATTATTTATATTGTTTGATTATCACTATTTATTTAATTTAAAAATAATGCACTCGTCACTTTTTTAAATGTTAAAATGAAAATTAATTAAAGTAAATACATGATTAAATGATTCAAATATAACATTAATATATATATATATATATATATATATATATATATAATGCAGTACATGTACAATAATGAAGTAAAACACAAAAATATTTATTAGAGTAAATGCGTCAGTATTGGACACAAGTTAAAACACTAAATCACTAAATATAAATGAACCATTACATGTTTAATAACACAAATTGAAACATAATACCAACAACATTTTAAATCCAAAATATCGTATATTAAACTATTACAACTACTAACATTTCATAAATTTTAAATTAAATAGACTATTCTCCAAGTAAAAAGACAACATCTTCATGAATTTCCAGTCCTGCAAATAAATACAAGAAAAAATAATAAATATGTAGAAAAATAAAATAATTGGTATTTTTTTAAAATGTAATCATATATAAGTTATTATAAAATATTAATTAATAAAAGATTTCAAAAAAAAAACTTACATTTTTAACTTAAGCACTTGAGTCAGTAGAGTCTACAACATCACATTTCTCCCAACAAGTTAGCTATTTGACGCTTCACTTCATTCTCAACATTTTGCTTCATTTGCTCTTGTTGAGCATCAATCAATTCTCTTTAAGATTGCAATTCAATTTGTAGTTGAATATTGGTCTCCTCTTGCTTTTTAGTAATATCAGTCAATTTTTGCACTTCTAAATCTAAATTATTTGCTCGATTTTGAGCATTCTCAAGTTGATTTTGAAGAAATTATTTTTGTGAAAATTTCTTAGTTATTCCTGAACTGCCAACACCTATAGAGTGATTTGGTTTTCTTCCTAAAACAATGGCAAAGTGTTCCACCAATGGTACATGGGCCTTTGAAATATTTTCCTGATATATATCACTTACATTCTTCAAATCTTCCTATAAAAAATATAAAAAAATTATGATGTCATTAAAAGTTTCACTATACTAGTTCACAAATAGATATTAAAAAATTGCATAAAAGCATTATTACTAACTATCAACACATAAAGAAAATTGCAACTATATATAATATGTCACATACAACATATATAATTAATGTTTTATATTTAATAACAACATAAATTCTATAAAATATCTTTTCACTTACCATAATTTGTTCTCCATTTGGAATGCACCAAGTCCCATTAGATCTCATACGTGTTGCTTTCCAAACTTCCATAGCGTTTGGCCATTCATCATCTTTGGATTCTTGTTTCTATTAAAATAAAATAATAAAATAATACAAGTAAATTAATGATTAAATTATCAAAAATAAAATTTAGTGTTGAATGACTTTATAAACTTGCAAACCTTACATTTATTGATATCTTATTCTATATGAAAATAAAAAGGGCAATTGTTTTATATAATGTACAAAGAATTTTACATGAAATATTACCATTTCAAATACCTTTTGCACAATTGATTTTGTACTGGTAATTGATATGTGACACCCTCTACCCCAACGTTAATACACAATAAATGTAAACAATAATTTCTTTTTCTTTTTGAGTAAATAAAATCTTTCATAGTTTAATAACATCTTTCATGTATAAAACAACTGCTTCAAATCTCATAAGGTAGAAGATTCACATTCGTAACTCATCAATCATAAAAAAAATCAAAGATAAGTATTAAACTCAAGAAATCATATAAAGGGGAATATATATTAATTCCAGTAAAGGTGGCAGTGCCTCCTAGTTAGGAATTAATATATCACTTTCAAATCATGTAATAAAATAGTATGACAAAGATATACATTTTGGTCTTTTCTCAAGAACGTTCAAAATTACAAAGGAAGAGAAAATTAAAGCTTTTAAAATAATAACATCCCAAAAACAAGCCTAGTTATGCCCGATGTCACATCCTATCAGAGCATGCCCAACTGAAGCCTTAAGCCTCATCACCAACATCCTCATGATGCTGATCACCTGCATCATAATTTAAACATATACAAGAATAACAAGGGAGTGAGAAACATCTCACTCAGTTTCAGGTGCAGAAATAAAGGTTAAATAGCCCACACACACAACAAATATAAGTCACATGTAAATAACATACATAAATAATCAATATCACATATATATTCATTTATCATGCTATGATGTCATGGACTCGACTCATAAATGCATGCATGTGGCGCCATACGGAAGATTCACAATTCATCATTGGTGACCCTAAGGTACACCTTGTTAGCATGTTACATCGTGGGTGACCATAAGGTACACCTTGTTAGTCGTGGGTATGCGGCCTCAGCGGCACACCTGGAGTAATATATGCATATGATGCATGTCATACATTTATAATCTCATTGACTCAACATTTAACTTATTACATAATTTCATTTAGTACATCATGTCATTATTTATCATAGTATCATAATCATAGTTTGTCTCAATAGTCCATTCTTAGGTCTCATATCATTTGTCCATATTTTACATGGTCATGTCATCAATACTCATCATAAGGTCCGCATAGGTATTCACAGAGAGCATTCTTATTCATATTAAAACTCATTTATTATTAACATTAATTTCATACTCATTTATTACTTTCAACAAAGAACAAAGTAGAATAAATAGAAAATTGGACAAAACAACGACACCTTCAACAAAAACAAAGTAGAGTAAATAGAAAATTAGACAGAACAACGACACCTTCCACAAAAAATAGAGTAAATAGAAAATCAAACAGAACAACGGCACCTTCAACAAAGAACAAAGTAGAGTAAATAGAAAATCAAACAGAACAACGGCAAGGGATTGAGATTACATAATCATTTATTATTTCCAACAAGGAATAAAGTAGAGCAACAGAAAATAAGACAGCACAATGGCAAGGGATTGGGGGCCAATCCAACAAACAACTATCCAACAATTATCCCCACACCCCTGAGCGAGGTTCTCACTCCCCCCCTTACCTGGATAAGCGGAGTTGAAACTTGGGCAGAGCCTCCTCCTCTGGATTCTCTCTTTCTTCCCTTTCTTTCTTTCTTTCTTTCTCTCTCTCTCTCTCTCTCTCTATCCTCTTTCTCTCTCTAAGATTTCACCTTCTCACTCAGTATAAAATTTTCACCCCCCCTTGGCCCTATTTATAGGCAATCTGACGCACCCGGAACGGCCCGTACTGATTTCGGAATGGCCCGTTCCGGATCCTTCAAACATGGGCAAATTTCTCAACTGGAACGGCCCGTTCCAAAATCGGAACACCCGTTCCCATAAAGCAGAACGACCCGTTCTGAAACCAGAACGGCCCGTTCTCAATCTCAGCAGAACGGCCCGTACTGCTTCTAGAACGGCCCGTTCTCCATACCAGAACGACTCGTTCCAGGCCCGTTCTGGGTCTTTAGAAACAAGCATATTCTTTCTTTTGGAACGGTCCGTTCTGCATTTGGAACGGCCCGTTCCGACACCTAGAAATACCCTTATTCCTTTATTAAAATTACGAAAATGCCATCAATAATTACGAAAATGCCATCTTTTAAAAAAACTGGGTGTTACAATTGATTTCATCTCTTGCTTGCTTCGATTAACTTTATTTTTTAAGCTCCTTTCCTGCATATGAATAACAATTATTTATAATCTTATAAATATAAAATTATAACAAATAAATTTAAACTCAAAATATTTAAGTAATTTTACCTGAAATTTTAAATCACTCCACTTATTATTGATTAACCAATTCCAATCATCAGGAGATACATTTTTTGGCCTTCCCTTCTTTTTGAGATATAGTTGATGTAAATGATAAAGCTTATTTTTGTATTGAGATTGAATTTGCTTCATTGCATATTCCTTAACCTCATCAGATAAACTTAATGCATCCTATGTCACATGAATATTATAAGAGAAACAAAAACAAAACATTATCAAATGAAGTTTAAAAATATAAATTATGTTGAATGAAAGTAATAACCATACTAACCTTCATATGTTTCCACATTTCATCTACATCATCTTTAGCTATTTCACTCCAACTATTAACTTGCAAAGGAGCTTTCTGGCGTATACAAACTTGTGCCTCTGACTTAAAATATTTTGCATGTTTTCCACATATCTTATAAAATGGTGAAGGAAATTGAATGTCAATATTTTTTCCTTTTGCCATAAGCCTTTCTTTTTTCTTTTTAAATTTTGCATTAATTGTATGTCCACGTCCTTTCCTTATGGTATGATCACCTAAAATAAATAAGATAAATTAATAATATTTTATAATAATATTATTTTATTTTTTCCAAAAAAGGTGTCATAAAAGTACCTGAATTAGATTCAACTTATTCTACATTCATAGTTTCTGAGGCATGAGCTGTCCTATTGAGTTGAGACTCATTCACTTGTTTTTCAACGTGTGTAAATGGACCATTAGAGACTCTTTTAGAATTCAATCTCAATGGTCTTATCACCTATCAATTAGAATAATTAATTATAAAAATTAAAGGTAAGTACAAATTACATTATTAAATAAGAAAAAGAGAATGCCATAATCAAATTGATGAATTGTCTGTGCATTTCAAGTATCAATCCAAAATGATAAGATTTGTCTAAAATTAGTGTTCTCTAAGAACTACAAAGTTACTATCCATACAAAGGTTTTTAAAAAATTTTGTATGAGCATATAAGATTATGAGACACTATACTTGGTTGAAAGACTATCATCAATAAACTTGTAAACTATAAATTTTAGGGATTAGTAATATTTGATAGGAAAAGTTTTTCCTAAATGCATATGTTATTGACTTAAATGATTAACAAATTAAATTACTCTAATACAATCTACTATAATTCAATAACAAAATAATGCATATTAGAATTACAATGAAAAAAAAATTCAACACTTGCCTTTCTTTTTCGTGACCCAAAAGTATTTTCAACAGTAAAATCATTATCGTTGTTATCCTCACTAGAAAAATTTGATCCAAGTTCTTCTTCATCTTCAAGTATGTAGTCTTCATCATCCTTTTCAACTTTCTCTTCATCTCTCTTCTTAGAATTTTGAATCAGACCCTTAAAAATGGAGGAGATTTGGGACAACCCAAGAGCCTCTAATCTTGCTCTATTTTCTGCAGTTTTTTGCATCCTCTGCTCCTCGTACTTGGAAGTTTCAAGCTTTGACATTGTTTTTCCCTTCTTCACTACAAACAATAAACCTTTCAATATTAGAAATATTAAGTTTATATTAGCATTTAAGAATCCAATTAGAACAGTAAAAAAAAATCAATCTTTGAAATTATTGATTCTTCTTTTTCCAATTGTACATTATTTTTAATCATATATCACAATCTTTGTTTATCATTTTGTGATAGGGTTTAGTTTAGTTTAATGTCCAGAGAAACTTATTACAACAATCAATGGAAGTGAAATTGCTGATGACCTAATTACAATAATTAAGAGAATTGAATTGTGAAAGAGAGAACAATGATATAAAGAAAATAAAAATACCGTACAATGTTTTTGTTTGCAAAAGGCGAACCAAACTTTCTAGACAAGAGGAAAAAGAGAATAAAGTTGGGAGGTTACCTTAGATTTTTCCACGCTCTTCGTTTTCTGCAACGTTCTTGATAGGAGAGAAAATAAAAAGAAAAGTGGGAGGTTACCTAAAATCTTTTTCTTTCCCGCTTGCTTATCAGTGTGTCTCCTGAAAAATAAGAAAGTGGGAGGTTACTGTGCAGTGTGCCTCGTGAATTTGTTTTAGGTTAAGTAAAAAGTTAGACAATAAATAAATAAAATAATAAAAAAAATTATAAAAAAAAAATTAAGTTTTAATTCCTTAATTAAAATAAGGACATTATTTATTATTTTTTATTAAATAATTCAAGATTATGTTATATAAATTAAATTTTCATAAAAAAAAATAAGCTACGCATTTTTTCAAAGACCTAAGATTACAATTTTAATAATTAATTTTATGTCATTAATATTTTTTGCATTTATTATAAAAGTTGATAGAAAGATTAATAGTAGTTGAAATAAAAAAACATTTATTAGTGTGTCTTAAAAGGTATAAATTTTAAATTTTTTATAAAATATTTGCAAGTTTGTCATATTGTAAAAGTTAATAATTAATTTTTTAATTCTCAAAGCAATATAATTAAACACTAATAATATTATTGTATTACACATATTAAATAACATATTATCTACTAATAATATGAAGAGAACAAGTTGTGCAGTAAGTACTTCCCTCTAACATATTTCTATATACAAATTTTATAAAATAAAATTAAAATTCTATTGTTTATAAAATTATATAATAGAATAACTTATTAATACTATAGTGGTATCATAATACATTAATCATATTAATTTTAAATTATTGTAATTAAGTAATTAAAAATTTATATAAAAATAATTATAATTATATGCTAAAATATAATGAATATTAACGGTAAAAATATCACATTAGCATAGTGAACAACTTTTGCAACAATTTTCTCTCCCTAAAATATCATAAATAGTAGTTATAAAAACTATTATTTATTTTGTTAATATAAGAAATGTAATTAAACATAAATTTATATAAAAGTATTAATATTTTTATGTAAATATTTTAAAGTAAAATATTCAAAATTTCTAAACCAAAACATTTTCATCTAAAATAATATTCTTATAAAATAAAACCAATAATACATTAATATTGTAAACTATAATAACATCTTAATACATTAATTACATTAATTATTAATTATTTCAGTTTTAAATTATTTTTTAAAAAAATATATATAAAATATAACATTAGTAAATATACAAGAAATAACTTATTCTGCAATTATTTTTCTCAAAAATTCATTAGTTACATTAATTTTAAATTATTATAGTTTTTAAAGTAAAAACAATTATAAAATTTATATAAAAAATAATTATTAAAAACAATTACGGTTATATGCTAAAACTAATGAATATTAACGAACAAATAACACACATTCATAAAGTGAACAACTTCGGGAATAATTATTTTTTCTTTAAAATATCAAAAAAATTATTATAAAAATTATTATGTATTATGTTAATATAAGGAATATAATCTATTAATTTAACAATATAAAGGAAAGATGTTCTACAACAACTTCCTCAAAAACTCTCAAAAAAAATTCTTTTATATAAATGTTTATTATAAAAATAAAATAAAATAATACAAAAAGTATCATAAAACATTAATTACATTAATTTTAAATTAATTATAAAATTTACATAAGAATAATAATAATTATTACTATTATATGCTAAAAAATAATGAATATATGCAAGAAACAACTTCTGCAACAATTCTTTTTCTTTAAAATATCAAAAGAATAATTATAAAAATTTCTATTACTAATATATTACTATTAGAAAAAATATGTTTTAGAAAGAAAAGTCATATCAAGTAGTCAAATTAATGTCAAGATATGTATATACTTCGGTTATCATTATCTCCTTCATATGCTAACATTTCATTCAAATATAGGCTATAATTTTTATAAAAAAATGTTCAATAATTTATAACAAGTTAATTTATTTTTATTTTTTTAATATTATTTTTTACTTATTCTTAATATAATTATACTTTACATATATTTTTGTTGTCGATTTTTATTTACAAAATTAATTATATATCATTTTATCTAATTTACTAAAAAAAATCGTCCATAGCATGAGGATTAATATAATATATTAAAAAATTAGAAGGTATAAAATGATAGGGGCCAAGATTTCCCTTAACTTTCAAGTAGGTCCTTCCTTATACACAACAATAATAAAGTAATATCATGAGGGCAACACATTCAGATGCTCCAACCTTAGCAAAAAAATCTATAGTTGCATATTAAAAGAAGGAAGGTATAATTTATAAAAGAAAATAAAACACAAAAAAAGGTATGTTTTGTAACAAAAAAGAAAGAGAATGAAAAGTGTGTTTTGTAACAAAATAAAAAATGAAAGGTTTGTTTGGTAACTAAAAATATACGGAAGGTATGCAAATTTATAAAATTTTAATTTAAAAAATTATTTTAAAATATAAAATAATTTTAAAAATATTTATTCTAAAATATCCTAAAAATATTCTCATCACTTCCATTCAAGATAATTATTTTAGTTATACAGAGAAAATAAGTTAGTTTATTTTTATTTGATATTTTCCTAGAATTAGATAACAAACTTTAAAATATTTATTTATTATAATATTTTAATTCATAATATAAATATTATGTACAATGGATAAACTTATGTTATTAAGTAAATAAATGAAAAAACTATTTAATTAACAACTAAAATAATCTTATTTAAATTATTTAATTTAATTATCATTTAGATATTATTTGTTATATTTTAACATTTTTTATTAATAGAGATAATGTTATTATCTTAATTTATTATCAATTTTAATTATATATAATAAATATTTAGTCCATACATTATACAAGCTAAATTATTAATTTTTGCTTATTCACAATTTATTCCTTCTTATATTATAGATAAATGTAACATGACATTTATATAGACCATGTTATATTAATTTATCTGTTTTTTTAAGTTAAAAATATTTCACGGTTCACAAATAACAAACTATGAATAACAATAATATTTAACTATCAATTACTAAAAAGTTATCCATAAAAAGTGGATCACACTAGACTATAAACTCCCATAACTATTTAACACACTTTTTCTAACTTATTATTTTATCTTTTATAACTTATTTTTATTTTGAAAGACTGTTATAATTTATGTATTGAATTAAAATTTTTAAAGCTAAATATAAATTATACATTTAAATTAGCAAAAATAATTTCGTTATATGAAATTATTATATACGTATAGTTATCCATTAAATAAATTTTATTTATTATCTAAATTTATTTAAATACATATTATACTTATCTAGTAAATACATTTTATCTATTATATATTTAAATAGGTTTTTTTTATTAGTATATTTACATAGGTTTAGTTATGTGTTAAACAAAACTTATCAATTATCTAAATTGGTTCAGTTTTTTATGCCGCATCGATTTACTAGTAAATTTTAAAATAATATTATTTGAAATTTATTTATTTAGATACAAATTTAAATTTAATTATTACTGATGCACTAATTAATTTATATTAATCCAAAATTATTCTAACCTTAGTATTATTGCATAATATCTATTTTTTTAATAAAAAGATAAGAAAAAATTATCCTAATAAATTTAATTATTACTGATGCACTAATTGAGTTATATTAATCTTCTAGAAGTAATTATTTTGAAATTTTTTTAATAAAATTAAAAAATTAAACTATTTAATTTATATTTATAACAATGAATTGATAGAGATGATAAATCAAATATTTAATTTGATATATAAATATTAAGAGATAAATAGCTTGAATATAATTAATATGCTAAATTTATATTTATAACAATGAATTGATAGACATAATAAATCAAATATTTAATTTGATATATAAATATTAGGAGATAAATACCTTGAATATAAATAATATACTAATATATCAAGATATCTATAGTTTTAACTATGTATGAAATCATAAAATAGTACTTATAGTATAATGATATTATATAATAACAAAAAATATATTAAGTATAAAAACAATGTTATAAAATTTAAATAAATATTCTAAGAAATAATATATAATTTAATTTTTACTAATAATTAATATAGAGGAAAATTGATTAGAACTAGAATAAATTATTTGATATGAATTTAGTTGATAAATTAAGTATTTTAAATTATGTAACTGTAATCTTATCAACAATTTACAATATGATCTTAGTATTTTTGTATAGTTAATAACTGATTTTAAATTTGATATGAAAGTATTATGATATAATTAGTTAAGATTTTAAATTATTATTTTATGAATATTTGATAATCAGAAAATAAAATAAGGAAAATACAATTTTTTTAAATTTTATATTAATTTTTTTTTTACTTTAAAACTTTCACTTAAAGATATAAAATTAACTTTAGTTTAGTGGTTATTTTCTTCTTTTAACTTTATAATAAATTATATAAATAAATAATATATTTAAATATATAAATTATGTTTAAAATTAATATAAATATTTTTAAATATATCAATTATATTTTAAATTAAGATAAATAAATATATTAAGCTAATTATTAATAATTTATTTAAAATATTAAAATTTAATTTATAAATAAATATGAAAAATATTTTATTTTGTGTATTATCGATTATAAGTATTTATATATAAATAAGATTTAATATGTAATAAACAAGCATTTATAATTTTATAAATTATATTATCATTAAAAATTATAAAATAAATATTTTAAAATATATAAATTATTATTTAAAGTTTTAAATTTATTAAAAATAATTTAAATTATGTCATAATATTAATTTTAAATAGAAATCAATAATTTATTAATTATAAAAGTAAGTATATAGACAAATAAATATTCAAAACATAAATCAATGATGATAGTAAGTGAAAAAGGTCATGTTCAAACCATGATTTAGACATTGATATATTTTTTTAATATTTATCTATTTGGTTAATTCAATTTGTGTTTCTCTATTTTTATATTAGTTGAGTTAATTTTTGAGGGCTAGAAGGTTAATAGGCCACTAAATGAGTATATTATAGAAATAACTACTTTAATTTGATTTTTATAACTTGTTAAAACAATAACAATAAATATTCATAGAAACACTTCATATTTTTTATGATGAATAATTTGTCACTTGTAATTAAAAATAAGTCATAATTTTTATAATAATCACTCATGAATTAAAATATTTGTGACAAAGTTAACTTTTTGTGACAAAAACATTTATATATATAATAAAATTTGTATTAGTGACGATTATAAGTTAAGAAAACAAAATTTGTAGATATTAGTGTCAAATTTTTGTGACAAAGATATTTTAGTCACTATTAATAATATTATAGTGACAACTTATGTTTTTTGTCACTATTGTAATGTCCACGTCTTTACTTGCCTTTGGGAAAGCAACACAGCTATTCCAAAAGACAAGTAAAGAGGGGCAACTGTAGACACCCAATTTCATCCAGGGGCATGCAAACAATGGGACAGGATTTTAGAGGGCCCAAAAGCCCAAACAAGCTGATTTTAGAAGACTGGAACGGGCTGTTCCAAAATCGGAACGGGCCGTTCCCAATTTGGAACGGGCCGTTCCAAGTTTCTAAAACGGCCAAAAACCCTAAATTGGAACGGGCCGTTCCAAAATTGGAACGGTGCGTTCCAGAATTGGAACGGCCCGTTCCAAGCTCTTTTAAAAAGGCTTAAATTTACATTTGGAACAGGCCGTTCCCAAATTGGAACGGACCATTCTAGAATGGCAATTATGTGTTAAATGCGCCTCTGGAACGGGCCGTTCTGGACCCCTTCTAAGGCTATAAATAGACAGCTTGAGCTCATTCCTCCAGACCCCAAAAAAATTTCGTCCAACACTCCTTAGATCTCGAAATTTCTCTCTTTTTTTTCTCTCTCTTTTTTGTATTTCTTGAGATTTTGTGAGGGCATTGTAGTGTGAAAGTTTGCCACAAAGCACCTAAAATCTTCCTGTTTTGAAGATTCAATAGAGCTCATTTAAGAGGTATTTTAGTTAGTCTCTTTCTCTTTTTTTTTATTTATTTATTTCTTATTTATAATTAATATTGTTATAATAAAAATAATCATGTAGACGTTTTAGGATTAATTGTATAATTTAAATTTCAAGCATGTAAATAATAATTAATAAAAGGGGATTTAATATTTCTATTATTATTATTTATAATTCTAATTTCATCATAGGGTACCGATTAAGGGCGTTGTAGGGGTGATTAATACCTTCTCTACACGTAACCGACTCCCGAACCCAATTCTGGTTATCAAGGCCATTATTGGACTTTTAAAAAATCTTTTCTTTTTCCAATGTTTTGAGTAAAACCTTGGTGGCGACTCCATGAACCTATTTTCAAAACCATTAATTAAGGATTAGTCTGGTGTCCGGGCATTCCTTAATTGATGAGACTTTTAAAAGGATGACTAAACCATTAGTCGTAAGATCGAAAATTTTTGGGTTGCGACATTTAGGAATTTCACTTTGTTCATTTTCTAAGGGAGGTTGATCAAGAAAATCAGTTAAGTCCTCTATTTCAACTTTCTTTGTTTCTTGCTTGTTAGTCTCATCAAACACAACATGTACTGATTCTTCAACTACTAGAGTTCTCTTGTTATATACTCTATAGGCTTTTCTATTTGTAGAATAACCCAAGAAAATTACTTCATCAGCTTTAGCATCAAATTTTCCAAGTTGTTCTTTTCCATTGTTCAACACAAAACATTTACACCCAAATACTCTTAAGTATGAGATATTAGGCTTCCTTCCATTATAAATCTCATAAGGTGTTCTTTTTAGAATAGGCATAATTAGAACCTTATTTAACACATGACATGTTGTGTTAATTGCATCAGCCCAAAAGTATTTAGGTAGTTTAGTCTCATTCAACATAGTCCTAGCTAATTCCTCAAGAGACATATTTTTCCTTTCCACAACCCCATTTTGTTAAGGTGTCCTAGTGCTGAAAAATTATGATTAATGTCATGTTCTTCACAGAATTTTTGGAACAAAACATTTTGGAATTCACCTCCATGATCACTTCTAATTAAGGTGATATTTGTGTTTTTCTCATTATGAACAAGCTTAGCAAATTTCTTAGCAAGTGAATCTTGAGTAATCATCTACCATAACCAGCCCATAGTAATTCCCTCCTAGACTCATGGTTCTTGAAGGACCAAAAAATCCATGTGAGTTAATTGTAAAGGTCTAGAAGTTGAAATCATATTTTTGCTTTTAAAGCTAGCCTTCACTTGCTTGCCTTTTTGACAAGCATCACATAGTTTGTCCCTGCTGAACTTGAGTTTAGGTAATCCAATTACTAACTCCTTTCTACTAAGTTTGATCAAGTGATCCATGTGAATATGTGCAGCACTTCTATGCCAAAGCCAAATATTATCTTCTTTGTTTATCAAACACTTAGTGTTAGAAATTGTAATTGAATTTTCCAAGTCTAGCATGTAAATGTTGTCAATTCTTCTTCCAATGAATCTAATTTCTTTTGTCAATTTATCACAAATTAAACAACAAGTATTATCAATTTAAATTTTAAATCCTTCTTCACCAGCAAGTTGAAGTTCTCTGAATCAGAATCTTCAGAGCTTGAGTCTTCACATATTTCTTTGCCTTTGATTGTTTTTAAGGCTTTTAGAGACACTCCTTTTCCCTTTTTGTCTTGCTGTTCATTTTCCTCAAAAATGTGTAGCTTTTGCTCATGCTCTCTTAGCTTTCCAAAGAGAGTTGCAAGGGTCAATGAAGTTAAGTTCTTTGATTCTTCTATTGCAGTAACCTTTGGTTGCCAAGATCTATCCAAGCATTGTAACACTTTCAAATTTAGTTCTTCTTCTTCAAATTTCCTGCCAAGATCAACAAGGTGATTTATCAAGTGTGTAAACCATTTTTGAAAATCAGAAACTGGTTCACCATGATTCATTCTCAATAATTCATATTCTCTAATAAGAGTATGCTTTCTAGATCTTTTTACATCACTTGTTCCTTCATGGGTAACTTGTAATGTATCCTACATTTCTTTAGCTGACTTGCATTGAGAAATTCTAAAAAACTCATCAATAGACAATGCAGATATTATTATGTTCTTTGCTCTATACTCATATTGAGCTCTCTTTTTCTCATCATCACTTTACTCACTCCAATGTTTTTCTTTCTTTCCATCACTATCTTTGGTCATAGGGATATAGGCTCCATTTTCTATTGAATCCCACACAACAATGTCAATTGCTTCAATGAAAATTCTCATCCTATTTTTCCAATAGATATAGTTTTCACCATTGAAAACAGGAGGTCTATGAATAGACACACCCTCACCATAAGGTAGGTTGTTGTTGGCCATTTTGGAAATCTTGATTAGCACTCAAGAACCTTGCTCTAGATACCAATTGTTAGAAAAGAATGGCTCAATCCAAGAGGGGGGTGAATTGGATTCTATGACACTTAAAAAATTTTCAGAGTTCTAAGTATCTTTATTTCAACTTAAACTTTTCTAATATGAATTCTCAAAAAAGATCCTTGAAAGACTTGCTAATGGGAATGAGTCCTATATGCTTTCTTGATTTATCTTGATTAAGTTCAATGTTAAAATCACTAATATGCAATACTTTGATTCAGTTTAAAGCAATGTTATGCATACAAACATATTAATCAAGATCAGCCACTTTAACACTCAACCAAGATTTTGCTCAATATAAAAGATAAGAGTGAGAGAGAAGAATGCACAAGTATTTTATCCTGGTTCAGCCACTCGACATGTGACCTACATTCAGTCCTCAATCATAACGTAATCAAGATTTGTTCCACTATCTTAATGAAGATGTTTTACAAGCATATACTCCTACATTCAAGATAACCACTTTCTTGCCCCCAAGAAAGCACTTCTTGTAGAAACCCACTACAAGAATTCCTTACCACTTGAGACACCTACTCAAGATTTCCCTTACACTTTACACAAAGAATTAAAGGAACGAATTCACCTGAAGGTTGAACAAATCAGACTGTGAATTCCAAAAGCAAATCTTAATCTTCCTCTCCCAAGAATGTAGTGATGATGATGATCCTTTTCAAAGAATTTCAAAAAATATTTTTCTTCTTGGTTTCACAAAGAAAACACCCTAAGAAGGTCACAAAGACTTCACAATATAGTTTTTCTCTCGTTGATTCTCAATTCATTCTCAGTTCTGAAGTTTCCAAGTGTGAAAGCTATTTATAAAAATTTTAGAACCAGATAATCGATTATTTTAAAGGATAATCGATTATTTTGCTCTTCATGATTTCTGGAAATCACTCAAGAACAAAATAATCGATTATTTTGCAGGATAATTGATTATTCCAGAGAGTGCTTCCTGGAATAATCGATTATTTCACAGATAATCGATTATTACAGCAAGGCTCTTTTCACCTGTTGCTAGAATAATCGATTACACTTAATGATAATAGATTATTTTGAGTTAGTTTTCAAAAACTCAATTTTATACTTCAAAAATATTTTCAAGTATTTTAAATCATCATCATACTCACTCTCATTCAATTTAGATTAAAATTAACTCATGCACAAAGCATACACATCCAAAATAAGCTAATCAAAACAACACAACTTATAAGAACTTATAAACTACTCCTATTACACATTATGATATTCATATCTTCTTCTTGTGTGTCCTTGGTCAGCTTCAACTATCAGAATCCACCCTTTGTTATCATCAAAACGCTCATGCTCTCTCATACTCCAAAGCTTAGTTGATTCACTACTCCACGAATCTCAACAAACGGCCTGTTTTGGAGTTGAGTTTAACTCATAACGGTCATGTTTGGAATGACCCGTTCTCAACGAGGGTTTTAGACCTTTTTAGTAGTTAGGAATGGCCCGTTCTAGTTTGGAAACGCCCCATTCCAGTCTTGGGAACGGCTCATTCCGTTTTGGGAACAACCCGTTCTGGGCTATTAAAACACCCTTATTGGGCTTTGGGCCTTCTGATGTCATATCATGTTGTTTCCATGCTTTGGGAGCTCCTTTTCTTTGATAATAGAAGTCCATTCCCTTAATCTAAGGTATGAAAATTGTGGTGTTACAATTCTCCCCCCTTTTAGAAATTTCGTCCCCAAATTTATCAAAATTCTGAACAGATGAACTTCATGGATCTTGCTTTCTACTGCCAAATAACACTTTCCTAAATATTTCCCATCAAAACTATACTAGTAGAAAGTCACATGTAACCTCACTACCTCATTGATGTACAACTTTATCACTCTCTCTAAGGAATATCTATTATGAATAAGGGTAAAACAAGCAAACTTGGTGAGTCTATCCACTATAACCCAAAAAGAATCAAATTTCTTAAGCATCTTTAGGCAAACCTACAACCAAGGTCTATCTACACACCATCTCACTTCCAAAATGGGACGTCTAAAGGCTGTAAAAATCCTAAAGACTTCAAGTGTTCTACCTTAGACTTGACATAGTTTCTATCCTTGAACCCCAAAACACCATCAACTTGCACTCGTAAAGGGCTATCTATACCCTTACCAATCCTCTCCACTTGGCTCACTAAGAAAGGATCTAACTCTCAGCTTCTCTAATCTCATCCATTAATTCACTAGTCACTTTCAACATACTCAATTCAATTCTCCTAAGGGTAAGCTCACATACCAAACTTAAGTCTCTAAATTCTTCAATCAAATCCAACCTTTCAATCATTAAAGATGATAGGTGAATGGTCATCCTAATCAAGGCATCTGCCACAATATTAGTTTTACTTTTATGAGCCTCTAGAAGGATTAATCGCCTAAGTGTAAGTTCACTACGTACTCATACTCGGTCTCCAAGTCTTGTCACCAAAATGAATCAACTAATTAATTTTCTCCATTTTTCTTCAACAATCCATTCGTTACTCGAGTCATACCTAGTTTCACATTACTAGGAGTAATCTCACAAGTCAAACATAAATTCTTAGTCCGAGATAAAAGGTCCATCTCTCTAATCTTAAGGGAAGTTAACTGTAGAGGTTTCCTACTTAAATTAAACATCCACCACCATATTGGCTTTTCCTATATAACAACTAAGATTAAAATCCTAGTCCTTAAGAAACTCCAACTATCTCTTTTGTCTCATATTTAACTCCTTCGGGTCAAACGAATATTTAAAGCTCTTATGATCACTAAATACCTTGAGCTTAGAATCATATAGGTAGTGTCTCCAAATCCTAGTATAAATATTAAAACCGCTAACTTAAGGTCATGGGTAAGGTAATTCCTCTCACGAATTTTCAATTTTCTAGAAACATAAGCTATTACCCTTCCTTCTTGCATCAACACTCCACCCAAACCCATCTTAGAAGCATCACTGTATACCACAAAAGACTTACTAAAATCCGGTAATATAACACCAGACAATCTTTCCTTAAGAGTTTGGAAACTACTCTCACACTTATTATCCCACATAAAGGCAACTTTCACTTCTTGGTCAATCCAATCAAAGGTAATGATATCTTAGAAATTTCCTTAATAAATCTCATATAATAATAAGTTAACCTAAGAAAACTCCTATCCTCACTAACTGACTTTGGTATCTCCCACTTAAGCACAACTTTTACCTTAGATAGACCTACGTTATACCTTTGCTAGAAATTACAGGACCTAGAAAACTCACCTCATACAATCAAAAATCATACTCATATAACTTAGCATAAAGTTATCTTGGATATATCTTCACCCTCATCACCAATATAATGATATCACACCCTAAGGTTAGTCTCACTAAACACACAAACATTCACCAATTGTTCCATAAGGTCATTTATCCTCATATCAACATACAAGCATATCAAATCATATTAGAATACTTACTTTAAACATTCATATATATACCATCCCTAAGCATGTACGAATCAATCACCATTTACACCATATAGCATGCACATGAACCAACTTTACCTCATAACATCATACAACCTTAAACAACCTCTTAATCTACATGGTAACACCTCAGAACATCATAATAAAATCAGTTTTTATCCTTACATTGCCTAATAACTCAAAAATATCATGACACCATAGATATCCCTTCAAGAACTATCAAAGAAAATGATACATAGAGAGTTATACTCATCCAAATGATCTCAAACTTATCTAAAAAGAAATCTAAGAGAATAAGCTACAACTCTTATGAATACATGAGATTCTAAAAAGATGATCCTCTTAGCTAAAAATTCAAAAACCACAATAGATATATTCAGCGGTTATAGCTAGACCTCTGATCACCAAAGTAGCTATAGCTGGAGTTCTAGACCTCTGTTTTACCTAATTCCAGTTCCATTGGAAAGATAACGTCCAAGGCTACAATTTTTGTGAAGACTATAAAATCTAAATCTGATGGAAATATGCCAAGGCCAAGGAATCCAAGAGGTGATACTTTAAAAGAACCAAGAGGAATGGGATGATGTTGAAGATCTTTTCATATGTTGTGTATAAACTTGTACATAGTTTCCTTGTATAGGCTTATTTTTGCCTTTATATTTGTGAGGAATTTTATTTCATTTTATAGACCATTGTATATTGTTTCTAAGGTAGGTTACTTGGAGACTTTGACGCCATTTAACCTAACTTTGAAGTACAATCATTTTCTATTTTTTCAGTAGTAAAAGTGGGGTGGCATTTAGCAATGCTTGAGGGTGTGACTAGTAATTGGGCCAGAATTGGGCTAAGGAAAAATTTTACATATTGGACTCATTTTGCTCCTAATTTTTCATAGGTTTGATCTAGCTAGGTCTCATCATCTTTGGATGGACCTAACTAGACCAAACCAAACATTTTTGCAATTAATTCAAGGAGAAAAATGGAACCAAGGCCGCCTAGCTTGCCTTAGCTTCTACCTTTGGCCGAATTGCTTCTCACACTTGGAAGCCTTGAGAAGCTTGTGCTACAAGCTTCTCCTTGGCTTGCTTCCCAAGTAAGCTAAGTGAGAAGCTTGCTCCACAAGCTTCTTAACTAGCTTGGACAGTCAAGCAACTCAACCATTGTTAAAATTAGCTTGCTCCCTAAGCTACCTCCTTCTATATATTTGTAACTCTAACCTTTTCCCTCACTTTGGATGAATAATAATTATAATTTTCTCTCAAATTTTCTCTTCCAAAGACTTAGAATTTCGTGGAGAACTTTCTCCCCTAGGTTCCTTCACAAAGGTTTCCAACCTTTGTGCCTTGGTGCCTCAATCTTCTAGCTTCTTAAAGAAGCTATCGAACCTCCTTGTTGCTTCTCCACCATTGAAGCTTCTTCAAGGTGTTTCTCTCTTCATTGGCGTGTCAACCTCAAGAGAAGAAAGGTATTGAAGGTGGAGAGTGAAGAAGAACATCAACCACTTCTACTCACTTCCATCAAAATATGTCAATAACAAACTCGTACGGGCACAACAAAACTGCAATACAAACATCCCATGCGCCAGACAGCAAAGAGTGCACCAAAGTCCAAGACCACGAAAATATCTTATAACACTTCCATACTCACTCTTTTCCATCCCAAACTTATACCCAAGCTTCCCACCACAATCCTAAACCAAAGTAACTCACATATTCAACACAAAAGACTCAAAACTGAACTAAACCCACCTACAAACCAAATCATAAAAAAAAAAAAAGGTTAACATGCAAGCAACAAAATTCAAAGAAATCACCAATATTTCAATCTCTAATCAAGAATTCCCAAAATCCCACTTTTTAACATACAACCTCTTTGAATTCAATCGCTGCAGCTATAGGTTTCAGAAACTCTATCAACCATAAACTCTCAATACACTCGACAAATCAATGTCGCACCCACATCCAAGGTTCCAATAGTTTCTAGTTCATTAGGATGATGCTTCCTCCACTACTACTTGCACATATGATTACAACACAAGAGATACCACCCAACCACTACTTCTTACGCAAGTACGAAGTATCAAAACAAATAAGAAATCATAATAATGAAGAAAAGTAATAGAAATAACATCAACTAAGCTATATCATGTCTACTAGCCATATCTTAAGAAGAGAAACACCTAATTAAACAAAATAGCAACAACACCAAGAGAACAACATCATCATCATCATCAAGAAAAGCATAACCAAAGTACACAACAAAAAAAAACGTTTTCAAAGTACACAATGGAATCATGATAAACACATAACACACACGTTCGGTTTGAATCAACCAGGCTCTGATACCACTAAATGTGACACCCTCTACACCAACATACATATAGAATGATTATAAAACATATTCTTGGGTTAAATAAAAACTTTAGAATTAAAACAATGGTTCATTAACATAAGAGTAGAGAATTCACATTCATAAACTTAAAACGTGGTCAAATGTCGAATTTATAGAAAAATGAAACATGAATTTTTCCAAAACAATAATGAAATCCTAAACTAAGTCTAGCCATGCCCCGATGTCACATATCCTATCAGAGCATGCCCAACTGAAGCCTAAGCCTCATCACCAACATCCTCATGCTGATGATCATCAGCAACACAATTTAAACACATACAAAGAACAACAAGGGAGTGAGAAACATCTAACTCGGTTTCAAGTGTAAAAATAACAATTAGGTAACACACACAAATCATAACAAGCACAGTCATAGCTACACATTAATAAGGTGCAAATTCAAATTATACATACAATAGTAACACATACACAGTCATTCATCATGCAATGATGTTATGGACTTGACTGGTAGATCCATGCATGTAGCGTCATTCACTTGTCTCATAATCACATATCACGTGGTACGCTGCCGAAGCAACATACCTGGAGTAGTCTAGTTGTACATGTCGGCTCAACCGCGCACTCTCAACTAGAAGGATGTACTGTTAGGGTCTCGTCGGGATAGAGAAGCCGCGCAAGATACGTCCCATGCACCCAAATGGGAAGAACTAAGCCTTCCAAATTGCATTATCCCCTAGGACTCCCCCAAGAAGTTTTCACACTTGGAAGGCCTTCCCTAACGTTGTACTCCATATCGTACCCTATCACATAAATGCATATGATGCATGTCACACATTCACAAACTCATGGACTCATCACTTTACTTGTCATGGAATTTCATGTCTTATCTCATTTCATCACATTTCACATTCTCATAGTCATAGTGCTCACAATAGCACGTCATTCACATCATTCTCGGGTCATTTTATCTCATAATATCATATCACAAATCATATGTTCACTTTTCACATTTTCTCGTCATATTCACATAGTCTCATACAAGGAACTTCTAATAGTCATATATACCCAGAAATTATCCAAAACATGAATCCATCAGCAATTTTATATATAATGCCTCAAAATTCATCCAAAGATCATATCCCTAATTTTACTTCATAGGGTTTCCCACAAGAACTCACAGAGCACTCTAATTTATACCAAAACTTGTCTATTTTTGAAATTAAACACATATTCACACTCAACAAACATCAAGGAAAAAAACAGAAAAGTTAGAAGCCAAAACAGAAAACATTCAAAATTTGTCTGTTTCTCATAGGGTTTCCCGTAGGAACCCATAAGGAACTCTAATCCATGTCAAAACATATCTATTCTTGAAATTCAACACATATTTACACTCAACATCACTTAAGGAATGCAACAGAGCATTCAAAAAGCAAAATAGAAAACATTCATTTTTTGCCTGTTCCTAGAAACATGCATCAGGCAAGGGATTGAGGGCTAATCCTACTACCCAATAATTATTCTCACTCCCCCGAGCGAGGTTTCTCACTCCTCCCTTACCTGGATAAGCAAAAGACAAAGCTAGAGCAGAATCTGGTTGATTTCCTTCTCTTGGTTCTCCTTGGTCTTTAGAGAGTGTGTCTAGTGCCAGAGTTTTCTATTTATAGATGTCAAAAGTGGCCAGAATGACCTATTTCGGACCCGAAACGGGCCCTTCTAGATCTTTTCATCATGTGTTAAATTCGCATCTAGAATAGCCCATTATTAAACCAGAATGGCCTGTTCTAGAGTTGAGTTTAACTCATAACGGTCATGTTTGGAAGGACCCGTTCTCAACTAGGGTTTTATACTTTTTTTGTAGTTTGGAATGGCCCGTTCTAGTTTGGGAATACCCCGTTCTAGTTTTGGGAATTGGCCGTTTCATTTTGGGAACATCCCGTTTTGGGCTACTAAAACACCCTTATTGGGCTTTAGGCCTTCTGATGTCATATCATGTTGTTTCCATGCTTTGGGAGCTCCTTTTCTTTGATAATAGAAGTTCAGTCCCTTAATCTAAGGTATGAAAATTGGAGTGTTACAACTGACGTAAAAGACTGATTTTCCACTAGTATAATGATTTAGTCTTCATATTATCAATTAATTAAAATGCTTACGAATAATAGTTAATTAATAGCTTTATTTGTCTGTATGCCATGTCTTTGGGATGGTTATACAAGGACTTGATTTGATTTTGATTTTATTAGTTAGTAATATCGTATTTTATAAATGCCTCGATGAATTAATGTTTGACATGAAATTGCAAGAAAGGGTGTGAGGATTTAAGTAGAAGAATAATATATTAATGTTACATATAAATTAGTCATTTTTGTCTTAAAATTAAGTAAATAAAATAAAATTTAAAACTAAGAATGAGTAAGATAATTTTTTTTAGAGTTTAATGATTTTTATATCATCAATATTCCATTATAATGCTTCAAAACTGAATTCAACATCCAATATATATATATATATATATATATATATATATATATATATATATATTATTTGTTTAACTCACAGTTTTTTTAATGTTGAACTCAATTACATATTTAGGGACATGCTAATTAGATAAAACATTTTGGATATTTAAAGATAGTCTTAGAGGATAATGTTTGATGGGATGATCATACTGATGACAATATGATACAATTTTTTTCAATTAATGAATGAAAATCACAATTTAATATGCCATATGGATGTGTTTGGTGTGAGAATGTGGTTGGTTTACTTGGTGAGTTTTGGATGTTTGCATAAATGCTTTTATCATGACTATATTATAGTACGATTACGTAAATTATGATAATACTTCTAAGCTTTTCAATTTTTTTGATTATTCGCTTAAGAAAAATATGTTAAACTAAAACTATATTTGTGTTCAAATTGTAGGTGAACAGGTGGTGATTCAACTATTATAAGGGGAGTAGTACAAAAAAAAGAATCCGTTGATGTAGAAAATAATATTATTGATTATATGTTAACTAGTTTATTTTAGTTGAAACTTAAACTTTAGACATTAAATTATGTAATGAATGATTTATTCACATTTATAATATGTTGTGTATATATTTTGTTGATATATTTTGTGTGTGTATATACATATAGAGACACACTCTTTAATATTATTTAAATTTGATCTATTTTTAAATAGTTGTAATAATTAAATTGGTTCTATCAATACTAACTTTTTAAAATAATGTATAATTGTTAATAAAAATAAATTTTAACATATATAATTTTATAATGATGCACGTTATTAAGAAATGGTAATTTATGGCCATGACTTTTGTTATTAAGAAAAATTTTAATTGTCGACAAAAGATACCTTATTATAACAAATTTAATTGTTAAGAAAATATATTCAAATGTAGCAATATTAATTATTCAAAAAAGGTTATATTATCCTAGCAATTTTTATTAATGAGAAATGTTTTCTTTTGTAGTGACAATAGTCGTTAGAATATATACAATATAGCAACGACTATAGTGGTTAGTACAAATTACTAATAGCAACAATAATTGTGCCAAATTATAATGACAATTGTGGTTGCTAATGTATAAGTAGTGACAAAGACATCAAATGTTATTGCAAAATGTTTCGCAACAATAGTTCTTTTAGCGACATGCAACGACAATTTTTCATTGGGACAACATTTTTTACCAACGACAATTAACATTTGTCAATAACAAATGTCGTTGGGAATGACCTTCCTTCTTGTGGGGATATAGTGAAGCCGCACAAATTACGTCTCATGCATACAAACAGACGAAACTAAGAAATCTAAATCGTGCTATCGCCTAGGACTCCACAAGTTGTTACACAAGGAGGGTCTTCCCTAACAGTGTACTCCACATCGTGTCCCACACATAAATGCATATGATGCATGTCACATAATCACATTGTCACGGACTCATCACTTCATGTTATTCATCACTTTATCACATTACACAAATTTTCACATTTATACATATAATCACACTACTTATTTGGTACAAATACTCTAATATACATCTAGAATACGAATCAACACACAATTTATTCTTAAACACGTCAATTCATGCCAATTAATCATATTCGTAATAGTTTCCCGTAGGAACCCATAGATCACTTTAAATAATATCAAACATATCAATTATTGAAATTGAATACACATCCACACTCAAAATCACACAAGAAACATAATTGAACAATCAGAAAGCAAAACATAAAACATTCATGAAGTACCCGTTCTTATAGGCATACATCGGACAAATGATTGGGGGACAATCCTATTATCAAACATATCAATTATTGAAATTGAACACATATCCACACTCTAAATCACACAAGGAACGCAACAGAACAATAAAAAAAATAGGAAACATTCATTAAGCACTTATTCCTATAGTCATGCATCAGGTAAAGAATTTAGGGCCAATCCTTCTATCAAACATATCAATTATTAACATTGAACACAAATCCACACTCTGAATCACACAAGAAATGCAATAGAACTATCAAAAAACAAAATAAAAAACATTCATTTAGGTACTCATTCCTATAGGCATACATCAAGCAAAGGATTGGGGGCCAATCCTACTATACAACAACCATCCCAGTGAAGTTAGCGGAAAAACACATAGAAGGGGGGGTTGAATGTGTGTGTGTGCGAGAATGAAGGAATTTTAAAACCATTTCCACGAAGAGACTCTTTTCTATCTAAAAACAATATTATCTTAAACACTTAAAAAAACTGTGCAAGGTTGGCTCAACAAAAGATTTTCTGTCTAAGGGTTTATCGTCTGCACAAGGAAAATGTTTCTTAAAAAGAAAATGTTCTTTAACATAATAAGTTACGCAAGTATATTTTTCGTCTGAAGATAGTTGTATTGAAAAATAATTGGTGGAAGAAATTTTTGTATGATATAATAGCTAAATAAAATTTTGTCTGAAAATAGATAAAGATTGCAAAAGAGTTTTATACTGGTTTGCTCGACTTGAGCTACATCCAGTCTCCTTCAATTGAAGGGTTCCACTAATCACAACGGATTACAAGTATTATCAACCACTTCTGGTTCGTCAACTTCACGTGTCGACACTAGTATTATTAAACCACTTCTGGTTCCCCAAGTATTGTCAACCACTCTTGGTTCTTCAACTTCACTTGTCCATGCTAGTATTGTTAAACCACTTCTGGTTCACAAAGTATTCTCAACCACTCCTGGTTTTCCAAGTATTCTTTCAAGTAGCCTCTCCAGGCTTTACAATAGATGAATGGTTTGAGTGTGTGTATAACTCTCACAGAGAGGATAGGATAATTTCTACACTCGCTAAGGTATTCAACCTTAGTTTTACAAAGATGTGTATTTTGAGTGTGTGTGTTACTCTCACAAAGAGGATAGGATAATTTCTACACTCACTAAGATAAGTTATCTTAGATCTACACAGATATGCAAGATTCTACAGGAAGAGATTTAATGTTCGCTTTTGCTTATTGCTCATTTTCTTCACTTCTATACTGTTTTCTTGTTTTGTCTAGATATTTATAGCCTTGTGATGAATCTGGCCGTTGTTTGAATTTGAAAGTGTTTGTTAGAGTTAAGCTTCCCGTTGGTGCAGATAGTGGTTCGTTCATGGCTACATAGATCTTTCATTTAATGCATTTGATCTTGCATTAAATGTTTGCTTGCTATTCTTACCGGAGATCGGTCGTAGGGGACGATCTGCTGGGTAAGATCGGCGAGCCTCCTTCACTGGTACCCTTGGTGCTCCAAGATGGGGGTGGTACCTGCAAAAGAGACTCCAATGCTAAAGTTAGGATTTGTGGAAGTATGAGTCTCGTATAAGTAATGCACGTACCTTGGTGTGGATTAGGGTTTCGTTGGGCCTTGGGCCCGAGATTAGTTGTGACCTGTTTAAATGTCAAGCTGACATCGCCTAGCGTGTGTCCGAGGTCACTTTGCGCTAAGATGCCGAGTTTGAGCTCGGCATGGCGGTACGGATAGTACACTAGCCCCACGAGCTCTGAAGACCGTAGGTCGAGGAGTTAAGACCGAGCTCCTCAAGGGGCTGTCAAGATGCCATGTGTCATGTCTGTTGCCTCATTCCCATAACGCGTGGGCGGCGTGTTAATGGGGAGTGACGGTTACACAATGATGACCTGTGCTCGTCATAATGGGGGTCATTAAGTGTGTCGTCAGTTATGCCCCCTGACTGACACGTGTTGTGGCTGTTTGGGTTTTGGAAAACCCCTTTTTTCTTTCTCTCGCACCCTTTCCCATTCACTTTACTCTTTTTCGCTCTTTCAGCTTCTTGCGCACACCGGTTTCATTCTCTTTTGTCGCTCTCCATCTTTGCTTTCCCTGTTTCCTTTCTCCTCCGTTGCTATTTTTGGCAACTGAGTTCTCCTCCTTCCTTGTTGTTCTTTCATTTGTCAAAGGAGTACCAGGTACTTCAATTTCTCTGTTCTTTCTTTCTTCTCC
The DNA here is from genome assembly GCF_000230855.2 of Cajanus cajan. NCBI lineage: Eukaryota > Viridiplantae > Streptophyta > Magnoliopsida > Fabales > Fabaceae > Cajanus > Cajanus cajan. The sequence goes on from NC_138518.1 coordinate 21,310,396, forward strand.
AATCTTCCTCCTCTTCGAGTCTTTTGTTTTCTTGATGGCTGGAGAAAGTGGTGCCGGGTCTTCCGCGCCTACCAAGGGCAAAGGTAAGGCGCGCGGTCAGGCGGTGGCTATCGGAACGACCGCCGCCGAAAAGAAGAAGGTGGAGAACCTGCCTAAGGATCTCGTCCCTGGCGTTCCTGGCTATGACTGGGTCAGGCGCGACGTGGGGGAGTTCCAGAGCGTGTTCAAGTCGTTCCTGGAGATCAATGCGTTTCGAAGAACGCATAGGATCTGTGAATCTTCTGTCTCCAAGTTTATCCGTCTCGAGCCGTGATGGAAATCTAATCCCCAAAGATCCCTTTGGAAGAGGTAAGACCAAGAAGGGTGAAGGTTGATCTAAGGAGTCTCCATTGCACATACTTGTATAGTTGATTTCTTGTCCTTTGTATATAGTAGATACTTGTATAGGAGTATTTTTGCCTTTGTATTTGAGAGGCACTTTATTTGCTTTTAGTAGCTATTGTATAATGTTTCTAGGGTAGGTTACTTGGGCACTTTGACTCCATTTAACCTAACCTAGAAATACACTCTTTTCTTAGTTTTCTAGTAGTAGGATTGGAGTGGCATTAGCAAGCTAGAGAGTGTCACTAGCAAGCTAGAGAGTGGTACTAGCAATTTAGCCAAAAGGTGGTCTTAGGCTAAAATTTTCATATTGGACTCATTTTACTTCTAATTTTTCATAGATTTCATTTAGCTAGGTTCCATTCACATTGGATGAACCTAACTAAACCAAATTATCAAAATCAAAACCGAATGGAGTAAAATAAATCCAAAGAGCCGCCACCTAGGATGTGTTCACACTTGGCCGGATTTTGTGTTCACACCTTGGCCGGATTGTTTAGCCTTTCTCAAGCTTGCAAGCTTGAAGCACAAGCTTCTCCTTAGCAAGCTTACCAAGCAAGCTAAGTGAGAAGCTTGCTCTCCAAGCCTCTTGACCTTGGACGGTTTAGCTAGACCCAACCATGGTTCCTAGTGAACCATGGTTAAGGCTAGCTTACTCTCTAAGCTTTCTACTCCTATATACTTGTAATCCTTTCATTGTAAGACACTTTTGGATTTATAGAGAATTGATTTCTAAAAATATTGTTCAGATTACTCTCTCCTAAAAGTCCCTAAACCTCTTTGATATTCATCCAATTCTCTTATCCCTTCATAGAAGAGTGTGGTGAGAATTGAAGTGGCTTATCTCTTCATCAAGGACTGGCGCCTCTTGGGAGTGTTCTCCACCAAACCGTGGTGGTTCTAAGGTCTCCTCCTCCCTTGGAGACCTTAGCCAAGCCTAGGAAGAATCAAGGAGCCAAAGATCTAGGGAGGAACTTGAAGAGGATTCACATCAATCCGGATTCTCCAAGCAAGTTTCCATCAAGCCGTGTCGGCCCGACGAGCGTGTTTATATGGGGAGTTCTTTTGACCCTCCCCATTTTTATGTATATCAGTGTCTTTATAGGGATTTCGGTGTTTGTCTTCCTTTTAGTCAATTTGAGTGTGACTTTTTGAATTTTATTAACTCGGCTCCTTGCCAGTTACACCCCAATAGTTGGGGTTTTTTGAGGGCTTTCCAAGTCCTGTGTTCGGCCTTGGGGATAGAGGTATCTCTGCCCGTTTTTCTTCATTTTTACCAGTTGAAAATGGGCGTTCCTCCCTATGGTTTGATGTCCTTGAATGGGAGCAAGGCTGGGGGTCTTTTTTCCCTTTACTCCCAGTCGTATAAAAATTTCAAACAAGAGTTTTTTCGGGTGGCACTTGTAGACGTCGACCCTTTAGAGGATGGGGCATTCTACTTCGGTGGGTTACCGAGGTTCCCCTTCTACTGGCGGCCGGTCCCGGCTAGGTTTCACGGAGTGGGGGAGTTGAAATTGACGGCTTCAGAGTCAGCCGCCATTGAAAATCTTGAAGTGCTTCCTCGCCTGCTGGATTACAAGCTCGTCCTGTCGCTTGCAAACTCGGCGTACAAGGAGAGGGGCTTAGAGAGTGAGTATCCCGTCTTTCTTAGATTGTTAGGGTTTGTGAGAACTTGTTTTGTTGATGTGTTTGTTCTTTGTGTTCGCAGGCATAATGGGCAGGAACAAATGGCATGAGTTGAAGCACCGCTACAACATCGCCGAGATCCAGGTTCCAGAGCCTCAACAGGAGGAGGTGTCCCCCTTGAAGACTAACAGGAAAAGGAAAAGGGGAGGGAATGAGGTCGGGGGGACCTCCGCCCCTCGGGATGTTAAGGAGGTGACCTCCAAAGCTGCTGACGCTAACGTAGTGGACCTCACCGGGAGTCCGCCGACCGAGGAGGTTCCTCAAGAGGCCACCGAGGAGATGGCGCAGGCTGCTGAGCGGGTTGCTCAGGCTGCCGAGGTGGTGACCCAGGTTGTTGAGCAGGTCGCCCAGGCTGCCGTGATGAGTACCTCGCTTTTTGTGTTTCTTTTATCTTTTATGTTGTTCTTTTGTCTTTTGACATAGGGTCGTTTTCTACAGGCAGGGGATGCTGCTGAGACCCCGGCAACTCCGAGCTCGGAGGTGCTCGAGGCAGGTGCTCCTATTGCTGAGCAGGGGACGCTTGTTGCCGTTTCTATTGCTACGAAGGATCGCGTCAAGGGGCCAAGTTCCGAGGTCCCGATGCCTACTCCAGCGACGTCGGTGCTGTCATCCGGTCTGCCTAAGGGGGCCCCTAAGAGCTAGTATCTCGCCCACCGCTTCGAGAAGGATCGTCCTATGTCGCGGCTGGACCACATGAGCGCCTCAGCGGACATAGACTCTCTGTGGAGTGCGGGGGTGACCGCAGAGAAGTTCTTCCCAAAAGGCTCACTGAGTAAGGCCGATCAGGCTATGATCAAGACGGCCAGGCTAGTGGAAAGCCTTGATTCTGTAGAGGTCTTCCTGTATAGGGCCATGGGCATTGTTGACAATTGGAAGCAAAAGTGGTCCAAGCAGCAGGAGGACTTGGCGAGGTTGAGGGGTCGAGTTCAGCCTTTAAGGGAGGAGAACAAGGCCCTGAAAGAGGAGAACAAGACTCTAGGTGCCGCTCTTGGCGAAGCGAAAATGCAGAGGGAGGCCGAGCTTCGAGCTGCAAGGGGAGACCTCGCGAGGGTTCAGAAGTTTCTAGAGATTGCCTTGCGGTCCAACGAGACTTATGCCTCCCAAGTGGGTGAGCTGCAGGAGCTCGCTGCCTCATCCCGAGGTCGGGTACGCTTCTTGGAAGATGAGGTGACGTCTTCCCGTTGTCGGGTGCGCTCTTTGGAGGATGAAGTGACATCTCTGAAGAGTGAGTTGGTGGTGGCGGCTGAGAAACGCCTTTGCGACGAGGTCCTTCTCGGTGGCAAAGAGGAGAAGGTTGCCGCTTTGAGAGTGGACCTTGCGAAGCTGGAGGCGGAGAGGGCGGTGCTGGAGAAGAAGCTGGAGGAAACTGAGCGGGCTATCGTGGTTGAGCATAAGAGGGGTTTCCTCAAGGCAGCTCGCCAGGCAAGGCTACTTGCACCGAGGTTCGACTTCTCCGCCATGCATGTGGAGAAAGTGGTTCGCTTTGGGAAGCTGGTGAAGGAGGACGACCTCGAGGACAACTCAAGTGAGAATGCCTCTGCTTAGGCCTCTTTTGTAATATTTTAGCTTATTTTTTATTCCTCTAAATTCATGTATTGAACTCATGAAAATGTTGTGTATATATTGTTTTCTCGTAATTTTGACAGTTCTTTTATTTTCAAACTTTTGTGTTTTGTGCTTTTCCGAGGCCCAAATTTGGCCTGACGTGACTCACTTGTTTTGGTGTTCGAACCTAACTTTAAAAAAAATGAAATAAATTGTATCAAGATTCGAACTTGACCTTGGCTTTAGAGTGAAATAGGTCGTGTTAAGGTTCGGACTCGACCTTGACTTAGGGTGGATAAAGTCCTATTAGGGTTCGAACTTGACCTTGATTTGACGTAAGGTAACTCTTGTGAAGGTTCGAACTTGACCTTGAGTTGATCATGCTGGGGTTCGAACTCGACCTCGTCTTGACGTGAGGTAACTCTTGTGAAGGTTCGAACTCGACCTTGAGTTGATCATGCTAGGGTTCGAACTCGGCCTCGACTTGACGTGAGGTAACTCTTGTGAAGGCTCGAACTTGACCTTGAGTTGATTATGCCGGGGTTCGGATTGAAGTAGAATGAATTGTATGAAGATTCGAACTCGACCTTGAATTTAGTGTAGTATGAATAACATCAAGGTTTGGACTCGACCTCGGATTTTGGCGAGACGAATTCGAGGTTCGTGCTCGACCTTGATTAAAAGCGAGATAAGTTGGACCAAGGTTCGAACTCGACCTCGGTGTAAAGTAAAATAAGTTGTGTCAAGGTTCGGACTCGACCTCTGTTTAGCATAAAACATTTTATGGTAAAATGATGCGAGACTAAGAAAATATGAATGGAACAAAATGAGTCATTTTATTGATTGTTTGTATGTGCCTCGTTAAAAACCCTCTCAGCCAAAACCCATTTTTCTATTTTTTGGGATAAAAGACTGAGGCGGGAAAAGAGTGCACAACTCATTCATACAAAATTAACTGAAGTAAAACTTGAGATGCGTAGCATTCCAAGTTCGCGGTATAAATTTTCCGCTGAGTTCTTCTAGTCGGTATGCTCTATTCTCCAAGTCTTCTACAGCTCGGAATGGGCCACCCCAGGTGGATGCAAGCTTTCCGTCTGACGTGTCCTTCCGTGTTTCGCCTAGCAATCGCCACACCAAGTCGCCAGCTCGAAAAGAGCGAGGTCGCACTCGCGTATTGTATCTTTTGGAAGCTCGAAGCTTGCAGGCTTCTTCGTGGATTTGAGCTTCGTCTCTGAGCTCGTCAATTAAGTCAAGGTCAGCTACTAACTCTTGAGTGTTCTGCTCGCTGTTGAAGACTTGGCGTCGATGAGATGTCTCTCCGATTTCCACTAGGATCATTACGTCAGCTCCGTAAGTCAACCTGTAAGGCGTTTCTTGCATTGTTGACTGGGGGGGTGCAATGATACGCCCAGAGGATGTTGGGGAGCTCGTCGTCCCACTGTCCTTTAGCGTTCCCTAGCCACTTCTTCAGTTCTTGGAGGATGACCTTGTTGGCTGCTTCGACCTGGCCATTGGTCTGGGGGTGTTCCACTGAGGTCGGGAGATGCTTGATACCGAGCTCATGGAGGAAATCCTCGAAGCCTTGTGCGATGAACTTCCTGCCGTTGCCGGTAACGAGGGTGTGAGAGAATCTGAATCGGCAAACAATATTCCTCCAGGTGAATCTCTGCACATTTTCGGTGGTGATTTTGGCGAGTGGGCATGCTTCGATCCACTTGGTGATGTAGTTGATTGCCACTAGGAGGAACTTGAGTTGACCTTTCGCGGGGGGAAATGGTCCAAGGATCTCCATTCCCCACTGGGAAAAAGGCCATGACAACATCATCTGGTAAAGACTTTCGGCTGGTTGCCGATGTGTGTTGCCGAACTGTTAACACTCCTTGCACCTTTGTACGTAGGTTTGGCAATCCGACTTCAAAGTGGGCCAGTAGTATCCATCTCGGAGTACCCTGGTCGCCATTGAGCGTGCCTCGGAATGCATGCCACATATACCTCGGTGGATCTCCTCGACGACATAGGCCGCTTGGGGTGTAGTCAAGCATTTGAGCAGTGGGGTGGAGATGCCACGCTTTAATAGTTCATCGCTAACAATTACGAATTTAGCCGATCTGACTCTCATCTTTTGAGCTTCATCTTTGTCTTGGGTAAAGTTCCTGACTTCAAGTAATTCCAAATACCTGTCATCCATCCCAGTTCTTCGTTGTTGCTGGTGTTGACGATCTTATCGTCCAAGCTGGGTGAATGCAAGGTCTTGGATGATGGTTCGATGTTGTCCAGGTCGCTTGGAGCTGGCGAGCTTTGATAGGAGGTCGGCCCTGGTATTTTTCTCTCGCGATACGTGCTGTGTGGTGAATTCGTCGAAAGACAAGATCTGGTGGGATGCGACGTGGAAGTACCGCTGTAGAAGAATATCCTTAGCCTGGTACGTCCCGCTGAGTTGTTCCACAATGAGCTTTGAGTTACTGTTGCAACTCACTCTTCGGGCTCCGAGGTCGCAAGCCTTAGTCCTACGAGGAGTGCTTCATATTCCGCCTGGTTGTTGGTCATTTTGAAGCTGAACTTGAGGGATTGCTCCAAAGTGACCCGATTTGGTCCCTCCAAAATGATACCTACACCACCTCCTTTAGAGTTGGAAGATCCATCGACGTGTAAGGTCCATACCTGTGATTCATCGGCCAAGGTTGGAGTCAGTTTGGCCATGAAGTCAGCCAAACATTGAGCTTTCAAAGCGCCACGACTTTCGTACTGGATGCTGAACTCTGACAACTCGACTGACCATGCAATCATCCGCCCGGCGAGCTCTAGCTTTCTTAGGATTTGCTTTATGGGGTAGTCGGTCTTGACTATCACCTGGTGACTCTCGAAGTAGGGTCGGAGGCGTCGAGCTACGGTGACAAGTGCCAGTGCCAGTTTCTCGATCATTTGGTATCTTTTCTCCGTGTCTTGGAGGACTCGGCTGATGAAGTAGATCGGCGTCTATACTTTCTGGTGCTCTTGTTCTATAACTACACTTATGGCGCTTTCTGCTACAGCTAAGTAGAGGAGGAGGTCGATTTTGTGATCTGGCCTCTGCAGGATTGGCGGGGTTGCGAGAAAGGTTTTGAAGCTTCGAAAAGCTTCCTCGCACTGTTCCATCCACTCAAAGTTTTTTGGTTTTCGTAGCAAGGTGAAGATTGGCCCTACTTTCTCCGTGAGTCTGGGCATGAAACGGGACAGTGAGACCAACCTTCCTGCCAGGTGTTGAACTTCCTTCACTGTTTGAGGACTCTGCATCTGGATGATGGCTTGGCACTTCTCCAGATTGGCTTCAATTCCTCTGCTGGTGATCATGAATCCAAGGAACTTACCTCCCTGGACACCGAAGACGCATTTCTCTGGATTGAGACGCATATTGTGTCTCCTGATCTGGCCAAACACCTCGGCGAGGTCAGAAGCATGGTCCACAGTTGAGGTGGTTTTGACCACCATGTCGTCAACATAGACTTCCATTTTCTGCCCAATCTGCTGGTAGAAAACCTTGTCCATCAGTCGTTGGTAAGTGGCTCCTGCATTCTTGACACCGAAGGGCATCACCTGGTAGCAGTAATTGGCGTGATCGGTGATGAAGGATGTATGCACTTCGTCTGGTGGGTACATCATTATTTGGTTGTACCCGGAGTAGGTGTCGAGAAAACTGAGAAGGGCGTGCCCGGATGCTCCGTCAACTAGCCTATCGATGCTCGGCAAAGGATACGAGTCCTTGGGGCATGCTTTGTTTAGGTCGGTGTAGTCGACGCACATGCGCCACTTCCCCGAGCTCTTCTTTACTAGAACCACATTTTCTAGCCACGTGGTGTATCTGACCTCACGGATGAAGCTGACATTCAGTAACTTCTGCGTCTCGGTGATGATGGCTTCTCGCCTTTCGCCACCAATCTTCCTCTTCCTTTGGGCCACTGGCCTTGCCTTCTTGTGGATTGCCAACCTGTAACAGATGAAGTTAGCATCTATACCTGGCATGTCGGCGCTAGACCACGCAAAGAGGTCGGCGTTCTTGGCGATTTCGGCTTCGAGCTGTTGCCGTAACTCCGGGCTCAACTGCCTGCTAATCTTCGTGCATTGCCTCGGGAGTTTTCTGATCTAGAGGTCATCGAGCTCGTCGATGGGGCTCGGTTGCTCATCATGGGAATTGGACCTCGGGTCAAGGTCATTGATCTCCGCGTGAGTGATGTGAGCCACCGTAGGGAGATCACCCTTGCATCGCTCACCGGACGAGGAGATTTTCAGACTCTCAGTATAGCATTGTCGAGCTCTCTTCTGGTTTGCCTTGACGGAAATAATCTTCCCATCGCTCCCTGGGAATTTCATGGTGAGGTGTGGGGTAGACACCACTGCTCCGAGTTGGTTCAAGGTCGGTCTCCCAATGATTATGTTGTAGGAGGTGTTGGCTTCCACGAGGAGGTATCGGACCATAATCTGCCTTGTGTCTGGAGAGGTCCCGAAAGTTGTCAGCAGGTCCACGTATCCCCGAGTGTGTACTCGCTCTCCTGCAAAACTGACTAGGGGCTCCGTGTGAGGTTGGATGAGAGAGTGAGGGATATCTAACCTGAGGAACGTCGGCCAATACAGGACGTTAGCCGAGCTCCCTTGGTCAATCAGTGTCTTGTGGACCTCCCAATTAGCTACCTCCACGGCGATGACCATGGGGTCATCTTGGTTGGGGCTGATGCTAGCATAGTTGTCGTCGGTGAAGGTGATCGGTGGTGAGCTTTGGTGCGATGCCGAAGTAATAGAGTGGACGCTATTGATGTTACGCAGGCGTCTCTTCCGGGCCGAGCTGCTGGCACTTCCCCCTGCGAAACCAGCATTTTGCTGAGATGATAGAACTAGTTGAAGGAGATTGATGTTCCTTCAAAACTTCCATGCTTGGACCGTGATGCTTCTTGAGGTTGACCTTAGATGAAGCTTGAAACTCCACGAAAAGAAGCTTCCATGGAGGAGAAGCCTGGAATGAGGTTCGGTTACTTCAAGCTTGTTGTAGAAGCTTGATGAACCAAAGCAAAGTTTGAATAAACTTTGAGAGAACCTTAGAGAGAAATTTCCCTTCAGTTTTGGAGACTCTTGAGTGAGAGAGAAAATCAGATTTCTATTCTCAATTTGTTCAAAAGTGAGTACAAGAGAGGTATTTACAAATATACAGGGAGAGGTAGCTTCTAGGAGAAGCTAACCTTAACCATGGTTCACTAGGAACCATGGTAAGGTAAGCTTTAACTCCCATGGTTTAGCTAGCTTGTAGGAGAAGCTAACCTTGACCATGGTTCACTTAAGAACCATGGTAAGGTAGGCTTAACCTACTAAGGTTTAGAAGCTTGCAAGGCAAGCTTCAAACCTTGAAGGAAAGACAAGAAATTCGGCCAAGAACAAGGAAGAAAGGCATCGGCGGCCTTGGCTCGTTTTGGCTCCATGAATTAATTCAAAAATATTTGATTTGGTTTAGTTAGGTTCATCATATGATGATGAGACCTAGCTAAATCAAATCTCTGAAAAATTAGGTGCAAAATGAGTCCAATATGCAAAATTTTGCCTAGGCCCAGTTCTGGCCCAATTACTAGTCACACCCTCAAGCATTGCTATATGTCACCCCTTTTTCCCTACTGAAAAAATACAAAATGAATGTATCAACTAGGGAGGTTAAATGGAGTTAAACTCTCCAAGTAACCTACCTTCAAATCAATATACAAACACTAGAAAAAGCAAATAAAGTGCCTCACAAATACAAAGGCAAAAATAACCTATACAAGAGACTATGTGAAAACTATACAATATATACAAGTAGAACTAGGCCTTCTCTTCATGATATAGCATTCCAAGTGAAGAATACCTTAGGCTTGGCAAGTCCACTAGTCTTCACAAGGTCCAACTCTTCTTGGATTCTTCTAGCCATAGCTCTAGTGACTGGGCCCTTGGCCCATGGTCTATCATCCCCTCCTTCTTGAGAAGGATTTGTCCTCAAATCTGTAGGTTCATCTTCCTCATCATAACCTGCAAAAGGAATAAGATCACTCACATTAAAAGTGTTACTTATTCCATAATCACTGGGAAGATCTAATTTGTAGGCATTATCATTGATTCTTTGGAGGACTTGAAAGGGACCATCTCCTCTTGGGTTGAGTTTATACTTCCTTTGAGAAGGAAACCTTTCCTTTCTCAAATGAAGCCAAACCCAATCCCCTTCCTCAAAAATGAGGTTTTTCTTACCTTTTCTTCTTTCTAAAGCAGTTCTCTCATTTTGTTGTTGTATATGAGTTTTAACCTTCTCATGTAATTTCTTAACAAATTCAGCCCTAGATACCCCTTCTTTATGAAAGTAATGAGAAGAATTTGGTAGGGGTATTAGGTCCAAAGGAGTAAGAGGGTTAAAACCATACACAACCTCAAAAGGTGAGATTTTGGTAGTCTTATGGACTACCCTGTTGTAAGCAAATTCAATATGGGGCAAGTACTCATCCCAAGACTTATGGTTACCCTTAAGGACTGCCCTTAACATTGTAGATAGGGATCTATTAACTACTTCTGTTTGCCCATCAGTTTGTGGGTAACAAGTAGTAGAGAAAAGCAATTTAGTTCCTAGCCTACTCCAAAGAGTTTTCCAGAAATGGCTAAGGAACTTAGTATCCCTATCTGAGACAATGGTTTTGGGTAGACCATGAAGACTAACCACTTTCTTGAAGAAGAGTCTTGCAATGTTGCTTGCATCATCTATTTTGTGGCAGGGTATAAAGTGGGCCATTTTACTAAATCTGTCCATTACCACAAAAATCGAATCCATGCCTCTCTGGGTCTTGGGCAAGCCCAAAATAAAGTCCATACTGATATCAACCCATGGAGAGTTAGCAACAGGCAAGGGTGTATAGGTGCCATGAGGCATTACTTTAGACTTTGCTTGTAGACAAGCTATACATCTAGAGCAAAACCTCTCAACATCCCTTCTCATATGGGGCCAAAAGAATTTTTCTTTTAGAAAACTTAGAGTCTTTTCAACTCCAAAGTGCCCCATGAGACCACCCTCATGACTTTCTCTAACAAGGAGTTTTCTAATAGATCCTTGGGGTATACAAATTCGTCCTTCTTTATATAGGTACCCCTCAGAAATATAGAAACCTCCTTGAGGCTTAACCAAGCATTGGGTATAATTTTCACTAAACTCTGAGTCATTGGAATATAATTCCTTAATGTGATCAAATCCCAAGATTTGATATCCAAGGGAGATCAACAAAGTGTGTCTCCTAGAAAGGGCATCAACCACAATATTATTTTCCCCTTTCTTGTACTTGATCACATATGGGAATTGTTCCAAAAACTCTACCCACTTAGCATGCCTTTTATTTAGTTTGCCTTGACCCCTCAAATACTTAAGTGACTCATGGTCACTATGAATGACAAACTCTTTGGGAATAAGGTAGTGTTCCCAAGTTTGAAGGGCCCTAACCAAAGCATAGAGTTCTTTGTCATAGGTAGGGTAGTTAAGAGAGGCACCTTTAAGTTTTTCACTAAAATAAGCAATAGGGTGCCCACCCTGTAACAAAACCGCCCCTATGCCAACTCCAGAGGCATCACATTCTAACTCAAAAGTTTTTGAAAAATCAGGTAGAGCTAGAAGTGGTGCATGGGTAAGCTTATGCTTTAAGGTTAAGAAGGCATTTTCTTGTTTCTCTCCCCATATAAATTCCACATTTTTCTTGACTAAGTCATTTAATGGGGAGGAAAGTGTGGAGAAATTAGGAACAAACCTCCTATAGAAGCTTGCCAAACCATGGAAGCTCCTAATATCTCCAACACTTTTAGGAGTGGGCCATTCTTGGATGGCCTTGATTTTCTCGGGGTCCACATGAACCCCTTTTTTACTAATGATAAACCCTAGGAAAACAACACTATCTACACAAGATGTACATTTCTCTAAATTACCAAAAAGTTGGTTTTTCCTAAGAATATTGAAAACTTGCCTTAAGTGTCCTATGTGATCACTTAGGCTCCTACTATATATGAGAATATCATCAAAATAAACTACAACAAATCTACCTATACAATCCCTTAGAACATGATTCATGAGACGCATAAAGGTACTAGGAGCATTGGTTAGCCCAAAAGGCATCACCAACCATTCATATAATCCAAACTTGGTCTTGAAAGCGGTTTTGCATTCATCACCCTCTTTAATTCTTATTTGATTATAACCACTTTTAAGATCAACTTTGGAAAATAGGATGGCTCCATGAAGCTCATCTAACATGTCATCAAGTCTAGGGATAGGATGCCTATACTTCACAGTGATGTTGTTGATGGCCCTACTATCACAACACATTCTCCACTTGCCATCCTTTTTGGGAACCAACAACACTGGAACAGCACAAGGACTTAAGCTCTTTCGAACCCAGCCCTTTTCCAACAACTCTTGGACCTGAGACTCAATTTCTTTTGTTTCTTGGGGGTTGGTCCTATAGGCAGGCCTATTAGGTAGACTAGCCCCAGGCACCAAATCAATTTGATGTTCTATTCCTCTTGAAGGAGGAAGGCCCATTGGACCCTCGGGAGGAAATAGATCATCAAACTCTTTTAAAAGTGTTTTTACCCCCTTAGGTAAAGTCTCATGTCCACTAGATGTGGCAGTGCAAGAAAGAGTTCCTTTACAGAGAAGGATATAAGAGGGTTGTTGAATCAAGAGGGTTTGTTTAGAAATTACATTCTCTTGATTAACAACCTCTAGGGAGGGAACTCCTTTCTCCCTAGATTCCTTTCTATCCTTAGTTTTCATGGACTTTTTTTTTTCCTCTTTTTTTTTAAATATTTTTTCTCTATCTCTTTTGAGTTTCATTTGTGCTTGATCCTCAGCCACCTGTTGAGGAGTAAGAGGATGAAGCACAAATTTCTTTTCTTTATGTGTAAAGGTAATCTCGTTAGTAAGGCCATTATGCATGGTTTTCTTATCAAATTGCCATGGCCTTCCTAATAAGATATGACAAGCTTCCATTGGTACTACATCACATAGAACCTCATCCTCATAATTCCCAATGGAAAGCTTGACCTTTACTTGTTGGTCAACTGCTAAGTCACCATCCTCATTAATCCAATGGAGTTGATAAGGTTTAGGATGTGGACTAGTAGTTAAACTCAACTTTTCAACCAGCCTAGTGCTACAACAGTTGCACCATGAACCACTATCAACAATGAGAGAACATGCATTTTTTGAAACTTTGCATCTAGTGTGAAATATGTTCTCCCTTTGTGATAGAGTATCACTAGGTTGGTTGTTGAGGAGTCTCCTAATCATTAAGAGCTCCCCTTCATAAGGAAAAGTAGACTCTACACCTTCCTCTTGCTCACTTGCTTCTTCCTCACTATTACTAGAGGAAGTAGTAGCCTCATCTTGGCTACTATAAATGTCATGCCCCCTCATGATCATGACCTTCTTTGTGGGGCATTGGGAGGCAATGTGGCCTCTCCCTAAACATTTAAAGCATTTAATATCACTAGTCCTAGAACTAGTGTGTGTAGTGTCCTTCCCCTTTCCCTTATCTTTTTCTATTGCTAGATTCTTGGAGGGTTCAAAAGTTTTCTTTTTCTCAAAAGTTTTTCCCTCCTTCTTGGAGTCTTTCTTTAGAAATGAAGAGTGGGAGCTATCCTTTTTATAAGATTTTCTCATTTTTTGTTGTTCTACCCTTACACAAAGTTGGACCAAGTCATTTAGGTCCCTGTAGGGTAGTAGCTCCACTTGGTCTCTTATTTCTAAATTAAGACCACTTAAGAATCTAGCTACAGTTGTAGCTTCTTCTTCCCTTATGCATGCCCTCATCATTAAAAGCTCCATTTGTTGCCTGTACTGTTCTACAGACATGTCTCTTTGTTGGAGCCTTTGGAGCCTATTCATAAGCTCCCTTCCATAATAGGTGGGAATGTGCCTCCTTCTCATAGCACTTTTGAGATCATTCCAATATTGAATTGGAGGATCATTGTGGAGGCGTCTCTCTCTCTCTAGAGCAGTCCACCAATACATGGCATGCCCTTGGAAGCTACGGGTAGCCAGAGGGACTTTTCTCTCTTCACCTACCCTGTGGCAAGCAAAGAGTTGCTCAACTTTCATCTCCCAATCTAAGTATACTTCCACATCATCTTTACCAAAGAATTGTGGAAGGTCAACTTTGACTTCCCTAGGTCTTATGGACCTTCTAGGAGTGTGTTGGTAGTGATCCCCTTGATTCATGCTTTCATTAGGGGATGTATATTGGGAATGTGAGCTCCTACTCTTTTTCCTATGTTTCTTCATATCTTCTTTCAATTTTTCTTCTTCTTGTCTTAAAATCCTCAATTCTTCCTCTAAATAAGCAAGTTGTCCTTCTCTTTCAATCTTTTCCTTCTCTCTTTGAATGGACTCTTTCTTTTTCCATAGTTTAAGTGATTTGAGCTCTTTAGTGATATATGAAAGACTTTTTGGAGAGCCATCACTTTCACTATGGGAGGAATCTTGTGACATTTTAATTCAAGAAAATATTTTCACACAAAAATAGTTTTTATGAAAATAATATATTTTTTTTTTTGAAGTGCTTTAGACTTGGCACTTGGAGGTCTAAGAGTACAAATTGAACTTTGGAGGGAGGTGAGCTATTAAAGAGCCACTTAATAACCAAGCCTCTTCAAATAAAAATCTCTAAACCCCCTTGTACTTTTGTCTTGCACAAAACAATTTTCACAAAGACCTTTTCTTAAAGAAAAATAACAAACAAGTGCCTATGTATACAATTTATATGATGCTTGAAAACATAAAGAGCAAGAAAACATAAATTGCTTGAAAACTTAAATGACTGAAAACATAAATTTCTTAAAACATAAATGACTTGAAAACATAAACTAGGCGTTGAAAGCAATTAAACCTAAGTGAGAGCTTGAAAGGCACCAAAGACCTTCAAGGACCCTCTCACAAGTACTAAACGAAAATTTACTATGCGAACTCTTAAGGAGAGATGGAGATACACCAAAGGCACTCCAAGACACTCCTTAATAAAGGCCTTGAACAAAAATTACAAATCAAAAAATTACAAGAAAATGAAATTCAAATTTCTTCAAATGAAATGCAAATTCACACTCCAAATGAAATGTAAATTCACATTCAAATGAAATTAGTGGCTGCACTTAATTTCAAAGAATACAAATTAGCCACTAATTAGAAACAAATTTTAGTAACGGATTTTGTAAGGAAAAACAAGTTTTAGAAACAAAAATTTCCGTCACTAAAATTAGTCTCTAAATTTTCACAAATGATTTAGCTCCTTCTTGCTCCAATCCAGCCACCAAGTTGCAGCCTCACAAGGTGTTTCACTCCTCTCTTAGAAGCAACCTTGACTTTGGTCACTCCTAGGTGTTTTTTAAGAGTCTTGCCACCAAGAGAGAACAAACTCCCTAAGCAACCACCAAAGCCTTCAAGTGGATTTCCTTTGTCTTGGCCTCCTACACCTTTTAAGAAGCACTCAACCACCTTCAAGACTAGAATATTAGTGTAAAACTAAAAAGGAACAATTTAGAAAAGCTACACCAATTGGTAGAAGAAAATGAGACAAGACTAGAAAGAATTCCACAAAATTGACAAGCAAAAATTAAGGCAATTTTAGAAAGCTAGCACACAATGAATAACCTAGGAAAGGCACTAGAATGGATTACAAAATTAAAAGCTAAGATTAGAAATAAAAACAAGACTCAAATGATGTGGCTAGTCACAAAATTTATATGCCAAAACAATACCAAAACCGAGAGCTATGCACAACAATTTTTCACTCCTTTATGGCTTTTTCTTTTGCTTTTTCTTTCTTTTCTTTTTGTCAAAAAAATTTTTCACTTCTTTTTCTTTTAATGTTCAGGAGTTTCAATGCCTTTTAAACACTTATATGTCTCGGTTTTAAGGTAGAAAAACTGCAGCAAAAATTTCACACAAAACAAGAGGTGTTCACATGCATTTTGTAGCTAGTGCTTCACTATTTTGTATTGTTTTTAGGTCAAATATTTAAGAACTCATTCTTTTGTTTTTCTCATGCATTTAGGACACTCACACCTCTGTTTTGTCTCTGTTTTAAGGTTCAAAAAATTGCAATAGGTTTCAGCCACACAACAAGACTCAAAGAAACCTAATAGGAGAAGTGTTTAACAACTTTTTTTTGACAAAACTTTTAACAAGACATAATAGAAACCTAACTCTAGGAAATTTGCTAGAACTAATAGCAAATTAGGAACTCAATCATGTAAAGCAAAAGCACATATAGTAAGGTACAGATTTAATAAGCAAAGGCACAAAAATTTCGGACACAACAATACAAAACAAAAAATTAGGTCAAACAAGCTAGTCTAGGAAGATTCAACATACAAAGGACTACACATGACTTTCTAAGACAAAACAATTGATTAAGAAACAAAATCTATACTCAATGCATGTTGTCCAATCACAGACACATGTGAATGAATGGAGATACTCAAGTAAAATTAAAAACGCACAAGTTTAAGAGTACCTAAAGCACAAAACCGAAATTGATTCACAAGAATAGGAACAAGCAAACATGAATCAATTACTTCATATTAGACATATAGGATCCATCAAAAATTATATTAGAACTAGATCCATGAAGCAAACACAAATTTAGACATAGAAAAAGGAAGATACAACACGGATTCAAGTAGAAAAAATTAGAGACAAAAACCTCAAGAGCACTAGGCTCTAGATACCAAAAATGATGGAACTAGTTGAAGGAGATTGATGTTCCTTCAAAAATTCCATGCTTGGACCGTGATGCTTCTTGAGGTTGACCTTAGATGAAGCTTGAAACTCCACGAAAATAAGCTTCCATGGAGGAGAAGCCTTGAATGAGGTTCGGTTACTTCAAGCTTGTTGTAGAAGCTTGATGAACCAAAGCAAAGTTTGAATAAACTTTGAGAGAACCTTAGAGAGAAATTTCCCTTCGGTTTTGGAGACTCTTGAGTGAGAGAGAAAATCAGATTTCTATTCTCAATTTGTTCAAAAGTGAGTACAAGAGAGGTATTTACAAATATATAGGGAGAGGTAGCTTGTAGGAGAAGCTAACCTTAGCCATGGTTCACTAGGAACCATGGTAAGGTAAGCTTTAACTCCCACGGTTTAGCTAGCTTGTAGGAGAAGCTAACCTTGACCATGGTTCATTTAAGAACCATGGTAAGGTAGGCTTAAACTACTAAGGTTTAGAAGCTTGCAAGGCAAGCTTCAAACCTTGAAGGAAAGACAAGAAATTCGGCCAAGAACAAGGAAGAAAGGCATAGGCAGCCTTGGCTCATTTTGGCTCCATGAATTAATTCAAAAATATTTGATTTGATTTAGTTAGGTTCATCATATGATGATGAGACCTAGCTAAATCAAATCTATGAAAAATTAGGAGCAAAATGAGTCCAATATGCAAAATTTTGCCTAGGCCCAGTTCTGGCCCAATTACTAGTCACACCCTCAAGCATTGCTATATGTCACCCTTTTTTCCCTACTAAAAAAATACAAAATGAATGTATCAACTAGGGAGGTTAAATGGAGTTAAACTCTCCAAGTAACCTACCTTAAAATCAATATACAAACACTAGAAAAAAGCAAATAAAGTGCCTCACAAATACAAAGGCAAAAATAACCTATACAAGAGACTATGTGAAAACTATACAATATATACAATTAGAACTAGGCCTTCTCTTCATGATAGAGCATTCCAAGTGAAGAATACCTTGGGCTTGGGAAGTCCAAAACTCTTCACAAGGTCCAACTCTTCTTGGATTCTTCTAGCCATAGCTCTAGTGACTGGGCCCTTGGCCCATGGTCTATCATGAGAGCCAGAGGGTTGGTCCGTGCGTGATCCTGAACCACGACCTCTGCCTCGCCCTCGTCCACCATAGCCTCCTCGGTGACCCTGCTGTCTTTGGACATATTGGCCGAGGTGGCCCGCCTGAATGAGTTCCTCAATACGGTCTTAGAGTGTGGGACATTCTTCAGTGGTGTGACCGTGGTTTCTATGATATCGGCAATGCTTGGACTTTTCCGCACTGTTGGAAGTGTGACCTGGCGGTGGCAGGGTGAGCAGGTTGTTGTTGTCGCAACCCGAAAATTTCTGATCTCGCGACGTATGGTTTAGACATCCTTTTAAAAGTCTCGTTAATTAAGGAATGCCCGGACACCAGACTGATCCTTAATTAATGGTTTTTGAAAATAGGTTCATGGAGTCGCCACCAATATTTTACTCAAAACATTGGAAAAAGAAAAGGTTTTTTAAAGATCCAACTATGGCCTTGATAACCAGAATTGGGTTCGGGGGTCGGTTACGTGTAGGGAAGGTATTAAGCACCCCTACAGCGCCCTCAATTGGTACCCTATGATGAAGTTAACATTATAAGAATTAATAAATTAAATATTGAATCCCCTTTATTAATATTTATTTACATGCTTAAAATATAAATCATGCTTAAAATATAAATTAAGCGATTAACCCTAAAATATCTACATTATGACGTTTATTATAACAAAAAAAGAGATAAAGATAAGAAATAAAAGGAAGAGAAGAAGATTAGCTGAAATACCTCTTGAACAAGCTTTATTGAATCTTCAAATATGGAAAAAGGTGCTTTGTGGTGACCTTTCACACTACAGTATGCCTCACAAATCTCAAGAAATACAATAGGAGGGAGAGAAAATATAGAGATGCGATACAAATCTCAAAAAAATATAATAGAAGGGAGAGAGATAGAGAATTTTTGTGCTCAAAGGAGTCTTATTCGAAATTTCTTTGGCCCCCTAGAGAACTATGCTCGAGGCTTCAATTTATATGAATTAGAAGGGGGGGCCAGAACGGCCCATTCCGGATTCGGAACGGGCCGTTCTGGGCCACTCATTATGTGTAAATTTCACACCCTAGAACGGCCCGTTCTAGAGTAAAAATTAACACAGGGTTTCCCATTCCGGAACGGCCCATTCCAAAATTGGTTTGTTTGGAACGGCCCGTTCTGGAATTAGAACAGCCCGTTCCAGCCAAGCCTCTTTAGGTATTTTAATCACATTGGAACGGCCCGTTCTGATATTGGAACGGCCCGTTTCGGTATTCGGAATGGCCCGTTCCAATTTTGGAACAGCCCGTTCCGGGCTACTTAAACCACCTTATTTGGCCTTTAGGCCTTCTGATGTCCTTTCTTGTTGTTTGCCTACTTCGGAAGCTCCTTCCCTTCATAACGGAGGTCTATTTCCTTGTTTTTGTGCCCCCGGATGAAATTGGGTGTCTACAGCTGCCCCTCTTTACTTGTCCTTTGGAGTAGCTATGTGTTGCTTTTCCAAAGGCAAGTAAAGACGTAGACATTTCGTCCGGGTCTCTTCCTCGTCTCTTTGGTGTTGGTGCTTCTACGTTCCTTCTCTTGGATAGGTGTACTTGCTCGTGTCCTCGCCCTTTAGAGCAGTTGAGTGTTGGTTAGATACTCTATTGGGTAACAAGGCTGACGAACCGTACTCCTGATCTTCGATCTTCAACTAGATGCTCCATTGTTTCTCTTGTGATAGTGCATTCTTTTATTTGTAGCTTGTTGAAGAGGGAGTATTTTCATAGCTCAGCTTCCCTCACGGCTTTGTCGTATACTGGATTGGGAGATGACTACAGTCTCTCCAGACCTTTCCCTCACGGCTTTGTCATATACCAGATTGGGAGGCGAGTACAGTCTCTCCAGACCTTTCCCTCACGGCTTTGTCGTATACCAGATTGGGAGGCGAGTACAGTCTCTCCAGACCTTTCCCTCACAGCTTTGTCGTATATCGGATTGGGATGCGAGTACAGTCTCTCCAGACCTTTCTCTCACGGCATTTTCGTATATCGGATTGGGAGGTGAGTACAGTCTCTCCAGATCTTTCCCTCACGGCTTTGTCATATACCGGATTGGGATGCGAGTACAGTCTCTCCAGACCTTTCCTTCACGGCTTTGTCGTATACCGGATTGGGATGCGAGTACAGTCTCTCCAGACCTTTCCCTCACGGCTTTGTCGTATACCAGATTGGGATGCGAGTACAGTCTCTCCAGACCTTTCCCTCACGGCTTTGTCGTATACCGGATTGGTATGCGAGTTCAGTATCTCCAGACCTTTCCCTCACAGCTTTTTCGTATACCGGATTGGGATGTGAGTACAGTCTCTCCAGACCTTTCCCTCACGGCTTTGTCGTATACCGGATTGGGATGTGAGTATAGTCTCTCCAGACCTTTGTTTTATTTTGAGGAAACTGTCGATGCCCTCATTGGTTTTCTTGACTTGTGGTAGATATTGCCCCAAGGATGTTGGGCAAGAGGTGCCTTGTGATGCCTCTAATTTAGGTTGCTTTTGTCTTTTGTTCAGATGCTGTCAATTGGAATTTGTGTTTCTCTTTCTTGGCTTTTCTTGTTGGTGTTGTGGGATGAAAGATTGCCCCTAGGTGGATGGGCAGGAGATGTTTGATGTGCCCTTGTGTTGGTGGGCAAAGAAGTGGATGGCTAGTAGGGATTCCAGTGTCGTCCTTGCCACGTGAGTATTGTGATGCCTCTCCTGGCACTTGTTGCGGAGTCCTTTTGATTCATTGATGATTGATTGTTTGATTGTTGATGGATGGTTGTGGATTCCCCATGGTGAGTATGGATGCATGGATGCACATGAAAATGCAAGACAGGAATGGATTAGATTTTTTTATTATTATTTTTTTTATAAAGTGAAGTTAAACCCTTTTGTGCATACTTGTGCCCTATACATGCTATGCAATGATGCCTCTATGTTAATGTCTAAATGGAGATTGATTTTACTTTCAAGAAATTAATCTATGCGCATTGATCAATGACATGGATTGTTAGCCTTTTAGCCGTGTCGAATTTAGTGTTGCTTTTGAACCTGAGGTTTGTGTAGTTCGGTCTTCTCGCTTGTACCGAATATGATATGTTAGCCCTTAGATCAGGTGTACCTAGACTCTATTCTAGGACACCTCCATCTTTTCCTTGTGAGTGTTCACTGTGCATATTCCGTGTATCTCTCAAATTTATCTTAATTCCATGTAGGTCAAGAGGAATGAGAGGAAGGGGATATATACATATATATTTTTTGTAAAAGTTTTGTTAGAAAGGATTTTTTTTCAAAAATGGTTTATAGAAGAATGGCTGGCCGAGGTAGGCTAGTGGTTTAGGCTGATGAACAAGCACATTCAAAGTGAGGAAATCATTTTCCGCGTTAGCTTATTATTTCCTTCAAAGTTAAGCGATGACTTGGGATTGCATATTGATTAAATGATCTTCTTGAGTCGCCTTTCGGTTTTCAGCTCGGGATGCTGCTTTGTCCTAACTTTTGCCTAAGTTACTTGAGATGTGTTCCCTAGCAGACATTTTCTTGTTTCTTTGATCCTCACTTTTGCCTAGGCTACCCTTTTTGTTTGTGGGTCTCCTAACGGACCTTGCCCTAATTTTTGCGCAGCCCCCTTAGTGGGTTTCCTGCCAGGCTTTTATTTTTGCAGCATTTGTGATCATCTTTCATTCCTTCATTAAAGGGGGATGCCCCTTGCACTGATTTCATTTGGACTTTTATCCACAAGTCATGCCCAATTTGATCGATCTTTATGTGTGTTTTTTTTTGCATATTAAGCCATTATTTCTAATGACGTCCTTATTTCAAATGTACTTGTTCATTTAAGGTTTGTTGACGAGGCTTAGAGTAGATAAAAGGGAGAAGAGAAATGAAGTAGAAAAGTGTATGGCATTAAAATAGAATTGTCAATTTACACGTGCCCATTTAATGTAGCTTGAGGGCCCGGGCATGCCCCAAGTTTGTGATTCGTACACAAAGAAAAAGAAGAAGGTTGCCCCTCAGAGAGGCTTAGGTCATCTAACTGTAGAACTAGTCCTCCACTTGCTTGGATGTGGCACTTCAGAAGATTTCGTGTAGAGGGAGGGCCTTTGGCTTCTTCTCTCATGAAGGTTTTCTCAACCCGTATCTTTCCTGAGATGTAAGAATGGGTAGAAGCGATGATAGAGCTTTCTATGAAATCTCAAGAGGAACATTCAAGCTGTCTCTCGATTTTCAGCTCGAACAAACATTGCTTTTTTTTATTTTTTTATTTTTTATTTTTTTTATTTGCCTAGAACGCCCTTTGCGGGTTTCCATTCTAGTAGCTTCTTAACAAGCAATGCTTCTCTCTTGTTGAAATCACCTTTCGAGAAAGCTCTAATCGTTTTTCCTTAGTGTTTGAGAGATTCGTCATCCTCAGGTTCTCTTTATTAGCTTACAACTCTTTAGGAGTGTGGATTTGTCCATTCCTATTCCGCTTGGATTTCACGTTGCACGACACGGCTTTGTCCTCATTAGGGTAAAAGTTTGCGTCTTGATGATTTACCCTAAACTCTTTATGCCTGGTTTCCTTCCATTACTTCCGACTAACGCACATAGGTTAATTCCCCTTTTTATTCTCATTTATCCTTTTACAAGGAGGGATATGCTCTAAATGAATGTAATGTAGAATGTAGAGAAAGTTGAGAATAATAAATATCAGTCTCATTGATTTGTTTATCTGTGAATGCTCAAATAGATTTTGACAGTATTAAGCGAGAATCTATATTAGATTCTAAGAAGACTTACTTCAACAAGCGTATCAAAGCAAGGGTCAAACCATAGTATTTTGAAGATGATTTGGGTTTTTTTTTAGAGCGCAGATACTGTTGTATATTAGAGCATTCACTTTTCTTAACTTTCTATACATACGACAACCTAATCCTCCTTAGCTAATAAAATAAAATGAATGAAATTAATGAGCTAATCTAGAATGCATGTAATTTTTTTTACCTAATCTTTATCATGTTTCTATTATCTAAAGGAGAATGATGCATGGTAAAGATGAGATTTCTTTTATTAATTTTTTTTTTTTTTACAAAAAGGAAACTACCTATATGATGTTAATGGAATGCTGACCTAAGAATGTACAAAAGGGTATAAAATCTTTATTATTATTTATTATTATTATTTTTATTGTTTGCTTATTATAAAATTCCAATCCATCTTATTAGAACAAAATAATACAAATAAATGCACACACATATGCTCAATCAACGTACACCCACGAACGATTATGATCAAATCCTTGGTCTGTGGTCCCTGTCAAGAAAAGTGCATTGTATAGGACGGTTCTAATCTCACTGGTCTTTAAGGCCCCCAAGGTGCCCCTATTAGGGACCCAGTATCTCTGTCACCGTCACCTGGCAAACTCTAAGGTCTGTCGCAGTATTTCGGGCTAGAGTAACCGGTTATCACCTTGAGTGTGATTTCCGACAAGGCTCGCAAGCTCCAAGGCCAAACTTGGGCCGGTCGTACGTCAACCACTCCCTATGTTTAATACCCTCATGCCCCCGGGTGTAGGGGGAACTGTTGTGTGCAAAGGTTTGTGTACAATTTTATTTCAAATAGGTGCGGAATTTAAATAAACAAACAGATATCAAAGCCAAACAAAGAAAACAAACAAGGTAAAGGGGAAAAATATTTAAATTATTATTTTTTATTTTATTAACTTCATCAATTAAATGGGCCTGACCCTCTTTAAACGTCCCCAATAGAGTCGCCATCTGTCGCAACCCGAAAATTTCCTATCTCGCGACGTATGGTTTAGACATCCTTTTAAAAGTCTCATTAATTAAGGAATGCCCGGACACCAGACTGATCCTTAATTAATGGTTTTTGAAAATAGGTTCATGGAGTCTCCACCAATATTTTACTCAAAACATTGGAAAAAGAAAAGGTTTTTTAAAGATCCAACTATGACCTTGATAACCAGAATTGGGTTCGGGGGTCGGTTACGTGTAGGGAAAGTATTAAGCACCCCTACAGCGCCCTCAAT
Source organism: Cajanus cajan (assembly GCF_000230855.2). Taxonomy (NCBI): domain Eukaryota; kingdom Viridiplantae; phylum Streptophyta; class Magnoliopsida; order Fabales; family Fabaceae; genus Cajanus; species Cajanus cajan. The sequence continues at coordinate 21,333,897 of NC_138518.1, forward strand.
TGGTACCCTATGATGAAGTTAACATTATAAGAATTCATAAATTAAATATTGAATTCCCTTTATTAATATTTATTTACATGCTTAAAATATAAATCATGCTTAAAATATAAATTAAGCGATTAACCCTAAAATATCTACATTATGACGTTTATTATAACAAAAAAAGAGATAAAGATAAGAAATAAAAGGAAGAGAAGAAGATTAGCTGAAATACCTCTTGAACAAGCTTTATTGAATCTTCAAATATGGAAAAGGTGCTTTGTGGCGACCTTTCACACTACAGTATGCCTCACAAATCTCAAGAAATACAATAGGAGAGAGAGAAAATATAGAGATGCGATAAAAATCTAAAAAAAATATAATAGAAGGGAGAGAGATAGAGAATTTTCGTGCTCAAAGGAGTCTTATTCGAAATTTGTCTGCCCCCCTGGAGAACTGTGCTCGAGGCTTCAATTTATAGGAATCAGAAGGGGGGGCCAGAATGGCCAGTTCCGGATTCGGAACGGCCTGTTCTTGGCCACTCATTATGTGCAAATTTCACACCCTGGAACGGCCCGTTCTGAAAACGGAACAGCCCATTCCAGAGTAAAAATTAACACAGGGTTGCCCATTCTGGAACGGCCCTTTCCAAAATTGGCTTGTTTGGAACGGCCCGTTCTAGAATTGGAACGGCCCGTTCCAGCCAAGCCTCTTTAGGTATTTTAATCACATTGGAATGGCCCGTTCTGATATTGTAACGGCCCGTTCCGGTGTTCGGAATGGCCCGTTCCGATTTTGGAACAGCCCGTTCCGGGCTACTTAAACCACCTTATTTGGCCTTTAGGCCTTCTGATGTCCTTTCTTGTTGTTTGCCTCCTTCGGAAGCTCCTTCCCTTCATAACGGAGGTCTATTTCCTTGTTTTTGTGCCCCCGGACGAAATTGGGTGTCTACAGCTGTTACTGGCCTCCTCCAGGATGTGAACTTTGGGCGTGTTCAGGGGAGTGTAGAAGTCGTATCTCCCCCCCTTGCTTGTCCTAGCAACTTTCTTGAACTGACTGTCATTGGTGACCTTCATCTTGTCTTTGTGGCCACTGTCATGTTTCGCGTGTGATTTTCTGCGAACCTGGTCACGGAAGGTGGAGTGCTCCTCCATCTGGATGTACCCGGCAGCGCAGGCACGGAGCTCGTTCATGTCGCAAGGAGCCTCACGGCACAGGCTGTCGATAAACGGTCCGGGCTTGAGTGCGATGAACATGGCGTGCAAGGCGACTTCAGGGTTTAAGTTCCTGATCTTGACCGAGATGTTGGCGAAACGCTCCATGAATGCTCTCAATGACTCATCATCGCCCTAGCGGAGGCTAGCCAAGGCGGCTGATGTGACATGGTGGGGTCGACTGGTGGCATACTGGGCCGTGAAGTGCCTCACCAAAGTGTGGAAGTTGTCGATGGACTTAGGTGGCAATTGGGTGTACCAATTGAGTGCGGCCCCTTTAAGCGAGGTCAGAAAAACCCTACACAGAATAGCATCGTTATTAGTGTAGAGGTTTACCTGTGTGGTGTACAGGTCGATGTGCTCGTCCGGGTCCGTCGTGTCGTCGTAACAGTCAAGGTGGAGAGGCTTCCATCCGAGAGGGAGTGGCGTCTCCATGATGCCATCCACAAAAGGGTGACGGCGGAAGGTCACTTGATTCTCTGCGACATGAGTAAGAGCATTGCTGACTTCATGGGCCGATTTGGTGGTCGGTGCGTGAGACCGATGCGTGGAAGGTCGTGGATTCGGTGCCCTAGGCGCCGTTTGGGGTTGAGAGACCGAGTGTCCCTCCTCCTCGTGCTGGTTTCTCGCTTGAGGAGGATGATCAGAAGGGCGTCGAGGGAGCTGGGCACGAATCCGCTCATTCTCAGCGTGCAGCGCCACCAGGCCAGCCTCATTAGCGATCCACATCGCTGCTAGGTCAGTTTCGTGCTTGGCACGCATGTTTTGCAGATCGGCGGCGTGTTGCTGCCGCATCTGCTCGACCTGGTCAATCAGTCTTCTCAATGATGCTTCGTTGTCCATGCTTTTCATGTGATCGACGTCGTCTGTTACTCCTCTGTTATGGCTTCTGGTGAAAACCATACGGGTGGCTAATAAGAGCTGTCTTGATCGGCCCCACGGTGGGCGCCAAATGTTCTTACCGGAGATCAGTCGTAGGGGACGATCTGCTGGGTAAGATCGGCGAGCCTCCTTCACTGGTACGCTTGGTGCTCCAAGATGGGGGTGGTACCTGCAAAAGAGACTCTGATGCTAAAGTTAGGGTTTGTGGAAGTATGAGTCTCGTATAAGTAATGCACGTACCTTGGTGTGGATTAGGGTTTCATTGGGCCTTGGGCCCGAGATTAGTTGTGACCTGTTTAAATGTCGAGTTGACGTCGCCTAGCGTGTGTCCGAGGTCACTTTGCACTGAGATGCCGAGTTCGAGCTCGGAATGGCGGTACGGATAGTACACTTGCCAAATCTGTGTTACGTGAAGTCTTCTTCGTAGGTTGTTCACTTTTATGTCTGACTTTCACTACAAGAAAACTTATCTTTAGAGACTAAATTTTTAGTCTCCAAATTAACAAAATCAGTTACTAAATCAATAAGTGACTGAATTAGATACTAATTGTAGAAAGTAGCTAAACCACTGGTTGCTAATTTTAGCTACCAATCTAGAGTCCGATTTAAAAACTAATTTAATGACCAATTTTTTTATAACTGATTTTGTGACTAATTTTATAATGACCAACTTAGTAACTTATTTTACAATGACCAACTTATTGACAAATTTTTAAGAGACTAAAATATTAGTGAAAACTTCACATATGCATAACTTGTCTAATTTGTTGTTGCAGGTGGGCCAAAGAGACTAAAATAAATATTTGTAAAATTATTAAAAATATTAATTTTAAATTTCAAAAACTAAAAATAAACTTATTATGAGAGATTAAATTTATATTTAACCAAGATAAAAACTTTACGTGAAAGCTTATTAGCATTTAGATTACAAAAGAATTACATGTGTGAATTCTCTATTGATTTTATCAAATACTAGCTATTATAGGAGAACTATGTGGGTCTATAACGTTAAAATGTCAAAAGTTAGCCAAAAGAAGATTCCACTTTAATTTTTTTCCAAAGCGTTTCTTCATAATAGTGAGTAAGCAATATATTTTCTCAGCATAGTTTATTTTCATTGTACAACTGATTTGAACCAAACTTCATAGATCAGTCTAATCAAAGCAAATTAAGCAAGAATAGTAGTCAACTTGTGACACCTTGTACTAGGAGAGATGTGGAACAGCTAACAGAATTCAAATTAAAATATAATATTGGCAGAGTTTAACAAAACATACCTGCTTTTTAGTAGTTTCTGCATTTTGCTGTAATGTCAATGCTTGACTAGAAGGTTGCATCATCTACAATTGTTGTTGAAGCTGGGAAAAGGACTGCTGAGATGAATGAAAGCTTGCTTGCAAAGTCTGCGTCTGTTGGGACAACATCTGAGCTAATGAAGGAGATTGCTGAAGAGGCTGAAGTGGTTGTTGCTGCACAAAGAGAGGAACTTGTTGATTTGGAGTAGTTAATGCAGTATATAAGTATATAAGTGACAAGAAAGAAGAAATTGTTGGAGTAAAAAATCAGGATCATCAAAAATACAAAAAAAAATTCTTACTCTCATTGTATAGGTTCATTAAGTCCATTAATAGCTTCTAGAGCCATATCTCTCTGAGAGTATTTAGCAAAACCACATCCTTCAATCAAAATATGAGAAAATATTATATATTCAATATTGACATTAAACACACATACAGAGACACAAAAATGTAACCCTAGACATCAGCCCCAAATCAGCCCCAAATCTAAATTCAAATCCACAAGAATGCAATCAATACACATAATGGCACAATACATACCCACAATATTTGCAGCTTATGACAGTGTCGAATAATTGATTTCAGTTGAAGCGCATTGACATCAGCATAGCTCAAATTCAACGAAGTAAGATTCGTGCAGAAGTATTTACATGAAGCAGCGCCATATGACCCTTTGTATGTCCCTGAACCGAACAAAATTTTCAAATTCAACAAAAAATTGAAGCAATTTTATAGAGAACAAATATTTGCTCACCATACTTATTACTTTAGTACAAACTCAGTTAAGAATTCAAGTAATATTTATTTAATATAACTTGAGATATAGTTTTTTTTTTATTTCGTCAAAAATAGCTACAGTAGACGGTCAAGAATGGATTTTGATTTATAACTCCAAGACACTCCTCCACGCAGAAGTACTTTGGATCTAAAGCAGGGAGAAAGCACAGGTTCACTGTTTGAAGAAACTCTTAACAATTAGTTTTTTTCTTTTTTTTCAATAACACCATAACTATTTATGGCTTCCCACTTTTTATATATTTTTCTCTCCACAATGCAACCAAACGAAATTTTGGGACAAAATCAAATTGATCTATATATAGTGAAGCTTGGAGGAACTTTAATTCTAATTTCCCACCCCATTTCAGTTGAAATCATATACATATTTTTCTATTATAGAGCAATAACAAAACACTATGAGCCATTTTCTTTCTCAAAAATGCAACAATAATAAAAAAGAAGTACAATTTGCAATGTGAAATTCACATAAATTAAAAAAGAAAAAACATAATGAGAAATTATGTATAGAAAATTCCATAAAGCTTAACTAACTATCTGATTTTGTGTGTGTAGTATGAGTTTGTGAACAAGTTGAACCTAGACTCTGCAGAACTTGGCATTCGCCTCCAACAGATTCCAATTCTGATTCCGATTCTGACGCCGCCTCCGTTTCCTCTATTTTCACCTTCTCAACACAAAAACAAAGGTATGTTTCCCAATTTCACTCTCTTTCGATCGTTAGCATAGTTCATGCAAAAATCACAAAATTAAATCCACAAACCAAGAACACCACGTGCACGCACCTCTGACGGTGATTGCGCCTCGTTTACGATCTTTTCTTGTCCTTCTCCCTGAACGTTCGCATCGGAGAAAGTCTCTGTTCAAGGAGAAAAAAAAAATCAGCATCGAGAAATCGAAAAGGAAAAGTGTTGAAACCGCTTCATTTTGCTACAAGAGAAATAAGTTTGAGAGAAAAGAGAAGCGTGCGTTTAGATTTGTATTCATTTAATAATAATAATAATAATAATAATAATAATAATAATAAATATTGTAATTAAGTTAGTTGGAAGGGGAATAGGTATTTAAAGATTGTAGCGGTTTTTAAACCGCTAAAAATATAATTATTTTTGTGGCGATCAAAATAATTTCCATAATTATAATATTTTGATGATTTTTTGAAACCGTCAGAAAAAAATCTCTACTAATTATCTATTTTTTTGTAGTGAATATAACACAATTAGATACTAAAAAAATTAAAATGAGTTAATAATGACTAAAAAATTAATTACTATTTACTAGTGTATTTTAATTAAAGACAAAATATTTTTGTGCCTAAAATAATTTAATAGACTGAAATATTAGTTTTTTATTATATTTTTATTAGAGACTGATACATTGGTTTCTAATAAAAAACCAATTAGATACTAAAAAATGGTATCTAAATTGAGTCAATAGTGACCAAAAAAATCAATTTCTAGTAATATTTAAATTAGAAACTAGAAAATTTAGTCTCTAATTGTAGTGCATCATAAGACTAAAATATTGGTTTCTAAAGTGTTTTAATAGTGACCAATAATTTTGTCTCAGATTAGATTTTAATTAGAGACTAAAAAAGTTGTATCTAATTAAATAAATAATATTTTTTAAACTATTAGTTACTAAAAATTTGGTCTCCGATTACATTAAAAATATTAATGACAATAGAGATTGAATTAGAGACCAACTATAATTGATCTCTAAAATAGTATTTAAATAAGTTGCTAAAGTGACTATATAAATTTAGTCTCTAAATCAGTTTCTATTTAATGAATTTCTTGTAGTGTTTAATCATAACTTAGGTATTTCTTTTCTTTTTCCGCCAGTGTAGTTGTAGAGGCGTTGTCTTTTTTGGAAAAGTAGGTGTATTGTCTCTGACGACACTCGCAACTTTGATTTGTGGATTCGCGCTTGTTTATCTTTCTTCTTTCTTCTCATAATTTTGATGACTTCGTGTGTTCTTCTGAGTGCAGAAGATATTGATATCTCTTGTTATAAATAGTGGACTTCAGACGCTTTTCAGTATTCTTCGTCTGCGTATGATAATGCATTTGAATTTTGAGTATACTTTGACTTTTCTTTGGTCTAGATTGACTTTTCTTTCATCTGGTCAGTTTGTGAAGATAGAATACTTTAATTTCATCTGGAACGTTTCTTTTGTCTTATGTTGTACAAAATAGAGGTTTGTGTTTAATACATAGAGCTTAATTTTTTTTTTATTTTACTATCGATAATATACATATAATAGCTATTTTACACCTAAAAGAGTTAGTACATTAAGCAAATATTTTTAAATTTTCGTAGAGTTTTTATAAAAATTTAAAATTAAAAAAAGATAATAAATAACTTTTATTATTAATATTGAATATTTTATTTTTGACAAATAAGAATAAAGTGAAATAAGACTTTTTAAATTGAGAAAGTTTCAGAAATAGATTATATGCATGTAGATTATTGAACCCTCTACCAAAATAACCATATAAGATTTAAAGTATTCTTATACAATTTCAAAATTGCAGAAGATATCAACTTCAAAAAATATATTTTCCTACCAAAAAGTTTCAAAAAGTTGTACTAACACGTTGATTTGTGTAATGAATGGAAAATGTTTCATATAGAAACTTGGAAGAACAAAATTTGTTTATCTTTACCTTTCTGAAAATTTAGTGTTTGATTGAGTGATATCCTTAATAAAATATATTTATCTATAGTATATTTTACGAGTGTATTTGACAGTTATTTCAGTTAGTAAATTATTTGATTATTTTATAAGTTTGTCATTTGACAAAATTAGGATTTATTCATCTTTATCTTTACCTTTACCTTAAGTACTTAAATATTTTTTATTGCCTTATTTAATATTTTTACTATTTATTAAGCATATTAATTTATTTATTTTAAAGTTATAATGAAATACGATCGTTAAACAAAAACTATAAGAATTGAATAAAAGAAAAAGATAAAAGTTAAAAATCAACTTAAAATTATAATTGCGTAAAATCATATTTGTTATAAAATGAAAAAAAAAATTATACAAAAAACTTATAAATATGTTTTAATAATCATATTATATTTATTAATTAATCTAAAAAATAATTTGATCAAATATTTCCGATACAAATAAATTCGGCCGAAAATGAACAAAATTATTTTAGCTTCAATTTCTTATCAGAGCAAGTTTTGCAGAAATTGTAAATGTAATTTAATAAATGAGTACAACACCTACTTGTATTTCTTTCAAAATGATTGAAACTCTGACTTCAATCTAAAAATACACGCATGAATGGAAGGGAGTATCTCCCAATTGTCATATGTTCATTTATGGCAACTAAATATTGATTAGGAGAGTGAGAATAACGTTGGATTAACCAAAGAATGATGAAACAAGAAAAAAGGAAAGAATATATGTTATGTTTGTTAAACTGCTAGTTGGGATGTCTTCCTAAGAGCTGCAAAACGAGCCCACAAGTCATCATAATCTGGCAGATTAGGATGCACATGTCTCGCTGTCCTCAACATTTCCGGTACCAAAGAAGTAGCTCGTCCATGAACTCTTAATGTTTCTATCGAGCTTTTATCTTTTCCAATGCTTGATTCATGAGGAGATTGTTTCTTACTGTAATACATTAAGAGAACATCCATTATCTTCTCTTCATCATCCTTTGAATATCCCTTTTCTTCAAGTTTGGTTTGAATCTCCAATATATTTTCTGCATCATCCTCTGACACACTTCCTGATGAACTTGAATCAACCTTATCGCCATCAAGGGATGAGCTGTCTGTAGTTGTTTCATCGTCAGTGCTGCTTTGTAGCCTCCAATAGGCATCACTGATATCAATGGTGCTTTCATTTCTGTTATATGTATGGCAGCTTGTTCCATCTCTCTGTTTGCCTCCAGCAAACATTTCTATTTTGGGGACAGCAACATCATTATTCATGTGCCATTTCACACCATCATGATCATTTGGTAGATCAAGTTTGACTTTCTCCTGCAACAAGTTCAATGTTTTGGAATGTAGCTGAATAAGTGTGAACCTAAAAACAAGCTGCATGTATATATTTCTTACTTTCCTTAGATCACAATTCAAGGAAAAGTAACTGACATCTAATCAAGATGAGATTAAAATATATCAATGCACTTTTAATTATTCAATTCTAATTCATATATATTTTTCTGAAACAAATACTTATTCATTACTAATCAGTGATAAATACAACTCACCTCGTATAATTGGGACGGTATGCTAAGTCTTTCTTCTAAAACCTTGCTGTCCCAAGCTATAGAGAATTCTTCTGCTAAATTATGTAACAGCTGAATCTTCATTTGTTTTGAAGGTGGAATTTTCCTCAATTTCTCAACAAACTAATTAAACAAAAACAAATATTTAAGTAAGTGATGAAATCAAAATCGTAGTCAAGAAAATAATTTAAGGACGGTAAGAGTGATCACCTCTCTACTTATGTAAGGTTCAAGATTATTCTTCCCAAATTTTTCGGTAAACAACTTTCTGAGTTCACGGAGTTCCGGCAGGTCAGAAAATCTTGCTGCAGCATATATCAGTGACTGAATAGCTTGCTTGCATTCATCAGGAATATCCCTTTTAAAGAAAATTAAAACATTGTCATTATAAATTTCGGCTAAGGCATTGTAGAGGGGAAAATTTAGAAAATGAATAAAAGTCAACGGATTTAATTGAAATAGAGGTAAAAAAAAAAATAATAATAATGAATGACCCTTTCTCAACAAGAGTGAGTGAATACAAAAGAAGAAATGAATATTTTTACTGCATACACAGAAAATCATACCTTTGTTTACAAAGGTCTCCAATGTAACCCAATACACAATTAGTAAATTTTGCAATAAATTCATAACATGAGGACATGTTTTGCTCGACGAGAAGACCTTCTGCCTGCGTCAAATGTAAAGAATTTAATATCCAAATTCACTAATAAACCTAATACATATATTCTTCTGTTACGTTAATAAAATATCACAATATATGATACATGAATTTATTTTTGATGAATAATGCAATATGTAATCTATATGAAGCCTTTTTAACATAATTTTAATCAAATAAACAATTAGAATTAAGCACATGTTTCTTCAATTAGCTAACTAATTAAGCATTTCTTTGAAAAAAATATTATTGTGATTGAAACAAGGAAAATCTGAATAAGATTCGAGCACCGTGAAATGTCGGATAAACCAAATTGAGAAAATTACCCTTCCGTAAGCATTGTAATGAAGATCATTACAAAGAAGGTCGACGATATCTTGCATGAGAAATTTCTGCACGGCATTCCTTTTCTTCCGTATCATCTCTAGTCTAGTCTTTATTAACTTCAAGCGTGATTTGCTGTTTGCAAATTTAAATTTCATTATTATTTTAAAAGAAGAAAAAGAAAGTTCATAAAACAAGAAGAAAAAAAAAGAAACAACTTAAAGAAAAAGCATTATTACCACTTTGTATAGAACTTGGGCTTCCATAACGCATCAAACATTTTTACTTGAAAATAAGAACTGGTTAGCAAGAGGCTATGTTGCGGTGAAAAGTGAAGAATAGTCTGAAATCAAGAATGAAGATAAAGTCAGAGAAAGAAGGAACAGAATTGAATTGAATAAAAAAGATGAGAGAGAAGAGAAAAAGAAGAAAAAGAAAACCTTGGATTACGAGGAAGAAAGAATACGAGAGAGAAATATATATAGGTTTGTGCCGAAGCGAAATGAGAGCAGTGAAAAATCTGAAAATTTAGAAGGAGAAGCGCGAAATGAAAAAAAGGTGATAGGGAGATGTGTTTATAATTTATTCTATCAAGATAGAGAAAACCATCATTTGGACAAAGATTGAGACGATATAGTCACTTATTAGGATTACCACCTTTGTTTTCTACCTTCCCCCCCACCTTAAAGTTTTGCATTTCAATTTTTAAATTATGAATTTGATATTCACTTTCAACCGGTTATAATTTTATCATTAGCAAATTAAACAAGATCCGGGATTTACCACAAGAAAATATATCTAAACTTTAAAGAAAAAAACTATTAATATAATATTATTAGAGAAAATTAAGTAAACTCAACATCCAATATATCATGTAATCATATTAGAATTAATAAAGTAATATCTACTGTTTGATAAATAGATAATTTGATAATTGATTAAAACTATAGACTTGGTTTTATAATAGTGATTATCACAAACAGAAGAAAAAAAAGAGTCTTTTATTATGATAATTTAATAATATTATACTTTATTTATTAAAAGATCATACACATTAATAAAATTACATAAAAATTAACTTTTATAATAATCGTAAAAAATTTATCTAAATAAAAAATAAATATTTATTTTTAATATTTTTAAAATGTATTATATACTTATATGTGGAGTCTATAAATTGTTAAGAAATTTTTTTTATACTTTATCAACAAATATATTTTATTATTTTATAAATATTAATACTTATTTTATATATAAAAGATCTGTTCATTCCTCTAAATATGTGCTTCAAACACCAATTTTGTCCTGCAATCAATATCAAAGCCTCATTGTTTGTAATTAAAAATTATAGGTATTGCTATGTAATAAAACTGCATTTTTATTACCATTTTCAGTTTGATGTTTAAGCAGCAAACAATGGCAGAGAAAACGTGCGAAATAACACACTCAAATTTAGCATTACCGGTGAAAATTTTTTACCTTTACGCGCCCTATAATTTTTCATTTCAATTTTTAAATTATGAATTTGCTCTTCACTTTCAACTAGTTATAATTTTATCTCTAGCAAAACCAGATTTGGGTTTTACGACAATAAAATATATCTAAACTTTATGGTGTAGATATATTGAGAAACAAAAAGAAAAAAACTGATTAATATATATATATATATATATATATATATATATATATATATATATAGATAGATATATATTGTTATAAAAGAAAGAAAAGTAGAGAAAACAAATAAGATAATATGAGATGGAAAAAAGAATCTGACTGATGTATTATCTTTGGGAAAGGATTACCCTATTTATAAGTACATGTGGTAATTGAACAATTATACAAAAAGAGAATAATACATAATGGAAATATAAATGGTAATAAATGATAATGAATATATTGACATCCACTAATTGAGCCATTAATTATATTATTCATAACACTCTCCCTTAGATCTCAAATATTTAGAATATGTCTCATTAAAACCTTACTAGAAAAAATCCTCTGGGATAAAAACCTAGTGAAGGAAAAAAAGTACATCATTCATAAATATTCATTTATCCCCCTCGTCCATACAATGAAGTCCAATCTTGTGTATGAATTGTTCAAAAACTTTTCTTGGAAGTGACTTTGTAAAGAGATCTGTTAGGTTGTCAATTGAGCGGACTTGTTGAACATTTATATCACCATTCCTTTGAAGATCATGAGTAAAAAAGAATTTCAGTAGAATATGCTTTGTTTTATATCCCTTTATGTATCCATCTTTCAATTGTGCAATACATGCAGCAATATCTTCATATATAATTGTCGACGTCATTTTTCCAGAAGATAAACCACATGTTTTTCGTATGTGTTGAATCATATATCTTAGCCAAACACATTCACGACTTGCCTTGTAACACCCCGATTTTCACAGATTATATGAAGGCTCAAAGCTCAATAAGGGTGATTTAGTAGCCCGGGCTGTTCCTAAACTGGAACGGGCCGTTCCAAACCACCAAAATGGCCTATAACCCTAATTTGGAATGAGCGTTCCAAAGTTGGGAACGGGCCGTTCCAAATATGGTTTTTGTGTGTTAAAACCCAACTCCAGAACGAGTCATTTTGGTTTAAGAACGGGCCGTTTCAGATGCAAAGTTAACACACACTAGTGCAAAAACATGCTTTTACGTCACCTAAATTACGTCGGAAAGAGGAACAGCCGACGTTATAAAAATGCGGTGGCAGAACGGTAAATATATGAAAGCTAATTTATGTCGGACAGGTGTGGGTTTGACGTAAATTAGCAATTCTACGTCGGACGTACATGCAAGCCGACGTAGATTTGCTAATTTTTGTCGGACCCACACCTGTCCGACGTAAATTAGTTCTCTATTAGGTTGTTATATTTATTCTCTGTCTATTCCATCCAGTGCCCGCATTGCGTCATAAAATCTTCGTCTTCGATCTCGAATTTTCGGAATCTACAAAAACATTCTAGGAGAGGGCTCGTAATGATCTTCTCAAAGATCACAAGGTGCTGAAGTGGGAGGCTGGATAGGGGGGAGGACCCGTAGGTTTTTGTGAAAGGCTCATACTCTTGCGCGCCCCTTCTACTCTAAGTTACAAAAGCCTCTAAGTTCTTCTACGTACTCTAAGTCTCGAAGCCCCTTGTTTGCACACATTACTCTAAGTCTAAGTCCTGTAAGAGTCTGCACTAAGGTAAGTTTCGTCTACCCATTATTTTGTTTATTTTCTGTTTCATCTTCATCTGGAACGGGCCGTTCTGCAAGCAGAACGGGCCGTTCTGCTTCATTTTTTAGTTTGTTAAATTTTAATTGGGATGTGCAGGGCATCAGATTTTCCTAGGCATTATGATGATGCGTGCCTTCAAATGAGAATGTCATACAGTCCAGCTGCACACTTGTTTCTCTTTTTGGTGCAATGGACAGATTGTCATCGACTTGCTGGAGCCTTGAAATGAGTGGCTTGAAACTTGGACAAGATGAAGGATTTGCTTCATGTTGTAGGTCTATGTGGATGGGACAACCACCATGTCTACACATGAAAGAAAAGAAAGTACCCTTTTTACGTCGGGCTAGCCTAAGAACCGACGTAAATTTACGTCGTCAATTTATAGGCGACGTAAATTTACGTCTCCCTTATTAAAGTCGGCTGCGATTCCGATGTAAAAAGATGAAAATACCCGACGTAAAAAGGGTATTTTGTACTGGTGACATGATGACATTAAAGCATCCAGAACGGGCCATTCTAGATTCAAAATGGGTTGTTCTGGCCACCCCTGACATCTATAAATAGCAAACTCTAGCATTGCTTTTAGACACACTCTCTAAAGACCAAGAAGAACCAAGAGAAGGAGATCAACCAGATTTTGCTCTAGCTTCATCTTCTGCTTATCCAGGTAAGGGGGAGTGAGAAACCTCGCTCGTGGGTGTGGAAATAATTGTTGGGTAGTAGGATTGGCCCCTAATCTCTTGCCTGATGCATGCTTCTAGGAACAGGCAAAATATGAATGTTTTCTGTTTTGCCTTCTGATTGTTCTGTTGTATTCCTTGCTGGATGTGATGTGTGAATATGTAATTAATTTTGAGAATAAATATGTTTTGATATAAGTTAGAGTTCTCTATGGGTTCTTAAGAGAACCCTATGAGAAACAATTATCAATATGATTATGTGAAATATGAACAAATGACATGACACATGATGTGAATGAGAATGTTCTAATGTGAACACTATGACTATGAGAATGTGAAATGTGATAAGACATGAAATTCCATGACAAGTGAAGTGATGAGTCCAATAGTTTGTGAACGTGTGACATGCATCATGTGCATATATGAGCTAACTAAAGTCAGCAAAAAAACACATAGAAGGGGGGTTGAATATGTGTGTGTGTGAACAAAGGTATTTTAAAAATATTTTCGCAATAGTAGTGCTCTTCATCCACTGCACTTCTGAATATCAGATGATTAACCAGAGATTGCTTAACTTACTATCAATGCGTCTGAAGGATTTATCGTCCACTAGGGAAAATGTTCTATAAATATATTAATTGAAGTTCTTACATTTTCCTTTTCAAAATAGTTTCGTTTAAGTATAAGTGGCAGATGAAACTTTCAGTGTAATAAGTCTGTCAAGCAAAGTTAGTTTCTTCGTCTAAAAGTAGTTTTAAAGATATATAAACGTTGGACGAAGTCTTTCACAAAAGTTTCATCAATAAGAAAGATTTGCATCTAAGTAAGTAAAGGAATGCAATCGTTTTATACTGGTTCGCTCATCTAAGCTACGTCTAGTCTCCTTCAACTTGAAGGGTTCCACTAGATATGAAATGAGGTACATAGAGTATTATCGTCCACTCCTGGACCTGAGTATTCTTGACCACTCCTGGCCTTGAGTATTCTCGACAACTCCTGGCCCGTCAGCTTCACTCACCCTCTTTTTCTGAAAAAGTAACGCACTTTTTTCTGACACATGCATGCTTTCTATTTTTACTTATCTCTCTTCTCCTTCTTTCTTTCCTTTGTCGTAGAGAGCTTCTTGTATGAATGTGGACGATGTTTGAGTTTTCCTCTGAGACTTGATTCTTCCTTGGTCTGATTAACAGTGTGACTAGATAAACCTTGTTTTCATCTGGAGTGTCTCTCAGCCCGTGCCGTGCTATCATTCGTCTGATGCATGGTTGTTCTATTTTTGTCTTTAGGCATATGCCTCGTCTGATTTTCGTTTTAGCATAGTTGTGCTCAACACTTCTTTGTATGAGTTTTGTATGATCATTTGGTGCATACTTGTATTCCATCTATTCTTCTCTTGATGCTCGGTTTCCTATATCACTAACTTTATCTGCCTCAACTTGTCTAGTTGTGACTTGCCTTGATTATTCCTCATAGGCTTCGTTTGATACCTTGGTGCTTTTATTTTGATAATAGTAGTCTTCGTTCTTGTGCTTGATTTCTCATCATCTAAGTATACAATCTTCACGAATTGTGACATTTAATGCTTATAACTTAGCATTAAATGTTTGCTTGCTTATTTTGCACTTCTTGAGATCTATTGTACTTTCTTAGTACTGTTGCTACAAAGGTGTAGTCTTTTCCTGGCTGGTAGTTGTACTTGCTCTAACACACGCTGTTTTGATTTGTTGATAAGCACTCGTCCATTTGTCTTATCTTGCTTCTTCTATCTTGATTTCTTTATGTATTCTTCCGAAGGTGTGGATGTTAGGTAGTTCGTCTCATTGTGTCTTTAGACGCAATACAGCTTTCTTGATCTTCGTCTGTGTATTTGAGTCTCCGTCTAGTTGCTTGTTGTAGGTACTTGACTCTGTCTAGGGTGCTTTAACTTTAGTTTTGCCCATCGTCCATGGTCTTGCATCATTTGAGACTTCATTATTTTTCTTCTTGTGCTAGGCTTGATTCCGTTTGATTGCTTGATCTCCTCATCTAACACTAGTACAAAAGACCTTTTTTACGTCGGGTATTTAAAGCCATTTACGTCGGGAAAGCATCAGACGTCATTACAGGAGACGTAAAATTTACGTCGGGGGTCAAAAACCGACGTAAATTTATGTCGAACATACCCAGGTCCGACGTAAAAAATCGTAAAATTTTTTTTAAAAAAAAAAGAAAAACGAATGCAGCAGAACGGCCCGTTCTGCTTGGAGAACGGCCCGTTCTCCTTGCAGAACGGGGCGTTCTGCTTGGAGAACGGCCCGTACTGCTTGGAGAACGGGTCGTTCTCCAAGCAGAACGGCCCGTTCTGCTTCCCAGAAATCGCTTTTCTTCTGGGTTTTCCTCCCAGAAATCGCTTTTCTTCCCAGAATCGCTTCTCTTCTCTGTTCTCCTCAGGCTTGGCTTCAGCCACTGGTTGTTCCTACTCAAAATATATAAAGAAACACACATAATAAGTTCAAAATACACATTTAGTCGTATGAACGCAAACTGCTTGTTTTTGTCGTATGAACGGAGACTGAATGATAGAAAAATTATAAGGAAGGAAGGACCGAAGGAGTAGGAGGCGGAGGGATTTACACAACGCGCGGGAGAAAGAATTTTTGAAATCTCCAGCTAGTACGTAAAGCTTGTTTTAAAGGAGAGATGCGGCTTATTTACGTCGGCCCTAAAAGGGTCCGACGTAAATTTTAACATCTACGTCGGACACATTGTATAACCGACGTAGATGTTAAAATTTACGTCGGTCCTTTAAAGGTCCGACGTGAAAAAGTCATAAAAATTACGATACATGCCACCGCGTTTTTATTACGTGGAGTGTTTGTATTTCCGACGTAAAATGGGTGACGTAATAGCTCTATTTTGCACTAGTGTAACATCTTGTTAGCTTTCTCTCTTCACCTTGGTTGTTTATTCTATTTTTGTGTCTTCGTCTGATGTATCCTCTTTGTTTGCTCAGCCTTTATCCAATGCTTGGCTCATATCTATTGATTCTGGTATGGATATACACTCTCTATTCTTCATTTTTACATGTACTTATATCTGAAACACTAACACACTTGTTAGTAATAATAATATGTATTATATTAGTCTCATTCAAAACCTTGCTAGGGATTGCTTCCGTCTTCGTCTAACTTAACACTAACAAGGTGTACCTTAGAGTTACCAATGATGTAACGAGCTAACAAGGTGTATCTTAGGATCACTAGTGATGTAACAAGCTAACAATGTGCACCTTAGGGTCACTAGTGATGTAACAAGCTAACAAGATGTACCTAAGGGTCACCAGTGATGTAACAAGCTAACAAGGTGTACCTTAGAGTCACCAATGATGTAAGAAGCTAACAAGGTGTATCTTAGGGTCACCAATGATGTAACAAGCTATGATGTATGATTTTGAGACACGTGACTGGCGCCACATGCATGCATTTATGAGTCGAGTCCATGACATCCTTACATGATAAATGACTGTGTATGTATTATATGTAAAAATTGAATTTTCATCTGATTAATGAGTATCTATGACTGTGCTTGTATGATTTGTGTGTGTTACATGACTGTTATTTCTACATATGGAACCAAGTGAGATGTTTTTCACTCCCTTGTTGTTCTTTGTATGTGTTCAAATTGTGTTGCAGGTGATCATCAGCATGAAGATGTTGGTGATGAGGCTTAGGCTTCAGTTGGGCATGCTCTGATAGGATATGCGACATCGGGGCATAGCTAGGCTTAGTTTTGGATTTCATTATTGTATTTGTTTTAGAAAGACTCATGT
Organism: Cajanus cajan; assembly: GCF_000230855.2. Lineage (NCBI taxonomy): Eukaryota > Viridiplantae > Streptophyta > Magnoliopsida > Fabales > Fabaceae > Cajanus > Cajanus cajan. The sequence continues at coordinate 21,351,031 of NC_138518.1, forward strand.
TTCATTTTTTTCTATAAATTTCGCATTTGACCATATGATTTAAGTTTATGAGTGTGAATTCTCTACTCTTATGTTAATGGAACTATCGTTTTAATTTTAAAGATTTTATTTATCCCAAGAATATGTTTTATAATTATTCTATATGTATGTTGGGGTAGAGGGTGTCACATGCCTCATGTAATGCTAAAATTTCAGCATGATTAGACAAAGTGGCTGATATGTTTTATTTTACAGATCGCCATGAAATGACTGTACCACCACTTGTAAACAAATATCTTGTTTGTGATTTACCATCATGAGGATCTGACAAATAACTTACGTTTGCATAACCATTTAGTTCTAGTTTGTGAACATTTGAATATAATAACCCTATATTCATTGTACCTTTAAGATAACGAAGGATTTCTCTACTAGAAAAATTAAAATTAGAGAGGGAACGAATCAGTCACTAAATTTTATAAAATCTGCCACAAAATAAATTAGTGATGGAATTTGTGACAGAACTGATTTCTTCACAAAAATTGGCGTCACAAAATATTTAGTGACGGATAATTTCAGTCCGTTACAATCAATGACGGAATTAAGGCATCACAAATAATATATTTTTCGTCACTAATTTCTAATATTAAATGTTCATAAATTAATAAAATTCTGTCGCAATTTGTGACGGATTAACTCCGTCACAAATTTGTGAGGGATATGTGCCTCTTATCAACATCACAAGCTGAGAGGGATGTTGGTCTCTTAAGGGTTCTATTTCACGACATTTCACTTTCTAGCGTGTTTTATCCGTATTTGCACAATTTCTGGGAAACTTCCCAGAAGGTCACTCATTCCTATATTACTCCAAGTCAAGCACACTTAACTATGAAGTTCTGATGAGATAAGTTACCAAAATGTATATGCATGTTATCAGTATAACTTGTACAAATTAATTTATTTAAGTTATCCTTAACTATACAATCTCATACTTGTACTATAATAATAATATATAATAATTTTATATTACGAATAATAATAATAATAATAATAATATATTTAATTAATCTTTATTTATATATACTTACTTTTATAATTAACAATTTACTTATTTCTATTTAAAATTATAATTTAAATTATATATTTTTATAATTTATAATGATAATATAATTTATAAAATTATAAGTATTTATTTATTAAACACTTATAAATTAAATTTTAATATTTTAAATAAATTATTAAATATTTTAATATATTTATTTATCTTAAATCAAAGACATAAAATTCAAAAAATCTATTTATCCTTGTTTTATTTTCTAATTATCAACCATTAATAAAATACTAACTTAAAATCTTATCTAATTATAACATAATATTTTTACATCAAATTTAAAACCAAATATTAGTTATACAAAAATATTAAGATCATATAGTAAATTTCCAATAAGATTTTAGTTAAATAATTTAAAATAATTAATGTTTCTATGGAAGAACATATGCATAAAGTTTTGTTGATGCCAAAGCGTCGAAGAAAATAAAAGGTCAAGTTAAAGCAAGTTGATCAAGAAGCAAAATCTCAAGAAATAACTAGATAAGTCTTGACTACTTAGCTTGATATGTAAAATGAACTTTTAGAAATTTCAAATTTCACTTAGCTTGATATGTAAAATGAACTTCAAGAAAATCTAAATTTAGTCTTTTTGAATATAAGAATAAGTTTATGAAAAAGAAAGTAAAAAGAAATGTGTTCAAAAAGATTATAAAAAAATAATTTTGAATGAAAAGTAAAAAGCTACTAAAATCATAAAGTTTTCAAAAGCAAATTTTTTATATTTGTCTGGTAATCAATTACCGGTCTAAGCAATCGATTACCAGAAGAAGAAAATTTCTAAGTTCAAAATTCAAATGCTGAAACATGCTCTAGTAATCGATTACCAGTCCTTGTAATCGATTACCAGAAGAGAGAACTTCAAAAATTTTAATTTAAAAGATACAACGTTTCAAATTTTTTGATCTTAAAACTGTTGTAATCAATTACCACTAGTGCAAAAATAGCTTTTAAGATCGGGGTTTTAAAATCGGTTAAGGGGGAACCGATTTTAAAAGGGAGGCGGTGGCATTTTTGTATTTAAAATCATCACTTTTAAAATCAGTTAAAATTTAACCGATTTTAAATGGTATTTTAAAATCGGTTGTTATTTACCCCGATTTTAAAAGGTGGCTTTGTTACTACTTTTAAAATCGGTTGTTTTAGAACCGATTTTGTATATAGTATACAAAATCGGTTCTAAAATAACCGATTTAAAAAAGTAGTAACTAAGGGACCTTTTAAAATCGGGTAAGTGATAACCGATTTTAAATATGTGCGCTCTTACTCACCTCCTTCACTCTTCAGTTGTCTCAGCTTTGCGTTCAGGGTTACGATTTGCCTCCATTCGAGTTCCCTTTCGTCTTCACCGCCATTGTCGCGCGTCGTTGCCTCCCGTGACGCCGTAACCAGAACCAGAACCAGAAGTAGAAACAGAATAGTAAAAAGCGGAAGCAAGTCTTCACCGCCATTGTTGCGTTCTTATTTTCCCTCATTCGTTGAGTTACATGGATCGAACATTTGTTGTCGTTTTGTTAGGTTTACCGTTATCTCTATTTCATGCTGTTTCAGATTGGTCAAGACGTGGATGAAGATCCTCAATTGAAAGTGCTGAGGAAGGAATGGTTTGAAGGCAAGGAGTATCTTGATATTGGCTGCAACAATGGGATAATCACCATATAGATTGGTATTTTTCTCCCTATTTCTTTAACAATGTCTCTTTTAGAGTTCAGGATTTGTTATTCATTTTTCTGTTTTAGATATTGATGCTTTAACTTGGCTTTTAAATGGGATTTGTCTCTTTTCGAGTTTAGGATGCATATTGGAATCTCAGAAAAACTGTTTCAAAGGAACATTCTTTTTCAGACCAAATTGATTTGTCAAATGTAGTTTCATTTAAACGAGAAAATTTTGTTCAGAGTCGACACCCACCAGGAAAACACTACGATACAATTCTTTGGTAAGTTGTTGTTTGTCATTTTTTTTCCAGTTCCACTTAATAAAACATGTTCTTTGGTTTTGAAATTTTCCATCCCTTCTGCCGTATTGGAAAGGTCCTATTCAAAATTGTTTGGTTTTGATTTTTGTGTCCTTTCTAGTGCTATTTGACTTTCACAAGATAGTTGCTATCTATTAAAATGGTCTGGGTTAGAGGAAGTTCTTTGGCTATATTCCTAATTAATTAATGTGGGACATCTTAGCATCCACCCCTCACATTCAAGACTAGACATTTAGAATGTGAATTTTGCTATGAGCCTATGACATGCTTTGTCACAAATCTTAAATTTTTAGGGCAATTAAGAACAGTTGTATTCATCTTTTAAACTAAAATAAAGTTATTTTTTTGTTTCTAGTACAGCTAAGGTTGCCAACAGATTTATAGTTGATATCTGGGGATTGATGTATAAAGGTTTTTGCTAGATCATTACTGTAAACCATGCATTCATCTTTTGGAATAAAATAAAGTTATTTTTTCTATTTGGTCTGCTAATGTTCCTAACAGATTTATATAAAACCAGATAGGTTTTCTAAATTAAATAAATTAAAATTCATATTTAATATCCTGAACATTTATCAAGTCCAATAATTGAACCAGTTCATCCTGCAACACTGCATTGTGTTCCACCCACAGTGATAACTCAGTTCTTATCTCTCTTAGGTGTCTGAATATTGGCTTGAGTTGAGATTGTATAGGCTGTGGTTTAGAATATGAATACCCTTCAGACTTCTTGTTTTTTTCCCTTATCAATTTTAGCTCAGCTTTTAAGTCCTGAATAGAGTTTTGGAACTTTTGAATCTGATGAACTGAAGTGCTAAACCTCATCCAAAACTCCAGGTTCTCTTCTAGCAAATCGTCAATGTCCGAACGGAATTTCTTTTCCAAATCTGAAAGATCATGGCACTTATCTTGATGTGCCATCAGCTTTTCTAGTGTCATTCTCATAGATGATAAGGCATTATTTCCTGTTCTCTCAGATTCAACTTGTTCTACAAAATGGGATTTTGCATCTAAATTTGAAGATGAAATTTTTGACTCCGCTTCTTGACCTGCTTTTTTAAGAAGCCCTTCATGTGGTGTGTATTTGTATTCTGTGGTGGTGGTGTAGGGACTTTCATCCGGATTTCCATCTGGACGGTTCATCTTCTGATGTAAAATCTGTATCTCTTTATCCTTTGTCACAAGAGCATTCCTCATTTCCCTTAGCTGCATGGGAAATTCTATATAAGAGTCACTAGTGGAAAATCAGCATATTACAACACCCCTTTTACGTCAGAAATACAAAAATCCGACGTAAAAAAAATGCGGTGGAATTTTTGTAATTTTTGCAAACTTTTTTACGTCGGACCCTACCAGGTCCGACGTAAAAAAGGACGCAAATTTGAATAAGAGAGCGCGAGGCACACCACGCGCATTCACTCTTCATCACTTTTCATTTTTTCTCTCTAAACCCTCTCCCTCTCCTTTGTTACTGAATCGTTTTTTTGTCTTTTGCAGAGGGATGAACTCTTTGTTACTCATTTGCACATTGTTGCTGCTCCTCAGGTATGAATCAAGGTTTCGTTAGCACTTTTCTACTTCGCATTACTACTCTGGCTATCTATTTTATTTGATTTTTTGGTTGTTCTATTTGTATAGGTAGTGGGCGTTTTCTTCTGGGTTGTTATACGAAGCTGAATGGCTTGTTCTGCTGGCATTTTTATGTTTTTTTTTATATTTTTTTTCCTACTTTTTTACGTCGGATGTCGTAATGTCCGACGTAAATTTACGTCAATTTTACAGATCCGACGTAAAATTTATGTCTCCCGCTTTTACGTCATTATGTTTTCTGACGTAAAAAGCTCAAAATATCCGACGTAGTACACCTCTTTTGTACTAGTGAGTGGAGGTCATTGTCCTCACTATTTAATACCAAAGCCATACCAATGTACTCTATTTATAAGGAGAAGTTCTTGTATTGTTTAGACAATAATATCAAAACATTCTACTTTTGTTTTATAACTACTATTCTCTTTTAAAATAAATGGAGCTTTTCTTTTTTAATCTAAGAATATTTATGCAAGTGGATGTTTGTTTTATACTTAAAATTGTGAATACCATACTGCTAATAATAAAATCATGCTAGAGTATTTAATATATTCTATACTTGTTTTGGAATTTCATCTTGCTTTCTTCTGTACAGATATAAAAAAAATAGTTAATTGTATAATTATTTTAACCAATAAGTTAAATTATACATATTAAGTAAACGTTATAGATTGAACATTGCTTACCTGAAGTGTCAACTCAAAAAATGTTGTCCCGATTTTTCTTTTCCACATCATTGAGCTTCACCCTGACATCCTTATAATTCACTAAGACCGAAGTGTACTCCTCCAGCAGAATCTTTTCTCTGTCATATAATCCACTTATAAACATCTGCCTCCAATTAGGTTGATCTTCCTCACTAGCTTCCAAATCATGTGATTCAGAGTCAAGGTTGCTCACTGTATCAGATAAATCATCCTTATCTGGTTGTACCAGCTTCTGAACACTTAAAGTTCTATCACTCAAATTGGACATGTTATCATCCTCATCCTTTATTGTCGACAAGTTAGCACCAAGTTTTTTAGTCCCTGGTTTATCATCAGCAGCACTTTTCTTCTTGTAAAGTACCAAGTTCTCCTCCCCCTCCTCATCTTGTTTCATGTAATTCAATTTTTCAGAAAGGTGCTCAATGTTACATCTTGCTTCAGTGAAGTGTGTTTGGAGGGTGTTGTCTTGAGATCTGACACTTCGGTTGAGCATTTTAACTCTCTGCAACTCATCCTCCAATTTCTTTAGCCTCTGGTTGGTAGCTTCTGAGCCTTCTATGAGCATTTCCTTGTCTTCATTCAACTTCCTTATGTTTGTGTGAAGTTCATCTGTTTCTGATTTTAGTGTCTTTACCAAACCAGTCTGAGATGAAACTGCAGTTTCCAAGGTAACAACCTTATAATTCTTTGTTTCTGTGTCTCTACCAAAAAGTAATTGAAGTTAGACTTATCTCTCACTAGAGAGACAAAGGAAACATCTTTGTTTTCTCTCACGGGAAAAGGATCCAAATAATCCCAAATTTTTGAACTGTACTGAATTATTTGAGTAAATCTGTGCAGATTGCAACTGATTGACAATAAGATTATATGTTGATTTTGCTGTAAAAGTTGCTATTTCCTAGAGTACTATCCTTGCTGTAAAATTTTATTTGTTTCTGTGTCTCTACCAAAAAGTAATTGAAGTTAGACTTATCTCTCACTAGAGAGACAAAGGAAACATCTCTGTTTTCTCTCACGGGCAAAGGATCCAAATAATCCCAAAATTTTGAACTGTACTGAATTATTTGAGTAAATCTGTGCAGATTGCAACTGATTGACAATAAGATTATATGCTGATTTTGCTGTAAAAGTTGTTATTTCCTAGAGTACTATCCTTGCTGTAAAATTTTCTTTGTTTCTGTGTCTCTACCAAAAAGTAATTGAAGTTAGACTTATCTCCCACTAGAGAGACAAAGGAAACATCTCTGTTTTCTCTCACGGGCAAAGGATCCAAATAATCCCAAATTAACACTCTCATTTTTTCAGCAATTTTCAATTTTAAGTACAAGAATATGTCAACAACTGATGAACATGAACATGAGCACACTGACATTTGAAACGTAAAGATTCTCAGTACAAGAAATAGTAACATCCCAAAAAAACCGTAACCAGAAACACATCACATCCTATCTCACAACTCAAATTTAATACAACAAAACCCTTATAAAGAAAATTCATTCCCATCTCAAATAACCATACAAGCTTCAATTCAATTCCTCGTTACATATATCACTGTTTAACATAAAAAAATTAAATGTTAATTATTAAGATATTCTATAATATGTATGAGGTGTAGAAAAAAATCAAAAGTTAACTGAAAATGTTAATTGTTATGACATTCTATATGTATGAGGTGCTTAATATCTTGATGGGTATTTGTTCAGGGAGCAACATCAATCAGGACCTTCTCATTCTGAAGAACCTAGAGTGCAGGAGGATCGTCACGTTGATCGATAAAATTTACTAAAATAAAAAAAGAGAAATAGAATAAAAAATTATAAAAAAAATATATGGCAGGTTTTTAGTTTATAAAAAAAGATTATAAATAAACATACTTGATTTATTATTTGAAGCTTTGAAACGCATGCACTTTTTTTTTCTATAATTCTTGTCTATTATATATTTAGTTTATGCACAGTGAACCTTAGTTTCTTGTTTGAGATTAAATACAAATGATTAAATTTATTTAATCATTTATATTTAATCTTGAATTGTCTTGTTGGACAGTTTGGGATGAGTAATTTTCTTTATACTTGTTTGATACGTACAAGTTAAGTCTCATCTTAAATTTGATTAAATTTTGGTTTATTGCATTTTGTGTTGTTCTTTGAGTGCATATTTGATTGTGGTGTGTCGCCACCGGCCCGAAACGGGCTTTCGGCATTCGCGAAGGATGGTTGGACTCTTTTATTTGTAGTTTTGAAAATGTATTGGATTGCTAGAATGACTTATTCTCAAACTGAGACCTCGTCAAACGAGCAATTTTATTAAAAGGCTCACCAATCCATATTAATCCCAAGCGGGACCCTCCATGGATTAGTGGTTTTCGCAAAAGGAGGGTTCGTGGAGTCGCCACCAATGTTTTACTCAAAACATTGGAAAAAGGGATAAGGCAATCGATTCAAGAATCGACTTCGGCCATTACAACCAGAGTCGGGTAAGGGAGTCGGTTACGCGTGGGGAAGGTGTTAGCACCCCACAGCGCCCCTTTCGGGTTCCCTATGACAGATTATTTCTAAAATAACAGCGTAAAATTACTAAATTACCCCTATTTATTCTAAGCAATTATAAATTAACTATCTACATGATGACAGTTTAAATATGCACACAGAAAGCAGTAAAAGGAAGGATTTAAGAAGAAACCTTTGAAGCGTGCTTTTATATATTAAAGTAAAACTGGGAAGCTTTTTGGCGTTCCCTCGCTCTACAAGCCCGCTCGCTCCCTCCTATAAAATTTTGACTATGGAAATCCGGAGGATTTCCCTTCGACTAGGTTCGATCCTCAAGCAAAATGGCTCGGGGCTCAAGAACTTCGTCGGATCAACTCTCCGAGTGATTTCTAGGGCAGAACACTGCTCAAAAACCCTAGAATACTCAAGGAGAGGGTTAAAACTATGTGTCAAAGTGTCAAATGACGTCCAATTGACGTCATATTTATAGGGAACAGGCCCAATACGGGCCCTGGAGCCAATACGGCCGTATTGAAATTTTTGAACTTCAATACGGCCGTATTGAGTTCAATACGGCCGTATTGAAATTCAGAAATTTCAATACGGCCGTATTGAGTTCACTGCGGCTGTATTGAAGCTTCAATACGGCCGTATTGATTTCAGTACGGCCATATTGAAGTTTCAGAAACTTCAATACGGCCGTATTGAGTTCACTGCGGCCGTATTGAAGCTTCAATACGGCCGTATTAAGTTCAGTACGGCCGTATTGGGCTTCATTCCCTCCACTTTCTTATTTTGAGCTATTCTAAGACCTCTAGACCTACAGAGAACCCTCCTAGGGCCTTCCAGGAGTCCTTCTGGCTGATCTTCCTTCAGTCTTCGAGAGTCTTCAAGCTTTATTTCCGACCCGGGCAATTTTAGGGGTCTACAGCTGCCCCCTCTTTACTTAGTCAAACGGTCTTTTGGTGTACCGATTGACAAGTAAAGGAGTTGACCCAATTGTCCGGGTAATGTGCCATCCTTCCGACTTGTAGTGTCTTCAGGTGGGAAAATTGTTGAGTAGCCTCTCCAGGTTGGTGCATACCTCCGCGCTTCTAGTCACTTTGGTAGCGTGAGTCTTGCCCTCTCCAGGGTGAGTATTAGTCGTCGCCTCTCCAGGCTCGTGCGTGAGTCTTGCCCTCTCCAGGGTGAGTTTGCCCTCTCCAGGGTGAGTTTGCCCTCTCCGGGGTGAGTATTAGTCGTCGCCTCTCCAGACTTGTGCGTGAGTCTTGCCCTCTCCAGGGTGAGTTTGCCCTCTCCAGGGTGAGTTTGCCCTCTCCAGGGTGAGTATTAATCGTCGCCTCTCCAGACTTGTGCGTGAGTCTTGCCCTCTCCAGGGTGAGTTTGCCCTCTCCAGGGTGAGTTTGCCCTCTCCGGGGTGAGTATTAGTCGTCGCCTCTCCAGACTTGTGCGTGAGTCTTGCCCTCTCCAGGGTGAGTTTGCCCTCTCCAGGGTGAGTTTGCCCTCTCCAGGGTGAGTATTAGTCGTCGCCTCTCCAGACTTGTGCGTGAGTCTTGCCCTCTCCAGGGTGAGTTTGCCCTCTCCAGGGTCTGCCTCCGTGTTCTTGACGACATTGGCAATGTGAGTTTACCCTCTCCAGGGATTTGAGATGATTGTTGTCTCCACAGTCCACGATGCTGCTTCGACGGTTTTTCTGATTTTGTGCCGCTGAGGGCTGGATAACGCAGGGATCCGTCTAGGGGATGTGCAGTCATTCATAGGTTCCTGTGCCCCAACTTGCATTGCATTGTTGGTACCCATTGAGGAATTTCTGTTTCCTTGGGGTGTAGACACAGATGCTCTCTCTTTGAGTTGAGCGATGCCTTATGTTTGGCTGACGTCCTTTGACGTTGGTGGAGTATCCCGATTTATCCTTATTCGGGTATCTCTTTTTGATTTTCTGATTTTTGCTGCCTCTGTATAGGCTGTTATCCGCTGGGGATTCTGGATGTTGATTTTGTCTCCACAGTCCACGATGCTGCTTCGACGATTGTTTTTGATTTTTGTGCCACTGAGGGCTGGATAACACAGGGATCCGTCTAGGGGATGTGCAGTTACTCATAGGTTCTTGTGTCCCAACTTTCCATTGAGTAGTTGGCGCCCATTGAGGAATTTCTGTTTCCTTGGGGTGTAGACACGAAGATGCTCTTTCTGAGATGAGCAGTGCCTTATGATTGGCTGACGTCCTTTGGACGTTGGTGGAGTATCCCGGTTATCCTTATTCGGGTAACTCTTTTTAATTTTTGGATTTTGTTGCCTCTGTGTAGGCTGTTATCCGCCAGGGGATTTTGTCATTGGTTGTGATTGGCCTCTTCTGTTAGGCAGATCATCTTGATGTTCAATGATAGGCTGAGAGCCGGATTCCGCTTGGGGAATGATTATTGATCTTTTCGATTTTTTTTCTCTTTTTTGAAAGGGTGCCTCTGAATAGGCGAATTATCTTGATGTTTGATGATTGGCTGAATGCCGAATTCCTCTTGGGGAATGGTTATTGATCTTTTTGATTTTTTCTCTTTTTGAAGGGGTGCCTCTTGAGTAGGCGACTGGGGATTTGAAGTTCAGTGTTCGGCTGAGTGCCAAATTCCGCTTGGGGAATGGTTATTGATGTTTTTTTTGATTTTTCTTCTTTTGCAGGGATGCCTCTGAGTAGGCGACTGGGGAATGTGGGATCTTATGTATCCCAGAGTATTATTTAGGAAGCCTCTGCAGGCTTAGCCTCACTCAGCGCTTGAGTCAGAGAGCTATCTTCCACTGAGGAAGTTTTAAGTCCTTTGACTAGATATACTACTTGGGCGATCGTGCTTCCATTGGGAATTTTGTCGATTTTGCTTTGATAGTTCTCGCTGGGGATTTGTTTTGAGCGCGAGCTGAGGTTTCTCTGGGGGAGTATTATTTCTGCGAGCCTCTCCAGGCTCAATTATTCTGTATGATGAATTGGTTTTTTATTCAGCCCGAGAATGCGAGCTGAGGCGTCTTTTGGAGAGTATTATTTCGGCAAGCCTCTCCAGGCTCAATTATTCTGTATGGTCAGAGAGTATTGTTTCGGCGAGCCTCTCCAGGCTCAGTTATTCTGTGGGAGTATTATTTCAGCAAGCCTCTCCAGGCTTAATTATTCTGTGGGAGTATTATTTCTGCAAGCCTCTCCAGGCTCAATTATTTTGTATAATTTGTTGGATTTTCTGTATTTTGCCTTTTTGTTGATTTTGGCTTTTTCTGTGTTTTTGCCTTTTTTGTTGATTTCAGCTTTTGCTGTATTTTTTGTTAATTTTGGCTTTTTCTGTATTTTTGCCTTTTTTGTTGGTTTTTTGGCTTTTTCTGTATTTTTGCCTTTTCTGTTGTTTTTCAGCTTTTTCTGTACAGAAATGTCTCAGTTATTATGAGAGAGTATTATTTCGGAGAGCCTCTCCAGGCTCAATTATTTTGAGAGAGTATTATTTCGGCGAGCCTCTCCAGGCTCAGTTATTTTGAGAGAGTATTATTTCGGCAAGCCTCTCCAGGCTCAGTTATTCTGAGAGTATTCTTTCGGCAAGCCTCTCCAGGCTCAGTTATTCTGAGAGTATTCTTTCGGCAAGCCTCTCCAGGCTCAGTTATTCTGAGAGTATTCTTTCGGCAAGCCTCTCCAGGCTCAGTTATTCTGAGAGTATTCTTTCGGCAAGCCTCTCCAGGCTCAGTTATTCTGTATGACGCTGTTGATTTTTTGAATCTTTGCATTTTGTTTGCTGCTGTCATACACAAGCAATTTTTTCTATTTTTATGTAATTGCCTCATGATGAGGTCTTTGAATGTGCAATTAATGTGCGCGATGCACAAAATGCAAGTTTAATTATTTTATTAATTTGTTGTTTTTTAGAAAAAAAATGAATGGCTCCCTCTATCCTCTTTTTCTTGGAGGAATTTTGTCATCGACGTGAGGGAGGATTTCTGTTATTGCCAATACGGCCGTTATTCATTTCAGTATGCCCGTATTGTATTGAAAATTTGTTCATAACCCTAATTTTAGTACGGGTGTACTGAACATGGTACGGGCGCATTGTTTTTTCTGAAGTTTATATTTTTTGTTTTTTGTTTGTTTTTTCCAATAAACAGAGAATAAGTGATCTTCCAGTACACCTATCATCTGTATGCATGTATGCAGTATGATGCACCTAATTCTATTTGATTCATTTTTCAAAAGAATTAACCGATGCGTTTTTGGATTTTGCCATTCCTCCAGACGGGCTGTGCGCTGCCGATTTCTGTAACCGAGGAATGATGCGTGTTATATTGGGATTTGGTGTCATCAACCAAATGATCCTTCCCTTCCTTTAAAAGATATGTCAACCCTCCTATTGACCACTATATCTCCATGTTTCCACTAGATTATTCAAAAATCGTTGGGACAAGAGAGAAAAGAAGGAAAGGATATATTTTCAAAAGTTTGTGTTTTAGAGGGGATTATTTTATTTTTGAAAAATGGATTTTGTAAGAATGGCTGGCCATGGTAGGCTTATTGTGTTTAGGTTTGTTTGATTAAACACTTATGAGGTTAAGCACATCTTTATTATTAATGATTGTGCTTTGACAACTTGGATAGCTTTTCTTGAGCCCCTTGTTGAATTCAATTGATGGTACCATCATGGATTTATTTTGTTTTTTTTTTTTTTTTCTTTTTTTTGACGGCCCTAACTTTTGCCTAGAACACCCTTTTGTGATGTCTTAGCGGGCTTTTGTATTCATTTTGTAACCCTAACTTTTGCCTAGGTCACCCTTTTCGTGGGATTCCTAGCGGGTTTTTGTCTTCATTTTGTAACCCTAACTTTTGCCTAGGTCACCCTTTTGTGGGATTCCTAGCGGGTCTTTTGCTCTTATTTTTGCGCAGTCCCCTTTTTGGGTTTCCTGCCGAGCTTATTATCTTTAGGATTTCTTTTATCCATGATGGCACTTATTGATGCCAAGAAAAGGTGCTCCAAGCTGTCATGCACATTTCCACATAAAAATGATGCGGGTTTATTGTTATCAAGATGATTTTAACCTCATTTATGCTTATTCAAACAGGGTTAAAATAATGTGGTCTAGAATTTTATTGCAAGCAAGAAAAGAAGCAATAAAGAATTAATGAAGAATGATTTTATTATAATCGCAGCGGAAACATGTGCCCTATCGAGGCTCGGGGGTCGGGCTGTCCCCGAGGAGTGATCTCTAATAGTCACTGAATTTACACATCCCTATTAGAAGGAAAAGGACACTTGATGACGACAGCTGGCCTTGACGTTTGTGAACCAGCCTTCCTAAAGATCTGGCTTAAAGAACGTCGAGAAGGATCTTGATTCCTCTTCGTTCTTTGATCTTTAACGGGGTTGTATCCTAACCCTTGTTTCCCCGGATTATCTTTGATAACGGGTAGCTCCGGGATTCCTTGGGAGTCCTTGCCTAATCCTTGTCCTGGCAAGTATCCGTTCTTAGTGAGCATATGGGCTACCTTCTTCATTTCTCGGGGAAACATCTCAACATTGGCAATTTCCAATGCTTGGAAGGCGGTTTCCAAAGCTTCCTCTGCTGCATCCACATAAGGTATGGTGGATGGCTTGCTGATGAGTATGTCATCTTCAGCTTGTACGGTCACCAGTTTGTCACCCACTATGAACTTGACTTTCTGGTGGAGCGTAGAAGGAACAGCTTTCGCATCATGAATCCAAGGCCGGCCGAGGAGACAGCTGTATGCGGGAGTAATGTCCATCACTTGGAATTCGACATTGAAGATAGTGGGTCAAATTTGGATTGGAAGATTGATCTCTCCCACCACTTCTCTTTTAGAATAATCGAAGGCTCGAACGATCATGTTGCTCGGGCGCATTTGGATTCCCTTGATTGCCACTTGCTCGAGCGCTCTTTTTGGCATTACGTTCAAGGAAGATCCATTATCTACCAAGACTTTAGCGATGTGATACTCCTTGCACTTTATAGAGATGTGCAAGGGCTTGTTGTGGTTTGATCCCTCGGCGGGGATTTCTTCATCGATGAAGGTGAGGTGATCATTAGCCTTGATGTGACTAACAATCCCCTCAAACTCGTCTTGGGAGATAGTGTGCGACACGTATGCCTCGTTCAAGACTTTCAACAGAGCTTGCCGATGCGGTTCGGAGCATAGGATCAACGACAACAGCGTAATCTTTGCTGGCGTCCTATGAAGTTGATCCACGATGGAGTACTCGCTCTGTCGGATAAATTTTAACAGCTTGTCAGTCTCCTCCTCGGATTTTTTTTCCTCGGTTTTCTTTTCTTCTTTTTCTTTATTCTTGGGGGCTTTGTTATGAAGATCATCGGGAGTGTAGATCCTACCACTCCTAGTCATGCCCCCAAGTCCAGCGATGTTGGAGATATCGCTGTCGGCAGAAGAGTGGATGTCGTATATCCACGGCACAGCCTTATTTGATTTGTAAGGGAAAGGCCTTGGAACTGTGATCCTTAATGGTGTTGGACCTTCCCCTTTGTTTGTCTTGATTACCAACAACGGAGTTGACGTGTGCTCGCTTGACGCGGTTGTTGGCTTACACTTGATAACGAACGGCGTGTGATCCATTCTTTGAATATACGCATCGATTATTTCTTTCTTTTTATTAATGTTTATTAATGGATTACTAGGAGAGATGTATGAATGACTCCTAGATCTCTCCATGATCTATATGCATGATATGAGATGATGAGGTTGAATATGCATGCATAGTGTTTATTCAACTAAGCATTATCATGTTTTTAGGATGTCCCTAAGATGATGCATGATATTGCTTGGTTTGGATAAATACATATTTTTTCTTTTGGATATTTTGTATCTTTTTTGTATTTTTTGGGTGAAAAGGGAAACTACCTATATGAATGCAATGAAGGTAGATGTTAACACCATGTACTAGAAGATCTTTATTTCTATTTATTCTTATTATTTAAAAAAGAATGTTGTATGTTTAAAAGTGCAATGTATGCTCATACAATGTCACATAAAAATGCACAAACAATTCACTCATCCACGAACAGTCACGAGCGAATCACGAGGTAGGGGTCTCCTGCAGAAAAGTGCATATTCAAGGAGGTTCTAACTGTTCTCACTTGGTCAAAGGCCCCCAAGGTGCCCCCATTATAGGGACCCAATTCCTCTCGTCGTAAGTCGATGGAAAGCTCCAACGCACCGTCGGACTCAAGTTCATGGTTATCACCTTGAGTGATGTTTTCCGACAACGGTCTACGGGCACCTATGGACCCATTCGACAACCGGCCGTACTAACATCCACTCCCTATGGTTAATCACTCATGCCCCCGGGTATAGAGGGAACTGTTGTGTGCAAAGGTTTGTGTGCAGTTTTTATTTCAAACAATTGCGTAAATTTAAAAATACAACAGTTATTAAAGCCATATAATAAATCATGTTATCATACAAGCAAGGGGTAATAAAGTAATTTTAACTATTATTTGTTAAAAACAATCTGTCACTAAATGGGATTGACTCTCGAAGCTTCCCCAGCGGAGTCGCCATCTGTCGCCACCGGCCCGAAACGAGCTTTCGGCATTCGCGAAGGATGGTTGGACTCTTTTATTTGTAGTTTTGAAAATGTATTGGATTGCTAGAATGACTTATTCTCAAACTGAGACCTCGTCAAACGAGCAATTTTATTAAAAGGCTCACCAATCCATATTAATCCCAAGCGGGACCCTCCATGGATTAGTGGTTTTCGCAAAAGGAGGGTTCGTGGAGTCGCCACCAATGTTTTACTCAAAACATTGGAAAAAGGGATAAGGCAATCGATTCAAGAATCGACTTCGGCCATTACAACCAGAGTCGGGTAAGGGAGTCGGTTACGCGTGGGGAAGGTGTTAGCACCCCACAGCGCCCCTTTCGGGTTCCCTATGACAGATTATTTCTAAAATAACAGCGTAAAATTACTAAATTACCCCTATTTATTCTAAGCAATTATAAATTAACTATCTACATGATGACAGTTTAAATATGCACACAGAAAGCAGTAAAAGGAAGGATTTAAGAAGAAACCTTTGAAGCGTGCTTTTATATATTAAAGTAAAACTGGGAAGCTTTTTGGCGTTCCCTCGCTCTACAAGCCCGCTCGCTCCCTCCTATAAAATTTTGACTATGGAAATCCGGAGGATTTCCCTTCGACTAGGTTCGATCCTCAAGCAAAATGGCTCGGGGCTCAAGAACTTCGTCGGATCAACTCTCCGAGTGATTTCTAGGGCAGAACACTGCTCAAAAACCCTAGAATACTCAAGGAGAGGGTTAAAACTATGTGTCAAAGTGTCAAATGACGTCCAATTGACGTCATATTTATAGGGAACAGGCCCAATACGGGCCCTGGAGCCAATACGGCCGTATTGAAATTTTTGAACTTCAATACGGCCGTATTGAGTTCAATACGGCCGTATTGAAATTCAGAAATTTCAATACGGCCGTATTGAGTTCACTGCGGCTGTATTGAAGCTTCAATACGGCCGTATTGATTTCAGTACGGCCGTATTGAAGTTTCAGAAACTTCAATACGGCCGTATTGAGTTCACTGCGGCCGTATTGAAGCTTCAATACGGCCGTATTAAGTTCAGTACGGCCGTATTGGGCTTCATTCCCTCCACTTTCTTATTTTGAGCTATTCTAAGACCTCTAGACCTACAGAGAACCCTCCTAGGGCCTTCCAGGAGTCCTTCTGGCTGATCTTCCTTCAGTCTTCGAGAGTCTTCAAGCTTTATTTCCGACCCGGGCAATTTTAGGGGTCTACATGGTGTATATAATTTGATGTCACCACTTTCATTTCATGTACTTATAGACCAATACAAAATGCTGTCAAAATTTTGTCAAGTTTAAGAAAATGGATTGTACTAGTACATATTGATCAAGTATAAAATAAAATCTTGAATGGGATAGGGTCACACCTTGTATAAAAATAGTGAGATTGACATCCATGGTCTATCTTTTTGATAGAGAACATAACTTATGGATCGAAGTTGGATACGAGCACCACGCATAAGTGAGCAATATGAGACTGGAGTTGAATATTTTATTGAATATGTAATACAGAATGGTATTGATGATATGAATGGAAAGTTTTTTTGTCCTTGTGTTAATTGTTGTAATGGGAGTCGTTTAGAACTTGATGTTATAAGGGAACATCTTCTATGTGATGGGTTTCTTAAGAATTATACACGTTGGATATGGCATGGTGAAAATATTGACATTCCAAATGTGCCAGCTGAAACTCAAACTCAAAATTTTACACAAGAGGTAGATATGGATGATCGACTTGAGGAGATGATCGTGATGTTGGTCCAGAATCATTCAAGAGAGCACATATGTATGAAACTTTATGCAAAGATTCAGAGAAGACGTTATATCCAAATTGCACAAAATTCACAAGATTGTCAGCGGTATTGAGATTGTTTAATTTGAAGGCGAGACATGGGTGGAGTGATAAAAGTTTCACAGAATTGTTAGAGTTGCTAAAAGAAATGCTTCCAGAAGGTAACACATTGCCTAGTCATAACTACGAGGCAAAAAAAGTGGTGTCCCATGGGTTTAGAGTATAAGAAGATACATGCATGCCCAAATGATTGTATGCTATATCATGGTGAGTTTGAAGGCTTGCATGAATGTCCAAGGTGTTGGTTGTCACGATATAAAAAGAAGCAAGGTGATTTTGATTATGATATTAGCAGTAAGGGTCCTCCGGCGAAGGTTTTATGGTATTTGCCAATTGTTCCAAGATTGAAGCGTTTGTTTGCTAATGCAGATGATGCAAAGTTGATGAGATGGCATGAAGATGAGAGGAAATGTGATGGACAACTTAGGCATCCAGCAGATTGTTTGCAATGGAAAAAAATTAATTCTATGTTTCCAAATTTTGGTAAGGAGCCAAGAAATGTTAGGCTTGGACTAGCTACAGATGGAATGAATCCGTTTGGTAATTAAGCACAAAGCATAGTTCATGGCCTGTTTTGTTGATAATTTACAACTTACCTCCATGGTTATGCATGAAACGCAAATATGTGATGTTATCTATGATGATTTCTGGTCCAAGGCAACCAGGAAATGACATTGATGTTTATTTAAGTCCGTTGGTTAAAGACTTAAAGATGTTGTGGGAGGAGGGAATTGATGTGTTTGATGGGTATTCAAGTGAATCATTCAAGTTGCATGCCATGTTGTTCTGCACAATCAATGACTTCCCAGCATATGGAAACTTGTGCGGGTATAGTGTTAAGGGGCATAAAGCTTGCCCTATTTGTGAAGAGGGAACTTGTTATCATCAATTGCATAATTGGAAGAAGACAGTTTACCTTAGCCATCGAAGGTTTCTTAAACCTAACCATCCATATCGAAGGTTAAAGAAAGCTTTTAATGGATATCAAGAATATGACATTGCTCCTACTGCATTAACTGGTGACGAAGTTTATGAACGAGTGAAAAATTTAAATGTGGTACTTGGTAAGACTAAAAAACAATCAAAAGATACAAACATATGGAAGAAGAAGTCGATATTATTTGATCTTCCATATTGGAAGGTTCTTGATGTTAGACATTGCATTGATGTCATGCATGTTGAGAAAAATGTATGTGATAGTGTAATCGGCACGCTTCTCAATATTCAGGGCAAGACAAAAGATGGGCTCAACTCCCGTCTAGATTTGCAACTCATGGGGATACGACAACAATTATATTCACAATCTAAGGGTAAGAGGACATATTTGCCCCCAGCATGTCACACTTTGTCAAAAAAGGAGAAAACATGTTTTTGTGAGTGTTTACATGGTGTCAAAGTGCCACACGGTTACTCTTCCAATGTAAAAAGTCTAGTATCAATGAAAGATTTGAAATTAGTTGGCTTGAAGTCTCACGATTGTCATGTACTGATGCAACAATTTCTTCCTATCGCTATACGCGATGTTTTACCTAAAAATGTGAGACAAGTCATAACTAGGCTTTGCTTATTTTTCAATGGCATATGCAACAAAGTAATTGATCCTCAGAAGTTGGATGAACTAGAAGATGAAGCTGTTCTTATATTGTGTCAATTAGAGATGTATTTTCCTCCTTCATTTTTTGACATTATGGTTCACTTAATCATCCACTTGGTTAGGGATGTTAGATTGTGTGGACCTGTCTTTTTGAGGTGGATGTACCCAATTGAGCGATATATGAAGATACTAAAAGGGTATGTGAAGAACCAATATCGTCCAGAAGCATCCATCATAGAAAGGTACATTACAGAGGAAGCAATTGAGTTTTGTACTGAATACATGTATCAAGCTGAATCAATAGGCATTCCTAAGACTCGTCATGAGGGACGAAGTGCTGGGAAGGGTACAATAGGCACAAAACTAAAAAACATGATGCGAGAAGAAGTGCTTCAAGCACATTTGTATATATTAAACAATACTGTTGAGGTTCTTCCTTATTTAAATGCCCACAAAGACTTAGTGAAGAGAAACAACCCTCGCATGCCTGAGAAATGGGTGTTGAACGAGCATAATAAGACTTTCATAGAGTGGTTCAAAAAGAATGTTGGGACAAATTTAAATGTTTCTGAAACTTTACAACGGCTAGCTCAAGGACCTAACTTTGATGTGTTTACTTTCTGTGGATATGACATTAACAATTACTCATTTTATACAAAGGCACAAGATGACAAAAGTACTATGAAAAATAGTGGTGTTATGCTAGTTGCTCAATCTATGCATTTTTCAACCAGAAATGATAAGAACCCCATCACAGCATCCATGTGTTATTTTGGAGTTATTGAAGACATATGAGAGGTTGATTATGGTCCATTCCGAGTACCTGTATTTAAATGCAAGTGGGTTGATAGTAACAATGGTGTCAAAATTGATGAACTTGGATTTACTTTGGTTGACCTCAATAAAGTTTGTCATAAGGAAGAGCCTTTTATCATGGCTATGCAAGTAAAGCAAGTATTTTATGTCACTGATCCATCTAACAATAGGTGGTCAATTGTTCTACAAGGTAAGAGTAATAATATAGGTGATGAATTTGGAGATTCAATTGATATTATGGATACTCCTTCTTTGTCCAAACGGGTGCCAACTATTAATGAAGAAGATGATGTTGATAATGTACATGCCACTCGTGATGATCATCAGGAAGGAATATGAGAGAACATTCAAACTTGATCATATTTCCAAAATAGGTTATTATAGTTTTTTTTGTTAGTTACTTCTATTTATACTTTTATTTTTGTTATCACTTTAAGTATTATTTATTATAAATTTAATTTTATACTAATGACTTGTAATTTATTTTGTTTATGTCAACAGATAAATATGGATGAACATCAAGACTCTCCTTTAGACTCTACATAGACTACAGCCAAGAAGAAAGTCAGAGGTCCCACTAGAATGAAGAATGTCACATCCAAACGCCTTCATGAGGAGAGATTGCATGTTGATATTGATGAGATAACTAAGAGACCTACGGGGGACTCAGCTACCCAATTTATGAGTACCATGGGGGTTCTTGCTAGAACCAAGGTTTCTATTTTATTGCCTAGTTGGGATCATGTAGAGGAGGTTGTCAAGAACCATATTTGGGCAGATATTACGGTAAAATTTCATTTATACTCAACAATTTTCATTATTAAACTTCATTAGGATATAACATGTGCTAACTCATTGTTATCATAAATGTAGGAAACTTGGGACATTCCTAGGACAGAGGACATGAGAAGGAAAACCCTCTCTATTGTGGCTGAGAGGTGGAGGGCATATAAGACCAGCCTCATGAACAATTACATTTTTGGAAAAAAGAAAGGTGAATTTCCTGGTTATAAGAACCCAACCATAGATCAAGAGACATGGAACGCATTTGTAGAGTCTAGAATGACTAAAGAGTTTTTGGTAAGTTAGGATTACATGCATTATTATTTGTATTGTTCAGAATATTATGTTTTTACCTTTAATCTCATTATATGGTACTTTTGTAGGAGGAAAGAAAGAAGGCACAAGAGATTCAGGCAAACAATGACACCATTGTTGTGATGTCTCGTGGGGGTTATCCATGGCTTAAGAAAAAGTTGATGAAAGAGAAGGCTATGAAGCGTCAAGCTAGCCAAGATGAGACTACAGTTAGTGGTCCTCCTTCTCCACCCACACGTCATGAATTATGGAAGCATGGTCGCATAAAAAAAATGGGTGAGTTTACAACTGAGGCAGCAAAAGAAATTTCTAACAAGATAGTAAGTATAACTGTTTTGTACATATGATGCTAATTAAGATATGGATCAATAGATGTTTATTAAATTGTTTTTGTGTCTTGTATTGTAGGATATATTGGAACAACAGTCCACAGAGGGATCTTTTGTTTCCCATGGACGCCAGGATATACTCACAGTTGCAATTGGAAAGCTTGAGCACCCAGGTCAGGTTCGGGCTGCTGGTGGAGGTCATAGTTTACAAACCTACTTTGGATCACGCTCATCTTCACAGACATCTAGCACGGTGGACCAGTTAGTGGAACTAAAGGTCTCTCAAGTTATAGCAACTTATGAGCAAAAATTTAGTCAGATGCAAGAGGACATTCATAAGCGGCTACAAGAGGACATGCAAAGGCAACTACAAGAGCATATGCAATCACTCAGCCAACAATTTCAACAAAGTACTCCAATAGTAGAACCATTTATTGCACGTGAGAGTACAAAGGGATCATGTGCTTCTATTGTTCCCCCTGTTACTGCCACTGGCCCGGGTACATCTAATAAATGTGAGTTGTTTGTGGATGGATCACTCGATCCTGTGGGTATAGGGCAGATTCACATATTAGGGTCCACTGTACACCATCAAGTCATGGGAGATGATATGGTTAGGGTTTCAGTGTTGGATGTGAGACAACCAGAGGCTAGAGTTCCTA
Organism: Cajanus cajan; assembly: GCF_000230855.2. Taxonomy (NCBI): domain Eukaryota; kingdom Viridiplantae; phylum Streptophyta; class Magnoliopsida; order Fabales; family Fabaceae; genus Cajanus; species Cajanus cajan. The sequence goes on from NC_138518.1 coordinate 21,372,809, forward strand.
TGCCCACAGAGGAGGTTCAGACAATGGGACAAGCCTTGAACACCTTCCTTCAGTGGCCTTATAAGTTAGTAAAGGTGATATCTACGAAGGTATGTTATTTAAATAATATTTAATTTTAAGTTGGTGTAATTTTATTATAATATTGTATAATATTAGCTTTGTACTTTGTGGAGTAGGATATTGTTACCTCACCAAAGGGTAAAGGGACGGTCATTGTTACCCCTTCTAGAAATCTTCCTCCAATAAAAAGGCTATGGAGATTAGTTGCAGATATGGAAGATGACGAGCAACTCAAACAACTCCCTTGGCCTCCTGAAGTGTTTAACATGTCTAGTAAAGTACCTCTATATATAAGTCAGAGTGATATATCAGAGATTACAAATGGTCATTGTATGCTAAACATATCAATTTTGCAGTTATGGTTGTTGTAAGTATTTAAATTATTTTTAATTATATTTTGTTGATTTTTTCTAACATTGTTTCTAACATTGTTTCTAACGTTGTAGATTTATCCATAAATTGAGCATGGATAAGGGAAATGATCACATATATGGATTTTTTGAGCCTGAGTCAATCCAAAAAAGTGGAAACAAAGTTGAAGAAATACAAGCTTACATTCAAAATTGGATGTTCGACTCAAATAAAAAAGTTTACTTGGCCCCTTATTTTTCTGAGTAAGTTTAATTTTATATAATTAAATATAATTTTTTATAAAAACTATTTTTCTATTACTCATAATTTCTTAATGCAGTGCTCATTGGCAACTTTTAGTTATTTGTCCTATGGACAACATAGCTGTATGCATTTGCTCGTTGCATAAACCTCCTCCTATGGATTTTAGACAATTATTAGATAGGTAAATTGTTTAAAAATATCTAATTTCTTTTATTGATTATCATTACATTTGACTTTACACTAATCATAATGTCATTTTATCATTAGGGCCATGGAAGGATATCATATACTTAAGGGTTCAAAGATGAAGAAAAAAATGAGTTGGGTCTCTCCTAAAGTAAGATTTTAATTCTAGCAATGATATTTTTTTTAAGTAATTTAGTAATTTTTTTAATTACTATTCTATTGAAATTGATTTTATATTCTTTTTGTAGTCTCATAAACAAAAAGGAAATTATGAGTGCGGATACTATGTAATGAAGACAATACATACTATTGTCGATTCACAAATAGTATCTGGGTGGACTGAAGTAAGTTTTACAATTTTGAAAGTTTTTGTTTTAAGTTCTCATTCTATATATTTTATGAATTATTACTAATTATTTTAATTTTTCTTAACAGATATTTATAGATCGATCACCATTGCCGCTAGAAGACAAACATCATTAGGGAGCAATGGGCCACATTTTTTATTGACCATTACTTTAACTAGTTTGGGCTTATGTTTTATAGTATTGCTTTAACTAGTTAGAACTTACATTTCATTGAGCAATGTAGTCCATTTATGTATTAGATGTATTTAAAACTATTCAATTATATATATATGATTAACATTTATCATCTTGTCATTTGAATGCGATTTGTGCTTCATTGAGAAAATATTTTGAACTGTCTGGTTTTTCTGCAGGTTTTTTGTTCTGAGGTGCTCCCAAAACAAGTCAAACATACAAAAAAAAAATCACTACTTTTAAGATCGGTTATGCCATAACCGATTTTAAAAGTAGACTTTTAAAATCGGTTGTTACATAACCGATTTTAAAAGTCTGGACTTTTAAGATCGGTTAAAATCACAACCGATCTTAAAAGTCTTGACTTTTAAGATCGGTTATAAAACAACCGATCTTAAAAGTAGACTTTTAAGATCGGTTGGTTTATAACCGATTTTAAAAGTCAAGACTTTTAAGATCGGTTATAAATCAAACGATCTTAAAAGTCTACTTTTAAAATCGGTTAATAATCGATTTTAAAAGTCTACCTTTTCAAAATCGGCTCTTTTAAAATCGGTTCCATAATCGATTTTAAAAGCGTTTTTTCCACCAAGTCTTGTAATCGATTACCAGAGTATCTTTTTTGAAAAATTATAAAGAGTTACAACTCTTCATGAAAAGACACAATCTAAGAAATAATTGTCTATAAATACCTATAATTTTTCAGAAGAAGGTTACGAACTCTATTGTGAAAATCAATTTACGAAAACTACTTGGCTAAAGTCATTTGCAAAAATTTCTAAAGAGTTCATCAAGATCTTAGAAAGTGTAATATCTACTCTTCAAAGAGAGTCATTCTGTAATACCCACTTGATCAGTTGATCTGTAAAGGAGAAAGGGTTTTTTTCCTTGTTGGTTTTTGAATCTCAACACAAGGAAAGGGAGTTCCAAGGTGTTGGAGGATTCAAGTCTTGTAAGAGTTACAAGAATAGTGGAAATCTCAAGGTGGAGACTTGAGGACTGGATGTAGGGAGGACTGGATGTAGGCAGTACTGGCCGAACCAGTATAAATTGAGTTTGCAATTCTTCTTTCCCTGCACTTTTAATTACTTGTTACTTACTTGTGTTTTGAGTAGTTTTGCATCATTAATTACATACAATTTGTCTAAGAATTTGAATATATGCGAAAGCATTTCTAAAAAGAAATAAAGGAAGAAAAAATTGGTTAACTTAATTCACCCTTCTCTCTTAAGTTATACGAGGCTATTTGACTAACAATGATTTACATAAAGAATCCTTTAAACTTGCAAAATTAGTATCATCATATAAGAAAACAATTTCAAACTTGGAAAAAGAGATTTCAAAATTAAATAATGAATTAGATGATCTTAAAACCGAAATTAGGATAATAAATTCTAAAGATGAAAATCAAGAGATTAAAAATAAGTTAGAAACAAATAAAATAAATCTTCCATGTTCAACATGCAATAGATTTAAAGAGGAAATTAGTAACCTAAGAAACACTTTTGCAAAATTTACTAGTGGAAGAAATAATTTAGATATAAGATTAGGAAAACAAAAATGTGTATTTGATAAGGAAGGATTAGAATATAATCCTCAAAAACAACAAAAGAAATACAAAAATTTCTTTATTCCCCCAAAACTACTAGTTTTTCATCCACATGTTTTTATTGTGGTAAGAAAGGTCATAATTCATTAACATGCTATATTAGAAAGAAATCTCAAGAATATGGTTTGGATTCCTAAAGGTTCTTTTGTTAATACTAACATTAAAGACCCAAAGAAAACTTGGGTACCTAAATCAACCCTTTCTTTGTCTTGAAGGATTCCAAAAATCAAACTTGGTACATTGATAGTGGATGTTCCAAGCACATGACAGGAGATGCTTAAAAATTCATTGACCTCACTCCTAAGAGAAGTGGACATGTAACCTACGAAGACAACAACCAAGGAAAAATACTTGGCATTGGAAGAATTGGTACAAATTTCTCAACCTCCATAGAAAATGTATTACTTGTGGAAGGTCTTAAACATAGTTTATTAAGTATTAGCCAACTTTGTGATAAAGGTTTTTTTGTATCATTTGGCTCACAAAAATGTCTAATTGAACACAAAAATGATAAAAATGTTTAGATAGTAGGATTTAGAATTAATAATGTATATAAAATAAAAATAGAAAATAATCCTAATCATTCTCAATGCCTCATGAGTAAAGATGATGAATCATGGTTATGGCATAAAAGAATTGCTCACATAAACATGGAACACCTCAATAAATTAATCTCAAAAGATTTAGTAATAGGTTTACCAAAACAAATTTGAGAAAAATAAACTATGTGATGCATGCCAAAAGGGAAAACAAGTAAAAGTGTCTTCCAAACCAAAGAATATAGTTACAACTTCTAGACCCTTAGAACTCTTACACATGGAATTGTTTGGACCTTCTAGAACTATGAGCTTTGGTGGAAGTTACTATGGTCTTGTCTTAGTGGATGATTTCTCTAGATATACTTGGACTTTATTTCTTGCTCATAAAAGTGATACAATTGGTGTCTTTAGAAAATTTGCTAAACTTATTCAAAATAAGAAAAGCCTTAAGATTGTCTCCATTAGAAGTGATCATGGATAAAAGAGTTTGAAAATAAATATTTTGATCTATTTTGTGAAGAAAATGGAATTGAACATAACTTTTCTGCTCCTAGAACTCCTCAACAAAACGGAGTAGTAGAAAGAAAGAATAGATCATTAGAAGAATTAGCAAGGAAAATGCTAGATGATTCAAAACTCCGTAAATACTTTTGGGCAGAAGCTGTTAACACTGCTTGCTATATTATGAATAGAGCTCTGATTAGACTTATTCTTAAAAAAACTCCTTATGAGTTATTCAATGGAAGAAAACCTAATATTTCACATCTTCGTATTTTTGGATGCAAATGCTTTGTACTTAATAATGGAAAAGATAACTTAGGAAAATTTGTTGCTAAATTTGATGAGGGAATAACAACAATTAATAAATAATGTATTTAAGTTATATAATATTCAAGGGATGTGAAAGTATATACCTGAATATCCTGCCACATGAGGTTCTTGTCAACCTCCTGAACGTCATCCCATGATGGAATGATAATAGAAACATGTCGTCGAGCTAGGACTCCCAAATAGCTCTTAAACTTGGCAGCATTTGGGCCTGATGCCTTGCCAGAACGAGGATCCACCTCAACCGGTGTCCTCTCCTTGGCAATGCACCCAGCTGTCAACCCAGACAATCGGGTGACAGATCTACCTTCCCTCCTTCCACTGCCAGACCCAGAATCCTCCATAATCCTGAAAAAATTAAACTCTCATTACTAAAACAATGAATTAACTGAATAGACAAATAAAGTAAAAGACATAATAACAATATAGCAACATAATAACTAATAAAAAAACAAATAATACACAAACAGAAACCTATTAGGTTGGAATGTTTTCCCATATTCCTTCATCATGATCACTTCGAATAGCATGTATTTCGGATAAAATCCACAAATATTTCTACTAATACGATGGTAAACTAAACGTCAATGCCTAAAAAAGTCCATCTTTAATGCATCTGGAATGGCCCGTACTGAAACCAGAACGGCCCGTTCCAGATCAACAATTTACAACACAGAATATTTTAGCAGAACGGGCCATTCTCCGTTCTCCTTGCAGAACGGCCCATTCTCCTCGCAGAACGGCCCGTTCCAGATGAACACATAGCACAAAATAAACGAAACATTAACAGAAAACTCAAAAATTGAGAGAAAAAGATTGAGAGAAGAAGGTTGAGAGTTAGATGAGAGAAAATAAAGGGACTCGCGTGGGAAATGAAAACGTTGCCATATGTTAGACTAATTTACGTCGGACATTGGGGGTCCGACATAAATTAGTACATCTATGTCGGATACCACACTATCCGACATAAATTTACGTCGTAGCATTGGTGGTCCGACGTAAATTTACATCGGATAGTGTGGCATCCAACGTAGATGTACTAATTTACGTCGGACCCCCCAATGTCCGACGTAAATTAGTCAGTCAATATTTACAAAACTGCCACCGCATTTTTATAACGTCGGGATTTCGTTTTTCTGACGTAAAATGGGTGACGTAACAACCCATTTTTGTACTAGTGCACACTATGCCAAGGTCACGACGTCCTTGTAGCATCACTTACCCAAGGGTCGTGCCATCCTTGGTCATTAGTATGAGGAACCACAATCACATTCATAATCCACACAAATCTTACAATTAACCCTATGCGAAGACCACGCCACATCTAACATAAATGATATGTGTCAATTGCCTCACTCATCCCACTCTATGCCAAGGTCACGCCGTCCTTGTAGCATCACTTACCCAAGGGTCGTGCAATCCCTGGTTATTAGTGTGAGGAACCACAATCATATTCACATTCAATACATCTCATCTCATAATTCAATTTCATATCACATACACACAACAGATAAGTCCAACAAAATAGTGGTTCACATACCCCTCAAGCAATTCACCATGAATTCACTTCTAGATAATCATTTATACCATATAATATAACATTAACATTTATAAATTATTATAACACTCAATTGAATCACCAATTTAATATAATCTTAACTCAAATAGTAAAACCCCCAATTTTTCCAAAACCTAACTCACTGGCACTTTTCTATAATTTCGTTCTCTCTCCCAGATCATCATTTTTACAAATTAATTATATATTCATAATCCTAAACACATACAGAATCTCATAATACTAATAATTCTCCAAACAGAAACAATTATAAAATTATTAAAAACTCTACAGGAACTCTTCTCCACCCATTCCCTCATGTGACATAAATCTCCCATTTTCCCCCGTACCTCGATAAGCAGTAGTTGAAACTAAGCAGGATCTGGTTGGTCTCCTACGCTGGGTTCCCCTCGGTCTTCAGAGAGTGTAGAAGAAAAGAAGAGAGTGTAGAAGAAAAGAAGTTAGAAGTGAAAAGTGTGCTTTTTCGGAGTGCCAGAGCACTCTATTTATAGGCATTAGGAGTTGCCGGAACGACCTGTTTTAAATCTGGAATTACCCGTTCTAGACTCTTATGTTATGTGTAAAATTCACATCCAGAACGGCCCGTTCTCAAACCAGAACGGCCTGTTCTGGGGTTGCATTTAACCCATAACGACCATATTTGGAACGGCCCATTCTTAAACCAGAACGACCCATTCCCAACTAGGGTTACAAGCCTTTTTGGTAATTTGGAACTCCCCGTTCTCAACTAAGATTTGTAGGTAATTTTAGTAGTTTGGAACGGCCCGTTCCAGTTTGAGAACGATCCATTCTGTGCTACTAAATCACCCTTATTGGGCTTTGGGCCTTCGTACAATCTGTGAAAATCGGGCTGTTACATTTTGCATCATTAATTACATACAATTTGTTTAAGAATTTGAATATATGAGAAATCATTTCTAAAAAGAAATAAAGGAAGAAAAAATTGGTTAACTTAATTCACCCCCTCTCTTAAGTTATTCGAGGCTATTTGACTAACAGTTTCAATTATATTGTTAATTAGCAAATAATTTATTCCAAAGCTAATTAATTTTTTTTATATTAATTATTACTAAAATTTAATAACTTTTAATTTAACAATTGGATCGATGAAATTCAACACACACCAAGAGTTATTGAGCATAATAACTTTACCAAGAGTTATTTTGTAAATTATTTGATTCCTCCACTCTCCCTCTCTCTCAGACAGAGAGAGAGAGGAGGGTTATACTAACACCGGTGTAGCTTTTACTGAGTATTACACACCACTTAATAACTTTATATTAAATGTGAATTTTGTTAATCCAACCGTTAGATTACAATAAAAATATAATAATATATAATAATTATATTACGAATAATAATAATAATATATTTAATTAATCATTATTTATATATACTTACATTTATAATTAACAATCTACTTATTTCTATTTAAAATTATAATTTAAATTATTTATTTTTATAATTTATAATGATAATATAATTTATAGAATTGCAAATATTTATTTATTACATACTTATAAATTAAATTTTAATATTTTAAATAAATTATTAAATAATTTGATATATTTATTTATCTTAAATCAAATATATAAAATTCAAAAAACGTATTTATCCTTGTTTTATTTTTTAATTATCAACCGTTAATAAAATACTAACTTAAAATTTTATCTAATTATATCATAATATTTTCACATCAAATTTAAAATCAGATATTAGTTATACAAAATATTAAGATCATATAGTAAATTATCAATAAGATTTTAGTTAAATAATTTAAAATAATTAATGTTTCAATTATATTGTTAATTAGCATATAATTTATTCCAAAGCTAATTAATTTTTTCTATATTAATTATTAGTAAAATTTAATAACTTTTAATTTAACAATTGAATCGATAAAATTCAACACACACCATGAGTTATTGAGCGGAATAATTTTACCAAGAGTTATTTTGTATGTTATTTGATTCCTTCACTCTCTCTCTCTCTCTCTCTCTCTCTCTCTCTATATATATATATATATATATATATATATATATATATATATATATATATATAGAGAGAGAGAGAGAGAGAGAGGAGGGTTATACTAATACCGGTGTAACTTTTACTAAGTATTACACATTGCTCAATAACTTTATATTAAATATGAATTTTGTAAATCCAACCGTTAGATTAAAAGTTCATATTACTTTATATGTTTATATCAAATTTTGTTAAAATTGAACAACAACGTGAAGGTAATCAAAATGTTCATATTTTAGTATATTTTGAAATGTATATATTACGTTAATTTTGTTTTATAAGAATGAAGTATCAAATCATCTTGGATTAATATAAAATTTTGTATATATGATTTAAGAGTAAAGAATTCTCAATTTAACGGTTGGATTTACAAAATTCTAATTTAATATAAAGTTATTGTGTAGTGTATATATTTGTGATAACCCTCTTCATATATATATATATATATATATATATATATATATATATATATATATATATATATATATATTTGTCATAATTTTCAAAAACAATTTAACATATATTCTTTACAAATTTTTTCATAAAAATTTTTATGCTATTTGCGACGAAATTTGTGACAAAATAAAAATGTTGACAAAAATTCCGTCATAAAATTCGTCACTAACTTATTTATTATAGTATTGTGACGCATTTTTGTGAGGGAATATTTATAGACAAACTTAATCAATCACAAAATCCTTCACTAATTTTATTTTTTATTTAGTGACAAAAATTGTGACGGATCTTTTAGAAACAAAATTTAATCCGTCACCATATTCGTCACTAATTTTTTTTTTTTTTTTAGTGACAAAAATTGTGACGGATCTTTTAGAGACAAAATTTAATCCATCACAAAATATGTCATAAACTTCAATAAATGGTAGTCCGTCACAAAAATTAAAATTCCCTTACAAAATTCGTCATTATTAGTGACGATATTTTTTCCGTCACAAATATTAATTTTTATAGAAGTGTTCTATAAACAAATTCTATAAAGATTTTCATTCTTACTTTTTTAAAAGGGTAATCATCTCCACAAAAGAGAGGAGGTCTGTTTATAGAGACACATTCAGCAAATAGTAATTGATTACTAGTCATCTTTGTTGAGATGATGGAGATCATTGAGATGACTTGAAGACTCCTCAAGAAGTTTTAGTTTTGATGATGTTAATGTATAGATGTTGTTTGAGCCTATGCAAAAGAATATTGTATTGACTGTAATAGATATAGGCTTGTGTGTGTTTCTTTATGATTGATGATAATGATGAATGCTTAATTCAAGAACTAATCAAGCTCTTTAAGAAACCAAGAATTTGCTTAACTTCATTCCAATGTCTTCGGTAGGTGAAGTACTATATTTTCCAAACTGTGACACCCTCTACAATAATTATGAAAACATATTCTTAAAGTAAACAAATCTTTTGAAATAAAATCATGGTTCCATTAACATGAGAGTAAAGAATTCACATTCGTAAACATACTCATAATTCACTTGCGAAAATTACAGAAAAAATAAAGTTAAAGGTTTTTTTTCAAAACGAAAGAAAGAAACTGAATTCCCAAACTAAGCCTAACTATGCCTGATGTCACATATCCTATCAGAGCACGTCCAACTGAAGCCTAAGCCTCATCACCAACATCCTCATGTCGATGATCACCTGCAACACAATTTAAACACATACAAAGAACAACAAGGGAGTGAGAAACATCTCACTCAGGTTCAGGTGTAAAAATAACGGTCAGGCAACACACACACAAATCATAACAAAGCACAACACCAAATACACGTTAATCAAGCACAACTCAAGTCATACATACATTGGTAGCACATACATAGTCACTCATTATGCAATGATGTCATGGACTCGACTCACGAATGCATGCATGTGGCGCCAATCACATATCACATGGTGCATTGTCGCTAGCAATACACGTAGAATAGTCTAGGTGCATGTACATGCCGGCTCAACTGTGCACTCTCAACTAGAAGGATGTATTGATAGGGTCTCGTCGGGATAGTGAAGTCGCGCAAGATACGTTCCATGCACACAAACGGGTAGAACTAGGCCTTCCAAATCGCACTATCCCCTAGGACTCCTCCAAGATGATTCACACTAGGAGGGCCTTCCCTAATGGTGTACTCCATAATGCATATGATGCATGTTACACATTCACAAACTCGTGGACTCATCACTTTACTTGTCATGGAATTTCATGTCTTATCTCATTTCATCATGTTTCACATTCTCATAGTCATAGTGTTCACAGTAGCACGTTATTCACATCATGTCTCATGTCATTTTATCTCATACTATCATATCACAGATCATATGTTCACTTTTCACATTTTCTCGTCATATTCACATAGTCTCATACACGGAACTTCTCATAGTCATATATAAAATAGCACATACCCAGAAATTATCCAAAGCATGAATTCATCATTAATTTTATATATAATGCCTTAAGATTCATCCAAAGATCATATCCCTAATTTTACTTCATAGGGTTTTCCACAAAAAGCCACAGAGCACTTTAATTCATATCCAAACTTATCTATTTTCAAAATTAGTCACATATTCATACATCACATCCAACAAGGAACACAACAGAACAATCAAAAAGCTAAACAGAAAACTTTCATAAAGTGCCTGTTCCTATAGGCATACATCAGGCAAGGGATTGGGGGTCAATCCTGCTACCCAAAAATTATTCCCACACCCCTGAGCGAGGTTTCTCACTCCCTCCTTATCTGGATAAGCAAAAGAAGAGGCTAGAGCAGAATCTGGTTGATCTCCTTTTCTTGGTTCTCCTTGGTCTTTAGAGAGTGTGTCAAGGAGCAATGCTAGAGTTTGCTATTTATAGATGTCAAAAGTGGTCAAAATGACCTGTTTCGAATATGGAACAACCCGTTCTGGATCCTTTCATCATTTGTTAAATTCACATTTGGAACGACCCATTTTAAAACCAAAACGGCCTGTTCTGGAGATGAGTTTTAACTCACAACGGCCATTTTGGAACGGCCCGTTCTTAAACCAGAACGGCCCATTCCCATCTAGGTTATAGACATTTTTGGTGGTTTGGAACGCCCCGTTCCAATTTGGGAACGACCCGTTCCCAACTAGGATTTATAGGTCATTTTAGTACTTTGGAACGGCCCGTTCCAGTTTGGAAACGGTTCGTTCTGGGCTACTAAATCACCCTTATTGGGCTTTGAGTCCTCATATAATTTGTGAAAATCAAAAATTAACAACAAATGTTATATCAGGTAGTGTATAATTAGCAAGGTACATTAGTGCTCCTATAGAACTAAGATATGGTACTTCGGGACCAAGTATTTCTTCATCTTTTTCTTGGGGTATAAATGATCTTTGTTAACATCTAAATATCTTACAACCATCGGAGTGTACAATGGATGTGATTTATCCATACAAAACCTTTAAGTACCTTTGTTATATAAGCTTCTTGATGCATAAAAATTCCATTTTCTAAGTATTCAATTTGCAGTCCTAGACAAAACTTTGTCCTTCCTAGATCCTTTATTTCAAATTATTTCTTTTAAGCAATCTATTGCTTTTGAAAGCTCTTCAGGAATTCTAATGATGTTTATGTCATCTACATAAACTACAATTATGGCAAATCCATTTTCAAATATTTTTATAAATATATATGGACAAATTGTATCAATTTTATATCCTTCTTGTAACAAATATTCACTTAGTCGATTACATAACATACAACTTGATTACTTTATCCCATATAGGGACTTATTCAACTTGATCGAATAATCTTCTCTTGAAATTGTATCATTAGGCAAATTAAATCCTTTTGGGAGTTTCATATAAATGACAGCATCAAGAGAGCAATATAAATATGTTGTAACTACGTCCATTAGGTGTAAATTAAGTTTTTCATGTACAACCAAACTAATTAAATATCGAAAAGTACTTGCATCCACTACAAGTGAATATGTCTCTTCAAAATCAATACTGGGTCTTTGTGAAAAACTTTGAGCAACTAGTCTTGCTTTGTATCTCACAATTTTACCATTTTCATTTTGTTTTTGCACAAAAACTCATTTGTATCCAATTGGTTTTACACCTTTTGATGTATGTAGCACTGGTCCAAAAACTTTTCGCTTAGCAAGCAAGTCTAATTCTGCCACAATTGCATCTTTCCATTTTGGTCAATCATTTCTTTATCGATAATCATTGATGGACTTTGGTTCTTGATCCTCAATATCATTTATTACATTTAGCGCTATATTATATCCAAACACGTTATTAATATTAACATTGTTTCGATTCCATTGTATTCCATTCATGACATAATTTATTGAGATCTCTTCATTTTAAATAATTTCAGGTACTTGAGTTTCTTCTGGAAATGAAATATTAGTTATGTTAGAGAAGTCTTTTTGAGTTTTTACATCCTCAATTTGGTCATTTTTCTCTTTAGCTCCCTTTTTTATTCGAGGATTATTATCCTTGGAACCAATTGGTCTACCATGCTTCAGGCATATTTGTGACTCGTTTGCAGTATTGGATTGTCCAACAAGGACTTCGACTCTTATTAGACCATTAGCCGCTGGTACATATGACTTAGTCACCCTTTTTGGATCTGTGAATACATTTGGTAATTGGTTGGCTAGATTTTGCAAATGAATTATCTTTTGAACTTCCAGTTCACATTGTTTTGTATGAGGATCAAGATGAGATAGTGATAATTCATTACTACTAATATTTTTTTCTAGTTGTTTGTGTTCTCCCACTAATGTTGGGAAAATCAACTCATTAAAATGGTAATCGACAAACCGAGCTGTAAATAAATCTTCTGTTAATGGTTCAAGATATTTTATTATAGATGGAGATTCATACCCAACATATATTTCTAACCTTCTTTGAGGACCCATTTTAGTTCTTTGAGGGGGGACAATTAGAACATATACAACGCATCCAAAGATTCTTAAATGAGAAATATTGGGTTGCTCACCAAAAGCAAACTGTAAAGGAGAGAATTTGTGATAATTTATTGGCCTAATGCGAATTAATATTGTAGCATGTAAGATTGCATGCCCCAAGTTGACATTGGAAGTTTTGATCTCATGAGTAATGGTCTTGCAATTAGTTTCAAATGTTTGATAAATGATTCTACAAGTCCATTTTGTGTATGAGCAGATTCTAATGGATGTTCAATATCAATTCCAATGGACATACAATACTCATTAAAAGCATGAGATATGAATAAATATTTTTAACGTCTTATTTAATTTAATTTTTATTTATCATAATTATTTATGAATAGATATTTATAGTTTTTTTTTATTTTCTCATTTTCTTTTTCCCTTGTAAGTTTCATTTGCATTCAATCCTCTACTACTTCGATAGGTGTAAAAGGATGTAAAACAAATTTCTTATCTTTGTAAGTGAGGTATATTTCATTACTATGGCCATTATGCATAGATTTTCTATTTAATTGTCACGACTTTACCAATAAAATATTACAAGCTTTTCTACGAAAATTACATCACATAAATCTTTGTCCTTATAATTCTCAACATAAAACTTGTCCTTCACTTGTTAATTGTCTGACACCCTCTACCACATAAAGGTAAAAAATTCACATTCATAAACTTAATCCAAATAACATGTCAGCCAAATTACAAAGAAATAAAATTGAGTTTTCAAATAGTTCAATGGAAATAGCATCCTAAACTAGTCCTAACTATGTCCGGTGTCACATATCCTATTAGAGAAAGCTCAACACTAAACCCTAAACTTCATCACCAACATCATCATGCGGATAGTCTCTTGCGGCACAATTAAAAACATAGACAAAACAAACAAGAGAGTGAGAAAAATCTTAGTTAGGCTCAAAGTATGAAAATAATCGTCAGGTAACTACACGCATAAAGAAATGATAGAACAATAACACATACACAAGTTAACAAAGAGCAATAATATACTCGCAAGTCATTTATCATGCAATAATGCCATGAACTCAACTCACAAATGCATGCATGTGGCTCTAATTACGTGTCACATATCATTGATATGTTGTTGAGGAAACACACCTAGAGTAGTCTAGGAGGACATGTAGGGGTCAACCCTTTAATTGCACTCCCAACTAGAAGAATGTACTGCTAGAGTCTTGTCGAGATAGCAAAGCCGCACAAGTTATGTCCTATGCACACAAATAGGCATAACTGTGACATCCAAACTGCATTATCCCCTAGGACTCCTCAAAGTTGTTACATAAGTAAGGCCTTTCCCAACGTTGTAGTCCACATCGTACCCCGCGTTAAAAAAGAATGGATTAATCCAAGAGGGGGGTGAATTAGATTTATCAAAAACTTTAAACAATAATGAGAGTTATGGATTTTTATTTCAAAACAACTTTTCTAAAAAATATTTTACAATGAAGGATATGTTCCTATATGCTAATTGTCGCAACCCGAAAATTTCCGATCTTGCGACCTATGATTTAGACATCCTTTTAAAGATCTCATTAATTAAGGAATGTCCGGACACTAGACTAATCCTTAATTAATGGTTTTGAAAATAGGTTCTTGGAGTCGCCGCCAATATTTTACTCAAAACATTGAAAAAAGAAAAGGTTTTTCAAAAATTCAATAATGGCCTTGATAACCAGAATTGGGTTCGGGGGTCGGTTACGTGTAGGGAAGGTATTAAGCACCCCTACAACGCCCTCAATCGGTACACTATGATGAAGTTAATGTGATAAAAGATAATAAATTAAATATTAGATCACCTTTATTAATAACTATTTACATACTTAAAAATTAAATAATACAATTAACCCTAAAATGTCTACATGATTGTTTTTATTATAACAATAATTATTATAGATAAGAAATAAAAAAAGAGAGAAAGAAATTAACTGAAATACCTCTTGAATGAGCTCTATTAGATCTTCAAAATAGGGAGATTTTAGGTGCTTTGTGGCAACCTTTCGCACTACAATTGCCTCACAATACTCAAGAAATACAATAGGAGAAAGAGAGAGAAAAATAGAGAAATTTCGAGTTTTAAGGAGTGCTAGAAGAAATTTTGGGGCCTTGAGAACTGTGCCCGAGATTTCTATTTATAGGCATCAGATGTGGGTCGGAACGAGCCGTTCTAGATTCATAATGGCCCATTCCGGATCCAAACGGTATGTGTTAATTTTCCACCCTAGAACGGCCCGTTCTGAAATCAGAACGGTCCGTTCCAGAAAATCAGAACGACCCATTCTGAAATGAGAACGGCCCATTCCAGGGTACAAATTAATACTAAATTCCCTTTTCAGAACGGCCCGTTCTAAACTAGGTTTGTTAGGCCTTTTTAACCTTTTGGAACAGCCCGTTCTGGTTTAGGAATGGCCCGTTCCAGATCAAGTTTTTTAGCCCCTTTGATTGGTTTGGAACGGCCCGTTCTGGTCTGGAACGGCCCGTTCCAACCTACAATTTTTAGGCCTTTTAGGAGCCTCAGAACGGCCCGTTCCAATTTAAGAACGGCCCATTCCGGACTTGGGAAAGACCCCTAGCCTGTTTCGGGCCACTAAAAATAGTTGATTTTGGCTTTTGGGCCCTCTAATGTCCTATCTTGTTTGAATGTCCCCGGATGAAATTAGGTGTCTACAGCTGCCCCTCTTTACTTGTCCTTTGGAATAGTTGTGTTTCTTTTCCAAAGGCAAGTAAAGACGTAGACATTTCGTCCGGGTCTTCCTCTCATCTCTGTGTTGATGCTTCTACGTTGCTTCCCTTGGACAGGTGTATTTGCTCTTATCCTCACCCTTTAGAGTAGTTGAGCATTGATTGCGTACTCTATTGGGTAACAAGGTTGACAAATTGTACACCTGATCTTCAGTCTTCGAGTAGAAGTTCCATTGTTTCTCTTGTGATAATGTGTCCCTTTATTTGTAGCTTGTTTAAGAGGGAGTATTGTTATGGCTGGCCTCTCCAGGCTACCTGCTGAACAGTGAGTATTATTATGTCTAGCCTCTCCAGGCTGCCTACTGAATGATGAGTATTGTTATGCCTAGCATCTCCAGGCTGCCTGCTGAATGGTGAGTATTGTTATGCCTGGCCTTTCCAAGCTGCCTGCTGAATGGTGAGTATTTGTTATGCCTGGCCTCTCCAGGCTGCCTGCTGAATGTTGAGTATGCTAAACAGTGAGTATTATTAATGCCTGGCCTCTCCAGGATGCCTACTGAATGGTGAGTATTTTTATGGCTAGCCTCTCCAGGCTGCCTGCTGATGATGATGATGTGATTGCCCATTTTCTTTGGGAGGACGTCTGATGAAGACAAGGATTACTGGTAGGTGGTGCCCTTGTGATGGTGGGCAAATGAGTAAACGGTGAGTATTATTATGCCTGGCCTCTCCAGGCTACTGCTGATGCTGATGATGTGATTGCCCCTTTTCTTTGGGAGGACGTCTAATGAAGACGAGAATTGCTGGTAGATGGTGCCCTTATGATGGTGGGAAAATGAGTAAATATTGAGTATTATTATGCCTGGCCTCTCTAGGCTGCCTGTTGATGATGATGATATGATTGCCCCTTTTCTTTAGGAGGACGTCTGATGAAGATGAGGATTACTGGTAGGTGGTGCCCTTGTGATGGTGGACAAAGGAGTTGATGGGTGACACAGATTCTAGTTTTGCCCCTGCCATGTGAGTATTGCGATGCCTCTCCAGGCGTAATGTTGAGTCCTTTTGATTCATTGATGACTGATTGTTTGATTGTTGATGAATGGTTGTGGAATGAAAGACTGCCCCTACATGGATGGGCAGGAGATGTTTGTTGAGCTCCTATATTGGTGGGCAAAGAAGTGGATGGCTGGCAGGGATTCCAGTGTTGCCCCTACCACTTGAGTATTGTGATGCCTCTCCAGGCGCCTACTTGTAATAAGGTTTTTTCTAAATTTTGTTTTTTTAGCTTCGACTTTTTCAACATGTATGAAGCTTGCCTTTCTTCTGTTTTTATTTTTGTAAATTCTTTGGCTTTTTCATCATGTACGAAGCTTGCCTTTTTTTTGTTTTATTTTTCTAAATGCTTCGACTTTTTCAACATGTACAAAGCTTGTCTCTTTTTTTATTTTATATTTTGTTGTCATCATTGGTGGAGGGATCACATCCCATGATGATGTTATTTGCTGAATCTTTATTGATGAGTATTATTTTGGAAGCCACTCCTGGCTTTGGTTAGGAAGTCATTCCTGGTCTTGACATTCTCTTGGATCATCCTTCATTCAGTTGAGGAGTAGGGCGCGATGGCCTCTTCATGCTTATGGGCTTGCTTATTCGGTCGATTCCGGTTCTATCTCATCTTTTTGTTGACGTGTCTTTCTTTTCTTTGTGGTTATATGAAACCACTTGTATGGAATGCCCTTGTTGGGACTATGCCTTTTGACATGATCTTGGCTCTTAAGGCACTGTCTAGTTATTGATCTTTTTTTACGAGTGCTTTGGCCTCTTGATTCCTCCAACAAGTGATGGATAGACACACACAAAGAATGCAAGAATGCAAAAGAAAATGCAAAGCAGGAATGGATTGAATTTTTTTGTTTTTAATTTAATTTTTTTTTATAAATGAACTTATACCCTTTTGTGCACGTTTGTGCCATAAGCATGCTATGCAATGATGCTTCTATGCTAATGCTTAAAATGCAAATTTATTTTTACTTTCAAGAAATTAATCTATGCGCATTGATCACTGACATGGACTGTTAGCCTTTAGCCCTGTCAAATTCAGTGTTACTTCTTGAACCTGAGGTTTGTGTAGTTCAACCCTCTCACTTGTACCGAATGTGATATGTTAGCTCTTAGATTAGGTGTACCTAAACTCTGTTCTAGGACACTTCCAACTTTTTCTTGTGAGTATTCACTATGCATATTCCGTGTATTTCTCAAATTTATCTTAATGCCATATAGGTCAAGAGGAAAAAGAAGAAGAGGATATATACATATATTTTTTGTAAAAGTTTTGTTAGAAAAGATTTTTTCAAAAATGGTCTATAGATGAATGGCTGGTCGAGGTAGGCTAGTGATTTAGGTTGATGAACAAGCACATTCAAAGTGAGGAAATCATTTTCTGCGCTAGCTGAATATTTCCTTCAAAGTTAAGCGATGACTTGGGATTGCATATTGGTTAAATGATCTTCCCAAGCCGTCTTTCGGTTTTCAGCTCAGAATGCTGCTTGTCGCAACCCGAAAATTTCCGATCTTGCGACCTATGGTTTAGACATCCTTTGAAAAGTCTCATCAATTAAGGAATGCCCGGACACCAGACTAATCCTTAATTAATGATTTTGAAAATAGGTTCATGGAGTCGCCACCAATATTTTACTCAAAACATTGGAAAAAGAAAATGTTTTTAAAAGTCCAATAATGGCCTTGATAACCAGAATTGGGTTCGGGGGTCGATTACGTGTAGGGAAGGTATTAAGCACCCCTACAACGCCCTTAATCGGTACCCTATGACGAAGTTAACATTATAAATAATAATAATATAAATATTAAATCCCCTTTTATTAATGACTATTTACATGCTTGAAATTTAAATTATACAATTAATCCTAAAATGTTTACATGATTATTTTTATTATAAATAATATTTATTAAAAATAAGAAATAAAAGAGAGAGAAGAAAATTAGCTAAAATACCTCTTGAACGAGCTCTATTAATCTTCAAAGATGGAGATTTGAGTGCTTTTTGGCAACCCTTCACACTACAATGCCTCACAAAAATCTCAAGAAATACAAAAGAGAGGAGGAGAGAGAAAAAGAGAGAAATTTCGTGCTCTAGGGAGTCTGGACGAAATTTTGGGGTCCTGGAAAAATGAGCCCCAACTGTCTATTTATAGGCTTCGGAAAGGGGGTCCAGAACGGCCCGTTCCAAAACCGGAACGGCCGTTCTGGATATGGTCGTTGTGCCTAAATTTTGTACCCCAGAACGGCCCGTTCTGAAATCGGAACGGCCTGTTCCGGTGGGGACCAGAATGGGCTGTTCTGGATTCAGAACGGCCCGTTTCGGGCCAGAATGGCCCGTTCCAAAATCGGAACGGCCCGTTCCGGGGTAACCAGAACGGCGCGTTCTGAAATCGGAACGACCCGTTCCGGGGGAACCAGAACGGCCCGTTCTGAATTCGGAACGGCCCGTTCCGGGCCCCTAAAAATCCCTAATTTGTCTTTTGGGTCCCTGACGTCCTATATTGTTGTTTTGTACCTCCCGGGCGAAATTGGGTGTCTACAGCTGCCCCTCTTTACTTGTCCTTTGGAATAGTAATGTGTTGCTTTTCCAAAGGCAAGGAAAGACGTAGACCTTTCGTCCGGGTCTTCTCTTCGTCTCTCTGATGCTTCTGCATTGTTTCCCTTGTGATAATGTGTTCCTTTATTTGTTGCTTGTTGAAGAAGGAGTATATTATGAGCTCAGCCTCTCCAGGCTGGACTGATATTCTAAGGCTTCAGCCGGCCTCCTCTATGGTCAGGTAACCCACTTTTTGTTGAAGTAGTTTCGTAGCTCAGCCTCTCCAAGCTGGACTGATATTTAAGGCTTCAGCCGGCCTCCTCTAAGGTCAGGTAACCCATTTTGTACTAGTTTTGGGGATCTAGCAACCCTTTCACTAAGGTCAGGTAACCCAATTTGTACTAGTTTTGGGGATCTAGCAACCCTTTCGCTAAGGTCAGGTAACCCAATTTGTACTAGTTTTGGGGATCTAGAAACCCTTTCACTAAGGTCAGGTAACCCAATTTGTACTAGTTTTGGGGATCTAGCAACCCTTTCGCTAAGGTCAGGTAACCCAATTTGTACTAGTTTTGGGGATCTAGCAACCCTTTCACTAAGGTCAGGTAACCCATTTTGTACTAGTTTTGGGGATCTAGCAACCCTTTCGCTAAGGTCAGGTAACCCAATTTGTACTAGTTTTGGGGATCTAGAAACCCTTTCACTAAGGTTAGGTAACCCAATTTGTACTAGTTTTGGGGATCTAGCAACCCTTTCACTAAGGTCAGGTAACCCAATTTGTACTAGTTTTGGGGATCTAGCAACCCTTTCACTAAGGTCAGGTAACCCAACTTTGTACTAGTTTTGAGGATCTAGCAACCCTTTCACTAAGGTCAGGTAACCCAATTTGTACTAGTTTTGGGGATCTAGCAACCCTTTCACTAAGGTCAGGTAACCCATTTTGTTCTTGTACTTGATGTCTTCTTGTTGGTGTTGTAGGATGAAAGACTGCCCCCAGGTGGATGGGCAGGAGATGTTTAATGTGCCCCTGTGTTGGTGGGCAGAGAAGTGGATGATCGGCAGGGATTCCAATGTGGCCCCTACCACTTGAGTATTGTTATGTCTCTCCAGGCGCTTGCTTGTGGTAGATTTTTTTGAATTTTTTTTTTGTTTAGCTTCGGCTTTTTCATATTTGAAGCTTGCCTTTTCCTGCGATTTTCTTAAATGCTTCGGCTTTTTCAACATGTACGAAGCTTGCCTTTTTCTGCTATTTTTTTTCTTTTTAATGCTTCGCCTTTTTCAACATGTACGAAGCTTGCCTTTTTCTCATGTTGTTGCTGTTGCTCTTTTTTGTCATCATTGGTAGAGGGATCTATTTCATGATGATGTTATTTGTTGAATCTTTATTGATGAGTATTATTTTGGAAGCCACTCCTGGCTTTGGTTAGGAAGTCATTCCTGGTCTTGGCATTCTCTTGGACCGTCCTTCATTCAATTAAGGAGTAGGGCGCGATAGCCTCTTCATGCTTACAGACTTGCTTGTTTGGTCGATTCTATTCTATTCCACTGTTGATATGTCTTTGCTTAGTGGGCACATAGAATCACTCGGGGTCGCTATTTGCCACTGCTTGGCTCATGCTCGGCTATTTTGCTTTCACGAGTGTTTTGTCCTGATGGCTCCTTCTGACCCATAACAAGTGGAATGCATGGATGCATGGATGCAATGAAAATGCAAGACAGGAATGATTCTTTTATTTTTTTGTGTAACGCCCTTCCATATGCCCCTAACTCATATGCATGCGATACAGTTTATGCTTGCGTTTGTTCCTAAAGATGCAATTCATTTTTTTTATATCGGGAAATTAACCTATACGTGTTAAGGTTAATGATGACGATTCCTTTTCATTCATGTCGTTTATGATCATTGTTGGGATACGTTCTTTTGAACACGAGGTTCCAGTGGCTCCTCAATTATCAATGTGTAGTCAAGCGTCTCCCAACTCCGTTCAGGGACATCTCGATCTTTCCTCTGTGAGTATTCACTGTGCATTCTCCGTGTATATTTTTGGTACCATTTTAATGCCATAAGGGTCAAGAGAAAAGAAGAAAAGGGATGTTTGTTTTTTTTTTTTTTTCAAAAGGTTGTTAGAAGGGATTTTTTTTTTCAAAAGGGGTTTTTAGAAGAATGGTTGGCCAAGGTAGGCTTTGGTGTTTAGGGTTATTAAACAAAACGTATTTGCTACAAAGAAGCTATCATTGTGTTTAGCCTTTTTGGAAAGTGAAGTGATGACTCGGGGTCGTACTTTAATTGGATGATTCTTCTGAGCCGCCTTTGGGTTTTCAACTCAGGTTGTTGTTTTAACGTCCTAACTTTTGCCTAGGTCACTTGAGATGTGTTTCCTAGCGGACATTTTTCTTTTGATCTTTCTATTTTGCCTAGGTTACCCATTTTTACTTGTGGATTGCCTAGTAGATCTTGCCCTAACTTTTGCGCAGCCCCCTTAGTGGGTTTCCTGCCGGGCCTTCATTTTTTTTTTGCAGCACTCATGAGGTATGGGAAGTCTTTATTTTATCAAACCCTAGTCATTTTTGAACTCCTGATTGTTCCTTTGTTATCCTTTCCATGCTATTATTGAGTAACATCTTTGTCGCAAATACATCTTGTTTATTAAGGGTTAATGGATAAGGCCTAGAGTGAATATTTAGAGGGAGAAGAGAAACGAAAGAATGTTATGACATTTAAAACAACATTTCCAATTTACACGTGCCCTTTTAGCAAAGCTCAGAGGCCCGGGCATGCCCCGAGTTCGTGATTCGTACACAGAGAGATTAACTGAGGTTGCCCCCTAGAGAGGTATGGTTGACAATTGGTTGAACTACGTTAGGAACACATTCCCACTTGCTTGAATGTGAGTGTTTCAACTTCGGAGTGAAACCTTTATGAATTCTTGCTTTTTGAAGGGAATACCCAAAAATCGCCTTTCGATTTTCAACTCAAGCAGACATTGTTTTTTTTTATGTATCCCTAACTTTTGCATAGGACGTATCCTATCGGGATTTTGATTCTTTTTCCTTTACCCTAATTTTTGCCTAGGACGCCCTTTACGGGTTTTCGTCCTAGCGGGTTTTTGTCATGCAATGCCTTTATTCTTCAATTGGGTTTTGTTGTAATTCCCTAGAAGCAAGGATTTATTCATTCTTGATCATTCCTCCTATCCCAACAGTTGTCATTTTCGCATGGGAAACTCTCGGTGTTTGAATCGTCAATTTGGGCGTGTTATGCCCCCAATTACTGATAAATGTTTCCCGATTTGATGTGTCAAGTTCGCATTTGATTACAGTAATTTCCATTATCCGGCTTAACACGCACAAGTTATATTTCTCTTTTTATTCTTATTTATTATTTACAAGGAAGGTGTGTTATCTATATGAAATGTAAAATAGGATGCAAAGACATATGAGAAATTCGACGGATATCATTCTCATTGATTTTTGTTTAGCGAACATTCTTTGCATACTATTATATGTGCCTTCCATTTCTAATGAATGTATGCTAATATACTATCCTAGGAGATGCATGATATTTATTTTCTGCCTGAATTTTATCATGTTTTTGGCTAAAGGAAATGATGCATGATTTTTGCTATATATTTATCTCTTTTTTTTTCGAAATAAACTATCCTATATGATGCTTTGAAGTTGGAGTATATAAAAGGGAGTTAAAATTTTATCATATTTTTTATTAATATTTATTTTTTATAATTCTTATCCATTTGAAATAAATAAACACAAACAAATGCAACACACATATGCTCAAACAAATGTACACCCGCGAACAATCACGTTTAAATCCTTGGTCTGTGGTCCCTGCAAGAAAAGTGCATTGTATAGGATAGTTCTAATCTCACTGGTCTTAAGGCCCCCAAGGTGCCCCCATTATAGGGGCCCAGTATCTCTGTCGCCGTCACCTGGCAAACTCTAAGGTTTGTCGCAGTATTTCGAGCTAGAGTAACCGGTTATCACCTCGAGTGTGATTTCCGACAAGGCTCGCAGGCTCCAAGGCCAAACTTGGGCCGGTCGTACGTCAACCACTCCCTATGTTTAATACCCTCATGCCCCCGGGTGTAGGGGGGAACTGTTGTGTGCAAAGGTTTGTGTACAATTTTATTTCAAACAAGTGCAGAATTTAAATAAGCAAACAGATATCAAAGTCAAACAAAGAAAATAAACAAGGTAAAGGGGAAAAAATATTTAAATTATTATTTTTTATTTTATTAACTTCATCAATTAAATGGGCCTGACCCTCTTTAAACGTCCCCAGTGGAGTCGCCATCTGTCGCAACCCGAAAATTTTCGATCTTGCGACCTATGGCTTAGACATCCTTTGAAAAGTCTCATCAATTAAGGAATGCCCGGACACCAGACTAATCCTTAATTAATGATTTTGAAAATAGGTTCATGGAGTCGCCACCAATATTTTACTCAAAACATTGGAAAAAGAAAATGTTTTTAAAAGTCCAATAATGGCCTTGATAACCAGAATTGGGTTCGGGGGTCGATTACGTGTAGGGAAGGTATTAAGCACCCCTACAACGCCCTTAATCGGTACCCTATGACGAAGTTAACATTATAAATAATAATCATATAAATATTAAATCCCCTTTTATTAATGACTATTTACATGCTTGAAATTTAAATTATACAATTAATCCTAAAATGTTTACATGATTATTTTTATTATAAATAATATTTATTAAAAATAAGAAATAAAAGAGAGAGAAGAAAATTGGATAAAATACCTCTTGATCGAGCTCTATTAATCTTCAAAGATGGAGATTTGGGTGCTTTTTGGCAACCCTTCACACTACAATGCCTCACAAAAATCTCAAGAAATACAAAAGAGAGGAGGAGAGAGAAAAAGAGAGAAATTTCGTGCTCTAGGGAGTCTGGACGAAATTTTGGGGTCCTGGAAAAATGAGCCCCAGCTGTCTATTTATAGGCTTCGGAGAGGGGGTCCAGAACGGCCCGTACCAAAACCGGAACGGCCATTCTGGATATGGCCGTTGTGCCTAAATTTTGTACCCCAGAACGGCCCGTTCTGAAATCGGAACGGCCTGTTCCGGTGGGGACCAGAACGGGCTGTTCTGGATTCAGAACGGCCCGTTCCGGGGTAACCAGAACGGCGCGTTCTGAAATCGGAACGACCCGTTCCGGGGGAACCGGAACGGCCCGTTCTGAATTCGGAACGGCCCGTTCCGGGCCCCTAAAAATCCCTAATTTGTCTTTTGGGTCCCTGACGTCCTATATTGTTGTTTTGTACCTCCCGGACGAAATTGGGTGTCTACACTGCTTTGTCCTAACTTTTGCCTAGGTTACTCTTTTTGTTTGTGGGTCTCCTAGCGGACCTTTTTTTTGTTTTGATCCTTATTTTTGTCTAGGCTACCCTTTTTGTTTGTGGGTCTCCTAGCAGACCTTGCCCTAATCTTGGCGTTGCCCTCTCAGTAGGTTTCTTGCAGGGCTTTTGTTTTTGCAGCATTTGTGATCATCTTTCACTCCTTCATTAAAGGGGGATGCCCCTTGCACTAATTTCGTTTGGACTTTTATCCACAAGTCATGCCAAGTTTGATAGATCTTTATGTGTTTCTTTTATTGCGTATTAAGCCATTGTTTCTGATGACGTCCTTATTTCAAATGTACTTGTTCATTTAAGGTTTGTTGACGAGGCCTAGAGTAGATAAAAGGGAGAAGAGAAATGAAGTAAAAAAGTGTATGGCATTAAAATAGAATTTTCAATTTATGCATGCCCATTTAATGTAGCTTGAAGGCCCGAGCATGCCCCAAGTTCGTGATTCGTACACAAAGAAAAAGAAAGAGGTTGCCCCTTAGAGAGGCCTAGGTCATCTAACTGTAGAGTTCGTCCTCCACTTGCTTGGATGTGGCACTTCAAAAGATCTCGTGTAGAGGGAGGGCGCTTCAGAAGATCTCGTGTAGAGAGAGATCCTTTAGTTTCTTCTCTCGTAAAGGTATTTTTAACTTATATCCTAAGCCTTTCCTAAGAAGTAGGAATGGGTAGAAGCGATGATAGAGCTTTCCGTGGAGTTTTGCTTCTCAAGAGGAACATTCAAGCTGTCTCTCAATTTTCAGCTCGAACAAACATTGCTTCTCAATTTTTTTATTTTTTTATTTTTATTTTTTTTTTATTTTATTTATTTTTTTATTTTATTTATTTATTTTTGCCTAGAACGCCCTTTGCAGGTTTTCATTCTAGCAGCTTCTTAACAAGCAATGTTTCTCTCTTGTTGAAATCACTTTTCGAGAAAGCTCTATTCACTTTGCCTTAGTGTTTGAGGGGTTCGTCCTCCTCAGATTCTCTTTATTAACTTGCAACTCGTTAGGAGTGTGGATCCATCCATTCCTAGTCGTTTCTCCTATTCTTCTTGGATTTCATGGTTGCACGACACGGCTTTATCCTCTTGGGGCAAGAGTTGGCATCTTGAAAACTCTTTATGCATATGGCTTATATCCCATTACTTTCGACTAATGCACATAGGTTAATTTCCATTTTTATTCTTATTTATTCTTTTACAAGGAACGATTTGTTCTAAATGAATGTAATGCAGAATGTAATGCAGAATGTAGAGAAAGTTGAGAAAAATAAATATCAGTCTCATTGATTTGTTTATCTATGAATGCTCAAATAGATTTTGACAGTATTAAGCGAGAATCTATATTAGATTCTAAGAAGACTTACTTTAACAAACATATCAAAGCAAGGGCCCAACCATAGTATTTTTTTGAAATTGATTTGGGCTTTTCTTTAGAGCGCAGGTACTGTCGTATATTAGAGCATTCACTTTTCTTAACTTTCTATACGTACTGCAACCTAATCCTCCTTAGCTAATAAAATAAAATGAATGAAATTAATGAACTAATCTAGAATGCATGTCATATTTTTTTTACCTAATCTTTATCATGTTTCTATTATCTAAAAGGAAATGATGCTTGGTAAAGAAGAGACTTCTTTTATTGATTTTTTTTTTACAAAAAGGAAACTACCTATATGATGTTAATGAAATACTGACCTAAGAATGTACGAAGGGGTATAAAATTTTTATTATTATTTTTTATTATCTGTTTGCTTATTTTAAAATTCTAATCCACTCTTATTAGAAGAAATAATACAAACAAATACACACACACATGCTCAATCAACGTACACCCATGAACGATCGTGTTCAAATCCTTGGTCTGTGGTCCCTGTCAAGAAAAGTGCGTTGTATAGGACAGTTCTAATCTCACTGGTCTTAAGGCCCCCAAGGTGCCCCCATTATAAGGACCCAGTATCTCTGTCGTCGTCACCTGACAAACTCTAAGGACTATCACAGTATTTCGGGCTAGAGTTGTAACACCCCAAAATTTTTATTATTATTATGGGTATTTTCGTAAATTTATTAAAAGTTTAGGGGTATTTTTGGTTGCCAGAACGGGCCGTTCCAAAGGTGGAACGGGCCGTTCCAAAGGATGTAAATATGTTATTCTGCGTTGTTTCAGAACAGGCTTGGAACGGGCCGTTCTCCTTGGAGAACGGGCTGTTCCGGTTGGAGAATGGGTCGTTCTGGTTTGGAGAACGGGTCGTTCTGAAAGTAGAACGGGTCATTCTGCTGGGATTGAGAATGGGCCGTTCCGATTTTGGAACGGGCCGTTCCGGGTTAGCTGAGGCAGATTCCTATAAATAGGAGGCCTTACCTCTCATTTTCTCACATCTCTCGTTCTCTCTTCCTATTCTCTTCTGTTCTTTCTTCTTTCCCTCTTCTTCTCTCTGAAGACCATGGGGCACTTAGAGGAGGAGACCAAGAGATCTCTGTTGTAGTTTCAACTGCGGTTTATCCAGGTACGGGGGAAAAGGGAATTATTTATATGTAGAGTTGGGTAGAGGAAGAACCCTAATTTTATAATTATTTCTGTTTGGAGAATTCTTGGTTTTATGTGATTCTATATGAATTTAGGATTATGAATGTAGGATTTATTTGTAAAAATGATGCTCTAGGAGAGAGAACGAAATTATAGAAAAGTGCCTGTAATCTAGGTTTTGGGAAAATTGGAATATTTCTGTTTGAGAAATTGATGATCCTAGTAGATTTTGTATGTGTTGAGGGTTAGAAGTACATATTTAATTTGTAAGAATGATGATCTGAGAGGGAGAACGAAACTGTAGAAAAGTGCCTATGAGTTAGGTTTTGGAACAATTGGGGGTTTCACTGTTGGTGTTAAAATTATATTAATTTATGAATGTTATTATTGTATTGATAGATAAGAATGAATGATCTTGATGTGAATTACTTGAGGGGTGTGTAAATCCTTATTTTGTTGGGCTTATCTGTTGTGTATGTGAGGTGGAATTGTGTACGTGATGTGAATTTGAATTATGAGATGAGATGTTGTATGGATGTGATTATGATTGTGATTGTGGTGCCTCACATCAGTGACTAGGGATGGCACGACCCCTGGGTAAGTGGTGCTACAGGGAGGGCGTGACCCTAGCATGGTGTGGGATGAGTAAGACAGTTAACACACACCACTTATGTCAATTATGGCAGCCCTGGCATAGGGTTAATTACAAGAGATTGTGTGGATTGTAATGTGATTGTGGTTCCTCACACTAACGGATCAAGGATGATACGAACCCTGGTAGTTGATGCTTCAAGGACGAGCGTACTCCCGGATGATCAGGGATGATACGAACCCTGGGTAGGTGATGCTTCAGGGACGAGCATACTCCTTAATGACTAGGGATCGCACGGCCCCTGGGTAAGTGATGCTACAGGGAGGGCGTGACCCTGGTTTGGTGTGGGAGGAAATTAACCTGTATCACTTGTGTCAGATGTGGTGAGGTCTTGGCATAGTGTTAATTGTAAGATTGACATGAATTATGGATATGGAAATGATGTTGTAAATTGTATAATTGGTGTGGATTATGATGGATTGAGATATGTATGTGAAATGAGATATGTTAAATGTGAATTGAGATGTGAAGATGATGAATGATTGATATATATATATATATATATATATATATATATATATATATTGTACTAAATAATGAATTATGATGAGATTATATTGTGATGTGTTTGTATGTACTTTGCATATAGATATTTTTTTTCTCACCGTATAAACTGTGGATATTTTAGGTGAAGAAGATCCGGCTACGAGTGACATCTAGAATGCCAACAGTTAAATTATGGGGATACTCTGATAGTGTGACATCGGGGCAGAGGATTTCTAGGACAGAATATTTATATGGATTTGGTATTGTAATAAATGATTTTAAAATTGTAAACTCTTAAATTTTACCTTTCAAGTTTTATTTTTCAGTCATTTTCTTATATTGAAGAAAGAAGAGTTTTGAAGTTTTATGTGAACCCTTTTACGAACCCTTTGAAAGTTTATTCTTCTTAATTAAATTATATTATATATGTGTTGGGGTAGTAAGGGTGTCACAAGAGTAACCGGTTACACCTTGAGTGTGATTTCCGACAAGGGTCGCAGGTTCCAAGGCCAAACTTGGGCCAGTGGTACGTCAACCACTCCTTATGTTTATTACCCTCATGCCCCCGGGTGTCCGGGAAACTATTGTGTGCAAAGGATTGTGTATAGTTTTATTCAAACAGATGCAAAATTTAAACAAACAAACAAACAGATATTAAAACCAAACAAATAAAACAAATAAAATAAAGGGAAAAAATATTTAAATTATTATTTTTATTTTATTAACTTCATCAATTAAATGGGTCTGACCCTCTTTAAACGTCCCCAGTGGAGTCGCCATCTGTCGTAACCTGAAAATTTGTGATCTTGCGACCTATAGTTTAGACATTCTTTTAAAGATCTCATCAATTAAGGAATTCCCGGACACCAGACTAATCCTTAATTAATGATTTTGAAAATAGGTTCTTGGAGTCGTCACCAATGTTTTACTCAAAACATTGGAAAAAGAAAAAGTTTTTTAAAAATTCAATAATGTCCTTAATAATCAGAATTGGGTTCGGGGGTCGGTTACGTGTAGGGAAGGTATTAAGCACCCCTACAACGCCCTCAATCGGTACTCTATGACGAAGTTAATGTGATAAGAAATAATAAATTAAATATTAGATCCCCTTTATTAATAACTATTTACATACTTCAAATTTAAATAATACAATTAACCCTAAAATGTCTACATGATTGCTTTTATTATAACAATAATTATTATAGATATGAAATAAAAAAGAGAGAAAGAAATTAACTAAAATACCTCTTAAATGAGCTCAATTGGATCTTCAAAATAGGGAGATTTTAGGTGCTTTGTGGCAACCTTTCGCACTATAATTGCCTCACAATACTCAAGAAATACAATAGGAGAAAGAGAGAGAAAAATAGAGAAATTTTGAGTTCTAAGGAGTGCTGGACGAAATTTTAGGACCTTGAGAACTGTGCCCGAGATTTCTATTTATAGGCATTAGATGTGGGCCGGAACGGCCCGTTCTGGATTCGGAACGGCCCGTTCCGGATCTGAACTTTATGTGTTAATTTTGCACCCTAGAACGGCCCGTTCTGGAATCAGAACGGTCCGTTCCAGAAAACCAGAACGACTCGTTCTGAAATGAGAACGGCCCGTTCCGAGTTACAAATTAATACTAAATTCCCTTTTCAGAATGGCCCTTTCCAAACTAGGTTTGTTAGGCCTTTTTAACCTTTTTGGAACGGCCCGTTCTGGTTTAGGAACGGCCCGTTCCAGATCAAGTTTTTTAGCCCCTCTGATTGGTTTGGAACGGCCCGTTCTAGTCTGGAACGGCCCGTTCCAACCTACAATTTTTAGGCCTTTTAGGAGTCTCGGAACGGCCTGTTCCAATTCAAGAACGGCCCGTTCCAGACTTGGGAACCGCCCGTTCTAATTTTGGAATAGCCCGTTCCAGGCCACTAAAAACAATTGATTTGGGCTTTTGGGCCCTCTGATGTCCTATCTTGTTGTTTGTATGCCCCCGGATGAAATCGGGTGTCTACACTAATTAAAACTCTCTTTATATTTTGATTATCAACTGTGTTACATAGATCAAACTTCAATTAACCTCTTAATCATACAAGAATACTAATCATATGTAAACATACTAGAAACAAGTCAATATACTAATTAAAGATTGCACAATTAAAAAGAAGTAAGGATAAGAGAAAGTGCAAGATGATTTATCCTGGTTTAGCCACTCCACATGTGACCTACATCTAGTCCTCAATCATAACCTGATCAAGATTTGTTCCACTATCTTTATGAAGAAGTTTTACAATCACACCACACATACAAAAATGTAAATTATTTAATAATATAATATATTATAAAAATAGAAAAAAAAATATTTTTCATTTAAATATTTGTAAACTGTAGGAGTACAAATATGAACACTCTTATTCCTAACATTAATCAAAATATATTAATATATTATTCACTCCCTTTTATCTGTCAAATTTTTAGTAAAATTTTGTTTTTATTTATTTATCATTTTTAAATTTCAAAATAACATTACTTATTATATTATCAATTATATTTTTATATCTCACTTAACTTTTAATTAACTTATATCAAGCAAAAATGAAAGAGATATAAATAAAAAAGTTTATTACATTTCTTGATTTATGTAAAATAATTTTAAACAATTATTATAAAAGAATGAGGGTAGTAATTAATTTGAAAAATGTAGTTATATTTAATATTTTTCTAATACATATATGTGTATGTACATGTTGATGTTATTATATTAATTAATTATTTTATTTTATCATGTTAGTAATAGAAACTAACTTATCTCTATTATTATCTTTTTCTTTTATCTTCAATTTTTAATTGCTAAAAAAAACGCTGTATCTTTATTTTATTTTTCTTATCTATCTGTTACTACAAAAAATAATGTAATTAGTAGGGTTTTTTTTCTGGCAGTTTCAGAAAACCGCCACAAAATATTATATTTCTGGCGGTTATTCCAACCGCCACAAAAGAATGATATTTTCAGCGGTTTTGAAACCGCCACAATATTTAAATACTGGTTCCACTTTTCATGTCACACGTGGCAACTAACTTTTTATATTATTTTTAAAAGAATAAAAATAAAAAAATCCTTGGATAATTTAATCTGAGCATTTCCCATTTCCTATTTTTAATATTTTGTGTACTCCTCTTCCTCCAAAACCCTACCTCTCCACCAAATGCTCAACTCCGCCGCCGCCGCCTCCTCCTCTTCCCTCGCGTCGCCGTCCGCCCTCGATGCCAGATCTCGCGGCCTCATCATTCCCTTTCCCAGCAAGTCTCGCAAGATCGAGCTCTACTCCCCGGCTTTCTACGCTGCCTGTACCGCTGGTGGAATCCTTAGTTGTGGCCTCACTCACATGGTTGACACTCCTCTTGACCTTGTCAAGTGTAATATGCAGGTCTCTCTCTCTCTCTCTCTCTATATATATATATATATATATATTTATTTATCGATCTGGCTTGCTGTGCTTAGATTTAACGCTATTTTCGCTCCATTGTTCTTTGTTTGTTAGCATTTCGCTTTGTTATGGTTTAGATCTGCGATTTCCTTTGATTGATTTATATTCCGATGTTAGGTCATGATTCTCGCGTCTTCGTTAATTAGATCTGTTAAGTTAGGTAGTTGTGTTTAGTTGAAACTTGAAAGATCGTTCGCCTCGTATTTCGTGGGTTTTCTAGGTCAGACTTGTTTTTTAATTATTTTATTTTTAATTCGAGTTTCGGATATGCGCTATTATTGTCTTTCTAGAGTGTAATAATAATATGGCTGTGATTTTTTGTTTTTCCGATCAAGTCCTTTGGATATGCGCTATTATTATCATCACCCTACTTGAATTAAATATTTTATTAATTCTGCATTTACACTTTTTCCTATTTTATTGACTTTTCTATTGAATTGTTATTATTTTCATTTTTGACCCTAATAGTTGATTCTATACCAACTACTAGCTGCCACTTTCTAAACTTTTTCATATTGTTGATGATGAGTTATGTTTCTAACCGGACTAAAATTGTCTAGTTTTAATAGATACCGCACAAAGTGCAGTTGTGAATTTAAATTGTAATTTATGATGTAATAAAAAGAATAGTAATGTACTATATTCATAGAGTTTCATCCTTAGCAGATCAAAATCAGCTTTTTAACTAAACAAATAAAAGGATGATTATCTAGAAAGTGTGATGAGTAAGAGCACTTACTTAGGAAGTAGGCCTAGTCACCTGTACAATAAAAAAAGCTGGCAGTCTTGGTATGACAGGAATGGTTCTGGACAGTTATTGCGGCAAGCTAGCACAGCTGCGTGCATGCTAAATGAAATGATATTTGGTCTATCAGATCAAGCAACTAATGATTTTGCTGGAATATTTCATAGTTCTACTGTAAGCAGAGGAGTTCGGGTTGAATCTAACAAACATGATTGTGCATTTCAAACATCTTTTCCAGGCATCTCAGATGATGATCTTCGTGAAACTGCATATGAGATCCTCTTGGCTTGTGTCGGAGCCACATGGTATGCTGTCAATATATGTTTGCTTTAGGGGATGTCTTTTCCTTGTTTATGCGTATTCTGTTCTTTATGTTAAAACTTTGATCTGTTTCTTGTTTATCAGGGGTCTGATTGTCCCATCAAAAGAAAAAAAGAAAGAAAAAAAATCCAGCTTGATTAGGAAGCTTGGGCGTAGTAAAAGTGGAAGTATTGTATCCCAGTCTCAAAATGCTCCTGGATTAGTTGGCTTGTTGGAAACTATGCGTGTTCAAATGGAGGTATATAGGGATTTAGATTCCATTTACTTATACTTTAATCCATTGGTCCTTCCACTGATTTTTTGTACCATTGTATTTTTTTTGGCAACATAGTGTAGTGTACTCTTATAATGTTTGACAGCCTCTGATTTCTCTAATGAATATCTTAATTTACTAAAACCTTTATGATACTGTGGCTTCCTCTTTTTGTTTTGGTGGTTTAGAGGCTGAATTTTGCATTTATTGAGATGGAATTTGATTAAGAGTAGCTAATCAAATATTATCTTGTTAATAGCATGCACAAAACCTTACTGAGGTAATTAACATTTCATATAATTATACCTGGAGATACATATCCCTGAGGAGCTAGAATAAGCAAAAAAAATTGCAGTGATGACTGTCAAATTTTGAAGTGATGGAAAAAGGTATATCAAAGTCCAAAATACTTAAATTTGATGAAGCCTGCAAGATAGAAAAAATTGATCAAAATTTTAAACATGATTAAAGTATTATGGAACAAACAAAAGGAAACTCTTTAATTTTTTTCCCATTGGGATTGAAATTTACTCGGGTTAAAATCCTTCCTACAGGGGTTGAGTCAAAGAACAACATGGGTTGATCCATTCTGTTTGGACCATTTTAACCTTGCCATAATGATTATGAGTCTTATCTTGATCAGAAGATTCATAGCCACTTGCATTTAACAAGTTTTAATACTTTATATAATTATAGTTTAAAATGATTTAGTATTATTTTTAGTTTTAATTTATCTTTTTTATGTGATTTTCTAAATATTTCCAGTATGCAGTACTAGACCTGAAAGCTCAACTCAAGCCAGCTTCTATGCAGGTATTGTTTACCACTAAGTGTTTTAACTGGATCTCTGAAAATAATCTTTTTCACTGATCATTCTTCATTCTTTATCAATTAATTTCAAAAGCACTATTGTTTTCCAATTTCTTTGAGTCATTTAAATATTGTTTTACTGATACCTTGCATCCATTTCTCGGATTTTTTTTATTGGATTTTATGGTTTACGTGTCTCATATTTTAGAAGAAATGTTTATCCTATGCTATCAAGTGCTAAATAGAGATTTCAAGTTTGCCGCATGTATAATTGCCTGCACTATTTGTTTATTGGCAAAATTCTTTATAACCCAATTGATTTAGTTAAAATTTGTTTAAATCAGGTAAGAGTTATACTTTTCCTCCCTGTAAACCAAGACATCATTCCTCAGGAAATTTTCCTTTTGTTGAACTTTATTATGTTCTCAAGAAAAGAAAAATTCAATTTTGTGGCGGTTTAAAACTGCCAGATATGTTGAATCAAGAAAAATTTAGATAAATTTTGTGGCAGTTATAAACCGCCAGAAAATGACAAACAAGTCAAACCAAAATGCATTTTATGGCGGTTTGAAACCTCCACAAAGAGATTGAATTTTCTTCTGCCGGAAACGGTTTTTAGCGACCGTAGATCCGGCGGTTATTATTGACGCCGGTAATGCAATTTGTGGCGGTTTTTAACCGCTAGAAACAACTAAATTAACCGCCACAAATCACACATTTTTTTGTAGTGTGTGTAAATGTTTTTCAAGTATCTTATAATCAATAATATAATTATTAGAAAATATTTAAAGTCATCAAAATGAGCTAGAAATCATAAGCATTCTAGTCCACCTTAGTTTTTAGACAGTAAATTTTACTTTAAATTAATGAATTAATCGATTAGTTGTTCAAACTTTTTTTGCAATCGAAAAAGGATAAACAGAAGTTATGGCATTATAATCCCCAATTTGTTATTCTAGATAAATAAGTCATCTGGATTTAACAATTAAATTTTACAAAATAGTATTGTTTATACAATTTTCGGCATATATATGAAAAAAAAAAAAAAAGAGAGAGATTTTATAATATCTTGATGTACATAGTACTATTACGATGTTGATCTCACAAAAAAGAATTTTTAACTATACTAATTAAAATATCGCAAATTTTCTAAAATTATTAAAAAAAATATTTTGATTAATAAAAAGAGTTTTTATAAAATATTTTAGAAATTTTTAATAATTATGAATATTTTAGTTAAATAAAAATATTTGAAAAAATAATTTTGTATAATATTTATTGGAGAAATATGTGTTATATGATATTTATATATATATATATATTGTTAATTACTATTATTGTATAATTATTTGGTATAGTTTTAATAGTTGTTTTAATTATTTTATATGTTTATATGGATATTTTATAATTAAATAATTTATTTTATTTTATTAAGTGATGGAAGTGTTTTGTAACTAAGATTAAAATGTTTTAACGGTTTGGTAGGAGAGGAATTAAGGTTTTAAGAAAGGGGCTAGCATAAAGGGATTTTGTAATTTCCACTTAAAAAAGCTTGGTTATTAATTGGCTCTTATTAGCTCACCTCCCTTGATAGTGCAATTTGTATACTTAGACCTCCAAGTGTTTAGTTTTGTTCCTTGAAAACAAAAACATAATTTCTTTTTGCATTGCATTGTAAAACTTCTTAGAACTTAACCATGAGTAAACATTCTCAAAGTGGCAATGACTCAAGCTCTCCAAAAAGTTTTTCTCATCTTGCTTAAGAGCTTAAGGCACTAAAACTTTGGGAGAAACAAGAGGTGCTTGCAAAAGAAGAAAAAAAATTGAAAAAGAAACACAACTTGCTATTCTTGAAGAAGAAATACGATTGGTTAAGTAACAAGAAGATAAACTTTTGGCTAAAATAAAACAAAAAAAGAAAAGTAGCAAAGGTTCTCATAGCTTCACGAGCCTTGAGGAGGTAGGAAGTTTGAATATAGATGAGTTGATCTCCCTTCCTTTCATGGCAAAGAGGATGTAGATGCCTACTTAGATTGGGAAATGAAAGTGGAGCAAATCTTCACTTGTCACCAAGTAGGGGAAGAAAGAAAGGTTTCCTTAGCCACCTTAGCTTTCTAGGGACAAGCTATGTATTGGTGGACAACCTTGGTTAGGGAAAGGCGATTCCATAATGACCCACCCATAGAATATTGGAATGATTTGAGGAGTGCTATGAGAAGAAGACATATTCCTTCTTATTATAGTAGGGAGCTTATGGATAAGCTCCAAAGACTCCAACAAAAGAATATGAGTGTGGAAGAATATAGACAGAAAATGGAGCTTTCTTTGATGATGGCTAGAATAAGGGAGGAAGAAAGATTGACCATAACAAGATTCTTAAGTGGTCTTAACTTTGATATAAGAGATAGAGTTGAATTACTTCCTTATAGGGACCTCGATGACTCGGTCCAACTTTGTATAAGGGTAGAACAACAATTTCTTAGAAAACCTTCTAAAAATATCAACTCTAAATCTTATTTCAAGGAAGACCAAAAGAGGGAGGGAAGCTCATCCAAGAATTATCCTAAAGAAAATCCCTCTAAAATTCAAGAAAATGATAAAGATGTTGAGAAAAAAAAAATCACCTCACACTAGCTCAAAGACAAGCAAAATCAAATGTTTTAGATGTCTAGGTAGAGGCCAAATTGCTTCTCAATGCCCCACCAAAAAGACTATGATACTAAGGGGTAAAGAAATTTATAGTGAAGAGTCCTCATCATCTTCATCTTCTAGTGAGAGTGAAGAGGAAGCTAGTGACAATGAAGAGAAAATAGAAAAACTTTATCCTATTGATGGTGATATTCTTATGGTCAAAAGGCTTCTTGGAACCCAACCTTGTCCCACTACTTTATCAGAAAGAGAGAACATCTTTCATACAAGATGTTTAGTTTCCAAAAGATCTTGTTCTCTCATTGTTGATAGTGGATCCTGTTCCAATTATTGTAGTACAATGTTGGTTAACAAGCTAGCTCTCACCCTTATCGTTGGTAGAGTGGCACCCAATGCTAGAGTGGCTAATGCTTTATGTCAAAATGACGCTAGGTGTAATAGGAGTGGCGCCCAATGTTGGTGATCTTCAAGGAAAGTTATGAACCATGTACTTAGGGATTAAATAGGTAGGTTGTAGTTGGTTATTTTAATGATATTTTAGTATATAGTAGAATCCTAAGTGATCATCTAGGACATTTAAGGAAATTTATTTCCATTCTTAGGGATAATCAACTATTTGGAATAATGTAATTTTCATAAGTTTAGTTGTTGGAGCTAATAGGATTCATGTGCCCCCAATAAAATAAAGTTCATCCAAGAGTGGCCCACTCCAAAGAGTATTGGAGACATTAAGAGCTTTCATGATTTAGCAAGCTTCTATAGGAATTTTGTACAAGACTTCTCCATACTAGCTTCACCTCTCAATGAGTTGGTTAAGAAAAATGTACCATTTATTTGGGGTGAGAAGAAAGAGAAGACTTTCCAAGTCAAAGGATAAACTATCTAATGCACCTATTGTAGCTTTACCTGATTTTTCTAAAACCTTTGAACTAGAATATGGTGCATCAAAGTAGGTGTGGGAGTTGTGTTGTAGCACAGTGGGCACCTTATTGTATACTTCAGTGAGAAGCTTCATGGTACCTCCCTTAACTACCCCACCTATGATAAAATGTTATATGCCTTGATCTGAACCCTCCAAACTTGGAAGCATTATCTTATTACTAACGAGTTTGTCATACATAGTGATCATGAATCTCTTAAGTATTTGCGAGGGCAATAAAAATTAAATAAAAGGCATTCTAAATGTGTAGAAATTCTTGAACAATATCTTCATGTTATCAAATATAACAAGGGAAAAACTATTGTGGTTGTGGATGCCTTATGTAAAAGGCACACAATACTTTCCACCCTAGGACCTCAAATTCTTGGATTGATGACATAAAGGAATTGTATGAACAAGACCCATATTTCAAAATTATTTTTGAAGCATGTGGCCATAAGGCCAAAGATGGGTCCTATCTTTTTACAAAGTATTTGTTTGGAGAAGGAAAACTTTCTATACCCTATTGATCCATCAAAAAACTCTTAACTAAAGAAATCCATGAAGGTGGGCTTGTGGGACATTTTGGACATGAAAAAACTTTCACTATTTGAAAAAAACTATTTTTTTTTTTGCCTAGTATGAGAAAAGATGTCCAAAGGTTTTTCTCTAGATGTATAATTTATTTACAAAAAAAGTCTAAAGTAATGTCTCATGAACTATACACACCTTTAACCATTACAGAACCCCCTTGAATAGACGTTAGTATGTATTTTGTCCTTAGTCTCCCTAGAATCAAAAAGGCGAATAGATTCCGTCTTTGTGGTTGTAATAGCTTGGACACATTGGAATAAGAAGAATCCAGAGATTGTACGAGTATGAGACTAATATCATAAAGGAATTAATTTGTATTACCTATATCAAAAAGATGCATCTACTTTTTGGTAGCTCATCACATAAGAACTATCTAATTAAGTGTTTGGCTTGGAGTAAATTAGGGATAAGTGACATTTTGGGAAGTCTCCCAAAAAGTGTGAGTGAGAATAAAGTACATTGAAAAGTCTTGTATTGGTTTGTGGGGTCAATCATTGATCCTTGAAGTGGTTAAACATCTCGTAAAGGACTACCCATGGAGGGTTCTGACCAACAAGGAGTTGTATGAAATATTATCGTGTGAAGTGTCATGGAGTGGTGCTGCTAAGACATCATAATTTGAGGGGTGTTACAAATGGTAATAGAGTAGGTCCTCCCTCCTATATGGTTGTTTCGAGGACGAACCAAGCAAAATTTGGTGGGCTTGTAATGGCCTAGACACACCGGAGTGAGAGGGATTCATAGATTGTGCAAGTATGAGACTATATAGTTGAGGATGACTTAAAGGAATTAATTTGTACTACCTATACCAATAAGATGCATCTACTTTTTGGCAGCTCATCACATAAGAATTTCATAGCTAAGCATGCATGGCTTGGAGTAATTTAAGGATGGGTGACGTTTTGGGAAGTCTTCTAAAAAGTGTATGAGTGAGGACAAAGTATGTTCAAAAGTCTTGTGGTGGTTTGTTGGGTCACTTGAATATGAATAATTTCTTATTATTGAATCTGAATGGGTACAATAAAATAAATAGGCATAAAATATAATCAATCCCTAAAGTTTAGGGATTTAGATAAAACTGACTAAGGAAACTAAACTAGAACTTAGGAGAAGATAAACTACGATATCTAAACTATATCTTATAGAATTATCTTAACACTCCCCCTCAAGCTGGAGCATATATATCATATGCATCTAGCTTGTTACATATATATGTTATCCTAGGACCTCGTAAAGATTTAGTAAAGATATCTGCAAGTTGATCCTTGGAGCAAACTGAGGAGGTCTTGATGATACCGGAGAGGATCTTTTCTATGATGAAATGGTAGTCAACCTCTATATGCTTTTTTCTCTCATGAAAAAATGAATTAGAGGAGAGGTATAAAGTTGACTGGTTATCATAAACTAGTTCCATATGACCAACCTTGCAAAACTGCAACTCTTGAATTAAGAATTTTAGCCGCAAGAGCTCACATGTGGTGTGAGCCATAGCACGATATTCTGCTTCTGTACTTGATCGTGCAACAACACTTTGCTTTTTACTCTTCCATGAGACAAGATTACCACCCATGAAGACATAATAGCCTGATGTTGACCGCCTATCACTTGCATCACCTGCCCAATCTGCATCTGAATATCAAACAATGTTTGTATGTCCTCTATCATTGTAAACAAGTCCTTTTCCTAGTGATCTTTTAATGTATCTAAGGATTCGAACAACTGCAAGTCAATGACTCTCACAGGGAGAGTTAAGAAACTGACTTACAACATTGACAAGAAAGGATATATCAGGTCTGGTCATGGTGAGATAATTCAATTTTCCCACTAATCTTCGATATCTCCCTAGGTCAGAATAAGGCTCCCCCTGATTAGGCATAAGCTTCACATTAAGATCCATGGGAGTGTCAACTGGCTTACAATCTGTAAGTCTGGTCTCTTCTAGAATATCAAGGGCATATTTTCTCTGAGAAATAGCAATACGGGACTTTGACTGAGCGACCTCAATCTCGAGAAAATAACGTAGGGGACCTAAATCCTTAGTTTGAAAGTGTTTAAATAAGTGTTGCTTCAGAGCCTTGATGCCATACAAGGACTTTTGTAATTTAAATAAGTGTTTAAATAACAAGATAGATAAATCTATGTGTCGATGAGCGTCTAAAGAAGACAGAGTGGTCTGTCTCGCAGCAGATCATTCCAAATTCCTGTATAACTTTGCTAAACTGACCAAACCAAACACGAGGTGATTGTTTGAGGCCATACAAGGACTTTTGTAATTTACATACAAGACCAGACCCCCCGTTAGCAACAAACCCAGGAGGTTGATCCATATAAATCTCCTCCTCCAAATCACCATGTAAGAAGGCATTTTTGATGTCTAATTGAAACAAAGGCCAATGCCTCATAGCAGCCATAGCTAAGAAGAGACGAACTGAGGCCATCTTCGCAACTGGAGAGAAGGTGTCGTTGTAATCCAAACCATATACTTGTGTGTATCCCTTAGCCACAAGACGAGCTTTCAATCTATCTACCTGTCCATCAGGGCCAACTTTAACATTAAATACCCACTGACAACCAACAACAGATTTTTCAGGCGGAGGTGGGACAAGTACCCAAGTGTGGTTGGAGTCTAAAGTTGTCATCTCATCAATCATTGCTTGTCGCCATCCTGGATGGGTTAAGGCCTCCTGTACTGTATTGGGAATGGTAATAGAGGAAATAGCAAAGACAAAAGCATAATAGGTAGGAGACAAACGATGATATGAAAGAAAGTTATAAATAGGATGAGGATTACAAGTAGAACGACTACCTTTACAAAGAGCAATGGGCAAGTCAATTGAGGTAGGTGGGGTCGGAGTAGGTGAGGAGACTGAAGCAGGAGTAGAATCACATGGCTCAATTGAAGAATCATTGGGAGGAACAACAATATGTGATCGACGCTCATAGGTTATCCCGAATCGGTGTAGAGGATGGTCAAACCCTGATAGTGCGGGAGGATCTGGTGCCTCAAAAGTAGCAGGTGTGGTAAGAGGCACACTATGATCAAAATGAGGAATAGGCAATACCTGAGAGAGGAGATCAGAGTCAATCGGAGAGACATCTGTGGCAATAAAATATGGTGTATCTTCAAAGAAAGTGACATCTGCACTGGTGTAAAATCGATACGTAGCAGGAGAGTAACAACGGTACCCCTTTTGGACACGGGAGTATCCTAAGAACACACATTTGATGGCCCGAGCAGACAACTTAGCACTTCCTGAGAAAAGATCATGGACAAAACAAGTATAGCCAATGACACGAGGATGAACAGAATAAAGGGGATCCAATGGGTATAATAGGGAATGAGGTACTTGATCATTCAAGACAGACGATGGCATTCGATTTATTAAATACCCTGCAGTGAGGATAGCATCGCCCCACCACTTTGGGGGTGCATTGGCATTCAATAAAAGAGTACGAGCAGTGTCCACAATATGTCTATGTTTTCGCTCAGCTACACCATTTTGTTGAGGTGTATGAGGGAAACTAGATTGATGTAGAATGCCATGGGAAGCCATAAATGATTTGAAGCAATCTCAAAAATATTCTTTAGCATTATCACTTCGTAAAATCCGAATTACTTTGCCAAATTGAGTTTTGATCTCCGAATAGAAACTTAGGAAAATATTGAATAACTCATAACAATTTTTCATTAAAAATATCCAAGTACATCTAGAAAAATCATCAATAAAGGTGACGTAATACCTATGTCCTAAAAGAGAAGGAACGCGACTAGGACCCCAAACATCAGAATGAATAACATCAAAAGGAGACATAGCTCGACTATTAATACTTTTAGGAAAAGAAGCTCTAACATGCTTTCCTAATTGACACGACTCACACTCTAAGGACACCAACCGTGAGAGATGAGGTACCATTTTCTTTAATTTATTCAAGCTTGGATGACCCAGGCGACGATGGATTAAACCAAGAGACTCAATAGATGCACATATGGTAGAGGTAGAAGGCTGAAGGTAGTAGAGACCATGTGATTCAGATCCGGCTCCAATCGTCTGTCCCGTACTCCGGTCCTGTATCAAGAAAGAATCAGAAGTGAAGGTTATGACACAGTTTAGTGACCGAGTCAACTTACTTATAGAAATCAAATTAAAGGGATATCCAGGAACTAGTAAAACATATTTTAATGGTAGTGATGGGAGAGGTGATATTTGGCCAATACCAGTGGCTTGAACTTTTGACCCATCTGCAAGAGTGATATGATGTGGAGTTTTAGGTGATGATAGGTTAGGGAAAAGGGGGACATTACCAGTTAGGTGATCAGAAGCACCGGAGTCCAAAATCCAAGGTCCAATAGAAGTAGAATGAGAGAGACAAACTGTAGAATTACCAGTATGAGCAACAGTGATGGAAGAGGAGGCCTGTTTAGTTGCCTTCAATTGAAGATACTCTTGGTAATCATCGGTAGATAATGTGATTGGATGATTGCCCTCCGGTTCAATCTTGAGCTCTGGAGCTGAAGTTGGAGATTGAACCACATTAGCTGTCTTGCTCGGAAAGCCATGCAAGGAATAACACCTGTCTCGTGTATGTCCATCTCTTTGACAGTAGGTACAATGGAGGTTTCCTCTTCCCCCTTTACCACGACCTCGACCTCGACCACGCCCTCGACTTCCACGGTCAGTTGCACTAGAGATAAAAGCAGAGGACTAAGATTCTGTGTGAGGATCTGCCTCTGGTGAAGGGACCCGAATCAGTCGATCTATGAGTTCTTTTACTATAGGAATGACAGGATTTATCAAGATTTGATCTCGAACAGATCCGTAATCTTTGTGGAGTCCTTGAAGGATAAACTCCATAAACATATTATCAAGTTTTTTTAATATTTTTTTAGGATCATCACTAACCAACATTAGCTTGAGCTCATCAATAGTGGATTGAGCATGATTCAAATACGTTGGCAAATCATTATCAACCATACGAAGAGTTGTCAGACCATGAACAGACTCGTATATTCTTTGGATATCATTGGCATAGAAATTTCGAGCCTTTTTCCAAATATCATAGCATGTCTTGTACGGACGAAAATGCACCATTAATCTAGGCTCAATGGACTGCCACAATAGAGATACAAGTTGATAATTTGCCCGTTGCCATTCATCTCTCACCTCTTTATCAATTTCGGACGCCCTTTTAGTAAGATGATCATAGAGACCTTGACCTAAAAACCACATTTCAACCGAAGTGGACCAATCCAAATAGTTTTTACCATTAAGATTTTCAGATGTAATAGTAGGTGATCCAGAAAAAGGCAAAGGAGACCGGCCCCCTTTTGGAAGATTCAATTTTTGGATTCTCCTTAGGAATCTCTGCCATGAAGAAAAAAAGAAGAAAAACAGGAAACAATCAGTCACGAAACTCCGAGGTAGCAACCAATCATCCATGGAATTCCAAGGTAGCAACCAAACCACCACGGAACCCCGAGACAGCAACCAAACAGCCACGGAACTCCGAGACAGCAACCAAACGACCACAAAACTCTAATGCCGCAACCAAACGACCACCAACAGACCACCTAGAGTGTGACCCATAACTTGAAAAGGGTCAAAATGAGAAGAGGGAGGGCCGGCGAGTCCAACGGAGTGAACCGCGTCGCAAACGGAGGCTCAGAGGGCGGCGTGTGAAGCCCATGCTCCGACGAGCTTCCTCAACAAGAATCGCGCGTGAGAGTGCGTGAGACGGCAGCTGACGGTGGCTCGCGACGGAGAGGCCGATCGGCGACCTCTGAGTGTGTAGGCGGTGTCAACTCCGGCAACCGCGGACAAAACTCAAAAACCCTAGAAACCCTAGATGTTGGCTGCTGGATTAGGGTTCCTGGACCAGAGTGCTCTGGTACCAACTTGAATATGAATAATTTCTTATTATTGAATCTGAATGGGTACAATAAAATAAATAGGCATAAAATATAATCAATCCCTAAAGTTTAGGGATTTAGATAAAACTGACTAAGGAAACTAAACTAGAACTTAGGAGAAGATAAACTAGGATATCTAAACTATATCTTATAGAATTATCTTAACAGGGTCATTCATTGATCCTTGAAGTAACCAGACATCTCAGAGAGGGCTACCCATGGAGGGTTCTGACCGATGAAGGATTCTGACCAATAAGGAATTGTGTGAAGTGACATCGTGTGAAGTATCATGAAGTGGAGCAGTTGAGACGCCATAATCTGAGGGGTGTTATAGTGGTAGTGAATCATTTTAGTAAAATGACTCATTTTATAGCCTACCACAAAGTGGGTGATGTTAATAACATCTCAAGACTTTTCTTTACAAAGGTTTTTAGGTTGCATAGTTTACCTAAGACAATAGTGTTTGATAAAGATACTAAGTTCCATAGTCATTTCTAGAGATCTCTTTAGGGAAGACTGATAGCATTGTCAAATCACTATAAAAAAAATTATTAGAATTTCTCCAAAGATTTGTAATATAAGGAACAACATAG
Source organism: Cajanus cajan (assembly GCF_000230855.2). Taxonomy (NCBI): domain Eukaryota; kingdom Viridiplantae; phylum Streptophyta; class Magnoliopsida; order Fabales; family Fabaceae; genus Cajanus; species Cajanus cajan. The sequence continues at coordinate 21,417,325 of NC_138518.1, forward strand.
ATTATTCTACTTGAAAACACAAGCCAATTAGATCCAAAATTATCATGTAATTAGAAAGGAATTTTTTATGAACAACAAAGAGAAATTAAAATATTACAAACACAAACAAAAAATTCAATAAGAAATTATATCAATTCAAGGTTTCAATCATTATAGTAAAATTTTCATGGTTTAAATTATAACTCAAATTCAATCAACCTAAATCAACATGAACATAATCTTGATCTATTGAACTTCATAAAAACATGAAACAAAATCGTGATCTCACAATTTCCTTGAAATTCAAGAATGGTGAACCATTGATTTAGGCGATTTAGGTTATTTTAGGTCTAATTCTATATTTAGATCTAGATCCAAAATTAATCTTCAGATCTGGATCCATTGAAACAAAATTCATAATCATGAAGAATGGAAAATAGATCTACTTCGGTGAATGATAACTGAATCCATCCAAGAGACTCCTAGGACCTCCATTAATCTTCCTTGACTCAAGTTGGAGGAATTGGACTACATAAAACGAGAACAAGGTGAATGTGGCGCACACTTCTTCTAGGAGAAGAAGCAAGAAAGAAATTGCACTAAGCCATAAGAAGGGTTTTGCTGTTGGAAGTTCCTAAGGATAAATGTCTCCTAAGTGACTCATGGATTTGAAAAGAGAGAATTCAAAAGAATGAATGCTCATATAATCCAAAAGTGGCCGAATAAACTAGCTAGGGCTTTTAAATAGATTTAGGTAGCTTAAGAGGGAAGCTAGGCTAACCATGAATTCAAAATAAACCATGGTCTCCTAATCATGGTACTAGGCATGCCAATTTGAATTTGAAATTCAAATTAGTAGGTGAATCTAGTTAGGTCGTGTGCTCCCATGTGCAACTAGATCTAGGAAGTTTAAACAAAGTATTTGGATGTCATTTGAACTACTTTAAAGTTTAAATTCACGTGTGCCTTCACATGGGCAGCCACATGGTGCCAAATTAAAATCTAATGTGGTTTAAATGACATGAAATTCATAGGTAACCATAAGGTCCATCATGCAAGAGATCCTATACTACTTGGCCCAAAAATACAAGGTACAAAATCCTACATTACAAGTTTCAAAATACAAGGCCAAAGAATAGATAAATTAAAGAAAATAACAAGGAGAAGGTATTAGGCTCAAATCATATAGTAGCTTAGCTCAAGAGAAGCTTAGGCCTACTAACCTCTTTATAATCCCAACACTCTTGTATCCTCCTAGCCATAGCCCTAGTCGTAGGACCCTTGGTCATACCTCTATCATCACATTACACACTCTCACTTTAAAAAAGAAAAATTCCTTTACTCAAATCAACAATTTCAACACTAAGGGAAAAAAAAAAGAATAACCCATCTCTATGTACTTCATAGTTATTGAGAAACAACAAGATTACTTCAATCAAAGTAAACTTCTAAAACCTAAACCTATGCATCAAAGAAGGCAATAACTTTAAGCATTCAACATGGTAAAATGGAAATCAATATTATGTTTTAATTTGTTACAATTGAAGACCAAGTTCAAACCTTTAGCCCTCCATATTTGGATGTGATTATCTATGCAAATCTCATATCATTAAGGAGGTTTCATTGAATCAATGATTTAACACAGGATTTATACTATAAGCAAAGGAAACAATCAATGCATACAATTATACCTATACATATAAATGATAGAAAATCAATATCAATGCTTCCTAACTTGGTGAAATCAAAACAAGTCTTTTCAAATTAATTGTTGTCTTAATCCCTTTTGATCCTCATATTGCTCATATTGACAATCCCTACCCCAAGTTACCCTGTTTTTCTTTGTTTATGTATATGTTGTTGTGTTCTTTAGTTAGATGCAACAATGTTTAATTGGAACTAAGAGCTTAGTCAGGTTTAGCTTGAGATCAATGTTGGACTATTGTGTTAGGACTTAAGAGTGTGACACAATAATTGGGCATGTTAGATGATTCTATTAGGATACAAAACATTAAAAAAAAATTGGGGCAAACTCATGCCTCACACCAGATGAAAACATGCACTTAGCTTGTTTTTAGTAACATTGGAGTATAAGATTAGTGTTTTATATCAAAACAATATTATAATTATTCATTGTAGCAATAGTTAAATATATTATCTTCTTTTTACTATCAATATCATATGCAGTGTATATGAAAGTCACCAAACAATGAATGAAGGGAGAGGGAACAGTCAATCAAACTAGCATTGCATTACATTGAATGACAACATTATTTTGCTCATATTGGGAGTTTCAACAAAATGATATTACCAAAAAGAACAATGATAAGAACACACCGGGGCTTGCTTGAAAATTTTTTTCTATTATCATTTTCTTTTTCCGTTATCAATTACAAAAATGTCACCTTGTTTTTATATTATTTCTTGAACATCCATTATCCGCAAATAGATGTAAAGACCAATGAAAATGTAAGTTAGCTAACCAATTTCAAATTTCAAACATTAAAATGTACAATGTGTAAACAAATTCAAATTTAACCCAAATACCTGCAAAGCTCTCCCAAACATCTTTCACCTACGAAGATTAATCATGGCCAGTGAGACCTCCTCTCTGGTTAGTTCGTTCCCTTCTTCCAACCACTTATCCAAAGCCAAATGAATAGACATACACGATGCATTCAAGACCTCCTTGAATAATTCCAATTGAATCCTCCCACGACGTGGCTTTTCTTCTTTCTTGGCCTCATCATTAATCTCATTGTATGTCTCATCAACATCCACCTTCTCACTATCATTCACTACAAGAAAATTTGCTATTACAGACGGCCAGAATCCGTGGGAAATGCCAAAAATCCATGGGTAATAGTGCATTTCCGGCGGATTATCGACGGACACCAATCCGTCGGTAAATTGCTCGTCTGAAATATTTACCGACAGATTTTTATCCGTGGGTAACTTTTCGACGGATTTTCCCACGGATTTATCCATGGGTAATTACCCACGGATATATCCGTGGGAAATTACCAGAAATTATAATTTTTTTTTAATTTTAATAAATTTATTAATGTAACAACCCTCATATTTGGCCTCTCAAGGGTTCTATTTCACAATATTTCACTGTTTAGCGTGTTTTATCCTTACTTGTGCAATTTCTGGGAAACTTCCCAGAAGGTCACCCATCCCTGTACTACTCCAGGTCAAGCACGCTTAACTGTGAAGTTCTGATGAGTAAGCTACCGAAATGTATATGTATGTTGTCAGTATAACTTGTACAAATTAATTCATTTAAGTCATCCTCAAATATACAATCTCATATATGTACTATAATAATAATATATAATAATTTTATATTACAAATAATAATAATTAATAATAATAATAATATATTTAATTATTATTTATTTATATGTACTTACTTTTATAATTAACATCTACTTATTTCTATTTAAAATTATAATTTAAATTATTTAATTTTATAATTTATAATGATAATATAATTTATAAAATTATAAATATTTATTTATTACATACTTATAAATTAAATTTTAATATTTTAAATAAATTATTAATTAATTTAATATATTTATTTACCTTAAATCAAACATATAAAATTCAAAAAATGTATTTATCCTTGTTTTTTTTTTCTAATTATCAACTATTAATAAAATACTAACTTAAAATCTTATCTAACTATATATAATATTCTCATATCAAATTTAAAACCAGATATTAGTTATACAAAAATATTAAGATCATACAGTAAATTGTCAATAAGATTTTAGTTAAATAATTTAAAATAATTAATGTTTCAATTATATTTTTAATTAGAAAATAATTTATTCCAAAACTAATTAATTTTTTATATTAATTATTAGTAAAATTTAATAAGTTTTAATTTAACAATTAATTGGATCGATAAAATTTAACACACACCATGAGTTATTGAGCGGAATAACTTTATCAAGAGTTATTTTGTAAGTTATCTTAAATCAAACATAAAATTTAAAAAATGTATTTATCCTTGTTTTATTTTTTAATTATCAACCATTAATAAAATACTAACTTAAAATTTTATCTAATAATATCATAATATTTTCATATCAAATTTAAAATCAGTTCTTACATTTTCGACAAATATAAATTTGTCTGAAATATTTCATCAATAATATATAGCTTTTCCTACAAAAATTTTCTCATCGAAAATATAAATTTTCCGACAGATTTAATTTTGTTTTATAAGAAATCATCTTCGATTAATATAACATTTTGTATATATGATTTAAGAGTAAAAGATTTTCAATTTAACGGTTGAATTTACAAAATTCACATTTAATATAAAGTTATACGTCATCTTGTAACTAATTTTGTCTAAAAAATAATAGATAATCATACCCTTAACTGATTTTTATTTTATATATTCTAATTTTATTTGTAATAATATGATTATATATTTAAATAGTTTAATTTTAATAATTTTTTAAGTATATTTTTGTCTTTTCACTTAAAATATTTGAATTTCTGTATTTTAATTTGAATTATTTTTTAAGTATATTTTTGTCTTTTTGTCTTAAATTTTTGAATTTCTATATTGTAATTTTAATAATTTTTTATTTATATTATTTATTAATTCTTTTCTTTTTTAATGTTTTATAACATTATTAAAATTTTATAATTTTAATCTCTATAATTTTATCTTACTTTTTTATTTTATAAATATAATTTAATTATTCATTTTATAATTAAATTAATTTTTTTAAATTTTTTTTGAGTTTACATTCTAAGAATGTATTGAAACCCCTCAATCTTTGATTATTAGATAGCAACAATGTAACAACCCAATTTTCACTAGGCCAAGAGCCCAATTTAGGTGGTTTAGTAGCCCGGAACGGGCCGTTCCAAATTACTAAATAGACCTACTTTTGGTAGCCCGGAACGGGCCGTTTCGTAATTAGAACGGGCCGTTCCAAATCGTTGAATTTGCCTATAATTCCAAAATTGAGAACGGGTCGTTCTAGAGTTGAGAACGAGTCGTTCCAGAGGTGAGAACGGACCGTTCCAAAATATGACCGTTGTGAGTATTAAATGCACCCTAGAACGGGCCATTCTAGTTTGAGAACGGGTCGTTCTGGATGTGATTTTTTACTCATGATTTAAGGGTCCAGAACGAGCCATTTTGGATTTGGAACGGGTCGTTCTGACGAAGCCTGATGCCTATAAATTGAGCTCTCTGCCACTCCCAAAAGACACACCTCTCATTTTCTGATTTCTTTCCTTTTTCTCTCTCTTCTTTCCCTCTACTTTCTACTTCAGAACGAGGGAAACCCAGCGAGGGAGACCAACCAGATCTTGTGTAGTTTCAACTACTTTTATCCAGGTACGGGGGAAAAGGGGATTATTTATATATAGAGTTACATGAGGGAATTGGGTAGAGGAAGAGCTCTTAGGATTATGAGTAATTTTATAATTATTTCTGTTTGGAGAATTATTGATTTTATATGATTCTGTATGTGTTAAGGATTATGAATATGTGATTAATTTGTAAAAATGATGCTCTGGGAGAAAGAACGAAATTATAGAAAAGTACCTGTAAGTTAGGTTTTGGAAAAATTAGACTATTTCTGTTTGAGAAATTAATGATACCATTAGATTCTATATGTGTTGAGGATTAAAAATATATATTTAATTTGTAAGAATGATGATCCGGGAGAGAGAGCGAAATTGTAGAAAAGTGCCTGTGAGTTAGGTTTTGGAAAAATTAGGAGTTTTATTGTTGTTGTTAAGATTATATTAAATTGCTAACTCCATTGATTACTATACTAATTTATAAATGTTATTGTTATATTATTTGATAAAATTGATGATCTAGATGAGGATTCATGGTGAATTACTTGGGGGGTATGTGAACCACTATTTTGTGTGGATTGTGTATGAATTGTGGAATTGAGATGTGGATGTGGATGTGAATGTGATTGTGGTTCCTCACACTTGTGACCAAGGGTGGCACGACCTTAGGCAAGAAATGCTACAGGCGTAACCTTGGCATAGTATGGGATGGGTGATTCCTCATGCTTATGTCGGGGGTGGCACGACCTCGAGCAAGAGATGTTGCAGGCGTGACCTTGGCACAGTGTAGGATGTGTGATTTCTCATGCTTATGTCGGGGGTGGCACGACCTTGGGCAAGAGATGCTACAGGCGTGATGTAACACCCCGAATTTTTTTACTAATACTACGAATAATTATTATTTATTTTTGTATTTATAAAAATTATTTCCTTATAATTATTTTGATTAATTAAATGTGTTTGATTGAATTTTTAAAGGTTTTTAATAATAATAATTATTATTATTATATGGTATTTGGTCATAATTATTTTAATAATTATAGAAGAATATTATTTTGTACGTTTTGAATAATTATTGTTTTGGACAATTATTTTGTACGTATTAAATAAGTATTTTTTATTAGCATATTTAAATAAATATTTATATGTTTTAAGAGAAGGTTGATTTTATATGATATTTTGTTATTAAAATTATATTATTATATTTTGGGTCAGAAATATATTATTATTATAGAGGAAAAATATTTTATAATATACATGTATTTATTTTATTTAATTATTTTGAGGAAAAAGAGAAGTGGGTTAGAAGAGAAGGAAAATGGGTTGGGTTGACCCAGCCCAATGGATTAATTTTAAGGAGTCAGGTAGCGTTAACCCTATCTACCTCATTTGCGTTCTGAAGGGTTAGGAAAAAAAAAGGAGAAACAAAGAGCTCTAAGGAAGAGTACTCAGGAACGACCTTAGATCACACCTTTGTCTTCTGCTCATCCAGGTAAGGGGGGAGTGAGAAACCTCGCTCTGGGTGTGGGATTGTATGCTGGGTAGTGGGATTGGCCTCCAATCTTGTGTTTGTTGCATTTTTTGTATGCTTATGTATGAGGGGTTTTTCCCAATTGTATCTGTTTTGCCTATTGTTTTCTTATATGTAATTAATCGTATGAATTGAGATTTCTATGGGTTCCTATGGGAAACCCTAAGGGAATGCATTGATAATTGTAAGAGGCAAATTTTAAATGTTTTCTGTTTTACCTTCTGAGTTTTCTGTTGTGTTTCTTGATATTTGCTGAGTGTAAATATGTATATAATCTTGAAAATAAACAAGTTTTGATATGAATTAGAGTGCTCTGTGGGTTCCTGTGGGAACCCTATGAGAAACAGGCAAAATATGAATATTTTCTGTTTTTCTTTCTGATTGTTCTGATGTATTCCTTGTTGAATGAGATGTATAAATATGTGTTTATTTTTTAAAATAGATCAATTTTGATATGATTTTGAGTGCTCTGTAGACACTATGTGAATATGATGAGATGATGTAAAAAATGATGATTATGTGAATATGATGAGATGATGTGAAAAGTGATGACTATGTGAATATGATGAGATGATGTGAAAAGTGATAATGAGACATGATAATGTGATATGGGAATGAGAAATGATAATGAGATATGAGAATGCATAGAGTCTTGAATGACATGCATCATTTGCATAAGTGTTTTAAGGGTACGATATGGAATACACCGCCAGAGAAGGCCCCCTAGTGTAAAAGCTTTGGGGATTTGTCCTTGGGAATAGCTCGGTTTGGAAGTCCCAGTCTCGCCCATTGTGTGCATGGGATGTATCTTGCGCGGCTTAGCTATCCCGACGAGACTCTGGTAGTATATCCTTCTAGTGAGAGTGCGCAGAGGGTGTGACCCGGCATGTACTCCTAGACTACTCTTCGTGTATTTCTAGCGGCAATATGCCATGTGATGTTTTACTGGCGCCACATGAATGATAATATGTAGTCCGTGTCCATGCATATGCATTCTTAATGTTATATGATAAAGTGATGGTTTATGTCTTGGATGAGTGTGATGTTATTATTAATTTATCTATGTTATACTTATTTTGTTTGTGTTTGGCTATTCGGCGTATATTTCTACACTGTGAGCCAGAGTGAGATGTTTCTCACTCCCTTTTCTCGTGTTGTTCTGTTTTGACTGTTATACAGGTGATCATCAGCGTGAGGCTGAGGATGTTGGTGATGAAGCTTAGGCTTCTATGTTGGGTTTTGCTCTGATAGGACATGTGACATCGGGACATAGATAGAATTAGTTTAAAGATGTTCTTATTAAATTATTTTAGAAAATTCAGTTTTATTTCTTTGTAATTTTACCGGCATATTATTTGGATTAAGTTTATGAATGTGAACTTTTTACCCTTACGTGGCTGGAAATTTGATTTTTAATGATGAATTTTTTTTTATTTTTTTATAATTACTGTATATGTATGTTGGGGTAAAGGGTGTCACACGTGACCTTGGCATAGGGTGGGATGTGTGAGGCAATTAATACTTATGTCGGGGGTGGCACAACCTCGAGCAAGAGATGCTACAGGCGTGACCTTGGCATAGGGTTAATTGTAAGATTTGTGTGGATTGTGATGGATTGGTGTAATTGTGAATTGAGATGTGATGATGAATGATTGATAAATTATGATATATATAAATGTCTGTAAATAACATTTCAAGTTATGATGTGATGATGTTGTGGATTTCCTTGTGTGCTTTATATAAATGTTTTCTTTTCTTACCGTACAATTTGTGGATGTTTTAGGTGAGGAAGATCCGGCTTTGAGTGGCATCTAGAATGTCAACCGTTGAGTTGTGGGTGTGCTCTGATATTGTGACATCGGGGCAGAGAATTCTAGGATGAATTTTTATATGTATTTAGAGTTATACCTTCTCTTTTGGAAGCAATTTGTAAACTCTGAAGTTTTACTTTCTAAATTTTATTTTTAATTATTTTGGTTATTTATGAAGTTTTTTTTTGTGAACCCTTTTTACCAACGTTGAATATTTTATTCTTTAGTTTATTTACAAGATTTATTTATATATGTGTTGGGGTAGTAAGGGTGTCACAAACAACATGGATATTCTGATTATTAGACAATATGTTATAATTTTACTGATCGTAGTATATGTTATTTTTAAATTTGAACTCCTAAACTTTATTTGTTATGTATGACATTTTATTTTGTATGAATGAACTTGTTTTGATTTACATAATTATGATTGATTTAATATCTTTAAATAGGATAATTATTTAATACAATTTTGAATTTAAAAAAAAAATTTCAAAGAATTTCCCACGGATTTCTCACGGATTTATCCGTGGGTAATTTCCCACGGATTTGTCTGTGGGTAATTTCACGGATTTCCCACGGATTTGTCCGTGGGTAATTTCCCACGGATTAGTCCGTGGGAAATTACCCATGGATAAATCCGTGGGAAATTCTGTGAAATTATTTTTTTTAAAATTCAAAATTGTATTAAATAATTATCCTATTTAAAGATGTTAAATCAATCATAATTATGTAAATCAAAACAAGTTCATTCATACAAAATAAAATGACATACATAACAAATAAAGTTTAGGAGTTCAAATTTTAAAATAACATATAGTACAATCAGTAGAATTATAACATAATGTCTAATAATCAGAATATCCATGTTGTTGCTATCTAATAATCAAAGATTGAGGGGTTTCAATACATTCTTAGAATGTAAACTCATAGAAAATTTTAAAAAAAATAATTTAATTATAAAATAAATAATCCAAATTATATTTATAAAATAAAAAGTAAGATAAAATTATAGAGATTAAAATTATAAAATTTTAATAATGTTATAAAACATTAAAAAAGAAAAGAATTATTAAATAATAGAAATAAAAAATTATTAAAATTACAATATAGAAATTCAAAAATTTAAGACGAAAAAGACAAAAAATATACTTAAAAAATAATTCAAATTAAAATATAGAAATTCAAATATTTTAAGTGAAAAGACAAAAATATACTTAAAAAATTATTAAAATTAAAATATTTAAATATATAATCATATTATTACAAATAAAATTAGAATATATAAAATAAAAATCAGTTAAGGGTATATGATTATCTATTATTTTTTAGACAAAATCAGTTACAAGATGACGTATATTTCCCTTTATCTATTACTATAGATAATCAAACAACTATATATTTAACTATTTTTCTTCTATTCATTTTCTCTGTCTTTATCTCTACTTTATATATATAGATTCGTTGAAGTTTTAAATACTCATATTTATATTCGTTATTTTGTATTTTACTGATTTACTTAAATATAAAATTCAGAAATCAATAAAATGTAAATTTAAGAAATTACTACAACTTGAAGAGATATTTTTAAATCAATCAATTATTAGGAACAAAAACAATTATTTAGTGTAATTATTTTAACTTTAATGTTTTAAGTTTTAAATAAAGAAGATTTAATCTAGAAAAAATTCTATTAACCCCTACTTGAAGTTTTTCTCAATAATGTCATACATATATCTCTTCTCAAATTTTTAAGTGAGTATTAATTTTCTTATTTATTTATTTAAGTGGCACATACAACTACTTATATAAGATAATACTATTTATATACTATTAAGAGAAAATAATTTATTAATACAAATATCAATAATTAAATGAGATTTGATCTCTTATTTCATTATTTCAACTTTTTTGAAATTTATTTTAAATATCATGCACACTGTGATTTAAAAAATATATTAAATTTACGTAATAATTTTAAAAATGAATTGAAAAAAAATCTTATTTTCAAAATTGAAGATCAATGAAAGTTTTCATGAAAATGACATAGTATTGGATGTAATTTAGAAATAAATGATAGATACATATATATGATTTGCAGAACATAATTTAACTTTTTTCTCCATTATTTAATTAATAACGTTATTTTCAAACATATGAGTGATTTTTAAAAATTAAAGAAAAGATGTGTTATTCTTAAATTTGGACGTCATGTGTTGGTATTTTTCAAGATAAGTAAAAAAACACATTTACGCTAATTAGTTTATAATTTATAATAACCTAAACATATAATTATATATAGGTAAGTCATACCTCACTCACTCTAATTTATATTTATCTTATTCATTACAATATATTTATATTTTGAAAACACCCATATAATAATGAAAATATTATATAATGCATTGTTGTGTGTATCGATAGGATCAGGATTGCTTGCATTTGAAAAATAATTGGCTTATATTTTATTTAATAATTTCAGACGGATTTAAATCCGTCGGAAATTCTGTCAAAAATTTGAGACGGATTTAAATCCGTGGGAAATTTCGTCAGAAATTTCAGACGGATTTAAATCCGTCAGAAATTTTGTCGAAAATTCCGTCAAAAATTTCCCACGGATCTAAATCCGTGGGAAATTATCCGTCGGAAATTCAACTTTTTCTTGTAGTGATTAGTATCAGAAGGTTACTAAACTGTCACTATCATTTGCATCACTAGCAAGGGTCTCCAACTCAAAAAACCTATCCTCCAAATCGCCCTCCTGTTTTCTGCTACTCGAAGAAAGCTTGTGTCTCCCCACAGTAAAATTCAAGGAAACAATATGTCTTGAATTATAAAATTGTTCCCACATTATTCCACGAGACTCAAAGATGCAACTCTATTGTTCCACATAACTAGTTCGTGCTAATTTGACATAAGAAGCTCTCACATTAAACCTTCAGGTCCTATAAAGACAAGCACAATAAATGATCACTGCCTGCTCTTACTGATATTAAAGTATGAACTAATAAAATAATCTCTGATACACAGAAAATAGGTTAAAGAACGAATAATGTAAATTTTGGATTGAAATAAGAGGGAAAATGGGAAAGTGGAGTTGCGTTTGAAATGGTGCAATTCGCAAAAGAGTGAACATTTGAGAAGGAGAATGGTTACCTGAGAGAGATCTGTAAAGATAAGCAAAGGAATGAAATAGATGCTGAAAGATATTTGAATTATTATCATCAGCATAAATTACAGAGAATGATTTAAAGGCCTTATATAAGCTACACGTAACAGAATAATCTTATCATAAACAATGACAGCTAAGACAACTAATCACAGCTAAAAAAATGATTTTATCATAACAGAATTAGTTTTAATCTAACTAACTTTATTATCCTTAACATCCCCCCTCAAACTTATGTCACATGATGAAGTGACCATAAGTTTGCGTCGAAAACTCTCAAATGGAGGGCCAGTGGTGGACTTTGTAAGAATGTCTGCAACCTGAAATTGTGATGATAGATGAAAAACCTAAATGGCTCTAGTAAGCACCTTATCTCTTACAAAGTATAGATCAAGTTCAAAATGTTTAGTTCGGGAGTGCATGATGGGGTTAGCAACCAACATCACAGCACCAAGATTGTCGCAGTAGATTGTTGGAGTAGCAGTATTCACTTGAAGTTCACTAAGAAGTGATTGGATCCATACAATTTCAGTAGTAACAGCAGCTAAACCCCGATACTCAGCTTTGGTACTACTCCTAGAGACAGCACGTTGCTTTCGTGATGACCAAGACACAAGATTGTTCCCAAAGTACACACAGTATCCAGTTGTAGACTTTCGATCAACCAAGTCAGAACCCCAATCGAAATCTGAGAAGGCCATTAAGGTCAGATTAGTTGGTCTTCTGAAGTGAAGACCATGAGTGACAGTCCCTTGTAGGTATCCCAGTATCCGTTTCACAGCCTTCCAATGATGTTCTTGAGGATTATGCATAAATTGACAGACATTATTAATGGAAAAGGACAATTCTGGTCTGGTGATGGTGATGTATTGGAGGCCACCTAAAATTGATCTATAAAAGGAGGGGTCGGGGATAGATGTAGAGCCATTGGCAGTGAGTTTTAGACTAGAAGTCATAGGTGTAGGTTGTGGTTTAGAATCATCCATCTTGGCTCTATGAAGTAAATCTCGAATATACTATTTTTGAGAAAGAAATAAGCCTTCATCAGAAGTATGGGATACCTCAATACCTAAGAAATGATGAAGAGGGCCAAGATCTTTTAGGCTAAATTTTGTGTGCAGGGTAAGAATTAATGAATTCATCTCAGCTTGTGAACTGCAGTGATTATTATGTCATCCACATAGATCAAAAGTAGGATGGTGGATGTGGAAGTATTCCTTACAAATAAAGAAGTGTCACTCCTGGTTGGACGAAATCCCATGTGAATGAGAGTAGTACTGAGCTTCTGAAACCATGACCGTGGTGCTTGTTTGAGCCCATAAATTGCTTTATGTAACTTGCACACTTTATTTTTGTGAGTAGTGTTAAAGCCAGTGGGTTGATTCATATACACCGTCTCTGTCAATTCTCCATGCAGAAATGCATTGTTGATATCAATTTGATGAATATGCCACTGTTTGAATAGAGCCAAATTAAGTACAACCCGCACTGTTGTAGGTTTAACAACAGGACTAAATGTCTCATGAAAATCAAAACCTGCTCGCTGGTGGTAGCCTTTGGCGACTAGCCTGGCTTTATGTCTTTGGAAGCTGCCATCAGCATTGTGTTTGCTTTTAAAGACCCACTTGCAGCCTATAGTACGACAACCAACAGGTAAGTCTACTAAATTCCAAGTTCCATTTTTATGTAGTGCAAGATACTCATCTTGCATAGCTTTATACCATTCCGGTTTAGAGAGTGCCTTCTTTACTGATGTAGGTTCAATAGTGTGATCATATGTTTTTGATGAAGCAGCAGCTGTATATGACTTTGGTTTGTAAATACCCGCTTTAGCCGTTGTGATCATAGGGTGAGTATTAGATGGAGGTTGCTGAGATGAACCTGTAGTAGCAACAGGACTAGGCGAGATACAAGTATCATTAGAAACATCCGTAGAAGTGACATCAATAACATCAGTAGTAGTGGCATCAGTGTGAATGGTGTTAATAGGCATGACTACATCATTATGATCATTCATAGGAATAGAGTTGACTAGAGTGAGAGATGGATTAGAAACAGAATTATTATTTTCACAGAGTGACTCAGATGAAAAAGGATTGGTTTTCTCTTTGTATGGAAAAAGGTTCTCATCGAACTTAACATGCCTAGACATATATATTTTCCTGGATGGAGACATACATTTGTAGCCTCTCTGCTGATTTCCATAGCCCAAAAAGAGACATTGTTGAGTTCGAAAATCCAATTTATGATGGTTGTATGGTCTAAGTAAAGGATAACATGCACAACCAAAAATTCGAAGAAATTTATAGTCTGGGGGTTTTTGAAAAAGTGTTTCATGAGGACTTAGATTATTTAGAGAAGGGGTAGGCAAAAGATTGATGAGGATGGTGGCAGTAAGGAAAGCTTCACCCTAAAAGCAGAGAGGTAAAGATGCATTAGCTAGCAAAGTGAGGCCAGTTTCTGTGATATGTCTATGTTTTCTTTCTGGACTGCCGTTCTGTTCATGTGTATGAGGACAAGTTAATCGATGTTGAATGCCATTTTCATTGAGGTATTTGGACAATTTTATGAATTCCTTAGCAATTATCAGTTTGTATAGCTTTGATTTTAGTATTCAATTGAAGCTCAGCAGAGGACTTAAATTGTTGAAAAGCAGTAAATGCTTCAGATTTAGAATTTAAAAGATAGATCCAAGAATATTTTGAAAAAGCATCCAAGAAAACTATATAATATCTAGCACCAGTAGATGTTGCAACGAGGGAAGGGCCCCAAATGTCTGATGTGACACCCTTACTACCCCAACACATATAAATATTAATCATATAAATAAACTAAAGAATAAAGTTTTTAACGTTGGTAAAAGGGTTCACATAAAACCTTCATATTCATTTATCAATAACCAACATAATAATTGAAAATAAAACTTGAAAGTTTACAAATTGTTTTCAAAATCATATTTACAATTCCAAATCCATATCAAATCTATGTCCTAAAAATCCTCTGCCCCGATGTCACAATATCAGAGCATACCCACAATTCAACTGTTGGCATTCTACTCGTAGCCAGATCTTCCTAACCTAAAACATCCACAATTTATACGGTGAGAAAAAGAAATATCTATATGCAAAGTACATACCACCACATCATAATGAAATCTCATCATAATTCATATATATAAGCATGTATCATAATTTATCAATCCATCACCATCCACACCATTTTACGTTTAACAATATCATTTTCACGTCCATAATTCAAGCCAATCTTACAATTAACACTATGCCAAGACCTCGCCACATCTGACACAAGTGATACGGGTTAATTGCCTCACTCAACCCAAACCATACCAGGGTTCGTATCATCCCTGATCATCTAGGAGTACGCTCGTCCCTGAAGCATCACCTACCCAGGGTTCGTATCATCCCTGATCATTCAGGGGTACGCTCGTCCCTGAAGCATCACCTACCCAAGGTTCGTATCATCCCTGATCACTCAGGAGTACGCTCATCCCTGAAGCATCACCTATCCAGGGTTCGTATCATCCCTGATCATTCAGGAGTACGCTCGTCCCTGAAGCATCACCTACCCAGGGTTCGTATCATCCCTGATCACTTAGGAGTACGCTCGTCCCTGAAGCATGAATGTGAGGAACCACAATCACATTACAATCCATACAATCTCTTGCAATTAACCCTGTCAGGGCTGCCATAATCGACATAAGTGGTGTGTGTTAACTGTCTTACTTATCTCACACCATACTAGGGTCACGCCCTCCCTGTAGCACCACTTACCCAGGGGTCGTGCCATCCCTAGTCACTAGTGTGAGGAAACACATCACAATCACAACCTTAATCATGTCCATACAACATCTCATCTCATATCACGATTTCATATCACATACTCAACAGATAAGTCTAACAAAATAAGGGTTTACACATCCTCACGCAATTCACCATGAATACTCATTATAACAATAATATAAAACTCAGTTAATTCCCCAGTTTAATACAATATTAAATCAATAGAATTATCAATTTAATATAACATTCATAAATGTAATAATAATCAATAAATTAGCAATTTAATATAATTTTAATACAAATGATAAAATCTCCAATTATTCCAAAACCCAACTCACAAACACTTTTCTACAATTTTTTTCTCCCTCTTAGATCATCATTCTTACAAATTAAATATGTATTTTTAATCCTCAACACATACAGAATCTACTAGGATAATCAATTTCTCAAACAGAAATATTCCAATTTTTCCCAAAACCTAGCTTACAGGCACTTTTCTACAATTTCGCTTTCTCTCCCAGAGCATCATTTTTACAAATAAATCATATATTCATAATCCTAAATTCATATAGAATCACTTAAAACCAAGAATTCTCCAAACAGAAATAATTATAAAATTAGGGTTCTTCCTCTACTCAATCCCCTCATGTAACTCTACATATAAATAATTCTTTTTTTCCCCGTACCTGGATAAATAGGAACTAGGGCAGAACCTCCTCCTCTTTTCCTTAAACAGGGACCGGAACTAAAACTAGGGTAGAACCTCCTTCTCTAGATTCCTCTTGGTCTACAGAAAGAAGGAGAGGGAAAGAAGAGAGAACAGAAGAGAAGAAAGAATGAGAATGAGAGGTGTGTGTAAAATGAGAAGTGAAGCCCCCTATTTATAGGAATCTACCTCACTAACCCGGAACGACCCGTTCCAAAAGTGGAACGACCGTTCTGGACCCTCCAGAACCACGCAAAAATCTCAACTGGAATGGCCCGTTCCAAAACCGGAACGGCCCGTTCTCAATCCCAGCAGAACGGCCCGTTTCAATTCCGGAACGGCCCGTTCTCCAAACCAGAACGACCCGTTCTCCAACCGGAATGGCCCGTTCTCAACTACATTTTTTAGGCAAATTCTTTATTCCGGAACAGCCCGTTTCACTTTTGAAACGGCCCGTTCCGGGCAATGAATTGGGCCCAAGGCCCATTGAAATTTGGGTTGTTACATCTGAGAAAACTAACTGAAGAGGAGTATGATATTCTGAATTTGAATTTATAAAAGGAAGTTCATGAGCTTTACCCATGCAATATGAATCAGACAATACAGAATCTGGAAAATTATTACAAGGAATATGACTATTTCTTAAAGCTACTTTAAGAATTCTAGGAGAGGGATGACCCAGCCTTGAGTGCCAAAGAGTAAAGCGGGGGTGACATGAACTCTTCTCAGCAGAAAAAGCTAAAGCAGGCTGAACCTTGTGCATGGGTGGGAAAACATATAAACCACCTCTAAGTTGCCCTTGAAGAACTGTTTCCCGGGTACCCTGAGTTTTAACAGTACAAAAATTAGGATAAAATTCAAAAAAGACATGATTATCCCGAGCAAATTGTGACACACTAAGTAATTTTTTTGTTATGGAAGGGACATAAAGAAGATTATTAAGAATGACATTTTTAGAGAATTTAGGACAGTGCAAATATAAATGACCAACATGATGTATATCTAAGCCTGTACCATTACCAATATTAACTTTGTCTGAGCCAGTGTAAGTATTTTTGGTCGACAGGGTGGAATCATCATGTGTGATGTGGTGAGAAGCACCTGAATCTGGATACCAAAGAGGATCCACTACTATAGACGGTGTGGCCAGCATTGTAGCATCACCTGAAGCATTGTTGTGATGATACATTTGAGAGGCGTGGGCCTGTGGTTGAGTTTGATATTCCTGATTATACCTGTTCCAGCAATCAAGAGCAATATGGCCATTTTTCCCACAAATTTGGCAAGAAATTTTTACCTGATGCCATGAATTGTGATTATTCTAATTCCAGTTTGTCCTTCCACTGCCTCTGCCACCATTGTTTCTACCACGACCGTTTCATTGTCCACCTCTTTGATTGAACTTGCCTCTAGAAAAACCACCTCGGTAGTTATTGTTGCCTATACCAGAATTGTTGTCATTGTTTTTCCATTGAGCAGGTACTGAGGCAGTGTTAGCATGAACAAGACTTATCTCATTGCGTTTTCTCTTGTCAAACCTCTCTTCTTGTGCAAGAAGTAGAGCCTCGATCTCATCTACTGTGTATGGATCAATTCGAGATGTTATGGAGGTCACAAAACTATCGAAATCTTCAGGCAAACCATCAAGAATCACATCGTGATCTTCTTCTGAAATTTTGACTCCTACTGCAGCGAGTGAATCAATAATTTTCTTGATTTCTAATAGGTAATCATTAATTTCTTTTTCTTTCTTAATTGTGCGTAACTGAAGCTTCAATTTCTTGATTGTGGCTTATGTATGAGACGCATAGTAAACCTCTAAAGGCTTCTAGATTTGAAAAGAGGTTTCCAAACCAACCATCTTTGTCAAGATTGGGGTGGACATTGAAGCCAGAAGCCATGCCGTCAATAGTTGATCTTGCTGCACATGATGCTCGTAATCTTGACTTAGGGTGTTGCTTGCTGCATCCTCTGTTGTCGCGAATTTTGCTGGAACATTGCTACTAGTGATGAATTTCTGAAGCTTCATTCCACGAATACTGGCAAGAACTTGTTGCTGCCATAACAAAAAATTTTCATTGTCTAATTTGATTGCAAGTGGAGTATGGAAAGTTTGCAGGTTGAACGATTTTTGTGTAGCGGAAGACATGTTTGATGGATCTCACTGTGCTCGTGATACCATGTAAAGATAAGCAAAGGAATGAAATAGATGCTGAAAGATATTTGAATTATTATCATCAGCATAAATTACAGAGAATGATTTAAAGGCCTTATATGAGTTACACGTAACAGAATAATCTTATCATAAACAATGACAGTTAAGATAACTAATCACAGCTAAACAAATGATTTTATCATAACAGAATTAGTTTTAATCTAACTAACTTTATTATCCTTAACAAGATCAAAGCTCGACAAAGGGCCCATATGGGCGGTTACGTACGAAGTTGAAGAAATGGTGACAGAAGTGCTTGAACCCTAGTTAAAACTCTTTCAATGCCTTTGTGCTTGAACCCTAGTTAGAAAGATCAGGGGATGCGGGTTTCACACAAAGTTTGAAGTTTACGTTTTCAAGGGACCAATAAGGTGAGTTCGTAAAGGAGAAATTTTTGGCAATGTGCATTTTAGAGAGCTTGGGCACACAAAGAACGATCTAGAATGCGAGTTTCACAAAGAGGGTATCTAGTTTACGGTTTCCAAGGATCAATGAGCAAGGAGAAGTGTGATCTCTCGGGATATGAAGATTGAGATTAACTACAAAGGTCCCCAAAAACAAACCGACATATAACATTCCATATTTTCATCCTTTCTATTTAAATTCATGTAAATATGTTTTCATTTTATATTATATTATGTAGTGAGTAGAGGCACTTTATATTTTTATTGAATATAAAATAAAAATAAATTAATAAATGTATATTGATTTATTATTATAATTAATTCATTAATTTTAAAATCTTGATTTTGATAAAAAAAATTATTATTTTTTTAATTTTTTGAAATGAAAGATTATATAATCAAAAAAATATGAAAATTAAGATGATTAATAAAAGAAATATTCTCTTTATATATTAGTATATATATTATAAAAATGTTAGTTCATGTTATTTCTACATTATTTTTATGTTGCTCAGTGTAAAATTGATAAAACAATTCTTTTGTTGTAGTGATATTTTTATAATTATCAAAGTGTGGTTGCATCACAAAATACTTCAATAATAACTTTTATAAAATAAAGTTACAGTTTTGAATTTACATTAAAAGAATATAATGTGTCATTAGTTTCTTTTTCTTTTTTTATTTGGAGGCCAATATTTCTTCGTCTACTTCGGCCTCTTGCATTTCTGAGGATTCCATCATAGTTTTCCAAAGGAGTTTGTTGGTCAAAACTTCCATTTGCTTCATAAATTTCTTTATGCCTCTTTTCTTTCTCGAAAAACTGTACTAATTTATTATTGGTTTCTGTCGAGAAAGGTATGAAAAGCTTCCCATTTTACATCCTTTCTCTTTAAATCCCATGTAAATATATTTGCATTTTATATTAACTAGTGGGTCGAGACACTTCATTTCTTTAATAAAAATAAAATGAAAGTAAAAATTAAGTCATGAATGTATGTTGATTTACTATTATAATTAACTCATTAATTTTAAAGTCTTGATTTTGATTAAAAAAAATATTTTTTTTTAAATAAAAGATTATATGGTAAACAAAATATGAAGATCAAGGTAGTTACTAAAATAAATATCTCTTTTATATATTAGTATAAATTACAAAAATGTTAGTTCATATTATTTCTACATTATTTTTATGTCGGCCGATGTAAAATTGATAAAACAATTCTTTTGTTATGTATAACTTATAAGTAACGAATAATAACATGTCACTTGATTCATAATACTCACTGATGGAGGACCATTCAAGGAGGATGCACACATGAAGGTTGTAACACCCTAGTTTTTATTTCACTTTTTATTTATTTTATTACAGGGTATTTTGGTAATTTTATAAAGGTGATAGGGGTGATTTAGTAGCTTGGAACGGGTCGTTCCGGAATTGGAACGGGCCGTTCCAAACTACCAAGTTGTGTGTGAGTTAATAGCCCAGAACGGTCGTTCTCAAGGTAGAACGGGCCGTTCCAGACTATTAAATATGCCTTTAACCCTAAATGAGAACGGGCCTGGAACGGGGCGTTCCCAAAATTATGGCCGTTGGGGGTAATTAATGCACACCAGAACGGGCCGTTCTGGTTTTGGAACGGGCCATTCTGGATGTGATTTTTAGCCACGTTTTAAGGGTCCGGAACGGGCTATTCCGGATTTGGAACGGGCCGTTCCGGCGTAAAAAGCCTATAAATAGAGCTGTTTGCTACTCCCAAAAAGCACACCTCTCATTTCTGATTTCTTTTCTTCTGCTCTCTCTTCTTTCCTCTACTTTCTGCTTCAGACCGAAAGGAACCCAGCGATGGAGATCAACCAGATCTAGTCTAGATTCACCTTCTTCATATCCAGGTACGGGGGAAAAGGGAATTATTTATATATAGAGTTACATGAGGGAATTGGGTAGAGGAAGAACCCCTTAGAATTATGAGCAATTTTAGAAATATTTCTGTTTGAAAAATTATTGGCATTATTTGATTCTGTATATATTTAGGACAATAAATATATAATTTGTTTGTAAAAAATGATGCTCTAGGAGAGAGAACGAAATTATAGAAAAGTGCCTGTAGGTTAGGTTTTGGAAAAATTGGATTATTTCTGTTTGAGGAATTAATTATACCATTAGATTCCGTATGTGTTGAGGATTAGAAATATATATTTAAATCGTAAGAATGATGATCTGGGAGAGAGAACGAAATTGTAGAAAAGTGCCTGTGAGCTAGGTTTTGGAACAATTAGGGGTTTTACTGTTTATGTTGAAATTATATTAAATTGGTAATTCCGTTGTTTATTATATTAATTTATGAATATCATTGTTATATTATTTGATAAAAATTGATGATTTAAATGTGAATTACTTGATACGTGTGAAACCCATTACTTTGGACATATCTGATATATGTATGAAATTGAATTATGAGATGTTGTGTGGAATGTGAATGAGATGTGGTTGTGGTTCTTCACACCTATGACCAGGGGTGAGCACGGCCCTAGGTTAGGGGTAACGTGACCTTGGCACAGTGTTATATCAGGGGTGAGCACGGCTCTGGATTGTTACGTGGGTATCGTGACCTTGGTTAACATGTCAGGGGTGAGCACGGCCCTAGGATAGGGATAACGTGACCTTGGCACAGTGTTATATCAGGGGTGAGCACGGCCCGGGATTGTTAAATGGGTAGCGTGACCTTGACATAGTGTGAAGTGCAAGATTTGTGATGATTGGTTTGATTGAGAATTATGACGTGATGACAATGCATGATTGATTGAAATACGATATGTTGAAATATTTATGAATATTAAATAATATATTGTGTTTTCTTATGTGCTATATATATAGATGTTTTCTTTTCTCACCGTGCGATTTGTGGATATTTTAGGAGAGGAAGATCTGGCTACGAGTGGTATCTAGAATGCCAACGGTTGAATTGTCGGGATGTTCTGATATTGTACCATCGGGGCAAAAAGGATTTTTAGAACATAGGTTTTTATTGTAAATGTTATTTTGAAAATAATTTGAAAACTCTTGCATTTCATTTTTTTGTTATTGTGGTTATTGAAGGATAATTTTTAAGATTCTCATGTGAACCCTTTTACCGAAATTGAAAAAATTTATTTATAAGTTTTTATTATTACAATATATATGTTGGGGTAGTAAGGGTGTCACATTTAGTGGTATCAGAGCAGGTCGATCCAATTGGCCGTGAGTTATGAGTCTACTATGCTTGTTTGGTAGATAATTGATGAAATGATTGATTGTGAAATTTGTTGATATGTTAGTTTGTTGTTTACTTATAGTATAATTGTTAACTTTTCTGGTGATCAGAAAAGTAATGGCAGGAGGTAGGAACGATCGTGCAATCGCTGATGCCCTACAAGCGATGGCTCAGGCTCTTGCTAATATGAACCAACAACCAGAGATAGATTGGTTGGAGAGATTCCAACGAAATAATCCGCCAAGCTTCCGTGGGGGTTATAATCCTGATGGAGCTGCTGACTGGATTTTTGAAGTGGAAAAGATATTCCAAGCTATGGGATGTCCTTTGATACAGAAGGTGACTTTGGCTGCCTTCATGCTTTCTGGAGAGGCTGGCATCTGGTGGCAAGGTGCTCTGCAAAGAATGATAGTTGCAGGTACCCATGTGAATTGGGAGAATTTCAAGCAGCTATTCTTGGAGAAATACTTTCCCCGAGATGTAAGACATAAGAAATAGGTGGAATTCCTTGAATTGAAGCAAGGAGAAGATTCTGTGGCTGATTATGTGACTAAGTTTGAAGACTTGGTTAGATTCTGCCCTATGTATGATGGTGTGGGCAATGAGGAGGAAAAATGTGTGAAGTTTATGAGTGGTCTTCGCCCTGAGATTAAACAAGTTTTCAATTATCAAGGGATTACTCACTATCACGAATTGGTAAACAAGTGTCGAGTATATGATGAGGATAACCGTGCTAGGGTAACTCATTATAAGAGTGGAGGACCCATGAGGAATAATAAGTTTGGGTCATCTAGTAAGGGTAAACCTTACACCAAGTTTGTCGGGAATTCGAGTTCTAAGGTGAATAATCAAGGTTCTGTGCAACAAAGAAGCCAAGTTCCCACGGCTAGCCAAACTTCTAGAGGAGGAAGTGTGGGTTCTGTTTTACACAACAACTGCTACAATTGTGGGAAGCCAGGTCATAGGGCATATGAATGTCCGTTGCCTAGAGAAATAACGTGCTTCAAATGTCAAGAGAAGGGACACAGAGCTCATGATTGCCCCAAGAACAAGACAACAGAGGTTGGAGGGAGTGCTAGAAAACCTCGAGCGACAGGAAGGGTGTTTGCCTTGAGTGGTGCTGAAGCTTCACAATCCAAAGACTTAATCCAGGGTATGTGTTTCATTAATGGAACTCCTCTAATTGTTTTATATGACTCTGGTGCGACTCACTTTTTTATATCACATGCGTGTGTGTCCAAATTAAAATTTCCTATTTCTTCCTTGTCTTTTGAGTTAATAATAGAGACACCAACTAGTGGTTCAGTGTCTACTTCTGAGGTCTGTTTAAAATGTCCTTTGATTATTGAGGGTAGAGATTTCATGGTTGACTTAATTTGTTTGCCTCTAAGTCAGCTAGATGTTATTATGGGTATGGACTGGTTATCTTCCAATCATGTCCTTTTGAATTGTGCTGATAAATCTATTGTCTTTGGTGAGCTTGTTGAAAAAGTGAGTAAGGATTATTTGACTGCCAACCAAGTTAAGGTATCTTTACAAGAGGATGCCCAAGTGTACATGTTGTTAGCTTCTTTGAATTCTGAGAGTAATGTTTTGGTGAATGAACTGCCTGTTGTGTGTGACTTTTCGGATGTCTTCTCTGATGATATGACTAGCTTACCACCTAGAAGAGAAGTAGAATTTTCCATAGACTTAGTACCAGGTACAGGACCTATTTCTATTGCACCTTATAGGATGTCACCCGTAGAGTTAGTGGAGCTTAAGAAACAAATAGAAGACTTGTTGGAGAAGGGGTTTGTGAGGCCTAGTGTATCACCTTGGGGAGCACCCGTACTATTAGTTAAGAAGAAGGATGGTAGTATGAGATTGTGTGTAGATTATTGCCAGTTGAACAAGGTGACCATTAAGAATAAATATCCATTGCCTAGGATAGATGATCTTATGGACCAGTTGGTGGGTGCTTGTGTATTTAGTAAAATTGATCTTAGATCGGGGTACCATCAGATTAGAGTTAAGGGTGAGGATGTACCTAAGACAACATTTAGGACTCGTTATGGACACTATGAGTATCTAGTAATGCCTTTTGGTGAATGAGATGTGGTTGTGGTTCTTCACACCTATGACCAGGGGTGAGCACAGCCCTAGGTTAGGGGTAACGTGACCTTGGCACAGTGTTATATCAGGGGTGAGCACGGCTCTGGATTGTTACGTGGGTATCGTGACCTTGGTTAACATGTCAGGGGTGAGCACGACCCTAGGATAGGGATAACGTGACCTTGGCACAGTGTTATATCAGGGGTGAGCACGGCCCGGAATTGTTAAATGGGTAGCGTGACCTTGGCATAGTGTGAAGTGCAAGATTTGTGATGATTGGTTTGATTGAGAATTATGACGTGATGACAATGCATGATTGATTGAAATACGATATGTTGAAATATTTACGAATATTAAATAATATATTGTGTTTTCTTATGTGCTATATATATAGATGTTTTCTTTTCTCACCGTGCGATTTGTGGATATTTTAGGTGAGGAAGATCTGGCTACGAGTGGTATCTAGAATGCCAACGGTTGAATTGTCAGGATGCTCTGATATTGTGACATCGGGGCAAAAAGGATTTTTAGAACATAGTTTTTTATTGTAAATGTTATTTTGAAAATAATTTGAAAACTCTTGCATTTCATTTTTTTGTTATTGTGGTTATTGAAGGATAATTTTTAAGATTCTCATGTGAACCCTTTTACCGAAATTGAAAAAAATTATTTATAAGTTTTTATTATTACAATATATATGTTGGGGTAGTAAGGGTGTCACAAAGGCCATTGGACCTTTGACTAGGTCCATGGTTAGGAAGCTAGAGGAGGCTTCTACAGAGGAGGTGCTTCTTAGACCTTTGCTCTTCATGAGCATTGAGTATGATTCCTCTTATTAGTCTCTTGAGTTTCCATTCTACATACATTGTATAGTTTGTTTTCTTGTACCTTGTATATAATAGATACTTGAAGAGGTGTATTTTTGCCTTTGTATTTGAGAGGCACTTTATTTCCTTTAATTAGCTATTGTATATTGTTTCTAGGGTAGGTTACTTGGGCACTTTGACTCCATTTAACCTAATCTAGAAATACACTTTTTTCTTATTTTTCTAGTAGTAGGATTAGGAGTGGCATTAGCAAGCTAGAGAGTGTTACTAGCAATTGGACCAAGAGATGGACCTAGGCTAAAATTTACATATTAGACTCATTTTTCTCCTAATTTTTCATAGATTTGATTTAACTAGGTTCCATTCACATTGGATGAACCTAACTAAACCAAATAACATTTTTCAAAACCGGTTGGAGCATAAATGAGAGCTTTGAGCCACCCACCTTGCCTAGTCCTTCACTTGGTCGGAATTTCCTTCTACCTCTCAAAGCTTGTAGCATAAGCTTCTCCTTAGCTTGTTTACCAAGCAAGCTAAATGAGAGGCTTGCTCTCCAAGCTTCTAAACCGTGGAAGGTTGGCTAAATCTTACCATGATTCCTAGTGAACCATTGTTAAGGTTAGCTTGCCCTCCAAGCTTCCCTATCCTATATATTTGTTTTTCCTTCATTGTAAAAAACTTTTGGCATATATTGAGATTTATTTTTGAAGATTGTTCAGAATTCTCTCTTCTAAAAGTCCCTAAACCTCTTTAATATTCATCCAATTCTCTTGTCCCTTCCCTAGAAGAGTGTGGTGAGAATTGAAAAGACTTATCTCTTCATCAAGGAGTGGCGTCTCTTGGAAGAGTTCTCCACCAAACCATGGTGATTCTAAGGTCTCCTCCTCCATTAAAGACCTTAGGCAAGCTTAAGAAGAATCAAGGAGCAAAGATCTAGGAGGAAATTGAAGGGAGTTCCACATCAATCTGGATTCTCCATAAGGTTTCCATCACTCACCTTGTGGAGAGAGAAAGTGGCTTATCCAACTTCAACTATAACATCAGTTGGTATGTCTTGAGAGAAAATCCTGCAAAAAAAATGCAAGAAATTAGTTATTATAGAGATTGATTGGAGAGTATAGTAAGCATGTGCATGGATGCATGGTGCATGGATTTAAAAATGAAATTAGTTGAGTGTGTTGTGTACCATCACTACAAGAAAAATGATGAATTGCAACGAACAAATTGCGATGGTTATCCTGAAACCGTCGTTGCTTTGATATTGCGACCCTTCATACGACTGTTTCTCCCAATTGTCGCAAATTTTTTTTACATTGCGACAGCTTGTAGTAAACCATCGCAAAATTTTTCAACATTGCGACAGTTTGTAGTAAACCGTCGCAAAATTTTTCAACATTGCAACAGTTTGTAGTAAACCGTCGCAATCTATATTTAGAAATTTATCTATATTGAGGTAGTTTATAGTAAACCGTCGCAATCTACAAGACAAAAAATTGAAATAAAAATTCACACAAAATCATGCACACTCCAAAATTTTATAATTTTACTTTCAATAAAAAAATAGAAAAATAAAATCATAATGACATGTAATTACATTTAGAAATGTCAAAAAGGAAAAATACTTTAATATACTATATTAATTTTATTTCTCTATCTTTTAAATTATTTTAGAATAAAAAAGTTTTGTGTTAATCCTAGGAAGCTAACAATTAAAAAATATATATATGTATATGTTGCATTTTTTTATGTGTTAGTGAAATTAATAATACATCTTAATTGTGGATTGAATCGAGAATATTGAACAACTAATAAATAATTTATGAAATTTATTATTTTAATAGTTAATTAAATATGAGATATTTGATAAATTAAATTATCTTTTCACACATATTAACTTAAAAATCACTTCTAGGTTTGAATATAATACACACACATATATAACCCCTATTTAATTAGAACTTAAAAGTTATTTTTAGTACAAACTAAATATTATTTTGTTCAAATGTGACGGTGAAATTTGATAAAATTTAGGATTAAAAACACATTTAATAGTAGACTAGACCAAAAGTAATATTTTTCTTTTAGAAATATTATATTATCTTAATAAACTTATATTTTATTAATAATTTTATATATATTTTGTTTAATATGAGATATACAATTATCATCAACAAAAATTTAAATATATATATATATATATATATATAGAGAGAGAGAGAGAGAGAGAGAGAGAGAGAGAGAGAGATGATGAATCAAATGACTCACAAAGTAACTCTTTATAAAGTTACTCCGCTCAATAACTCATGTTGTAAGTTGAATTTTATCAATCCAATTATTAAATTAAAAGTTCTTAAATTTTATTAATAATTAATATAGAAAAAATTGATTAGAAAATAAAACAAGGATAAATATATTTTTTCAATTTTATATCTTAGATTTAAGATGAATAAATAAATTAAGTTAATTAATAATTTATTTAAATGTTAAAATTTAATTTATAAAAATAATATTTTAAAAGAGAAAGGTTATAATAACACCGGTGTAACTTTTACTAAGTATTACACCGCTCAATAACTTTATATTAAATGTGAATTTTATAAATTCAACTGTTAGATTGAAAATTTTTAGTCTTAGATCATATATACAAAATTTTATATTAATTCAAGATGATTTAATACTTCATTCTTGTAAAACAAAATTGACGTAATATATACATTTCAAAATATACTAAAATATGAACACTTGATTACCTTCAAGTTGTTCAATTTTAACAAAATTTGATATAAACATATAAAGTGATATGAACTTTTAATCCAACTGTTGGATTTAAAAAATTCACATTTAATATAAAATTATTCAGCCGTGTAATACTTAGTAAAAGTTACACCGTGTTATTATAATATTTCTCATTTTAAAATATATAAATTATTTAAACTTTTAAATTTATAATAAATAATTTAAGTTGTATCATAATATTAATTTTAAATAGAAATAAGTAGATTGTTAATTATAAAGTAAATATATATATATAAATAAAGATTAATTAAATATAATATAATTATTTTTAGTAATATAATTATTATATATTTATCACGGTTCGGACACACCAGAATGAGAGAGATCCAAAGATAGTATAAGTATGAGATTGTATAGTTGAGAATGACTTAAATGAATTAATTTGTACTATTTATACTGACAACATGTATCTGCTTTTCTATAGCTTATCTCATCAAAACTCCACAGTTAAGTGTGCTTGACTTGGAGTAATATATGGATGAGTGACTTTCTGGGAAGTTTCCTAGAAACTGTGTAAGTAAGGACAAAATATGCAAAAAAGTTATTGTGAAATAGAATCCTTGAGAAGAATATCAACCGAATTTGAGAGGTCTATAAAATTTAATAAAATAAAAAATAAATATTTAGCGATTGATTTAAAAGCAATTAGTGCGTCAAGTAGCGTAAGGGTCGCAATTCCAATTTTGCGACAGTTTGTGCAACAGTTTCAATAACCGTCGCAAAATTCACTCGTGACAGACATTTTTACGATAGTTGCAATGGTGTCTCTGCGGCAGTAACCATCGCAATATAGGTCGTATAACTATCGCAAAATCGTTATTTTCTTATAGTGTATTGCTCAATTCTCTCTTTGACGAGAGAGAGTCTATTATTGGGAGTAGTGGCCATTGCCTGTGGGTGGTTTGGTTTAGGGAATGGGACATTTCGGAAACTAGCAAGGCAAAAAGAATGGAATCGATGAGATTGGAATAAAGAATAGGTGTCTTGGTACGGACCATTATAAAGAATGAGTTACTTTTTACAAGTGATTTTCACCTGCACAACGTCCTTTTTTATTTCCTAATCATAGTGCAAAATCATTTAAAAAAACGTCAACCAGCATAACATTTTTAATTTTAAAAATTTATGCGCAAATTGTCAAATGGTTTAATGCTTTCAAGTTGTTTGTATTTATATATTGAACGTGTTATATAGTGTGAATTTTTTTTTTCCACTTTTTATCATCTTACGTGTTAAAAATAATTTTTTAATAAAAAATTTTAAATTAATTTATTTCAGTAATTTTTTATTTTTATTTTATTTATTATGACCAAAAAGCCTCATTTTTCATAAATTATGTTAAAAAACACGATCTTGAAATGTGGTGCAATTATTGAGTTGTTACCAAAATATAGTTGCATGACAAAAGACTTCAATAATAACTTTTATAAAATAAAAGAGTTTTGAATTTGCATTAAAAGAATATAATGGGCCATTAGTATCATAAACAAAAGGATAAAAATGTATTAAGGAAATGTCACACCAAAATTTGATTAATATTAATTATATATATATTATAAATTATAAATTATTATTATATATTAGTAGAATTACAACTCTTCACACTTCTATATTTATTTAAAAATATTTAAATTATTAATATTTATTAAATCAATTGATATTATATTTAAATTTTTAAAGTCTTATAATTGGTATATATATATATATCACCAATTTTCTTTAACTTCTACTCACTTTAGATTTAAAGAGAAATTAATCACTATTTTCGAGAATAAATACTTATTACCTATATTATATTTAAAATGAAAAAAAAAAAAAAAAACTTATTTTAGAGCTAAGCTTTCTCTTGGTGCGAGACCCGCACGCTACTTTTTTCTTCCTACTCCTACTCTTGTTCTACACTTTACTGTGGTTCCTGCTGCGAGACAATTAAAAAAAAAAAAAAAAACAGACATTCTTGATTGCTTGTTGTCATTTTACGTTTGAACATTTGGAAATATGATGAAGATTTCTCTTACAACCATTTCGAAAAGATTCCACGTTCCTCCTTCTCAAACTCAATTCCGATTCTACTGTTCTCTGCCCTCGAACAAGCTCTTCGTGGGAGGTCTCTCTCTCTCTCTCTCTCTCTCACTTCGATTTTGCTTCTGTTTGTTATACCCATTCTTCAGTGTTTATTGACTCCGAGAGTGTTTCAGGCTTGTCATGGTCCGTGGACGAGAAGTCCCTCAAAGACGCATTCCTTTCCTTCGGAGACGTCACTGAAGGTATTATGTCCTTAATTTCTTTTTCCCATGTTTTTTATATGCTTCTATGTGTTCGACGTTTTGTCTCACTGAACTAATGTTGCAAAAATTGGGACTAACGGTTGTTGGAAGTGTAATTTTTGTAACATATCAAATTTAATAGCATTTTTAATCGTGGTGTTTCTATCTCTGCTTGATTCTCGTAGGACCTAGTTATGGTTATATGAAAGGTTTTCAATCGTGGTGTTTGCGTTGTTGTTTCCAAAATTACAGGCAAACACGGATGAATTGCAAACCACACTTTGAAACTTGATTCTGTTTATATCTGCTATTGATGCTTATTTTCCTTCTACATTTCATTTTATTTATTTATTTATTTTTAATTTTTAGATCGATTATGTTTTTAGTCATTAGACTTTTGGCAATTTTTGTTTTTAGTCATTAGACTTTTGGCAATTTTTGTTTTTAGTCCTGAATGCTTTTTTTATTTTTTATTTTTTTATATATATTAATTTTAGTTCCCAAACTTTTACCAATTTATATTTTTAGTCTTTAAACTTTTACGTCAAAATTTTTTGTTCATGTATAAAAATTTCAGAAACTAAAACTAAATAAAATTTGTCTAGGAACTAAAAACAAAAATTAATAAAAATTTGGGAATTAAAAACATATTTAATCCTTAATTTTAATTAGCTTGATTCAATTTTTCCTTGTTTGTTCATTCCTCTGTGTTGGGTCAGTCTTATTTTTCTCGGACTGTAATGTAATTTGCAGTGGTGTTTTTGACTTTGCATTCACCTAATACGTGGAACAATAAGATTATAAATATAGACTTAGAGAGAGAATAAAAAAATGCTTGGAAATTGTTCCTATAGTGACTAATTGAGTCAACTAGAAATTTATTAAAGTTTGAGCGGTTTTTAAAAATTAAAAAGTGGTGATGGAAATGGAATTAAGAAGCAAAACATCTAACCTCCTTTTAATAAAGATTAGTTTGATAGTGTTTGATGGCTGAGCTGAAGAATGTTTGTTCTCGTACTTCCAATTTGATGTTCTGCACTCATCAATCAACTATAGATTTAACTTACAAATATCAGTAGCTCAGTATTGCAGGAGAATAATATAGTAGTGATATATATTTTATTAAGAAAAAGAAACACACATCTCATGTTCTTTGTTGACTCATGCTTGAATGTATTTGATCATCAAGCACAAGATGATTGGCCAAAGATTAAGGAGGTTATGAATTTTGGATCCAGAATTGGAGGAAAACATGTCTGAATCTTGTCATTTGGATTCGGTTCTGTCAAATTCTAATAGCTGTTATAAATTTATGATGATTTTTTTTTATTAAAGCCGGAATCCACACAACACAGAAAGGTGAAACACATGATTTTTCAGTAATAAAAAATAAAAACAACAAGTGTGTATCATTTCTGAAATATGAAATCAACAGTAGTATGTGGTATTCCAACTGCCACCGAGCTCGAAGAAATATATTTATTATATTAAAATATATGATCACTAAGACATTATTTTACTTATTTTTTAATTGATTTTTTTTATTTGTTTGAAATTGTCTCTTTTTTGTTTCAGTTGTTATAATTGAGAGACTTTTTCTGTTATGTAGATTGTAAAAAAGAAAGTTTAAAAATACTATTGTCCTCCTTGTGCTACGTCATGGGCACACCGAAAGCGTAGAAACTGGATCAGATTTATTGAGTAAAAGGGGAAATTCCCGAGTATAGTATGACCGCTGAACTTCGAGGGTCTGCAACTCCCAATGCTCAAAGGCCCTAACTCTTCTCAATTAACAAGATGAAACAACCCCTCTCAATCCCTTTTCCTATACAGCTAATGGTCTCCTAAGTCCTAACCTAGAACCTCACTCAATGGACCTAATCAATTGTAGACCCATTTCCCTTCTGTTAGATCCTTTCTTTGACAGAAGTAAACACCCAAGAAAACAAAACAGAAGTACCCACAGCAGCACTCTCATTTCACACTGTAAAACCCAGTGGACTAAAACATACAGATTACAATTCCCCCCACCTCTTCATTTAGAGGGTTATTTATAGTAAAAACTTACAACTACAGCTAACCCCTTACGACTTAGTGACATATATATGTAATATAGATTTCTAACCAACTAATTTTCGCCTTTTATTTTTCCTCCTATAATAGACTTGCAGGGTCCGTTTTGGAAGTTCTTTCTCAAGCCTAACACCTTTCTAACACAACTGCTAACTGACCCTATCAATATGCCTTATTTCTTTTTATCCAAACCCCTTACAAACTAACTGAACCTAAAGATAAACCAAGGCCCTCAATTAACTTGAAGTTATTAATACTCTCCCCTAATCATTCACCTTGTCCTCTAGGTGAATAGCTATGACAGCAACAAATAAAGCTCTCGTCAATGTTCTGATTGTTTGAAGAATGGAGACCAAGCCAACCAAACCACTGCAGTCTAAAATTAACTTTGAATCCTCCTAGGGTAAACATAATTATGTGAATACCTCCATTCTTCTTTAATTCTCTTTTTCTTGCAGTAATTTTGCCCATAAGATAGATTGTTAATGCTGTTGCAATGTTGATGAGGTCTCATTGCTGCTTTCCATTTTGTTGGGCCATTCAAACCAAACTAAACCATTTTTTTTTTCCAGTTTGGTTTGATTCGATTTTTGTGGTTTTTAAAATTTATTATTTAAAATTCAACTAAAAATATATAATACTATGTTATTTTTTTAAAATCGTATGTTAAAAAATATACTAAAAGTATATAAATACTAAAATATTATTTCCATTTAATGTAGTTAACACTAATCCTTATCTTATTATTTTAGTAAAAATATTTCTTTAATAAAATTTTGGTTTTCATATTAAATATTTTTTCCCCATATAGTTTGTCACTTAAAAAATTATATTTTTGAATGTTATAAATAATTCATAATTTTTCATTTTAAAATTCAGTTTAGTAGCTTACAATTTTATAAAACACCTTTTTAAATATTATAACATATATTTGGAAAGAAAAACATCTTTTAATAGTTACAATTTTATAAAAACATTTTATGTTTTAATGGAGTATTAGATAGCATTGCTTTATTTGTATGTTTTGTATTCTGTTGTAAGCTGAGTGGTTGTGCCATGTCAGCAAGCTAGTTAGGAGTGTGGCTTCTCTTGTAAGCTTTATATGCCTATATAATTCACTCTATCATTTTTAGAGAGTGATAGAAAATAATAATAGAACATAATTCATTTTACTTTTCTCTCTCTCAAATACTTCACATGGTATCCAGAGCTTCCCGAAGTCTCGCATGGCTTTCGATCCAAAACCTAACTCTTTCACATCTCGCTCGTCCCACTTTGCCACTTTGCTTCTTTTTCGTTTTCGATTACAGAGAAATTATCAAATGACAATTATTTTGTCTGGCTTCAACAAATTGAACTTGTTCTTCGCGTGTATAGATTGCATCATTTTTGTGCATCACCAAAAATTATGAGTTGCTATCTTACCGAAGAGGATCATCTTGCTGATAACGAGAATCTTGCGTTTGTAGCCTGGGAGTTGCAAGATCAACTTCTTCTTGCATGGCTTCAATCTTCGCTATCGTCGTCGATTCTACTGAAGGTTATTGGATGTCGATATTCATGGCAACTTTGGGAGAAAGTTCATCATCACTTCCATTCGAAGACTAAAGCTCAAGCTCGACATTTTCGTTCTGAGCTTTGAAACATCAAAAAAGGTGATCCATCAGTTTCACATGTTCTCACTCGCATTAAATCGATCTTTGATTCTCTTCTTTCAATTGGAGAAACTATTTCACCATAAGAGAAACATGATGTGCTTCTTGACGGTTTACCTACTAAGTATGAATCCTTGGTTACATTAGTGAATAGCAAGCCTTAGTGGTTTGATTTTGATGATGTTGAATCCTTGCTTTTAGCTCAAGAATCTCGTGTTAATAAATAGAAGGACATTGTTGATTCTGTTTCCACTCCGAATTTAACAGAATCCAAATTACTTGAATCAGCTTCTTTACAAAATGTGTCTGTATCAAATACTACACCTCAGGTAAATATAATTGGTATAGCACCTCAACTTGCAAGTGATGGTTCTCAACACTCTCGTGGATTTCAAGCAAGTTGAGGTGGCAAGTTTGGTTGCAAAGGTGGTAGAGGTGGACTGTGGACGTTCAGGTAGAGGAAATATTCAGTGATTATACCTATCAGCTTATCCTGTTGGCTTTTTGAAGAATCCTTTTCATTATGTCCGACCACAGTAGAGTGTTACTTCCTCTGCTCTTGCTTCATCACCTCAAACCTTTGTTACTAATGTAATTCCTCCACAACAATCACAAAACTTGCCTGTTGATTCAAGAGCTCCTCATCATGTTACTGCTAATCCAAATAATCTTGCTACAGAGGTCCCACTGACTGCTCCTAAACATGTGTTTTTAGGAAATGGTAAAGGTTTGCCCATAAAATTTGTTGGTTTGGTGTCTTTTACTTCTCCTAAAAATCCAAACACTATTTTACATCTTCACAATATGTTACATGTTCCATCTACCACTAAGAACTTAGTGAGTGTTAGCAAATTTGCTCGTGATAATCAAGTTTATTTTGAATTTCATTCAACTCATTGTCTTGTTAAATCTCAAGTTGATCACTCTGTTCTGCTTGAAGGTCATCTCAATGTTGATGGCCTCTATTCCTTTCCTCATTTTTCTTTTAGCTGCTATTAGCCACAACACATACCATCATCAATCAAGCCTTCAAGTTCTACTACTTTATCAACTACTTGTACTTCTAGAGTTTGCTCAAACACCGTACAATCACCCACTCTCACCACATTGTCCTTATGGCACAATAGGCTTGGCCATCCTTGTTTTTCCGTTTTACAAAATGTATTTAAATTTTGTAAAATTCCTGTTTCTAATAAAAATGAGGTTCAATTTTGTGTAGCTTATTGTATGGGCAAATTTTAGAGGCATCCTTCTTCTCCTTCTACTACTGTGTATTCCACTCCTTTGGAATTGTTGTTTTGTGATCTATGGGGACCAACACCTATGCCTTCTTCTATGGGATATCATTACTATATGTCTTTTGTGGATGCTTATAGTCATTTTACATGGATTTATTTTCTTAAAAATAAATCTGAGACTCTTACTATATTTAAACAGTTTCAAGCCATGGTTGAACTTCAATTTAATCATAAAATCAAGTTTGTTCACTTTGATTGGGGTGGTAAATTTCGACCATTTACTCAGTTTTTAATTCACAGATTAATCTGTCCTCACACATCATCAAAATGGTGTTGTTGAAAGAAAGCATAGGCATATTGTTGAAATGGGATTAACTCTTCTTTCTCAAGCATCCTTGCCTATGAAATATTGGGATCATGCTTTTCACACTACTGTATATCTTATTAACAAATTACCATCTTTATCTCATAACAAAACTATTCCCTATCAGGTTTTGTATAATAAAGATCTGGATTACACCTTTCTTAAGGTTTTTGGGTGTGCATGTTATCCTTTACTCACACCATATAACACAAATAAACTCCACTTTCGGTCAGCAAAATGTGTTTTCTTAGGATATTTTTCTTCTCATAAGGGATATAAGTGTCTTGATAACAATGGTTGTTTGTTTATTTCCAAAGATGTTACTTACAATGAGCAGCGTTTCCCATATCAACATCCCATACCATCTACATCTGTTTCAACTTTCAACCAGTTCCACTAATTTTCCTCTTGGGGTTTTGTCCTCTAATGATGTTGCGTCTACTACTACTTCAAATTCATCTTCTAATTCGTCACCATTCTCTACTCATAGCTTACCTAATTCTTCTCCTTTTAATTCCTTACTGCCACCATCCTCCAATATTCATCCAATGCAAACTAGATCCAAGTCTGGAATTGTTCGACCTATACTGCATCCCACACTTTTGCTTTCTACTACTGAACCTACATCCCTTAAACAAGCCTTATCATCTCCATCATGGAAAACTGCTATGTCTCTTGAATATGATGCTCTAATAAAAAACCAAACCTGGAAACTTGTTCCCTTACCTTCTAACCGTATTGTTGTTGGCTGTAAATGGGTTTATCGTATAAAGGAAAATCAGGATGGAACTATTAATAAGTATAAAGCTCGCCTTGCAGCTAAAGGATTTCATCAAAAGTTTGGTCGTGACTATAGTGAAACTTTTTCGCCTGTCATTAATTTTGT
Source organism: Cajanus cajan (assembly GCF_000230855.2). Lineage (NCBI taxonomy): Eukaryota > Viridiplantae > Streptophyta > Magnoliopsida > Fabales > Fabaceae > Cajanus > Cajanus cajan. The sequence continues at coordinate 21,453,734 of NC_138518.1, forward strand.
ATTATACACTATGCATTATGCATGGTATTAAGTATCGTAGGAATCGCGATTCGTATCGTACGATACGATACGATTTCGTGCTTCAGCGATTCGAATCGCATGGTGTATCATTTTTGATCTTGAATCGTTTCCGAATCGTTTGTATCGGGTTTAGAATCGGAAAGTCGCGATTCTGGAAGGTCTCGCACGATTCTGGGAAGAAACGGGTCGCGTCCGAAACCGGGTCGGGTCATGCGCGACCCGGTTCTGAAAACCCTAAAAAAATGATTTTTTTTAATTAAAAAAAGACGAAACTGAGACAGAAAATGCCGATACCCATTCCTGTACATGACCCACTTAGTGGGTTTCACTTTTAGTGGTCCCTTTGTCTCGTCCAGGTTCCCAGCTTCGTTTGGGTTGCTGTTTGGGTGGCTATATTGCTGATTAGAGTAGCAAACAGTCCCTTGTATATGCATATATTTAGCAACAACAATGATTTTTTTGGAAGCTTTGTTGTTGAACTGTGCAGTCATTTCTTTTGGCTTTGAGACTGTTATTATTTGTATAATTCTATCTTTGTTTGTATTTTGAAGCTTATATATTACTGTATATTTATGTATGACTTCATTTTGTCTGTTTCTTTATATTAAAATGTGCTTAGAGTGCTTTTATATGTCTTGTATGCATATATATATACACTGTTTTTATTGATCATGAATCTTACGATTCACGATACGATTCGATTCACGATTCAAAAAATAAGTTTTCCGATACATTATGTGTATCTCGATTCAACTACCATGGCATTATGCATTAAGAAAAAATAAATTTACAAATAAATGTGGTTTGGTTTGATTTGGAGTGGTTTTACATTCCAATTCAAAAACCAAATCAAACTGCACAGTTTTGGAAATTGAAAAATCAAACCAAATTGTTAATTTACAATTTTCCATCGATTTGTGATTTGTTTGATCAATTTGTGGTTTTTCATTTGGGTTGGTTTGGTTTTGAACATCCCTAGTTGTGACCTTCACCTCTGTATTGTTGATCCCTTTTGAAAGATTAATTAGGACAGCTAACCACAATATTTGGTTTCCCATTGTTCAGCTGTGGTTCCATGGCCAAGGTTGTGCTGACGACTTGACCACTCAAGCCAAAGATATTCCCGCCATAGATCGTATTCGTTAGCAGTGAGTAGACGCCTTATTATGCAACATCCTTTGGTTCACCATCGCTCCCAACCGCCAGCCCCAATATTAGGCCTTTCCCACTAGTTACTAGATTTGGACCAAAGCAAGAAAGTGCATTCCAATGATGTCCATAATCTTTACAGTGTCATCACCACTATGATGAATACAAAGTTGGAGAACATGGATATGCAAACCTATCATGGTAAGCTCAATCTGCTAATTGGTGATTATGCCACACTTATGCCCTTTACTAGTGATACAGACGTGTTTCTCAAGCAAAATGAGTTCCTTATGGTGTTGTCTCTTGTCGGTCTCCCATTTAATCTTGATGTTGTCCACAATTAGATTTTGTCAAGACCAACAATGCCTATCTATGACATGGTCCAAGAACAATTGTTACGTCTTTGCACTCCACATGCTTTTGAGCACTCCACCCCTTTCAGCAATTATTTCGCTCTCGTCTCCTACTCTTTTACTCGAGGTGGACGATGTGGGGGTCGTGGTGGCATCATTGGCCTTGTTGCAATTACTATAACTGTTTTAGCCATGTTGAAGTTGAATGTTGCACCAAGGTTAAAGATCGGTCAAAGTTAGTGAATGTGGCCCATGTTACTTTTCCTGCCCTAACTACAGATGTAACTGTCTCTGTCACTGAGTATAATGAACTTCTTTAGCTTTGAATAGCTAACCCACTTGCCTCACCTATTACTATTGTGGTTCGGTCGCCTAATCCTATCGCTTTTGTTTCCCAATCTTATTCTCTTGGGCACTAGATCCTTGACTTCAATGCCTGTGATCATATGATCGGTAACCAAACACTTTTTCTTGTTTGTATTTTTCAACCTTTCTACCCTATGTTACTCTTGTAGATGGCTCTCAAATCCCCATTTGAGGCCTTGGACTAATAAATCCACTTCTTAACCTTTCCCTAAATTTTGTCTTATTTGACCTAAGTTGACATTTTAATTTAATAAATCCAAAAGTCTTTTTTTCACAAGCTTCAATGCGTAATTCTCAATTAATAAAAGTCCTTTAAAAAGGCTTAAATGAGCCTATTAATACTCCCAGCCTAGAAGTAGGTCTTAATCGGAGTTAAGGTGCTTAAACAAGCCCAAATGGAAGTCAAATACCTAAATACATACAAATTTGTAAAATACGCCTAACTAAAGAGGTTTGCTCAATGAATTCAAAACTCTGATAATAATAGAGATGAGGAAAATATGCTTAGTCAAAGGATGTTAGCTCAAACAAAATTTAAGTAAACAACCAATTGTTCAGTCACTGATTATGTCTCTAATATCCAGATAGCCTTATTCCTTTTTGGCTTTTCCTTCCATTTCTTCTCGTCAGTGACTGATTTTGCCTTCATCTTTGGCCCTCCAAGATCTTCAAAGGAAATTTTAAAAGGATTTTCAAGTCTCTCCCTGGTTGGCAATCCTAATCCTTTAACAAAATGCATTGAGAAAAAAACTGAGGCCAAATTGGAAGAGTTGTTGCATACAATGTCCGGCCGACTGTTTAATGCTTTAATTGAAATCTTCTATTGTTATTTTTATTCAATTATTATTTAAAACATTTGCATTTGCATTGCACTTGAGGGCCCACTTGCATTTTTCCCACCAATATCTGATTTGTTTCTTTCGTTGATTCACATCAATTCAATATACAATATAATTATCCTTGATTCTGTTAATGTCTTGATTGGGTTATTTTCTTGTAGTGAGGGTAGTGTATGATAAAGACAGTGGCAGGTCTAGAGGCTTTGGATTTGTCATTTTTTCAAATGAAGATGATGCCAAATGTGCTAAGGATGCAATGGATGGAAAGGTCAGACATAAAGTATACCATATATCATTGCTTGTAGAAGTTCCTTCTGAAGTTGATGTTTTCTTGCAGGCACTTTTAGGTAGACCATTGAGGATAAACTATGCTCTTAAGAAGGCTCGTGGTGTACCTGTTGTAGTTCCTTGACTTTTAGATATTGTACATTCAAACAGACGTTGAGTTTGATTTGCCTTACAAAATTCATGTAGGTAAATTCTTATTAATTGTTAGTTGATGGCTACAAAATTTGTTTTGATTTTCACGATATGCGCTCAATTTGTCAAATGAAAATGTAATTTACAAGTAACTTCAATCATTTCCTTAAATCGGGATAAAAGTAACTTAAAATTTGTAGTTTAGGGTTTAGGGTTCTAAATTAATCCTAACAAAACATGCTTATAGTTATGCAGACAAGTCATTGAGTGATGTGACAAATTATGCTCGAGATGACGATAGGTAGGATTTGAGTACAATATTCTAATAATTGTCTACGTATTTATGTTCAAAAAATAAATTCATACTTGCATAAGTAATAACTTTAATTCTCAGCTCTGTATCTATTATGTACCTATATACATACATATATTTACATCTGTTATCCATATGTGTGAAGTCAATAAATTATTTAAATATTAATAAATTGTTACAACTAAAATTTGCTAGTTAAAATTTGTTGCAGACTTTTCTGAGTTAAAATTAAAGCTGATTTATTACAACTAATGGTGAGAGTTAAACTTTCAAATTTGAATAAGTTTTATGTAGATCTAATTTCTGTTATCATGTTGAATTTAGTCTTTTTTTTTTTTTTTTTAATTTAAAGTGAACTATTGTAATTCCAATCTCATGGTAATTCAGTTTTTTCATAAAGGAAATTTTACGAGTTATATGCCTATAAAAGATTGTGTATTCTTGTTAGTGAAATATTGTATTGTGCAGCAGGTGAAGTTGAGTGATTTATTTTTCAAGGTGTTGAGTGAAAGTATTACTTTCAACCATATAGCTCATTTGTAATTCTAGTGTCTAATGGTAATTTCTAGGTAATCTTGCAAACTTGTGAGTGAAAATTGAGGAAAATAAAAACAAAATAATTATTCAAATTATTAGTTTTAAAAAATTAAAGATATGTTGCTTAAGAAAATATTATTTTATTGAATCAATTATAAATACCTCATTAAATTGATTTTTGATTTAAAAATAAATTAAATATATAAAATTTTATATGTGTGATAAATTAATGAAAATAAATTTTGATTTAAGGATATTTTTTTTAATAATAGTTAGTGTAATTTTTAGTAATATTAGTATTTTACTTTGTACAATGCACAAGTTAAATGTTTATTATAAATTTAGGGTTTTGAGTTCAAGAATGAGAGTGAGAGAAATTACAATTGAGACAATTAAGTTTTTGAAAATGTGTGAGAGAGAATAGTCTGAGTCATTAAGACATGAGAAAGATCTCATCGTTTGTAGAATTCTTTGAGCTTTCTATCTCAAACTCAGCTTTGAGAACTTTGTCGCATTCATTTTTCTTGTTGGGTTCACAACTTTTCAAAGAAATAATGTTATTTTCTTGTTAGGTGAACTTCATGAACTCGAAGAGCTCTAAGAAGTTCATTAAGCGTCAAGATTTGTAGGTCTCGAGCTTTAGTGATTGTTGTGGCTTTGGGTTCTCAGATCTTGGGTAAGTTGTCTAAGATCTTCAGATTGTATTGAGCTTTAGAAAACTTAATTCGTAGGGATTTTAATCCATTGAGAATTGTTTGGAAGCGTCCAAACATCTCATCAATGATTTTTTTTCTCCTTCATGGAGAACAACTCATAGTGCCTCTGAAGAGTAGTTGCTCTTTTGAACCGCACGTCTTCTGTCCCTTAACGAGTTACCTTGATGGCATCCTATATTTCTTTGGCTATAGAGTAGTTGCAAAGCTTGTTGTACTTGGTTCATGACAATGAGCATGCAATGAGATAGCACCTGCGCCTTGGTGTTGTTCTACAAGATGTTGTAATCTTCCTAAGTATATTGATCCTCAAGCTTAGTGACAGCAACATCACCTTGTGTTATAATCCTCCATAAGGGATACTGGGTGGACTTAATGAACATTTCCATTTAGTCAGTTTAGTATGGGTAGTCTTCTCCATTAAAGGTTGGAGGCCTTGTAAGAGAAGCTCCTTCACTACTTCCCATTTGGATCATTTTCCTTTAGCACAATTAGATGCTCAACCTCATCAAAGGTTGATCTCCAATATCAAACTGTTGAGAAAAGATAGACATTAAAAGAGGATTGAATAATGTATATAAAAAATTTGCATGTTTTGCAATAAGTGAAGTAGTATCTACAACAAACGAAGGGTTGGCAAGAGTAATCAATGAACACAAGATTTTTTTATACTGGTTCACCTCAACTATTGAGGCTATGTCTAATTCTCAATCCAACCAGATTGAATTCCACTAACTTTGAACAAAGTTACAAGTATTATTTCATGGATCCATTTCTGGCTCAACATAAGTGTTCTTTGACTAGTCTCTTCAAGTCACTACTCAAGTATTCCTTTTACAAATAAGCATCTTTAAACTCAACTACAAGTATTCTTTTATAGTCAAGCCTCTCCAGGCTCTATCCTATAACACTGGTTATGAAGGCATTATAAGGTTGTTGTCGTCGTCTCTTTTACATGTGATTACAACGAAAGTTTAAGTGCAAGAAATTTGTTGAAGGTTTTCAATGTAAATGGTTCTTTCTTGAGTTGTATGTGTTCTTTATTTCTTTTGTTAGTGTCTTTCTTTCTTTTGTGTTCCAAAACTTCTTATATAGTAGCTTCAAAAGAGATAACCGTTGCAGATTCTTGAGTCTAATTCACAAAAATGTTTTATCTTACTCCTTGATCTGATCTAAAGAGAGAGGAAGTATTCATAGGTGCATTAAATGTTTCAATTAATGTCTTTCATCTAAATGTACTCCTTATCTTTGATTGATCAAGCTATTTATCAAAGTAGGATGGAAAAATGGTAACAATAGGAAGCAAAGTTAGTGTGAGGTGAGAATGTAGTACTTCTCCTACACCTTTTCTATGAGATCCGGGATCGTAGTCCTTTATTTTGACGCTCTACATTCTTTTATACACCTTTAACAGAGTATGAGTTCCAAGACAATGACTTTCTATTTGTTAAGGTATAAAGCATTCATTTGAAATTTCAAACGCGCCAGTCATAATAAATAGTACACATTAAGAACATGATAGACAATTGTATGTCTAATTTGTTTTGTCTTACAGATGCTACTTTGTCTTACAACATCTAAAATAACGTCTTTTCAAAAATGTTTTCTTACCAAAAGACATAGTGTTTGTTATCATTAAAACTTACAAATAATGAGGAATCTAAAATCGTCTTTTAACTTAATAAAGAAGAAAAGGTGTAGAAAACATCTACATAAAGGAATCAAAGCTCTTGATATCAAAGATGATGGAACAAGGTTGAAGTAGAATGATGTACTTTTTCAACTAACTCTATTTAGCTCCCAAATCTTCTTCCATGGATTCCATAAGATTCAAGATCAAAAATGATGGAGAAGGAGGGAGTGATGGTCCACCACTTCCAATGGTGGATGATAAACAAGAGAGGAGGTTCTAGCCATAAGAAGGATACCTTGATAAAAGAACTTAAGAAGAGGTTTCTCCTTCAAAGAGAACTAAGACTTTTGGTAGAGGGAAAAATACAAGAATGTTTCTCATAAATATCAAAAGTGTCAAGTTATACAAGAGAGACATCTATATGTAGGAGTTAGTAGCTTGTGGTGCAAGCTAAACTAAGTTAGGTTAACTTAAACTCAAACTAGTAACCCTAAACTAACCTTACTAGGGTTCAGCCAACCAAGCTCCAAGTGTCACTTTGTTATATCTAAAATGGCCAATGAGAGGTTGCCATATGGACCAATAGGGAAAGTGTGAGTCTTGTCATCATCCTAGACCTAGAAGAGCCATTAGGAGCTTGCCATGTGACATGTATGTTTGGTGTGACTAGGCAAGGCCATGCACTATGTTGGCTTGCTTGGATGGATAATAGACCGATTTTTGTATATCTTTCTATACATTGTTCCTGGTTTATTTGACTTTTATTAGTATCATATTGTGATATATTAGCTTTGATTTGTTCTAATGAGTCATTTTGGTCTTAGTTGTAAGTTCTAGTTAATTTCTATAATTTTTTTTCCTATTTTGACATTGTTTTTTGTGTAGGCCATGTCTAGAGCTCCTAGCATCGGATTTGGACGTTTTTGGTGTCCTTGGAAAGATAAGGGAAAGTTCTACAATTTCTGTATTAGAAGTAAAGGCCAGTTCAAACATTAAATGACCCAAAATTGTGTTTCTCTCTCTTGCTTACACAAATTGGATTGTTGTAACATGATTATGATGCATGGCTAATTCGTTAATCGATTCTAGGTTTCAAGAACTATGGTAAAATCTGGGTTCCCGATCTTTTTACGGAAAAAATTCTTTGTTTTTCTTCTTCTTTGTTTTAGGTTTTTCTTTCATTTTTAATGATTGTGAATTTATTTTTGGATCTAGGATAGGATAGAGATTGAAGATTAATTTTATATCTAAATTTAGATTTAAATTTAGACCTAAAATAACCTAAATTTTCTAATTCAACCATTCACCTTTCTTGAATTTTATTAAAATTGTGAGATCGCAATTGCGTTTCATGTTTTGATGGAATTTATAGATCTAGATTTATATCTACATTTTTTTATTAAGTTCGTGTTGAATTAGGTTGATTGAGAATTTGTATTTAATGTTGAACTATGAAAATTTTATCGTACGAATTGAAACCTTGAATTGATACTTCTTTGATTGAATTTCCGATTCCTAATTCTTTGTTTGCTGATTTTATAATGTTCAAATATTAAAAATCCTCTTCCTAACTATGTGATAAAATATAAATTTAATGTGTTTGTGTCTTCATGAAGAATGACCTAAGTTGTTGGGAAAATTATAGTAATTTTTATAGTGATTTGACAATGCTATCAATGGACAATGGGAAAAATGATCCCCATATGTCTTGGACATTTAAGCCACTTGCACAGGGCAAGTGACATCCAAACTCCTGAAGCAAAAGGCCAAATTTGGCCCATTGAAGCCCAACATCAACCAATTGACCTTTTATAGTTACACCCCCTAAACTACTATTTATATCCTAAAAAGAAAAAAAAAATACAAGGAAAAAATATCTATATTACATGACCAAAATACAAGGTCAAAATAAGAAAAGTATTTATAATGGTAAAAATATACACAAAGAGAAAATAGGCTAAAAGACAAGCCTGTATGCTAATAAGATCTTAGACTTTTTATCTTCATAACATGCCCACTCTTCTTGTATCATCCTTAACATTTCCCTTGTGATAGGTCCAATGGTAGGCACTATGTCCTTAAAAGCTTGCCATATTTTATTAGGAAAACCATGACAATTTGATAGAAAAAGCATTCATAATGGTCTTACTAGTGAAATATCTCTCACTCACAATGATAAAAAATTTGTATTACAACCTCTTACACCTATCCAAGTGGAACATGATGAAATACAAATGAAACTTATGAGGGAAAAGGAAAATAGTGATAGGAGTAAAAAAAAAAGGAAAATGTTTTTTTTCAAGTGGTAGTTATGAAATATAATCATTTTTCTATATAAATACAAATCAAAAAGCTTTCTATCATAAACAATCCATTATTGTACCACTTAATGAACTGGTAAAGAACATATTCCATCCTTCTTGGATGGAAAACTTAAATAGACTTTTCAATCTACACAAAATGAGCTCTCCCATATAGGTGTTTTTTTTTTTTGTTCAAACATTTATAAAACTTTTGATATAGAATGTTTTGCATATGGATTAAGTGTGGGAGTTGTTTTATTGAAGGGTGGGCACCCTATTACTTCTTTAAAGATAACTTTTTTTGATACCATTCTCAACTACCTTATCTATAACCAAGAGTTCAATGCTCCTTTCCAAGTATTTCAAACATGGGAACAACACTTTGTTCCTAAGAAGTTACTTAGTCATGGTGGCCTTAGACCACCTCTATCTTTAGGAAGGCAAGAAACTTTTGTTGTAAATAGTTTAGATTCTACGAGCCTAGGTGATCATATAGGACACTCAATGCAAATCCTTTTAGACTTTAGTAGTAGTACACCTATTTTAGCAAAATATATTTGTAGTATAAATATTGTAGATAGAACAAAAAAGGGTTCAAGAAAACCCAAAAAAAAATAAAAATCTTTATAGATAGGTCCATTCTTCACTTAAAGAGGAATATTAGGCTAGGCCTCATTGATCATAAATAACATTTTTAATACTTTCATTTTATTTTCTTTTTCAAGTATTAAAGACAATGAATGAACTTGTGATTTGAGGACAAATCCTTTTGAAGAGGAAGGAGATGATAACATCATATGGAAGGGGGTAATCTTGAAGGAATCGATGAGGAATGGGCTAAACTTAAATAAAGAAAGACTAAACTCTTATTGATCCTTAGGTCCTTTTTTAGCTTACTTTCTTTTTCTATTTTGTGTGTATATTTTCTCTTGTAAATATTTTATTTATTTTGACCTTGTATTTTGGGTCAAGTAGTATAGGATTTTTCCCTTACATTTATCTTATTTTAACGGTGTAACTAGTAGTTTAGAGGAAGTGTAACTAGCTAAAGTCATGTAGGATTTACTAGGATTATATGTGTCAAGATTTTATTTGGGCCATGACTTGGACATCCACTTGCATAAGCAAGTAGTTTGACATCCAAACCATGCTAGATAATCCATACAAGTAGTTAAGTTATCACATGGATTTCTTTGAACAACTTATATTAGTAATCATTAGTTTGTTAGTTGTAATGATTAGGTTAAATAGTTGGAGTTAAGTTACGTTAAACTAGGTTATTCTTAATCTAGGATTAGCTTGACTTGCTCCATAAGCTTCCATACATGTAACTAAAGTTGGTTAGCTTAAGTACAAGATAACTAACATTGATTACACTTAACCAATGTTAGTCTAACTTACACTATAAGCCAATCAAACTATATATATATATATATATATATATATATATATATATATATATATATATATATATATGTTCTCCATGTACTTTGCCAAAGGACTTTTGAGAGTATATGAGAATGCACCTTTGAGTTTTCTCTCCCAAAAGCCATAGTTCTCTTACTTGTAGAAATCTCTCCCTAGGAACTTGATGGAAAACCATTCTTGAAGGCCATAAGACCTTTGACAAAATCAATGTCAAGAAGGAATGCAAGAGGAGTGGGCTTAAGGTGAAGGTAGAAAGCCTAAGCTTTTGTTGAGTTATAAGCTTACTTCATAGTTCATTTTTTTCCTTGTAGATATTTTCATTTATTTTGACCATGTATTTTGAGTCAAGTAGTACAAGCAAATTTGTCATTGTATTGTTTTTACTTAAGGATGTAATTAGTATATTCGGGAAGGTGTAAATATTCAAGTCTTGTTAGACTTATTTGGGTTTGGATGGCTCAAACTCCTTTTGGCCCATTGGTATTGGACATCCACTTACTTATGCAAGTGGTTTGGATGTCGAAACAAACTCAAGTTTGTCATCCAAATTACAAATTAAGTCACACGACTTTGATAGTGACATCTCAAAGTAATCATTACTTAGGTTAGGTAGTTGGTGTAACCCTCTTCTAGATTATAAATATTAATCCCATGTAATTAATAAGGTTAATAAGTTTTCATATAATTATGAATAGAAAAGATACTAAAATAAACAAATAAAGTTCTATTATATAATAGAACTATTACAAGTGTTCTAATACAAAGTTTCTAAATATTACATAATATTCCTTCTATGCACATCATAACTTATCAAAATAACTCCTCATCCTAAGTTCTGGATTTTGCATCTGATGTCTAATTTTGATTCCTATTTTCCTGCTTTAAGAAATCTCTAACATCTTAATTTCAAATATTTATGGGGTTAGACATTTAATTTCATCCATGTCAAACAAACAAATCATACAACCAGGTAGAGGAATTTATGCAAATTACTGATAAACACAAAATATTATTAATTCATCAATATTAACAATTTAAAATATGCAGTATACTTAGAAATGTAGGTTTTGACTCAAAATATTTTTTTGACTTAGTACTCCATTACAATTTTTTCTCTTGAGTGTTTAGTGAAGTTAGAACTTAACATCACTCTATTTAGTGATTCGAAAATACCTCACTAAACACGAACAAGTATATAGTAGTCAGAGTGTCAGTGCACTTGGTAGGCTACCATGGCATAGAATCAAATAAAGATTGGAAATTTGTGGGATTGCCCATGTCCCAACTTCCTAGGCCAAAGGTTTATCCTCCCCGACCAGAGGTCTTACATATTATACTCAACCTCATTTATTATTAATGATATCGATAGTTCAAACCATAATTTCATATTTCATATACTATCTCATTCTTTTCTTCACTGTCCTTCATCACTATCAATGTCACATCACACTATTAAATGCTTTTGATAGTAAATTTAAAGAAAAGAATTTCAATAAAATCTTTAATCAAAACTTTATTTCTCATTTCTTTTACTATCAATCGTCCTTGATAATAAAATAATAATATTTTCAAATTTTTCACAAACTCTCTTCCTTTTCCCCCAAAAAGTTTTGACTCAAAAATCACATTATGCATTATGCTCATGCAGTATGTAATATGCATTAATAAAAATTCATTATTTCAGTAATAAATCAAATCAAATTATTTTATACAATTTTACATATGTTTAGTAAATTAAATAACTTTTTTATTTTTAACTAATTATTAAACTAAAATATTATTTTTATTTTAAATTTATTTTTTAATATACTTCTAATGTTATCCAAAAAATTTAATTGAACCTATGATTATTTTTTGATATTTCAATTCTACCACTAATTTTAATTACTATTTCTAATATTACGCTTGGTTAATTTTAGTATTCTATTTATACCCTTGATCATTTCCTACCATTCTATGGCTCTTATTAATTAATTTTCCATATTCTAATTATGTTTCAAACTATTTTATAATATTCTAATTTTACCCTTAGAATTTCCTAAATTTTCAATTTACCCCTACTTATTTTCAAAAATTCCAATTGTACCCATACTTTATTTCTAAAATTTCAATTGTAGCCCTGAACATTTTCTTTTATTTCATTTATGTGTCGAAGTTGTTATTGAAAATTGCCATTATACCCTTAATCTTTTTTGAATATTTCATCTGTCCCTAGCATGTGAAATGACCATTTTGTCCTTGGACTTTTTGAAAAATTTCCATTATATCCCTTTCTCCAACGTTGGGGCTGCACCTTCTCCCATTATAACATCCATTTTTCAATTTTTCAACATCAAATAATCAAATCCAAACACAATTATCATCCCAAAAATGAGAAACATATCAAATTTACATCAAAAGCAATAATTTCAACATAAAATCAAAATTTAATCCAAGTCTTCTAACCTAAGGTTTCAAGTATCTAACCAAGAAAATGATGATCAAAATCTACTCTGCAACTATCCTAAGCATAAAAACATGAATAAAATTAAACATCTAATCCATACCTTTTTCTCCAAAATTTTGCTTGTTTTCTTTCAATTTCTCTTAACTTTCTCTTCCCATTAATTTATTCTTCTTCTTCTTCTTCCTATCTCCTTCTCTTCTCCTTCTTTCATTATTTTTTGTTAAAAAATATGGCCTAAACAAGTGATGGAATCATGTCAAGGAGGTCAAGAGGTGACACCTTGAAGGATCCAAGAGGAATGAGTTAGACATGAAGATTTGGGCTAGTCAGAGCCCAATGGGCCTAGTGGGCTTGGAAGGCCCAAGTTGCTCCTCACATGGGCCACACCTTGAGATATCCATTTTCTTATATTTCGTAAATATTATATAAGTATAGATTTCATATATTTTTGTCTTGTATTTTAGACCACATAGATTAGCATTTTTAGGCCATAGGCTTATTGAGCCTATTTTTGGGCTTCATGAGCCTTTGGGCTTTTGGTACCCAATATAAGGCTCATTTTAATTCTTGTAATTTTTCTTATTGATTGTATTTGGTTGGCCATTGTATTTAGGCCATTATAGTAGGGTTTCAAAGGGAATACATATTAGGTGTGGACATTAGGATTTTAATTACATTTAAGAGTAATTAGAGTTGCATTTGAGTCACATGTTTTGTGCCAAGGGTAGCTGCACATATGACTAATCAAATGAACTCTAAATTACACTTAAATGTAATTAGGATTCTAGAATGGGACGACCACATGGGTGACATGGCTTGGACATGCAACTTTGAATTCAAATTTTGAATTTTGAATTCAAAATTGGCGCCAATTTACATGGATCCTTGGCCTATATATGCATGCTCCCATTCATTTGTATACACTTTGATTGATATATGATAATTTCTGAAAATTTCTTCAGCCAAGTTCTCTCTCAAAGTCCCTTATCCGAAGCTTAGGTTCTAGGAATTTTCTCTAGGCTCAAGCTATTTAGTGAGTAATTCTTTACTCACTTTGGCATTGGTGCTTCCCTCCTTCACTTTGCTCGGATCATCCTTTCATTCTAGCTGGAATCAACGTCCAACCATCCTCAAAGAGAAGATCAAGTGACTGCACAAATCCAGAATGAAGAACATCAATCTTCTTCACTAGGATTTTCCATCAACAAGAGGGGGGTCAATTGGTTTTCCACAATTTTTTGCCAAGTTTTCTTGGTTTTTAAAAATTTTCTAAATTTTTCCAAAGAAGTATGTTGACTTATAAATTTTAGATAGGATACTTAGTTCAGATTTAATATAAGCCTAAATTCATTCAATTCTTAATGCAATGAACATGCCCAACAACACATCAATAAGCATGAAAATAGAAATGTAAGAATATGAATTCAAGTTTAGGGAGAGAAAAGAATGCACAACTAATTTTATATTTGTTCAACCACATCCACTTATAACCTACATCTAATATTCAATCAACCCGATTGAGATCTTCCACTAATCTTTAATATAAGAAGTTTTACAATCATAATACCACAGGTAGTACACTTTTACACTATTAAAGAACCCACATCCCTGAAAAGAACCTACTTGTAGCACGCCACTACAACATTCTCTTCTCTTAAGAAATCTACTTAAGATAACAACTAGTACAAAGAATTAAGGAACAAATTCACCTAATTTACAAAATAAGTTAGATAAGATGAATCAACCATGTAGCTTAGCCTTTCACCCTATGAAAATGATGATCAACTCAATTCTTGTAAACTTTATTGAGGTTACCACAAATGTCAAAAAAAAATTTCTTGTAGATAGCAAATGTGTTACAGAGAGTGTTTTCATAAAATGATATCACAAATATTTAAGTCCCTCCGTTCAAGGTGTGGAAAATTATATATATAAGTTTTTTAACTAAAATAATCGATTATTTACATGAATAATTAATTATTTTATTCTTAGCAATTTTGGAAATCAACCAAGAACATTTTAGTTGATTATTTTGAGCAATAATCGATTATTCCAAAGACCTATTTCTAAAATAATCGATTATTTTGATGAGTAATCAATTATTATAGCAACTATTATTCATTTAATTGAAAAATAAAGCAAATAATTAATTATTACTTGAAATAATCGATTATCTTAAGTGAAACTTAATATCTCGATTTTTCATATATACCATTTCTCTTTACAAATAAATCTTTAATAAATATCCAAGTCATCAATCATCTTCTAGATAGAAATAAAATGCAAAATTACTTATCAAGTACAAAATACACAAGTAACAAAGCTTAAAACCACACAAAACAAGATACAATTTGCACTCTTATTTACCAAGAGGCTCAAAACACAAAGTAAACTACAAGTTGCACTGTTATCTCATAAGAGACTTATTTGTGATCATCAAAACTAAATAGGATCATATTTTCATCTTAAGCTTGATCAACATTTTTCTCTTCAAATTTTGATGGTTTCCTCTTTTTCCTCTCTTAGCTGTGAGCTTGGATTGAGGTTTGGGTGGATATGAGTTTTATTTTGTGTTGTTTTTTATCTTATGATTTTAGTTCAATTTTTTTTTCCAATTTATTTGGGCCCTCCACCGACACACTTTTTGGTAAAGTGTTTTGACCCATTTTGTGGTGAGACTCTCAGTCAAATGGCTTCCCAAAATGAGCCACCCTTTGATTTTCTTATTAGACCATCTATGTAAGAATTTGTACCATTTTCAATAAACTACCATTTAGGTTACAAATTTCTTAAATTTTCTTAAATCTAATTTCTCACATTTTGCAGGTTTTCATAATACTATCCAGAAAATAGTCAAATTCGATAATAAAATACATGTCATTGAATTTATAAAATTTTGCTGGATAACATTGCATAAATTTGATTCACAATAAACTTACATAATATTTATTACAATAAAAATATAATCATTTATAGAAAATTATACAAATAAGTAATATAAAAATTAGAGTGTTATAGTTGGAGTTAACTTAAGCTAACTTAGGTTATTCTTAAATTAGGATTAGCTTAGCCTGCTCCATAAGCTTCTAGACAACTAACTAGATTTCTAGATATTTAACTATAATTGGTTAGCTTAAGTACAAATATAACTAACCATGGTTATTTTTAACCATGGTTATTTTTAACCATGGTTAATCTAGCTTGCACCATAAGCCAACCAAACTCCATATAATTTATCTTTATACCCATTTTATACTAACTTTGAGTATTATATAGTGTTTTGGATGAAAATTCTTCTCCAAATTCTCTCTTTCAAAGCTTAATTCTCTCTTTGAAATTCTTCCTTTTTTTCTTTTCCTATCTTTAGTATGGTGAGAAATTGAAGAGACTTATCACTTTTCAAGAGTGTAGCGTCACCTAAGGGAGTTTCTACCTTCTCTTGTGTGTTAGAAATGACTTCTAACATCAATAGAAGTCATTGAAGAAGCTTGAAGGAGTCCAAGAAGTGAAAGATCCATTGAAGAAAATTGAGGGAGAAGCTACTTCAATCTAGTCTCTCTTAAGGTTTTCATAAAATCTTTTATCAAGGAATTCCTTCTTGTGGCAAGATCAAAACCTCTTACTCAAGGAAAGTGGCGCACCCATTTCTCTTCTTTCTCACCATTTTGGATTTTCTAAAGCTTTTATCATCCATAAAAGAAGATTGAGCATAACAAGGAGACTAGTGAAAGAAATCACCAACCATCTCTCCAATGATTTTCATCAAAAGCCTAATACGATTAGTACAAATAGTGATTCATATAATAAAAAGCTCTATTAATTAAATGTTTACATTTATTGCACATAATGAATATCTTACTTAAACGTTGAAGTGCCATTTGCAACTATCCATCCCTCATTGTGCTTGGAAGCTTAGTACAAGAAGTAAGAAGATAGGAGAATATTACCATAGTACTTGTAGACCGGTACAAGAAAGATTTGATTTGCTCAAAAATTTAGAAAACCCAAATCATTCATACTTTAAATTTTAGAGGTTAAAAATATAAGTAAACTTATTAATTAACTTATTTCTTAAAAAAAAGAAAGAAAGGATAACTATCTTAATTATGAGTTTTTTTTGGATAATTGTTTTTAAAGACGTGATGATAAAATAAAAAAGGATAAATAAAATAATTTTCTGCATAATTTGCTAAAGTTCTATTATATCAGTTTTATTAACACACACATACATATATATATATATATATATATATATATATAATTTTATAAACAAATTATTTTATTTTCTTTCATATTTTTCTGTCATAAATGTCTTGAGAGAAATTCTAAACTACATGTCTTTAAAATGATTTGTACGTATCCAAAACTATGTTTCAAATAACTATTGGTTCTTAAAATGATTTATGAACTAGGTCCTTGTCTTTTTGAATTCTAAACTCTGTCTTCAACTATAAGTGTTTTTGTGTGAAATTTATGCCATGATGCTCAAAAGGATGGCAAAGGAGCCTAGCCTAGTGACGTGCTTGAGTGCTTCGGTAGCGAAATAATGTAACCTGAGGGGAAAATTTTGATATATGAAAAGAAATATCAAAGCAAAAGTATTCATCAAAATGAAATCCACTACGGTGGATGTGGATGCGTGACTCAATAATTTTTATTGTTAATTGAACTACTAAGTGGGACTATATAATCAATATTTTAAGACAATGGAAGGATGAAAGTCAAAAGCTACAAAACTTTTTAAGAAGGGTAGGAGTGGAATTACGCTAATTAATTAAGGCAAGGCAAGGAAACAAGAGGGGCAGAGGTTGCTTGCGCAAATGTAGCAAATTTGGTCTTCGTTGGCAAGCATCAAGAATAAAGAGAAGGGAAAGATTTGGACTTTGATGTTTTTTTTTTTTTTGTTTTTTTTTTTTTATGAAAAATAATTCGATCAATATTTCATATTGATAATTAAAGATTGACCTACATAGAAAATTTAATTTTCTATAAACAAATATTATTTTAATTTAGATCAATATTTTAAAATTGATAATTAAAGAATGATCTATGTAAAGAAACTTAATTTTTTGATGAATAAATATTATTTTAATTTTGACTGAAATTGATCCTAAGAGTAAAAGATGGGGTCCATGTTGAGTTGAGGGAATGTGGTGGTTAAGCCGAACCAAACAGATTTATCTCTTGTTCTAAATCTGCACTCAAACGCTCACGCACTTCCACCGTTCATTTCTCTTATTTTCTTTGCCTATATTTGTTGGGCCATATCATCTTTATTGGACAGAATTGCTCACACAGAACAGCTAGACATCCTTAACACCATCCTTTTCAAACATCGACAATACTTGCCTTCATTCAACCCTTTTCTTCTTGTTTTCTTTTTCCTTTTTATTTCTTTTAAGAAAATATCCACCCACACCCCACCATTTGGTCGCTTTCCATTTTGTCTTCAAATACTGTCAAAGTTTAAGTTTTTTCTTCCCCTGTCCCTTTTTTTTGGTGATATGTTTATTTGATGATTCCATTGTGCGGGTGGTGGCAGCAGCTGGAGCTGAGGCAAGTGAATATAGTGAGGCTTGATGCTGTCAGGCCTACTGGATCCAAGAATACAGTCTTTGATGACGTGAGAATCTTTCTCAGCCAAATGGGTTTTCTTAACTTTTGTGATTCTGAACTCCAATTCATGCAAGCTCACTATATTCTTGGTCTTTCTCTTCTGCTTTGAGTATTGATTTGATGTTGCTGATGGTGATATTGGCTAGATGGCTCAATCTGTTAGCTTAGTGATAGCATTGCTATTATGTGTTTTGTTTACATTTTTTTTTTCTGCTTTTTTCTTTGTTGTTCTTTGACCCATGTCAATATGCAAGAAGTGGATATATAAATTAGTTTCAAATAAATAATTATTTATCACGGGATTGATTTATTATTATGATCTCAGTTCTTATTTTGTTTTTTTAGATTTTGGTAATTTTGTGCATTTATTTCTACTCCATGAAATGATGGCCAATTTTCTGGGAAAGGAAAAGGGCGGAAGAAGACGCTTCTTCACTTCAGCGTTGGGTTTCTACATATTACTGTAAATGGAGATGCATGCAATCCTGGAGCTTTTTGGTCAGTGATCTTGTAATTTTGGGGATCTTTGTGGTAAAACAGAGACCCTTCAACATCCAGGGACTTGATATTTTCTTTTAATAAAGAGTATACTTCTTTTTATTTGATCAATTCCTATGAGAGGAAAGTATTATTTTCCGTCATGATTGTAACAACCTTTACATTTGCTAAGGGCAGTTTCATTCTATGACACTTCATATAGTGACACCTTATATACAGCTTTTCATTGATATGAACTTTTCACTAGTTAGAATCCTTCATGCATTACCCTTTCTGAGATGTTCATCCGTTCTTAGAATCAACCGTTGATCCTACATACCAATACAAGACTTCAACGTATTTTGTCTTTACTTATACAATTTCTCTCATTCTAGTGTGTCCGAGCTGTTATAATGATTCATGTACAAATCAAGGAACAAATCCATTCTTCTTGACCTCCAATGATCCATACATTTTTCTTGAAGCTTAGAAATGTTATTAGGAGAAAGCGCGCACAAAGTCTTCTAAGGAAGGAAGAACAAGAAGCGCAACTTCAAAAGGAAGGTCTCCTTGTTGAAAGAACTTAAGAAAGCTAGATTCCTTAAGCTATTTGGCTCTAGATTTGAGAGGGAATACTGAATGAAAATCTCATATATAATCCAAAGTCTACAATTTACATGTAAAGGAGGCCTTATATAGAGCTAGGTGGTGTCTTGGAAAAGCTAGGTTAAGCCTAGGGTCAAGTTAAACCATGGTATGATTTACTTGACTCTTAGGTGCGACAAATTTGAATTTAAATTCAAATTTGTTACGAAACCTCTCCCCACCATGTGCTCTTGCATCTAGGAGGTTAGGCTAATGCATTTAGGTGTCCTTTAGAAGACATTTGGGGATACATTTGGGACATGCCATGTACGCTACCCTTGACCAACCACATGAAGTTCAAATGCATTTCAAATGGTTCTTAAATGAAACTTAAATATATAATTGCCATCTAGGTAGGCCTATATCCTATCCAGTGGCCCAAATACACGACCTAAAGAAAATCCTAACTATGCTAGCCCAAAATACAATGCTTATGAAAAATACAAGATACAATCAAAAACATTATTAGAAAAACTTGAACTTACAATCATGTAATAGCCCAACTTTAATCAATATGAGCCTATCCCACTCTAAACTAGCTTATCCCTCTTGGGCTCTCCTTGTCATGGTTCTTGTAGTAGGTCTCTTAGCCCATGTTCCCCCAATCAATAAATGATGAAACAACCTATTATCATTAAGAAATTGTTAGTCAAAAGTTGGCTAACCTAATGGATAGTGTATCTAAAATCTGTTTGGTGATATTGGTGGCAAGAGTTATGATACGCATAAGCAAAGAATTCAACAAATTGGTATGGGATTCAAAATTCAATTAATGTTTTGATAATTAATAAATAAAAAGATCAAAAGTTGGGGGCCGAAAAATAAAGGATCATGTTTTTAGTGGTTAGAAAAGTATAAAATCAAAAAGCCCTATGCTGTCAGAGCACTTCCTAAAAAATAGGATCATGAAGTATTTGCCAACACTAGAGCCTAGTTGAAATCAAGTAAGATAACCAAAACTGTTGAAATAACACTAATTAGCGATCAAAATTGTTGAAAACATGATTTAGAATATTAGTCATAATTTATTTTGTATGTGTGTAACAAATATATTTGAATGAACGGTCATCCATCTAAATAAATATTATGTGTTCGATTTTTCTTTATATCTTGTCGAATTTACAGATTCCAAAATTTAAATTTTGTCATATTTAACTTTTCAAGTCTTTCATTCGAATTTTAGTTAGTTTACCTATACCTTAAGTGCTTTCTGTAGTAACTTCAGGACCCATATTCGGATGAAAGGCAAATTTTCTCTTTCGGTATTCAAATCGCTTGATCAAAAGTTCAAATTTTGGAATCGTGTTGCAGATAAATTAACCGAACTTCACCCAGCTAAACCCAATTATTCACGGGACAACAAAATTGGCACAGTTGATGAGACCATTGTAAGTGATCTCATAAAGGAGTTTGAAGCAAAAAGTGGTTCAATTCAGTTTATGTAACTTCATTCTAGGAAAAATATATGCAAAAATGGATTAACAACCCTAGAAAAAGAAGAAAAATAGATCAAATTTAGGAGATACCACACTAGGGATGCAATCATCCTTAATGACAACAACTACACCCACTACAACATCTTTCACATTTAACAACATTTAAAAAATGTTACCAAATTAAGAAAAATGTTATCAATCATAATTAGCAACACTTTTACAAATGTAGTATAAAGTTTATGTTGCTAAAAGGTTTTAGCAACATTTTAACATATCAATTGTAACATTTTATAAATGTTACATATTGACATCTTTTGTAATATTTTAGCATATCACTTGCAACATTTTATAAATGTTGCCAATTGACACCTTTTACAACATTTATCAAATGTTACAAATTTATGTTTCAAACATCTAAATTATAACAACTTTGAATCCATTGTTTCCTTTATAACTTCAAACAGTGAATTGAAAACTTACTATATTATAACACTTGCAAGTATGAAGTTATGCATTTAATGAATTACAATAAAGATAAATTTCTTATTTAAATCCTTTTTGTCCATCATGGCATCATTCAAAAGGCAACACTAATTTGTTCTTTGTCAAAGATAAAACCAAAATCATCTAAGTGTTACTATTGCATTTTTCTATGAATTCTCATTTTGAGTTGTGTAACTTCCATATCAAATAGTAAGATGCCTTCAATATACACACAATCTAAATTGCCACAACCACCACCACCACCATATTCACTCTAAAACCTGCAACATAAAAAAAATAAAGGTATAAAAAATTAAGAACAAGTATAAAAAAATGGCTATATTAAATGAAGTTAGCAAAAATACACACAGAAGGGGGGTTGAATGTTTGTATGTGTTCGAAGGAATATTTTTTAAAATCATTTTGTAAAGATACTCCTTTTTCTTTTAATAAAAAGAATATTCAAGTACTGTTGAAAACTTGTACAGGCTTGTCTGACTATAAAGCCTTTTGCGTCCAATAAAACTGATTGCCTGCTTCAAGAAACAAGTTGAGTAAATAAGTTTACCGTCTGAAAGGATTTATCGTCCAAAAAAAATGTTTCTTCAAAAATAGTGGACAAATGTGTTTTCGTCTAAAATTTTGTTGAAATGAAAGTAGATGAAAGACGAAATTTTTAAACAAGTAATGTTTGAGAAGTAGAAAAAGATATTGATGAGTCATTATTTTCCCCTATTTTCTTACCTTTCTGTACTTATTTTAATCTCTAATTTGCGCTTAACTGTTGATTATATCCACTGTTTTCTATTTGGGCTTTAATTGGACCGGTAATTCATATTTTAACTAATTTGAGTTTTCAAAATCTAATTATTCCAAAATTTTATTTTCAGGGCAGTTTAGTAATTATCTGGGCTTGGAATTAATTTCTGGATTTCAAGTGGAGCTGCCACATCATCTGCCATGTCATTTTTCCACCTCAGCATTTAATTTCATTTTTTTTATTCTGTTTTATTTGTAATTTTCGGGTCAGACCTAACCTAGGGCCCATGTTGACTCTTTTAGGTTTATTTTAGGGTCCTAAGGAAGCCACCAACCTCCAGACTTGATGTGACCACGTTGGGGCTGCCTCTCTTGAGTTTTCTGGACGTTTTTCCTTCATGCAGCTACAGTGTTTTGATGTTTCTGATTCCCTGTTGCTTTCATTTACGTTTTGCTCTCTTTAGCTTCCATTTTCGTTTTACTCTCTTCTTCTCCTCTTATATGCATTTTGTATCTGAACTGAACCTTTACATTTGAAATACAGATTGTCATTTTCGTTTCCTTCTCTGCCTTGCATTTTCGTTTTCTGTTTTCATTTTAATATGGAAGGCTAAAAACCCCTGGGTTGGGTTCTTGTTGTGGATTGTAATCTCTCTTTGAGGTTGGGTATGTTTGTATGTCTCTGTTCTGCTTGTTCTTCTCCATTTAACCTCTTTGTCCATGCTTAATGGGCTGTGCTCCAAGCCACAATTGCTTAATCTGTGAAGAGGTTGATGTTGTATACGTTTGCTTAATTCGTGTAGGGAAATCTTGAGTTAATCTTCGCTTAGTTGGTTAACTCGGATGGAACAAGGATTAAGTGGTTAATAGAGTAATGTTTGAGAACCAGGGATAAAAGAGTTACAATTCGAACAAGGAGCCAATCCATTTTTACTTGCTGTTTTATTTCGTTTTATTGTGTTACGAACTGAAAACCTGAAAGCAAACCCGCCTACTGTGTGTTTAAGCCTTTAACATTAAACGACGGTCCTTGGGAGACAACCTAGGAGTCACTTCCTAGTACTACATTTAATTGTATTTATTTGACCGGATACGACTCCGATCAGATATGCACAGATTTTTATACTGGTTCACTCAATTTGAGCTACGTCCAGTCTCCTTCAACTGAAGGATTCCACTAATCACTGATGATTACAAGTATTCTCAACCACTTATGGCTCGTCAACCTCACATGTCGACGCTAGTATTCTTAACCACTTCTGATTTTCCAAGTATTCTTGACCACTTCTAGCCCACTAGCTTCACTTACTAGCGCTAGTATTCTCAAACCACTTTTGGTTCACAAGTATTATTTCAATCAGCCTCTTCAAGCTTTATAGAAAATGGAGGTGTTGAGTGTGTTTGCAACTCTCACAGAGAGGATATGATAGTTTCTACACTCACTAAGGTGTGTAACCTTAGTTTTACAGGAATAAATGTCTGAGTGTTTTGTTTACTCTCGTAGAGAGGATAAAATATTAGCAACACTCACTAAGATAAGCTATCTTAGTTTTTACACAGATATAGAGGAAATGCTTTGAGAAGAAATGTAGCTTATGCTTTTTCGCTTTCTTTTTCTTATTGCACGTTTTCTCTACTTCTCAGTTCTCTACATCTTCTTCTTTGCCTTGATACTTATAGCCTCTTGATAAATCTGCCCATTGTTTGAATTCAAATTTTCTCGTTGGAGTAGAGCTTCATGTCGTTGCATATGGAGATTTGTTCATGGCTATGTAAATATTTTCATTTAATGCATTTGATCTTGCATTAAATGTTTGCTTGTATACGTGAAGTCCTTCTGTGTAGTTAATTATTTCAATGTCTGACTTCAATCATGATCTAGGTATATTTGTACTTTTCTCATTAGTTTAGTTGCTGAGGTGCTGTCTTTCTCTGAAAAGTAGGTGTCCTTTTTCTGACACACGCAACTTTGACTTGTGAATCCATGCTTGTCTATTTTTCTTCTTTCTATATTCAGGTTTGATGTCCTTTTGTGTTTCTTGTATGATTTCACTCAATGTGATTAGTGGACTTTAGACGCGCTTCATTATTTTTTGACTGTGTCTGGATACATGATTCTTCGTCTGGTCTTGACTATCCTTTACATCTAGTCATGAGAGTGATGACTTCATTTGCTTGTTCGTTAGGCTCTATCTGATGATTTTACAAATCCATGTTGATGTTTAGCCAACTTTCATCCTGTTCTTGACTTAGTCTCATATGATGCCTGTTTTGGTCTTACATCTGATCCCTCAGGCTTCAACTAATAGATTCGTCTTATCTTGTATTTGATTTAGGCCTGGATCAACCTTAGTCATGATACTAGCTTTGTTATCATCTAATGTCTTGTTCAATTTGATTATGCTTGATCATACTTTGTCCTTCATTTTTGCCTGAACTTATTGTTATCCATCTGAAACACTAATGCACATGTTAGGAACAACAATATGTATTATATTTGTCATATTCAAAACCTTGGTGGGAATTGCGAATGCGCTTCGTCTGACTTAACATTAAATACTGTCCTAAACTCTTAACTCATTCCTTAGAAATTAGAATTGGTAGATAAAGTTAATATTCTGCATTTGCTATGAATTTTTCATAGTAAAATAAAGTTGATATTGATAAAAATGTTGAGGTCCTTAAAATGATGTTACAGTTCATGTACCAAAAGGGGGGACCAATCTCATATCTCATTTTTTTCGTCACTAGATCCTAGGACATTCCATTCCAAAATAGGAAATAAAATTAGAATAAGATACTAACCTGAATGGTTTTAGCAAGATTTTCCTTATTCTGAATGCCTAAAGAAAAAGACAAGAATGAAATAAAAGAGAATAAGTTTCTTCATAAGTCAAAATAATATAACAAAATGAAACCACCAAGATGAAACTCTTTCAACTTACTCTTCTTGTGTTGTTTCTTGTGAGTTTTTCCCTCTTTTGACTTATCCAAGTTAGTCATATCAAAATGAACTTTGGGCTTATGTTCTCTTTTCCCCATTTGTTTTATTTGAAAATCATTGATTGTTCTACTTGTGCCAAGTGGAGTGCATTTACCTATTTAGACCATATATCCATATAAATAAGGTAAAAAAGAGAAATAAATGTAGTTAATTCTTATAACGTGTACTAATGCAATTTCTTATTATAGCTCACTTTATTGTTAAAAACTTGATACAAAAACATACCTATTTGATTAGACTGAGCCAACCTATTTAGAATCAACAAAATCAAAATGAAAAATGTCATAAATCATAATTTATGTGAATAAAAATTATTATAAATTAATAAATTATAAAAATAACCTTTCATTTAATGCAATATGTTGCAATTGTCATAAAAAGAGATTCAATCAACAATAAATTACTTTAAAATGAAAATAAGGCTTAGACTTACCTCATTAGTCATGGACTTCCATGTTTTAACAACCATTTTATTAACCTATATTTTTCAAAATAAAATATTAATTGGTTTATGGCTAAATAAAATCAAAAGTAATTATATCAATTTAATAACTTTCACTTACCCTTTCAACATTTTCTGAATCAAGATTTGCTTCATTGTAAAGTTTTTTAAATTTTTTCCTGTAATAAAGATTATTACTAAATAAAACAATAAAAAAATAGAAAAATACATTAGAGAAAGAAGATTACAAGAAAAGGGAAAAGACATTGAGTGGACACTTTAGCATATTAGGATCTTTTTCAATAGCAGTTTCTTTAGCCTTTTCTTCATTTGATTTGCTGTATAAAAATAACAACATATGAACCATAATACAAAAAAAGTTAGACAAAAAAATATAAATAAACACTTTAAAGACTTAAGCAAGTGAGGTGAATTCACCTTTTGACTAACTTCTCAACTTCAGCTAGATTTTCCACAATTTGAATTTCTAAATTAAGCAAGATAAGAAAAAAGTAAAAGAAATCAATTATCTAAAAAGTAAAATTTGAATTTGATCATGAGAAAAGGAGCAAGAGGTATCATCCGAAGCCAGGTTCCTACTTAAAGCATCAACAAAGAGGACTAATAATCTAAAACAGTTAAGACTTGAAAGCATTCATTGAATCCAAGAAGTATCTGCATTAGATAATAAGAAATTATATTTGAAAGGAAAGTATAAATTCCAGCAATTATCATACAAATAAATCAACTAATCTCTTATGGACTTATTTAAGAAGCAGATAGACTACAAATTATGGTTATCCTTTTGCCTCTAAAAATAGGAACTGCTTAAAAACCATCAATACATTGTATGATATGCTCACTGCAATATATATATATATATATATATATATATATATATATATATATATATATATATCAATTAGTAAAATGACATGAATGAGCACTTTTTGAACCAAGCCCAAAAGTTGTGAAACAACTTAAAAACCCTATAAGATAATATGACAATTCCAAGCATTTTACATTTACAGTTTTATACTGCATATCAAATATGTACCAAGTTTTCAAGCCCCAAGAAGCATTATCTATTTGTGCCAACACTAAGCAATGCTTATTTTTTCTATTCAACCACTACTAAGTAATTGTTGGTTCTATTGAAATCTTGGAGTTTTAGGTACAGGGTGAGGAGATTGAGAAAAAATATACTTTGAATAGTATTATCTTGAATATGATGTATTACAATGTGATGATATGCATATTAAACTTACTTATAGCACTGACCCTTATTTATACCAAGTAGAATCCTAACTAAAAAGGGGAAACAAATCAAGAGACAAGAAAACATTGGAAAACTAATCTTGAGAGATGAAAAATTGGAAAACTAATACTAAAGGATAGTTTAAGATATGATCAGATATATGTTAACATATTTTAATATATTCTAATAGATTCTACATTCAAACTCCCACTCACAATAAACAAACCAAAATGTTGTCATCACTCATCAGTATTTGACATCAGATTGCTCTAACAAGCTAAATTACACTATCAGACAAACAATAATCAAAAGAAATGGAACCTGGAGTATGAGATATGTAGGCTTCTTTAGCGAAGGTAGACACATACAGAAAACGTCATTCTGTGTAAAACCACTAAGAAGCCATTGCCTTTCAGTTTACCAATCAATTACATTTTGGTAAAACACACTCCAAACAAGTAATAATCTAATAGAAACAAGTAAAACATGTTGAGATTCATGGAGCAGTGAGTCAACTCAGCCCTGGAGTATGAGAGTTTTGATAATAACAAAGGATGAATTCTGAGAGTTGAAGCTGACCAAGGACACAAACCAGTCAAGAAGAAGATATGAATATCATGATGTGTAATAGGAGTAGCTTATAAGTTCTTATGTGTTATATTGTTTTGATTAGCTTATTTTGCATGTGTATGCTTTGTGCATGAGTTAATTTTAATCTAAATTGACTAAGAGTAAGTATGATGATGATTTAAAATACTTGGAAAGATTTTTGAAGTATAAAATTGAGTTTTTGAAAGCTAACTCAAAATAATCGATTATCATTAAGTGTAATAGATTATTCTAGCAACAGGTGAAAAGAGCCTTGCTGTAATAATCGATTATCTATGAAATAATTGATTATTCCAGGAAGTACTCTATGGAATAATCGATTATCCTACAAAATAATCGATTATTCTGTTCTTGAGTGGTTTCCAGAAATCATGAAGAACAAAATAATCGATTATCCTTTAAAAGAATCGATTATCTGGATCTGAAAACTTTATAAATAGCTTTCACACTTTGAAACTTTATGAAGTGAGATAAACTGAGAATCAAAAAGAGAAAAACTATATTGTGAAGTCTTTGTGACCTTCTTGGAGTGTTTTCTTTGTGAAACCAAGAAGAAAAACTTTTTGTGAAATTCTTTGAAAGAGATCATCATCATCACTACATTCTTGGGAGAGAAAGATTAAGATTTTTCTTGGAATTCACAGTCTAATTTGTTCAGCTTCCAGGTGAATTCGTTCCTTTAATTCTTTGTGTAAAGTGTAAGGGAAATCTTGAGTAGGTGTCTCAAGTGTTAAGGAACTCCTGTAGTGGGTTTCTATAAGAAGTGCTTTCTTGGGGGCAAGAAAGTGGTTATCTTGAATGTATAAGTATATGCATGTGTAGTGTGCTTGTAAAACTTCTTCATTGAGATAGTGGAACAAATCTTGATCAGGTTATGATTGAAGATTTGATGTAGGTCACATGTGGAGTGGCTGAACCAGGATAAAATACTTGTGCATTCTTCTCTGTCTCTCTTATCTTTTACATTGAGCAAAATCTTCGTTGAGTGTTAAAGTGGTTGATCTTGATTAATATGTTTGTATGCATAACATTGCTTTAAACTAAATCAAAGTATTGCATATTAGTTGTTCTTAACATTGAACTTAATCAAGATTAATCAAGAAAGCATATAGGACTCATTCCCACTGGCAAGTTTTTCAAGGAACTTCTTTGAGAATTCATATTAGAAAAGTTTAAGTTGAAATAAGGATCCTTAGAACTCTGAAAAGATTTTAAGGCTCATAGAATCCAATTCACCCCCTCTTGGATTGAGCCATTCTTTTCTAACAATTGGTATCTAGAGCAAGGTTCTTGAGTGTTAATCAAGATTTCAAAAATGGCCAACAACAACCTGCCTTATGGTGAAGGTGTGTATATTCATAGACCTTCTGTTTTCAATGGTGAAAACTATGTCTATTGGAAAATTAGGATGAGAATTTTCATTGAACCAATTGACATTGCTGTGTGGGATGCAATTGAAAATGGACCCTATATCTCTATGACCAAAGATGGTGATAGAAAAAGAGAAAAACATTGGTGTGAGTGGAGTGATGATGAGAAAAAGAGAGCTCAATATGACTATAAAGCAAAGAACATAATAACATCTGCATTGTCAATTAATGAGTTTTTTTAGAATTTCTCAATGCAAGTCATCTAAAAAAATGTGGGACACATTACAAGTTACACATGAAGGAACAAGTGATGTAAAAAATCTAGAAAGAATAGTCTTATAAGAGAATATGAATTGTTGAGAATGAATCATGGTGAATCAATTTCTGATTTTAAAAAACGGTTTACACACATGATAAATCACCTTGTTGATCTTGGCAGGAAATTTGAAGAAGAAGAACTAAATTTGAAAGTCCTACAATGCTTGGATAAATCTTGGCAAGCAAAGGTTACTGCAATAGAAGAATCAAAGGACTTAACTTCATTGACCCTTGTAACTTTCTTTGGAAAGCTAAGAGAGCATGAGCAAAAGCTGCACATTTTTTAAGAAAATGAACAACAAGATAAAAAGGGAAAAGAAGTGTCTCTAAAAGCCTTAAAATCAGTCAAAGACAAAGAAATATATGAAGACTCAAGCTTCGAAGATTCTGATTCAGAAAACTTCAACTTGTTTGTGAAGAAGTTCAGAAAATTCCTAAGAAAGAAAAGGAGTTCCCCCTACAAATTCAACAAGAAGGCTAATAAGAAAGATGAAGGAAGCACATCCTCTTACAACTGTTTTGAATGTGGAAAACCAGGCCACATAAAAGCTGAATGCCCCAACCTTCTAAAGAAGCAACAAGAGAAAAAGAAAGAGAAGAAAAACTACAAAAGAAAAAGAGCCTACATAGCTTGGGAAGACAATGACTCAAGCACAACAAGTCATGAATCTGAATTTGAGGAAAAAAACTTATGTTTGATGGTTGGAGCTGATCAAGATACGATAGTAAGTGATTCTGATCTTGAATCTAATCCTGATTATGATCAACTGCAAGAAGCTTTCATTCAAATTCACAAACAGGTTGTGAAATTAGATGCTTTAAATTCAAAGCTTAAAAACAAACTGTCATGGTATGAAAATGCTTTAATTAGATCTGAACAAGAGCTTGAAAATTTGAAAAATTAACATGAAAATCTTCAAAAAAATTTAAACTTCAATAACGCTCATTGTGAAATCTCCCATTCTTTAAAAGTTAGTTGTGAAAGTTGCAAGGTTTTGGAAAAAGAAAATGCTGATTTGAAAAACTCTCTTGCAAAATTCACAAATGGAAATGCAAATTTGAATATCATTTTGGGAAAGCAAAGCATAACATTCCATCAAAATCAAAGGAAAAGTTTTTAATAGGAACCAATCTTTTAGAAAACTTAAAGGCAATTTCATAAAACAAACTACTTGCTTTTATTGTTGTAAGAAAGGACATACAATAAGAAATTGCTATTCTAAGAAATATGGTATTCCAAATGGAGAAATGATTTGGATTAAAAAGAGCCAAAGGCTGAGAACTAACCATCAAGGACCCTTCACATGGGTACCTAAATCAATTTTCTGATTTTGTTGTAGGAATGCTTGAGAGCTAAAAGCTTACTATGGTATCTTGATAGTGGCTGCTCAAGGCATATGACTGAAGATTCTTCAAAATTCGCAAGTCTGAAATTAAAGAATGAAGGATTTATTACATATGATGACAATAACAAAGGGAAGATTCTTGGTCATGGAAATATTGGTAACTCTTCCTCCACAACATTGATTAAAAATGTATTGCTTGTTGAAGGGCTGAAACATAACTTGCTTAGTATAAGCCAACTTAGTGACAAAGGATTTAAAATTGAATTTGATAATACTTGTTATTTAATCTGTGATAAATTGACAAAAAAAATTAGATTCATCGGAAAAAGAATTGACAACATTTACATGCTAGACTTAGAAAATTCAATTACAATTTCTAACACCAAGTGTTTAATAACCAAAGAAAACAATATTTGGCTTTGGCATAGAAGAGCTGCACATATATACATGGATCACTTAAACAAACTTAGTAGAAAGGAGTTGGTAATTGGATTACCTAAACTCAAGTTTAGCAAGGACAAACTATGTGATGCTTGTCGAAAAGGCAAGCAAGTGAAGGCTAGATTTAAAAGCAAAAATCTGATTTCAACTTCTAGACCTTTACAATTAATTCACATGGATTTGTTTGGTCTTTCAAGAACCATGAGTCTAGGAGGGAATTACTATGGGCTGGTTATGGTAGGTGATTATTCAATATTCACTTGGGTTATGTTTTGTAGACAACCAATTTCGTCCGGGGGGCATACAAATAAAGAAATGGACGTCTATTATCAAGGAAAGGAACTCCCAAAGCAGGAAAACAAAAAGACAGGACATTAGAGGGCCGAAAGCCCAAAACAACTAGTTTTAGTGGCCTGGAACTGGCTATTCCAAAATCGGAACGGGCCGCTCCCGAATCTGAAATGGGTCGTTCCTAAATTGGAACGCGCCGTTCCAAGCCACCTAAAAGGCTTAAAGACTCTTGGTTGGAACGGGCCGTTCCAGACCAGAATGGGCCGTTCCAAACCAATCAAAAAGCCTAAAAACTTGGTCTGGAACGGGCCGTTCCTAAGCCAGAACGGGCCGTTCCAAACTGTTAAAAAGGCCTAAAAACGTAGTTTGGAACGGGCCGTTCTAAGCAAGGGAACATAGTGTTAATCTCAACTCCGGAACAGGCCGTTCTCAGTTTAGAACGGGCTGTTCCCAGGTGCGTGATTAACACACAATGTTCGGATCCAGAACGGGCCGTTCCAATTTTGGAATGGGCCGTTCTAGAAACCCTTCTGATGCTTATAAATAGAAAGCTTGGGCACAGTTCTCAAGGCTAAAAAATTGTCCAAAATTCCTTAGAGCTCGAAATTTCTCTCTTTCTCCCTCCTATTGTATTTCTTGAGATTTGTGAGACATTTGTGTAATGTGAAAGGTTGCCACAAAGCACCTAAAATTTCCGTATCGGAAGATTTAACAAAGCTTGCTACGAGGTATTTCAATCAATCTTCTTCTCTCTTTTTTTATTTCTTATTTTTTATAAGTAGTTATAATAAACTCACTGATGTAGATATTTCAAAGTCAATTGTTTAATTTAAATTTCAAGCATGTAAATAGTCATCAATAAAAGGGAATTTAATATTTATATTATTATTGCTTATAATGTTAACTTCGTCATAGGGTACCGATTAAGGGCGTTGTAGAGGTGCTTAATACCTTCCCTACGTGTGACCGACCCCCGAACCCAATTTTGGTTATTAAGGCCATTATTGGACTTTAAAAAACCTTTTATTTTTCCAATGTTTTGAGTAAAACATTGGTGGCGACTCCTAAGAACCTATTTTCAAAACCATTGATTAAGGATTAGTCTGGCGTCCGGGCATTCCTTAATTGATGAGATTTCAAAAGGATGTCTAAACCATAAGTCGCAAGATCAAAAATTTTCGGGTTGCGACAGATGGCGATTTTGCTGGGGACGTTTAAAGAGGGTCAGGCTCATTTAATTGATGAAGTTAATAAAATAAAAATAATAATTTAAATATTTTTTCCCTTTAATTTGTTTGCTTTATTTGTTTGGCTTTAATATCTGTTTGCCTATTTAAATTCTGCATCTGTTTGAATAAAAATAATGGTACACAAACCTTTGCACACAATAGTTCCCCTTACACCCGAGGGCATGAGGGTATTAAACATAGGGAGTGGTTGACGTACGACCGGCCCAAGTTTGGCCTTAGAGCCTGCGAGCCTTGTCGAAAATCACACTCAAGGTGATAACTGGTTACTCTAGCCTGAAATACTGTAACAGACCTTAGAGTTTGCCAGGTGACAGCGTCAGAGATACTGGGTCCCTATAATGGGGGCACCTTGGGGGCCTTAAAACTAGTGAGATTAGAACCGTCCTAGACAATACACTTTTCTTGCAGGGATCACAGACCAAGGATTTGAACGCGACTGTCCGCGAGTGTACATTTGTTTGAGCATATGTGTGTTGCATTTGTTGTGTCCTTTTTTTGCTCATTTCAAATAGAGAGAAATTATAGACAAGTAAAAAGATATCAATAAAAAAAACTAACACTCTTCTGTATACCCTAACTCTAAAGCATCATATAGGATAGTTTGTTTCAGAAAAAAAAAAAACAAAAAATATATAGCAAAAATCATGCATCATAACCTTAGTAAAAAAATGATAAAATTTAGGCAGAAAACAAATATCATGCATCATTTAGTTTAGCATATACATTCATTAGAAATGGAAGACACATAGTATGCAAAGATTTTTGAGAAAGGAGAACATTCTAAAGTACAAGAATCGTGTGCCCTTATACTAAGGAGGCCTACTAGACTTTGAACTCTCGTCATCCTTTCAACAGAAGGCAAAGTCTACATCTTCTCAGACTTCTTCCAATCTAGAAAGATGTCATTCCTCAATTCAAATAGGAGATTATTTGAAAAGGAGGCACGCAAAAAAAAAAGGAAATTGAAGCAAAAAAAAAAAACAAAAAAGAGAGAAAAAGAATTTGCTTCAAAAAACATAGTTTGGGAAGCTAAAGAAAACTCCGCTGATGAACGAGAAATCATGAACTTAGGGAGTTTGAAAATTTATAATAAGCACCCATACACCTCCAATTCATTATTAAATCACTCCAAGCTGCATCTTTGCAAATCAACAAAATCATCAAAGTGCACCGAAAGATCTTGTACAAAGAATGTTTCTCTAAACAAACAAATCAATGAGAATGATATTTGTTGAATTTCTCAATCATCTTTGCATCCTATTTTTCACTTCATATAGATAATATGTCTTCGTGGTAAATAATAAATAAGAATAAAAAGGGAAACCTAACCTGTGCATGTTAACCGGATAATGGAAATTACTGTAATCAAATGCGAACCCGACACATCAAATCGGGGAACACTTATCAGTAATTGGGGGCATCACACGCCCAAATCGACGATTCAAACACCGAGACTTTCCCATGCAAAAACGACAATTTTCGAGATAGGAGGAATGATCAAGAATGGACGAATCATTACTTCTAGGGAATTACAAGACAAAACCCAGTTAAAGAATAAAGGCATTGCATGACAAAAACCTGCTAGGATAAAAACCTGTAAAGGGCGTCCTAGGAAAAAATTAGGGTGAAGAAAAAAGAATCAAAATCCCGATAGGATACATCCTATGCAAAAGTTAGGGACATATAAAAAAAAGAAATGTCTATCTGAGTTGGAATCGAAAGGTGACTCGAGTATTCCCTTTGAAAGCAAGAATTCATAAAGGTTTCACTCCAAATTCAAAACACCGACGTTCAAGCAAGTGGAACAATTTTTTTGAAATTATCAAATCATCCATGACTCTCTAGGGGGCAACCTCGGTTAATTTCTCTATGTACGAATTAAGAACTCAGGGCATGCCCGGGCCTCCGAGCTTTGCTAAAGGGGCACGTGTAAATTGGAAGTACTATTTTAAAATGCCATAACATTGTTTCATTTCTCTTCTCCCTTTAAATATTCACTCTAAGCCTCATCCATTAACCCTTAATAAACAAGATGTATTTACGACAAAGTTGTTACTCAATTATAGCATGGAAAGGATAACAAAAGAACTATCAGGAATCAAAACATTACTGGGTTTAATAAAAATAGGGCGTCCCATACAAACGTTGCAAAAATGAAAGCCTGGTAGAAACCCACTAAGGGGGGCTACTCAAAATTAGGGCAAGATCCGCTAGGGGCTCACAATCGAAAAGGGAAAGCTAGGCAAAAGTAAGGATCAAAAGAAAAATATCTACTAGGAAACACATCTAAAGTAACCTAGGCAAATAACGTTAAAGTAGCGACCTGAGTTGAAAATTGAAAGGCGGCTCAGGAGGGATCATTCAATCAGAGCACAAGCCCAAGTCATCACTCCACTTTCCAAAAAGATTAAAACACAACGATAACTTCCTTGTAGTAAATACGTTTTGTTTAGTAACCCTAAACACCAAAGCCTACCTTGGCAAACCATTCTTCTAAAAAACCCTTTTAGAAAAAATACCCATTCTAACAACCCTTCTGAAAAAATACAAACATCCCCTTTCTTCTTTTCTCTTGACCCTTATGGCATTAAAATGCTATCGAAAAGATACACGGAAAATGCATAGTGAATACTCATAGAGGGAAGGCCGAGACGTCCCCGAAAGGAGTTTGAAGACGCTTGACTATACATCGACTAGATAATCAAGGAGCCACTGAAACCTTGAGTTCAAAATAACATATCCCGGCGATAATCACAAACGGCATGGATAAAAAGGAATCGTCAATATTAACCTTAACGAGCACAGGTTAATTTCCCGACATTAAAAAAAAAACTGAATTGCATGTTTAGTTCTAAACACATGAGCATAAACTGCATCACATGCATATGAGGTAGGGGCATATGGAAGGGCGTTACACAAAAAAAATGGAATAAATAAAAGAATCATTCCTGTCTTGCATTTTCATTGCATCCATGCATCCATGCATTCTACTTGCTATGGGTCAGAAGGAGTCCTCAGGACAAAGCACTCGTAAAAGCAAAATAGCCGAGCATGAGCCAAAGTGGTGTCAAACGGCAACTCCAAGTAATTCTATGTGCCCACTAAGCAAAGACATATCAACAGTGGAATAGAATGGAATCGACCAAACAAGCAAGTCTATAAGCATGAAGAGGCCACCACGCCTTACTTCTTCACTAAATGAAAGATGATCCAAGAGAATGCCAGACTAGGAATGGTTTCCTCACCAAAGCCAGAGTAGCTTCAGAAATAATACTCATTAATAAAGATTCAGCAAATAACATTATCATGGGATAGGATCTCTCCACCAATGATGACAACACAAGATAAAACAGAAAAAAAAAGAAAGCTTCATAAATGTTGAAAAAGCCAAAGCATTTAGAAAAATAGCAGAAAAAGGCAAGCTTCAAACATGAAAGAGCCGAAGCTAAACAAAAATGAAATTCAGAAAAAACTCTATCACAAGCACACGCCTAGAGAGGCATCACAATACTCACATGGCAGGGGCAGCACTAGAATCTTTTTCACCCATTTACTCCTTTGTCCACCATCACAAGGGCACTACCTACCAGCAATCCTCGTCTTCATCAGACGTCCTCCCAAAGAAAGGGGTAATCACATCATCAACATCAACAGGCAACCTGGAAAGGCTAGGCATAATAATACTCAACATTCAGTAGCCAGCCTGGAGAGGCCAGGCATAATAATACTCAGCATTCAGCAAGCAACCTGGAGAGACCAGGCATAACAATAGTCACCATTCAACAGGCAGCTTGGAGAGGCCAGGCATAACAATACTCACCGCTCAGCAGGCAGCCTAGAGAGGTCAGACATAATAATACTCACCATTCAGCAGGCAGCCTGGAGAGGCCAGGTATAATAATACTCACCGTTTAGCAGGCAGCCTAGAGAGGCCAACCATAATAATAATCCCTCTTAAACAAGATACAAATGAAGGGACACACTATCACAATAAAAACAATGGAGAATCTACTCGAAGACTGAAGATTAGGTGTATAATTTGTCACCCTTGTTACCCCATAGAGTATGCAACCTAACACTCAGCTACTGTAAAAGGTAATGATACGAGCAAATACATCTATCCAAGGGAAGCAATGTAGAAGCATCACACAAAGAGATAAGGAGAAGACCCGAAAAAAATGTCTATGTCTTTACTTTCCTTTGGAAAAGAAACACATAGCTATTCCAAAGGACAAGTAAAGAGGGGTAGCTGTTGATGGAAGCACTTGGAGAAGAAAGTTGATTCTTCAAGTTTTCCATGCAAGGACTGAAGAAACTCTTGAGGTTGAACTCCTTGAGGTGGCGGAAACACCTTGGAGGATTATCCAATGGTGGAGAAGCAATGGAATTGGTTCGGTTACTTCCTAGCTTGTGAACGAAGTTTGAGGAACCAAGGCAAAGGTTGAGAACCTTTGGTGAGAACCTTAGAGAGAAAATTCTCTTTGGTTTTAGGAGAGACTTTTGGGAGAGAAATCTGAAGTTTTATTTCTCAAATGTTCAAAAGTGATTACAAGTGAAGAAAATACAAATATATAGGGAGAGGTAGCTTATAGTGTAAGCTAACCTTAACCATGGTTCACTACGAACCATGGTAAGGTGTAGCTAACCATCTATGGTTTCTAAAACTTGTAGCAGAAGCTAACCTTGACCATGGTTCACTTAAGAACCATGGTGAGGTCAGCCTAACCTACGAAGGTTTAGAAACTTGGAAGGAAAGCTTCAAAGCTTGAAGAAAGAACTAGTCAATTTCGGCCAAGAACTAAGACATAAGCTAGGCGGCCAAGGCTCCAAAATGCTCCATGATTTATTTTGAAATTCTTTGATTTGGTTTAGTTAGGTTCATCATATGATGATGAGACCTAGCTAAATCAAATCTATGAAAAATTAGGAGCAAAATGAGTCTAATATGCAAAATTTTGCCTAGGCCTAGTTCTAGTCCAATTACTAGTCACACCCTAAAGCATTGCTAAATGCCACCCCTTTTTCCCAACTGAAAAAATATAAAATGAATGTATCATCAAAGGAGGTTAAATGGAGTTAAACTCTCGAAGTAACCCACCCTAAAAACAATATACAATCACTAATAAAAGCAAGTAAAGTGCCTCACAAATACAAAGGCAAAAATAAGCCCATACAAAGAAACTACTATATGTACAAACATATGAAAAGGTCTTTAAGATCATCCCATTCCTCTTGGTTCTTTTAAGATATCACCTCTTGGATTCCTTGGCCTTGGCCATAGTCTATCAGCTGTAGACACCCAATTTTGTCTGGGGGGCATACAAACAAAGAAATGAACGTCTATTATCAAGGAAAGGAACTCCCAAAGCAGGAAAACAACAAGACAGGAAATCAGAGGGCCGAAAACCCAAAACAACTAGTTTTAGTGGCCTGGAACGGGCTGTTCCAAAACTGGAACAGGACGTTCCCGAATCTGGAACAGGTCGTTCCCAAATTGGAACGGGCCGTTCCGAGCCACCGAAAAGGCTTAAAGACTCTTGGTTGGAACGGGTCATTCTAGACCAGAACGGGCTGTTCCAAACCCATCAAAAAGCCTAAAAACTTGGTCTGGAACGGGCCTTTCGTAAACCAGAACGGGCCATTCTAAACTGTTAAAAAGGCCTAAAATCCTAGTTTGGAACGGGCCGTTCTAAGCAAGGGAACATCGTGTTAATCTCAACTCCGGAACGGGCCGTTCTCAGTTTAGAACGGGTCGTTCCTAGGTGCATGATTAACACACAACGTTCGGATCCAGAACGGGTCGTTCTGGTTTTGGAAAGGGTCGTTCTTGAAACCCTTCTGATGCCTATAAATAGACAGCTTGGGCACAGTTCTCAAGGCTCAAAAATTTCGTCCAAAATTCCTTAGAGCTTGAAATTTCTCTCTTTCTCCCTCCTATTGTATTTCTTGATATTTGTGAGACATTTGTGTAGTGTGAAAGGTTGCCACAAAGCACCTAAAATTTTCATATCGGAAGATTTAACAAAGCTTGCTACGAGGTATTTCAATCAATCTTCTTCTTTCTTTTTTTATTTCTTATTTTTTATAAGTAGTTATAATAAACTCAATGATGTAGATATTTCAGAGTCAATTGTTTAATTTAAATTTCAAGCATGTAAATAGTCATCAATAAAAGGGGATTTAATATTTATATTATTATTGCTTATAATGTTAACTTCGTCATAGGGGTGCTTAATACCTTCCCTATATGTAACCGACCCCTGAACCCAATTTTGGTTATTAAGGCCATTATTGGACTTTAAAAAACCTTTTCTTTTTCCAATGTTTTGAGTAAAACATTGGTGGCGACTCCTAAGAACCTATTTTCAAAACCATTGATTAAGGATTAGTCTGGCGTCCGGACATTCCTTAATTGATGAGATTTTCAAAAGGATGTCTAAACCATAAGTCGCAAGATCGAAAATTTTTGGGTTGCGACATGTTTCTTGCAAATAAGAGTGAAGCTTTCAATGCTTTTAAGAAATTTGCTAAGTTTGTTCAAAATGAGAAAAACACAAATATCACCTTAATTAGAAGTGATCATGGAGGTGAATTCCAAAATGTTTTGTTCCAAAATCTGTGAAGAACATGGAATTAGTCATAATTTTTCAGCACCTAGGACACCTCAACAAAATGGGATTATGGAATGGAAAAATAGGTCTCTTGAGGAATTAGCTAGGACTATGTTAAATGAGACTAAACTACCTAAATACTTTTGGGCTGATGCGATTAACATAACATGTCATGTGTTAAATAAGGTTCTAATTAGGCCTATTCTAAAAAGAACACCGTATGAGATTTATAATGGAAGGAAGCCTGATATCTCATACTTTAGAGTATTTGGTTGTAAATGTCAAGTGAACAATTTCCTGAGGAATGGAAAACTTCTAAGGACTTATCAATTGAAAATATAATTGGAAACATTGGTAAAATAGTGACAACTAGAAGATCCATCAAGAAATTTGTAACACTATGGCTTTTGTTTCACAAGTTGAACCCAAAATAATAGATGAAGCACTACATGATAAACATTGGTTAATGGCTATGCAAGAGGAACTAAACCAATTTGAAAGAAATAAAGTTTGGGAATTAGTGCCATTACCAAGTGATTATCCAATTATTGGAACTAAATGGGTTTTTAGGAATAAACTTGATGAATCTGGAATCATTATAAGAAATAAGGCAAGGTTAGTGGCTAAGGGGTATAATCAAGAAGAAGGATTTGATTATGATGAGACTTTTGCCCCTGTAGCAAGAATAGAAGCCATTAGATTTCTGCTTGCTTATGCTTCAATAATGAACTTCAAGCTATACCAAATGGATGTAAAGAGTTTCTAAATGGTTTCATACAAGAAGAAGTTTATGTAGAGCAACCACCTGATTTTTTTGATTTTAGATATCCAAATCATGTGTATAAACTTAAAAATGCACTTTATGGCTTCAAACAAGCTCCAAGATCATGGTATGATAGGCTGAGCAAATTTTTGATTGAGAATGACTATGTTAGAGGTAAAGTAGATAATACATTGTTTGTGAAGAAATTTAAGAATGATACAATGTATGTTCAAATCTATGTGGGTGACATTGTCTTTGGATCTACTAATCTATCTCTATGTAAAGAATTTGCTAAGACCATGCAAGGTGAATTTGAGATGTCCATGATGGGAGAGCTTACATTTTTCTTGGGGTTGCAAATCAAACAAATGAATGATGGAATCTTTATAAGTCAAAACAAGTATTGCAATTAATTATTGAAAAAGTCTGGTATAGAAGGGTCTAAGGAGGCTATAACACCAATATCAAACTCATGCAATCTTGACTTGGATGAGAAAGGGATAGCTATTGATAACTTAAATTACAGAGGTATCATTGAATCACTTCTATATTTGACAGCTAGTAGACCTGATATAATGTTTACTGTGTGCTTGTGTGCAAGATTTTAAGCAAATCCAAAAGAGTCTCATATGAAATCTTTGAAAAGAATTCTTAAATATCTAAGAGGAACAACAAATGTAGGACTATGGTATCCAAAAGAAGTCTCACTTAGTCTGATATGATATTCGGATTCAGACTATGCTGGGTGTAGAGTTGATAGGAAGAGTACAAGTGGTACTTGTCACCTACTTGGAAGTTCACTTGTCTCATGGCATAGCAAAAAGCAAGCATGTGTTGCTTTAAGTACAACTGAGGCTGAATACATAGTCGCTGGTAACTGTTGTGCACAAAAATCCTCTGGATGAAACAACAATTAAAAGATTATGGAACTGAATTGAACAAAATTCCTTTAAGATGTGATAACACAAGTGCAATCAATCTCACAAAAAATCCAATCTTACACTCTAGGACAAAGCATATAGAAATAAGACATCATTTTTAAGAGATCATGTTCAAAAGAATGATTGTGTAGTAGAGTTTTTTGAGACAAATAAACAATTAGCTAATATATTTACAAAACCTCTACCAAAAGAAAGATTTAATCAATTGAGAATTGAACTAGGAATTATCAATGAGTCTTGTTTGAATTGATTGTGAATGTGCACTTGAGTGTGTTTGTTTGAATAAAACTTAATTGATGTGTGTATAGAACATTGAAATGTGGTGTTAAAAGAGTGTTTTCAAGAGTTGAAATGGATGAGAAATGGTTTAAAAGGTCTAAAGTAAGTGAAACAAAACTTTTATGAAATAATCGATTATTGTAAAATTTAATCGATTATTGTAATTAAGACTAGGCAAATAATCGATTATTCGGGAAATAATCGATTATCTGGGAAGAAGTAGAATTCCATAAGTCTCTGGAATAATCGATTATTTGGTAAATAATCGATAATCCGGGAAGGATTGAAAGAGTAAACCTCTAGAACAATCGATTATTCTGGAAATAATCGATTATCTGGGAGCAAAAATGAGACATGAGTCTCTGGAATAATCAATTATTCAAAAAATAATCGATTATTTAGTGCAGATAGGGTTTTTAGACTGATTTTACTGATACAAATAATCGATTATTTGTATAGATAATCCATTATTTGCGCGACCCTTGGTTTTCTAGACGATTTTTGAACTGTTTTATTCGTGCCAACTCCCAACCTCCCACTTTCCTTCATAAGTGGCACCTCTCTTCTACCTAATCCGGTGTCTAGGGCTTTAAAATCACTTAACCCTCTTATTTTCTATAAAACCCATCCATTCTCTCAAGTTTAACACACAAACCCTAACCCTAAGCATTCATCTTAATCTTCTCTTCTCCAAATCAAGAACCCATCTTTAATCACAAGATGACCTCATCTTCTAAGAGAATTAAGAAGCTTGAAGTCAGGGGAAGCAAAAGACCTCTGCCCACAGGAGCTGAGCAATTGATCTCCAAATGGTTTGCTTACAAAGAAACCTAAGACTACTACTTTGAGTGGTATGCAGGTAGGAGAATCATTCCTCCGAAGACTTTGAAGTTGGAATGGTTCAAGAGTGAGGGTTTCAGTTTTCCTCCTCTCTTGGAGCATCAAGAGCTTGGAAAGTTCTTGGAGTTAGAAAGTTCGTATTACCTGGAACTTATTAGGCTATTTTTGTGCTTTGCCTCAAGTAATGAGGGAATACTGCAATCAGTGGTGAAAGGGAAGCTTATAAAGCTTGATGGACCAACCTTAAAATAAGTGGCTGGGCTAAGTGGAATAGGAAGTATGAAGCCCCAACCCTTCAATTTTGGTGACTTTGAAGAGCTGACAACCTTTCGGGATTTTCAAAGAAATTCGGAGACCACAAATTACAACAAATTCTTGGCTAGAGGTATGAAGAAAAACTCTAGGTTGATTTCTTTCATAATAGCTTGGATGCTTAAACCTAGGCTTCATAATCTTGCTCAAATGTCTAGAGATGATATTTTTTTATGCATGTAATTAAGAAAAAGGAAAAGATAGACTAGGTATCTGTTGTGAATGATTGTATCTGGAAGGCTAGGAGAAAGGAGGATGGTACTATACCCTATGCTTTATTGTTGTTTAGAATTTTTGAGAAGGCCGGAGTGGATCTTCAAGGGGTGAAAAAGATAATTCTCCATGCCTCAAATAAGATTGAAAAATCTTCTTTGCATCATATGGGGATGCTAAAATAAGAAGATAAATGGGTGTTCAAAGGTGATGTTCCTCCAACACCAGAACCAGCGACGGACGAAGATGGGGTTCCATCTCATGATGAGGAACTACCACCACAAGTGGAGCCTGAACCAGTGCAAGAGCAAGAATCGAAACCTAAAGCATTTTCTCTGTTTGAACATATTATGATCAATAAGCTTGATGCTGTCATGGAAATGTCAAGGAAGCATGAGTCATATTATTCTAGCATTCTTGATCGGTTTGATAACATTGATCATGGGATTGCAAGGATTAAGGCTCAACTTGGAATGCAAGAGGATTCGGAGTGATGCGTTTAGGAGTTTTAGATGTTCTAGTTTTAGTTTTAAAATTTCTTGTTCAAAATTTCAATTTGGTTGTAATGATTTTAATTTTTGA
This sequence comes from Cajanus cajan, assembly GCF_000230855.2. NCBI lineage: Eukaryota > Viridiplantae > Streptophyta > Magnoliopsida > Fabales > Fabaceae > Cajanus > Cajanus cajan. The sequence goes on from NC_138518.1 coordinate 21,496,541, forward strand.
ACATTTGAATTTGGTTTTATCTTGGTTATTTTGGTTTGAACAATGGTATTTCTGAAGCAATTTAAATTTGGTGATGTTTCTTATATTGTGTTGTTTGGTATGAATTCAACATGGTTACATTGATCTGAATTTTGATATTACCATATTGTGGTTTGAGCATTGGTATGTATTTTTTATTAAGTTGATGCACATTTGTTAATGTTTGCTGGTGAATTAGAAATTATTCTTATGAGAATGTGGATGGTGAAATGTGTTTGAAATAAAATTGTGTTAATATGGTATCAAATTCTCTGATACAAATTCTGGTATTATTTTGGATAGATTGGAACAATGCCTATGATAAAGATGCTTGACTGATTTCTTGTTATCAATTTAGTCTTATGGCATTGATCTTGGGCAAGTGACTCTTGTGCATGGATCTATACATGTGCAATCTGCAAAATTTATTTCTCTATGCTTGGACATATATATATATATATATATATATATATATATATATATATATATATATATATATATATATATACCTGTTTGTTTTTGATGTTGTCCAAAGGGGGAGAAAGGTTTGAGTTGTTTTGCAGGTCTAAATATGAACAAGGCATAATAAGCTACTCATATCTAACAATGTGGAATGCTGGTTTGCAAAACATATTAGTTTATCATCATCAAAAAGGGAAGATTGTTGAGATTCATGGAGTAGTGAATCAACTCAGCCTCGGAGTATGAGAATTTTGATGATAACAAAGGATGGATTCTAAAAGTTGAGGCTGACCAAGGACACAAACCAGTCAAGAAGAAGATATGAATATCATGATGTGTAATATGAGTAGCTTATAAGTTCTTATGTGTTGTATTGTTTTGATTAGCTTATTTTGCATGTGTATGCTTTGTGCATGAGTTAATTTTAATCTAAATTGACTAAGAGTAAGTATGATGATGATTTAAAATACTTGGAAAGATTTTTGAAGTATATGCTAGAAAAGAATGGCTCAATCCAAAAGCGGGGGTGAATTGGATTCTATGACACTTAAAATTTTTTTCTAGAGTTCTAAGGATCTTTATTTCAGCTTAAAATTTTCTAATATGAATTCTCAAAGAAGTTCCTTGAAAGACTTTCTATTGGGAATGAGTCATATATGCTTTCTTGATTAATCTTGATAAAGTTCAATGCTAAGAGCAGTTAATATCCAACATTTTGATTTAGTTTAAAGCAATGTTTTGCATACAAACATATTAATCAAGATTATTCACTTTAACACTCAACCAAGATATTGCTCAAAGTAAAAGATAAGGGTGAGAGAGAAGAATGCACAAGTCTTTTATCTTGGTTCAACCACTCCACATGTGACCTACATCTAGTCCTCAATCATAACCTGATCAAGATTTGTTCCACTATCTCAATGAAGAAGTTTTACAAGCATACAACACATGCATATACTCCTACATTCAAGATAACCACTTTCTTGACCCCAAGAAAACACTTCTTGTAGAAACTCACTACAAGAATTCTTTACCACTTGAGACACCTAATCAAGATTTCCCTTACACAATACAAAGAATTAAAGGAACGAATTCACTTGGAAGCTGAACAGATCAGACTGTCAATTCCAAAAGCAAATCTCAATCTTTCTTTCCCAAGAATGTAATGATGATGATGATCTCTTTCAAAGCATTCCAAAATATTTTACTTCTTAGTTTCACAAAGAAAACACTCCAAGAAGGTCACAAAGACTTCACAACAACATTTTTCTCTTTTTGATTCTCAACTCATTGTCTGTTCTAAAGTTTCAAAGTGTGAAAACTATTTACAAAATTTTCAGAACCAGATAATCGATTATTTTAAGGGATAATCGATTATTTTTTTTCTTTATGATTTCTGGATTCACTCAAGAACAGAATAATCGATTATTTTGTAGGATAATCGATTATTCTAGAGAGTGCTTCCTAGAATAATCAATTATTTCACAAATAATCAATTATTACAGCAAGGCTTCCTTTCAACTGTTGTTGGAATAATCAATTACATTTAATTATAATCGATTATTTTGAGTTAGTTTTCAAAAACTCAGTTTTATATCTCAAAAAAATCTTTCCAAGTATTTAAATCATCATCATACTCACTCTCAGTCAATTTAGATTAAGATTAACTCATGCACAAAGCACACACATGCAAAATAAGCTAATCAAACTAATACAACTTATAAGATCTTATACACTATTCCTATTACACATCATAATAGCCATATCTTCTTCTTGACTTGTTTTTGACTTGTTGATGTCCTTGGTCAGCTTTGATTCTCAGAATCCACCTTTTGTTATCATCAAAACTTTCATACTCCAAGTTTGAGTTGATTCACTACTCCATGAATCTCAACAATCTCTCTGATGGAAGCCGTATCCGGTCAAATAAAAATAATTAAATGCAGTACTAGGAAGTGACTCCTAGGTCGTCTCCCAAGGACCATTTTTCTTTTTCAAAGGCTTAAACACGAAGGGGGCGTTTGGTTCAGATTTTTTTGTTTATAACACAATAAAAAGCAGATAACACAGCAAGTACAATAGATTGGCTCCTTGTTCGGATTGTAACTCTCTTATCCTTGGTTCACAATAAGATTACTCTATTAACCACTTAATCCTTGTTCCATGCCAGTTAACCAACTAAGCAAAGATTAACTCAAGATTTCCCTACACGAATTAAGCAAACGTATACAACATCAACCTCTTCACATATTAAGCAACTGTGGCATTGAGCACAGCCCATTAAGCATGGACACGTTGATACAGAGGTTAAATGAAAAATGACCAAGTAGAACAGAGATATACAAACATACCCAACCTCAAACAGAGATTACAATCCATAACTAGAAGCCAACCCCAAGGGTTTTAGCTTTCCATTCAACAGAAATGAAAACGAAAATGCAAGGAAGAAGGAAAACGAAAATGAAAGGAAGAAGGAGAAGAAAATGAAATTAAAAATCTGTATTCTTTCAACAAAAATGTAGTCTCAAAATACAACTAGCAAAACCAACGTGACTGGGAGCAAAAAAAAGTGAAGAAAAATGGAGAGTAGAAAAACAAAGAGGAAGCAAAACGTAAAGAACAAAATGGAGGCTCCCATCAAACGTGGTCACATCAGAATATTCATGTTAGTGGCTGCCAAGACAGCCCTAACCTACATGACCTAAAACAAAATTGGGCCCCCATCTGGATGTGTCTGGCCCGAAAATGAATAATACAAGGTTAACAAAAATGTAAGTATGTTGCTGATGTGGCGCTGACATGGAAGATAATGTGGCAGCTCTTTTTGAAGTCCAGAAATTAATTCCAAGCCCAGATAATTATTAAACTACCCTGAAAATAAAAATTGGAATAATTAGATTCAGAAAATTCAAATTAGTTCAAATATGAATTACCAGTCCAATTAAAGCCCAAACAGAAAATAGTGCAGAATATCAACAATTAAGCACAAATCAGAGATTAAAATAAGTACAGAAAGAGAAAATAAGGGAAAATAATGACTCATCACTCCCCGTTTTTGAAGATGACAAACCATACAAGACATTTTGTTTTGCAAACCAGCATTTCACATTTTTAGATATAAGCTTTGTTCCTGCAAAACAAACTCAAAAACCTTTCTCCCCCTTTGGACATCATCAAAAACAAACATATGGATATATATGTCCAGATTACACATGTAATGATTTATGCACAAGAATCATTAGCTCAAAATCAATGCCACAAGACCAACTTAATATCAAGAAATTAGTCAAGCAATATCAGTATAGGCATTGTTCCAATTAATCCAAATTAATATCAGAATTTGTATCAGGGAATTTGATATCACATTCACACAATTGTATTTCAAACACAATATCTCAGCCACATGATACATCAGCTATAATAAGCATCACTCCAAATATACCAGCTAACATCAACATATATGCATCACTACTTGCACACATCAATGTGCAAACCAGAATATAGAATTATCAATCATCCAAATCAATTTTACCATAACCAAATCATTCCAAACACAATATAATCACTATGAAATTCATAATGCACCAGAATTTAAATTTTTCAAATCAAGATAAAACCAAGATAAGAAAATTGTTCAGGAATTAACATGATTAAAACCCAAATGAAATTTAAAACCAGAAATTTAAAACTAAAACTTCTAAAAACAGAACACTAAAGCTCCTAAAACCATCACTCCGAGTCCTCTTGCATTCCAAGCTAAGCCTTAATCCGTGCAATCTCATGATCAAGGTTATCAAACCGATCAAGAATGCCAGAATAATATGACTCGTGCTTCCCTGACATCTCCATTACTGCATCAAGCTTGTTAATCATAATTTGTTTAAACGGAGAAAATGCTTTAGGCTCCGATTCTTGCTCTTGTTCAGGTTCAATTTCCAGTTGCGGTGGCTGGTCCTCATCATGAGATGGAACACCATCTTTATCTGTTGCTGGTTCCGGTGTTGGAGGAACGTCTCCTTTGAATACCCATTTATCTTCTTGTTTCAGCATCCCCATATAATGCAAAGAAGATTTTTCAATTTTGCTCGAGGCATGGAGAATTATCTTTTTCTCCCCTTTAAGATCCACACCAGCTTTCTCAAAAATACTAGATAGTAATAAAGCATATGGTATTGGACCATCCTGCTTTCTCCTAACTTTTCAAATACAATCATTCACCACAGACACCCAATCTATCTTAATCTTTTTCTTAATAACATGCATAAGCAAAATGTCATCTCTAGACATTTGAGCATGATTATGAAGTCTAGGCTTAAGCATCCAAGCTATAATAAAAGAAATCAACCTAGAATTTTTCTTCATACCTCCAGCCAGAAATTTGGTATAATTTGTGGTCTCCGGGTTCCTTTGACAATCTCTAAAATTCGTCAACTCTTCAAAGTCACCAAAATTGAAGGGTAGGGGCTTCATACTTCCGTCTCCGCTCTGCCCAGCCGCTTCCTTCAATGTTGGACCATCAAGCTTTATGAGCTTGCTCTTCACCACAGATTGCATTATCCCTTCATTGCTTGAGGCAAAACATAAGAACATCCTAATAAGCTCAGGGTAATACGGTCCTTCTAACTCTAAGAACTTCCCAAGTTCCTGATGCTCCAAGAGAGGAGGAAAACTAAAACCCTCATTCTTGAACCATTCCAGCTTCAAAGTCTTAGGAGGAATGATTCTCCTACCCGCATACCACTCAAAATAGTAGTCTTGGGTATTTTTGTCAGCAAAGCACTTGGAGATTAGTTGCTCAGCTCCTGTGGGCAGAGGTCTTTTGCTCCCCTTAACTTCAAGCTTCTTGGGTCTCTTGGAAGATGAGGCCATTTTGAGGTTAAAGGTGGGTTCTTTGTTGGAGATGAAAAAGATGAAGAAGAAAGTGTGATAGAGGGGTTAGGGTTTGTGTGAGAGTTGAGAGAATGTATGGATATTTGTAAAATAAGAAGGTTTAGGTGTTATAAAAGCCCTAGCACCGGATTGGGTAGAGGAGAGGTGCCACTGATGAAGAGAAGTGGGAGGTTGGGGGTTGGCGCGAATAAAACCATTCAAAAACTGTCTGGAAAACCAAGGGTCGCGCAAATAATTAATTATCTATACAAATAATCGATTATTTGTATTAGTAAAATCTTTTGAAAAACCCTTTTTGCACTAAATAATCGATTATTTTTTGAATAATCGATTATTCCAGAGGGTCATTTCCTCTCACTTTCCCAGATAATCGATTATTGCCCAAATAATCGAAAGGCTCCATATTTTCTTATTACCCAGATAATCGATTATTTCCCAAATAATCGATTATTCCAGAGACTTCTAGAATTCCTCTTCTCCTAGATAATCGATTTTCTTCCAAATAATCAATTATTTCCCTAAGCTTACTTACAATAATCGATTAAATTTTATAATAATCGATTATTTCAGATAAGTTTTACTTCTCTTATTTCTAAACTTTTTAAACCACTCTTTTATGCTTCATATTTCAGTGTTTTACACATACATCAACCAAGTTTCAATCAAGCAATCAAACTCAAGTGCACATTCACAATCAATTCAAACAAGACTCATTGATAATTCCTAGTTCAATTCTCAATTGATTAAATCTTTCTCTTGGTAGAGGTTTTGTAAATATATCAGCTAATTGTTTATTTATTTCAACAAACTCTACAACAAAATCATTCTTCTGAACATGATCTCTTAAAAAATGATGCCTTATTTCTATATGTTTTTTCCTAGAGTGCAAAATTGGATTTTTGATTAGATTTATTGCACTTGTGTTATCACATCTCAAAGGAATTTTGTTCAACTCAGTTCCATAATCTCTTAGATGTTGTTTCATCCAGAGAATTTGTGCACAACAACTTCCAGCGGCTATATATTCAGCCTCAGCTGTACTCAAAGCAACACATGCTTTCTTTTTACTATGCCATGAGACAAATGCACTTCCAAGTAGGTGACAAGTACCACTTGTGCTTTTCCTATCAAGTCTACACCCAACATAATCTAAATTAGAATAACCTATCAGACTTAGTGAGACTCCCTTTGGATACCATAAACCTACATTAGTTGTTCCTCTTAGATATTTAAGAATTCTTTTTACAGATTTCATGTGAGACTCTTTTTGATTTGCCTAAAATCTTGCACACAAGCACACAGTAAACATTATATCAGGTCTACTAGCTTTCAAATATAAAAGTGATCCAATGATACCTCTATATTTTGAGTTGTCAACAGCTATCCCTTTCTCATCCAAGTCAAGATTGCATGAGTTTAATATTAGTGTTGCAGCCTCCTTACACCCTTCCATACCAAACTTCTTCAATAGTTCACTGTAATACTTGCTTTGAGTTATAAAGATTCCATCACTCATTTGTTTGATTTGCAACCCCAAGAAAAATGTAAGCTCCCCCATGATTGACATTTCAAATTCACCTTGCATGGTCTTAGCAAATTCTTTGCATAGAGAGATATTAGTAGATCCAAAAACAATGTCATCCACATAGATTTGAACATACATTGTATCATTTTTAAACTTCTTCACAAACAATGTATTATCTACTTTACCTCTAACATAGTCATTCTCAATCAAAAATTTGCTCATCCTATCATACCATGATCTTCGAGCTTGTTTCAAGCCATAGAGTGCCTTTTTAAGTTTGTACACATGATTAGGATACTTAAAATCAATAAAACCTGGTGGTTGCTCCACATACACTTTTTATTTTGTTAAACCATTTAGAAAAGAACTTTTCACATCCATTTGGCAAAGCTTGAAATTCATTATTGAGGCATAAGCAAGAAGTAATCTAATGGCTTCTATCCTTGCTACAGGGGCAAAAGTCTCATCATAATCAATTCCCTCTTCTTGATTATACCCCTTAGCCACTAACCTTGCCTTATTTCTTATAATGATTCCAGATTCATCAAGCTTATTCCTAAAAACCCATTTGGTTTCAATAATTGGATAATCACTTGGTAATGGCACTAAATCCCAAACTTCATTTCTTTCAAATTGGTTTAGTTCCTCTTGCATCGCCATTAACCAATGTTCATCATGTAGTGCCTCATCTACTATTTTGGGTTCAACTTGTGAAACAAAAGCCATAGTATTACAAATATTCTTGATGGATCTTCTAGTTGAAACTCTTTTACCAATATTTCCAATTATGTTTTCCATTCCTTAGGCAATTTTTCACTTTTATTTTTAGTGGTTTCAATTGATTCATTTTCTTTAGGCTTTTCACTAGGTTCACTTTCTAATGGCGGTTGATCAAGCAAATCAGTCAAGTCCTCTATTTCAGTTTGCTTTGTTTCTTGCTTGTTAGTCTCATCAAACACAACATGAACTAATTCTTCAACTATTAGAGTTCTCTTTTTATATACTCTATAGGTTTTGCTATTTGTGGAATAGCCTAAGAAAATTGCTTCATCAGCTTTTGCATCAAATTTTCCAAGTTGTTCTTTACCATTGTTCAGCATAAAACACTTACACCCAAATACTCTAAAGTATGAGATATTAGGCTTCTTTCCATTATAAATCTCATAGGGTGTTCTCTTTAGAATAGGCATAATTAGAACCTTATTTAACACATGAAAAGTTGTGTTAATTGCATCAGCCCAAAAATATTTAGGTAGTTTGGTCTCATTCAATATAGTCCTAGCTAATTCCTCAAGAGACCTATTTTTCCTTTCCACAACCCCATTCTGTTAAGGTGTCCCAGGTGCTGAAAAATTGTGATTAATACCATGCTCCTCACAGAATTTTTGGAACAAATTTTTTTGGAATTCACCTCCATAATCACTTCTAATTGAGGTGATGTTTGTGTTCTTTTCATTTTGAACAAGCTTAGCAAATTTCTTAAGAGCATTAAAAGCTTCACTTTTATTTGCAAGAAACATAACCCAAGTGAATCTTGAATAGTCATCTACTATAACTAGCCCATAGTAATTCCCACCTAGACTCATGGTTCTTGAAGGACCAAACAAATCCATGTGAATTAATTGTAAAGGTCTAGAAGTTGAAATCTGATTTTTTCTTTTAAAGCTAGCCTTCACTTGCTTTCCCTTTTGACAAGCATCACATAGTTTGTCCTTACTAAACTTGAGTTTAGGTAATCCTATCACTAACTCCTTTCTACTAAGTTTGTTTAAGTGATCCATGTGTATATGTGCAGCTCTTTTATGCCAAAGCCAAATATTGTCTTCTTTGGTTATTATACACTTGGTGTTAGAAATTGCAATTGAGTGTTCTAAATCTAGCATGTAAATGTTGTCAATTCTTTTTCGAGTGAATCTAATTTCTTTTGTCAATTTATCACAGATCAAGCAACAAGTGTTATCAAATTCAATTTTAAAACCATTGTCACTAAGTTGGCTTATACTAAGCAAGTTATGTTTCAGCCCTTCAACAAGCAATACATTTTCAATCAATGTTTAGGAGGAAGGGTTACCAATATTTCCATGACCAAGAATCTTCCCTTTGTTGTTGTCACCATAAGTAACAAATCCTTCATTCTTTAACTTCAGACTTGAGAATTTTGAAGGATCTCCATTCATATGGCTTGAGCAGCCACTATCAAGATACCATAATAAGTTTTTGGCTCTCAAGCATTCCTACAACAAAATCAGAAAATTGATTTAGGTACCCATGTGAAGGTGATGGAAATCTAATCCCCAAGGATCCCTTTGGAAGAGGTAAGACCAAGAAGGGTGAAGGTTGATCTAAGGAGTCTCCATTGTACATACTTGTATAGTTGATTTCTTGTACCTTGTATATAGTAGATACTTGTATAGGTGTATTTTTGCCTTTGTATTTGAGAGGCACTTTATTTCTTTTTAGTAGCTATTGTATATTGTTTCTAGGGTAGGTTACTTGGGCACTTTGACTCCATTTAACCTAACCTAGAAATACACTCTTTTCTTAGTTTTCTAGTAGTAGGATTGGGAGTGGCATTAGCAAGCTAGAGAGTGCCATTAGCAAGCTAGAGAGTGTTAATAGCAATTTAGCCAAAAGGTGGTCCTAGGCTAAAATTTACATATTGGACTCATTTTACTCCTAATTTTTCATAGATTTGATTTAGCTAGGTTCCATTCACATTAGATGAACCTAACTAAACCAAATTATCAATTTCAAAACCGGTTGGAGTAAATTAAAGTCCAAAGAGCCACCCACCTAGATGTGTTCACACCTGTGTTCACACTTGGCCGAATAGCTTGGTTCTTCTCAAGCTTGGAAGCTTGAAGCACAAGCTTCTCCTTAGCTAGCTTACCAAGCAAGCTAAGTGAGAAGCTTGCTCTCCAAGCCTCTAGACCATGGGTGGTTAGCTAGACCTTACCATGGTTCCTAGTGAACCATGGTTAAGACTAGCTTACTCTCCAAGCTTCCTACTCCTATATTTTCGTTTTTCCTTCTTTGTAAAACACTTTTGGATGTATTGAGATTTCATATTCTGAAAAGTGTTCAGAGTTCTCTCTTCTAAAAGTCCCTAAACCTCTTTGATATTCATCCAATTCTCTTATCCCTTCATAGAAGAGTGTGGTGAGAATTGAAGGGGCTTATCTCTTCATCAAGGAGTGGCGCCTCTTGGGAGTGTTCTCCACCAAACCGTGGTGGTTCTAAGGTCTCCTCCTCCATTGGAGACCTTAGCCAAGCTTAGGAAGGATCAAGGAGACGAAGATCTAGGGGAGAAACTTGAAGAGGATTCACATCAATCCGGATTCTCCAAGCAAGTTTCCATCAGAAGGGTCCTTGATGGTTAGTTCTCAGCGTTTGACTCTTTTTAATCCAGATCATTTCTTCATTTGGAACACCATATTTTCTAGAGTAGCAATTCCTTATTGTATAACTTTTCTTACAACAATAAAAGCAAGTAGTTTTTTTTAATGAAATTAGCTTTGTATATTCTAAAAAATTGGTTTTTATTAAAAACTCTTTCCTTTGATTTTAATGGCATGTTCATGCTTTGATTAAAACCAAGTCCACTTCTATCAAAAGCATGTCTTTGCTTTCCCAAAATGATATTCAAATTTGCATTTCCATTTGTGAACTTTGCAAGAGTGTTTTTCAAATCAACATTTTCTTTTTCCAAAACCTTGCAATTTTCACAATTAGTTTTTGAAGAAGGGGAGGTTTCACAATGAGCTTCATTAAAGTTCAAAATAGTTTGAAGATTGTCATGCTCATTTTTCAAATTTTAAAGCTCTTGTTTAGCTCTAATTAGAGTATTTTCATACCATGACAGCTTGTTTTTAAGCTTTGAATTTAGAGCATCTAATTTCCCAACCTCTTTGTGAATTTGAATGAAAGCTTCTTGAAGTTGATCATAATCCGGATTAGATTCAAGATCAGAATCACTTACTATTGTGTCTTGATCAGCTCCAGCCATCAAACATAAGTTGTTTTCTTCAAATTCATATTCATCACTTGTTATGCTTGAGTCATTGTCTTCCCAAGCAATGTAGGCTGTTTTTCCTTTGAAATTTTTCTTCACTTTCTTTTCCACTTGTTGCTTCTTTAAAAGGTTTGGACATTCAGCTTTTATGTGTCCTAGTTTTCCACACTCAAAATAATTGTAAGAGGATGTACTTGCTTCCTCTTTCTTATTAGCCTTCTAGTTGAACTTGTAGGGGGAATTCCTCTTCTTTCTTAGGAATTGTCTGAACTTCTTCACCAGCAAGTTGAAGTTCTTTGTCTCAAAATCTTCGGAGCTTGATTTTTCACTTACTTCTTTGCCTTTGACTGATTTCAAGGCTCTTAGAGACACTCCTTTGTCCTTTTTGTCTTGCTGTTCATTTTCCTAAAAAATATGCAGCTTTTGCTCATGCTCTCTTAGCTTTCCAAAGAGAGTAGTAAGGGTCAATGAAGTCAAGTCCTTTGATTCTTCTATGGCAATAACCTTTGCTTGCCATGATCTATCCAAGCATTGCAGCACTTTCAAATTTAGTTCTTCTTCTTCAAATTTCCTGCCAAGATCAACAAGGTGATTTATCAAGTGTGTAAATCTTTTTTGAAAATCAGAAATTGATTCACCATGATTCATTCTCAACAATTCATATTCTCTTATAAGAGTATGCTTTCTAGATCTTTTTACATCACTTGTTCCTTCATGAGTGACTTGCAAAGTGTCCCACATTTCTTTAGTAGATTTGCATTGAGAAATTCTAAAAAAATCATCAATAGATAATGCAGATGTAATAATGTTTTTTGCTCTATAGTCATATTGGGCTCTTTTTCTCTCATCATCACTCCACTCACTCCAATGTTTTTCTTTCTTACCATCATCATCTTTGGTCATATGGATATAGGGTCCATTTTCAATTGCATCCGACACAGCAACGTCAATTGCTTCAATGAAAATTCTCATCCTAATTTTCCAATAGACATAGTTTTCACCATTGAAAACAGGAGGTCTATGAATAGACACACCTTCACCATAAGGTAGGTTGTTGTTGTCCATTTTTGAAATCTTGAATAACACTCAAGAACCTTGCTCTGATACCAATTGTTAGAAAAGAATGGCTCAATAAGGGGGGTGAATTGGATTCTATGACACTTAAATTTTTTTTCAGAGTTCTAAGGATCTTTATTTCAGCTTAAACTTTTCTAATATGAATTCTCAAAGAAATTGATGGAGGACCATCCTTGACTTCATGTGAAGCCCACCAATGGTTAAATAGAGTAGTCTAGTATTAAATTTTGTTTTCCATTTTTACCCTTGTATTTTGGGGTATTTTAGTCATAGGATTTATTTTCTTTGTATTTCCTATTTTGCCCTTGTATTATGGGGTGTTTTAGTTAATTAGGACTTTTTAATTGGGCTAGGGTGTATTACAAGGAGGTGACGCCAATTTGGTAGCTATTTTTGGACCATTTTTGGTATTAGAAAGGCTTAGGCCCAATGGTGGGCAAAGGTTGCATGAACTTGTCATGCACCTTGTTATAGCCAATCTAATCCCATAGATTCCAAACTTGGCCACCAAGTTGCATCTAGGGTTAATTTGGCATTGCATTTAGAGTGAATTTGCCTTGACATTCACGGCCACACTCACCCTAAATGCAACCCTAAATGCAACTTCTCCTATAAATACCCCACACCCCACCACTTGTAAATACTTTGGAATATATGAATTTGAGTGAGCCTTTTTGTGCCTCAAATTTCCTCCTTAGTCACTAGGTTGCTTCGGCTAGCCTCCTTCATTCTCCTCCCTTGGAGAGTGAAACCTAGAATGGCCTCCACCTACCTTGGAGTGAGCCAACTTGAACCACCCTAAACACCTTCACCTAAAGCTTCCGCCAACCTTCACCATTTTAGCATCAACTTCATCCTTTCTCACCATCAAAGTGTGCTTGTCTCCTTGTTGAAACCTAGATCAAGGGCTGGAGTTCTTCTTCTTCTTCATCATAACGCATAGCATGGAGGGAGGAAATCCATCAAGTGGTATCATGAGCCAAGGTTTCTTCAAGGGTAACATCTAGAGTCTTTGAGTCTTTCTTTCTTTGAGTCTTTTTTTTGCTTTCGGTTATCTCCTTCTCCTTTCTTCTTGGATGACCGAATAGCTTTGTGGTTCATAACTTGTTCTTGTGAACTTCCTTGACATCTTAGGTTTCCATGCTTTTAGGTATTTTTTTCCATGCTTTCATTTGAGTCTTACATGAACATGAAAAACATGCTATAAACATGCTTTTGTTTTTTTTAATCTACCTAAAGTTTTGTCACTTGTTGTTCCCTATATTTTGTCTACTTTTATTCCATGTATGTGCCCAAACACTTTGCATGAAATATATGAAAAAAATATGCCATCTTGCATGATATAGTGGGCGTGACATATCTTGCATTTTTAGGAGTCATTCATGCATGCTAACTAGTCCTAGCATGTTCCTTGTTTTTGTTGAATTTCCATGTGTAAAAATACTTCCTTGCACATGCCTATCTTTGCTGCCCACTTTTCCCTTGCATTTCACTTGATTTTGTTAACTTTGTATGCCTAAAAGAAACCCTAAAAGAATCTAATAGCTGGCTGGAAAATTTAGTGCAACAACTTGTACCAACTAGTACAAACAATTCCACTAAAAAGATTCCCTAAAGACCTATCAAGTGCCGCCACTTGTCATCACATTTTGCTCCTAAATTTTAACCTAATTTTTGGACCAACCACAAGTGCAAAACCTAAGCAACAATTGGGCTTAATTACAAGAAAAATTTCGGACCCAAGACCTATTAAAAATCAAAGTGCCGTGAGCAACAAAAACAAAGGAACAAAAAAAAAATTCTTGGACAAAAAAGGACTTGTTGCTAGACTTGTGGACTTGGACCAAATACCTTTGCATTTGGGAGTTGAACTTTGGACATTTTGGACATCATTTGGGACTTTCTTTTGGCTGGACAAAAATACAAAAATTAACTTAATCAAGTGAACTAAACACCAAACCTATTCTAGTGCCTTTCTAAGTTGAATTCTTTGTGTGCTTGCTTTATTTGATTGAGTCTTAATTTTTTGCTTGTCTTTTTGGCCTCTTTTGTTTGTCATCTTCAAATCTCTTTGAGTTTAGCCTTTCATAATTGTGCTTTTCAGTTTTCTTTCCTTGGAACTCTTGCTTTGGGTTGGTTTCTTTTCATTGTAGGTCCAAAACTCACTCTAGTCATTTTCACACCTTTGGTGGATTTGAGTGGAGGGGTGAACCGAATCCAAGCTTAGCCTTTGGAGGGAATTCCACCATCTAAAAGAGAGATCAAACACTTGGAGAGGGCTAACCTTTGTTTGTTCCTTGTGAAGGGAAGGCGAATTTGAAGGAGCTTTGAAGAACTTAATTTTTGTTCTTAATCTTTTCTTGAATTTTCTTGTTCTCGGCCACCTTGTTTTTAGGCCATTATTTTCTTTTATTTGGTTTGTAATTTTGGCCATTTTAAACCTCTTCAACTTGGATTTTAGTGCGTGTAGAGAAGGTGATTTGAAAACCTTCACTAGGACCCCGACTAGTGTATGTTTTAAGTTGCTTTCCATTGCATGTTTTCTAGCTTTCCTAGTATAATTGTTTAGGTTTTTACTTTGCTTTCCAAAACGTTTAGAAGGCTTACTTTGCCTACTAGGGGTGCGTGCACACACACACTTGGTAGTGTCAAAAATTGTTTTGTAAGAAAGGTAGTAAAGGGCTTAGTGATTTTTTACTTGAAAAGGGCTTGGTTATTAAGTGATTCATTGTAGTCCACCTCCCCTTGAAGGTTCAATTTGTGCACTTAGGCCTTTTCTACTTATCTTGCACCTTTAAAAACTTTTTGTGAAAACCTTTTTGTATCACTCATTCTTTGTGAAAACCTTTTTAAACCTTTTTCAAAAACCTTTGTGAAAACCTTTTTGATCAAGGATGAGTGAACAATCTAGTGTTCAAGGTCATAATTCCCGTAGTACTAGGTCTAGTGTTAGGGATGAACTTAGGCAACTCAAAGAGTACCTAAGGAGAAAAGAAGAAGAAAATATAAAAAGAGAAGAAGAGTTGAAAAGAAAAGAAAGAGAAATGGAAAGAAATAATGAAGAAATAAAGAAGTTGTTAGAAAGACTAGTTGTGGGAGGAGAGGCTAGTGGGTCAAGACCAAAAGTCACTTCTCCTCAACCTTCAAGAGGTAAGGGGCATATGCACTCAAGTGTTCATGAGGAGGAAGGGCATCATACCCAACCTCCAAGTGATACCTTATTTAGTAGTCATCACAATGATGATTACTACCAAAGACCCCCAAGACACCATAGACATAGGGAGTCTTCCAATAGGGAACCTAACATCAATCTTCCCTCATTTCATGGCAAAGATAATGTTGAAATTTATTTAGATTGGGAAATGAAAGTTGAACAACTTTTCTCTTGCCATGGAATAAGTGAAGATAGGAAGGTTTCCTTAGCAACCCTTAGCTTCCAAGGGCATGCTATGTATTGGTGGACCTCCTTAGAAAAAGAAAGAAGAATAAATCATGAGCCCCCAATCCAATATTGGAATGAGCTCCGTAGTGCCTTAAGAAGGAGGCATATTCCTCCATACTATGACCGAGAACTTATGGATAAACTTCAAAGGTTAAAACAAGGGTCCTCTAGTGTGGAAGAATATAGGCAATCTATGGAGTTGCTAATGATGAGGGCTGGGATTAGGGAGGAAGAGAGGACCACAATCTCTAGATTTCAAAGTGGTCTTAATCTTGAGATAAGAGACAAAGTTGAACTTTTACCTTATAGGGATTTGAATGAACTAGTTCAACTTTGTTCAAGGGTGGAGCACCAACTTCAAAGAAAACCTTTCCGAAAAGACTCCACTCCCTCTTATTCCAAGAATTTTAAAAAGGAGGGCCACTCTTCCCTACCTTATCCCAAAGAAGAAAAAGAAAAAAAAGAAGAAAAAGAAAATTCATCTTTTAAGGCATCTTCCAAAGACACTAAAACAAGTGACATCAAGTGTTTCAAGTGTCTTGGCCGTGGGCACATTGCTTCACAATGTCCCACCAAGAAAACCATGCTTTTGAAAGGCCAAGATCACTATAGTAGCCTTGATGAAGCTACTTCCTCATCTTCAAGAGATGAAGAAGAAGTTTTAGAATCCGAGGAAGAAATCTTACCTTGTGAAGGAGACCTATTGTTGGTTAGAAGGCTCCTTAACAATCAATCTAGTGAAATTGACCAATCCCAAAGAGAGAACTTGTTTCAAACAAAATGCAATGTCTTAGAAAGTACTTGTTCTCTCATTGTAGATAGTGGGTCAACTTCTAATTGTTGTAGCACTAGATTAATTGATAAGTTAGCCTTGACTACAAAACCTCATCCTAAGCCTTATAAAATGCAATGGATCAATGAGGAAAGAGGTGTTGTAGTTAACCAACAAGCAAGTGTACCAATCTCTATTGGCAAATATAAAGAAGAAATTTTATGTGACATAGTGCCATTAGAGGTTAGTCATGTCTTGCTAGGGAGGCCATGACAATATGACAAGCACATAATCCATGATGGCCTCACTAATAAAATAAGTTTCCAACACCTAGGTAAAAAGTTTGTGTGGTGTCCTCTATCACCATCTCAAGTGAATGAGGACCAACTCAAACTCAAAGCTAAGAAAGATGAGGAAGAGAAAAGCAAAAACAAAAATAAAAAGAAAAGAAAAGACAAAAAGAATTTTTCCTTTGACAACAAAGGGCTAGGTTTAAGTGAACCTTAACCCTTGTGCCATCCTCTTTTCTTTGGTGCCAAAGAAAGATGGCAATAGAGGATGTGCACTATTTTAGGAAAAGCCATCATTGCATAAAAGGCACCCAATCCCTAAGCTAGATAATTTGGTGTATGAATTGCATGGGACCAATAACTTTGATGGTGAAGCCTCTTTGGCTCTCTCCTTTCCCCTAGTGCTTTCATTCAACAAATTGTGTGCTTAAGGATTGCCTAGTTAAAATTTTAGTATTTTACTTCCCTAATTGTGGTTTTACATCTTATGAAGGTTCAAAGGATTGGAAAAGCTTGAAGATTTGTGGTCAAATCCTTCTCAAGAAGGAGGGTATGATGGAGGACCATCCTTGACTTCATGTGAAGCCCACCAATGGTTAAATAGAGTAGTCTAGTATTAAATTTTGTTTTCCATTTTTACCCTTGTATTTTGGGGTATTTTAGTCATAGGATTTATTTTCTTTGTATTTCCTATTTTGCCCTTGTATTATGGGGTGTTTTAGTTAATTAGGACTTTTTAATTGGGCTAGGGTGTATTACAAGGAGGTGACGCCAATTTGGTAGCTATTTTTGGACCATTTTTGGTATTAGAAAGGCTTAGGCCCAATGGTGGGCAAAGGTTGCATGAACTTGTCATGCACCTTGTTATAGCCAATCTAATCCCATAGATTCCAAACTTGGCCACCAAGTTGCATCTAGGGTTAATTTGGCATTGCATTTAGAGTGAATTTGCCTTGACATTCACGGCCACACTCACCCTAAATGCAACCCTAAATGCAACTTCTCCTATAAATACCCCACACCCCACCACTTGTAAATACTTTGGAATATATGAATTTGAGTGAGCCTTTTTGTGCCTCAAATTTCCTCCTTAGTCACTAGGTTGCTTCGGCTAGCCTCCTTCATTCTCCTCCCTTGGAGAGTGAAACCTAGAGTGGCCTCCACCTACCTTGGAGTGAGCCAACTTGAACCACCCTAAACACCTTCACCTAAAGCTTCCGCCAACCTTCACCATTTTAGCATCAACTTCATCCTTTCTCACCATCAAAGTGTGCTTGTCTCCTTGTTGAAACCTAGATCAAGGGCTGGAGTTCTTCTTCTTCTTCATCATAACGCATAGCATGGAGGGAGGAAATCCATCAGAAATTCCTTGAAAGACTTGCTAATGGGAATGAGTCCTATATGCTTTCTTGATTAATCTTGATAAAGTTCAATGTCAAGAGCACTTAATATCCAACACTTTGATTCAGTTTAAAGCAATGTTGTGCATACAAACATATTAATCAAGATTATTCACTTTAACAATCAACCAAGATTTTGCTCAAAGTAAAAGATAAGGGTGAGAGAGAAGAATGCACAAGTCTTTTATCTTGGTTCAGCCACTCCACATGTGACCTACATCTAGTCCTCAATCATAACCTGATCAAGATTTGTCCACTATCTCAATGAAGAAGTTTTACAAGCATACAACACATGCATATACTCCTACATTCAAGATAACCACTTTCTTGACCCCAAGAAAGCACTTCTTGTAGAAACCCACTATAATTATTCCTTACCACTTGAGACACCTACTCAAGATTTCCCTTACACAATACAAAGAATTAAAGGAACGAATTCACCTGGAAGCTGAACACATCAGAATGTGAATTGCAAAAGCAAATCTCAATCTTTCTCTCCCAAGAATGTAATGATGATGATGATCTCTTTCAAAGCATTCCAAAATATTTTACTTCTTGGTTTCACAAATAAAACACTCCAAGAAGGTCACAAAGACTTCATAATAACGTTTTTCTCTTTTTGATTCTCAACTCATTCTCTGTTCTGAAGCTTCAAAGTGTGAAAACGATTTATAAAATTTTCAGAACCAGATAACCAATTATTTTAAAGGATAATCGATTATTTTATTCTTCATGATTTCTAGAATCACTCAAGAACAGAATAATCGATTATTCCAGAGAGTGCTTCCTGGAATAATCGATTATTTCACAAATAATCGATTATTACAGCAAGGCTTCCTTTTATTTGTTGTTGGAATAATCGATTACATTTAATTATAATCGATTATTTTGAGTTAGTTTTCAAAAACTCAGTTTTATATCTCAAAAAATCTTTCCAAGTATTTAAATCATCATCATACTCACTCTCAGTCAATTTAGATTAAGATTAACTCATGCACAAAGCACACACATGCAAAATAAGCTAATCAAACCAATACAACTCATAAGACATTATACACTATTCCTATTACACATCATAATAGCCATATCTTCTTCATGACTTGTTTTTGACTTGTTGATGTCCTTGGTCAGCTTTGATTCTCAGAATCCATCTTTTGTTATCATCAAAACTTTCATACTCCAAGTTTGAGTTGATTCACTACTCCATGAATCTCAACAGTATAAATTTGAGTTTTTGAAAGCTAACTCAAAATAATCGATTATCATTAAGTTTAATCGGTTATTCCAGCAACAGGTGAAAAAAGCCTTGCTGTAATAATCGATTATTCCAGGAAGTACTCTCTGGAATAATCAATTATCCTGCAAAATAATTGATTATTTTGTTCTTTAGTGGTTTCCAGAAATCATGAAGAACAAAATAATCGATTATCCTTTAAAATAATTGATTATCTGGATCTGATAAACTTTATAAATAAATTTCACACTTTGAAAATTTATGAAGTGAGATAAACTGAGAATCAAAAAGAGAAAAACTATATTGTGAAGTCTTTGTGACCTTCTTGGAGTGTTTTCTTTGTGAAACCAATAAGAAAAACATTTTGTGAAATGCTTTGAAAGAGATCATCATCATCACTACATTCTTGGGAGAGAAAGATTAAGATTTGCCTTGGAATTCACAGTCTGATTTATTCAACTTCCAGGTGAATTCGTTCCTTTAATTCTTTGTGTAAGGTGTAAAGGAAATCTTGAGTAGGTGTCTCAAGTGGTAAGGAACTCTTGTAGTGGGTTTTTACAAGAAGTGCTTTCTTGGGGGCAAGAAAGTGGTTATCTTGAATGTAGGAGTATATGCATGTGTGGTATGCTTGTAAAACTTCTTCATTGAGATAGTGGAACAAATCTTGATCAGGTTATGATTGATGACTGAATGTAGGTCACATGTGGAGTGGCTGAACCAGGATAAAATACTTATGCATTATTCTCTCTCTCTTATCTTTTACATTGAGCAAAATCTTGGTTGAGTGTTAAAGTGGCTGATCTTGATTAATATGTTTGTATGCATAACATTTCTTTAAATTGAATCAAAGTATTGCATATTAGTTGTTCTTAACATTGAACTTAATCAAGATTAATCAAGAAAGCATATAAGACTCATTCCCATTGGCAAGTCTTTCAAGGAACTTCTTTGAGAATTCATATTAGAAAAGTTTAAGTTGAAATAAAGATCCTTAGAACTTTGAAAAAATTTTAAGTGTCATAGAATCCAATTCACCCCCCTCTTGGATTGAACCATTCTTTTCTAACAAAATACACTCCAAACAATCCATTGTACAAGTTTACCAATCATTTCCAAGTCAATCCACACAAGAGGTAGCTGTATTATGTTGCTCTTTCTACTTACCATTATTGTGTTGCTTTTTGTGAGTTTTCTCATCTCTTCCTAATTTGATCTTGGAAGTTGTATGACTTTGTTTCTAACAAAAAAGTGAAAACAATGATTAAATTCAAAATTATTATAGACAATTTTATCATTCTACACTATAAAATATATAAATATATATATACCTTAATATAAGCATGATGAGTAGAACGTGTATAAACAACTTTCTCTTCTTTTATATTTTGAACATGGCACAAGTCTGGAATCACTATTGATGGGAAACATTCTTGCAGCTGAGTTAAAGAAACTTTAAAATTGCTTAGAAGTTCTACTTTCATGGCTTCCACTTGCTCTTTTAACTTTACTTCCATTTCCTCTTGCATTTTTTCTTGTATACCTTTGAGTTCAATTTGAGCATTTCTTTTAACCTCATCAATTATATTTTGGATTTCAACATGAGACTTAGATCCCTATAAGTCAGAAGGTACAACCCCTTTTCCATATGTGTGCACATAGCCATGTCGATCTTTTCCCAACTCTTGAGATAATACATCATCTCGAGCTAAACTTTGCTCTACTGCTTCTGGATGAGAAGTGATTGCCTCCTTAAGCTCTAACTGAAAATAAAAAGTCAACATTATATCTTCCATTAAAAGAAAAAAAAATAAAGAAAATAGAGATGATGGTTGAAATGATACAATAATTTTACTAGTTTCCTCATTCTTAGGCTTGTGTGTCATGATAAACATTACTACACGAGAAGGCTCTCTTCCATAAGGATTTTTCATTGTCTATAATATAAAGAATAAGATTAATTAAATCATTATTTGAAACAAATAAAACCATCCATTAGACTAATACAAAACTAGTAATGCAATTAGTCTTACATCTTCATCTCGTATTTCTGCAAAAGATTTTGATCCTGTAGTGTGTATATTGGTAAATTTTCCTCTACTCATTTTGTTCTTTGTGCTACGGTTCTTAAAAGAAAAAAAAAACTATATGATTAAAGATAACATCAATCAAAATAAGTATAAATAATCATGTAAGAAAAATTGATATATTTAAATTACCTTAGCTGTGTCAAATTTCCAAAATTTTACCAAAATTTTCCATTGCTCAAGTGGAACACTTGGTGGTCGATTCTTAAAATTGTATTTGTCTAACATAGTTGGATCAAAATACTTTGTCTTCAATCGACATTTATAACTCCTCCAACTTGAGCATAGAGTGCATAAAACCCAATTTTTAGCATGTTCTTCAATATCAAATTTTGACTGCATCATATCATTAATTAAAATAATTATTTTACTCATAAAAAATAATAAAAATAAAAGTGAGTTAAGAGCAATACAGTGACTAATTTCCACATATCATCCCATTTTTATTGTAGTCCTTTCCAAGTTGTGTACATGTCGAGGGAGATAGGTGTGCATTCCTTGCCAAGGTCCCCAAGTAAGTGCTCAAGGTCGCTTGGTAACTACCAATAGGTTGGCCAAGAATATTAAGTTTAATTGGCAACTGATCTTCATATCCTAAACCATGAGTTTTAAGACATTTGGTTGGGCCCTTTTTCTTCTTGATTGTAGAAGCTATTATCAAGTATAAAGTTGAATATATTAATGTACATCCATTCTAACATGTTATTATACAATAAGGTATAAAAGAAATAACTAACCATCATGTTGGGGTACAAATGGTGTTTGACAAGGGCTTGATGCAACTTCTTCCAACTCATCAAGAATTTCAGCCATGGAGCCACTTGGATATGAAAATTTACGCTTCTTGGGCAGCAAGGGTGTTTGTTCTTCCCACCCATTGAAGCCACTTTCCAAGACCATAATGTTCTTAGGCCACGAACCTGCAAAATAACTTATGCCACTTTCAGTTTAGAGAGACAATTTCTGGTATTATAGAAAAATTGTCTAGGAAGACACATGTCCCCAAAATCATCAGTAGAAACTAGTTTCTAACATGTCAAGTTGAGTTTTTTAAGGTTTTGAGATATAACATTCCATTGTATCTTAGAACCAACTCAAATGCAGAATTTGAATCGTAACATAAGTTGAATATCAACTGTGTCAGGCATTGATATCACTACGACACCAATCGACTAACCATATTCTAAAAAGACAATAGCAACGGAAAGACAAAAAATAATTTAGTCAGTGTATGCATATAAGAAGTTGATCAATCAATCATCCATAATTTGGAATTCTAAATGACAAGATCATCCTAGGAAAGGAAAATGAATCTGATAAAAAATAATAAATGTCGCACTTTGCCTTTCCTTAGTATTGGCTTTCTTTTAGCCAACTCCCTTTCCTATTGTTAAACTCTTCCTTTTCATCAAGAAAGCAACATAGTTAGGAACCAACAATCAAATAGAAAAGAACAGAAGATTGACGCAAACCAAAAGAATTGCACAAAGGAAGAAAATAATATCATTCATTAACATGTTATTTCCTACCATCATGCTGGAACACATTTAAAAATGTAAAAATAATATATAAGTAATATCAAATAAGGAATTTAACACTATTTTACATGAAAAAACACAAGTAACTATTATTCAATGGTTGACAACACTTGTATCAATTGTTGTTCCAGGTACATCATCACTAAACCAATTGACATATTCATCTTCATCTTCATCTTCATCAATCATTGGACATCTTAATTGATCTTCCAAGTATTTTTTCATATCACCATTCTATGAATCATTATATATATCAAACAAATCTCTTGGGGTGGTTTTAGTGACAACATGCCAATTATCACTTGGGTCTAGTGTATAATATGCCTACTTTACTTGAGTTGCAAATACAAATGGATCATTTTCATAAATCAACTTCCCAAAATTTACAAGTACTAACCCAAAATGATCTTGCTTACTTTGAAACCAATCACATTTAAATAACACAAACTTAGAATGCTCAAAATAATCCAACTCAAATATTTCCTTCAAAACTCCATAGTAGGTAACATTTTCTACTTTTGGATTTTCATCTTTCTCGCTTTTAAACTTAATAGTAGATGAAGTGACCATAACTCCAAAATTTTGTGTTTTACTTTCAAAACCTTCAATAACAAACTTATAACCATTTATCACATAAGATGAAAATCTTCTAGCAACAGTATTAGGCCCTTTAGACAACCATTTAACCTTTACACTAACAACCATATTCTTAACATGATCTTCAAAACATTCATGAAAACTAAGATATTGATCTTTTGTCTTATTCCATTTTCTTGATGAGACTTGATTCCCATGACTAGAAAGAAATTCTTTATGTTCTCTGTACAAAACAATTAAAAAAATATTTTAAATGTTAAAATATCTCATATAAAAGACAAAAAAAGTTGTGCTTATTCTCTTACTTAACATATGGTTTGGTAAGTTCACAATTAAAGAGTACATAACGATGAGCTTGCTCCCACTCAATATGTTCTAAACTTATCATTACGTCATCCCCTATTGGACCATCTAAATTCCTTGTCAACTTGTTGAACTTTGTTAAAACATCATCTTTCAAGTACCTCGAACAAAATGTCAAACACTCTTCTGCTAAATAACCTTCTACAATGGAAGCCTCTGGATGACTTTTATTACGCACAGAAGTCTTTAACTTATGAATAAACCTTAAGAAAAAATAATATAATTTAGAATAATTAGAGAAAATAAATAAATAAGATTTATTTAGTAAGGGAACAACCTTTCAATTGGATACATCCAACTATAATGTAAAGGTCCAACAATTCTTGCTTCATATGCTAGATGTACAGATAAATGAATCATTATAACAAAAAATGATGGAGGAAAAATCCTCTCCAATTCACACAGAATCAATGCAATCTTTGCATCCAATAATTTGAACTCTTCAACAATGATGAATTTGGAACATATAATTTTGAAGAAAGGGCTTAACCTCATTAGAACTTTTGCAACCTCTTTTGATAACACTTTTCCTATTGCTACCTTTAACAAATCTTGCATCAATATATGAAAATCATGACTTTTAAGCCCAAAAATATTATGTTGTTCAAGTTGAACACATCTAGAAATATTTGAACCATAATTTTCTGGAACCTTCACTCCTTTTAAAACACCACAAAATATCTCTTTTTCTTTTAAAGAAATTGTAAATCGTGCAGGAGGAAGAAATACCTTATTTGGCCATATGTCTTTAGGATGAATTTCTTCTCTTATACCCATCTCTACTAAGTCAAGGTGGGCTTGGAGATTATCCTTTGATTTCCCCTTTATATTTAGTAATGTCCCAACCAAGTTTTCATATATATTTTTTTCTATATGCATCACATCTAGATTGTGATGATGCAAATCAGTCTCCCAATATGGCAACTCAAAGAATATACTTTTTTTTCTCCATGGATCACCTTTTTCTCTTTTCCTCTTTTGATTATTTCCAAAAAAAAAATTCTATCACCTAATATTTCCAATATGTCAGATCCTGTTAATGGCATAGGTGTTACTCCCAATTCTTGTGTACCATCAAAACACTTTTTATATTTTCGCCACCTATGTTTTGAGTTTAAAAATCTTCGATAACCCATATAACACATCTTTTCACTATTCTTCAAGTACCTAGAGCATGTGTGGTAGTTACATATAGGACATGCCAATTTTCCACTTGTACTCTAACCTGATAACATAGCATATGCAGGAAAGTCACTAATTGTCCAAAGTAGTGCAATATATGCCTGAAATAATTGCTTACTATATGCATCATAAGCTTCAAACCTATTTTCCCACAACTCTTTTAACTCATCAATAAGAGGTTCCAAATAGACATCAATACTGCTCTTAATTAGGGGAAGAAGGACCAGGAATAAGTAAAGACAACATCAAGTAAGGTTGCTTCATACAATCCCACGGAGCTAAATTATATGTCATTAGAACTACCAGCCAAACACTATGTTGATTTCCAATATTCTTATATGCATTAAATCCATCACTTGCTAACCCAAGCCTAACATTTCGAGGATCTGATGTAAAATTAGGATGTAAAGAATCAAAGGTTTTCCAAGAAAGTGAATCTACTGGATGCCTTAGTTTTCCATCCTTGGTCCAACCTTCATCATGCCATGTCATTAATTTAGCAGTTTTTGATGACATAATAGCTTCTTGATCTTTGGTAATAAAGGAAAGTATCTCAAAACTTCGGCTGGAATTGGAGATGAAGCTACCTTACAATGAACTTTTCTTCTAGAATTGTTAACCTTCATTTTTTATGCCTAGAAGAATGACACTTAGGGCATGTATCTTTATTATCACACTCCTTTCGAAATAAGATACAGTCATTAGGACAAGCATGGATTTTTTCATAACTAAAACCTAAGTCCTTAATGATAAACTTGCAATCTTGGAATGTTGATGGCAAGCAAGAGTTTTCGGGGAGCAACTTTCTTAGTAATTGTAACAACATATTAAATGAAACATTGCTCCAACCATTAAGTGTATGCGTGACGACGCATTAGATGATTGATATGCATTGATATCTGTCATGAGATGCATTTATTGCATGATTATTAGTATGATGAAGTGTGGTGTTTGACTTCATGATTGGTGGATTGTATTTTATGCATGATTGATAGTTGGAAGATGTGTAGTATAGATTTTATTTTGTACTTGTATGATTGATTTGTGAATTCTAGCTTATCCTTCTGTTTCCATGTGGTGGAACTGCGATGATCATAGTTGGTATGGGAGCAGGTCAGGGCTAGCTTGGAGTTGAGGTGACCGCTGCGAGACGGGGAGTTTGATCCTCGTGTTAGGGTTACCATTTTGGGTAACGGTTTTGTCTGTGATTGACCGGCACTAGGGAATATTATTTTTGGGATGACTGTACATATATGGCGTTCTATTTTGTATTTAAGAAATTTAGTTATTTTTATTCTTATCTATACTTGTATGTATGAGTTATCCAACTTAATATTTCTCTTAGTTCACTAGTAGTAGTGCGATTCCACTAAGTGTAGAGACCATGGCGGGTCGTTACACTTTTATGGTATCAGAGCCTGGTTGAGTCTTTTGGGATACTCTGTGGGGAGTGATCCTTCTAGGTTTCTGTTGTGTCATATCTCATATATGTGTTAATTTTGGTGAGTTGTAGTGGTGAAGTGTTAGTAAAAGAATGTTTGAATTCTTTTAGTATGGTGAGGCCTTAGTTTGATCAGATCGCTAGGGCTGTGGAGCTGATGGCCATGGTGATGTAGCAGCAAAGTGCTCACTTTGTTCAGATGGAGGCAGGTAGAGCTGCGGTTGAGGCAGGTAGAGTTGCGGTTGAGGCAGCTAGACCGGTGGTCTCTCAGGATGGGAGAGATTTAGCATAGTTCAGGAGATGTTAGCTTCCTCAGTTCAAGGGAGGTTTCAGATCTTGATGTGGTAGATTAGTGGTTGTGTGAGATGAGAAGATCTTTAGTGTTTTAGGATCTTTAGAGGAGAGGAAGTTGGCCTATGCATTATACATGCTGGTGGGCGAGATTGTGTACTCGTGAAGAGGCACCAGGCAGATGATAGAGAGCAGAGGTGTGGTTGTAGATTGGGATTGCTTCAAGAGAGTTTTCTTGGAGAAATATTTCCTAGACAACGTTAGATAGCTAAGGAGATTGGGTTTATGAGACTACATCAGGGGTGCTTATCTATTTTTGAGTATGTTATGAGGTTTGAGCGTCTGGTTCATTTCTACTCTCAGGTCGTATCTGAAGCTTGGAGATGTAGAAAGTTGCAGAGGGTTTGAGGCATGAGCTGAAGAGGGTCATAGTCCCTATGTCTATAGAGTAGTTTCCTGCCTTTGTTGAGAAGGCAAAGATTGTTGAGAGATTGGAGGGTGGTGGTAGCAGCGGCAAGGCTGCTAGAGTTCAGGAGGGATCCTCTAGATCTAGGAGGGGAGGTCAGCAAAAAGGATCCTATGACAGGCCTGTTCAGTCTCAAAGGGGTGCTGTTAGTAGGGGACCTAATCCTGCTACTCCTCAGGGTGGAGCACAGTCAGTGCAGTGTTACAGATGTGAAGAAGCCCACATGGTTAGAGATTGTTCCCATTTGGGGAATATGTTTTTTGGGATGACTGTACATATATGGTGTTCTATTTTGTATTTAAGAAATTTAGTTATTTTTATTTTTATCTATACCTGTATGTATGACTTATCCAACTTAATATTTCTCTTAGTTCACTAGTAGTAGTGCGATTCCACTAAGTGTAGAGACCATGGCGGGTCGTTACACTTTTATGGTATCAGAGCCGGTCGAGTCTTTTGGGATACTTTGTGGAGAGTGATCCTTCTAGGTTTCTCAACATTCATGCACCTATTGAGTTTCTAAACTCACATGCAACCTAAACAACAAATATTCTAGCTTCTCTCACCTGAAGATTGGCTCAAAATAGCCAATAACTGAGAAGAAGTAGAATACCCTTCCGAAGCTCAACCCGGAACTTCAATCCTCCCAAAGCAAGCTTCCTAGTCTGAATTTCAAGAAAAGCCAGAAGACGTTAGTGATCTAGAGGAGAAAAGGAATCATACAGAGAAATTTGGGAGAGAAAGGAGCTCACAGATCCAAAGTCCTTCTCTCTAAAACTTCTCTCTAAAAACTCATTCTCCTCAACTGCCCCCAACCCCTATTTATAGACATTCTGGAGTGGCCAGAACGACCTGTACTGAAACCAGAACGGCCCGTTCTGCACTCCCTCAACACGTACAAAAACCACATGCAGAACGGCCCGTTCTGAAATCAGAACGGCCCGTTCTGAAATCAGAACGGCCCGTTCTGGAACACATCCAGAACGGCCCGTTCTCCATCCAGAACGGCCCGTTCTCCCTCCAAAATGGCCCGTTCTCAACTACGATTTTCAGTTCAATTTAATAGCTTGGAACGGCCCGTTCCAGATTGGGAACGGCCCAATCTGGGCTACTAAATCAGCCACATTTTTTTTTACGTTACAATACCTCCCAACAAATAGGAATTTTCGTCCCCGAAAATAGGCTTACCTGAAAAGAGGAATGGATACTGTTCCTTGAACTAACTCTCCACCTCCCAGGTAACCTCACCAGTAGCTGCATCCCAAAGAATCTTCACCAAGCTGATGGACTTGCCACGAAGCTTCTTCAACTTGTGATCAACCACAGCTACTAGTCTCTTCTCATAGGTCAAGTTCTCTTTAACTTGCACCTTATTCATCTCTACCACTTGACTTGGGCCTCTAATGTAGTTCCTCAACTATGAAACGTGAAACACATGCTCTCCTTCTTCAAATTCTAGAGGTCTCCTCCTCCTATCAGCATAGGATTTTTATCGACTCTGGGTAGCCCACAACCCTTCTTGAATCTATCTCACCATCTCAATAGTCTAAAGAACTAACTCTGGACCAACCACTACTGACTTCTCCTCCATTGGAGTTGTCTTCAAGGAGCTTCCGCCATTGTTGAAGAGTTCTAACCTCAAAGAGCAAGGTCTTGGATGGTGGATATTTTGAAGAACACTAATCCTCTTCAAGCTTCTTCCATCCCTGCGTGTATTCATTCTTTGGCTTGGTAATAAGAACATCACCAATTGTGATGATCTTCTAGAGATAGTATTGGGTAGACTTAATGAACATCTCCATCATATCCTTCCAATACGGGTAGTCTTCCATATTAAAAAGGTTGGTGACCTTGTAAGAGAAGCTCCTTCAAGCAAGTAATAACCATCATTATTTCCATCTTAGAATCTTTTCCTTTAGCATGGTTAAATGCTTAACCCCGTTAAAGGCTAAGCTTTGATACAAAATTATGGAGAAAAGAAAGACACTAGAAGGGGGTTAAAAAGTTTTATTCAGAAACCCAACCTTATTGAAAGAATGAAGTAATAACGAGACCATAAAAGTATAGATGAAGAGAAAAACAAAAAAAAAAAAAAAAAGATATTTTTGTATTGATGGGTCCTAACCACCAAGACTAAGTCTAGTTCTTAATCAACCTAATCAAGTTCCATTATCTTTTGCAAATAATAATATACAAGTATTCTTTGACCTAAGTTCACAAGTCACTTCTGGCTAAACTTAAGTTTCTTTTACTTGCCTCCTCAAACAACTACCCAAGTATTCTTTGAACAACAAAACATCTCCAAGCTTCAACAACCAAGTATTCTTTAAAACAAAACCTTTTCAAGTTTTAAACAATAACACAAAGTTAGAGTTGAGAAATCACATGTTGTTTCATCTTACTTTAAAGACGTGATACAACCAATTTAAGTGCAACAATTTACAAAAAGAATGAATTGAATTTTTACAATGTTTGTGTGTTATATTCTTTCTAAATCTTAAAGTTCCTTATGGAGGCCTATGGGCCAAAGGCCCAATTACTAGGGGCCATGGCCAAGAGGATGCATGAAGAGTGGGCCAGTGCTAAAGATAAGCCCATAGTTCTTTTTAGTTGGGTTATACTCTAAAGCCCATGTAATGTAGGTTTGGGCCCATTGGGCTTGTACTTTGTTTTGTGGGCCTTGTATTTTGGCCAAGTAGAGTAGGAATTTCATTTCTATGTAATTTGGAATTTAGTTTAAAAGGAATTTCATGTGCATCTCAATTTAAATGTAATTAGCATTACATTTAGAGTGCATTTCAGTCACACCATGTGTGTGAAGACATGCACTGAAATTCACTCTCAAATGCATGCCAAATTACATCTATATTAAGTAGCACATGGGGGAGTGACCGATTGGCTCCAAAATTTGAATTTAAATATTCAAATTTTGGCGCCTAGGGTTTAATTAACCATGCCATGGTTTAATTAAACCTTAGGTTAAGCCTAGCTTCCCTAGCACACTTCCTAAGCCTATATAAACCCTTTGAATGTGTAATTGTGTTACTTTTGGCAATAGATGAGATTCATTTTCTTCAAATTGAATCACCAGCGAAAGTATCTCTAGGAGATCTTTCTCCTTCTCAATTCCTTGAGCCTTCTTCTTTGGAGCTTTGGAGTTCTATCTAGAAGTCTTAGCATTGCTTGAAGCAACATTGGTTCTTCTAAGCTAGTCTTCGACCTTGAAGCTCCTCAAGGCAAAGGCTTGAAGAACTTTGTGAATCCGATCAAGAAGCTTGGCAATTAGGAGCTTCATCACTTATTTATATTGGTGTTTCTTTAGATAACCATTGCAAATCCTTAAGCTTCTCTTATAGGGTTGCTTCATCCTTTTTTGTCTTCCTTGTTTTTAAAGAGAAGTGTTCGTAGATGCATTAAATACATTTCACCAAATTATCACTTCTTATCTTATTAAGGAGGCTACTTATCACCTTTAAGATACAAAATGGGTGGAACTATTATGCGTGTCAGTTGGAAATGACTTTATATGAGACTTCACAAATTTTAAGATATTTATTTGTCCTTTCTCTAACAAAAAGAATGTCTTTGTTCCTTTTTCATGTTCAAGTACAAAAAAAAAATTCTTTCGATCTATTAAGGAATAACATAGATAAGGATTATTTGGTTATTTAACATTATAAATGATATGTATTTAATGCATTCATCTTAGATAGACAAAGTGATTCATCTGATAGATTACACATCATTATAACCAATCGTCTATCTAGGTTTGTCTTTCTATGCGATTTGAAAAACATAGTTTTACCAAAAATGTTTTAGTTTTTTATCATTAAAACTTATGTTTTAATAGATCCAAGATCATCTTTTGATCTAACAAACAATTAAAATTTCAAGAACATAGGAGGAAGAAGAAGTTGGAAATGAAGAAATCAAGGAAATTAAGAAAACAAACTTACAAACTTAGAGAAATAGGTATGTATTATGACAATTAATTTCAAAAAGGAAACTTAGTTTAGACTTAGGTTTAGAGATAGATTTAGTTCTCTATTTCAAGTTTTACCCATAGAACCTTAAGTTAGATGATTTTGGTTTTTGATTAATTTGAATTATTCATAAATTTGATGTTTTAAAGTTGAATCTTGAAGTGATTGATTGCTTATAATTATGTTCTAGAAATTGTTTGAATTGTGTATTTGAAAAGTTTGATTGAGAATGAACCAAAATGATAAATTAATAGTAGTACATATTGCATATTGCATAATGTAGTTTTTGAGTCAAAAGAATTCGAGGGGGGAGAAGAAATTGCATAAACATTTGGAAACTTATTTTTATGAACTACTATCAAGGCAAGTTGATAGTAAAAGAATGAAAAAGAATTTTGAAATAATGATTTGAAAAATTTACATTTACTATCAAGGACAATTGGTCATAAAAATTTGTTGGTTGATGAGTAAATATTGTCAATGAGAGTTGACATAATAAGAAGACAATTGTGAAGTCAATGTTAGGCAATAAGAAGAGGGGTTGAATTGTGTTCTTTAAGAAAATATATCCTTTAGAAGGTAACCTCCTAAGTGTTCATAAACTTAGCTATCTTATGAAAACACCTTTTGAGCAGTTCAATTTTAGTAACAAATTATACAATAATATATAAAGCAATAAAACAAGTAAACAATTAAGAGGATAGAGTTAGAGAGATTGCACACTAAGTTTCATACTAGTTCACCCCAAACTAGACTGCATCCAGTCCTTATACAACCTTGTGAGATTTTTCACTATCATAGTCATTATTTTCAAGTTACAACATCAACAACCTGTTGATACAGATTCTTCACTACACAACCTCCTACTGTTAATGATTCTCACTCGGCCACCTGTTGAAATTTCCCCTTCTCTCTCAATAACCTGCTCAGATACCAAACCTCATAGCCACTTGTTATATGATCTTACAACTAGTAGGTTGACTTCTTTTCTTTCCTTCCTACACCTTTACAATTCAAATCTAGGTAGGAAAGGCTCTTTACAAAAATGGGTTTGTGTATCCTAGCTCTCTATTAAGGTCACAATAGATTGTACTAATTAGAGCTTCCACTAAGGAAAATTTACACTTTGTTTATCTATTACAAGATTGATACAAATGTAGAAGTGGAATTATATGAAAAATAGAGTATGAGGCAAGGATCACACTTTGATAGCTTGTGTTTTCATTTCTCTATTTGGTTTTGCTTACTTTATAAATGTATCCTTGGTCATCTCTTTATAGCATTCAAAATAGGTCTATTGGAGCTTGCTTACTTTTTAAGCAATGTTGACATCAACTTGTACTTTAGTTTTTAGTGTTGTCAATAATTTCTTCGAAAGTTGTTACCTTTTGAGTTTCCTTTTCTTTAAACTTTTTAAGTAAAGTCTTCAATACCAGTCTTCTTAGAAGCTAAGTTTTTACTGAAACTTTTTGATGAATGGTTCAAAGAACTAGACTATTAAGCCAAGTCTTCAAAGCATTTTCCCTAAGTGAAAATGTTTAACTTGAACTCCTTTGGTCAATAGTCATTGTGTGCTCATCAAAACAGCCAAGACCATGGTGCTACATAACAACTCAAGTAGTATTTATTAAAGCTTCTAAGTTGTAACACTTGTTAAACTTCTGAGTACTGAACAAAATAAATCTAAAATACTTTAACAAATTTATTAGTACTTCACATGAGAAATATTCATTATTAAAATTTGAAGCAAAGAATTTTTCATTATTAAAATATAAATTAAGGCAGGATTCAACAAGTTGATAGTAAAAGATTGTAAAGATTTTTTTATGAGTAAAATGATAGATAGGGGATGAAACCCCAATGACGACCTAAGAGCGAACCAATGACATGCTGGAGATTTTTAGACTAAATACCATTATCTACTTAATGGTATTAGAAAAAAAAAAACAAAAGAAAATGAAAATGAAAGAGAAGATGAGTGTATTTCCATTCAAATGATAGAAACGATAGAACAAAAATTAACTAATCCTAGGCAAGCTTTGATCACAATCTCTTCATCATCTTTGAATCCCTTTACTTCCCCATCATTTCTCACACTTCATCAAAAAAATTTACAATAAATTAGTCGTTATAAACTTATTTTAAAAAAATACAAAAAAGTGACAACTATGCAAACTAAAAATAAGTTTTCATGCAGGAACAAAACAAAGGAAAAACTGTTGGATTATATATAATTAAGAGTGCATAGCAGATACATCAATCTGGATGATAGCCACACCACATAGAAATTGAAGTAAAGACAATGAAGAAAGAATTTAACATTAGAGTCGATTCGAGAGACGATCAGAAAAAAAATCCATAGCCAACAATCCCGTGTAATAAGAGGAGTCATTCTCAAGACTCATGAAGTGCATAGGTCTATGAAGTACCTCCTCTGTAGAAGCCTCTTCTAGCCTCGTAACCATGGACCTAGTTAAAGATCCAATGGTCTTTAAATGTGTAGTCTCCTCGGATGCTCCTCCATCAACAACTTTGATAGCTTGTGTTTTGATTTCTCTCTCTGGTCTTGTTTACTTTATAAATGTATCCTTGGTCATCCTTTTATAGCATTCAAAATAGGTTCGTTGGAGCTTGCTTACTTTTTAAGCAATGTTGACATCAACTTGTACTTTACATTTTAGTGTTGTTAACAATTTCTTCAAAAATTGTTACCTTCTGAGTTACCTTCTAAGCAACCTTATCTTCAAACCTTTTAAGTAGTCTTCAGTACCAATCTTTTAAGCAGCTAAGTTTTAACTAGAACTTTCTAATGAATGGTTCAAAGAACTAGACTACTGAGCCAAGTCTTCAAGGCCATTTCCCTAAGAGAAAATGTCTAACTTGAACTCATTTGATCAGTAGTCATTGTGTTCTCATCAAAACAACTAAGACCATGGTGCTACATAATAACTCAAGTAGTATTTATTGAAGTTCCTAGGTTGTAACATTGTTAAACATCTGAGTACTGAACAAAATAAATATAACACACTTGAACAAATTTATCAGTACTCCACATGAGAACTCTTTATTATTAAAATTTGAAGCTAAGAATTTGTCAATATTAAAACATAAATTAAGGTAGGATTCAACAAGTTGATAGTAAAAGATTGTAAAGATTTTTTTTGAGTAAAATGATAGATAGGGGATGACACCCCTATGACTACCTAATAGCGAGCCGATGACATGTCAGAGATTTTCAAACCAAAATACCATTATCTACTTAGTGGTTAGTCGAAGCTTAATAATGTTCAATTTGACCAAAAAATTTACTTGCAA
The DNA here is from genome assembly GCF_000230855.2 of Cajanus cajan. Lineage (NCBI taxonomy): Eukaryota > Viridiplantae > Streptophyta > Magnoliopsida > Fabales > Fabaceae > Cajanus > Cajanus cajan. Next base: position 21,530,923 of record NC_138518.1, read on the forward strand.
ATTGAAGGCTAGTAGAGATATTGTAAAGGGCTTTGAAGTAATGATTGACAACATTGTTATTTGTTACTAATGTCCACCGATAGTAAATAGGCTTTGAGCAGAACATGTAACACACCGATGGTCAAGGGAGTGTCGGGGCATGGACAACCCCACAAATGACCATTTTTTATTAATTGATTGATCTGTTTTATGGAAACATGTCTGGTGAACCAACACTCTAATTACTGTCTACTTGTTTGTATTTAGTAGAACATTACTGAATCACTTGATAGAGTGATGTTAAGCTCTTCCTTCACTAAGCACTCAAAAAAGAAATATTCATGTAATAATGAATCAAAATGATTTTTAAAAGTATTTTTTAGTCAAAAATTTGTATTGCATTACTACACTATGTATTGTGAATTATATTAGGTATGAATTATTTTTATTGTTTTGTATGATATTTATTTTACTTGAATTTAAATTAAATGTCTAAACCTTTAAATACTGAATCTCCTAGATTCTATAGATTTTACAATGCAGGAAGATAAGAGAAATATGTAGAAGATTTGTTCAATGCGGTTTGCATTAAAAATTTTGAGGATAATAAGAAGGAATATGATTTGTAATATATAATAATTTTGAACAATTTATTTTTATGTTATAGTACTTTAATAATCAATATATAACATGCTTTAGTTTAATCTAAATTTGTTTTATCTTCACTATATTTCAATAATTATTATAAACAAGTATAAAAAAAAAAGTGGAAGTATTAAATATAATACAAGACTTAAAATTTGGGATATACCACAAATTTCATATTGGGAAATAAAAACCTACTCCCTATTTTGGGATATATATCATTACATAGATGAATCACAGATTATTTACATCTCCGTGGTCTAACTAATATTCACGTGACATATAATTAAAAAAAAATTATGAGAAAAGTTAATAACATAGAATCAAATAGGTTTTGGACTATGTAATTATCTATTTTTTGGGATGTATAGATCAAAAGAAAAAGATATAAATGTAGGGAAAAGAAAACAAAATTGATAGATCTAATAAATAATACGATAAAAAGATATTAAAAAAACTAAAGAAAAAGAAAATGAAAGAGAAGATGAGTGTATGTTCATTCAAATGATAGAAACGATAGAACAAAAATTAACTAATCCTAGGCAAGCTTTGATCACAATCTCCTCGTCATCCTTGACTCCATCATTTCTCACACTTCATCAAATTTTTTTACAATAAATTAGTCGCGATAAACTTATTAAAAAAAATACAAAAAGTGACAACTATGCAAACTAAAAATAAGATTTTATGCGGGAACAAAACAAAGGAAAAAACTGTTTGATTATAAATAATGAAGAGTGCATAGCAGATACATCAATCTGGATGATAGCCACACCACACAAAAAATTGAAGTAAAGACAATGAAGAAAGAATTTAACATTAGAGCCGGTTCGAGAGACGGCCAGAAAAAACGATCCATAGCCGGCAATCCCGTCTAATTGCCAGCACAATCTATTTCAGCTCCTTCCTTTTTCCCTCCCTTTAAAACCCTTTTCATAGGACTATAAGTCATATCATATATCTCCTCAAAATTAATATTGCACCATTAATATCTCTCCTTTCGTATCTACCTTTCCATGGGGAAGCATCAAACACACAAAATCAATAATGGGAGCACTAACAATAACCTTAATGCAACTAACACCGTGACCACCAAGGTGAAACGAACAAGGAGAAGTGTCCCTAGAGATTCTCCACCTCAACGTAGCTCAATATATAGAGGAGTCACTAGGTTAGTCCCCTTAAATTTGTTATATGAAAAAAAAATAGTTATTTGATTTTGATGTCATTTCCCATTACATTTGTTCACTTGATTTCTTGTAATTTGAAGAAAATTAAGTATAATAAAATGGGTTTTCATTGAACCAATATCAGGCACCGATGGACAGGCCGATATGAAGCTCATTTGTGGGACAAGCATTGCTGGAATGAGTCACAGAACAAGAAAGGACGACAAGGTTTCATGCCCTTCTTTTTTTTGGGTTTTTTTTTTTTTTTTACTAATAAGCAAGTAAACTCAATTTATGTATTTGTATTTAGCTTGTTGAAGTCACTAACGTGTTTCTTTTCTTATGGTTACGATTATTCACACATCATACGTCAGTCTACCTCGGTACGTATATATATAGTACTGTATATTGATTGAATATTGGTTGTTTTGCCTTATAACCAGAAAAATCGAAAGAATCATCCAAGTAACTAATTAGTGATGCTCTTTTCTTGAAGGTGCTTATGACGATGAAGAAGCCGCAGCACATGCTTATGATCTAGCAGCATTGAAGTACTGGGGTCAAGATACCATTCTTAATTTTCCGGTACCTATCTCTAAATTAATGCACCCTACGCTGTGATGTTGTTTTTTCTTTGTGATTTGCGTAATTAAAATATATTAATTTAGAAAAAGAAAACTAAAACACCACATCTTTTTTTTTTTTTTTTTCAATTGTAGTTGGCGACCTACCAGAATGATCTGAAAGAAATGGAGGGTCAATCCAGGGAGGAGTACATTGGATCACTAAGGAGGTAAAGCTCTTCTTGCTTCTCTTATAATACTATGTTTCAAGATTTATTATCATAGGAGCTACACACTATTCTTGTTCTAGTGTTCTTTTAAAAGAAAATTAAAATTAAAAAATTGCAGGAAAAGCAGCGGATTTTCCCGTGGAGTTTCTAAATACAGAGGTGTTGCAAGGTACTATATATTCTTTCCGACCTTGATATAAGACATTTTTAATTAAATCACGTATTATAGCAGTTAATTTTATTATATTTATCATTAAATTTTTATGAGAGAAATGTAGGTATCACTTCATATCAAGATTTATGTATCAAGATTAATAAAAAATAATAAATATCAATTGAATGGAGTTTAAGAAGTGAGAAAAAAATACATTCTCACAATCTTTAATTAGAACAAACAAAAAAATATTTAATACTTTTTAAAAATTATAAGATATTTTATAAAAAAATTAAAAAAAATTCTAAACCATAACTTATAATAAGGAAATATAACAATTAGTATTGCCATTAGTCACTTATTCTACGGAGTGAGAATCTGATTTTAACGGCATCTGCCTATAGACCAAAATAAACAGAAATGATTGTAGTTGAAATTTCACGAATCTGATCTGATGTTCAACGTTCAGACACCATCACAACGGAAGGTGGGAGGCTCGTATTGGCAGGGTTTTCGGCAACAAATATCTTTACCTCGGAACTTATGGTAAGACTTTGCCCATAATTAATTCTTCTAACACCATATATACCTAGCATTGAATAAATGGAGAAAAAAATATTACTAATATAATAGAAATCTTTTATGAATAATGCTATGTATATACAACAACAATTATACAACAATATTTTTATATTTTTCTCTCTCCATTACTCATAAATATAGTAAATAACAGAGAAAAATAAATATAAAAATGATATTATTCAAGTTATTGTATAATTTGTTGTACACATGTATATAGCATTACTCATCTTTGATATACCAATAAAGAGCAATAATATACAAAATCCATGCAATCTTTTCTCATTATTGTTTTCCTTAACGAGTAAATTTAGTTTCTCGACTCTAGCATGCATTTATGTGTCAATCCATCTAATCATTTTGTAAGTCCCATTTTCTTTTCCATTCAAACTTAAGACGCTAGCTACTACAACCATGTACAACGAAACTTAAAGAGCATAACACTGACAATTACTTTACATTATAGAATCTCGGAAGTTTTAATTTTCAATACTTATTTTCTCTGGTTTTTATCCATTGCATGACTTTACCATATTTGACATGTCATATTTTTGTCTCTTTTTCCCTTATCTTGTTGTATAAACTGTTGCGAAAAAGCATTATAGAAATAGCATTATTCCTCAATATCAATGGCATAAACAATTATCGTTACGAATTACGTTTCAGTCGCAATCAATAGGGTAAAAAGTGCCACCAACCCTAACTGATTTGTTAACTTAACCTTCACTTACGTATACAACGACAATGACACACACTAATTTAAACGGGTCGTTTTTCTAATTTTTACAGCGACCCAAGAAGAAGCTGCCACAGCATATGACATGGCAGCAATTGAATATCGAGGACTGAACGCCGTCACAAATTTCGACCTAAGCCGCTACATCAAGTGGCTTAAGCCCAACAACAAAACCAACATAATCAACTCTAATCTCATTGACCCTGTGCCTAATATTGAGAACGACTTCACCCCAAAACCTAATCAAGAAAAAGGGTTGAATTTTTTCCGCAGCCAAGAGCCATTGAGCAATGAAGAAGGGACACTGACACTGACTCAGCCTCGGCCAGCTGCTGCCACGTCAGCCCTAGGGCTGTTGCTTCAGTCTGCCAAGTTTAAGGAGATGATGGAGATGACATCCGCCGCGGATTTGTCGGCACCGCCGCCGGACTCTGAGCTGCCGCCGTGCACGTTTCCCGATGACATTCAAACGTACTTTGAGTGTGAAGATTCCAATAGATATGGAGAAGGGGATGATATCATGTTCAGTGACCTAAACAGGTTTATGCCCCCTATGTTCCATTGTGATGACTTTGAGGCTTGAAGGTCTAGGGGTTCTAATTCACGTACCCGGAAACAAAATATTGATGGGAGTTGCTTCTTAATTTATTATTTCATTTTTAACTTAGGCTTATTTCTCAGTTTGTGAATATGGAACATTAATTTGTTGGCAGCAAGACATTGATCAGAAAATAAACAAGAAGATTGAATTATTAGGGAAACTGATCTTGGATTAGTAATCATGGTGAAAGGAGGATGTCAAGTAGTTTATTTGTTGTAGTTGTAAAGAGAATAAGCATCTCAAGAAAAAGCAAGACAAAAGGTGCAAAATAAGCATATTCTTTTTCCTTTTCAAAATGAGTACTCTTGTTATCTTGTATCGAATTATTAAATCAAATTATCTAATCCGTCCCGATTATTTTTATTATTTTTTTGTGTAAAATTTATTATTTAATTTTTTTTTATTAATTTTATAATGTTCGTTCTAATTCGTCCATCATTTAACATATAACATATATCTTGAATATGTCATTTCATTAACTCGAAATTATAAATTTGTTCACCGCATTATCAAATTAATAAAATGACACTTTCAATCTTTTTTTATAGAATGCAAGTTCATCTAATCTAACTATTGTATTTTATGATATTACTATTTAGTGCAAGTATACTAAATTATATATGCACTACTACAAGAGGAACATTTTACATCGGTTCGTTTAGATATTTTACATCAGTTCTACAACCGATGTAGATTCAGGCGATATTCAAAATTTTAATGTATAAGATGATATTCAAAATACATATAAATTAATATCCATTGTTAGATAACATATCTAGAAACGGCCAAGTCATTTAAAATTTGATATATGTGATCATCAGCGTAATATAATTGAATATAACAGTTAGAATGGTTAAATTTGCATTCTATAAAAAATTATTCAAGGTGTCATTTCACTAATTTGACACAATGATGTTAATGAATCATGACTTTATACATATGTGTGTGAGGGGGGAGAAACCTAATAGCTCGACCAAGAATAAGTTTTAATTAGTATACTTACTTTACTCAATAACTCAATAACCGTCTTTCTCGAGCAGATCATTTGATCCAAATAGAGAGAACAAGACTTTGAAGAGAAAATTTTGGAAACTCAATTGTCATATAATACTCAAAGTAACATCCAAAGAGGGTGGATACAAGTATATATAAAGTTTGGTAGCTTGTGGTGCAAGTTAGGCTAACGAAGATTAGGTGTAACCAAGGTTCAGTAACTTGTGCTCAAGCCAACTAACTATAGTTTAAATTTTAAATTTGAATTTGAATTTAATTTTTTCCTCCTAAAGATGTAAGCATCCTAGATCTAAAAGAGCAAATAAGATATTGTCACATGGCAATGTGCAAAAGGTGTGATGAGGGTATGTTACTAGAAAAATGGGTGTAAAAGAAGGCATGGAAAAAATGCGATTAGTGTGTGAAACATGTGACTTGTTGGTGATGTATGAACCAATGAAGGAGTGTGAGGAATCAATTTGGATGTCACACACAAGGAGAAATTCTTTCCCTTGCGGTAATTTAATTTGTTATTCGTGAATCTGTACTTTCCATTTATTGCGCTGCATAAAAAGTTCAATTTCAATGCTCACCTAAGGATACTAAATGACACTACCAAGAAAGATTCCTTTATTAAACTATACTAAAAATATGTTTTAAAGAAATGAAAACTTACCAAAGAATTTGGGACTTTGAAGTACAAGGGAGGCATCTAGGGTTTCATTTGGGACATGCATGGCCGAAATTCATAAGGCAAATGCACTCCAAATGAAATGTCAAATAACCCTAGATGCAACTTGGTGACCAAGGATGGAATCTATGGGTCTAGATTGGCTACAACTAGGTGCATGATAAGACCATGCAACCTTTGCCCTCCACTTGGGCCTAAGCCTTTCTATCACCAAAAATAGATCCAGAGCTCACCAAAAAAATAGGCGTCACCCCTCTAATGCACACCCTAGCCCAAAATTAAAACCTAATCATCTAAAGCACCCCATAATACAAGGGTAAAATGGGAAATACAAGGAAAATAAATCCTATGACTAAAATACCCAAAATACAAGGGTAAAATTGGCAAATAAAATAAACCCTATACTAATGAGACTTAGAAGAGTACTAATACTCTATGATCATGAGGAAAACGTCTCTTGGTGTGTGAACACCCTCCTCTTCTTCAACTCTCCTAGCCATGGACCTAGTGATGGGGCCCACATGTGTCTTCAATGATGGTCCTCCATCATCCCCTCCTTCTTGAGAAGCATCTGTCCTCATATGAGAATCATCATCCAAATCCTCAGCTCCTAAAAATGGTGTGAGATCACATACATTAAAAGATGAGCTAGTGCCATATTCAGAAGGAATGTCTAATTTATATGCATTGTCATTTATTTTGTGAAGGACTTGGAATGGTCCATCTCCCCTAGGGTTTAGTTTTGACATCCTTTGAGTAGGAAATCTATCCTTCCTCAAATGAAGCCAAACCCAATCCCCAACTTCAAAAGTGAGTTTCTTCCTTCCTTTGTTGTTGTATTTGGCATATTTTTGAGTTTGTTTTTCAATTTGACTCTTGATCTTTTCATGGTATTTCTTAATGAATTCCGCCCTAGATACTCCTTCTTTGTGGAACAAGGAAGGGGTATTAGGGAGGGGTAAAAGATCAAGAGGAGTGATCGGGTTAAAGCCATAAACAACTTCAAAGGGGGAAAGATTAGTAGTCTTATGGACTACTCTATTGTATGCAAATTCTAAATGGGGGAGACAATCATCCCAAGTTTTCTTATTCCCTTTGAGGAGTACCCTCAACAAAGTGGATAGGGATCTATTTACTACTTCGGTTTGGCCATCGGTTTGAGGATGACAAGTAGTAGAATAGAGGAGCTTAGTTCCTAGTTTTTCCCATAAAACTTTCCAAAAGTGACTAAGGAACTTAGCATCCCTATCGGACACAATTGTTTTGGGTAGACCATGCAAACGGACCACTTCCCTAAAAAAAAGTTTAGCTATATAGCTAGCATCATCCACTTTGTGGCATGGTATAAAATGAGCCATTTTGCTAAAACGGTCCACTACCACAAAGATGGAGTCAAATCCCCTTTGAGTCCTTGGAAGCCCAAGCACAAAGTCCATGCTAATATCTACCCAAGGAGAGCTAGCTATAGGAAGGGGGGTATAGAGTCCATGAGGCATTACTCTTGATTTAGCTTTTAAACAAGTAATGCATTTGGAACAATGCCTTTGGACATCTATTCTCATGTGTGGCCAATAAAATTTAGCTTTTAAGAAACTTAGGGTTTTATCAACCCCAAAATGGCCCATGAGACCTCCTTCATGACTCTCTTTGACCAAAAGTTTTCTAATGGATCCTTGGGGTATGCAAAGTTTGCCCATTCTAAAAAGATACCCCTCAAGAAGATAGAATCCATCAAAAGGCTTTTGGAGACATTTGGCATAAGTGGCTTGGAAGTCTAAATCAAGCTCATACAATTCCTTTACATCATCAAAGCCAAGAATTTGTGTTCCTAAGGTGGAGAGCAAGGTGTGCCTCCTTGAAAGAGCGTCGGCTACCACATTGTTCTTTCCCTTTTTATATTTGATGATATAGGGGAATTGTTCAAGGTATTCCACCCATTTTGCATGCCTTTTATTCAACTTCCCTTGCCCTCTAAGATACTTGAGTGACTCATGATCGGTGTGAATAACAAATTCCTTAGTCACCAAGTAATGCTCCCAAACTTGTAGAGCTCTTATGAGGGCATAGAGTTCCTTGTCATAGGTGGGATAATTCAAGGTGGCCCCATGAAGTTTTTCACTAAAGTAAGCAATGGGGTGACCTCCTTGAAGTAACACAGAACCTATGCCTAAACCGGATGCATCACATTCTAGCTCAAAGGTTTGTTCAAAATTGGGTAGAGCTAGAATGGGTGCATTGGTAAGTTTCTCTTTTAGGGTTTTGAATGATTTTTCTTGGGCTTCACCCCAAAGGAATGGTACATCCTTCTTAACAAGCTCATTAAGAGGGGATGCAAGTGTGGAGAAGTCCTTTACAAACCTTCTATAAAAGCTAGCTAGGCCATGAAAACTTCTAACTTCTCCAACACTCTTTGGGGTGGGCCATTCTTGGATAGCCTTTATTTTCTCGGAGTCAACTTGTACTCCCTCCTTGCCAACAATGAAGCCCAAAAATTTTACTTGTTCTTGACAAAAAGTACATTTTTCAAGGTTGGCATAGAGGTGGTTGACTCTAAGAATTATTAAGACTTTCCTTAGATGTCCAAGATGTTCATCTAAGGTCTTACTATACACAAGGATATCATCAAAGTAGACAACCACAAATTCACCTATGCAATCCCTAAGAATATGATTCATTAGGCGCATGAAAGTACTAGGGGCATTAGTGAGGCCAAAAGGCATCACTAACCACTCATATAAACCAAATTTGGTCTTAAAAGCGGTTTTCCACTCATCACCTTCTTTGATTCGAATTTGGTGATAACCACTTTTAAGGTCAATCTTGGAAAATATGATGGCCCCTGTAGACCCCTAAAATTGCCCGGGTCGGAAATAAAGCTTGAAGACTCTCGAAGACTGAAGGAAGATCAGCCAGAAGGACTCCTGGAAGGCCCTAGGAGGGTTCTCTGTAGGTCTAGAGGTCTTAGAATAGCTCAAAATAAGAAAGTGGAGGGAATGAAGCCCAATACGGCCGTACTGAACTTAATACGGCCGTATTGAAGCTTCAATACGGCCGCAGTGAACTCAATACGGCCGTATTGAAGTTTCTGAAACTTCAATACGGCCGTACTGAAATCAATACGGCCGTATTGAAGCTTCAATACAGCCGCAGTGAACTCAATACGGCCGTATTGAAATTTCTGAATTTCAATACGGCCGTATTGAAGTTCAAAAATTTCAATACGGCCGTATTGGCTCCAGGGCCCGTATTGGGCCTGTTCCCTATAAATATGACGTCAATTGGACGTCATTTGACACTTTGGAACATAGTTTCAACCCTCTCCTTGAGTATTCTGGGGTTTTTGAGCAGTGTTCTGCCCTAGAAATCACTCGGAGAGTTGATCCGACGAAGTTCTTGAGCCCCGAGCCATTTTGCTTGAGGATCGAACCTAGTCGAAGGGAAATCCTCCGGATTTCCATAGTTAAAATTTTATAGGAGGGAGCGAGCGGGCTTGTAGAGCGAGGGAACGCCAAAAAGCTTCCCAGTTTTACGAAATATATAAAAGCACGCTTCAAAGGTTTCTTCTTAAATCCTTCCTTTTACTGCTTTCTGTGTGCATATTTAAACTGTCATCATGTAGATAGTTAATTTATAATTGCTTAGAATAAATAGGGGTAATTTAGTAATTTTACGCTATTATTTTAGAAATAATCTGTCATAGGGAACCCGAAAGGGGCGTTGTGGGGTGCTAACACCTTCCCCACGCGCAACCGACTCCCTTACCCGACTCTGGTTGTAATGGCCGAAGTCGATTTTTGAATCGATTGCCTTATCCCTTTTTCCAATGTTTTGAGTAAAACATTGGTGGCGACTCCACGAACCCTTTTACTACGAAAACCACTAACCCATGGAGGGTCCCGCTTGGGATTAACATGGATTGATGAGACTTTTAATAAATAAATTGGATAAGATCGACAAGGTCTCAGTTTGAGAACAAGTCGTTCTAATAATCCAATACATTTTCAAAACTAAAATAAAAGCGAGCTCGACCGTCTTCGCGACCGCCGAGGCCCGTTCGGGCCGGTGGCGACAGATGGCGACTCCATTGGGGAAGCCTCGAGAGTCAGTCCCATTTAGTGACAGATTATTTTTAACAAATAATAGTTAAAATTACTTTATTACCCCTCACTTGTATGATAACATGTTTATCTATTTGGCTTTAATAACTGTTGTATTTTTAAATTTACGCAATTGTTTGAAATAAAAACTGCACACAAACCTTTGCACACAACAGTTCCCTCTATACCCGGGGGCATGAGTGATTAACCATAGGGAGTGGATGTTAGTACGGCCGGTTGTCGAATGGGTCTATAGGTGCCCGTAGACCGTTGTCGGAAAACATCACTCAAGGTGATAACCATGAACTTGAGTCCGACGGTGCGTTGGAGCTTTCCATCGACCTACGATGAGAGGAATTGGGTCCCTATAATGGGGGCACCTTGGGGGCCTTGGACTGGTGAGAACAGTTAGAACCTACCTTGAATATGCACCTTTCTGCAGGATACCCCTACCTCGTGATTCGCTCGTGACTGTTCGTGGATGAGTGAATTGTTTGTGTAAATGCTTATGTGCAATTGTTTGTGCATTAATAAATAACCTCGTGATAAGGTCTAAAGAATAATCCCCATGCATGAAAAAACCATGACATGAGGGGAAAGACCATGTGTGAAAATATAATAAAAGTGAGGAGCATGTGCATCATTACCAATAAAGATATCATGCATCCTCATAAACCATGCATTCTAGGTTCACCAATACCTCTTGACATGAGTAAAAGAGACCCATAATTATCGAGATTCTCCGTTAAGGAGAGATCATAAGTCAAGGAGGGTAGTAACACTCTGTTTTTAAAAAAAAAAAAAAAAAAAAAAAAAAAAAAAAGGGCAGCGCCTTAAAAATGGAGGGTTATCAAGCTCATGTCAAGAGCGTATTCATTCCATAAATTAATTAGATTAAATATTCATTTTTAGAAAGTGGCTGGTCATCTCTCTGTCCTCACGCGCGCGCAGAAAATCAAGAAAATGGAAGCGCTGGGGGAGCAAAATAAAAAGCTCACAACCGAGCTCTATCAGCTCAACAAGAAAATGGACGCTTTGGAGGAACGAAATAAGGAGCTTACAGCCGAGCTCTCACAGCTCAAAGAGCAAATGGCGCAAATGATGGAACTCATGCGTCACCACAACATACAAGGGGCTGAGCACAGTGACCATGAGTCCCATCATGTTGGAGGAAGAGTGGAACAAGAGCTGAAAAGCGGGAAGCTAGCTAAACCTTCCCAATCATTTAAAGCTAAGAAGACCTTTGGGAAGAAGAAGGAGAGAGAAGTCAGTGCCATAACCATCCCTTCGTCTTCTTCCACTTCGAAGTCAGGAGGATCGCAATTCAAACCTGTGAAGAAGTTTGATAAACTTCCGACCACGTATAGCGACATCCTGCCGAAGCTAGTGGAAGCACGTCTTCTATCTTACGTTCCATTAAAGAAGATTGATCCACCTCATCCCAGTTGGTACAAACCACAAGACAAATGTTTATACCATTCGGGGGCATCGGGGCATTCAACGGAGAACTGCAGAGCTCTCAAATATAAGGTCCAAGACCTTATTGATGCCGGGTGGATCACTTTTGATTCGATAGCGCCCGACGTGAGCAAGAATCCTCTGTCGAAGCAGGAGTAGAGAGAAGAACAAGCCACGATAGGGCCCCTTCATATTTCTCTTTTAGGACTCATGATCAGTACCCGAGATCATGAGAACCTTTTCATGTAAATAAGGGTTTTACAGTTTTTTTTAAAATATCAATAAAGAGGCATTTTTCACATTACTCTTTTTTTCGTTCTTTTCTCTCTTTCCCCATTAACATTAATAAATTCTAAACCTAAACAGAACCAATAAAATAATTATGTCTGTAATTGTTCGCTCTGACCGGGATCCAAAAATGAATGGGTTGAGTTGGAGAGTGATGAGGAGACCATCTCTCCGGATCTGCAAAGACTGCTAAAACGAGAAGCTCGCTTACTCCAACTCGTTAAGAGAAATTGGAGACTGTGAATTTGGGGCATGGCCGAGAGATAAAAGAGGTCAACGTTGGGACCCATATCAGTGATGAAATAAGGACACATGTTTCCACTATGATTATAATAAAATCATTCTTCATTGCTTCTTTTCTTGCTTACAATAAAATTCTAAACCACATCATTTTTAACCCTGTTTGAATAAACATGAATGAGGTTAAAATCATCTTAATAATAATAAACCCACATCATTTTCATGTGGAGGTGTGTGTGACGACTTGGAGCACCTTCCCTTGGCCTCGACAAGTGCCATCATGGATAAAAAGAAATCCTAAAAACAAAAAAAGCTCGGCAGGAAACCCAAAAAAGGGGGCTGCACAAAAATAAGAGCAAAAGACCCGCTAGGAATCCCACGAAAGGGTGACCTAGGCAAAAGTTAGGGTTACAAAAATAAACAAAAACAAAAGTCCGCTAAAACACCACAAAAGGGTGTTTTAGGCAAAAATAAGGACAATCAAAAAACAAAAGAAATCCATGATGGTACCACGAACCGAATTCAAGAAAGGTTCAAGGGAAGCTATCCAAGTTGTCGAATCACAACACGACTTTTTAACTTCATAAGTGTTTAATCAAACAAGCCTAAACACATTGGCCATCCATTCTTACAAAAACCATTTTTGAAAAAATAAATCCCCTCTAAAACACAAACTTTAGAACAAAAATATCTTTCCTTTCTCTTCTCTCTTGTCCCAAAAGATTTTAGAATAATCTAGTGGAAGCATGGAGAAATAAATCATCACTGAAAATGGATCTAATCTGAATAATAAAATGGTGGAAGAACTGTGCCAAAAATTCAAGATCCAACACCATAATTCTTCCCCATATCGGCCAAAGATGAATGGGGCAGTCGAGGCAACCAATAAGAACATCAAGAAAATAGTGCAAAGATGGTTGTCTCATTTAAAGACTGGCACGAGATGTTACCCTTCGCTCTTCATGGTTATAGGACTTCAGTACGCACATCTACAGGAGCTACTCCATTCTCCCTCGTCTATGGGATGGAGGCAGTTCTACCCGTCGAAGTCAAGATACCTTCTCTAAGGGTAATTATGGAAGCAAAACTTTCCGAGGTAGAATGGGTTCAAAGCCGGTATGACCAATTGAACCTCATTGAAGAAAATGGCTGAACACCATAAGCCGTGGTCAAGCCTATCAGAGGAAGACCAAAAAGGCTTTTGACAAGAAAGTCCACCCTCGAGTCTACCATGAGGGAGAGTTGGTAATGAAGAAATTGCTACCAACTCAAAAGGACAAAATCGGAAAGTATGCCCCAAATCACGGAGGACCATACGAGGAAAAACGAGCCTTCTCAGGAGGAGCATTGATCCTCACAGACATGGATGGAAAAGAACTTCGATACCCAGTCAACGCTGACGAGGTAAAGAAGTACTATGCTTGAAGACGTTGCTTGCATAGGCCCGCTAGGATGAAAACCCAAAAAGGGCGTCCTAGGAAAAAGTTAGGGCAAAATAAAAAGCCCGCCAGTACAAGGGTACTAGGCAAAACAAAGGCGAAATTATCCCCGCTAGGATACGTCCTAGGCAAAAGTTAGGGGCAAAAGAATAAGATAAGCAAGCAACGATCGCTTGAATCGAAAACCGAAAGGCGGTTCAAGTGATTATCTTCTAGAAGTAAGCGTCTTGCAGCATCTGCGCTCCTGGCTCAGGCATCTCACCCGAAGCAACTAGGGAATGTAAAGAGCAACAATTACAGATATAATTGTTAAGCCCAATGTATATAGCCTACCCTGGCCAGCCATTCTTCAGAAATTCCTTCTGTATATCTTTCTATAAAAACACTTGTGAATATTAATAAAATATCTATTCATTTCTTTTCTCTCTTGACCATGTGATTATGCCTCTAAATTGGTATTTCTAAAAAATTGTATGAAATTCCTTAATAATCGGTCAATAAAAGAAAATTGGAGGGGTTCCTATAAAATCCATAATCTCCTGCATAAAAGGCTCACAAAAATATTCCCTCACGCCGATGACAGAAATTCCTCAAAGAAAAGGAGGATAGGGAGAGCCATTCATTTTTCTAAAAAACATTAAATAATAAAACTTGCATTTGTGCATCACACACATTAGTTGCACATTCAAAGACCTTATCATGAGGCAACCACATAAAATAGAAAAAATAGAAAAATTGCTTGTGTATGACAGCAGCAAGCAAAATGCAAAGATTCAGAAAATCAACAGCGTCATACAGAATAACTGAGCCTGGAGAGGCTTGCCGAAAGAATACTCTCAGAATAACTGAGCCTGGAGAGGCTCGCCGAAATAATACTCTCTCAAAATAACTGAGCCTGGAGAGGCTCGCCGAAATAATACTCTCTCAGAATAACTGAGACATTTCTGTACAGAAAAAAGCCGAAAAACAACAGAAAAGGCAAAAATACAGAAAAAGCCAAAAAATGACAAAAAAGGCAAAAAATACAGAAAAAGCCAAAAACGACAAAAAAGGCAAAAGATTTAGAAAATCAATCGCCTCGTACAAAATAACTGAGCCTGGAGAGGCTTGCCGAAATAATACTCCTTCATCATAACTGAGCCTGGAGAGGCTTGCAGAAATCATACTTCCTCAGAATAACTAAAGCCTGGAGAGGCTTGCAGAAATAATACTCCCCAACTGTACAGAATAAATGAGCCTGGAGAGGCTCGCAGAAATAATACTCCCTAGAGAAATCTCAACTCAAGCTCACGGAACAAATCCCCAGCGAGAGCTATCAAAGCAAGATCGACAAAATTCCCAATGGAAGCACGATCGCCCAAGCAGTATATCTAGTCAAAGGACTTAAAACTTCCTCAGTGGAAGATAGCTCTCCAACTCAGGCGTTGAGTGAGTCTAAGCCTGTAGAGGCTTCCTAAATAATACTCTGGGATACATAAGATCCCCAAATCCCCGGTCGCCTACTCAAGAGGCACTCCTTCAAAAGGAAAAAAAAAAATCAAAAAGATTAATAATCATTCCCCAAGAGGAATTCGGCATTCAGCCAATCATCAAGCATCAAGATAATTCGCCTATTCAGAGGCACTCTTTCAAAAAATCGAAAAGATCAATAATCATTCCCCAAGCGGAATCTGGCTCTCAGCCAATCATTGAACGTCAAGCTGATACGCCTAACAGAAGAGGCCAGCCAAGAAATAAATAACAAAATCCCCAGTGGATAAACAGCCTACATAGAGGCTACAAAAATCAAAAATCGAAAAGAGACACCCGAACAAGGATAACCGGGATACTCCACCAACGTCAAAGGACGTCAGCCAAACATAAGGCATCGCTCAATTCAAGAAGAGCATCTGTGTCTACACCCCAAGGAAACAGAAATTCCTCAATGGGTACCAACAATGCAATGCAAGTTGGGGCACAGGAACCTATGAATGACTGCACATCCCCTAGACGGATCCCTGCGTTATCTAGCCCTCAGCGGCACAAAATCAGAAAAACCGTCGAAGCAGCATCGTGGACTGTGGAGACAACAATCATCTCAAATCCCTGGAGAGGGTAAACTCACATTGCCAATGTCGTCAAGAACACGGAGGCAGACCCTGGAGAGGGCAAACTCACCCTGGAGAGGGCAAGACTCACGCACAAGTCTGGAGAGGCGACGACTAATACTCACCCCGGAGAGGGCAAACTCACCCTGGAGAGGGCAAACTCACCCTGGAGAGGGCAAACTCACCCTGGAGAGGGCAAGACTCACGCACAAGTCTGGAGAGGCGACGACTAATACTCACCCCGGAGAGGGCAAACTCACCCTGGAGAGGGCAAACTCACCCTGGAGAGGGCAAGACTCACGCACAAGTCTGGAGAGGCGACGACTAATACTCACCCCGGAGAGGGCAAACTCACCCTGGAGAGGGCAAACTCACCCTGGAGAGGGCAAGACTCACGCACAAGTCTGGAGAGGCGACGACTAATACTCACCCCGGAGAGGGCAAACTCACCCTGGAGAGGGCAAACTCACCCTGGAGAGGGCAAACTCACCCTGGAGAGGGCAAGACTCACGCACAAGTCTGGAGAGGCGACGACTAATACTCACCCCGGAGAGGGCAAACTCACCCTGGAGAGGGCAAGACTCACGCACAAGTCTGGAGAGGCGACGACTAATACTCACCCCGGAGAGGGCAAACTCACCCTGGAGAGGGCAAACTCACCCTGGAGAGGGCAAACTCACCCTGGAGAGGGCAAGACTCACGCACAAGTCTGGAGAGGCGACGACTAATACTCACCCCGGAGAGGGCAAACTCACCCTGGAGAGGGCAAACTCACCCTGGAGAGGGCAAGACTCACGCACAAGTCTGGAGAGGCGACGACTAATACTCACCCCGGAGAGGGCAAACTCACCCTGGAGAGGGCAAACTCACCCTGGAGAGGGCAAGACTCACGCACAAGTCTGGAGAGGCGACGACAAACTCACCCTGGAGAGGGCAAACTCACCCTGGAGAGGGCAAGACTCACGCTACCAAAGTGACTAGAAGCGCGGAGGTATGCACCAACCTGGAGAGGCTACTCAACAATTTTCCCACCTGAAGACACTACAAGTCGGAAGGATGGCACATTACCCGGACAATTGGGACAACTCCTTTACTTGTCAATCGGTACACCAAAAGACCGTTTGACTAAGTAAAGGGGGGGCAGCTGTAGACCCCTAAAATTGCCCGGGTCGGAAATAAAGCTTGAAGACTCTCGAAGACTGAAGGAAGATCAGCCAGAAGGACTCCTGGAAGGCCCTAGGAGGGTTCTCTGTAGGTCTAGAGGTCTTAGAATAGCTCAAAATAAGAAAGTGGAGGGAATGAAGCCCAATACGGCCGTACTGAACTTAATACGGCCGTATTGAAGCTTCAATACGGCCGCAGTGAACTCAATACGGCCGTATTGAAGTTTCTGAAACTTCAATACGGCCGTACTGAAATCAATACGGCCGTATTGAAGCTTCAATACAGCCGCAGTGAACTCAATACGGCCGTATTGAAATTTCTGAATTTCAATACGGCCGTATTGAACTCAATACGGCCGTATTGAAGTTCAAAAATTTCAATACGGCCGTATTGGCTCCAGGGCCCGTATTGGGCCTGTTCCCTATAAATATGACGTCAATTGGACGTCATTTGACACTTTGGAACATAGTTTCAACCCTCTCCTTGAGTATTCTGGGGTTTTTGAGCAGTGTTCTGCCCTAGAAATCACTCGGAGAGTTGATCCGACGAAGTTCTTGAGCCCCGAGCCATTTTGCTTGAGGATCGAACCTAGTCGAAGGGAAATCCTCCGGATTTCCATAGTTAAAATTTTATAGGAGGGAGCGAGCGGGCTTGTAGAGCGAGGGAACGCCAAAAAGCTTCCCAGTTTTACGAAATATATAAAAGCACGCTTCAAAGGTTTCTTCTTAAATCCTTCCTTTTACTGCTTTCTGTGTGCATATTTAAACTGTCATCATGTAGATAGTTAATTTATAATTGCTTAGAATAAATAGGGGTAATTTAGTAATTTTACGCTATTATTTTAGAAATAATCTGTCATAGGGAACCCGAAAGGGGCGCTGTGGGGTGCTAACACCTTCCCCACGCGCAACCGACTCCCTTACCCGACTCTGGTTGTAATGGCCGAAGTCGATTTTTGAATCGATTGCCTTATCCCTTTTTCCAATGTTTTGAGTAAAACATTGGTGGCGACTCCACGAACCCTTTTACTACGAAAACCACTAACCCATGGAGGGTCCCGCTTGGGATTAACATGGATTGATGAGACTTTTAATAAATAAATTGGATAAGATCGACAAGGTCTCAGTTTGAGAACAAGTCGTTCTAATAATCCAATACATTTTCAAAACTAAAATAAAAGCGAGCTCGACCGTCTTCGCGACCACCGAGGCCCGTTCGGGCCGGTGGCGACAGCCCCATGCAATTCATCTAACATATCTTCTAGCCTAGGGATTGGGTGCCTATATTTTATTGTTATGTTATTGATGGCTCTACAATCAGTGCACATCCTCCATTTGCCATCTTTCTTAGGCACCAAGAGAACGGGGACGGCACAAGGACTAAGGCTCTTTTGAACCCAACCCTTCTTCAACAAGTCATCAACTTGAGCTTCTATCTCCTTGGTTTCTTGAGGGTTAGTCCTATAGGCGGGCCTATTAGGAAGACTAGAACCCGGTATGAGGTCTATTTGATGTTCTATTCCTCTTAAAGGTGGAAGCCCACTTGGGACTTCTTGAGGAAATAGGTCATCAAACTTCTTTAAAAGTTTTTGAACCTCATGTGGTAGAGACTCAAGCTCATGACTAGTGGCAGCAAGTGTCTCTTTGAAATAGAGGAGGTACAAAGGTTGTTCAATCAAAAGTGTATTTTTGATGTCATTTTTAAGGGATAAAACACTTTTGTGAACAACTTCCTTAGAGGGGACACTTGCCTCTAAACTTGGTACCTCCTCTTCCCTTTCTTTAAGGAAAAGGTCTTTTTTTTCGTTCTTTTGCTTTTTACTTTTTTTTTCTTCTCCCTCTCTTTTGATTTTCATCTTGAGTTGGTCCTCACACACTTGAAAAGGTGATAGAGGACACAACACAATCTTCCTACCTAAGTGATGGAAACTTATTTTGTTGGTTAGGCTATCATGAATAGTCTTTTTATCAAATTGCCAAGGCCTTCCAAGTAGAATATGACTAGCATCCAATGGCACTATATCGCATAAAATTTCATCTTGGTATTTGCCAATGGAGATAGGTATATTCACTTGTTGATTAACTACAATACCTCCCTCCTCATTGATCCATTGTAATTTGTAAGGTTTTGGGTGAGGTATAGTAGTTAAGGCTAGCTTATCCACTAATCTAGTACTACAACAATTGCAACTAGATCCACTATCCACAATGAGAGAACAAGTGTTTTCTAAAACCTTGCACCTTGTATGAAACAAGTTTTCTCTTTGGGATTGATCTAGGTTACTAGATTGGTTTCCAAGAAGCCTTCTAACCATTAACAAGTCTCCTTCACAAGGGTGAATTTCTTCCTTGGACTCTAAGTTCTCTTCTTCATCACTTCAAGAGGAAGAAGTAGCTTCATCAAGGCTACTATAGTGGTCTTGGCCCTTTAAAATCATGTTTTTCTTTGTTGGGCATTGAGAGGCAATGTGCCCTCGACCAAGGCACTTAAAGCACTTGATGTCACTTGTCTTAGTGTCTTTGGAAGATGTCTTTTGAGAGGTTTCTTTTTCTTTTTCTTTAGGAAAAGAGTTGGAAGAGGGGCCCTCCTTCTTGAAACTCTTGGAATAAGATGGAGTGGAGTCTTTTCTAAAGGTTTTTCTTTTGAGTTGGTGCTCCACTCTAGAACAAAGTTGAACAAGCTCATTCAAATCTCTATATGGTAAGAGCTCAACTTTGTCCCTTATTTCAAGGTTAAGACCACTTTGGAATCTTGAGATGGTGGTCCTCTCTTCTTCCCTTATCCCAGCCCTCATCATGAGTAACTCCATAGATTGCCTATATTCTTCCACACTAGATGACCCTTGTTTCAATCTTTGTAGCTTATCCATAAGCTCACGGTCATAGTATGGAGGAATATGCCTCCTTCTCAAGGCACTACGGAGCTCATTCCAATATTGAATTGGAGGCTCATGGTTTATTCTTTTTTCCTTTTCTAAGGAGGTCCACCAATACATGGCATGCCCTTGGAAGCTAAGGGTTGCCAAAGAAACCTTTCTCTCTTCACTTACTCCATGACAAGAAAATAGTTGTTCTACTTTCATTTCCCAATCCAAATAAGTTTCCACATTGTCTTTGCCATGGAATGGGGGAAGAGTGATATTGGGTTCCCTATTGGAAGACTCCCTATGTCTATGATGCCTTGGGGGTCTTTGGTAGTAACCATCATTGTGATGACTACTAAAGAAGGTATCACTTGGAGGTTGGGTATGATGCCCTTCCTCCTCATGAACACTTGCATGCATATGCCCCCCTCTTCTTGAGGGTTGAGGAGAAGTGACTCTTGGTTTTGAACCACTAGCCTCTCCTCCCACAACTAGTCTTTCAAGCAATCTTTTTATTTCTTCATTATTTCTTTCAAACTCCTTTTCTTTTCTTCTCAATTCTTCCTCTCTTTTTATATTTTCCTCTTCTTTTTTTCTTAGGTAATCTTTGAGTTGCCTAAGTTCATCCCTAATACTAGACCTAGTACTACAAGAATTTTGACCTTGGACACTAGAATGATCACTCATCTTTGATCAAGAAAAGGTTTTCACAATTTTTTTTTTTCAAAAAGGTTTGAAAAAGGTTTTCACAAAGAGTGAGTGATAAAAAGGGTTTTCACAAAAGGTTTTCAAAGGGCAAGATAGGTAGGAAAAGGCCTAAGTGTACAAAGTGAACTTTCAAAGGGAGGTGGACTACTAGGAATCACTTAAAAACCAAGCCTTCTCAAGTAAAAATCACTAAGCCCTTTCCACTTTTCTCACAAAACAAGTTGGCACAACAATAAGGTGTGTGTGTGTGCACGTTACCCCTAGTAGGCAAAGCAAGCCTTCTAACGAAATTGGAGACAAAGATAAAAAAATCCTAAACAATTATACTACCAAAAGCTTTAAAACATGCAAAAGGAAAGCACTTAAAGCATAGTCTAGTCGAAGTCCTAGGTGAAGGTTTTCAAATCACCTTCAACTACACGAAGCTAAACCAAAATGAAGAGGTTTAAGAATGGCCAATTACAAACCAAAATAAAGAAAGAAGGCCCAAATACAAGTGGCCCAAAAGAAATCAAGCAAAAATATGAAAAGACAAAATTTTAGGTCTTCAACTCCTCCACTTGGGTTCCTTCACAAAGAGAAAACTTGTTAGTCCTCTCCAAGTGTTTAGACACTCCTTTTGTTTTGGTGTATCTTCCTCCAAAGGCTAGGTTTGGATTCGGTTCACTCCTCCACTCAAATCCACCAAAGGTGTGAAAGTTTGCTAGAGTGGTTCTTCACCTACAAACAAAATGAAACCAACCCAAGAGCAAGAGTCCAAGAAAATAAAACTGAAAAAGCACAATTAGGAAGGCTAAACTCAGAGGGAATTGATGAAGACAAAACAAAAGAGACCAAAGAAAAGACAAACTAAAATTAAGACTCAATCACAAAAAGGAAGCACATAAAAGAGTAGTCCTAGAAAGGCACTAGAATGGATTAGTGTTTTAGCTCACTTGATTAAGTCTTTTAGAGGATTCGGTCCAGCCAATATTAAGGTCCCAAAATAAGGTCAAAATGTCACAAGTCCAACTCCCAAATGCTTAGGTAAAGGGTCCAAGTCCACAAGTCTAGCAACAAGTCCTTTTTGGTCCAAATTTTTTTTGATACTTTTTTTTTTGTTCTATTTTTCACGTCACTTTTGTTTGATGTTCCTTGGGTCCAAAATTTTTTTTTAATGTTCAGCCCATTTGTTTATTAGGTTTTGCACTTGTGGGTGGTGAAAATTAGATCAAATTTTAGAAGAGAGAGAGGAGGACAAGTGGCGTGATTTTAGAGGTGTTTAGGGTATCTTTTGAGTGGAAAATGATTTGTACTATCTAGTACAAGTTGTTTGCACAAAATTTTTCAGCACACCTCTTAGATTCTTTTAGGGTTTCTTTAGGCATAGAATGTTGACTAAATCAAGTGAGAATGCAAGGAAAGTGGGCAGCAATTTATATGCATGTGCAAGGAAGCATTTTACACATGGAAACTCAAAAATTCAAGGAACATGCTAGGACTAAGTAGCATGCATGAATGACTCCTAGAATGGTAGCTATATGTCACGCCCACTATATCATGCAATATGGTATTTTTTTGTTCATGTATTCATGCAAAGTGTTTGGCATACATACATGGAATTTTTTTGACAAAATATAGGAAACAAAACTTTGACAAAACTTAGGTGGATTCAAAAATAAAAAGCATGTTCATGGCATGTTCATATGAGACTCAACCTAAAAAATAGAAAAGCATGGCAAACCTAACAATGGAAACTTAAAGTGTTCAAGGAAGGTTCACAAGGAGCAAGAATATGAACCCAAAGCATTCGGCCAAACAAAGAAAGGCAAAGAAAACAAGGCAAAAACCGAATGCAAAGAAAATGACAAAAGACTAGGAAGACAACGTTTACCCTTGATGATCCTTGGCTCTAGATACCACTTGATGGAGTTTTTCCTTCCATGAAAGAAGACAACGGTTGAAAGGAGACTCCTTGCCCTTGATCTAGGTTCACCAAGGGGTAGACAAAGGAAGGTTTTTGTGGGACAAATGGAGATGGGCGTGAAAAGGAGGTGTTGGGCGGAAGTGTTTATGGAATGGTGTTTGGTGCTCACAAGGTTGGCTCACTCCAAAAGTGAATGGAGGCCACTCTAGGGTTCTCACTCTCTAATGGGGGAGATAGGAGAAGGTTAGCCAAAGTAACCTAGTGACTAAGGAGAAGATGTTGAGGCATGAAATGCTCACTCAAAATCTATATATTCCAAAGTATTTACAAGTGGTTGGGTGTTGGGTATTTATAGGAGGGGAGGCATCTAGGGTTTCATTTGGGACATGCATGGCCGAAATTCATAAGGCAAATGCACTCCAAATGAAATGCCAAATAACCCTAGATGCAACTTGGTGACCAAGGATGGAATCTATGGGTCTAGATTGGCTACAACTAGGTGCATGATAAGACCATGCAACATTTGCCCTCCACTTGGGCCTAAGCCTTTCTATCACCAAAAATAGATCCAAAGCTCACCAAAAAAATAGGCGTCACCCCTCTAATGCACACCCTAGCCCAAAATTAAAACCTAATCATCTAAAGCACCCCATAATACAAGGGTAAAATGGGAAATACAAGGAAAATAAATCCTATGACTAAAATACCCAAAGTACAAGGGTAAAATTGGAAAATAAAATAAACCCTATACTAATGAGACTTAGGAGAGTACTAATACTCTATGATCATGAGGAAAACGTCTCTTGGTGTGTGAACACCCTCCTCTTCTTCAACTCTCCTAGCCATGGACCTAGTGATGGGGCCCACATGTGTCTTCAATGATGGTCCTCCATCATAATTTGGGACCAAAGCTATTAGTCTTAGACCCATTATGATTAGTATAAATAGTAATGTATATTAAGGTGTAGCGTACCGATCTCCTAGTGATCGAGTAGACTAATCGCTTAGACTTTTTGTGTCTTTTACAATCAAGTCTAGAGGGATAAGTACCATACTGGTTTCTCGCCAACCAAGCGAACCGAGTAGGCCCTTTAATAGATGATTGACCAATTCATCAAATTAATATGCCACTGGACAATACTTGATTATTTTCAAACCACTCCCCCCACAATTAGTTAGAAACAAGGCACCATAATTTACAGAATAAGCATGGTAACGTTCATAAGTCAATTTTTATGGGCTTATTAATGTTAAAATGATTTGCGAGATTATAGCAAAGGGGTTCATGTCTATAATATTGCCTCAATTTATATACAGAGATTCCTAGGTCTTAGAAAAAAGTTAATTTTACACTCACTTAATACTCTAAATTGGGGCAACTGTACCGTTAGATTTTTCTAGAAGAGGTTCCTTATTGGAATGTTTGGCGGTCACTATGAGGCCCGATGAAATTTTATCTTATGCCTCTCTTTCTTATTTAAAAATGAGTTTATTCCAAAATCTAAATACAATTTTCAAATGAGACGACGAACAACCACTTTTGTGATCTCCATTCAAGCAAACATGATAAGTGTCTAATTTCCATCTCCCATTTTTTTAATGTCATAATTTATTTTATCAACCTTTGAAATTTTTACTTTTAAAATTGTGTGGATATACTAATAATTCATTCATTTATCATTATTAATGGACGATGTAAAGTAGGTCCATAGGAGACTACCATACTATAGAGCACTCTAGACTCAAACATAAGGGTGAGAAAAGTTTATACTCTAGTTTGTTCGCCTTATTGATGGAAAATTTTCAAGATGATTGGGATTTAGGCTTTCGAGTTTAGGGTTTAGAGTGTGAAGAATCTATAATCTATGTTCTAGTTTATTCACCCCGTCGGTGACATTTGAGGGATCTTGGAAGCAAAGTTGGTTTAAGTTGAGAAGATGTTTGAGAGGACATTGTTAGGCCCGTATGTCGAGATTTGGAAGCTGGACGATTACGTCTTATCTCGAGCATTTAATTAGAGATGCATGTCATTTTGTTGACTTTTCAAGTTATGACTACTTATGTCATGTGGTTTTCCAAAAGTGGCAGATTTAAAAGTGTATTTATTACAATGCAAACGTGTGTATGTTATACACATTACTATTTATTTCATTTCCCACCCCATTTGACGATTTTTTTTTAATATATCATTTTTTTATTTATTTAAATAATTTGGGCTCTAGATTATTTATCTAAATAACCCATTTTTGGGGCCCAAGTGAGAAATTGGTTACCTAGTAACCGATTTCTCAAAGGGCTTTTTTAAAAAAAATTCAAAAGTCCTTTGAGAAATCGGTTACCCAATTGGGCCTTATTTTTTTTGGTTTTTTGTTTTGTTTTTCATTTTTTGGTTTTTTTTTTGTGGTTTTTTTTGTATTATATTTATTTTTTCTTTTTTGTCCATAATTTAAAAAAAAATTATAATGAAAATTTAAAAAAAAACATATTTAGTTTAGTTTATTTATTAAAATATTTAAAATATATATTTTATTTAAATTCAAATATTTTTTAAAAATATTGTTTTGATTAAAAAAAAGAAATATAATTAAAATATAGAGATAATTTTAATTAAAAATTGTCAAAGAAAATATGTATTAAAATATATTTTTTAATAATGAAATTAAATTTTTTAAATATATATTTTAATACATATGTCATGCTCTCATGTTGTTGCTACATGTAAGCATGTTTACCACGATTATAAATCTTACATAGATCAGATATACACATTACAATATGTTTCAAATGTATATAACGAATTATTTGGTGAATTGCCCAATTAATCTTATTAGCCGGATTGTGAAGAACCGCAAATCATACCAAATCCGGAAAAGATTAGAAATAAAAAAGGTCGTCCAAAGTCATCAAGAATACGCACTAAAATGGATATGGTTGAACCAGGACAACCAAAAAGATGTTCTCTCTACAGGAATGTAGGTCACTCAAAGAAGAAATGTCTTTATCGTCAAGGAAGTTCAAATCATCAAGCTTAAAATGTGATGAAACATTCCAAAAGTTGTACTTTGTTTTCTATTATTTTATATACAAATAGTCTTTTTTTTATTTTATTTAATATTTATTTCATTATTTAATCTTATTCTAAAAACTTAACTAAATATTTTTTTTTAAAATAATATAATTTTTTTTAAATCTGAAAAATTGAAAATTGAAAAACAAAAAAAAATATAAATATCTGGAAAAAAAAAACCAAAAAACCAAAAAACCAAAAAACGAAAAAAAAATAAACGAAAAAAAAAAAGGCCCAATAGAGAAATCGGTTATTGGGTAATCGATTTCTCAAAGGACTTTTGAAAAAAAATTTGAAAAGCCCTTTGAGAAATCAGTTACCCAGTAACCGACTTCTCACCTGGGGCCCAAAGTGAGTTATTTAAGTAAATAATCTGGGACCCAGATTATTTAAATAAATAAATAAATAACTATATTTTAAAAAAAAAAAGTCCCATTTGACGCGACTCCTTGAGACCTATGAAAAGGAGGGATAATGAAATTATATAACATTTTATGCTCCTTAGTGCATTCTGTGACAGTGCCAGTGCGATGCGATAGTACTCGTTTTACTCACTGGCCATCGTCCACAATGGGTATTGAATATTTTGTGGTCCGAACACCTTACGCACCTACTAGGTGTGCATTCTCCTTGGTCATGCCTGAGTATTATTTTTTTCTTCTAAGAATTTAGGTCACCATAAAAGATTAGGTTGTGTAGTGTCTGGGTAGAAGGATGGAATATTAGCAGTTGTATCCATGGGCAAAGAATGATGTGCTACAAACTGATGATTCTCTAATCTTCATCCATGGATTCAAACTTCATAAACATCAAATAAAAATGGTAGAGAGTTAGTATAACTGTTGTGGCATCTTCAAGTGAAGGATAAGCAAGAAGGATGAACTTGTTATAAGGAAGAATTTCTTGATACAAGTTTTTAAGGAAGAAGTTCTCCAAGGAGAGAATAGCTTTTGAAGAGAGAATTTTAGAAGTCCAATTCTTATTCACATCAAAAGTGATGACTTACATGTATGAGATATGTATATATAGAGTTGGTAGCTTATGGTGCAAATTAAGCTAAACATGGTTACATGTAACCACGGTTTTATTAACTTGTACTCAAGCTAACTAATTCTAGTTACATTTTCAAATTTGAATTTCCCTCTTAAAAATGTCACTATTCTAGATCTAAAGGAGGCAATGAGAGCATGTCACATGGCAAGGTGCATAAGGTGTGACTTTATGTCAACATTCCAATCTAGAAAAGCTAATGAAAGCATGTCATATGACAAGGTATTAAACATCCACTTAGACCATACATGTTTCCCACTCTCTCTTGGGCCAAACAAGCCTAATAAGCACATATCCAAATACTAGTAGCACTCTCTTTAAATTACTAATTACATCCCTAAAATGAAAATTAAACAAGAAAATAATTTCCCACTATTTGATACATAAATACAAGGTCAAAATTAAGAGAATACTGAAAATGAAAAATATATACAAATAATAGAAAGAAAACTACCATGCTTTTTCATATATTTTTTTTATAAGAGTTTTTCTTCTTCTTTTATATTTATAAGTTCAAGCTCTATACGTGCTTCCAATTCTTCCTTATCTCTCCTTTGTCATTCTTTTTCTAACTTTTCCTCCTTTCTCGAAAGTTTTAGTTCCTTTAGTTGAACCATTATTTTTTTGAAAGATTTTAAGGTGAATTAGAGTCACTACCACTATGAAAAGACAATCTTGGATCCCTCAATATTTGATATTTTAATGTTAATAAACGAAAAACTTTTACAATAAAAAATGTCTTCAAAAATGTCTTTGAAAATGTTTATCAGATGAAATGTAATATGCAAATTGTCTATAAGACGATGTGAATCAGACAAAACATACAATCTGTCTCATATTCATTAAATGCTCATTATTTATTGAGACTAACGAGAATATTCATTTAAATATCTTAATTCTTAACAAATTGAACTAGAAAGTCATTTTGGAACTCACAAATCTGTTAAAGAGAACAAGATTATGTTTTTTGACAAGATTAAGAACGATGATCCTTAAAATCACAGAGAAAAGCAAATAAAGTCATTGTTATTGCTACTGTGCTGACATTGTTTTTACAAGCTTTGTTTGGTATGGAAAGTTGATAAGTAACTTCCTTAATCAAATAAGAGGTATCATTTGATAAAATACATTTAATCTTTGCATTAAATGAGTCTACGATTACTTGTCATCTTAAGGAAAGACGTTGAAGATAGGCAAAGAAAACTTGTGAGCTAGACTTAGTGTTGCAACGATCTAATTTCTTTTATTGTGCTTTTAGGATAATTATTTTTTGTATTGTATTAGACCTCAATTGACTTTTGTTTAGTTAAAATGTAACACTCTTGTTGGACAATTCAATTTTATTTAACAATAGATTTATTTTAATTCAATTTTACTTATTATATTAATTATAGTATGCACGGTTAAAAGTGTCAAATTAAAATGATGAAAGGACTGGAGTATACAACACAATCTTCAAAGATTAAAAAGTTAAGTTTAAGAATCAAATGTGACCTACCTTGACAAACCAATGAGTCAAAATTGTTCAATTCAAAATATCATATAATTCATTACAATTCAAATTACAGTTTAGTTCAAGTTTTTATAATACAGTTCAATAACACAAAAGAACAATTCAATTCAATTCTTTTAAACTATTATTCAATTCAATTCACTTCATGATAACTACTTTTAAATTCAATATAAATTTTATAAGTTCAATTCAGTTCATTTTGTCCACCTCTCTCAATCTGAGAGCTTGGGATGCACTTCCCTTTATTACCTCATAGTACCTCTCGATTGATTATAAAGCAAATTGATGATTCAATCCTTCAAAATTTAGGAATAAGAATACTTAAAATTTCAGGCAAACAAACAATTTTGATATTTGTCATTATTCAACACTAGTGTATATCATCGCAGCAATATCAATCTTATGTTTCAATACCGGTATTACTGGGATGAAAATTTGGGTGACAAAGCGGTCAATCTTAAATCAATAAATTGTCATTTCCCTCTACAACAATAGAACAGAATGTTTGAGATATTCTATTCCCATTACATCTTACACTCACTCATCCATCCCTTCATGGCTGATTTTCACTGTCTACATTACAACAGCGATAACTACACTTAATATTTTGGCAAATCATACAGCTGTTACAACGTAATGCTTGCATTTGATGTTCGCTTACGTTTTGAACCCCAACAGAGTTCCAGCTTCCCAATTTTCTTTTTCGTCCCTAGAAAGCCTTGACAATTTGCTGCGCCACAGTAGCATTTCACCTCTGGACCAAATTGCACAAATCTACATAACGAAAAATCCAGATAACGTTAAATCTCTATTATCAGAAATTACACAAAATGGGACAGTAAACAAGACTACCTGATAGGTACCGATTAATTAGTTATGTACTTATTAGGTTAGTTGGTCAAAGAAATACAAGGGTATAAGTTTGAAAGAGGGGGAATGGGCCAGCAGCTAATTAGGTCTTGCTATGAGCTGTAGAGCAGTAGTTGCCTATTGTGATTGAGAAAGCAGTGTAAGGAATCGTCTATTGCTTCCCCTAGTTTCATTCGGTAAACAAAAATGAGCTGTAGAGCAGTAGTTGACCTGGGCATTGTGGCTACAAAATCCAGATTTTGGACCTTTCTTGATCAGAAATTCATGAAAGATTCATCATGACATGGTGACAAACCAAGAGCTAGAAGCCAGAATAGAGGAGATTCAATAACATGATGTGCAACACCTGAGCAAGATCCAGTTTGAAGTGCTGGGGCGCGTAATGGATTCTTCGAAGGAGATAATGAAAAAATTGCGGGCAAAAACAAATACGGGTAATCCTGTAATTGTAACACGATCTAGTAGGCTGAGGAAAAGAGGAGACATTATCAAGCAAAAGGTGGATGACATAACCCACCAATCTGTTTCCACTGTTTGAGGGAATGGGTATTGGCATTGGAGAACCAACTATGAACAATATTTCATATTGGAGGAAGAAAATAGAAATCAAAATGAAGTTCTAAGGATCAAGGGCCAAGAAAAGAATCATGGTGGTAGAGATGAGTCAATTGGTGGATGGACCGAGAAAAGAATCAAGATATGCAACAAAAGAAACAAAGGGAGATGGATCATCAATAGTGGCAAAGTTACGGAGCTCAAGCATCTTGACTAAGCTTCCCTCACTGGATAACCAAAAATAGAAATACGGAAAAGTAATTATTGAAGATGAATGTATTACAGAGATGAAAACTCCAATACCCACAAAGCAAAGCTCCCGACTCACTAATGGAAGTCAAAAACTGATTACCCCCACTCATTCTCATTAAAAAGGCTTACACAAATGCATCACTATCACTCCGAATTCCCTTTTGTACCCTCCTACTCCAATTATTTATTCCTTCTATGTACGTGATAGGAACCACCCAATATTTAGGAGCAATTCTGCCAGTTATGAGTAGAAAATAACTGCTCTAGCAATCAGATATGTATTAAAAATTGCAGGGTGACAGTTATGCATAAAAAGTAACAACTAGTAGTTAGTTATAGTTCAGAGATGATTTTATTATTATCAATCATTCTCAACTTGCCTATAAGCTCTTGAAATCTACTAGTAGAAAGTCCCTTAGTAATTACATCTGCCACATGGAGTTCTGAAGGGACATAAGCTGAAATAATAAGACCACTATCGAATTTCTCTTTGACGAAGTGTCTATCTATCTCAGTATATATGGTCCTATCGTATTGTATAGGATTGTGAGCAATCCTAATGGTTGACTTGTCACAAAACCACTTTATAGGTGTCAAGCCTCACAAATTAGATAGCCTAGTCCAACTCAACCAAGGGTCTAGAAGACATAAAGCAAGAAGAATACAAAAGAATAGAAGTAGAAGGGTAAAAGAGGAAATTATGCAATGAGGGATGCTGAGTTAGTTATGCTTTCGTGTAATCCTATTTAGGGAGAGAAGGAGAGGGAGTAGGCAGTTTTGGTGAATTTTATTAGTTGTGGCTCAAGATTTGTGCTTTATGGGTATTGTAGAGTTTATCTCTATAATACATTCATCTTTTTGAATAATATAGTATCTTTCATTTGTTTTTCTAGTCACTAAAAATTGGTCCGACTTGTAGAATCCGTTGCCTATGTCAACAATGAAAGAGTTTATGCTCAATATGCAAAGGAACCTCAACAATGATGGAAGGTTATGTCAACTCGGAGGTAATAGTGAAGAATTTGGTGGAGAGCCAGGCAAAATCCTAGTCGACAAGGTTGTCAAACTCTTAAGTAGTATATGATCCCAAGTAAGGAAAACAAGTTAACCCTACAACAAACTTTTGAATAAACTCGGGTAAAGTCTTTAAACTTGGGTAAAATCTTATTAACTCTTGAGTTAAGAAGCAAGTTAATGGTTTGAAATCAAATGAAATTTTTGGTCTTATTGACTCCATAGTGTTAATATTTCATTATGACTCAAATGATTTAAAGAAATCAACTCCCTTTTCAAATATTTTCACTTTAAGAACTATATTTATATGAAATTATATATAATTTGATAATTTATGTAGTTTAATCATAGTTAGTTTAGTTCTATGTACTATAACACTTACTTACTGTAGTTTAGTACTTTGCCTTTTTAAGAAGTTGAAATGTTGAATTATTGTTGTATAAAGAATATTATGTTATGCATATATGTCATTAAAAGTTTTTTAATGTTATTTTTATAATAAGTAAATTCTCCCTAGTTTACAAGTTGAATCTACAGAAGCTCCACGAGTTTACCTAGACTCTTGAGTTTGACCACCTTGCTAGTTAGAACTAAAGACTTTGATGAATGTGTTGGAGCAGATAAAACTAATGGAAGTTTGATTGTCACAAGGCTCGAGTAAGAATGTTTTGCAAATAGGGTTGCCTGGCTCAAGTGAAAATGAGTCACACAATCAAAAATCTCAAGTTACAAATTATGTCCGAATTTGCTCAATTGTGAAGAAGATAAACTTTCGAGTTTCAACAACATTGACCCTAGCACATGGGTAACAAGAGTAGAAAGATACTTTGAAATTACGGAAACTTGACTTGAGTTGAAGGTGCGTTTAACTAAGATTTGTATAAAGGGGCCCATTGTGCATTGGTTCAATCTCTTTCAAATATTTGTCACTAATGTCTATTAGGGAGTTGTCCTAATTGTCACCTATCTCATTAATAGGTTAGCCAATCATGTCTTACAGGGTATTAGGCTAGTCGAACACATGTTCTTTTCTTCTTCCCTATTTTTAAGTCTCTCATGTCATGTAGTGTGCATGTTGCATTTGTTCATTCTTATAGACCTCATTGTGGTAAGTTAAACCCAAGAGCTATCGATTGTGTCTATTGGTGGTTATCCCTCCAACAAAAAGGGATACAAGTGTTATCACCCTTATAGTCATCGAGTTTTTGCATAAATGGATGTCACATTTCATGAAATCGTACCCTTCTTTATCAACCCTCAACTACAGAGGGAAGAGTATTTGGATCATTACCTCTTCTTTCCTTGTAGGATGTAAGACACTAATCTTAAAAAAAGCACAAGAATATCACAAACTTGATGAAGCACAAGATCACAATGAAGAAACAAAGAAAAATCACAATGATGCAAAGGAGTAAGATTGATTCATGAAAAAGAAATGTAAAAGGCAAGAAAAACTCACTCTACACCCACAACAAATTGATTTGTCTAAACAAGAGGTAAATATTCCTGAGGATTGATATCCTATTTCTCAATTTGTTTGTATTGACCATCTCTCTATCCAACATCAAAGCTTTATTGTAGTCATTGATGCAATCAAAACACTTGCATAAGTCCAAGAACCTCTTGAAGATAGAAATTGGATTACAGACATGAGTGAAAAGATTGAGGCAGTAAAGAGAAGCTCAACTTGCAAGGGTACAAATGGATATACACGGTGGCCAAGGGGTACACAAATCTATGGCATTGACTATGAAGAAACATTTTCCCATGTAGCAATAATGAATACAATAAAATTATTCTCTCCCTAGCTTCCTAATTTGGCTACGATCTACAATTTGATGTTAAAATCACCTGGAAAAGGAAGTCTACATGGATATTCTCCCAGGATTTTAATCTCATGGTGGAGAGAAAAACGAGTGTAAGTTGAAAAGGGTTTTGTACGATTAAAAACAATCTCCCAAGACATGGTTTGGAAGATTTACTCAAGCAATGAAGTCCCTGAGATACAAACAAAGTCATAGTGATCATACTTTATTCATAAAACATTCCCTTGATGGCAAACCACCCTTTCTCTTAGTGTATGCAGAGGATATGATCATTGCTAGTGATGATGAGGCAGATAAACTAATTCTGAAAGAAAAGTTGAGAATTCATTTTGAAGCAAAATAGTTCGAAAAGCTTAAGTATTTCCTTGAAATTGAGGTTGCCTATTCTAGAGGAAACGTTTGTATTTCTCAAAGGAAATATGTAGTTGATCTTTTGAAGAAGACATGATAATTGAGATGCAACACCATAAGAGTGCCCATTGAGCAAAATCACAAAATTGGAAGCAAAGAAACTCCACCTGGAAAGAAGTCACAATAACATAGATTGGTAGGGAAATGGATATATCTATCACACACTAGGCCTGATATTGTCAATGTGGCTAGTCAAATTATTGACCCCTATGAGAGACACCTTCTGGCAATTGAGAGGATTCTCAAGTATCTTAAGGCAAGTGTAAGGAAGGGATTATTATTTTAAAGGAAAGGTATATTATCCATGGAGATACACACTGATGTTGACTATGCAGGGTCAACCACAAATAGAAGATTCACTATCAATTATTGTAAGTTTCTTCATGGAAATCTAGTAACATGGAGAAACAAGAAGCAAAATGTAGTTGTTCGATCTAGAGAAAAAACTAAGTTTCAAGCTATGGCCATGACATATGTGAAGGATTATGAATGAAAACTATTCTTGATGACCTCAAAGTTAAATATAAGGGTCCTATGAAGTTGTTTTGTGATAACAATTTGGCTATTAACATTGCTCATAACCCAATTCAGCATGATAGAACGAAAAATAAAAATTGATAGGTACCTCGTCAAATAAAAGTTAGATTGAGGGACTTATAGTTACAACTCATACCTACAAGACTTCAAGTAGCAGATGTCTTCACAAAGGGACTTCCTAATACTAGATTACAAGATCTTATTAGCAAGTTGGGCATGATTGATATTCATTTACCAACTTGGGGAGGAATATTATAAATATCATAGATGTTTAAGATGTAAAAATTATCTCTAAATATCTTCATATATTTGTTTCCTTATTTCTTTATTATTGTTATTTCCTTTTTAAAACATTTACCCTATAAAAAGCAAGATCAAGAAATGTACAAAATACACAATTAATATATAGTTTTCTTTTTTTAACTCTATCAATGTGTGTAAATCTCTCATGAAATGAGTTTGGATTGGAGTTTATGTCCTTTGTGGTTGTATGCATGGATTTATAAAGTGTGATTCTTAAAAATTGGCTTATATGCATTACCTAAATTAAATGTTGGTGTAAATAGCCAGAAGAGAATGAGTAAACCCTGTTGAGAATAGACAGAATTATGCTTTACTTTTTAGACAGAACTGATCTCACTTGATTTAGAGGTTCCTATGATTTATGGCAGTGATTCAATTGTACTGTTCTAATTAGGCAATTATTGAAAACAATGTGTGCCTTGAAGGGATATATAAACATGTAAATTGATGGAAGTTTCTTGAGTAATGACCCTGATTCTAATTGCCCTATTTTGGTATGCTAATTATGTGTCTTGAATCAGCAAATAAGTATCTAAGCTTAAGTCATACAAATGTTAGATATAAAGACAAATTGATAGCCAATTCTTGGTTGAATTGTGATGCTTGAAAGGCCCTGTTTTGCGTGTAATGCTGAGAATTCTATAGATCATATCTCTAAATTCCCTTTGGTGATGCTAAATCTCTGTCTACTTTGCGATGCTTTTGGTCCCATGCTTTTTAGAATTTTCTATGACTTGTGACAATTTTTCTAGTGCAGCATGCTCTGTTGAACTTTGAATCTGTGTGGCCATTACCATTGCTAAATTCTGTTGTGTTTGGGGTATAATATGCTTACCCTGTATTTTTAGTTTGCACTAGACATGATAAGGTTCTAAGGGAGTTAGAATCACTCCATTAATTCACTATAAATTTCTAAAGATGAGAATGATGATGGACACATGTTCCAAAAAACTGTTGACTATGTTTGATGGAACTGAATATTGTGGCACCTAGAATGGTTGCAAAAATCTAAAAATATTCCCAGTGATTCCTTATGGCCAACACTTGAATCGAACTCCAATCCTTGATAAAGAAATACATGTACCAAACTATTTGTAATTTTGTACTAATGACCGTTGGTAGATTTTGTCTATTTTTAACTGAGAAACAATTTGACTAGATTTCATTTTTATTCTATTTCATATACAATTGTTTATCGGGTGCCTTAAATTTCCGCTACACCTATTTGAATAAAAACGAATGCATCACTGTTTTACGACCATAGGACTTTTCAAACTACAAATAACAAAATTTCTTATTTTATAAGACAGCTAGTTTTTAATCCAACACGAAAGTTTTCCCACTATTTTCTGATGTCTTAAGTTGCTCAAAATCCTTTTCAATAAAATTTGACAGCATTAAGTCCTAATTCCGACAGGTGGACTACTACAACAGGGATATGGGAAGGATAAAGTAATGAAAGAGAAAGGCATTGCTAGTAGTAAGGACTTGTCACGATTCATTGGTTCATGGATTTTCATTGGTTCATATAAAGTCCATGTCCTAGGTTTATCAAAAAACATATTTTCACTTAATGTATATAACAAAATACAGTGAAGGGTCTGCCCCCGAAAGAGGGTAATAAGAGTTGAGTCCTCTCCGAATCGCAGGAGATAATTGCCCATCATACGACTCACCAACTTCACTGGCCTCTACGTGAGACTCGCTCCGAGCAGGTTCGAATTACAATACACGGCTCTGTGAAGGAAGTTGTAGGTGGGTTGTTGAATGAAACCGATTATATTTTAGATTTAAAAATCTAAATCGGATAGAATAGATGGATCTATCTTTCTCTTGATATATATATATATATATATATATATATATATATATGACTAAAAAATGGTTTCCTATATAGTTAAGTAGCGTAAGCACCTAAATCCTTGATTTAGCTAGGGCCCAGGAAGCGAAGAGAATAAGCTTTGATTCGGATGTACTGTGCCATTCTTTCCCAACTAAAAACCATGTGTTTTGTTGCATGACAATAGAGCGAAAAGGAGAAAGGAGACGGATGGGAGAACAAAATATCAAGTTTCTATCATTTGATTAAGAAGGGAAATATGAAGCGGAAAAGTTGTTTTTTTGGACCCACTAGAAAACACCCTTCACCCCCAAAATTGGCGTCAAACAAAACATGAAATTCATTTCGTGTATATAACCAAACAAAACATGATTGATCCCAACTTTTTTCAAGAACGTAACAAACTTTCACGAAACTCAAACTTAAAATGGTTTTCTTTAATGTATTTCAAAAAAAAAAAAATTGCCTTCTTTAGTGAAAGAAAAGACACTAAAAAAAAGCTTCCACAAAATCTTACAGAATTGAAGGAGCATTTACTTTTAGTAAGTGAAGGGAGAAAAAGGCTAAGGACTTCATAAATGCACGACAGAATGCCACTTCTAATTTCTGCCTGGTTATGCTACTATATCCTTGTGCACTAATAAAGAATTGCTGCCTCAAGAAGAAAGTAAGAGGTAGGATCAAATTTACCTGTAATCATATGTTAACGGCTCTCCAGCTTTTATGGAACGAGCAGCAAATACACCCACACGTGTTTCACCATCAACTTGCCTGGAAGAAACCACATGAGTTTAGACTTAAATATATAAGAGAAATAACTACTGAATAGATCAATAGATTCTTTTGGTAATCTACAGCAGATATGCCCACTAAATATACAACATATGTCAATCAATTGCAAAGCAGGAGCTTATAATAAAGAAGAAAATCTACTAATCAACCATGTTACTTGTTAAGCATGAGACTATGAACCGCTTCATTCAATACAGCAGTAAAGGGCTTACAATATTAACTATTTCCTTTTACGGAGACATGGCTAATAAACTACATAACTAACATAAACTCAAGATTTATTTCTATCCTTAGTGTCTAAAATTGATGGATATCATCAAGTCAGGAATTCTATATTGGCAGCACTACCTGATTCCAAGCTAAGAACAAGATGCTAAGAATCTAAAGCATATTTCATTCCAAGCAATATATTTAAATCATGCATATAAAGCATATCTTATTTGAGTACATCAAGGAAAATACAGCGCATAATATCAGGATATACTGCACTCAAGTTTTTAATAGTAACTTGGTTCCCTAGGAAACTATATCTACAGAATCTGTGTAATGAATGGAAATGATAAGAGGACAAAAGAGATAATTGACATAGCAGCTGACATTGGACACGTGGTAGCTGATCTACCAAATCAGGAAAGGAGGAGGAGTGCGTGCACCAAGAAAACTAACTCCAGGCTGCACAATTTTGTGTGGGAGAGAAAATAGTATGTAGCTTTCTGTTATAGGAAGAAATGGGGGGAATAATGATTTTCTAATCACTCTACGAATTCTCTTTTGATTCATGTTGCCATTACAGTATTATACTTGCATATTTACTTGATTCTTGATTCGTAATATTCATAACCCATACACAATTTATACAGAACACTCTGAAGAGTGAGAAAATAATACAGCCTTGGACAAGTACGTTGGTATCAGACACTAACCACTTTTCCAAAACACAGTTGGGATCACAGCTATGGTTCAAAAAGCGTGAAGTATTTCCTTTGAATGTTGCATCTATTGTGAAGTCTTTCCGAATCTCACACATGTAAAAATTCTGTACCCCTCTGTATTTCATGTCCCAAAGCCTTTTTTCACATAAGGCATCGTCAATGACTGCAGCAGAAAATATTTTTAGTTAAGTGAATAAATGGCATAGTTTAAAGATATAAGCTACAGAAAACAAACAGTTAAGAAAATCATATGCTTCAAAGCATCCCTGAATAAATGGCCTTTTATATTTTCTATAGGACATACTAGATTATGGTACCAAAGAAGGGGAAACAAACGATGTTTGACAGTATGACGCTAAAAGCCATTTAAAAATAAGAGCTACCTTCTCCAATATACTCAATTATAAATCCACCTTTACCGATTGTTTCAGCGGCCTCCACTCCCCATCCACAAAGTTCAGTCTGAATAAAAAACAAGAAAGATATATGGTAATTCGTAGCAGTATAACGGAAACCCAAAAGAAATTACAAATATGCTTCAAATAAAAATATACTTCGTACATCTTAATGCAGTAAAATTTCACACCTTAACAATCTTGATCTTTCTCTCCTTGCGAAATGGCCGATTATTGCAATTTTCTGAACAGTGACAAGCCTTTGAGCAGCTTATGCATTGAACCCTGATACATGATAATGTCGTGCAATAATTAATGTATAACGTTGGTTATGATATCTTACTTGACATGTATACTATTACAACCAATTATAGTGACATGTACATATAATAATGTATAGCACGATATTTGGTGTAAAACTGTCGGTGTACAACCTCTTCAACATAAAGGGTGAAGGTGAACAAAATTTTGTCGTACAGACAAATATTTCTCAATATAATTTGTTAACTCAATAGGAGTATCAGGCATCATTGCATCAATATCTTTATTCTCCATGTCTGGGATCACCAAATTTTCAACAGTAAAAAATCATTTACAAAAAATATGCACCTAGATTATCCACATCTACATGAAGTTTCATTCAAAACCAAAAGGAAAAGAAAAAACACTCAAATAATTCACATGTACCTGCACACACAATCATCAGAACATGTAGAACTGCAACTTGTGCACCCTGCACCATCATCCACGTCACTACGTTTCTTCTTTACTAAGTATATATCTGATATTTTAATTCAGGCTAGCAACATGATGAGCAGTGCAATAACTAACTTGAAAACTACTAATTATACCAGAAGTAAAAATCAAGTTCTTTCACCAAGCATTCTGAAAGGGCTATGCTTGTTTTATTTTTATTAAATATAGTAGCTGCTTCAGAATAACACATAACAAGAAAAGATGTAGGATACTGCGCCTTATGTGTACATATGGTGGTGGTTGCTCCATCTTACTGTCCATATCTTTCCAAGTGAAGTCAATCTTAAACTCCTCACTGATGAATGGAAGAGGCAAGCGACAAAATACCTCCTGGAAAAGATAAGAAATTTTTCAAAATTGATATTAATGAAATTACAAAATTCTGATGCAAATAACTGGATTGATTCATTCAAACAATAAGGAACCAGCAGATATAATGATTGATGAGCAATCAAAGTCATTAAAATACATAGTCATTAAGAATTGTATTAATTAATTTAATAATACAAATTCCTTTTCTTCTCAAGCACATTATATATTATTCATCTTATAACAGGTGCCCATAAATGCCAAATATATCATGCTTCACGAAATGCACCAGCACAGCGTATATACATAAGTGCAACAGATGTAAAATATTTTTCATAAGCCTTACCGAAATATCACTTGTTGAAGCATCATGCTGCTCATCCAACAAATACAACATTCCTGTCAGCCAGCCTAATCAATGAAAAATACCAATAAAAAAATAAAACTTTGAAAATAAATATCTAAATCTAGTGAGAAATAGTCTACAACTATATGAAGCATATTGTAGTGTGACAACTAAGTCAATTTAAACATTAAATAAGTTTATGAACTGTGTAGTGCCATTAGACATGTGCAATACATGATCCTCCACGTGAAAGATTTATAAAAGGAAAGACATGACAAGGTGAGAAAAAGAAAAAAAATTGCATATGGGTGGGGATCTAATGGAAGAACACTCCACAAGTTACAGTATAATCAATAAACAGTAACAGTGAAAGATTCTGGTGAAAAGAAAAAATTGACCTTTCTATCCAGACGCCAATCAGAAGGATGCCTCCAACAAACAGCTTTCCCAGGATGATCTTTTAGATGCAACACTGCATCTGGCCATGGTGAACATTTACTGTGGAATGCAATATTACAACACACACACCTCAAGTTCTTATTTTTCTTGCAAATGAAGCATACCTGTTCATTGAAGGACTCAATATGAGTATGGCAAGACAAGGAGGACAAAATGAAGGAAAAAGACTGGGTGCAGTTGGGTAAACAGCTTAACTCAATACTTATTCAATAACCTCTTGTTAAATGAGAATTGTACATAAGTTTGACTGAGTAACTCAAAAAAAAAAAGTTAAAAGGAGCTTGCTGTTGTAAATTTCTTGTTCAAAATTTGAAACAAGCTAATAAGCCAAAAGCAGCTTATAGGAAGGTCACCAGCC
Organism: Cajanus cajan; assembly: GCF_000230855.2. Taxonomy (NCBI): domain Eukaryota; kingdom Viridiplantae; phylum Streptophyta; class Magnoliopsida; order Fabales; family Fabaceae; genus Cajanus; species Cajanus cajan. The sequence goes on from NC_138518.1 coordinate 21,571,098, forward strand.
ACTTCCATAAGCCCAAATAAGATCTTCCAAATGCCCCCTATATCCAAGATAGCAACTATAGCATGTGTTAAAGGAAATCCTGATCAGGAACACTCACAAAAACACAAAAGAAGTTTGTATCGTTTACTATTGATGACACAAAAAATACCTACAAAAGCTAATTATTATTTTGACAAATTAAGCTAAGTCAATATTCCCAAAAGTTAAAATGAATAACTAGACTAGATTTGAGAAATGTTTTGGAAGGACTCCACACATCAATATACGTGCTTTCATACCAAACCAATTCCAAGTTCATCAGATGACACAAATAAATACCACCTAAATGATACATTACATGTCCACTTAATCTCGTATACATTCATAATTCAGAAGAAAACCATAATTCACATGATAAACCTTAATTCATATGCCCAAAGCCAAATCACACAAGAAATCAGTGTATTAAAGAAGAGACAAAAATTGCATTCGCTAAAAACCCACATGCTGTGGACACTTGAATTTCTTCAGACTGGAAGGCCCAACAGCTTCTTTTGCACAATCCAAATGGTAGGGTGCGTCGCATCCGCGGACAGAACACAAGAGCTCCTCCCCAGGGTCGATAAAATGGCGGCAAAAGCAACATTCACTCTGAACCAAGACACACGAAAACATAAATCAAACCCATCACCAGTTACAGAAATAGTTAGCAGCTATATTCCGTAATTTAAAAAAAAATTATAAAAAATTCTAAAAATAAAAAATAAAATAAAAAAAATAAAAAAATACCATCTTGGGAGCGCCAACGAGAAATGGAAGAGGGAAGGGGTGTTTGAGGCGATCCTGGAAGGGCGTGTCGGTGACTCGATCGAGGGAGCCGCGGGTGCGCTTCAAAACGCGAGGCTCGAAGGGAGGGTCGGAACCGAAGGCATCGGGTAGGGTTTTGACGGGAGCGTCGGCGACATCGGAGGAGCAGTGAGAGAGAGTGAGAGTCGCAGAGAAAGATAAGTTTCCCAAATCTGGCATCGCGGGAATCCTTAGAAGAAACTTGCCAAGAGCAAGAGACACATAGGGTGGGTGGGGGAAGAAAATGTAGAACAAGAGGAAATGGGCGGGAAACTGTGCTTTTGTAATTTTCAGGGGCCGGGTCGTGGGTGCGGTGTGAAACCGTGAAAGTGCCCAAGGATGCACATCATTCATGCATGTGACAAAGGTTTGTATTTACGGTTTTGCCACTTGCGTTGCGCCCAAATTTTGAAATTTTGCGTGCAAAGACAAAACTGGCTGAGGGAGTGTCTACGCAATCAGCCGTCGGAGACTCCTGTAGTTGCAACTAAGCTGAATGTTTTTTATTTTTTCGAAAGTTTTAAGTTGTATATTTTGGTTTCACATATTTGGTAATTATTTAAAAATTTTCAAAAATATAATTTTTTGGAAACTATTTTTATTTTATATTTTCATAAAAATATTTTTATGGACGATAAAAATCCAAATTTTTAAATTAAAAAAAATTGTGTATATAAAATTGTACCTTCCCGGTAAAATTCCGACTAGACCCCCCACTCGTCTAATATTCGACTGGACCGTCACAACATGCAGCAAATCGGCTCTAACCCAATTACATGCACCCACGAGGGCATTCGCCATTTTCCCGACAGGTCTCCTTGTAGCAGCCTTGTCGGTAAAATCCCGACTTGACTAACCACCACTCACCCCCAGGGCTTCGAGATAAGAATGGTTAAGGGAGATCCCGATAATCGCGGGGCCCACGAAGCCCATAACACAAAAGTATAAAACCCAAAATCCTAGAGCTAGGACGACAGATTACACTTTTGAATGCTCTGGCTTTGAGGCTTGACCTAAGAAAAAACCCTAGTCCACCCCTTGGCCGGAACATTTTGGCGCCCACCGTGGGGCTACGGTAAAACTCTTCCTACACCCCAAGTCACAAGAAAAAACCTACACTCTACTATGGTGAGAGGCAGCACATCCAACCACGACCCACAACACCCTACCATGGAGGAGATGATGGCGTTGATCAATGGCTTGAGAGAAGAGCGCGACCCAGAGAGAGAGAAGGAGAGGAGTTTCCCGCACAAAAACAGAGTGGGCTCTGTGTTTTCGTCGGTGTGAGGTCTTGCACCATTGGATCGAGCTGATTTTTGGACTGTAGGTTCCAGAAGTGTGGTTCTTCATTCTGACCGTTCGGATTATTAACCGGATGCCTGGTTTGGGATAAAACAGCTTCATATCAGTAGGTGAAAGTGTTCTAGCGCAAAACAGGACTGGTACTGTGTTTTAATCGGTGTGAAGTCGTTCACTGTTGGATCGGGCTTATTTTGGGACTATAGGTTTAGGAAGTGAGGTTCTTCATTCTGACCGTTCGGATCGTCAATCTGAGGTCGGGTTTGTCAAAGAACAGCTTCGTATCAGCAGGTGGAACCGTTTGACGGGAAACAGGATCCTAGTCAACATCTAATGGACTTTCGTGCCCAGATGTTAATTCGTGGAGGAAGCATGGGAGTCTGCTGCGAGGGTTTTATGCTACAAAGGTTTTTAACGAGGTAACATCAAATAATAAAAATCATTATTTTCAAATTGATTGACTCGCAGGAAAACTCGTGATTGTCGGCAAAAGTCCGGCTGGGCGAGTATAAATAACTCGATTGATGAAACTCGTGATTGTCGGCAAAATTCCGGCTGGGCGAGTATAAATAACTCGATTGATGAAACTCGTGATTGTCGGCAAAATTCCGGCTAGGCGAGTATAAATAACTCGATTGATGAAACTCGTGATTGTCGGCAACTGTCCGACTGGGCGAGTATAAATAACTCGATTGATGAAACTCGTGATTGTCGGCAACAGTCCGACTGGGCGAGTATAAATAACTCGATTGATGAAACTCGTGATTGTCGGCAAAAGTCCGACTGGGCGAGTATAAATAACTCGATTGATGAAACTCGTGATTGTCGGCAACAGTCCGACTGGGCGAGTATAAATAACTCGATTGATGAAACTCGTGATTGTCGGCAACAGTCCGACTGGGCGAGTATAAATAACTCGATTGATGAAACTCGTGATTGTCGGCAACAGTCCGACTGGGCGAGTATAAATAACTCGATTGATGAAACTCGTGATTGTCGGCAAAAGTCCGGCTGGGCGAGTATAAATAACTCAAAGACAAACTCGTGATTGTCGGCAAAAGTCCGGCTGGGCGAGTATAAATAACTCGAAGACAAGCTCATGATTGTCGGCAAAAGTCCGACTGGGCGAGTACAAAAATAAAATAAAATTGAAGACTATAAGTCTCCCATTCTTTTGTTCGGTTTTTGGACGACTTCTCGCATTAAGGTTCAGCTTTTAACTTAGATAAATTTTGACATTTTCCTAGTCGGTATTTGGACGACTAGATGATTTGATATTCATTTTTAACTTAGATAAATTTTGGTGTTTTCCTAGTCGGTATTTGGACGACTAGATGATTTGATATTCATTTTTAACTTAGAAAAATTTTGATATTTTCCTAGTCGGTATTTGGACGACTAGAGGAGTTGATATTCATTTTTAACTTTGAAAAAGTTTGGCGTTTTCCTAGTCGGTATTTGGACGACTAGATGATTTGATATTCATTTTAACTTTGAAAAATTTTGATATTTTCCTAGTCGGTGTTTGGACGACTAGATGTTTTTCCTAGTCGGTATTTGGATGACTAGATGATTTGATATTCATTTTTAACTTAGAAAAATTTTGATATTTTCCTAGTCGGTATTTGGACGACTAGATGATTTGATATTCATTTTTAACTTAGAATAATTTTGATATTTTCCTAGTCGGTATTTGGACGACTAGATGAGATGATATTCATTTTTAACTTTGAAAAATTTTGAATTCTTTAGGCAAAGGTTCAGAAAAAACACTCCTTTATCATTAAGTCACACTCGTCTCACCAAGGGAAAGAATAACAGCACACAAAGCGACAAAGCCTGAAAGCTAAACTTGGTAAAAAAGACAAATTCTTGATACGCAAAAGTCAGTCAATTACACAGAGAATTGAAACTAGAAGGCTAAACAAATGCAAAAGGCAAGTGTACCTTCCCGGTAAAATTCCGACTAGACCCCCCACTCGTCTAATATCCGACTGGTCTTCCAGGCCACAAGCCCTCTCGCCTTATTGGCTCAAGGCTGGAAGGCAAGTGTACCTTCCCGGTAAAATTCCGACTAGACCCCCCACTCGTCTAATATCTAACTGGTCTTCCAGGCCACAAGCCCTCTCGCCTTATCGGCTCAGGGCTGGAAGGCAAGTGTACCTTCCCGGTAAAATTCCGACTAGACCCCCCACTCGTCTAATATTCGACTGGACCGTCACAACATGCAGCAAATCGGCTCTAACCCAATTACATGCACCCACGAGGGCATTCGCCATTTTCCCGACAGGTCTCCTTGTAGCAGCCTTGTCGGTAAAATCCCGACTTGACTAACCACCACTCACCCCCAGGGCTTCGAGATAAGAATGGTTAAGGGAGATCCCGATAATCGCGGGGCCCACGAAGCCCATAACACAAAAGTATAAAACCCAAAATCCTAGAGCTAGGACGACAGATTACACTTTTGAATGCTCTGGCTTTGAGGCTTGACCTAAGAAAAAACCCTAGTCCACCCCTTGGCCGGAACAAAAATATTACAATATTTATTTTTAAAACCAAATATATATATATATATATATATATATATATATATATATATTTCTCAATCTTTATATTTCTATATCTCTCCCTCTTTCTCGGTCTCTCACTCTCCCTCTCTTTTTCTCTCTCCATCATTGTCTCCCCCTCTCTCTAACCCTCTCCCTCCCTTCTTTCTCCCTCTCATATCCTTCTTTTTCTTTCTTTCTTATATCTCACTATTTTTTTACTTTGTCAATTTTAATAATATTATTAAAGTTTACTTTATTTATATATTTTAATAATATTTGTTAACACTTTATTATTATTTTTATTTTTTTTATCTAAATGAGATGAAATAATGTATTTTTATTCTTCTTAATTATAATGTAGCATTTTCTTTTTTTATTTTTGTTGAATTTTGTATTTAAATAATTTTTATAAGTTTTCAACTTTTTAAAATAGTTTAATATCATATTTGTAATAAGATTTGAGTAAATAAATATATCTAATGAATTTATTTTAATAAAGGATATTTTTGTAAAAAAATATTTATATACATAGGAATATATTATTGTAATCAAACATAAAAATCTTTAATTCTTGAAAATCCTTTATGAATATTCTCAAAAACTTTTATGAGTAACCAAACATATTTTAGTTATTCCCAAGAATCATAATTCCTGGATATGAATATGATGCAAGCTAAACTAATCTTTGTTAAATGTAACTAAGGATAATTATCTTGTACTTAAGTTAATCAACTCTAGTTACTTGTCCAGAAGCTTATAGAGCAAACTAAGTTAATCCTAGTCCAAGAATAATCTAGGTTAGCTTAATTTGACTTCAACTACTTGACTTAATCATTAAATCTAATAAGCTAATGTTTACTAAAACAAGTTGTTGAGTATCAACAACCATGTGACTAATTAACAACTTGGATGGCTTATCTAGCATGGTTTAGGCGTCCAAACCACTTGCTTGTGCAAGTGGACATATAAACGAAGGTCCAAATAAAATATTGACCTATCAAAGCTCTAAAAGTCCAACATGACTTAGGCTAGTTACACCTCCTCTAAACTACTAATTACACCTCAGAATAAAATCAATACAAGGACAAATGTTGATGAAACCAGTTGGAGGATGGTTGATTCTTCACTCCAAATAGCTTTTAGTTTGATCCTAATCTTCTTCCATGGATTCTTGAAGTTCAAAAACTCAAAAATGATGGAGAAGGAAAGAGATGTTGATGTGCCACTTCCAATGGTGGAAGATAAGCAAAAGATGATGTTCTTGCCACAAAGAAGATTCCTTGATAAAAAAAAACTTAAGAAAAAGTTTCTCTTTTAGAGAGAACTAGAGAATTTAATGAAGAGAGAAATATGATCTCAATCTCATAAATACTCAAAGTGATCGAATATAACAAGGAAACACAATTTTGTAGGGTTTGGTAGCTTATGGTGCAAGCTAAGCTAACCTAGGTTAAGTTAACTTGAACTCAAACTACTTACCCTAACCCTAAGCTAATCATTCAGCCAAGTCAAGCTCCAAGTGTCACTAACTTAGATCTAGAATGGCTAATGAGAGCTTTCCATGTGGACAAACAAGGAAAGTGCGACTCATGTCATCTTAGATTTAAAAAAGCCATTAGAAGTTTGCCATGTGACACATGTGTTTAGTGTGACTAGACAAAGCCATGTGTCATGTTGCCTTGCTTGGATGGACAACAGGACAAGTGGTCCCCACATGTCTTGGACGTCCAAGCCACTTGTACAAGGCAAGTGGACATCTAAGTACATGGAATGAAAAGGCCAAATTTGGCCCATCGAAGCCCAACACAAACCAATGGTTTTTTTATAGTTACTGATGGCATCCTTACTAGCATTGGTGGAGAGATGATGACCAATGTGAAGGAAGCCTTGACTCCTTGGATCATGTTCTTCAAGATTGACGTCTTTGATGGAGGATAGGATGAAAATGGAGGTTGGATAGAAGGTGTTTGATGAAAGGCTTGAGAAGACACTTTAGGGTTTGGCTCACTCCATGGATGATGAAGGCCACTTCTAGGGTTTCTCTCAAGGTGAAGATAGGTAGGGTTTCGCCAAATATTAGCCAAGAGTGACTAAGGAAAATATTAAGGCACAAGGCTCACTCAATATTATAAATTCCAAAGTATTTACAAGGTGGATAGTCTAGGGTATTTATAGAAGGGATGATGCATTTAGGGTTTCATTTGAGAGTGCATAGCCAAGTAATGCAAGCCAAATGCACTTCAAATGAAACCTAAATTAACCCTAGATTCTACTTGGTGCCCAAGGATGGAATCTTTGGGTTTGGTTAAGCTACAACTAGGTGCATGATAAGACCATGCAACATAGGTGCCCTCCACTTGGGCCTAAGCCTTGCCATGTCCAAAAATAAATATAATGCTCACCAAAAACACATCTAGGCTTAGTTTCTAACCCTAATAAATTACTCTAGTTACAAAATAAAATCCTATAATCTAAGGCACCCCATAATACAAGGGTAAAATGGAAAATTAAAGACAAGGGCAAAATATGAATAAATCCTATACTAATAAAAACGTAGGAGCTAAGGCCCAAAAGTAGGCCCAAAATACAAGGGTAAAAATGGAAAATAACTTCAAGCAAAATAATCCCTATACTAATGAGGCTTTAGGAGAGTAATTAGTACTCTATGATCATGAAGAGAGTGTCTCTTGGTGTGTGAACTCCCTCCTCCTCTTCTACCCTCCTAGCCATGGACCTAGTGATGGGGCCCACATGTACCTTCATGGATGGTCCTCCATCATCCCCTCCTTCTTGAGAAACATTTGTCCTCAGATTGATAATTTCATCCATATCCCCAGCTCCTAAAAATAGTGTGAGATCATAAACATTAAAATATGAGCTAGTGTCATACTCAAAAGGAAGGTCTAATTGATATCCATTGTCATTTATTTTGTGAAGGACTTGGAATGGTCCATCTCCCCTAGGGTTTAGCTTTGACATCCTTTGAGTGGGAAATCTATCCTTTCTCAAATGAAGCCATACCCAATCCCCAACCTCAAAGGTGATTTTCTTTCTTTCTTCCTTTGTTGTTGTATTTGGCATATTTTTGTGTTTGGTTTTCAATTTGACTCTTAATTTTCTCATGGTATTTCTTAATCAAAATATGCCCTAAATATGCCTTCTTTGTGAAACAAGGAAGAAGTATTAAGGAGTGCGAGTAAATCAAGAGGGGTTATTGGGTTAAAGCCATATACAACTTCAAAGGGTGAAAGATTAGTAGTCTTATGAACTACTCTATTGTATGCAAATTCTAGGTGGGGTAGACAATCATCCCAAGTTTTCTTATTCCCTTTTAGGAGTACCCTTAACAATGTGGATAGGGACCTATTTACTACTTCGGTTTGGCCATCGATTTGGGGATGACAAGTAGTAGAATAAATTAGCTTTGTTCTTAATTTTTCCCATAGTACCTTCCAAAAGTGACTAAGGAACTTAGCATCCCTATCGAACACAATTGTCTTGCCATGCAATCGGACCACTTCCCTAAAGAAAAGTTTAGCTATATAGCTAGCATCATCCATTTTGTCGCATGGTATAAAATGAGCCATTTTACTAAAATGCTCCACTACCACAAAGATGCAGTCAAATCCCCTTTGAGTTCTTGGAAGTCCAAGCACAAAATCCATACTAATATCTATCCAAGGGGAGCTAGCTATGGGAAGGGGTGTATAGAGTCCATGAGGCTTACTTTTGACTTTGTTTTAAGATAAGTGATGCATTTGGAGCAATGCCTTTGGACATCTATTGTCATATGTGGCTAATAAAATTTAGCTTTTAAGAAACTTAGGGTCTTGTCAACCCCAAAATGGCCCATGAGACCCCCTTCATGACTTTCTTTGACCAAAAGCTTTCTAATGGATCCTTGGGGTATGCAAAGTTTGCCCATCCTAAAGAGATACCCTTCAAGAATATAGTATCCATCAAAAGGCTTTTGAAGGCATTTGGCATAAGTGGTTTGGAAGTCTAAATCAAGCTCATACAATTCCTTTACATCATCAAAACCAAGTATTTGTGTTCCTAGGGTGGAGAGCAATGTATGTCTTCTTGAAAGAGCGTTGGCCACCACATTGCTCTTTCTCTTTTTATATTTGATGATGTAGGGGAATTGTTCAAGTATTCCACCCACTTTGCATGCCTTTTATTCAACTTCCTTTGCCCTCTAAGATACTTGAGTGACTCATGGTCGGTATGTATAACAAATTCTTTAGTCATTACGTAGTGCTCCCAAACTTGGAGAGCTCTTATAAGGGCATAGAGTTCCTTGTCATAGGTGGGATAATTCAAGGTGGTCCCATGAAGTTTTTCACTAAAGTAGGCAATGGGGTGGCCTCCTTGAAGTAACACAACACCTATACCAAGACCGGATGCATCACATTCTAGCTCAAAAGTTTGATCAAAGTTTGGAAGAGCTAGGATGAGTGCATTGGTGAATTTCTCTTTTAGGGTTTTGAAAGCTTTTTCTTGGCTTCACCTCAAATGAACGGTTGATCGGTGTCGTACCTGATCAAATAGAATATGAAATTTGTAGTACTAGGAAGTGACTCTTAGGTCGTCTCTCAAGGAGCAACAAGCCAGTCCGAGGTCCTTTTAATGCAAACACGAATACACACACTATGGGGGGAATTTCAGATTCAAATGAATGAAACAGTAAATAATGAATAGTAAGTAACTGAACAGTGACTCTCTAACTCAGTTGTAGCATCATATCCTTGGTTCGAAATATTTTCTCACTAATCTAACCCTCTATTCAATCTGAGTAACCACTAAGCGTCATTACCATCATTAAACCCATACATACAAACGAAGAATTAGCATGCATCTCTACTCACAGGATTAAGTAAACCATGAGTAAAGTAAGGTGAACTAGTTAAGTGAAAACAAAACCATCAAGCATGGAAACAAGACCAACACAACAGATTCATAAGGATTAAAAACGTAAGAACACTAGGAATGAATAAACCTCAATGAATGCATTTAACCGAGTTAGAGAGTATTACAATCTAGCCTTCCATGGATGAAGACCAAGAAGAAGAAAAACGAAAAATAAGAAGAAGAACTACAGAAAATAAACTACAGCAAAAGCAAGCACAAATGCTATCCAAAAATGTTGTTTCTCTCTATCTCATTTTTAAGCCAAAAAGAGGTGGCGGTTGTGTCCCTCTTGTCCCCTCTAGTCTGACCTAATATTGATGCCTAGTGTGCATCTTGTCTTCCTACGAAATTGAGTGCCCTAGGTTAAGAGAGTGGGCTGGCCCAGTTGGCCCATCCAGCAACAAAAATGAAATTACAATTAAAATTTAAAATGGTGCTGAAGTTCATGTGGCCGGCCCATGTGGCAGTGCTCCTGTCCAATAAGTGATTCCAAATCCTCTACAAAATAATTATGAAATTAATTAGGATAATAAATCCAATTAATTGAAATTTCTAATTAATAGCCCAATAAACCTCAAGACAGTAAAATATGGCAAGAGAGAACAATTAAGCACTGATAATACTTAATAGCGGGTTACAAAGGTAAGAAAATGTAGGGAAATTATGATTTATCAACGGTACATCCTTCTTAACAAACTCATTAAGAGGGGATGCAAGTGTGGAAAAGTCTTTCTCAAACCTTCTATAAAAGCTAGCTAAACCATGAAAACTTATAACTTCTCCAACACTTTTTGGGGGTGGGCTAATCTTGGATGGCCTTTATTTTCTCGGAGTCAACATGTACTCCCTCTTTGCCAACTATGAAACCCAAAAAATTTACTTGTTCTTGACAAAAAGTGCATTTTTCTAGGTTAGCATAGAGGTGGTTGGCTCTAATAATTATTAGAACTTGCCTTAGATGTCCAAGATGTTCATCTAAGGTTTTGTTATATACAAGGATGTCATCAAAGTAGACAATCACAAACTTTCCTATGCAATCCCTAAGAATATGATTCATTAGACACATGAAGGTGCTAGGGGCATTAGTGAGGCCAAATGGCATCACTAACCACTCATACAAACCAAATTTGATCTTAAAAGCAATTTTCCACTCATCGCCCTCTTTAATTCGAATTTGGTGATAACCACTTTTAAGGTCAATCTTGGAAAATATGATGGCTCCATGCAATTCGTCCAACATATCATTTAGCCTAAGGATTGGGTGCCTATACTTTATTCTAATGTTATTGATGACCCTACAGTCGGTGCACATCCTCCATTTGTCATCCTTCTTGGGCACCAAAAGAACAGGGACGACACAAGGGCTAAGGCTCTTTTGAACCCAACCTTTCTTTAACAAGTCATCAACTTGAGATTCTGTCTCTTTGGTCTCTTGAGGGTTAGTCCTATAGGCGGGCCTATCTAGAAGACTAGCACCCGGTATGAGGTCTATTTGATGTTCTATCCCTCTTAAAGGTGGAAGCCCACTTGGTACTTCTTGAGGAAATAAATCATCAAATTCTTTTAAAATCTTTTGAACCTCAAGAGGTAGAGACTCAAGTTCATGACTAGTGGCAGCTAGTGTCTCCTTGAAGTAGAGAAGGTATAAAGGTTGTTCACACAAAATGGTTTTCTTGATATCATTTTTAAGGGACAAGTAACTTTTGTGCACAACTTCCTTAGAGGAGACACTTGCCTCTAAGCTTGATACCTTCTCCTCCCTTTCTTTATTGTTTAAGGGAAGGTTTTTCTTTGGTTTTTTTTGTTTTCTCTTATTCTTCTCTCTTGGGTTTCATTTTTATTTGGTCTTCACTCACTTGTGAAGGTAATAGAGGACACAAAACAATTTTCTTGCCCAAATGATGGAAACTAATCTTATTAGTGAGACCTTCATGAATGGTTTTCTTGTCAAATTGTCAAGGCCTCCCAAGTAAAATATGACTAGCATCCAATGGCAATATGTCACACAAAACTTCATCTTTATACTTGCCAATGAAGATAGGTATATTTACTTGTTGGTTGACTACAATACCTCCTTCCTCATTGATCCATTGTAACTTGTAAGGTTTAGGATGAGGTAAAGTAGTCAAGGCTAACTTGTTAACCAATCTAATAATACAACAATTACAACTAAATCCACTATCCACAATGAGAGAACAAGTGTTTTCTAAAACCTTGCATCTTATATGAAACAAGTTCTCTCTTTACGATTGATCTAAGTCACTAGATTGGTTCCCAAGGAGCCTTCTAATTATTAATAAGTCTCCTTCACATGGGTAAGTTTCTTCCTCAGATTCTAAAACTTCTTCTTCATCGTTTGAAGGTGAGGAAGTAGCTTCATCAAGGCTACTATAGTGATCTTAACCCCTTAAAATCATGGTTTTCTTTGTGGGGCATTGTGAAGCAATGTGCCCATGACCAAGGCACTTAAAACACTTGATGTCACTTGTTTTAGTTTCTTTGGAAGGTGTCTTAAGAAAAGGTCTTTCTTTTTCTTTTTCTTTTTCATTAGGAAAGGGTTTAGAAGAGGGGCCCTCCTGCTTAAAACTCTTGGAATAAGAGAGAGTGTAATCTTTTCTAAAAGATTTTCTCTTAAGTTGATGTTCCACGCTAGAACAAAGTTGAACAAATTTATTTAAATCTCTATATGGTAAAAATTCAACTTTGTCTCTTATTTAAAGGTTAAAACCACTTTGAAACCTTGATATAGTGGTCCTTTATTCCTCCCTAATCCTATCCCTCATCATGAGTAACTTCATAGTTTGCCTATATTCTTCCACACTAGATGACCATTTTTTCAATCTTTGAAGCTTGTCCATAAGCTCTCGGTCATAGTATGGAGGAATATGCCTCCTTCTCAAGGCACTACGGAGCTCATTCCAATATTGAATTGGGGGCTCATGATTTATTCTCCTTTCTTTTTCTAAGGAGGTCCACCAATTCATGGCATGCCCTTGGAAGCTAAGGGTTGCCAAAGAAACCTTCCTCTCTTCACTCACTCCATGGCAAGAAAAAAGTTGTTCAACTTTCATTTCCCAATCTAAATAGGTTTCAACATTGTCTTTGCCATGAAATGGGAGAAGAGTGATGTTAGGTTCCTTATTGGAAGACTCCCTATGTCTTGGTTGCCTTGGGGGTCTTTGATAGTAATCATCATTGTGATGACTACCATAAAGGCTACCTTTGGAGGTTGGGTATGATGCCCTTCCTCCTTATGTATGCTTGTAGATATTCTAATCCCCTTGCCCTTTGAGGACTTAGGTGGGGGAACTCTAGGTTTTGATCCACTAGTCTCCCCTCCCACAACTAACCTTGAAAGTAGTTGTCTTATTTCCTCATTATTCCTTGCATTCTCTTTTTCTCTTTTTCTAAGTTCTTCCTCTTTTTTATTTTATTTTATATTTTCCTCTTCTTTTTTCCTCAAATATTCTTTCAACTCCCTAAGCTCATCCCTAAAACTAGGTATACTACTACAAGATTTATGACCATGTACACTAGAGTGATCACTCATCTTTGATCAAGAAAAAGGTTTTCACAAATATGTTTCAAAAAGGTTGGCACTAAAAGGTTTTCACAAAGAGTGGGTGATAAAAGGTTTTCACAAAAGTTTTTAAGGTGTAAGATTGGTATAAAAAAGGCCTAAGTGTACAAATTGAACAATCAAGGGAGGTGGACTACTAATAATCACTTAAAAACCAAGCCTTTTCTAGTAAGAATCACTAAGCCCTTTCACACTTTTCTTACAAAAACAATTTGTGCACAATAATTGAGTAAGTGTGTGCATGGCCCCCTAGTAGGAAACTTGTAGCCTTCTAAAACGAAACAACAAGATAAAAGAACCTAAGCAATTATACTACTAAAACAATAAAACATGCAAGGAAAGCAATTAAATCATGTGATAGTCAGATTCCTTAGGGTGGGAGCTTGAAGTGACCTTGGTGGTATTCAAGCCACTCCCACAAGCACTACTCAAATTACCCTAAAAACTACTAGGTTTAAAGAGGCCAATTACAAACCAAAATCAATGAAAACAAAGGCCAAAATACAAGTGGCCAAAATTTTCACAAAGGAAACAATTAACAAAAAATTAGGTCTTCAAGTCTCCAACTTGCTTCCCTTCACAATGAACACCCAAGTTAGTCCTCTCCTTGGTGTTTGCTCTCTTAGTTTTTGTGTGATCCTCCAAAGCACCTTGGACACCAATTTGAACAGTGATGGAATAACACTAAGGCCAAGAAGTCCAAGAGGTGATGTATTGAAGGAGGCAAAAGGAATGGGTTAGTGTTGAAAAAAAAAACCATAGGAGGAGTGAGCCCACTTTTGGGCCTTAGCTCCTAAGATTTTCTTAGCATAGCATTTATTCCTATTTTGTCCTTGTATTTGATTTCCTATTTTACCCTTGTATTTTGGGGTATTTTAGTCTTAGAATTTATTTTACTTGTATTTCCAATTTTACCCTTGTATTTTGGGGTATCTTAGTCATAGGATTTATTTTCTTTTGTATTTCCCATTTTACCCTTGTATTATGGGGTGCTTTAGATCATAGGATTTTATTTTTGGGCTAAGGTATTTGATTAGGGTGGGAACAAAAACCTAGACATATTTTTGTGGCTATTGGACCTATTTTTGGTGTTAGAAAGGCTTAGGCCCAAGTGGAGGGCAAAGGTTGCATGGTCTTATCATGCACCTAGATGTAGTCTAACTAAACCCAAAGATTCCATCCTTGGCCACCAAGTTGCATCTAGGGTTAATTTGGGTTTCATTTGGTGTGCATTTGGCACCCTAAATGCAACCCTAGATGCCTCCCAGTCCCATAAATACCCAAGGCACCACACCTTGTAAATACTTTGGATATTGAATATAAAGAGAGCCTTTTGTGCCTTTATATCTTTCCTTAGTCACCCTTGGCTAATTCGGCCACCTCCCTCCCATCTCCACCTTGAGAGAAACAACCCTATAAGTGGCCTTCATCATCATGAAGTGAGCCAACCCTAGAGTACCCTTCTCAAGCATTTCCTCAAACACCTTCTACCCAACCTCCATTTTCGTCCATTCCATCATCATCCACCCTAAAACCTTGTGCCACCTTTGAAGAACTTGATCCTTGGAGTGAGGCGTCCTCTTCCTTGTCCATCATCTCATGTCCATGCAAGTGAGGATGCCATCATGTGGTATCTAGAGCCTTGGTTCTTCAAGGGTAACTTTTCCATCTTTGTTATTTTCGGTCATGTCATTTGTGTCTCCTTGAATGTCTAAATTTTTGTGCGTGATTGAGTCATCATCTTGTCATATGTCATGATTCTTATTCCTCCTTTTCATGTATTGATTCATGCCTCATCATTCTTGTGAATCATCTTGGTGCTTTAGGCTTCCTTGCTAGGGTTCCTACCATTTTTTCTTTAAAATTGAGTTGCTGGAAATTTTTGGGCTGCATGATATAATGATGTTTTTCATTTTATAATCCATATGGTTTTGTCATAAGCTTGTTTCCTTTGAACTACCTTGAAAGAAATTCCAAGTTTTTATGTTTAGCCTTTGAAATGAACAAAAAATGACATGCATGCCACTTGTTTGATAAAATGGCCATGAGTCCTTGATGTGCTTTAGAGAGTCAATCATGCATGCTAATTAGTTCTAGCATGTTCTACATTCCTAAAATATCATGTGTGATTAATTTCTTTGCACATACTTGCTTTAAAATTTTCGGCCACTTTGTGTATTCCTTGGTGCACTTAACATGCCTATGTATTGTTTGATGTTTTGAGTATGAAAATGCCTTTTATGTGCAAGTTCTTGTTGCTGGACATTGCACATTAAAAACCTTAAGAAGACACTCAAAACTTGTCTCTTTAAGCCATTGTAAGTTGCTAAAAAGATACTCCAAGGACTTACTCATCAAACTAACAAACACAAGTGTAAAACCCAAGCAAAGGAGAACTATAAAATTAAAAAAAAAAAAAAGAGTATTGGCTGGACTTTTGGACCTCAAAACCATGACCTAGTCAAGTGTCAAAAGAAACAAAATCAAAAGAATCAAAGACAAAAGAAAAAGGGAACCTTTGCTAGACTTGTGGAGTTTGGACCCAAAATTTTCATACCTTGGCACTTAGAGTTAATCTTGGACCATTGGACAATTCTTATTTACCTTATGAGACATTTAATCAAACACCTTAAGTGCATTATTTTCTTTTAGGCCTACTTGTTGAATTCTATTCTAGTGCCATTCTAGGACTTACTCTTTTGTGTGCTTGCCTTTTGTTAATGTGCCTTAATTTTAGTTTTTGAGTCTTTCTTTCTACTCTTAAGTTTGTCTCAACAAATCCACTTGAGTTTAGCCTTTTTAATTGTGCCTTTTTAGTTTTCTTCCTTGGCCTCTTGTACTCTTGGGTTGTGTTTTCTTCTTGACCTAGGTGAGGAAAGCTTCTAAACACCCACACTTTCTTGGTGGATTGAGTGGAGGGGCTGTCCGATTTAAGTTCAAGGAACTTTGGAGGAACACACCAAATCAAAGAGTGCAAACACCATTGAAAGGCTAACCTTGGGTGTTCATTGTGAAGGGGTGGAGATTTGAAGACTTGGAGATTCAACAATTTCTTTTTCTTACTTGTTTCTTTCTTGTTTTATTTTTGGCCTTCTTGTATTTGGCCTTTGCTTTCTTCCATTTTGGGTTGTAATTGGCCATTTTAAACCTCTTCATTTTTTGGTAGTAATTTCGTGTACTTTGAAGGTGATTTGAAAACCTTCACCTAGGAATCCAACTAGCATATGTTTTAAGTGCTTTCCTTTGCATGCTTTATAGCTTTTGTAGTATAATTGCCTAGGTCTTTACTTTGTTTATTTGTTTCGTCTAGAAGGATTCAATTTGCTTACTAGGGGGCCGTGCACACCACACACCTTTTTCTTGTACAAAAAAAAATTGTTTTATGAGAAATGTGTGAAAAGGCTTAGTGATTCTTACTTGAAAAGGCTTGGTTTTTAAGTGATTCCTTGTAGTCCACCTCCCTTGATAGTTCACTTTGTACACTTAGGCCTTTTCATACCAATCTTGCATCTTGAAAACCTTTTTGTGAAAACCTTTTTATCACTCATTCTTTGTGAAAACCTTTTTACCAACCTTTTGAAAACAAATTTGTGAAAACCTTTTCTTGATCAAAGATGAGTGCTCATTCTAATGTACATGGTCATAATTCTTGTAGTACTAGGTCTAGTGTTAGAGATGAGATTAGAGAGTTAAAAGAGTACATAAGAAAAAAAGAAGAGGAACACATAAAAAGAGAGGAAGAAATTAGAAAAATAGAAAAAGAAAATGCTAGGAATAAGGAGGAAATAAAACAATTACTTGCAAAATTAGTTGAGGGGAGAGAAACTAGTGGATCCAAACCTAGGGTTTTCCCAACTAGGTATCAAAAATAAAAAGAGGTTAGAATTCCTAAGAGTATGCATGAGGAAGAAAATACAAAAAGAGAGGAAGAACTTAAAAGCAAAGAAAAAGAAAAGAAAGAAAAAAAGAAGAAAAGTATAGAGAGGGTTAAAGAGTGGTTATAACAAGAAAAACAACAACCAACACTCTTAGAGAAGAGTAAGGAGGATAATGTTTCTTCCAAAGGGCTTATGCTTGAAGAGAGTCACTTTCCCATTGAAAATGATTTAAAAAAGACTCTCTTCATTCATCAAGACCGTAACTCTTTCTCTCATATTGCCACTAATCATGAAGTGGAGATTCAAAAACAAATCCTTTTTAAAGAAAAAAAATCTCAACTTCAAGATTTAGTGAAGAAGAAGTGGAATTCACTTAGTCCCACTTCTTGTGCTACTTCCTTGGTGGTGCCCAAGGAAGATAAGTCTTCCTTCTTTAAGACTCTTTCCACTTTAGTTCCCTTCATAAAGCACCCAACTTTTGGTTTGTATGGTTTATTAGATACATCTCATGGTGTTGTATCTTCTATTTTTGATCTTGAAGGAAGTTCACACTTATTTGAACTTAACTTGGTTACTTCCCTACAAGACAAACTTAGATTATATGAGTTTTCTAGACTCCTCTTAACACCTTTTTATCATATGTATCTAAAAAATTATGCAATACAAAGCTGTTTAGGTAATTTTTTAGTTAAGTTTTCTTTATTTTCCAATACATACCTAGGTCACTACATTGGGTACCTCCAACAAGACATTTTAGTTTTTAGGACTAATGCATTAGGGTGCTATAGTTTTAGTCTTTTTACCTTTTTAGGTTTTAGTTATACACTTAGACTTCACCATGGGGAGGATCCTATCTTTCGCATTAGAGAGTCTAGTCCTTTTAATTTAGACAATCGTTTTAGCATTTTTAGGGGAACTCCTCTTAGGATACACTTCCCATTTCTATCATATACTATTACCTCTAATGCTTATTTTTATGTTTTTGTTGTCATGATGCCCACCATGAGGAACCTCTTGATTTGAGGTCAAATCCTTTTCAAGAGAGAGGGAATAATGGAATAACACTAAGGCCAAGAAGTCCAAGAGGTGATGTATTGAAGGAGGCAAAAGGAATGAGTTAGTGTTGAAAAAAAAAACCATAGGAGGAGTGAGCCCACTTTTAGGCCTTAGCTCCTAAGATTTTCTTAGCATAGCATTTATTCCTATTTTGTCCTTGTATTTGATTTCCTATTTTACCCTTGTATTTTGGGGTATTTTAGTCTTAGAATTTATTTTACTTGTATTTCCAATTTTACCCTTATATTTTGGGGTATCTTAGTCATAGGATTTATTTTCTTTTGTATTTCCCATTTTCCCCTTGTATTATGGGGTGCTTTAGATCATAGGATTTTATTTTTGGGCTAAGGTATTTGATTAGGGTGGGAACAAAAACCTAGACATATTTTTGTGGCTATTGGACCTATTTTTGGTGTTAGAAAGGCTTAGGCTCAAGTGGAGGGCAAAGGTTGCATGGTCTTATCATGCACCTAGATGTAGTCTAACTAAACCCAAAGATTCCATCCTTGGCCACCAAGTTGCATCTAGGGTTAATTTGGGTTTCATTTGGTGTGCATTTGGCACCCTAAATGCAACCCTAGATGCCTCCCAGTCCCATAAATACCTTAGGCACCACACCTTGTAAATCCTTTGGATATTGAATATAAAGAGAGCCTTTTGTGCCTTTATATCTTTCCTTAGTCACCCTTGGCTAATTCGGCCACCTCCCTCCCATCTCCACCTTGAGAGAAACAACCCTAGAAGTGGCCTTCATCATCATGAAGTGAGCCAACCCTAGAGTACCCTTCTCAAGCATTTCCTCAAACACCTTCTACCCAACCTCCATTTTCGTCCATTCCATCATCATCCACCCTAAAACCTTGTGCCACCTTTGAAGAACTTGATCCTTGGAGTGAGGCGTCCTCTTCCTTGTCCATCATCTCATGTCCATGCAAGTGAGGATGCCATCACAATGAACACCCAAGTTAGTCCTCTCCTTGGTGTTTGCTCTCTTAGTTTCTGTGTGATCCTCCAAAGCACCTTAGACACCAATTTGAACAGCCCCTCCACTCAATCCACCAAGAGAGTGTGTGGTGTTTAGAAGCTTTCCTTATCTAGGCCAAGAAGAAACCAAACCAAGAGTACAAGAGGCCAAGGAATAAAAACTAGAAAGGCACAATTCAAAAAAAGGCTAAACTCAATTGGAGATTAATGAGAAAAACTTAAGAATAGAAGAAAGACTCAAAAACTAAAATTAAGGCACATTAAAGAAAGGCAAGCACTCAAAAGATTAAGTCCTAGAATAACACTAGAATGGAATTCCATCAAATAGGTCTAAAATGAATAATACACTTAATATGTTTGATTAAAGGTTTCATACAACCATACAATCTTTGTTCAAAGGTCCAAGAATAACTCCATTGCTAAGGTAGGAAAATTTTGTCCCAAAGTCCACAAGTCTGGCAAAGGTTCCTTTTTCCTTGTTTTTGATTCTTTTGTTCTTTTTTATGCTTGACTAAGCCTTGGTTTTGATGTCAAAGGTCTAGCCACGTTTTATTTTTTTTAATACTAAAGTTCTCTCTTTGCTTGGGTTTTACACTTGTGTCCAAAAATGGATTAGCAAAAATTTTAGGAGTATCCTTTTAATATCTTGTAATGGCTTAATGAGACAACAACTTGAGTGATTTTTAAAAATTTTAATGTGCAAATGTCCAGCAGTAAAATATGCACATAAAAATCACTCTCATGCTCAAATCATCAAACAATATATAGGCATATCAAGTGCACAAGGGAATTCCCAAAAATGGTCAAAAATTTTAAGCAAGTATGTGCAAAGAAATTAATCACACATGATATTTAAGTGATGTAGAACATGCTACAACTAATTAGCATGCATGATTGACTCTCTAAAGCACACTAGAGACTCACGACCATTTCATCAAACAAGTGGCATGCATGTCATTTTTTTGATCATTTCAAGGTTTAAGCATGAATACTTGAAATTCTTTCAAGGTGGGTTCAAAAGAGACAAGTTAATGACAAAACCGGATGGATTAAAAAGTAAAATATATCATATCATCAATGTTTCACATGCAGCCCAAAATTTCCAGCAACTTAAACTTAAAAAGAAAATGGTAGAACTTAAGCAAAGAAGCCTAAAACACCAAGATGATTCACAAGGATGAAGATGGTATGAATCAACACATGAAAGAAGAAAAATGGATCATGAAAATATGGCAAGATGATGACCCACTTTAGCACAACTTTAGTGACAAGAAAGAAGACACAAGTGACATGGCTGAATTTTTAAAAGAACTAGATGTTACCCTTGAAGAACTAGATGTTACCCTTGAAGAACTTTTGGCTAGATACTGTTAGAAAAGAATGGCTCAATCCAAGAGGGGGGTGAATTGGATTCTATAACACTTAAAAAAATTTCAGAGTTTTAAGGATCTTTATTTCAACTTAAACTTTTCTAATATGAATTCTCAAAGAAGATTCTTGAAAGACTTGCCAATGGGAATGAGTCCTATATGCTTTCTTGATTAATCTTGATTAAGTCCAGTTTTAAGAACAACCAATATGCAATACTTTGATTCAGTTTAAAGCAATGTTAAACATACAAACATATTAATCAAGATCACTAAAATATTGCTCAATGTAATAGATAAGGGTGAGAGAAGAATGCACAAGTATTTTATCTTGGTTCGGGCTACTCCACATGTGACCTACATCCAGTCCTCAATCATAACCTGATCAAGATTTGTTCCATTATCTCAATGAAGAAGTTTTACAAGCATACCACACATGCATATACTCCTACATTCAAGATAACCACTTTCTTGCCCCCAAGAAAGCACTTCTTGTAGAAACCCACTACAAGAATTGCTTACCACTTGAGACACCTACTCAAGATTTCCTTTACAAATTACACAAAGAGTTAAAGGAACGGATTCACCTGGAAGCTAAACAAATCAGACTATGAATTCCAAACAAATCTTAATCTTCCTCTCCCAAGAATGTAGTGATGATGATGATCTTTTTCAAAGCATTTCACAAAATATTTTTCTTCTTGGTTTCACAAAGAAAACACTCCAAGAAGGTCACAAAGACGTCACAATATCAGTTTTTCTCTTTTTGATTCTTAGTTCATCTCACTTCTTAAGTTTTCAAAGTGTGAAAGCTATTTATAAAGTTTTCAGATCCAGATAATCGATTATTTTAAAGGATAATCGATTATTTTGTTCTTCATGACTTCTGGAAACCACTTAAAAATAGAATAATCGATTATTTCGCAGGATAATCGATTATTCTAGAGAGTACTTCCTGGAATAATTGATTATTTCACAGATAATCGATTATTAGAGAAAGGCTCTTTTCACATGTTGCTAGAATAATCGATTACACTTAATGATAATCGATTATTTTGAGTTAGCTTTCAAAAACTCAATTTTATACTTCAAAAATCTTTCCAAGTATTTTAAATCATCATCATACTCACTCTCAGTCAATTTAGATTAAGATTAACTCATGCACAAAACATACATGCAAAATAAGCTAATCAAAACAATACAACACATAAGAACTCATGAGCTACTCCTATTACACATCATGATATTCATATCTTCCTTTCTTGACTGGTTTATGTCCTTGGACATTTTCAACTCTCAGAATCCATCCTTTGTTATCATCAAAGCTCTCATACTCTAGGGCCGAGTTGATTCACTACTCCATGAATCTTAACAATCTCCCCCTTTTTGATGATGACAAACCACTATGTTTTGCAAACCAGTATTCCATATTTTTATATATGAGTAGCTTATTATGCCTTGTTCATATTTAGACCTGCAAAACAACTCAAAGCTTTCTTCCCCTTTGGAAAACATAAAAAACATACAGGTATATATATATATATATATATATATATATATATATATATATGTGTGTGTGTGTGTGTGTGTGTGTGTGTCCAGATATAAAGAATTAATTTTTGCAGATTGCATATGTATAGATATATGCACAAGAGTCACTTGCTCAAGATCAATGCCACAAGACTAAATTGATAACAAGAAATCAGTCAATCATCTTTATCATAAGCATTGTACCAATATATCCAAATTAATATAAAAAATGCATACCAATGTTCAAGTCAAAATCTGGTAATATCAAAATTCAAATCAATGTAACCATGATGAATTTATACCAAACATAATATAAAAACATCACCAATTTTAAATTTCTCCAGAAATAACATTGTTCAAATCAAAATAAGCAAGATAAAACCAAATTCAAATGTTTAGAAATCAAAAACATTACAACCAAATTGAAATTTTGAACTAGATATTTAAACTGAAATTTGAACTCCTAAAAACAAAACATTAAAACTCCTAAACGCATGACTCCGAATCATCTTGCACTCCAAGTTGAGCCTTAATTCTTGCAATCTCATGATCAAGGTTATTAAACCAATCAAGAATGCCAGAATAATGTGACTCATGCTTCCTTGTCATTTCCATGACAACATCAAGCTTATTGATCATAATCTGTTAAAACGGAGAAAATGCTTTAGATTATGATTCTTACTCTTACACTAGTTCAGGCTCCACTTGTGGTGGCAGTTCCTCATCATGAGATGGAACTCCATCTTCGTCTGTTGTCGGTTCTGGTGTTGGAGGAACATCACCCTTAAACACCCATTTATCTTCTTGTTTTAGCATCCCCATATGATGCAAAAAAGATTTTTCAATCTTGTTTGAGGCATGAAGAATTATCTTTTTCTCCCCTTAAAGATCCACACCAGCCTTCTCAAAAATTATAGATAGCAATAAAGCATAAGGTATTGGACCATTCTCCTTTCTCTTAGCCTTCCAGATACAATCATTCACAACTGAAACCCAGTCTATCTTTTCCTTTTTCTTAATTACATGCATCAACAAAATATCATCTCTAGACATTTGAGCATGGTTATGAAGCCTAGGTTTAAGCATCCAAGATATTATAAAAGAAATCAACCTAGAGTTTTTCTTTATACCTCTAGCTAGAAATTTGTTGTAATTTATGGTCTTCGAATTTCTTTAACAATCCCGAAATATTGTCAGCTCTTCAAAGTCACCAAAATTGAAAGGTTGGGGCTTCATACTTCCTGTTCCACTTAGTCTAGCCACTTCTTTCAAAGTTGGTCCATCAAGCTTTATGAGCTTTTCTTTCACCACTGATTGCATTATTCCCTCATTGTTTGAGGCGAAGCACAAAAATAGCCTAATAAGTTCCAGGTAATACGGACCTTCCAGCTCCAAGAACTTCCCAAGCTTTTGATGCTCCAAGAGAGGAGGAAAATTGAAACCCTCACTCTTGAACCATTCCAGCTTCAAAGTCTTCGAAGGAATGATTCTCCTACCCGCATACCACTCAAAGTAGTAGTCTTGGGTTTCTTTATCAGCGAACCACTTGGAGATCAGTTGCTCAGCCCCTATGGGCAGAGGTCTTTTGCTCCCCCTGACTTCAAGCTTATTGATTCTCTTAGAAGATGAGGCCCTTTTGTGATTAAAGATGGGTTTTTGATTTGGAGAAAAAAAGATGAAGATGAATGCTTAGGGTTAGGGTTTGTGTGTTAGACTTGATAGAATGAATGGGTTTTATAGAAAATAAGAGGGTTAAGTGACTTTAAAGCCCTAGACACCGGATTGGGTAGAAAAAAGGTTCCACTTATGAAGGAAAGTGGGAGGTTGGGAGTTGGCACGTATAAAACCGTTAAAAAACCGTCTGGAAAACCAAGGGTCGCGCAAATAATCGATTATCTATACAAATAATCGATTATTTGTATAAGTAAAATTAGTCAAAAAACCTTGTCTGCACTAAATAATCGATTATTCCAGAGACTCATGTCTCATTTGTGCTCCCAGATAATCGATTGTTTCCAGAATAATCGATTATTCCAGAGGCTTATTCTTCCAATCCTTTCCAGATAATCGATTATTTTCCAAATAATCGATTATTCCAGAGACTTCTGGAATTCTACTTCTTCCCAGATAATCGATTATTTCCCAAATAATCGATTATTTGCCTAGCCTTACTTACAATAATCAATTAAATTTTATAATAATCGATTATTTCAGAGAAGTTTTGTTCCACTATTTTAAACCTTATAAACCATTTCTCATTTATTTCAACTCTTAAAAAAACTCTTTTATTCACCACATTTCAATTTTCTATACACACATCAATAAAGTTTTATTCAAACAATCACACTCAAGTGCACATTCACAATCAATTCAAACAAGACTCATTGATAATTCCAAGTTCAATTCTCAATTGATTCAATCTTTCTTTTGGTAGAGGTTTTGTGAATATATCAACTAATTTTTTATTTGTTTCAACAAACTCTACTACACAATCATTCTTTTGGACATGATCTCTTAAAAAGTGATGTCTTATTTCTATATGTTTTGTCCTAGAGTGTAAGATTGGATTTTTTGTGAGATTGATTGCACTTGTGTGGTCACATCTTAAACAAATTTTATTCAATTCAGTTCCATAATCTTTTAGTTGTTGTTTCATCCAGCGGGTCCTGCCCTAATTTTTGCACAACCCTTAGTGGGTTTCTTGCCGGGCTTTTATTATCTTGCAGCATTTGTGAAATGATCACCACTTTTTCTCTAAAAGGGAAATGTCCCTTGCGTTGATTTCATTATCTTGATTTGGATTTTTATCCATAAGCCATGCTGAGTTAATCTTATTGATTTTTATGTGTTATTATTATTTTTAATTATTTTAACATATTTTAAGCTATTATTTTTGGTGACGTCCCTACATCAAATATACTTTCTCATCTTGGGTTTATTAATGAGGCATAGATTATAAGATTAGAGGGAGAAAATAATTGAAATAGAAAGATGCATGGCATTAAAAATAATATCTTTGATTTACACGTGCCCATTTAGTGTAGCTCGAGGGCCCGAGCATGCCTCGAGTTCATGATTTGTACATAGGGAAGAAGAGGGAGAGTGTCCCAAAGTTTGTTTTTCATATGTCTGAATGCCAACGCTGTGGAAAATCTTGTGCAAAGGGAGATTTCTCAACTTCTTTTCCCATGAAAATGTGGTTGGCTCATATCCCAAGCCTTGTCTCCCTGGATTGTGTCAGAAGTCCAGAAGCTCAATTATTCCTTGAGCGTCTTTACCAAGCCCTCATCCTGGCTGGAACCCTTCTTAAGCAATATTTATGTTATTAAGATTCCATTGCTTGAGACTCTTTCAAAATTAGCAATCTCTAATGCTTGAAAAGTAGTATCTAGGGCTTCCTCTATCGCGTCCACATACGGGATGGTTAGTAGTTTGCTGATAAGAAAGTCTTCTTCTGCTGGCACCACTATTATCTTATCATCCACCGTGAACTTGACTTTATGGTGGAGCGTGGAGGGAACAACTCTAGCTTGATGGATCCAAGGTCTTCCTAGAAGGCAGCTATAAGCATGAGTGATGTCCATCACTTGGAACTCAACATTAAAGGTAGTGGGTCCAATCTGGATTAATAAGGTGATTTCTCCCATTACCTCTCTTCTAAATCTGTTAAAAGCTTGGACAATCATATGACTTGGTCACATTGGGACTTCCTTGACTAACAATTTGTCAAGTGTGCTTTTGGGTAGCACATTCAAGGAAGATCCATTGTCCACCAAGGCTTTGGCAATGATAAACTCTTTACACTTTACAAAAATGTGTAAAGGTTTGTTGTGGTTGGGTCCACCATCTAGAATCTCATCATCCATGAAGGTTAGGTGATTGTTCGCGGTGATGTGGCTAACTATTCCTTCAAACTTATCTTGAAAGACGTTGTGTGCGACATAAGCCTTGTTTAAGACTTTTAACAATGCTTGTCTATGAGGCTTTGAGCTCATGATTAGTGAAAGCTACATGATTTTTGTTGGGGTATGGCTCAACTGATCTATGATGGAGTATTCACCTTGCTTTATGTACTTGAGGAGTTCATCCTCCTCATCAGGTTCTTTTCTTTTTTCTTCTTCTCTCTTCTCCATTCTTTTGGAGGTTTTTGTTTGTAACTCGTTAGGAGCATAGATTCGTCCACTCTTAGTCATTCCCCCTATCCTAGTGATGTTGGATGAGTCTACGGTTGATGATGCCCGGATATCATAGACCCATGACACGACTTTATTACTCAGTATGGAAAGGGACTCAATGTTTGGATGGTTAACTATTTGGGCATTTCTTGCCCCTTATCCACTTGTTTTGTTACTGGTTTTACTTTAAGAGCTCCTCCCAATCTTGTGTATTGGGTTTATAGTCAATTACCAGTGCCTTCATCATCTGATTAACGTGCATAGATTAGTCTTCTCTTTTTATTCTTATTTATTCATTTACAAGGAATGAATAATATTCTAAATGAATGCAATGCAGAATGTGAGGACAGTTAGAAATTTAACAATATCTTTCTCATTGATTTTTTTGTTTGATGAATGTTTTCATACAATGTGTAACATCCTAAATTTTCTACTAATATAATAGTTTAATTATTATTTATTTTTATATTTATTAGGATTATTTTCTTAAAATTGTTTTAATTAATTAAATGGGTTTTATAAAATATTTTAGAGGTTTTTAATAATTATGAGTATTTTAATTAATTGTTGGATAGTCGAATTGACCCCAATCCCTTGCTTGATGTATGTGTATAGGAACATACACTTTGTAAAAGTTTTCTATTTTTCTTTCTGATTGTTCTGTTGTGTTCCTTGTGTGATTCTAAGTGTGAATATGTGTTCAATTTCAAGAATAGATAAATTTTGATATGGATTAGAGTGCTCTATGGATTCTTGCAGGAAATCCTATAAGAAACAGACAAATTTTAAACTTTTTTGTTTTGAATTTTCTATTGTGTTCTCTAATGATTACTGAGCATGAATGTGTGTTTAATTTTGAGTTTGGATATGTTTTGATATGGATTAGAGTGCTTTATGGGTTCCTACGGGAAACCCTATGAGAAATAGGCAAATTTTGAATATTTTCTGTTTTAGCTTCTGAATTTTCTATTGTGTTCCCTAATGATTACTGAACATGAATGTATGTTTAATTTAAAGATTGGACATGTTTTGATATGGATTAGAGTGCTTTATGGGTTCTTAAGATAAATCCTATGAGAAACAGGAAAAATATGAATGTTTTATGTTTTGATGTTTGAGTTTTCTATTGTGTTCCTTGATGTTTGATGAGTGTGAATATGTGTTTAATTTTGAAAATAGAAAAGTTTTAAGCCATATTTGAAGGTGTTAATGGTGTGAGAACTACCTTATTATTGTGTTTATGCAAGTGATGTGTTTTTGTGAGTATGATGAGGATGAGAATCTCTTATATGTGACCTTGTGACTGTGAGTATGATAAGATATGACAAGTGAAATGTTGAGTCCATGAACATGGGAATATGTTACATGCTTCATATGCATCTATCTAACGGGGTACGATATGGAGTACACCATTAGGGAAGGCCCTTTAGTTGAAACATTTTATAGGAGTCCTAGGGGATAACGTGGTTTGGAAGGCCCAGTTCTGCCCGTTTGTGTGCATGGGACGTATCTTGCGTGGCTTCACTATCCTGACGAGACCTTAGCAGTACATCCTTTTAGTTAAGAGTGCGCAATTAAGCCGGCATGTACTCCTTGACTACTCCAGGTATGTTGCTTCGGTAGCATACCACGTGATATGTGATTATGAGACACGTGACTAGCGCCATATGTATTCATTTATGAGTCAAGCCCATGATATCATTGCATGATAAATGAATGTGCGTGTGATATTGATTGTGTATATGTATTGTATATATGTGATTTTTGCTTGTGACTTGTATTATGTTTGTTGTGTGTGTGCCATTTAACATTTATTTCTACACCTGAACTTGAGTGAGATGTTTCTCACTCCCTTGTTGCTCTTTATATGTATTTAAATTGTGCTGCAGGTGATCATCAACATGAGGATATTGGTGATGAGGCTTAGGCTTTATTTGGGCATACTCTGATAGGATATATGATATCGAGGCATAGCTAGGCTTAGTTTAGGATTTCATTATTGTTATTTTGTTTTGGAAAAATCCATGTTTCATTTTCTTGTAAATTTCACATTTGACCATGATTTACGTTTACGAATGTGAATTCTCTACTCTTATACTAGTGGAACCATTATTTTAATTCAAAAGATTTTATTTACTCCGAGAATATATTTTTATAATTATTGTATATGTATGTTGGGGTAGACGGTGTCACACTTAGTGGTATCATAGCCAGGTTGATTCAAACTGGACATGTGTGTTATGTGCTTATCATGATTCTGTTGTGTACTCTAATAATGTTTTGCTTGTTGTGTACTTTGATGATGCTTTACTTTGTGATGATGATGAAGATGATGTTTTCTTTGTGTTGTTGTTGTTGTTATGCTTAATTTGGTGTTTCTCTTCTCAAAATATGGCTAGTAGACATGATATAGCTTAGTTGATGCTATTTATGATTACTTTCTTCATTTTCACGATTTCTTATTTTCTTTGATACTTCTTGCTTACGTAAGACGTAGTGGTTGGGTGGTATTGCTCATGTTGCGAGCATATGTGCAAGTAGTAATGGACGAAATATTGTGCTAATCAACTAGAAACTATTGGGACCTTAGATTTGGTTGAGACACTAATTTGTCGAAGGTATTAAAAGTCTATAGGTGATGGAGTTTCCAAAATCTATAGCTGTAGCAATTGAATCCAAGGAGGTTGTATGTTGAGAATTGGAGTTTTCTGTGTTCTTGATGAAAGGCTAAAGTGTTGGTGATTTCTTGAGTTTTGATGTTTGAATGTTGACCTTTTTATGGTTTGGGTTGCATGTGAATTTTTTTGGTTTAGGATTGTAGTGGGAATCTTGGATGTGTGTTTGGGGTGAAAAGGAGTGAGTTTGAAAGTGTTTTAAGGTAGTTTTGTGGTCTTTGACTTTGGTGCCTTCTTTTGCTGTCTGGTGTAGGGGTTGTTTTCGTTGCAGATTTGTCGCGCCAGTACGAGTGCTATATATATTGACAGAATTAGATTTTGTGGTCTTCATGAAAGTTGTAGCCTTGGATGTTATCTTTCCAGTGACACCAAAATTAGGTAAAACGGAGGTCTAGAACTCTAATTATAGCTGTTTTAGTGATCAAAGGCCTAGCTATTATCGCTGATTATATCTGCTATAGTTTTTGAAATTTTTAGCTAAGAAGATGATCTTTTTAGAATTTTATGTCTGCATATGATTTGTAGCGTATTCTCTTAGCTTTCTTTTGAGATAGGTTTGAGATTATTTGGATGACTACAACTCTCTGTGTGTTATTTTCTTTTACAGTTGTTGAAGGGAGATGTATGCTGTGATGATGTTTTTGAGTTATTAGGCAATGCAAGGATAAAAAATGATTGTTATGATGTTCTGAGGTGTTTTCATGTGGATTAAAAGGTTGTTTAAGGTTGTATGATGCTATGTGGTAAAGTTGGTTCATGGACATGCTATATGGTGTAAATGGTGATTGATTCATATATGCTTGGGGATAATATATATGAATGTTAAAATAGGTATTCTAATATGATTTGATATGCATGTATGTTGATATGAGGATAAATGTCCTTATAGATCAATTAGTGGGTGTTTGTGTGTTTAGCAAGATTGACCTTAAGGTGTGATATCATTATATTGGAATTAAGGGTCAGGATATATCCGAGACAACTTTATGCTAAGTTATCTAAGTATGATTTTTGATTGTATGAGGTGAGTTTTCTAGGTCCTATAATTTCTAGTGGGGGGTATAACATAGATCTATCTAAGGTAGAAGTTGTGCTTAACTAGGAGATACCTAAGTCAGTTAATGACGTTGGGAGTTTTCTTGGATTAGCTGATTATTAGAGGAGATTTATTGAGGAAATTTTTAAGATAGAATTACCTTTGACTAGATTGACTAGGAAGAGTATTGTCTTTGTGTGGGATAGTAAGTGTGAGAGTATTTTCCAAACTCTTAAGGAAAGATTGACTAGTGTTAATATTACCAAATTTTAGTAAATCTCACTACTAGAAAAATTAATATTTGTGACGAATTTTTGTGACGGAAAAAATATCGTCAGTAATAGTGACGAATTTTGTGAGGGAATTTTAATTTTTGTGACGGACTACCATTTATTGAAGTTTGTGACGGATTTTGTGACAAATTAAATTTTGTCTCTAAAAAATCCGTCACAATTTTTGTCACTGAATAAAAAAAATAAAATTAGTGACGGATTTTGTGACATATTAAATTTTGTCTCTAAAAAATCCGTCACAAAATCTGTCACTGAATAAAAAAATAAAATTAGTAACGAATTTTGTGACGAATTTTTTAGAGACAAAATTTACTCCGTGACAAAATCCGTCACTGAATAAAAAAATAAAATTAGTGACGGATTTTTTAGAGAGAAAATTGAATCCGTCACAAAATTTGTCACTAAAAAAAAATAAAATTAGTGACGGATTTTTTAGAGACAAAATTTAATCCGGCACTGAATAGAAAAATAAAATTAGTGACAGATTTTTTAGAGACAAAATTTAATCCGCCACAAAATCCGTCACTGAATAAAAAAATAAAATTAGGGACAGATTTTGTGACGGATTAAGTTCCTCTATAAATATTCCCTCACAAAAATGCGTCATAATACTATAATAAATAAGTCAGTAATGGATTTTGCGACGAAATTTTTGTCAACATTTGTATTTTGTCACAAATTCCGTCACAAATAGCTTAATTTTTTATGATGAAATTTGTGAGGAATTATTGATCCCTCTCAATATATTAAATTTTATTTATGAAATTTTTATATGTAAGAATTATGCAGAATTAAAGAATATATGTTAATTTTTTTTTAAAATTATGAAAAATTAATCCATCGGAAAATTTATATTTTTGATGAAAAAAAAATTGTAAGAAAAGTTATATTACTGATGGAATATGTCCAACAAATTTATATTTGTCAAAAATGTAAAAACTTTTTATGAAAATTGACAATCATATAAAAATAAAGGTCTATAAAATTATATATATATATATATATATATATATATATATATATATATGATGAGAGTTATAATAACACTGATATAACTTTTACTAAGTATACCCCACTCAATAACTTTATATTAAATTAGAATTTTGTAAATCCAACTGTTAAATTGAAAATTCTTTACTCTTAAATCATATATACAAAATTTTATATTAATCCAAGATGATTTGATACTTCATTCTTATAAAACAAAATTAATGTAATATATACATTTCAAAATATACTAAAATATGAACATTTTGATTACCTTCACGTTGTTGTTCAAATTTAACAAAATTTCATATAAACATATAAAGTGATATGAACTTTTAATCCAATGGTTGGATTTACAAAATTCACATTTAATATAAAATTATTGAGCGGGGTATACTTAGTAAAAGTTATATCGGTGTTATTATAACCCTCCTCTCTCTTTCTTTCTCTTTCTCTCTCTCTCTCTCTATATATATATATATATATATATATATATATATATATATATATGAGAGAGAGAGAGAGAGAGTGGAGGAATCAAATAACTTATAAAATAACTCTTGGTAAAGTTATTTTGCTTAATAACTCATGGTGTGTGTTAAATTTTATCGATCCAATTGTTAAATTAAAAGTTATTAAATTTTACAAATAATTAATATAGAAAAAATTAATTATCTTTGGAATAAATTATTTGCTAATTAACAATATAATTGAAATATTAATTATTTTAAATTATTTAACTAAAATCTGATTGACAGTTTACTATATGATCTTAATATTTTTTTTATAACTAATATCTGGTTTTAAATTTGATGTGAAAATATTATGATATAATTAGATAAGTTTTTAAGTTAGTATTTTATTAATGGTTGATAATTAGAAAATAAAACAAGGATAAATACATTTTTTGAATTTTATATCATTGATTTAAGATAAATAAATATATTAAATTATTTAATAATTTATTTAAAATGTTAAATTTTAATTTATAAGTATGTAATAAATAAATACTTATAATTTTTTAAATTATATTATTATTATAAATTATAAAATAAAATAATTTAAATTATAATTTTAAATAGAAATAAGTAGATTGTTAATTATAAAAGTAAGTATATAAATAAAGATTAATTAAATATATTATTATTATTATTATTATTCGTAATATAAAATTATTATATATTATTGTTATAGTACAAGTATGAGATTGTATAGTTGAGGATGACTTAAATGAATTAATTTGTATAAGTTATAATGACAACATGCATATACATTTTGGTAGCTTATCTCATAAGAACTTCACAGTTAAGCGTGCTTGACTTGGAGTAATATAGAGATGGGTGACCTTCTAGGAAGTCTCCCAGAAATTGTGCAAGCAAAGATAAAACACGATAAAAAGTGAAATATCGTGAAATAGACCCCTCTTGAGAGGCCAACATCCCTATCAACGACACAAATTTGTGA
This sequence comes from Cajanus cajan, assembly GCF_000230855.2. Classification (NCBI taxonomy): domain Eukaryota; kingdom Viridiplantae; phylum Streptophyta; class Magnoliopsida; order Fabales; family Fabaceae; genus Cajanus; species Cajanus cajan. Next base: position 21,603,707 of record NC_138518.1, read on the forward strand.
TGAAGTAAATCTGTCACAAATTTGTGACGGAAAAAGTCCCTCACTAAATTCGTCACAATTTGTGACGGAAATTTATTAATTTATGAACATTTAATATTATAAATTAGTGACGGAATTTGTGATGTCTTAATTCCGTCATTGATTGTGACGGACTGAAATTATCCGTCACTAAATATTTTGTGAAGCCAATTTTTGTGACGAAATCAATTTCGTCACAAATTCCGTCACTAATGTGACGGATTTATAATATTGTGTGACAGATTTTGTTCCCTCTCTAATTTTAATTTTTCTAGTAGTGTCTTATGTGGTATATAGTGATGCTTCTAAGATGGGTTTGGGTGGAGTGTTGATGCAAGAAAGAAAGGTAGTAGCTTATGTTTCTAGGCAATTGAAAATTCATGAGAGGAATTACCTTACCCATGACCTTGAGTTAGCGGTTATAATATTTACAGTAACATTTGAAGACACTACTGGTATGGTTCTAAGCTTGATGTATTTAGTGATCATAAGAGTCTTAAATATCTATTTGACCTGAAAAAGCTGAATATGAGACAAAAGAGATAGTTAGAATTTCTTAAGGACTAGGATTTTAATCTTAGTTGTTATCTGGGTAAAGCTAATGTGGTGGTTGATGCTTTGAGTAGGAAACCTCAACATTTATCTTCCCTTATGATTAAAGAGATGGATCTTTTGACTTAAATTAGGGATTTACGTTTGACTTGTGAGATTACTCCTAGTAGTGTGAAACTAGGTATGACTCGAGTAATGAGTGGATTGTTGAAGGAAATTGGAGAAACATAATTAGTTAATTCATTTTGGTTACTATAGATACCCAATTTCGTCCGGGGGCATGCAAACAACGGGACAACACTTTAGAGGGCCCAAAAGCCCAAACAAGCTGATTTTAGAAGCCCGGAACGGGCTGTTCCACAACTGGAATGGGTCGTTCGAATTTACAAAAAGGGCCTAAAACCCAAAATTGGAACGGGTTGTTCCAAAATTGGAACGGGTTGTTCCAAAATTGGAACGCGGCGTTCCAAAATTGGAACGGGCCATTCCAGGCTCTTTAAAAAGGATAAAAGCTACATTCGGAACGGGCCATTCCCAAATTGGAACGGCCATTCCAAGTAACAAAAAAGGCTTGAATTCTTAAATTTGGAACGGGCCGTTCCAGAATGGAAATTATGTGTTAAATGTGCCTCTGGAACGGGCCGTTCCGATTTCGGAACGAGCCGTTCCAATACACTAAATTAACACATAACGGCCAGATCCAGAACGGGCCGTTCCGATTTTGGAACGGGCCTTTCTGGACCCCTTTTGAAGGCTATAAATAGGCAGCTTGGGCTCATTTCTCCGGACCTTAAAAATTTCGTCCAAGACTCCTTAGAGCTCGAAATTTCTCTCTCTCTCTCTTATTGTATTTCTTGAGATTTGTGAGGCATTTGTGTAGTGTGAAAGGTTGCCACAAAGCACCTATAATTTCCATATTGGAAGATTTAACAAAGCTTGCTACGAGGTATTTCAATCAATCTTCTTCTATCTCTTTTATTTTTTTATTTTTGATAAATATTGTTATAATAAAAGAAATCATGTAGATATTTTAGAGTTAATTGTTTAATTTAAATTTCAAGCATGTAAATAGTCACTAATAAAAGGGGATTAAATATTTAAACTATTAATTCTTATTACGTTATCTTCATCATAGGGTACCGATTTAGGGCGTTGTAGGGGTGCTTAATACCTTCCCTACACATAACCGACACCCGAACCCAATTTTGGTTATCAAGACCATTATTGGACTTTTAAAAACCTTTTCTTTTTCTAATGTTTTGAGTAAAAAATTGGTGGTGACTCCATGAACCTATTTTCAAAACCATTAATTAAGGATTAGTCTGGTGTCCGGGCATTCCTTAATTGATTAGACTTTTAAAAGGATGTCTAAATCATTAGTCGCGAGATCGGAAATTTTTGGGTTGCGACAGATGGCGACTCCACTAGGGAAGTTTAAAGAGGGTCAGACCCATTTAATTGATGAAGTTAATAAAATAAAAATAATAATTTAAATATTTTTCCCCTTTACTTTATTTGCTTTATTTGTTTGGCTTTAATATCTGTTTGCCTGTTTAAATTCTGCATCTTTTTGAATAAAAAATTATACACAAACCTTTGCACACAATAGTTCCCCCTACACCCGGGGGCATGAGGGTATTAAACATAGGGAGTGGTTGACGTACGACCGGCCCAAGTTTGGTCTTGGAGCCTGCGAGCCTTGTCGGAAATCACACTCAAGGTGATAACCGGTAACTCTAGCCCAAAATACTGCGACAGACCTTAGAGTTTGCCAGGTGGCAGCGACAAAGATACTGGGTCCCTATAATGGGGGCACCTTAGGGCCTTAAGACCAGTGAGATTAGAACTGTCCTATACAATGCACTTTTCTTGCAGGGACCATAGACCAAGGATTTAAACGTGGTTGTTCGCGGGTGTATATTTGTTTGAGCATATGTGTGTTGCCTTTGTTTGTATTTATTTATTTCAAATGGATAAGAATTATAAACGAATAGATATTAATAAAAAATATGATAAAAAATTTAACTCTCTTCTATATACCTAAACCTCAAAGCATCATATAAGATAGTTTATTTAAAAAAAAAACAACAAAAACAAATAAAAAATATAGCAAAAAAATCATGCATCATAACCCTTAGCAAAAAAAAATGATAAAATTTAGGCAAAAAATAAATGTCATGCATCTCCTAGGATAGTACATTAGCATACATTCATTAGAAATGAAAGGTACATATAATAGTATGCAACGAATGTTCTCTAAACAAAAATCAATGAGAATGATATCCATTGAATTTCTCATATGTCTTTGCATCCTATTTTACGTTTCATATAGATATCACGCCTTCCTTGTAAATAATAAATAAGAATAAAAAGGGAAATCTAATTTGTGCGTGTTAGCCGGATAATGGAAATTACTGTAATCAAATGCGAACCTGACACATCAAATCGGGGAACACTTATCAGTATTGGGGGCATCACACGCCCAAATCGACGATTCAAACAACGAGACTTTCCCACGATGAAATGACAATTGCCGGGATAGGAGGAATGATCAAGAATGGATGAATCCTTGCTTCTAGAGAATTGCAAGACAAAATCCAATTGATGAATAAAGACATTGCGTGACAAAACCCGCTAGGATGAAAACCCGTAAAGGGCATCCTAGGCAAAAATTAGGGTAAAGAAAAAAGGAATCAAAATCCCGATAGGATACGTTCTATGCAAAAGTTAGGGATATATAAAAATGTCTATGTGAGTTGAAATCGAAAGGTGGCTCGAGTATTCCCTTCGAAAGCAAGAATTCATAAAGATTTCACTCCTAGTTCGAAACACCGACGTCCAAGCAAGTGGAACGGTTTTTTGAAATTATCAAATCATCCATGACTTTCTAAGGGGCAACCTTCGTCTATCTCTCTGTGTATGAATCACGAACTCGGGGCATGCCCGGGCCTTCGAGCTTTGTTAAAGGGGCACGTGCAAATTGAAAGTACTATTTTAAATGCCATAACACTCTTTCATTTCTCTTCTCCCTCTAAATATCCACTCTAGGCCTCATCCATCAACCCTTAACAAACAAAATGTATTTGCAATGAAGATGTTACTCAATAATAGCATGGAAAGGATAACAAAGGAACAATCATGAATTCAAACATGACTAGGGTTTGATAAAATAAAGACATCCGATACCTCAATGAGTGCTGCTAAAAAATGAAGGCCCGGCAGGAAACCCACTAAGGGGGCTGCGCAAAAGTTAGGGCAAGATCTGCTAGGCAACCCACAAGTAAAAATGGGTAACCTAGGCAAAAGAAAAGATCAAAAGAAAAATGTCCGCTAGGGAACACATCTCAAGTGACCTAGGCAAAATTTAGGACGTTAAAGCAGCAACCTGAGTTGAAAACCGAAAGGCGGCTTAGAGAAATCATCCAATTAGAGTACGACCCCGAGTCATCACTTCACTTTCCAAAAAAGTTAAACACAATGATAGTTTCTTTGTAGCAAATATGCTTTGTTTAATAGCCATAAACACTAAAGCCCACCTTGGCTAGCCAATCTTCTAAAAACCTCTTTTGAAAAAAAATCCCTTCTAACAACCTTTTGAAAAAATACAAACATCCCTTTTCTTCTTTTCGCTTGACCCTTATTGCATTAAAATAGTACCGAAAAGATACACGGAAAATGCACAGTGAATACTCACAGAGGGAAGACTAAGATGTCCCTTAACAGAGTTTAGAGACATTTGACTACGCACTGATAATTGAGGAGCCATTGAAACCTTGAGTTCAAAAGAACATATCCTGACAGTAATCAAGATTGGCATGGATAGAAAGAAATCGTCAACATTAACCTTAACACGTACAAATTAATTTCCTGACAAAAAAATTGAATTGCATATTTAGGAACAAATACGTGAGCATAAACTACATCGCATGCATATGAGGTAGGGGCATATGGAAGGGCGTTACACAAAAAAAAAAGGAATAAATAAAAGAATCATTCCTGTCTTGCATTTTCATTGCATCCACACATCCATGCATTCTACTTGCTATGGGTCAGAAGGACTCATCAGGACAAAGCACTCGTAAAAGCTCAATAGCCAAGCATGAGTCGAAGCAGTGTCGAATGGCAATCCCAAGTGATTCTATGTGCCCACTAAGCAAAGACATATCAATAGTGGAATAGAATGGAATCAACCAAATAATCAAGCCTATAAGCATGAAGAGGCCATCACACCTTACTTCTTCACCAAATGAAGGATAATCCAAGAGAATGCCAAGACCACCAGGAATGGTTTCCTCACCAAAGTCAGGAGTGGCTTCCAAAATAATACTCATCAATAAAGTTTCATCAAATAACATCATGGGAATAGATCCCTCCATCAATGATGACAATAAAAAGCAAAAAAAAAACATGAGAAAAATGCAAGCTTCAAACATGAAAAAAGCCAAAGCTAAAAAACAAAATTCAGAAAAAAAAACCCTACCACAAGCAGATGCCTGGAGAGACATCACAATACTCACGCGGTAGGGGGCAACATTGGAATCCCTGCAGCCATCCACTTCTCTGCCCACCAACTCATGGGCATAACAAACATCTCCTGCCCATCCACCTAGGGGCAGTCTTTCATTCCACAACCATCCACCAACAATCAAACAATCAATCATTAAAAGGACTCAGCATTGCGCCTGGAGAGGCATCACAATACTCACATGGCAGGGGCAGCACTAGAATCTCTATCAACCATCTACTCCTTTGCCCACCAGCATAAGGGCACCACTTACCAACAATCCTCGTCAAGGGGCAATCACATCATCAGCACCAACAGATGGCCTGGAGAGGCTATGAAAATACTACGGATTGGAGAGGCTATGAAAATACTACGGCCTGGAGAGGCTATGAAAATACTACGGTCTGGAGAGGCTATGAAAATACTACGGTCTGGAGAGGCTATGAAAATACCACGGCTTAGAGAGGCTATGAAAATACTACAGCCTGGAGAGGCTATGAAAATACTACGGCTTGCAGAGGTTACGAAAATACTATGGCCTGCAGAGGCTACGAAAATACTACGGCCTGGAGAGGCTATGAAAATACTACAACAACAAAAAGGTTACCTACCTTTAGAATGGGCCGGCTGAAGCCCTAAATATCAGTCCAGCTTGGAGAGGCTGAGCTCAGAATATACTCCCTCTTTATCAAGCCACAAATAAAGAAACACACTACCATGAGACAAGCAGAAGCAGTAGGAAGCATCTACATCAAGACCAAAAGCCTAGATGTTTCGGTTTACCATCCTTATCACCCGACGGAGCATATAAACCAACACTCAGTTGCTCTTAGGGACAAGGATACAGGTAAATACCATCTACCCGAAAGAAATGGTGTGGGGGCATCTAAACTGCTGAAGTAAAGGAGAAGATTTGGACATAGAAAATGACATGGGGCATTCACATGGATCTTGAAGCCTAGATGTTTCGGTTTACCATCCTTGACACCCAACAGAGCATACAACCCAACACTCATTTGCTCCAAGGGGCAAGGATATAGGGAACACCGTCTATCCGAAGGAAACAATGTGAAGGTATCTATTGTCAAAACAAGAGTGAAGATCTGAGTTTTCACCTCACTATCACAAGAGAAACAATGGAGCTTCTACTCGAAGACTAAAAATCAGGTGTATAGTTTGTCACCCTTGTTACCCCATTAGAGTATGCAACCCAACACTCAGCTGCTCTAAAAGGTAATGATACGAGCCAACACACCTATCCAAGGGAAGCAACGTAGAAGCATCATACACAAAGACGAGAAGAAGACCCGGACGAAATGTCTACGTCTTTACTTGCCTTTGGAAAAGCAACACAGCTATTCCAAAGGCCAAGTAAAGAGGGGCAGCTGTAGACACCCAATTTCGTCCGGGGGCATGCAAACAACGGGACAGGACTTTAGAGGGCCTAAAAGCCCAGACAAGCTGATTTTAGAAGCCCGGAACGGGCTATTCAAAAACTGGAATGGGCTGTTCCAATTTACAAAAAGGGCCTAAAACCCAAAATTGGAATGGGCCGTTCCCAAATTGGAACGGCCCGTTCCAAGTAACAAAAAAGGCTTGAATTCTTAAATTTAGAACGGGCCGTTCCAGAATGGAAATTATGTGTTAAACGCGCCTCTGGAACGGGCCGTTACAATATACTAAATTAACACGTAACGACCAGATCCAGAACGGGCCGTTCTGATTTTGGAACGGGCCATTCTGGACCCCTTCTGAAGGCTATAAATAGGTAGCTTGGGCTCATTTCTCCGGACCTCAAAAATTTAGTCCAAGACTCCTTAGAGCTCGAAATTTCTCTCTCTCTCTCTCTCTCTTATTGTATTTCTTGAGATTTGTGAGGCATTTGTGTAGTGTGAAAGGTTGCCACAAAGTACCTATAATTTCCATATTGGAAGATCTAACAAAGCTTGCTACGAGGTATTTCAATCAATCTTCTTCTCTCTCTTTTATTTTTTTATTTTTGATAAATATTGTTATAATAAAAGAAATCATGTAGATATTTTAGAGTTAATTGTTTAATTTAAATTTCAAGCATGTAAATAATCACTAATAAAAAGGGATTAAATATTTAAACTATTAATTCTTATTACGTTATCTTCATCATAGGGTACCGATTTAGGGCGTTGTAGGGGTGCTTAATACCTTCCCTACACGTAACCGACCCCCGAACCTAATTCTGGTTATCAAGACCATTATTGGACTTTTAAAAACCTTTTCTTTTTCTAATGTTTTGAGTAAAACATTGGTAGCGACTCCATGAACCTATTTTCAAAACCATTAATTAAGGATTAGTCTGGTGTCCAGGCATTCCTTAATTGATGAGACTTTTAAAAGGATGTCTAAACCATTAGTCGCGAGATCAGAAATTTTTGGGTTGCGACAGTTACAAGACATGAGGCTATAGGACAAGGTAGTGGATAAAAGTTTGCCTTGGATATAGATAGAGTGGTAAGACTTTGAGACCGAGTATGTGTACCTAGTGAACTTACGCTTAGGCACTTGATCTTTGTACAAGGTCATAGAAGTAAAACTAATATTGTAGCAGATATCTTGAGTAGGATGACTGTTCACCTATTGTCTTTGATGATTTAAGGGTTGATTCAATTGAGGAGTTTAGAGACTTAAGCTTGGAGTGCGAGCTCACTCTTAGAAGCATTGGATTGAGTGTGTTAAAAGTGAATAGTAAATTAATAGATGAGATAAGAGAAGACTAGGAGTTAGATCTTTTCTTGGTGAACCAAGTGGAAAATTTTATTAGGAGTATAGATAACCCTTTTCGAGTAGGAGTTGATGTTGTTTTGAAATTCAAGAATAAAATTTGGGTGCTTAGTAATCCTGAATTTAAGAAGATGATCTTAGAAGGAGGACATACGAGAACTCTTAGTATTAACTCGGGAGCTACTAAGATGTATCAAAACCTTAGGAAGATGTTCTAGTGGCCTAAGATGAAGAAAGAAGTAGAGGAATTTGTGTACTTGTGTTTAGTATGCTAGAAGTCTAAGGTAGAACACGAGAAGTCTTTAGGACATTTGCAATCTTTAGACATTCCAATTTGGAAGTGAGACTGTGTGTCAATGAACTTGGTTGTAGGTTTTCCTAAAACTCTTAAGAAATTTGATTTTTTTTGGTTTATAGCGGATAAACTCACCAATTTTGCCCACCTTACTCTTATTAATATTATATGTTCATTGGCAAGATTGATAGAGTTGTACATAAATAAGGTAATTAGGTTACATGAGATTTTCTACTAGTATATTTTATGATAGGAAATATTTAGAAAAGTGCTATTTGGGAGTAGAGAGCAAGATGCATGAAGTTTATCCGTTCTTGTTTTTGATAAATTTCGAGGACGAAATTTCTTAAAGGGGGGAGAATTGTAACATCTCAAATTTTTTACTAATATAATAGTTTAATTATTATTATTTTTTTTATATTTATTGGGATTATTTTCTTATAATTATTTTAATTAATTAAATGAGTTTTATAGAATATTTTAGAGGTTTTTAATAATTAAGTATTTTAATTAAATAATAAATATTTATGAAAATTATTTTGTATTATATTTATTAGAGAACTATGTATTCTTATGATATTTTGTTATAATAAATATTTGGAGAAAATTATGTGTTTTATTGTAATTATTTATATATTTTATTTTAATTATAATTGGTGTTGGAAGAAATAGATATATTTTATATATTATATATTTGTTAATTATTAAATATTATAATTTATTATAATTATTTGGATAAGAAGAAATGTGTTTATTAAATATATTATTTAATTATAAGTTTTAATATTTGAGGGAAATAAAAAGATAATCATGGGTTAAATTATTTTTACTAAAGCGTTAAGGGGAGGTTAAGTTTTTAAAAGACAGAGAGAGCAAATCAGATTTTAGGTTTTCACTTTTCACGTACGAGCTTTAGAGCTCGAAGAACTTGAAGGAGTATGAAACCACCCCGGAGTTGATCGTTCATCTTTTTCTACTCAACAAGGTAAGGGAAAGTGAGAAACCTCACTCGAGGGTGTGGAAATAATTGTTGAGAAGTCAAATTTACCCCTAATCCCTTGCTTAATGTATGCGTATAGGAACAAACACTTTGTAAAAGTTTGTTGTTTTGCTTTCTGATTGTTCTATTGTGTTCCTTATGTGATTCTAAGTGTGAATATGTGTTCAATTTCGAGAATAAATAAGTTTTGATATGAATTAGAGTGCTCTATTGGTTCCTGCGGGAAACCTTATGAGAAACAGATAATTTTTGAAGGTTTTCCGTTTTGACTTTTGAATTTTCTGTTGTGTTCTCTGATGATTATTGAGCATGAATGTATGTTTAATTTTGAGTTTGGATATGTTTTGATATGGATTAGAGTGCTTTATGGGTTCCTACGGGAAACCTTATGAGAAACATGCTAATTTCGAATATTTTCTATTTTAGCTTCTGAATTTTCTATTATATTCCCTGATGATTACTGAACATGAATGTATGTTTAATTTTAAGATTGGATATGTTTTGATATAGATTAGAGTGCTCTATGGGTTCTTACGATAAACCCTATGAGAAACAGGCAAAATATGAATGTTTTATGTTTTGATGTTTGAGTTTTCTTTTGTGTTCCTTGATGTTTGCTGAGTGTGGATTCTTCATCTTGCTCCTCCAGGGCTTTTACCTAAGCCTCTAAAATCTCCACCCTCTTGGTCAAGGCATTGACTTGTAGTTGCTGACTGCTCCCAACTAAAAGGACTAGTTTAGACATACTAGCTACCTCTCTCTCACTTCTCCATTGATTTTAATCACTAGAAGAAGCTACCCTTGGATTTCCTAGCTCATCATCTCCAAAATAGACTAGCTTGTCCCAAGCCCTCTTAATGGCGCTCGTTACTTGCTGTTGCTTAGGGGAGTAAAGATAACACGATCCTCTGAGCTCCTATGATTTTGGCAAGGTCTGAGTCCTCCTAAGTTTTCTCAATGCTAACGTAAGGGAATAGGCTATGCATCCTCTCAACCCATCAAAGGAATGCTCGAAAAATCACTACATCGAATCAACACATTTTTAGGCTGGAACCAAGGACAAATCCAAGCAAAAGAGTCTTCAATACGGCTCTCTAACTCAGCTTTCCACTCCATGGCATATTTCCTCGATACAGGTATCTTGGAGAAGCTTCTCAACAGGTTGGGCAGTGGTCCCATGTGACCTTTAGCGAAGAAGTGGGTGTATGCCCATACATATAACTGTGAATAATAGCATCTCATATGCTTCCTTGATTTTGATTGCAGATGTTGACAAAAATCAAGGTGTTGGAAAGAATGGAAGGCACGAGACTCCTCAAGTGCACATCCTAGGAAAAGAAGGCATCCCTTGTAGCGTGGTCCACCACCCCAATGTGAAAGGGAAATAAGATGGTCCTAAACACAATTTGAGTGAGAGTCTTGTTGAAGCTTGACCAATCTCCTTGATAAGCCAAAGAGGAGAGAGGGTCCTCCAACATGGTAAGCTTCCAACCTTTTATTGCCCCATTGCCTTCCAAGGTAGAGAGGTGGGCAAGCAATTTGACTAGTTCAACTAATCTCTCTATGGAAATGCGATTTTTCTTAACGGTATGGACCTTGGGTGACATAGGCCATCTAATTGTATTCCTCAAGGGTAGGCACTAAGTCAAGGTGTGGAAACTCGAAGCAATGCAATTTCGGCTTCCAAAAGTGTATTAAGACTTTCACAAAGGCAAGGTCAACAATTATCTATAGTAACTCGAGAACCCTTCCATAACATTTCTCAAAATCCAATTGGGCCTCTCTCGGCATCAACTCACATATACTGTTGACCCTCGACATTGAGTGGTTGAAAATGTTCACCTTTTTCAACTTCTTGTGCATGCTACTGTCTATATCTAATAAAAATGAATGGAAATCAATTTGATATCCTAAAAATTGCATGCCAATGTGTTTATTTGCCTAGATCTTATCACATTTTCATCATCTAAAAGAGAAGTGATACATGATAGTGATTATTTTGTCCAACACAATGTTTTTGTGCATGGTTTTACTAAATAGGGAAACAAATTATATGATGCTTAATGAAATGATGACCTAAGAATGCATAAAAAGGTATTAATTTCCTTAATTTAGGCCCTAATCAACTGTTAGATGTTTAAAGTTCCAATCCACTCCTATCAAAAACAAACAATGCAAATAAATAAATACACACTGTCGCAACCCGAAAATTTCCGATCTTGCGACCTATGGTTTCAACATCCTTTTGAAAATCTCATCAATTAAGGAATGCACGAACACCAGACTAATCCTTAATTAATGATTTTGAAAAATGAGTTCATGGAGTCGCCACCAATGTTTTAGTCAAAACATTGGAAAAAGAAAAGATTTTTCAATAGTCCAATAATGGCCTTGATAATCAGAATTGGGTTCGGAGGTCGGTTACGTGTAGGGAAGGTATTAAGCACCCCTACAACTCCCTTAATCGGTACCCTATGATGAGGCTAGCATAAGAAGAATTAATAAGTTATATATTTAATCCCTCTTATTAATGATTATTTACATGCTTGAAATTTAAATTACACAATTGACTCTAAAATATCTACATGATTGCTTTTATTATAACAATGTCTATCAAAGATAAGAAATAAAAGAGAGGGAAGAAGATTGACTGAAATGCCTCTTGAATGAGCTCTATTGAATCTTCAAATATGGAGACTTTTTAGGTGCTTTTTGGCTACCTTTCTCACTATAATACGCCTCACAAAACTCAAGAAATACAATAGGAGGGAGAGAGAGAGAAATTTTGAACTCTAAGGAGTCTTGGACGAAATTTTGTGGCCTTGAAAACTGTGCCGAGTCTGCTATTTATAGACATCAAAAAGTTGCCAAAATGGCTTGTTCCAAAATCGGAACGGCCCATTATGGATCTGACCGTTCTATGTTAATTTCGTAACTGGAACGACCCGTTCTTAAACTACAATGGCCCGTTCCAGAGAAGATTTTAACACATGACTGACTAGGCTGGAACGACCGTTCCAAATAAGGGTTTTTAGAGTTTTTTAATAACTTAGAACGACCCATTCTAGTTTAGGAACGACCCGTTCCAATTTAGGTTTTAGCCTTTTTTTAGGAGCTTGGAACGACCCATTCTAGTTTAGGAACGACTCGTTCCAGTTACGGGAACGACCCATTCCGGGCTACTAAGACCAGCTTATTTAAGCTTTAGGCTTTCTGATATCATGTCTTGTTGTTTCCATGCTTCGGGAGCTCCTTTCCTTGATAATAGACGTCCATTTTGTTACTTTTGTTGGTTTGGACGAAATTGGGTGTCTACAGCTGCCTTTCTTTACTTGTCCTTTGGAATAGCTATGTGTTGCTTTTCCAAAGGCGAGTAAAGAAGTATACATTTCGTTAGGGTCTTCTCTTCGTCTCTTTGGTGCTGGCACTTCTGCGTTGTTTCCCTTGGATAGGTGTATTTGCTCGTATCCTCACCCTTTAGAGCAGTTGAGTGTTGGTTGCGTACTCTATTGGGTAACAAGGTTGACAAACTGTAAATCTGATATTCAATCTTCGAGTAGAAGCTCCATTGTTTCTCTTGTGATAATGTGTTCCTTTATTTGTAGCTTGTTGAGGAGGGAGTATTTTTGTAGCTCAACCTCTCCAGGCTGGACTGATATTTTAAGGCTTCAGCCGGCCCAATGCTAGTTCTAAGGTCTAGCAACCCTCTTTGTTGTTGTAATATTTTCTTAGCTCAGCCTCTCCAGGATGGATTGATATTTTAAGGCTTCAGCCGATCCTTGCTAGTTCTAAGGTCTGGTAACCCTTTTTGTTGTTGTAGTATTTTCACAGCTCAGCCTCTCTAGGCTGGACTGATATTTTAAGGCTTCAGCCGGCCCATGCTAGTTCTAAGGTCTGGTAACCCTCTTTGTTGTTTTAGTATTTTTGTAGCTTAGTCTCTCCAGGTTGGACTGATATTTTAAGGCTTCAGCCGGCCCATGCTAGTTCTAAGGTCTGGTAACCCTCTTTGTCGTTGTAGTATTTTCATAGCTCAGCCTCTCCAGGCTGGACTGATATTTTAAGGCTTCAGCCGACCCATCTAGTTCTAAGGTCTGGTAACCCTCTTTATTGTTGTAGTATTTTCGTAGCTCAGCCTCTCTAGGCTAGACTGATATTTTAAGGCTTCAGCCGACCCATGCTAGTTCTAAGGTCTGGTAACCCTCTTTATTATTGTAGTATTTTCGTAGCTCAGCCTCTCCAGGCTGGACTGATATTTTAAGGTTTCAGCCGACCCATGCTAGTTCTAAGGTCTGGTAACCCTCTTTGTTGTTATAGTATTTTTGTAGCTCAGCCTCTTCAAGCTGGACTGATATTTTAAGGCTTCAACCGACCCATGCTAGTTCTAAGGTCTGGTAACCCTCTTAGTGTTAGAAAAGAATGGCACAATCCAAGAGGGGGGGTGAATTGGATTCAATGACCCTTTAAAAATTTATCAGAGTATTTTGGATCTTAATTTCAATCAAAACTTTTCTATGACAGAATTTCCAAATGAAGTTCTTCTAAAGACTTGTTATGAAAATATGAATGCAATATGCTCACTTGATTACAACATAATGAGGTTCAAAAATAATGTTCAATTACAGATTTAAACCATCAAGATTCACATACACTTGTTAATCAAGTTTTATCTTCTTTAAAGTTCCACCAAGAAATTACACAATGTAAAAGATAAGGTAGAAGAAGATTGCACAACTCTTTTATACTGGTTCAGCCACTCCACATATGACCTACATCCAGTCCTTAATCAACACCTGATTAAGATTTGTTCCACTATCTTTAAGCAAGAAGGTTTACAAGCACACACACATGCATATACTTCAACACTAAAAGATAACCACTTTCTTGACCCCAAGAAAGCACCCCTTGTAGAACCCACTACAAGAAACCTTACCACTTGAGAAACCCTTCTCAAGATTTTCCACAAAGATTCACAAAGAATAAAAGGAACGAATTCACCTGGAATTCTTGAACAAATCTTTATCTTCCCCTTTCAAGATTATGATCATGATGATCTTCTACCAAAGCTTTTCACAAACGTTTTCACTCTTGGATTTCACAAAGAAAACTCTCCAAGATGTCACAAAGACTCACAAAAACGTTTTTCACAAATTGATTATCAGTTCTAACTCTTGTCTGAAGTTTCTCAAAGTTCAAACTATTTATAAAAGTTTCAGACACAGATAATCGATTATTTTGAAGAATAATCGATTATTTTGTTCTTCAGGTTTTCTGGAAACCAACCAAGAACAATATAATTGATTATTTAGCTGGATAATCGATTATTCCAAAGAGTTGTTCCTGGGATAATCGATTATTTTGGCAAATAATCGATTATTACAGCAAGACATTCCACTTAGCCTATTTGCTGAAATAATCGATTATATTTAACAATAATCGATTATTTTGAGTTAGTTCTTAAAACTTCATTTTAAGACTCAAAATAACTTTCCAATGTTTTTAACTCATCATCATATACTCTCTACTTGGTTTAGATAAGATTTGATTATGAACAAAGTATACTAAGCACACAAAATATAAAAACACATTCAAAACAATTTATTTCCTAAGCTCTATTACATAGCTCCATTTCATAGCATTTTCTTGACTCTTCTTTGCCTTTGTTTTTGTGCTCCAAGTTGTTGTTGTATACTTGTTGTGATCATCAAAACTCCTTGAAGATTCAAGCTCTCCTAAGCTCAACACTTAGTTGTTCTTGAGGATTCTGACGGTGTCTCCTCGTTGGTGTTGTGGGATGAAAGACTGCCCCTAGGTGGATGGGCAGGAGATGTTTGATGTGCCCTTGTGTTGGTGGTAGAGAAATGGATGGTTTGCAGGGATTTTGATGTTCCCCCTGCCACAATGAGTATTGTGATGCCTCTCCAGGTGCATGCTTGTGGTAGGTTTTTTTTTTAATTTTATTTCTTTGTTTAGCTTCGGCTTTTTCATATTTGAAGCTTGCCTTTTTTTTCTATTTTTATAAATGCTTCGGCTTTTTCAACATGTACGAAGCTTGCCTTTTTCTGTCTATGGCTGGTCATTGTAAGGGACTTGCTTGACCTTATATGATCTCTGTTGTGAAGGGAGAATTTTTCCCCTTCACACGTGGCTCCCTTCTTGATTGCTTTCTTTAGGGATTTTATTCGTAATGCATGCATGGATTGAAAATGCTTGTAGCCTACTGCCCTTTTGGATAATTCCCTTTGGATGTGAAAAGTTATTTATTTTAAGTGCACGCTTTTCTGGATGCCATACATACACGTTTAAGCTTTTTTAGAAATCTATTGGTATCAGGTGGCTTCCCTTTACCCCTTTAGTCCTTTTTTTTACTGAAGATTCGCACATGACTTTTGCTTACTTTAGGGGCCCGTATAGGATTGCCTCGTTTATTTAATTGCTTTTTACTGGGTTGTTTCGATTTTTCCTTTTAATACCAAAACACGTCATTTAAAGATAAAGGTTGAAAGAACTGAGAAGAATGGTATTTTATTGCAAATCAGAAAATTTCAATGAGGGTTACAAAATGAGTTTTGGAAGAGAAAAGCTAGCTGAGGTTGGCCAGTGTCTGGGCTTGAGTGATCATGACTTTAAGAAACGAAGCTTAGCATCCTTCTAGTCGTCTGATCAGCACTGAGTCAAGTAATTACTTGACTTCTACAAAGGGTTGATAGGGTTTTTAGGTCGTCCATTCGCCTTGCTTTAACGCCTTTTTTTGCGCTTAAGTAAAGATTTAATTGGTCGAATCTGGTTCGAACCCATTCAGTTTCTGAGAGCTTTGCCTCCATGAGTAATCTCAAAGAAGGAATTTCCACTTCAACTAGTAGGACTGCCTCCATCCCGTATACTAAGGAGAAAGGTGTGGCCCCCGTCGATGTGCAAAAGGATGTTCTATACCCATGCAATGCGTAAGGTAGCATCTCATGCCAATCTTTGTATGTGACAACCATTTTTTGAATGATCTTCTTGATATTCTTGTTGGCTGCCTCAACTATCGTATTCATTTTTGGCCTATAAGGGGAGGAGTTATGATGTTGAATCTTGAAAGAGTCACATAATTCAGTCATCATCCTGTTGTTGAGGTTGGACCCATTGCCCGTTATAATTTTGTCAAGTATTCCATAATGACATATTATGTTTTTCCTGACGAAATTGACTACTACTTTACAGGTTACATTTGCATATGACATGGCTTCAACCCATTTGGTGAAGTAATCAACGGCCACAAGAATGAATCTATGTCCATTTGAGGCTTTGGGTTCAATGGGTCTAATGACGTCCATGCCCCACATCGAGAAAGGCTAGGGCGAGGCCATTATATTGAGCTCACTTGGTGGGACTTGGATATTATTAGTGTATATCTGGCATTTGTGGCACTTCCTGGCATACGAGATGTAATCCTTCTCCATAGTGTACCAAAAGTATCTTGCCCCTCATGATCTTTCTAGCCATGACCTGTCCAGTTATATGGGTACCGAATGTTCCTTCGCGAACTTTCTTCATTAACGATCGAGACTCTTTCTGACCAATACATCTTAATAGGATGGAATCAAAACTCTTATTGTACAGAATATTCTCATGTAGTACGAATTTGATAGCCCTTTGTCTGATTGTTTTCTTGTCATTGTCAAATGCCCCGACTGGGTATTTCCTTTCTTTGATGTATTGATAGATGTCGAAATACCAGGGGTGGCCATCCTCCTTTTCCTCTAGTGTACAACAGTGAGCTTGTGTCTCATGTCTTCTAATTCTGATGACCAATATTTCACATCCCTTTTTTTATAGAAAACATAGATGAGAATGTGGGCAGAGCATCTGCTAACTGATTCCCCTTTCTCGGGGTATGCTCGAAGTTAATGGATTCAAATTGGGACACCAGATCCTGAACATATGCTCGATAATGGATTAATTTATGGTCCTTCGTTTCCCATTCATCTCGTATTTGGTATATCCCCAAAGCCGAGTCGTCATAGACTTCTAGTTTGGTGACTTTGTTATCAAGCGTAGCCTGTAGACCCAATATACAAGCTTCGTATTCAGACATGTTGTTGGTGCATTCAAAGTACAACCTTGCCGTCACTGGGATATGTTTTCCTTGGGACGACATCAATATGGCTCTTATTCCATGCCCCATTATATTGGAGGGCCCGTCAAAGAACATCGACCAAGATTCATTTTGACTTTGCTTTTTTGGCTCATCCTTCAAGGTCAATATTTCTTCATCGGGGAATTCTTCCTTGACCATGTGTTCATCCTTGGTTGGTCCGCTTGCTATGTGGTCGTCCAGAACACTGCCTTTGATTGCCTTTTGCGAGACATATACAATATCATATTCCGATAGCAAAATCTGTCATCTGGCAATCCTCCCAACCAGAACAAACTTTTCAAGTAGGTACTTGATAAGATCTATTTTGGATATTAACTGGGTGATATGTCTCAACATGTACTGTCTTAGCCGCTGGGTGGCCCATACCAAGGCACAACATGTTTTCTCCAAGGGTGAATATCGAGCATCATAATCAGTAAACTTCTTGCTCAAGTAATAGATAGCTCTTTCTTGATTACTAGTCTCGTTTAACTGTCCCAGCATACATCCCATGGAATCTTCCAAAATCATGAGGTATAGAATGAGAGGTTTTCCTTCAATAGGAGGCATTGTCGCCACCCGCCGAAACGGACATTGGCATTCGCGACGATGGTCGGACTCTTTTTAAGTTTTGAAAAATGATGGATTGTTAGAACGACTTATTCTCAAACTGAGACCTCATCGAACTAACAATTTTATTAAATGATTCACCAATCCATGTTAATCCCAAGCGGGACCCTCCATGGATTAGTGGTTTTCGCAAAAAGAAGGGTTCTTGGAGTCGCCACCAATGTTTTACTCAAAACATTGGAAAAAGGGATAAGGCAATTGATTTTCGCAAATCAACCTTGGCCATTACAACCAGAGTTGGGTAAGGGAGTCGGTTACGTGCGGGGAAGGTGTTAGCACCCCACAACGCCCCTTTCGGGTTCCCTATGACGGATTATTTCATAAATAACAGTGTAAAATTACTAAATTACCCCTATTTATTAGAAACGACTATAAACGAGATATCTACATGATGAAAAATGCAATGCAACAATCAGAAAGCAATAAAAGGAAGGATTTGAAAAAGAAACCTTTGAAGCGTGCTTTTATATATTCAAACAGACGTTAGGAGGATTTTTGGCGCTCCTTCCCACTACACGCTTGCTCGCTCCTTCCCTAAAGATTAATTTTTACTATGGAAATCAAAAAGATTTCCCTTCGACTAGTTCGAATCCTCAAGCTAAATGCTCAGAACTCAAGAACTTTGTCGGATCGGCTCTCGGAGAGACTTCTAGGGCAGAACACTGCTCAAAAACCCCAGAATACTCAGCAAGAGGGTCCAAAAGTCTGGAAAAAGTGTGGGAGGACGTGCCAATGACGTCCTATTTATAGGATTGAGGCGCAATACGGCCTGGGAGGTCAATACGGCCCGTACTGGGTTTTTGAACTACAGTACGGCCGTATTGAATTTGATACGGCCGTACTGAAGTTCAAAAACTTCAGTACGGCCGTATTGATTTCACTACGGCCCGTACTGAAGTTTTTTTGAACTACAGTACGGCCGTATTGAATTTGGTACGGCCGTACTGAAGTTCAAAAACTTCAGTACGGCCGTATTGAGTTCACTACGGCCGTATTGCAGTTCAAATGGCTCAGTACGGCCGTACTGAACCTCTGGGAGGGTGTATTGAGCTCCAATCCTCGCACACCCTTATTCTAAGCTACTCTAAGACTTCTAGACCTACAAAGAATCATCCTAGGGTCTTCCAGGAGTCCTTCCAGCTGACTTTCCTTCGGTCTTCGAGAGTCTTTGAGCTTTATTTCTAACCCGGACAATTTTAGGGGTCTACAGCTGCCCCCCCTTTACTTAGTCGAACGGCTTTTTGGTGTACCGGTTGACAAGTAAAGGAGTTGACCCAATTGTCCGGGGAGTAAGCCATCCTTCCGACTTGTAGTGTCTTCCGGTGGGAAAATTGTTGAGTGGCCTCTCCAGGTTGAGTATTAGTCGTCGCCTCTCCAGGCTCGTGCATACCTCCGTGTTTCTGACGACGGGGTAGCTGAGTACCGCCTCTCTAGGCTCGTGCATACCTCGGTGTTTCTGACAACCTCGGTAGCTGCATACCTCCGTGTTTCTGACGACGGGGTAGCTGAGTACCGCCTCTCCAGGCTCGTGCATACCTCGGTGTTTCTGACAACCTCGGTAGCTGCATACCTCCGTGTTTCTGACGACGGGGTAGCTGAGTATTAGTCGTCGCCTCTCCAGGCTCGTGCATACCTCGGTGTTTCTGACAACCTCGGTAGCTGCATACCTCCGTGTTTCTGACGACGGGGTAGCTGAGTACCGCCTCTCCAGGCTTGTGCATACCTCGGTGTTTCTGACAACCTCGGTAGCTACATACCTCCGTGTTTCTGACGACGGGGTAGCTAAGTACCGCCTCTCCAGGCTCGTGCATACCTCGGTGTTTCTGACAACCTCGGTAGCTGCATACCTCCGTGTTTCTGACGACGGGGTAGCTGAGTATTAGTCGTCGCCTCTCCAGGCTCGTGCATACCTCGGTGTTTCTGACAACCTCGGTAGCGTGAGTTTGCCCTCTCCAGGGTCTGCGGTTTGCCCTCCCCAGGGTTGCATACCTCCGTGCTTCTGGTCACTTTGGTAGCGTGAGTTTGCCCTCTCCAGGGATTTGTGATGATTTTGTCTCCACAGTCCACGATGCTGCTTCGACGGTTGTTTTTGATTTTGGTGCCGCTGAGGGCTGGATAACGCAGGGATCCGTCTAGGGGATGTGCAGTTACTCATAGGTTCTTGTGTCCCAACTTTCCATTGCGAAGTTGGTGCCCACTGGGGAAATTCTGATTCCTTGGGGGTGTAGACACAAAGATGCTCTTTCTGATGTGAGCGGTGCCTTATGGTTGGCTGACGTCCTTTCGACGGTGGTGGAGTATCCCGGTTATCCTTATTCGGGTGACTCTTTTGATTTTCTGATTTTGTTGCCTCTGCGTAGGCTGTTATCCGCTGGGGGATTCTGTTGTGATGATTTTGTCTCCACAGTCCACGATGCTGCTTCGACGGTTGTTTTTGATTTTGGTGCCGCTGAGGGCTGGATAACGCAGGGATCCGTCTAGGGGATGTGCAGTTACTCATAGGTTCTTGTGTCCCAACTTTCTATTGCGTAGTTGGTGCCCACTGGGAAATTCTGATTCCGTGGGGATGCAGACACAAAGATGCTCTTCCTGAGGTGAGCGATGCCTTATGATTGGCTGACGTCCTTTCGACGTTGGTGGAGTATCCCGGTTATCCTTATTCGGGTGACTCTTTTGATTTTCTGGTTTTGTTGCCTCTGCGTAGGCTGTTATCCGCTGGGGGATTCTGTCGTATTGATCTTGATTGGCCTCTTCTGTTAGGCAGATTATCTTGATGTTCGGTGTTTGGTTGAATACCGAATTCCTCTTGGGGAATGGGTATTGATCTTTTTGGATTTTCCTTTTTTGGAGGAGTGCCTCTGAGTAGGCGAATGGGGATTGAGGATCTTGTGTATCCCAGAGTATTATTTAGAAAGCCTCTTCAGGCTTAGCTTCACTCGTCGCTTGAGTTGGAAAGCTATCTTCCACTGAGGAAGTCTAAGTCCTTTGACTTGGATATTTTTTTTGGACGATCATGTTTCCATTGGGGAATCTTGCTGATCTTGCTCTGATAGCTTTCACTGGGAATTCGGCCCAAGAGTGCAAGCTGAGATGTCTCTGGGGAGTATTATTTCGGCAAGCCTCTCCAGGCTCAGTTATTCTGTATGATTGTTGGATTTTCTCTTTTTGAAGGAGTGCCTCTGAGTAGGCGAATGGGGATTGAGGATCTTATGTATCCCAGAGTATTATTTAGAAAGCCTCTTCAGGCTTAGCTTCACTCGTCGCTCGAGTTGGAAAGCTATCTTCCACTGAGGAAGTCTAAGTCCTTTGACTTGGATATTTTGTTTGGACGATCATGCTTCCATTGGGGAATCTTGCTGATCTTGCTCTGATAGCTTTCACTGGGAATTCGGCCCAAGAGTGCAAGCTGAGATGTCTCTGGGGAGTATTATTTCGGCAAGCCTCTCCAGGCTCAGTTATTCTGTCCGATTGTTGGATTTTCTGAATTTTTGCCTTTTTTGTCGATTTTCGGCTTTTTCTGTACGGAGGGATCTCAAACACACTCACAGATAAAGTATGCAGAGGAATGAAGATGTTGTTGATGTACAAAAGAATGGGCCAATACGGGCCGTATTAAATTCAATACGCCCGTATTGGTGTGGACGTTATGGCCAATGCTGCCGTATTCATTTCAGTACGCCCGTATTTGAGTTGAAAATTTGTTCATAACCCTAATTTTAGCACGGGTGTACTGAACATGGTACGGGCGCTTTGTTTTTTCTGAAGTTTATATGTTTTTTGCTTTTTTTGTTTTTTTGTTTTTTATTTGTTTTTTCAATAAACAGAGAATAAGTGATCTTCCAGTACACCTATCATCTGTATGCATGTATGCGGTATGATGCACCTAATTCTATTTGATTTATTTTTTCAAAAGAATTAACCGATGCGTTTCTTTGCTTGGATTTTTGCCATTCCTCTAGACGGGCTGTGCGCTACCGATTTTTGTAACCGAGGAATGATGCGTGTTATATTGAAATTGGTGTCATCGACCCAATGATCCTTCTCTTCCTTTAGAAGATGTATCAACCCTCCTATTGACCACTATATCTCCATGTTTCCACTAGATTATTCTAAAATCGTTTGGGACAAGAGAAAAGAAGGGAAAGATATTTTTGTTCAAAAGTTTGTGTTTTAGAGGGGATTATTTATTGTTTTGAAAATGGTTTTTGTAAGAATGGCTGGCCAAGGTAGGCTCATGTGTTTAGGCTTGTTTGATTAAACACTTATGAAGTTAAGAAAGTCTTGTTATTGACGTTGTGATTCGACAACTTAGATAGCTTCCCTTGAACCTTTCTTTTTGAATTCGGCTCATGGTACCATCATGGATTTCTTTTGCTTTTTTGATTGTCCTTATTTTTGCCTAAAACACCCTTTTGTGGCGTTTTAGCGAACCTTTGTTTTTGTTTATTTTTGTAACCCTAACTTTTGCCTAGGTCACCCTTTTGTGGGATTCCTAGCGGGTCTTTTGCTCTTATTTTTGCGCAGCCCCCTTTTTGGGTTTCTTGCCGAGCTTTTTTTTTTTGTTTTTATGATTTTTGTTTTTTAAAGGATTTCTTTTTTATCCATGATGGCACTTGTCGAGGCCAAGGAAAGGTGCTCCAAGTTGTCATACACACTTCCACATAAAAATGATGCGGGTTTATTGTTTATTAAGACGATTTTAACCTCATTCATGCTCATTCAAACAGGGTTAAAAATAATGTGGTCTAGAAATTTATTGCAAGCAAGAAAAGAAGCAATAAGAAATAATAAAGAATGATTTTATTATAATTCTAGCGGAAACATGTGCCCTATCGAGGCTCGGGGGTCGGGCTGTCCCCGAGGAGTAATCTCTAACAGTCATCAGGTCTATACATCCCTATCGGAAGGAGAAGAGCACTTGATGACGACGACCGGCCTTGACGCTTGTGAACCGGCCTTCCTAAAGATCTGGCTTAAAGAACGTCGAGAAGGATCTTGGTTCCTCTTCGTCCTTTGATCTTTATTAGGGTTGTATCCTAACCCTTGTTTCCCCGGATTATCCTTAATAATGGGTAGCTCGGGAATTCCTTGGGAATCCTTGCCAAGTCCTTGTCCAGGCAAGTATCCGTTCTTGGTGAGCATGTAGGCTACCTTCTTCATTTCTCGGGGAAACGTTTCGACATTGGCGATCTCCAATGCTTGGAAGGCGGTCTCTAGAGCTTCCTCTGCTGCATCCACGTAAGGTATGGTAGATGGCTTGCTGATGAGTATGTCATCTTCAGCTTGTACGGTCACCAGCTTGTCACCCACTATGAATTTGACTTTCTGGTGGAGCGTAGAGGGAACAGCTTTCGCATCATGAATCCAAGGTCGGCCGAGGAGACAGCTGTATGCAGGAGTAATGTCCATCACTTGAAATTCGACATTAAAGATGGTGGGTCCAATTTGGATTGGAAGATTAATTTCTCCCACCACTTCTCTTTTAGAACCGTCGAATGCTCGGACGATCATGTTGCTCGGGCGCATTTGGATTCCTTTGATTGCCACTTGATCGAGCGTTCTTTTTGGCATCACATTCAAGGAAGATCCATTATCCACCAAGACTTTAGCGATGTGGTATTCCTTGCACTTTACAGAGATGTGCAAGGGCTTGTTGTGATTCGGTCCCTCAACGGGGATTTCTTCATCGGTGAAAGTGAGGTGATCATTAGCCGTGATGTGACTAACAATCCCCTCAAATTTGTCTTGGGAGATAGTGTGCGACACATATGCCTCGTTCAAGACTTTCAACAGAGCTTGTCGATGCGGTTCGGAGCTTAGGATCAACGACAACAGAGTAATCTTTGCTGGCGTCCTATGAAGTTGATCCACGATGGAGTACTCGCTCTGTCGGATATATTTTAACAGCTCATCAGTCTCCTCCTCGGATTCTTTATTTTCCTCGGTTTTTTCTTTTTCTTTTTTCTTTCCTTTATTCTTGGGAGCTTTATCATGAAGATCTTCGGGAGTGTAGATCCTGCCACTCCTAGTCATACCCCCAAGTCCAGCGATGTTAGAGATATCGCTGTCGGCAGAAGAATAGATGTCGTATATCCATGGCACAGCCTTATTTGATTCGTAGGGAAAAGGTCTTGGAGCAGTGATCCTTAACGGTGTCGGACCTTCCCCTTTATTCGTCTTGATTACCAACAACGGAGTTGATGTGCGTTCGCTTGGCGCGGTTGTTGGCTTACACTTAATAACTAACGGCGTACGATCCATTCTGAACATACGCATCGATTAATCCTTTCTTTTTATTAATGTTATTAGTAAATTACTAGGAAGGATGTATGAAGTGCAAACCTAGATCCCTCCATGATCTTTGATAAGAATGCATGATATGAGATGATGGCGTTGAATATGCATGCATTGTGTTTATTCAACTAAGCATTATCATGTTTTTAGGATGTCCCTAAGATGATGCATGATATTGCTTGGTTTGGATAAATAACCCTTTTTTCTTTTTTTGGGTATTTTGTTTTTTGTATTTTTTTTTGGTGAAAAGGGAATCTACCTATATGAATGTGATGAAGGTAGATGTTAACACCATGTAACGGAAGATTCTTATTCCTATTTATTCTTATTTTAAAAAGGAATGTTGTATGTTTAAAGAATGCAATGTATGCTCAAACAATGTCACATAAACAATGCACAAACAATTCACTCATCCACGAACAGTCACGAGCGAATCACGAGGTAGGGGTATCCTGCAGAAAAGTGCATATTCAAGGAGGTTCTAACTGTTCTCACCGGTCCAAGGCCCCCAAGGTGCCCCCATTATAGGGACCCAATTCCTCTCGTCGTAAGTCGATGGAAAGCTCCAACGCACTGTCGGACTCGAGTTCATGGTTATCACCTTGAGTGATGTTTTCCGACAACGGTCTACGGGCACCTATAGACCCATTCGACAACCGGCCGTACTAACATCCACTCCCTATGGCTTTCCACTTATGCCCCCGGGTATAGAGGGAACTGTTGTGTGCAAAGGTTTGTGTGCAGTTTATATTTCAAACAATTGCGAAAATTTAAACACGCAACAGTTATTAAAGCCAGCTAGATAAAACATATTATCATACAAGCGAGGGGTAATGAAGTAATTTTGAACTATTATTTTAGAAATAATCCATCACTAAATGGGACTGACTCTCGAGGCTTCCCCAGTGGAGTCGCCATCTGTCGCCACCCCGCCGAAACGGACTTTGGCATTCGCGACGATGGTTGGACTCTTTTTAAGTTTTGAAAAATGATGGATTGTTAGAACGACTTATTCTCAAACTGAGACCTCATCGAACTAACAATTTTATTAAATGATTCACCAATCCATGTTAATCCCAAGCGGGACCCTCCATGGATTAGTGGTTTTCGCAAAAAGAAGGGTTCTTGGAGTCGCCACCAATGTTTTACTCAAAACATTGGAAAAAGGGATAAGGCAATTGATTTTCGCAAATCAACCTTGGCCATTACAACCAGAGTTGGGTAAGGGAGTCGGTTACGTGCGGGGAAGGTGTTAGCACCCCACAACGCCCCTTTCGGGTTCCCTATGACGGATTATTTCATAAATAACAGTGTAAAATTACTAAATTACCCCTATTTATTAGAAACGACTACAAACGAGATATCTACATGATGAAAAATGCAATGCAACAATCAGAAAGCAATAAAAGGAAGGATTTGAAAAAGAAACCTTTGAAGCGTGCTTTTATATATTCAAACAGACGTTAGGAGGATTTTTGGCGCTCCTTCCCACTACACGCTTGCTCGCTCCTTCCCTAAAGATTAATTTTTACTATGGAAATCAAAAAGATTTCCCTTCGACTAGTTCGAATCCTCAAGCTAAATGCTCAGAACTCAAGAACTTTGTCGGATCGGCTCTCGGAGAGACTTCTAGGGCAGAACACTGCTCAAAAACCCCAGAATACTCAGCAAGAGGGTCCAAAAGTCTGGAAAAAGTGTGGGAGGACGTGCCAATGACGTCCTATTTATAGGATTGAGGCGCAATACAGCCTGGGAGGTCAATACGGCCCGTACTGGGTTTTTGAACTACAGTACGGCCGTATTGAATTTGATACGGCCGTACTGAAGTTCAAAAACTTCAGTACGGCTGTATTGATTTCACTACGGCCCGTACTGAAGTTTTTTTGAACTACAGTACGACCGTATTGAATTTGGTACGGCCGTACTGAAGTTCAAAAACTTCAGTACGGCCGTATTGAGTTCACTACGGCCGTATTGCAGTTCAAATGGCTCAGTACGGCCGTACTGAACCTCTGGGAGGGTGTATTGAGCTCCAATCCTCGCACACCCTTATTCTAAGCTACTCTAAGACTTCTAGACCTACAAAGAATCATCCTAGGGTCTTCCAGGAGTCCTTCCGGCTGACTTTCCTTCGGTCTTCGAGAGTCTTTGAGCTTTATTTCCGACCCGGACAATTTTAGGGGTCTACAGGCATCAACATTGGTGGATTGATGAGACATTGCTTAATCTTAGTGAAAGTGATTTGGCATTCGTCATTCCATTCCACGGGTTCATTCTTTCGGAGTAGCTTGAAGATGGGAGCGCATGTGTCAGTCAATTGAGATATGAAACGAGATATATAATTCACCCTACCAAGAAATCCCCTGACCTCTTTTTCTGTCTTAGGGGGCGACATTTCTATTTTGGCTCTGGCTTTGTCTGGATCCACTTCTATCCCCTTTTCATTGACAATAAACCCAAGGAGTTTTCCTGATCAGACTTTGAAAGTACATTTAGTAGGGTTTAGCTTTAATTTGTACTTACGGAGCCGATTGAATAGTTTTCTTAGATGGCTAAGATGATCATTTTCAGCTTTCGACTTAGAAATCATGTCATCTACATACACCTTTACCTCCTTGTGGATCATGTCATGAAATAGGATTATCATTGCTCTCTAATAGGTTGCCCCTACGTTTCTCAAACCGATAGGCATCACCTGGTAACAAAAGGTGCCCCAAGGAGTGATGAAATAAGTCTTCTCATGATCCTCGATGGCCATCTTGATCTGGTTATATCCCGAATACCCATCCATAAATGAGAAAATAGTGTTTGTAGACGTGTTATCTACGAGAACGTCAATGTGTGGTAGTGGGAAGTCGTCTTTAGGACTGGCTCGATTTAGATCTCGATAGTCCACACAAACTTGCACCTTCCCGTTCTTCTTTAGCACGGACACTATGTTCGCGAGCCATTCAGGATATTGGGATACGACCGAAAACCTAGCCTCTAGTTTTTTTTGGACTTCTTCCTTTATTTTGAGGGACCACTCGAGTTTGATCCTTCGAAGCTTCTGCTTTACCGAAGGAATCCTGTCTTTTATGGGCAACTTGTGTTCAACGATTTCTCGGTCTAATCCCGGCATGTCGTGGTAAGACCAAGCAAAGACATCGATGTATTCTTTCAAGAGGTCAATCAATTGGTTCCTAATATCCTTTACCATCTTCATGCCGATTGATATTTCCTTTCTATCCTCTTCTTGCCCTAGATTAATTTTCTCAACTTCCTCTTGATAGGATTGGATTATACGATTTTCTTGGTCCATCAACCTTCGCATTTCGGGGGATAAATTCTTCTCATGCTCGAGCGATACATCACACAAGTTTAGATTTTGCTCAACTTCGTTTCCCCCAGCCATGTTCACTAGGTTCTGTATTTAGGTTTATAATTTTAATGCATGGATGACGAAAATAAGAAAACAAAGAGAGAAAATAGGATAGACACAATTTCTAAATGACATATTTTATTATAAAAGAAACGAATTCATTACACGCCCATTATTGTGGAAACCCACAACCTTGGGGCAGAGTTGTTGGTTAAAAGATAGTGAAATAATAAAACTCATGATGACAAAAAACATGAATCCCTAATGGACATCCCCATTTAGGCGGCCTTTTAACAGCACCATTGCACGACCTTTAATCTTCATGCTTGGGGAGCGGCTACTTTTCGATACTAGGTGTGTCCGTGTCAAACTTTAACCACCCGACGTCTATTAGACCTTGGAGTCGAAGCTTCAAGGCCTTACATCGCTCCATAAAATGTCCTGGGGAGCCAGAGTGATAATCACAACGCTCCTTAGGGTTGTACCATGAAGGGAAAGGGGGGCTATATTGCTTCGACGATGGGACTCATACCAGCATGGAAGCCTCTAAGAGTTGAGGTAACAATGCCGCATAAGTGGTGGGAATTTTATCCACCGTCTTCTCTTTCCACGACTCGGTCTGTGTCGCGCCTCGACTCTTTGGAGGGGTGGTGGCTATGGTGACTGCATTGATCCCATCCTCCTTCTTCTTTCCGTAGGACTTCTTGTAGTCATAGCTCCCTGGAGCCTTTCCTATTTTACCACTCTTCAAACCCTGCTCCACCCTTTCACCTATGGTGACTCTGTCGGTAAAAAGGGTCGAAGTATTCCCTATAATCTTATCATAATAAGGGCCATTTAAAGAGTTGATGAACAAGGTCACCATCTCCTTGTCGGAAAGCTAGGGCTCTACTTGTGCATCCAGCTTCCTCCACCTTTGTGCATAAGCTTTGAAAGGTTCATCCCCCTTCTTGCTTAGCGCTTGCAAATCAGATCTGTCGGGGACAAGATCAATATTGTACTTGTATCGCTGCAAGAAAGCGTCAGCGAGCTGCTTCCATGTCTGGATCCTTCCTCCCTCCAGGTGCATGTACCAGTTGAGGGCCGCATCTAATAAGCTTTCCTAAAAGTAGTGTATGAGGAGCTTCTCGTTGTCCACATGGGCGGCCATCTTTCGGCAGTACATCGTCAGATGCATTTTGGGGTAACTGGGTCCCGTATACTTTTGGAAGTCAGGTCTTTTGAACTTGGGCGAGAATTGGATATCCTGCACCAAGCACATTTTAGCGGCCTCCTGAATGTCAAAGCTATGACCTTCCACCGCTCTTAACTTTTCTTCCAAAGCATTTAGGTGATCCTTGGATGCGTCTCCTACGTGACTAGCACTATTGTCATCATGCTGGAGCCTTCTCATGGTTTCGCACATTCGATCCATTTTCTCCTTGAGCTGTCTAAGCTCTTCATTCAGCTCGTGGTTCCTTTCCATTAATGCCTCCATAACCTTTCTCTTTTGGGTCCTCGTGAGTACGAAGTGTAGGGAAGCCACCTTCGAGGGATAACAATGGATTTCTATTACGCTTGTTTATAGATCTATTGAAGGAGATTCCTGACAGGATGACGCTTGCCCTTATGAAGGTAGGTGTCCCTTTTCATAATATTTCATGATATGACAAAGGTTACACTGATCCTTAGAAGGTCGATCATCGTCGGTGCCCCTTTTCATAATATTTTACGATATGACAAAGGTTGCACTGATTTTTCTCAGGTATTCCTACCAGTAAACAAAAGAAAGGGATTATGACAAAAGGCAGGTGAACTTTTTATATAAACAACTATGCAACAATCATATGCTCAAACAATTGTACATCCACGAGCGGTATAAATCCATGGTCTGTGGTCCTTGTTGAAGAAAGTGCTTTGTATAGGACAGTTCTAAACTCACCAGTCTTAAAGGCCCCCAAGGTGCCCCCATTATAGGGACCCAGTATCTCTGTTGCCGTCACCTAGCAAACTCTAAGGTCTGTCACAGTATTTTAGGCTAGAGTAACCGGTTATCACCTTGAGTGCGATTAGAGCTATCAAAACGGGCTAGCCCGGCCCATGACCCATTTTAAAAATGGGCCAACCCAAGCCAACTCACTTTTGATTTTTTCAAAAAAAATTTGGCCTAGCCCGGCCCACCACGGGTTGGTGGGTTATACGGGCCAGCCCACCAGCCAACCAAAAATTAAAAAAAAATTATCAATAAAATTTAAATTTTAAAATTAATTATAAATTCACATAATAGTCATAAAATTAGCATTACTAATAGCCATTAGTCATAACTCTTCTTACAAAATTAAATACAAATCATGATAAAAGTTCAAAATAAAAATTTTCAATATCCCATCATAGAAAATCAACTACAAATCATACTTAAATTTCCATTGCAAAAAAAAAATTGGTGGGCTGGTGGGCTGCCCGACCCACTACGAGTTCAGCCCAGGTGGGTCGGGTTGGCCCACGGGCCACAACCCATTTTGACAACTCTAAGTGTGATTTCTGACAAGGCTCGCAGGCTCCAAGGCCAAACTTGGGCCGGTCATACGTCAACAACTCCCTATGTTTAATACCCTCATGCCCCCGGGTGTAGGGGAACTATTGTGTGCAATGGTTTGTGTACAATTGTTATACAAACAAGTGCAGAATTCAAACAAACAAACAAATATCAAAGCCAAGCAAATAAAACAAACAAAGTAAAGGGGAGAAATATTTAAATTATTAATTCTTATCACATTAACTTCATCATTTATATGGGGCTTGACCCTCTTTAAATGTCCCCAATGGAGTCGCCATCTGTCGCAATCCAAAAATTTCTGATCTTGCGACCTATGGTTTAGACATCCTTTTGAAAATCTCATCAATTAAGGAATGCCCCGACACCAGACTAATCCTTAATTAATGATTTTGAAAAATGAGTTCATGGAGTCACTACCAATGTTTTACTGAAAACATTGGAAAAAGAAAAGATTTTTCAAAAGTCCAATAATGGCCTTGATAACCAGAATTGAGTTTGGGGGTCGGTTACGTGTAGGGAAGGTATTAAGTACCCCTACAACGCCCTTAACCGGTACCCTATGATGAGGCTAGCATAAGAAGAATTAATAAGTTATATATTTAATGCCCTTTATTAATGATTATTTACATGCTTGAAATTTAAATTACACAATTAATTCTAAAATGTCTACATGATTGCTTTTATTATAACAATGTCTATCAAAGATAAGAAATAAAAGAAAGGGAAGAAGATTGAATGAAATACCTCTTGAATGAGCTCTATTGAATCTTCAAATATGGAGACTTTTTAGGTGATTTTTGGCTACCTTTCTCACTACAATATGCCTCACAAAACTCAAGAAATACAATAGGATGGAGAGAGAGAGAAATTTTGAGCTCTAAGGAGTCTTGGACGAAATGTTGTGGCCTTGAAAACTATGCCCACGTTTGTTATTTATAGACATCAAAAAGTTGCCAGAATTGCCCGTTCCAAAATCGGAATGACCCATTCTAGATTCGACCGTTCTGTGTTAATTTCATAACTAGAATGACCTGTTTTTAAACTAAAATGGCCTGTTCCAAAGATGAGTTTAACACATGACTAACTAGGCTAGAACGGCCGTTCCAAATAAGGGTTTTTAGGCTTTTTTAATAACTTAAAACGACCCGTTCCAATTTAGGTTTTAGCCCTTTTTTAGAAGCTTGGAACTGCCCGTTCCAGTTTAGGAATGACTCGTTCCAGTTTCAGGAATGGTCCGTTCTAGTTTTGGAACAGCCCATTCTGGGCTACTAAAAGTAGCTTATTTGGGCTTTAGGCTTTCTGATGTCATGTCCTGTTGTTTCCATGCTTCGGGAGCTCATTTTGTAACGTAGCAAGTTATTTCAAAAGGCCCAAAAGCCCAGTATGGGTGATTTAGTAGCCTAGAATGGGCTGTTCCCAAACTGGAACGGGTCGTTCCAAACTACTGATTTGACCTATAAATTGTAGTTAAGAACGGGCCATTCTGGATGGAGTACGGGCCGTTCTGGATGGAGTACAGGCCGTTCTGGAGGGAGTACGGGGCGTTCTGGAGGGAGTACGAGCCGTTCTGAATGGAGAACGGGCCGTTCTGGATGAATCCCAGAATGGGCCATTCTAGTTTCAGAACGGGCCGTTCTGCATGTGATTTTTGTACGTGGAGAAGGGGTGTAGAATGGGTCGTTCTGGATTCGGAACAGGCCATTTTGGCCACTCCTGAATGTCTATAAATAGAGTTGGGTGGTTGAAGAGAAATGGAGGTTTTTAGATAGATGTTTTAGAGAGAAGGACTCTGGACTAGGAAGCTTGCTTTGGGTGGATTGAAGTCCCGGGTTGAGCTTCGGAAAGGGAATTTCGCTTCTTGGCTATTCTGAGCCAATCTTCAGGTAAGGGAAGCTAGATTGCAAAGTTTTTGGTCGTATGTGAGTTGGGAACTCATTTGGGTATTTAGGTTGATTAGTATGAGTTGTGTTATGAGATGCATGTTGTAGTTAAGTTGTGAAATTGTTTACATGTTTATTGTTGAATTATTAATATGTTGAGAAGTATAAGTTGAATTAGTTTATAAGTTGTATTAGAATGTATGTGGAAAAGTTGCTATGCTATTTAAAGTTGTTAAAGTTGAGATTGATGACTATAGTTGTTTATTACTGTAAAATTGTTAAAATGCCTATTGTTGTAAAGTTGTTAAGTTGTTTATTGCCGTAAAGTTGTTAAGTTGTTTATTGCTGTAAAGTTAAGTTTTTTATTGCTGTAAAGTTGTTAAGTTGCTTATCGTTGTAAAGTTGTTAAGTTGCTTATTGTTGTAAAGTTGTTAAGATGCCTATTGCTGTAAAGTTGTTAAGATGTCTATTGCTGTAAAGTTCTTAAGATGCCTATTGCTGTAAAGTTGTGTTGTTGAGTTGTAAGCTGATTAAGCTGTGATGATAAGTTGTTGATCACTAGGACTAGGGGAGATCTTTTCGAAGTTGCTCATCCCATTGTGTGGATTGAGATAGTTGTGGTGCTCTGAGAGCCCAATTTGTTGAAAAACCCTCATTGGGAGGTTATCCCTTGGAGTGGTCGTTGTGTTGTTCTCCTCTAGGACTTAGTTGATCCCGTGTGTGGGCAAGGTCGAGGCACACGTGTATAAAGCGACCACGGTATAGGGGCAAGGTCGAGCTATACCGATTATAAAGTGACTACGGTATAGGGGCAAGGTCGAGCTATACCGATTATAAAGCGACCATGGTATAGGGGTCAGGTCGACCTATATCGATTACAAGTGGCCAATTTGAGTAAAGTACGAAGTCGGGAACTTAGTTCCTAACCGAATACTATACTTCCTTGTTTAAGTGGCAAAGTCTGAGAAACCATTATCGTGTTGTGGATTGATATCCAAATTTGCTGTGTTGTCGGTTCGGTAGGACCTAGCCACTTAGACTACTTATCATGTTGTAGGAGATCTCCGAGTTGAAATGCGTGACGACGCATAAGTTGTTAATGAGTTGATTTGTTGTTGATATGAGTAATACATACGTTATTGTGTTGTTAAGCTGTAATTATGTTGTATGTTGACCTTGTTGAGGATGATGATAGTCCTGTTATGTTATAAGTTGCTTATTTGTTTACAAGTTGTTTGTTGATCTATAATATTGTTGAAGCTATTTGAAATTAAGTTGAAAAGGTTGCTATATGTTATGTGTGGACATGTTTATGTTGTGAAATATGATGAGATGTTGTTATTAGTAGACTGTGTTGTTAAGTTGTTAGAGAAGAGTTGAGCTAATAAGCCATTGAGTTGATTGTGTTGTTTAAAGTTGAAATGATGTTTAGATATATAGTTGTTATGTTGCATATTAAATTATTATGAGTTGTTTATTGTCTCTAGCTCACCCTTGCATGTTTCCATGTGGTTTGGACTGCGATGATCATACGTTGTATGGGAGCAGGGCAGGGATAGACTGGAGATAGCTGCTAGAGGCCACAGGAGGTGCCTGGAGATGGAAATTTTTTTGTAGGCTACCGTATAGTAGCATACTTTGTTGTATATAATTTATTTGTTGTTGGTTGCTTGATTAGCAACTGTATTATAAATATTTATTATACTATTTTAGTATATTTTCGAGCAGTATGTAGTGTTTTTTTTTCCTAGTGTGATGGCCATGGCGGGTCGTTACACATTTCCTTAATAATAGATGTCCATTTCGTTGTTTTTATTGGTCCGGATGAAATTGGGTGTTTACACATACATATACTCAATGAATGTACACCCACAAACAATCACGTTCGTTTCCATAGGTTGAGGTCCCTACAATGAGAGGTGCATAGTATAAGGTGGTTCTAACTGTTCTCATGGTCTCAAAGGCCTCCAAGGTGCCCCCATTATATGCTTGTCAATTGGCAGATGTCGGTGGCCTGTCCAAGTACTGAGCTAGAGTAATTTGGTTATCACCTTGAGCGTGATTTTCAACAATGACTTGTGGGTAGCTAAGACCCTTTCTATGGCTGACCGTACATCAACCACTCCTTATGGTCATAATTCTTTTGCCCCTAGGTATAGAGGGAACTGTTGTGTGCAAGGGTTGTGTACAATTTATTTTTGACTAAGTGCGAGAATTTAAGCAAACATGCAATTATTAAAGCCACACTAAAAAAACAAATATTCACAAATGATGCAAGAGGGGTAGAATTTTGATTACTCTTTATTTCGCTAAATTTGTCACTCAATGGGCCTAACCCTATTTTAACTTTCCTAGTGGAATCGTTATCTATCGGAACTCGAAAAATTTTGACCTTTCCAACAGATGGTTTGAACCTCCAGTTTGAAAATCTCATCAGCTTCGGATTGCCCAAAAACTGGACTAATCCTCTATCTGATGGTTTTGGAAAGAGTTCGAAGCAGTCTCCACTGATATTTTACACAAAATATCAGAAAAAGAAAAGGTTTTCAAAAAAGTTGATTCTGGCCTTCATAGTTGTCGTAACCCAAAAAATTTTGATCTTACGACCAATGGTTTAGACTACCATTTTTTAAACATCTCATTAATTAAGGAATGCCTGGATTCCAAACTAATCCTCAAGTAATGATTTTGAAAATAGGTTCATGCAGTCGCCACCAATGTTTTACTCAAAACATTAGAAAAATAAAAGATTTTTGAAAATCAAATGATGGCCTTAATAACCAAAATTGGGTTCAGGGGTCGGTTACGTGTATGGAAGGTATTAAGCGCCCTTGCAATGCCCTAAATCGGTACCCTATGATGAAGATAGCATGATAAGAATTAATAATTTAAATATTTAGTCCCCTTTATGAATAGTTATTTACATACATAAATTTAAATTACTCGATTGACCCTAGGATGTCTACTAGTTGTTTTTATTATAACAGTATTTAAAATAAAAGAAATGGAAGATGGAGAAAGAGATTGATGAATAATACCTCGTAGCAAGCTTTATTAATGTTCTTCCAATATGACAGACTTGAGGCACTATTTGGTTGCCTTACACACTACACAAATACCTCACAAACCTTAAAAAATATAATAGTAGAGAGAAATTTCGATCTATATGAGACTTCCTAGAAGAATTTTTTTGACCCCTGGTTCAGTGCCCATGTCTACTATTAATATACGTCAGAACTGACTAAAATGGCTCGTTCCAGTTTTGGTATTAGAACGGCCCATGCCAGATTTAAACTTGACTCATAAAAACCTGTGTTGGAATGACCCATTTTGGCCGTTTTCAGCTAGGGTTTCAAGGCCTTTTTAGTAGTTTGGAATGACCCATTCTAATTTGGGAACAGGCTATTCCGGCTTAGGAACAGCCCGTTCTAGGCTACTAAATCAATCATTATCAGGCTTTAGGCCATCTGATGTCATATCTTGTCATTTCGATGCTTCGGGAGCTCCTTTTCTCCATAAATAGAAGTTCATTTCTTTGTTTGTAGGTTCGAATGTAATTAGGTGTCTACAGCTACCCTTCTTTACTTGTCCTTTGGGATAGCTAGGTGTTTGCTTTTCCAAAGGCAAGTAAAGACGTAGACATTTTGTCTAGGTCTTCCTCTATCTCATTGTGTAGGTGCTTCACGTTGTTTCTTTTGGACAGGTGGGTTTGTTTGTGTCCTTGCATTTCAAAGTAGTTGAGTGTTGGGTTTCACATTCCATTGGGTAACAAGGGTGACAAATTGTACACCTAATCTTCATTCTTCGAGTAGATGCTCCATGTTGTTTACTCTAATTACTTTTCTTGTGATAGTGAGGTGGTGTAGACACCCAATTTCGTCCGGGGGCATACAATCAGCAAAATAGGACATCAGAGGGCCCAAAAACTCAAATCAACTTTTTTAGTGGCCCAGAACGGGTCGTTCCCAAGTCCGGAACGGGTCGTTCTAGACCAGAACGGGCCGTTCCAAACCAATCAAAGGGGGCTTAAATTTGTACCCTGGAACGGGCTGTTCTGGTTCCTGGAATGGGCCGTTCTGATTTCAGAAAGGGTCGTTCTAGGGTGCAAATATACTGCATAACGTTCAGATCTGGAACGGGCCGTTCCAAATCCAGAACGGGCCATTCCGGCCCACATCTAATGCCTATAAATAGAAAATCTCGGCCAACAGTAGGGGGACCTCCAAAATTTCGTCCAAAGCTCCATAGAGCTCGAAATTTCTCCCTTTTTTCTCTCTCTCTCTCTCCTATTGTACTTCTTGAGTTTTGTGAGGCTTATTGTAGTGTGAAAGGTTGCCACAAAGCACCTAAAACCTCCATATTTGAAGATCCAATAAAGCTTGTTACGAGGTATTACTCATCAATCTCTTGTTTTATCTTTCTCTTCTTTTATTTTACATATTACTATAATAAACACAATTATGTAGATATTTTAGGGGTTTACCGTGTAATTTAATTTTCATGTAAATAATTATTAATAAAGGGGATTAAATATTTAAACTATTAATTCTTATTACTTTATCTTCATCACAAGGTACCGATTTAGGGCGTTGTAGGGGTGTTTAATACCTTCCCTACACGTAACCGACCCCGAACCCAATTCTGGTTATCAAGGCCATTATTGGACTTTTAAAAAAGAATCTTTTCTTTTTCCAATGTTTTAAGTAAAATATTGGTGGCGACGCCATAAACTTATTTTCAAAACCATTAATTAAGGATTAGTCTGGCGTCCGGGCATTCCTTAGTTGATGAGATTTTCAAAAGGATGTCTAAACCATAGGTCGCAAGATCGGAAATTTTCGGGTTGCGACAGATGGCGACTCCATTGGAGACGTTTAAAGAGGGTCAGGCCCATTTAATTGATGAAGTTAATAAAATAAAAATAATAATTTAAATATTTTTTCCCCTTTACTTTATTTATTTTATTTTTTTTGCTTTAATATCTGTTTGTTTATTTATTTAAATTCTGCACCTGTTTGAATAAAACGGTACACAATCCTTTGCACACAACAGTTTCCCTTACACCCGGGGGCATGAGGGTAATAAACATAGGGAGTGGTTGACGTACGACCAGCCCAAGTTTGGCCTTGGAGCCTACGAGCCTTGTCGGAAATCAAACTCAAGGTGATAACCGGTTACTCTAGCCCGAAATACTGCGACAGACCTTAGAGTTTGCCAGGTGACGGCGATAGAGATATTGGGTCCCTATAATGGGGGCACCTTGGGGGCCTTAAGACCAGTGAGATTAGAACCGTCCTATACAATGCACTTTTCTTTCAGGGACCACAGACCAAGGATTTAAACATGACTATTCGCGGGTGTACATTTGTTTGAGCATATGTGTGTTGCATTTGTTTGTGTTTATTTATTTCAAATGGATAAAAATTATAAACAAATAGATATTAATAAAAAAATATGAAAAATTTTAACTCCCTTCTGTATACCCTAACTCTAAAGCATCATATAGGGTAGTTTATTTTAAAAAAACAACAAAAATAAATAAATAAAAATATAGCAAAAAAAATCATGCATCATAACCCTTAGCAAAAAAAAACATGATAAAATTTAGGCAGAAAATAAATATCATGCATCTCCTAGGATAGTACATTAGCATACATTCATTAGAAACGAAAGGCACATATAATAGTATGCAAAAAAAAATGTTCTCTAAACAAAAATCAATGAGAATGATATCCGTTGAAAATGTTTATTTGAGTTGAAATCGAAAGGTGGCTCGAGTATTCCCTTCAAAAGCAAGAATTCATAAAGATTTCACTCCTAGTTCGAAACACCGACGTCCAAGCAAGTGGAACGATTTTTTGAAATTATCAAATCATTCATGACTTTCTAGGGGGCAACCTCCGTCTATCTCTCTGTGTATGAATCACGAACTCGGGGCATGCCCGGGCCGTCGAGCTTTGTTAAAGGGGCACGTGTAAATTGAAAGTACTATTTTAAATGCCATAACACTCTTTTGTTTCTCTTCTCCCACTAAATATCCACTCTAGGCTTCATCCATCAACCTTTAACAAACAAAATGTATTTTCAACAAAGATGTTACTCAATAATAGAATGGAAAGGATAATAAAGGAACAATCAGGAATTTAAACATGACTAGGGTTTGATAAAATAAAGACATCCCATACCTCATGAGTGCTGCAAAAAAAAAAATGAAGGCCCGACAGGAAACCCACTAAGGGGGTTGCATGAAAGTTAGGGCAAGATCTGCTAGGCAACCCACAAGTAAAAATGGGTAACCTAGGCAAAAGAAAAGATCAAAAGAAAAATGTCTACTAGGGAACACATCTAAAGTGACCTAGGCAAAAGTTAGGACGTTAAAGCAGCAACCTGAGTTGAAAACCGAAAGGCGGCTCAAAGGAATCATCCAATTAGAGTATGACCCCGAGTCATCACTTCACTTTCCAAAAATGCTAAACACAATGATAGCTTCTTTGTAGCAAATATGCTTTGTTTAATAGCCATAAACACTAAAGCCCACCTTGGTCAGTCATTCTTCTAAAAACCCCTTTTGAAAAATCCCTTCTAACAACCTTTTGAAAAAATACAAACATCTATTTTCTTCTTTTCTCTTGACCCTTATGGCATTAAAATGGTACCAAAAAGATACACGGAAAATCCACAGTGAATACTCACAGAGGGAAGGCCGAGATGTCCTCAAATAGAGGTTAGAGACGCTTGACCACACATCGACTGGATAGTCAAGGAGCCACTGAAGCTTGGGCTCAAAAGAACATATCCCGACAATAATCAAGATTGGCATGGCTAGAAAGAAATCATCAACATTAACCTTAATGCGTACAAGTTAATTTCCCGACAAAAAAAATGAATTGCATCTTTAGGAACAAACACATGAGCATAAACTGCATCGCATGCATATGAGTTAGGGGCATATGGAAGGGCGTTACACAAAAAATAAAAGAATCATTCCTGTCTTGCATTTTCATTGCATCCATGCATCCATGCATTATATTTGCCATGGTCAAAGGGAGTCGTCAGGACAAAGAATTTGTAAAAGCTCAACAATCAAACAAGCAAGCCTATAAGAATGAAGAGGCCATCGCACCTTGCTCTTCACCAAATGAAGGATAATTCAAAAAATGTCAAGACCAGGAATGACTTCCTAACCAAAGCCACAAGTGGCTTCCAAAACAATACTCTTCAATAAAGATTCAACAAATAACATCATCATGAGAATAGATCCCTCCACCAATGATGAAGATAAAAAAGAAAAAACATCATGAGAAAAAGGCAAGCTTCATAAATGTTGAAAAATCTGAAGCATTTAGAAAAAAAAGCAAAAAAGGCAAGCTTCAAACAGGAAAGAGCTGAAGCTAAAAAAAATGAAATTAAAAAAAAAATCTACCACAAGCAAACACCTGGAGAGGCATCACAACACTCACATGGCAGGGGTAACACTAAAATTCCTGCTAGCCATCCACTTCTCTGCCCACCAACACAGGGGCACAACAAACATCTCATGCCCATCCATCTAGGGGCAGTCTTTCATTCCACAACAATCAATCATCAATGAATCAAAAGGACTTGGCATTGCGCCTGGAGAGGCATCACAATACTCACACGACAGGGGCAACACTAGAATCCCTGTCACCCATCAACTCCTTTGCCCACCATCACAAGGGCACCACTTACCAGCAATCCTCGTCTTCATCAAACGTCCTCCCAAAGAAAAGGGGGAATCACATCATCATAAGCAGGCAGCCTGGAGAGGCCAGACATAATAATACTCAGCATTTACTCCTTTGCCCACAATCACAAGGGCACCACCTACCAGTAATCCTCGTCTTTATCATACGTCCTCCCATAAAAAAGGGGAAATCACATCATCAGCAGGCGGCCTAGAGAGGCTGGCACAATAATACTCACAATATCAGCAGGCGACCTAGAGAGGCTGGCACAATAATACTCACAGTATCAGCAGGCGGCCTGGAGAGGCCGACACAATAATACTCACAATATCAGCAGGCGGCCTGGAGAGGCTGGCACAATAATACTCACAGTATCAGCAGGCGGCCTAGAGAGGCCGGCACAATAATACTCACAGTATCAGCAGGCGGCCTGGAGAGGCCGGCACAATAATACTCACAATATCAGCAGGCGGCCTGGAGAGGCCGGCACAATAATACTCACAATATCAGCAGGCGACCTGGAGAGGCCGGCACAATAATACTCACAATATCAGTAGGTGGCCTGGAGAGGCCGACACAAGAATACTCAACATCAGAAGGTTGAAGAACCGGATCTCCACCTCACTATCACAAGAGAAACAATGGAGCTTCTACTCAAAGACTGAAGATCAGGTGTATAGTTTGTCACCCTTGTTACCCAATAGAGTACACAACCCAGCACTCAACTGCTCTAAAGGGCGAGGATACAAGAAAATACACCTATCCGAGGGAAGCAACGTAGAAGCGTCAACACAAAGATGAGAAGAAGACCCGGACGAAATGTCTACGTCTTTACTTACCTTTGGAAAAACAACACAGCTATTCCAAAGGACAAGTAAAGAGGGGCAGCTGTAGACACCCAATTTCGTCCGGGGGCATACAATCAGCAAAATAGGGCATCAGAGGGCCCAAAAGCTTAAATTAACTTTTTTAGTGGCCCGGAACGGGCCGTTCCAAAATTGGAACGGGTCGTTCCCAAGTCTGGAACGGGCCATTCTGGAATTGGAAAGGGCCGTTCCGAGACTCCTAAAAGGCCTAAAAATGTTAGGTTGGAACGGGTCGTTCTAGACCAGAACGGGCCGTTCCAAACCAATCAAAGGGGGCTTAAATTTGTACCTTGGAATGGGCCGTTCTGAAATCAGAACGGGTCATTCTGGTTCCCAGAACGGCCTGTTCTGATTTCAGAACAGGCCATTCTAGGGTTCAAATATACTACATAATGTTCGGATCTGGAACGGGCCGTTCCGAATCCAGAACGGGCCGTTCCGGCCCACATCTAATGCCTATAAATAGAAAATCTCGGCCAACAGTAGGGGGACCTCCAAAATTTCGTCCAAAGCTCCATAGAGCTCAAAATTTCTCCTTTTTTTTCTCTCTCTCTCTCCTATTGTACTTCTTGAGTTTTGTGAGGCTTATTGTAGTGTGAAAGGTTGCCACAAAGCACCTAAAACCTCCATAGTTGAAGATCCAATAAAGCTTGTTATGAGGTATTACTCATCAATCTCATGTTTTATCTTTCTCTTCTTTTATTTTACATATTACTATAATAAACGCAATTATGTAGATATTTTAGGGGTTTACCGTGTAATTTAATTTTCATGTAAATAATTATTAATAAAGGGGATTAAATATTTAAACTATTAATTCTTATTACGTTATCTTCATCATAGGGTACCGATTTAGGGCGTTGTAGGGGTGTTTAATACCTTCCCTACACGTAACCGACCCCAAACCCAATTCTGGTTATCAAGGCCATTATTGGACTTTAAAAAAAATCTTTTCTTTTTCCAATGTTTTAAGTAAAACATTGGTGGCGACTCCATAAACTTATTTTCAAAACCATTGATTAAGGATTAGTATGGCATCCGGGCATTCCTTAGTTGATGAGATTTTCAAAAGGATGTCTAAACCATAGGTCGCAAGATCGGAAATTTTCGGGTTGCGACAGGTGGAGATCTGGGTCTTCATTCTTGTTTTGACAATAGATGCTTTCGTGTTGTTTCCTTTGGGTAGATGGTGTTTACATGTATCCTTGCCCTTTGGAGCAACTTGGTGTTGGGTTGTATGCCCTGTCAGGTGTCAAGGGTAGTAAACTGCGCCATCTAGGCTTCTAGATTGATGTAGATGCTTTCTTTTGCTTTCACTTGTCTCCTAGTAGTGTGGTCTTTTATTCATAGCTTGATGATGAAGGAGTATGTTCTGAGCTCAGCCTCTCTATGCTGGACTAACATTAAGGCTTCAGCTAACCCAAGGTAGGAGCTCGACGACAATCTCAGTTTTGACTTCGAGGAACTCAGCGGTGTCCTCGTTGTCATTCTTGATCTGAGAGGCTCGACGATGGCTCTCAATCAAGCTAGACTGATCTTAAGGTTTCAGACGACCTATGGTGGGAGCTCGACGGCAGTCCCTGGTTTTGACTTTGAGGAACTCGACGGTGTCCTCATTGTCATGCTTGATTTGAGAGGCTCAATGGCAGATTTCAATCATGCTGGACTGATCTTAAGGCTTCAGTCGGCCTATGGTGGGAGCACGACGGTGGTCCCTAGTTTGACTTGAGGTACTCGACGGTGCCCTTACTTTCGCTCACTAATTTGAGAGGCACGATGGCGACTCTTAATCAAGATGGACTGATCTTAAGGCTTCAGTTGGCCTATAGTGGGAGCTCGACGGCAGTCCCTAGTTTGACTTAAGGTACTCGACGGTGCCCTTATTATTGCTCACTAATTTAAGAGGCACGACGTCGGCTCTCTATCGAGAGGCATGTTGATGTCCTTTGTAAAGGTGGACCTCGAAACCTTTGGTGGATGCTCGACAACGCTCCTTGGTTTGACTGGAGGTACTCAACAGTGTCATCTTTGTCGACTTGTGATGGAAACTTCCCTAGGATGGGCAGGAGATGCTCGATGTGTCCTGTGCTGGTGGGCAGAGAAGTAGATGCATGATAGGGATTC
This sequence comes from Cajanus cajan, assembly GCF_000230855.2. Taxonomy (NCBI): domain Eukaryota; kingdom Viridiplantae; phylum Streptophyta; class Magnoliopsida; order Fabales; family Fabaceae; genus Cajanus; species Cajanus cajan. The sequence continues at coordinate 21,646,349 of NC_138518.1, forward strand.
CGGATTTACCCTTGCCATGTGAGTATTATGGTGCCTCTCCAGGCGCTTTCCTTGGAGATGTGCGTGGTTAGCAGGAATCCGGTGTTATTCTTGCCAAGCTAAGTATGATGATGCCTTTCTAGACGTTTTCTTCTAATAGGAGTATTTTTCTGAATTTTTATTTTCTTGGCTTCGACTTTTTCATTCTTGAAGCTTGCCTTTTTTTATGGATGTGAATGTTTGCTTATTCCTCCTAGATAGGTCCTACTTTGTCATGTTGTTGTTGTGTTTTTCTTTGCTTAGTGGCTTTGGAAACACTTTTAGAAGGTACCCTTGCTTCTACGTCCCCATGTAGATATGGTTTTGGCCCTTGCGACCTTTCTTGGTTGTAGGGTCTTTTTGACATTTATGGGTGCTTCGACTTGAGAGCTCCTTGTGATTCATGGCAGGCAGACACAAACAAAGAAATGCTATGGATTGGATTTTTATTTTTATTTTATTTTATTTTTTCCAGATGATGTGGTGTCGGCATGGATTTGCTTAACCTTGTCAAGTCATCTAATCTGATTATTGTTGTAAAGGGGCCCTGCCCCTTTCTTGTGGACAGATCCCTTAGCCGAAGATATTTTCGAGTCTTGATTTCATTATGATTTTAGCATCGGCTCCTTTTTTTTTAAGATTTTCCTTTTTTTGTCCCCATTGATGGAGGGGTTCCTCTTTATGATGATGTTATTTGCTTATTCTTTATTGATAAGTATTATTTTGGAAGCCACTCCTGGCTTTGGTTAAAAAGCTATTCCTGGTCTTGGCATTGTCTTGGATCATCCTTCATTCGGTTGAGGAGTAAGGCGCGATGGCCTCTTCATGCTTATAAGCTTGCTTGTTTTGTCGATTCCACTCTGTTTTACTGTTTGACATGTCTTTGCTTGGTGGCACATAGAATCACTTAGGATTGGCTTTGTTGGGCGGGGCTTTTGACATGGCTTCGGCTTTTGCTTGGCTATTGAGCTTTTACGAGTGCTTTGTCTTGATGACTTCCTTTGAACCATAGCAAGTATAATGCATGGATACATGGATGCACATGAACAAGATAGGAATCATTTTTATTATTTTATTATTATTATTATTATTATTATTATTATTATTTTATTTTTGTTGTTTTTGTGTAACGCCCTTCCATATGCCCCTATCACATATGCATGCAATGCGGTTTATGCTTGTGTTTTTTGTTCCTAAAAAAATGCAATTCAAATTTTAATGTCAGGAAATCATATTGTTATGGTTAATGTTGACGATTCCTTTCTTTCTGTGCCATTTTTTTATTATTGCTGGGATATATTCCTTCGAACCCGAGGTTTCAGCGGCTCCTTAATTATCTGGTCGATGTGTAGTCAAATGTCTCTAGATTCCGTTTAGGGGTATATCGGCCTTTCCTTTGTGAGTATTCATTGTGCACTTTTCGTGTATCTTTTTGGTACCGTTTTGATGCCATAAGGGTCAAGAGAAAGGAAATAATGGATGTTCGTATATTTTCAAAGGGTTGTTAGAAGAGATTATTTTTAAAAGGGGTTTTAGAAGAATGGATGGGCAAGGTGGGCTTTAATGTTTAGGGTTATTTAAACAAAACGTATTTGCTACAAGGAAGTTATAGTAGTGTTTTAGCTTTTTGGGAAGTGGAGCGATGACTTGGGGTCATGCTTTGGTTAGATGATCCCGCTGAGCCACCTTTCGATTTTTGACTTAGGTTGTTGCTTTCATGTCCTAACTTTTGTCTAGGTTACTTTGAATGTTTTCCTTAGCAGACGTTTTCTGATCCTCATTTTGCCTAGGTTTCCCCCTTTTTCTTGTGGATCTCCTAGCGAATCTTGCCCTTGTTTTCGCGCAACCCCCGTTAGTGGGTTTGTTGCCGGGCTTTCATTTTTGCAGCGTTTGTGTGAGATGCCTTATTTTACTGAACCCTAAACATGTGACTGTTCCTTTGTTACCCTTTCCATGCTATTATCGAGTAACGTCTTTGTCACAAATACATTTTTTCTGTTAGGGGTTAATGGATGGAGCCTAGAGTGAGTATTTAAAGGGAGAAGAGAAAAGAAAGAATGTTATGGCATTAAAAGCGGTACTTTCAATTTACACGTGCCCCTTTAGCATAGCTCAAAGGCCTGGGCATGCCCCGAGTTCGTGACTCATATGCAGAGAGATTGACAGAGGTTGTCCCCTAGAGAGGCATGGTTGATGATTGGTCTGACTATTTCAGGGCCACACCTCCACTTGCTTGAGCGCCTGTGCTTCAGGTTCGAAGTAAAACCTTTATGGATCCTTACTTTTTAGAAGGAACACTCGAGCCACCTTTTGGTTTTTAACTCGTGCAGGCATTACTTTTTTATTTTTTATTTTTATTTTTATATATATATCCCTAACTTTTGCATAGGACATATCCTATCAGAATTTTTGATTGACTTTTTTTTTAATTTTGCCTAGAATTCCCTTTGAGGGTTTTCGTCCTAACGGGTTCTTAATGCATTTCTTCTTCAAACGGGATTTTGTCCCTGGGAGCAAGGATTCATCTATTCTTGTTTATTCCTCTTATCCCAGTAATATTTAATGAGTTCGTTGTTAAATAATTCCATACGTCCATGGCACTACCTTGTCGCTTCCAAATGGGGAAGTCTCGGTGTTTAAATCGTCAATTTCAGCATGTTATGCCCCTTGTCTTCTTGCGCAACTATTGGTTTTTTATGTTAAGTGTTTCCCAACTTGATGTGTTGTGCTTGCACTTGACTACCAGTAATTTCATTATTAGAGTGTACAGGTTAGATTTCCCTCTTTATTTTTATTTATTATTTATAAGGAAGGTGTGTTATCTATATAGAGTGTACAATAGGATGCAAAGACAATTGAGAAGTTCAACAACTATCGTTCTTATTGATTTGTTTGTTTAGAGAACATTCTTCGTACAAAGATATTTTAGTACATTTTGACAACAACCTAGAGAAACTTGTGCTTGATATAAACACATCTTGTTGTTTGTCAATTTGTGATTTTTGACCTTCAATTCTTCTTGGACTTTCAGGTTCTTCTTCGCTCTTATTGTCTTCATCAAAGTCAACCATCAATAAAAATGAAGTTTTTGCTTCCATTGCTACTTTGATGATTACCAAAATGCTCAACCTTGTTGGTAAGATTGGTGATTTGTAGAAGATACATGCAATTGGGATTGATGATTTCCTCGTGCTTAGGTAGAGTTCTTCTTGTTTCATCCCCCAACAGTGTCCTTATGAAGCGATCTGTTTTCATTTTTGTTTAAATTCTTTTGCGTATCTTCTTTTCGAAATTTTGAATGACTCCAATCTATTCTAAGTATGGCATCCTTCAAGATTGGAAGAAGTCTAAGAATATGTAGACCTTGTCTTTTGCCGAGAGAATGATGGCAGTTCCAAAGTCTAGCCAGACTTTCCTAGTATAGAGGATCATGGCCTAAAGATTCTTGTAGTTTAGAATGTTCTCCTTTTTCAAAGATCTTTGCATACTATGTCTATGCCTTCCATTTCTATTGAATGTATATTGTGACACCTTTACTACCCTAACACATATATTGTAATAACGTAATTAAATTAAGGAATTAAATTTTTCAACATTGGTAAAAGGGTTCACATGAAAATCTTCATAAATATTCTTTAATATCCACAATAATTGAAAAATAAAAATTAGAAAATAAAACATAAGAATTTACAAATTGTTTTCAAAAGAAAAGGAACAACTCCAAATACATATAAAAATTTATATCCTAGATATCCTCTGCCCCGATGTCACAATATCAGAGCATACCCATAATTCAACTGTTGGCATTCTATATGCCACTCATAGCCGGATCTTCCTCACCTAAAACATCCACAAATTATATGGTGAGAAAAGAAAACATCTATATGCAAAGTACATACAAACACACCATAATGTAATCTCATCATAACTCATTACATAATGAAATATTCACAACCATTTCTAATTCTATCAATCTTGCATCATATTCACATCACAATTCACAATCATACCAATCCATTACAAATCTTGTAATTAACATTATGTCAAGGTAACGCCACCCCTGTAACAGCCCATGGTCGTGCACACCCCTGATATAACACTGTGTCAAAATCACGTCACCCATGTAGCATTTCTTGCCCAAGGCCGTGCCACCCCTGACATAAGTGATACGTATTAATTGCCTCACACATCCCGCACTATGCCAAGGTCACGCCACCCTTGTAGCATCACTTACCCAAGGTCGTGCCACCCCTGGTCATAAGTGTGAGGAACCACAATCACATTCACATTTACATTCACATTCACACAACACATACACTAAATCCACACAAAACAAGGGTTCACATATCCCTCAAGCAATTCACCATGAATCCACATCTAGATCATCAATTGTTATCATATAATATAACAATAACATTTATAAATTAATATAAAACCCAATTGATTCACCAATTTAATAGAATATTAAATCAAATAGTAAAACCCCAAATTTTCCCCAAAACCTACTCACAGACACTTTTCTACAATTTCGTTCTCTCTCCCAGATCATCATTTTTACAAATTAATTATATATTCATAATCCTAAACACATACAGAAACTCATAATACCAATAATTCTCCAAACAGAAATAATTATAAAATTATTAAAAACTCTACAGGAACTCTTCTCTACCCATTCCCTTATGTGAGTCAACATATAAATCTCCCATTTTCCCCCGTACCTCGATAAGTAGTAGCTAAAACTAGAGAAGTATTTGGTTGGTCTCCTCCTCTGGGTTCCCCTCGGTCTTTAGAGAATGTAGAAGGAAAAGAAGTCAGAACTGAAAGGTGTGCTTTTTGGGAATGCCAGAAAGCTTTATTTATAGGCATCAAGAGTGGCCGGAATGTCCCGTTTCAAATCCGGAATGGCCCGTTCTGGACTCTTCGTCATGTGTAAAATTTCACATCCAGAACAGCCCGTTCTGGGGTTACATTTTAACCCATAATGGCCATGTTTGGAACGACCCGTTCTTAAACCAAAATGGCCCGTTCCCAACTAAGGTTACAAGCCTTTTTACTAATTTGGAATGCCCCGTTCCAGTTAGGAATGCCCCGTTCTCCACTAAGATTTGTAGGCAATTTTAGTAGTTTGGAACGGCCCGTTCCAGTTTGGAAACGGCCCGTTCTGGGCTACTAAATCACCCTTATTGGGCTTTGGGCCTTCATACAATTTGTTAAAATCGGGTTGTTACAATTCTCCCATCCTTTTAGAAATTTCGTCCCCGAAATTCACCTAAAAACAGAAATAGGTAGGCTCCTCGCATCTTGCTTGCTAATTCATAAGTCATAGTCTCTTGAGTCCCCTTTTGAAAACTCTACTAGTAAGAAATTCATATAACCTCACTACCTCACTGATGTACAACTCTAAAAATCTCACCAAGGAATGTCTATTATCAACGAGGGTAAGATAAGTAAACTTGGTGAGTCTATCCACTATAACCCAAAAAGAATCAAATTTCGTAATCATCTTAGGCAAGCCTACAACCAAGGTTTATCTATGCACCATCTCACTTACAAAATGGAACGTCTAAAGGCTGCAAAAGTCCTAAAGACTTCTAGCATACTAAACACGAGTATACAAATTCCTCTACTCCTCTCTTCACCTTAGGCCACCATGCTTTCGCTATGCCACTCTGATACATCTTAGTAGCTCCTAAATGAATGTTAAGAGTACTCCTATATCCTTCTTCTAAGATCATCTTCCTTAATTCGAGATTACTAGGCACCCAAATTTTGTTCTTGCACCTCAAAACAACGTCAATTCCTACTTAGAAAAAGTTATCTATACCCCTACCAATCTTATCCATTTGGTTCACTAAGAAAGGATCTAACTCTTGGCTTCTCTAATCTCATCCATTAACTCACTAGTCACTTTCAATATACCCAATTCCATGCTCCTAAGGTTAAGCTCACTCACCAAGCTTAAGTCTCTAAATTCTTCAATCAAATCCAACCCTTAAATCATCAAAAATGATAGATCAATGATCATCATAATCAAGGCATCTGCCACAATATTAGTTTTACTTCTATGATCCTCTCCAGATTAAGCACCTAAGCGTAAGTTCACTAGGTATATATACCAGATCTCTAATTTCACCACTCCATCTACACCCAAGTTAAATTCTTATCCATCACCTTATCCTATAGCCTCATATCTTGTCACCAAAATGAATCAACTAATTATGTTTCTCCAATTTCTTTCACGATCCACTTGTTACTCGAGTCATACCTAGTTTTACACTACTAGGAGTAATCTCACAAGTCAAACTTAAATCCTTAATTTGAACCCAAAGATCTATCTCTCTAATCATAAGGGAAGATAAATATAAAGGTTTCCTACTCAAAACATCGGTCACCACAATGGCTTTGGCCAAATAACAAATAAGATCAAAATCTTATTCCTTAAGAAATTCCAACTATCTCTTTTGTCTCATATTCAACTCCTTTGGTCAAAAGATATTTAAGGCTTTTATGATCACTAAATACCTCCAGCTTAGAATCATATAGGTAGTGTCTCCAAATCTTAGTGTAAATATTACAACCGCTAACTTAAGGTCATGGGTAAGGTAATTCCTTTCATGGATTTTCAATTGCCTAGAAACATAAGCTACTACCTTTGCTTCTTGCATCAACAATCCACCCAAACCCATCTTAGAACCACAACTATATACCAGAAAAGACTTACTAAAATCTAGTAGTATTAACACTAGTCAATCTTTCGTTAAGAGTTTGGAAACTACTCTCGTACTTGCTATCCCACACAAAGACAACACTCTTCCTAGTCAATCTAGTCAAAGGTAATGCTATCTTAGAAATTTCCTCAATAACCTCCCATAATAATAAGCTAATCTAAGAAAACTCTTAACCTCACTAATTGACTTAAGTATCTCCCACTTAAGCACAACTTCTACCATAGATAGATCTACATTATACCTCCGCTAGAATTTACAGGGCCTAGAAAAGTCACTTCATATAACCAAAAATCATACTTAGATAACTACATAAAACTGTCTTGGATACATCTTCATCCTCATCTCCAATATGAAGATATCACACCCTAAGGTCAATCTTACTAAACACATAAACACGCGCTAATTGATCCATAAGGTCATTTATCCTCGTATCAACATACATGCATATCAAATCATATTAGAATACCTACTTTGAACCTTCGTATCTACCATCCCTAAGCATGTACGAATCAATCACCATTTACACCATATAGGATGTACATGACCAACCTTACCACATAGCATCATACCATATTAAACAACCTCTCAATAACAACACCTTAGAACATCATATCCAAATCATTTTTTATCATTTCTATGCCTAACAACTCAAAAACATCATGACAACATACACCTCCTTCAACAACTGTCAAAGCAAATGACACATAGAGAGTTATACTCATCCAAATGATCTCAAACCTATCTCAAAAGAAAGCTAAGAGAATAAGCTATAACTATTATGAAGACATAAGATTCTAAAAAGATCATCTTCTTAGCTAAAAATTCAAAAAATACAACAAATATATTCAGCGCTTACAACTAGACTTCTGATCACCAAAGCAGCTATAACTGGAGTTCTAGACCTCCGTTTTACCTTATTCCAGTTTCATTAGAAAGATAAAGTCCAAGGCTACAACTTTTAGGTAGACCACAAAATCTAATTCTGTCAATATAACACTTGTACTGGCACAATAGAACTGCAGTGCAAACATCCTTACACCAGACAGCAATAGTGTATCAACACCTTAGCCCACGAAAATATCTCAATCCTTCCAAACCCACTCCTTTCCACCTCAAACTCATATCCAAGCTTCCCACTACAATCCAAAACCAAAACAATTCACATATTCATCACAAAATACTTAGAAAATAAAACTCACATGCTACCTAAACCATAAAAGGTTAACATGCAAACACCAACACTCAAGGAAATTACCAACGTTCCAATCTCTCATCAAGAATACCAAAACTACAATTCTCAACATACAACCTCCTTGGATTCAATCGCTACAACTATATAGATTGCAGAAACTCCACCAATCGTAAACTCTTAATACACTCGAAAAATCAATGTCTCACCCACATCCAAGGTTCTAATAGTTCTAGTTCGTTAGCACAAGGCTTCGTCTACTACTACTGGCACATATGTTTGCAATACAAGCAATACCACTCAACCACTACTTCTTACGTAATAAAGAAGTATCAAAACAAATAAGCAATACCACTCAACCACTACTTCTTGTCCAAGGTCGTGCTCACCCCTAACATGTTATTCAAGGTCACGTCACCCATGTAGCATTTCTTGCCCAAGGTCGTGTCACCCCTGACATAAGTGATACGTATTAATTGCCTCACACATCCCGCACTATGCCAAGGTCACGCCACCCCTGTAGCATCACTTACCCAAGGTCGTGCCACCCTTGGTCATAAGTGTGAGGAACCACAATCATATTCACATTCACATTCACATTCACACAACACATACACTAAATCCACACAAAACAAGGGTTCACATATCCCTCAAGCAACTCACCATGAATCCACATTTAGATCATCAATTGTTATCATATAATATAACAATAACATTTATAAATTAATATAAAACCCAATTGATTCACCAATTTAATAGAATATTAAATCAAATAGTAAAACCCGAAATTTTCTCCAAAACCTAACTCACAAGCACTTTTCTACAATTTCGTTCTCTCTCCCAGATCATCATTTTTACAAATTAATTATATATTCATAATCCTAAACACATACAAAATCTCATAATACCAATAATTCTATAAAAAAAAACAATTATAAAATTATTAAAAACTCTACAAGAACTCTTCTCCACTTATCCCCTTATGTGACTCAACATATAAATCTGCCCTTTTCCCCCGTACCTCGATAAGTAATAGCTGAAACTAGAGTAAGATCTGGTTGGTCTCCTCCTCTGGGTTCCCCTCGGTCTTTAGAGAATGTAGAAGGAAAAGAAGTCAAAACTGAAAGAAGTTAGAACTGAAAGGTGTACTTTTTGGGAATGCCAGAAAGCTCTATTTATAGGCATTAGGAGTGGCTGGAACGACCCGTTTCAAATCCGGAATGGCCCATTCTAGACTCTTCGTCATGTGTAAAATTTCACAGCCAGAACAACACATTCTAATACCAGAACAGCCCGTTCTGGGGTTACATTTTAACCCATAATGACCATGTTTGGAACGACCCGTTCTTAAACCAGAATGGCCCGTTCCCAATTAGGGTTACAAGCTTTTTTGCTAATTTGGAACGTCCCGTTCTCCACTAAGATTTGTAGGAAATTTTAGTAGTTTGGAACGGCCCATTCTGGGCTACTAAATCACCCTTATTGGGCTTTGGGCCTTTGTACAATCTGTTAAAATCGGGCTGTTACAAATATGCTAACCTAAGAAATGCATGATATTTATTTTTTCCTAAACCTTATCATTTTTTTACTAAGGGTTATGATGCATGACCTTTTTTTGCTATTTTTTTAAATAAACTATCCTATATGATGCTTTTAGGGTTAGGGTATAGAGAAGGCTATTAGTTTTTTTTTATTATTATCTTTTTGCTTGCCTATAATTCTTATCTATTTGAAATGAGCCGAAAAGAACATAACAGATGCAACACACATATGCTCAAATAAATGTACACCTGCGAATAGTTACGTCCAAATCCTTGGTCTGTGGTCTCTGTCAAGAAAAGTACGTGGTATATGACGGTTCTAATCTCACTGATCTTTAAGGCTCCCAAGGTACCCCCATTATAGGGACTCAATACCTCTATCACTGTCACCTGGAAAATTCTAAGGTTTTTCACAATATTTCAGGCTAAAGTTACTGGTTATCATGTCGAGTGTGATTTCTGATAAGGCTTGTAGGCTCTAAGGCCATACTTGGGCCGGTCGTACATCAACCACTCCCTATGTTTACGCGCTCATGCCCTTGGGTATAGAGGGAACTGTTGTGTGCTATGGTTTGTGTACAATTGTTATTTCAAACAGAAGCAAAATTTAAGTAAAAAAACAGGTATCAAAGCCAAACAAGTAAAACAAACAAAGTAAATAGGAAAAGATATTTAAACTATTATTCTTATTTTGCTAACTTCATCCTTTATTTGAGTCTGATCCTCTTTAAACATCCTAGTGGAGTCGCCATTTGTCGTAACCCAAAAAATTCCAATATTACGACCAATGATTTTGACTACCATTTTTTAAACATCTCATTAATTAAGGAATGCCCGGATTTCAGACTAATCCTCAAGTAATGATTTTGAAAATAGGTTCATCGAGTCGCCACCAATGTTTTACTCAAAACATTGGAAAAAGAAAAGATTTTTTAAAATCCAATGATAGCCTTAATAATCAAAATTGGGTTTGGGAGTCAGTTACATGTAGGGAAGGTATTAAGCACCCCTACAATGCCCTAAATCGGTACCTTATGATGAAGATAGCATGATAAGAATTAATAGTTTAAATATTTAGTCCCCTTTATGAATAGTTATTCACATACTTAAATTTAAATTACTCGATTGACCCTAAGATGTCTACATGGTTGCTTTTATTATAACAATATTTAAAATAAAAGAAGTTGAAGATGGAGAAAGAAATTGATAAATAATACCTCATAGCAAGCTTTATTAATGTTCTTCCAATATGGGAGACTTGAGGCGCTTTTTGGCTGCCTTACACACTACACAAATACCTCACAAATCTCAAGAAATATAATAGGAGAGAGAGAAAGAGAAATTTTAAGCTATATCAGACTTCCTAGACAAATTTTTTTGGCCCCTGGTTTTGTGCTTGAGTCTATTATTTATAGATGTCAGAACTGACCAGAACAACTTGTTCCAGTTTCAGAATGGCTCGTTTTGGATTAGTTTGTTATGAGTTAAATTTGAATTTAGCATGGCCCATTCCGGTATCAGAACGACCCATGCCAGATTTAAACATGACTCATAACAACCTTTATTGGAATGGCCTGTTCTGGCCCGTTCTCAACTAGGGTTTCAAGGCCTTTTTAGTAGTTTAAAACGGCCCGTTCCAGATTAGGAACAGCCCGTTCCAGTTTGGAACAGGTCATTCCAGCTTGGGAACAACTCGTTCTGGGCTACTAAATCAATCCTTATCGGGCTTTAGGTCTTCTGATGTCATATCTTGTCATTTCCATGCTTCAGGAGCTCCTTTTCTTCATAAATAGAAGTTCATTTCTTTGTTTGTAGGTTCGGACAAAATTAGGTGTCTACAATAGTCAAAGTCGGGTTCAGGAGTCGGTTACGTGCGGGAAAGGTGTTAGGCATCCCACAATGCCCAAATTCGATATCCTATGACAAATTAGCATAATAATTGTGTAATTAAATTCTACCCCTTTTACTTATTAAGCATAAAATGATTTAATTGTCTACATTATTCCCAATTTACAACATACATTCTACTTTATTATCTACATGATGCCTATTCTATTGCATATAAGAAGAATGATAAATAAAACAATAAATAAGAGAGAAGAATTTGGGAACCTTCAAAGCAAACTTTTATAACCCTTCTTGTAAATCAACAAAGGGTTCTTTTTGGTAGCTTCTTCACTCTACAAGAACCTCACTATCACTCAGAATTCTCAAGGAGGGGGAAGGAATCTAGTGTGTGGAAGAATGAGCCTTTGACACACTTTTATAGGCGTCCAGGGAAGGGGAACAATCGTTCCAATGTTGGGAACGGCTGCTTCGCACCTCAGAATTACAGTAAATTAGGTTAAGTGGAACGATCATTTTACGGTTGCAAACTACACTAGAAATGCTATTGGGAACAACCGTTCCAATGGTGGGAATGTCGTTCCGAGCCTAATTTAGGGTTTTGACCCTTTTTCATGCAAAAACTCCTCTCGAACTTCTCATGCTCCGTCTTAGCTCATTTTCGTACCTTTCTTGGCCCTCAAGGGTTGCTCTTCTTGTTTCAGAGGTCTCCTGACCCTTGTAGGAAAAGCCCGGATAAAACATGGTGTCTATAAGACTCATCAAATTGAGTAGTAAGAGCAGTTTGAATCACAAGATCATGAGATAACAAGAATATGCAATTACTAATGATTATTAAATGATAAAATTTGAGAGTATCATGGGAGGAAAAAGCCTGGAATTCAAAAGCGAAAGATAAGGGATTTTGATCATGGGACACACTTAATATATAGGAGAACATTCCCAAGTTTAGGGCGAGGTTACACTCATTTGAATATTTTAGGTTAGAATAGTCTTTGAATTTTCTTGGTGATCATTTTACTGAGATTCTTCGAAATAGACCCTTTTACCAAAACTGATACAATGATATTTTTTATAACCTAACATTTTACTAAATGCTTACAAACTAACCAATCCCAATACATTTGTTAACTAAAAGTTAGAATAGTATGAATATGAAAATTAATAAATAAATAAAAAAACGTAAATACTTAAAAAACAAATCGTATCTAAACAATGGGTTGTCTATTACTCTAAAGTCGTATCTAAACACTCGTTGGTCTATTACCCTGGATTCGTATTTAAACATTCATTAGCATCCCCCGTTGTAAAGCCTATTTTGGATTCTTAATTCACTTTGAGTCTTTTAATACCACGTAAGATTTTAAATTTTTTTTTTTTTTTGCTCCAATGGATTAAGGACCCAAAATTGGAAGCGCATAACGAAGCGATGAGACAATGCAGATTATGCTGTAAGAATAATGGTTGTAAGAATAATGGCACTTTCCGTTTGACGACATTTAGTGGGGGGAACCCTGTTGCCTCAAAACTCAAAAGACAGATCATCTGGCTTTGTGGGTGCAACTAATACGACAAAGGTGAACCATGAGATTTGCAAAATATTGTTTACCAAACAAAATGCGAGAAATTATACTCAAAATGGCCAACTAATGCACTAAGTGCTTGATAATATTCACAACCCAACCTATACATGTCAAAGGTATAAAAATATGTACAGGGGGTAATCTAACGAAATTGAATCGTCGGCTGTACAAATGGTTAACTAGTTCAACTCCCATAAAGAGCATTTAGAGGTTTATGTACAAATTGAATTCTTCCGTCACGTCTTATCTGCCAGTATGATGTAGGATCAGGAAGATGGTGAATGAATTGTGGTATCAGGCAACATTGCTACTGTCACTACAAAATATTCACAATCAAGAGGTAGACCATATGGGTTTGAAGTTGAGCTTGAATTCAAAGTCAACCGGTTGGCCCCTATGTCAGAGGTTAGTTGATTTTCTCTACTATGCTCGAGCTGAGTTGAAGTTGGAGGCAGTGCCTTCACAATTTGGTGTTCAATATGCACAATTTGTCCAATAATGTAGTTAGGTCTGCTTGGAAGATGGTCCACAAACAGGGCCACAGATTCAGTAGATAAGTAGTAGTTAGAGGAGTTCCTAGTAATCCCCTCATAATGCCCGGCTGAATTGAGCACAAAGGCAGCAATCTCGTGAACTTCAAGTCGACCAAAGGAAATCTTCTCCCTATTAGCCTGTAACAAAATCACAACCAAAGAACTTTCCTTTAGCTGATTTCTCAGCTACAATAACATGCTCAGTTCAGAATTTGTAGTGTTCAATAAGCCAGAGGAGTTTAGTCTAACACCACAGATGAAAGTTAAATCTATATGCAGTCACAGCAAAAACCATTCGTGCTATTTTGTAGCCATCAGGCAATTTCTTGCTGGCTTTAAAGAAAGTAGCAATAGTTAAAATAAAAAGCAGTCCATCTCAAATTAAAATAGTCACATATCGTAAAAATAAAACATGCATAGAATCCATAAACATAAGGACACAAGTTACCTGCTTCTCGAGTTGATGCTTATTGTAATAAGTTTTGAACTTATCAGTTTTCTCCTCTAATTCCTTCCGCAGCTGTATGTTAGAAGCTTCAACTCTAGGGTATTTTTCAAGCAGCTCTTCACGATGCCTTGATAAGAAACTAACTTTATCAGCTAATACACGAACACATTTACGGAACTCAGCAATATCATCTTGATCTTTGTCATTAGTAGAACTGAGGAAAAGTGAGAAGAAAGTTGTCATTCTTCTAGTCAACATTCACAAATAAACAAAATATAAAAGCAAAGCTCATCAGAAGATGGCAGGAGAGAGTATCAATCTTTTTTCCCTTCATTTTCTCTATTTTTCTCCTGCTTTATTAAATTTCATGGTTTTCATCACCTTTTAAAGTTTTTTTACAAATTAATTAATCCTAGTATAAAATAAGAGAATTTGGATGCTCTAAAATAAAGATTTCACTTTAGATGGAAAAGTGACAAATTATAGCAGTTGATGAGAAAATCAGAGGAGCAGATTCATACAACTTTGTAATTATACATGTGCAAATTTATTTCTATCACAATCTCAACTACTTATTTTTCAAATCAATGGTTATAACACAATGTTTTTCCTCTAAAATGAACCCATTACTTTAGAGGGGTCAAATTTATCATAATCTAAATAGTTGAGGAAGCAAATTTATTAGTTTCATTACTACAGGTCTACCACCATATAGCATTGTTTTTCCTTCTAAGAGTAAATTGGGTGCTACATTGAGGGGGAGGGTCTAGTTCTCACACTGAGACCATCATGATGCAAGTAATTAATGCAAAATGAACTACTTTGCTAAAAATAAGCGCTAGTTGTCACTCAGTTGACAAACTAGGCTTACGTGAAAGGGGACTTTGCCCAATAGAAGCACCGTGTAGCAATGGCCAACACAATGCCTGTGTAGGAGAAGTAGTCCCACCCAAAGGGCCATCTTTTGGTCTTCCCCAAAAAATTAATAAATAACTAAATAAATATATTACTTGGCTAAAGATTGTGCTAAAGCACGCAGAGAATCTGCAAAACCAGCCACACCAGTCGTAGAATAAGCACAAGTCTTGAGTCTTTCAAAAAGGCTGTGCATCCTAATAACAGATGCACGTAGTAAACCATACTCCAAGGCCCTCCTTTCAGCTGAACTCTTTTGTGTTTGAGCTTCCTCTCTTGCCTCATGCAAACAATTCTCTAGGTGAGCACAATTCATCTGTAGTGAGAGGGGGAGAAGACATTAGAATATTAAAATGCACTTTTTGTTGGACCATGGACCCCTGTTTGATGAATCAACAAGATTATATTTATAAATAATACAACCAATTAATGCCACAACAATAATTATGAAAACTAATGAGCCAGTGTCCTTAAGGTTAAATTCAAGTATGTGTGCCCACAAAATTATAGCTTAATAGGCAACAATTCAGGTCTTTAAGACTAAAGTGTAATTATGATATCCCATGTTCAGTCCCTCATTAAGTGTTTGCACCTTTCACGCAACATCATCATCATAATAATAATAATGCTACTCTTTAGATACTATAAGAAATCAAAAGTAGAAAGCACTTATATTGAAAACAAAGAAACTACTTAATAATAGTCTTTTAAGTAATTGGAAGTATATATAATGGTATATATCATATATTAAACGTTCCTTATTTGTTAGCCAGAGACAATGGACAATGACAATGTATAGTCCACATTAATTCACTTTATGTCATGAAAATTTAGAAATAAAAATCAATTTCTATGAATTAGAATCAAAATTTTATTATGCTTAACTATTTTCTAACTAAATTAAGAATAATATTACCAAGATTTCCTATCCAACCAAATAGGTTTTCAACATGTAGTCAACGGAATCAACACTCTATACCCTTATGAACTTGACTAAGCTACCAGTACGATTGACACAAGTTGACAAAACCTCTGCTTGGCATGATTTAATTGAGCAACAGTATCCAAATACAGATACTTGGGGAAAATTGTTATTAATAATACATGTAATATCATTTATGGGATCTGCAGAAGCTAAATACAACAAAAATAAAACATGGGTGCTAATAGTGGAGGCTAGGCAAAGGGTAAGTGTAAGAAGGAAAATGTATGTGTAAGAGAAGAGAACACAAGAACAGAGATTGACAGATGAAGCTTTTTTCTTGAATAAAAATTTGCAATGAGGTTTTTCTCTTGGATAAAAATTGGAAAATGAGATTAAATTAGTAATCCATGGAAATACATAACAACCTATATAAAACATGCAACCACTTTTCAGGAAATTCACTTGCAACTTAATCTGCATTTTATTCACAATTGTCACCTGAGATTCATCAAGTAGTTTTAGACTTGCATCCAACTCCCGTCTGAGCACAGAAACCTCCTCCAGAACAGCTTCAAGTTTGGCCTCAGTTTCATTCAATTGATTTGATTTGTCTTCAAGTGTACTATGAAGTTCCAACAACTTATTGTTTGCTTTGGATTCCATGTCTGGATGAACTGCTGAGTCACAAGGTACTAGATCATTCAGAGGCATGCTATCAGCAGTGGAACTGTTTGTTAGCAACATGCCCAGTTGTCTGACTATCTTGTCTTTTCTGAATTTATCACCACTTTGCATTTCTTCGCGATGAGGCTCCACCTTGGATGAATCCATCTGTGGGTTTTGTATTCCTGAGGAATCCAACATGTTCTCATCCACCCCATCCAAAGCTTTACCTAAATGTTTAATGAATAGACCAGGTTTTCCATCCAAGGAACTTGAGATGCATGAAACTTCACCCATGGGCTCAGTAGTAGATACAGAAGGCATGTCATCGCTCACAAATTCTTGCTTGTAATTATCTGTCTTCCCAGACAGAAAGGGGAAGTCAGCTGTATCACTTACACTGGATATCTTCTGTCCCTGCACATACAGATTAGATAACTTCTGCTCCAATTCTTGAATACGTTTCTCATACGAGATAGACTCCAGCTGCTTCATCTTAAGCACTGATTGAAAATGTTTGATATATTCATCTTTCAAATGCAAAGCTTCAACTGTCTTCTCTGTGGCATTCTTCAGTATACTATGGATCCTTTCATCATTCAGGGACTCGTACTCAACCACAGGGCATAGAGAACAAATCAAGGCTATTTTAGCAGCAAGCTCTGCTTTTAGTTTTGTATTTTCAACTTCAATTTTGCTAGTTCCAGCAATTTCAAACAACTCACTTCCATCAAGGTGCTCCTCAAAGTCATATCTCTCAATTGAGTCAGTACTAGTATCTACATCCTCAGCTGAGAGACAGCTGTCACTACACACAGCAGATGAACCTTTAAAGCTCCCATGCTTTTCTAGTTTGGACTTTACCCCTGCTAGATACTCTGGAGCATAACGATCCACATCTGATATGTCAATATTAATCAAACCAACATCAAATGGAGCTATATTGACATCACATTGGTTAGGAGAGTCAAACAAGCCCATAGAAGCTAATAATTCTTTAGGTATAAAAGGACTATGAGCTTTTAGAAAATCCTCCCGTCTCCTGATCTCAGCCTCACACTTTGTAGCGAGTCTTTCAGCCAGTTGCCCAGCCACACCCATGTACAGCTTCATGTACGCCTTTCGTCTCACTACTTCCGCAAGGCAAGCTCTGTATGCAGGGCCAACACTGCGGAACAACTTTAAATCTACAAATAAGTCATCCTGGCGAGCCATTGCCTCTTTAAAGACGGGAAATTGTAGCTTCTGATCTTTGATAAGATAAGTAACATAAGTTACGTTCTGCATGTAATTATGGACATATATGTTCATTTCATTCTTTTTTTCCATGGAATAGTCAAGTAGCTTAGAAATAGATCGGTCACAGGCCTGCATCTTAGGCAAGTGATTTTTATCATGAACATCATACATAGGGCCCAAGGCTGAAACTGCATCATGAGGACGAAGTGAAGAGGACAATTGACAAGAGAGACAATCATCCACAAGTTTCTTCACAGTGTTAACATCTTTGCTGCAGAAAACCCCATTAAATTTAACTTATAAGCTATGCCAACAACATTTAGTATAGTTTTAACTTTTAAGTGTCTCATAAGATGAAAGGAACAACATCTAGTATAGTTTTAACTTATAAGTATCTCATATGATGAAAGAATAATGAAGAATATATATTGAATTGCAGCAATCAAAATAAGCAAAACAAGTGATATCTGAAACCAAGCAATATTCCATTTCCATATTCCCTCACTGCTGGTGAACTATCATATTACAAAAGCAACATGCCACTGCACAGTCAGGATACCTCAACCTTTGATGCTTCCACTGAAAAACAAATTATAGCCCAAGAAGTTTTTCAGTAGTTTCTGGGGAGAGTTTGCTCTTGACATTCATTATCAAAGCAGTTTCATACTCTCATTAGGCATATTTGGAAGCTATTCGTATATGAACAGGTTTCTGTGCACAACTACACAAGACAGATATTTTGGCATATAAAGTCTGAACAACCTCTTCCTCATAATCTTATTCAAATTTCCTCTACTATGTCCTAATCAAGGACCTCAGTCATTACTTTTCCACCCTCTAACTAATCTGCGTATTTCCCCTCCCTTAAAATATCCTACTCTGTATTTAGCATCAGTTCCATTTAAGTTTTACTGATCAACAAAACAAATAATAAAAAGAAGAAGAAAAAAATTCATGGTGCTTGAGAAAAAGTAACAAGTCTATGCACATATATGAAAAGAATTTAGGCAATGGAAAATTGATCCTGAATTGTGTTCAGAGTAGCAACCTAAGCTTAAATAGAAAGATTAAACCTTCCAGAAGAAACAGCATAAAAGCATGCAATTCTGTTACTCTCCTGAATGAAAAGTTAACACAAAAAAAGGGGGGAAATAACTTGATAAAATAAACCAGTTCTAACCTCAAAGATTGCATTATAGTCTTCTGTTCAGTTATATATCTCTGATGCTCTCTAATTGTTCTCTCTAAATTCTTCACGGGCAAGAAAGGCCCACTCGACAACAAGTCCTCTACCCTATGCTTAACTTCACCGAAACTCTGCTTAAAATGTGAAACTTTATTCTCAAACTGCTTGTGGGAGCTAATGCAGTTCTCCACCAACTTCCTCACGTTTTCTTCTTTCAGAAGATCGAGCAAGCACTTCCGCTTGACGGTTTGTAAAGCAGGATGAATTTTGATGGACCTCAACTTCTCGACATCCCTCCCAAAATTGGCCACAAGATCCGAATGCACCCGGTGTTGCTGCACATAGCGTTTCATGAATTCCACATAGTTTTGGCTAATCAATCGATAGTACTGATCCAAATTCCCCCTGGCAACCTCCAGCGCCCTCTCCTGAACCATCATCTCTCTCAAAACCCTCTCACACTGCTCATACTTGGCCACGGTACAACCATAAACCGCATTCCCACGATGGTAATGGAACCGGAATTGGCGGTCGTACGAAGGCAAAGCCTTCAAGGCAGGGTCCAATGCATGATCAAGAGGGTGAGGCTCGTGGTGTGAGAATGGTGATGGAGGCTCCAAATTAGTATGAAGTTCAACTCTCTCACGCTGTGGGGGCGCCGAATTGCTCTGAAGCCGCGCTTTGTTGAACACAAACACATCCCGGCCACTGGAGGGAAGCTTGTAAGCCGACAGTAGCTGCTGCGGCTCCAGCTTTATACCCAAACAGAGAACAACCTGATCGCTGAAACCAATCCCAGTTTCGGATTCAATGATCCGCATAACCGCCTCAACAACCGTGCTCTCCTCACACACCAACTCATACGAATGTCCATTCTCAGCAATGTGAACCAAAAGCCTTTGCGCGCAACTCATCGTAACAAATCCCAAACCGATATTCAACTCAACATCAACATCAACATCAAAACCCTAAGAATATGACAATGCAACCTGCTTCGGAAGGTGAGTCGCCACAAGAGAATCAGAATGTCCAAACCAAAGCGTGGAAGCAACGAAACGTGAATCGGTCAAGCCGCGATACGTTTCGCGCATGAATCTGGAATTCAGCGGCACCAGGAATGTGACCAAACCCTTGCAACGAAGACTTCTGATAATCAACGAAACGACTCCGCCGTGATATATTATATTTTTATTTTTTTTATTTACTTTTCAATCTATTGAGTTTTGTTTGCAGTGTATTGTATTGTATTTGGCATCTCCACGAGAGACCCTTCTGCAGGAGGGTATCCTCTGAAAGCAGAAGAGTTCTCTATCTATCTGTCTGTTTCCTGGCTACCAGGGTAGAACAGAATCCGATGAACTCAAAACAGAAAGCGCCCTATCAATTCGTTCTGGCAGTCAATTAACATTAGTTTGCCTTTCAAGATTACTCTTTTAGTTTTAGCATAGTTTAATATTTATCTTTTAGAGTTTAGGGTTAGTTAAATATTTATTATATATAAATAAAATTTATAATAAATTATATATAAATATATAAACATATATAAATATTATATTTGAATATATAAATTTTATTTAAAATTTAAATAAATAAATATTTTTAACATATAGTTATATTTTATAATTATTATAAATAATTTATATTATAATATAATATTTTATTTATTGATAATTTATTTTAAATTATTAAATTTTAATTTATAAATAATTATATTAAATAAAAAAATATTAATTTTTAAGAAAATATATTTTCATTCAAGATGAAAATTCATGATTTAATATATAGGAATCAAATTTTGTATTACTTTAATATAGTTTTAAAAAAATATATAAATCATTTATTTATTTTTATGATGAAATAT
Source organism: Cajanus cajan (assembly GCF_000230855.2). Taxonomy (NCBI): domain Eukaryota; kingdom Viridiplantae; phylum Streptophyta; class Magnoliopsida; order Fabales; family Fabaceae; genus Cajanus; species Cajanus cajan. The sequence goes on from NC_138518.1 coordinate 21,667,026, forward strand.
TGGTTAAGAATATATATTTAATACTTAATTTTTTTTTATAAATATTTATTGTTAATTATAGTAGGATATAATTATTTTTTATTCAAATATGTTTTTAATTTTTATAGAATAAGGAAGTTTTTGATATTGATTTATTTAAAATGTTTTTTTTATTCTTATAAAATCTAGAATAATTATTTTATATTATTATGTAATCAAATTTAATAACTTATTTTTTATTAAAAGATTAAGTCATTGAAATTTTTTTTATAGGTCCTTAACATAAATATTATTTATCTATCTTAAAATCATCACTAAATATTAAAAATAGTGACTTTAAATTCTGAAGAAATAAAAATAAAAATAATATATATATATATATATATATATATATATATTACATTGACTAAAATTAAAATTTACTCATTTATAAGGACCAAAATAATTTTAAAAGGACTAAACAAAATATTTACAAAATTTAAAAGGATGAAAAATAAAGAAAAAACTTATAGAAATTAAAATAAAACTCATTTATTTTATAAAAACTAAAAATATATTTAAGCTTATATTTTTATTTTATGTAATTAAATTTTATTAAAGTAAATTTTGAGTATATAAATTATGTCATTATTAAAATTTATAATAGATAAATATTTTATCATTATAAGTTTATGATAAACTAGTATTTTATTATAAAGTCTGTAAAGTATTGGGATACTTTTTTCCTAAAAAATTTTGTCAAATAGAAAATAATAAAAAAAATATTTGTTGGCCCAAAATAAGGATCAACTTATTATATAAAGTTATTAATATTTGGAGTAATTTTTCTCTCCAAAATTTTTTGTTAAATAGGGAATAACTAGTAGTTTAGCATGTGATGCACAAATTAAATATTTATTATATATAATTATAATATATAATAACATAATATATAAATAAATATTATGTTTTAATATATATTTAAAATTAGAATAAATAGATATTTTTAAACATATAAATTATATTTTATATTTATGATAAATAATTTATATTATATTATAATTTTATTGATAATTTAATTTAAAATATTAAAATTTAGTTCATAAATGATCATGATAAATAAAAATTAAATTAGATAAGAAGTTAAAAAAACTCTCTCATCAAAGAAAAATACGTCCAAGATAAAAGTTTATATTTAATATATAGAAGTTGATAATCTTTTATATTATAACATTTTTTTATTTTATTTATTAACAATTTATTTAAAAAATATTAAAATTTAATTTATAAATAATTATGACGAATAAAAATTAAATTAGATATGAAATTAAAAAAATCTCTAAAAATCCTCCTACCGAAGAAAAACCTCTAAAAGTGGTTTCACACAAGATAGAAAATTGTATTTAATATATAGGAGTTAGTTAAGAAAATTTTTGTTGATTCAAAAATAAGAGTTATTTGATTATATAATGTTGTTAGCATCTAAATTAGTTTTTTTTCAAAAATTTTCATCCAAATAGGAAAAAAATTAAGCAAATTTTCATTTGCTTAAAATAACATGTTTTTTAGAAAATTATTTTTTAAAAGAAACAAATATAATTTGCTTCTTTAAAAACACAGGAAGTGCTTATTTAAAAAATATGTAGTTAATACAAACACACTAAAAACTAAAAAATTATTTATTCTATTAAATTTTATTTTATTATAAAAAGTTGTCAACATTTAGAATAGTTTTTCCCTGTCAAATACAGAATATTTAAGAAAATTTTCATTGACTCAAAATAAAACTTAAAACAAGGGAAACCATTAGGGTTAGCCTAATGGTTGGGTGAGAAGGGATTGAGATAGTTAAAAGTATAAGGACCTATGTTCAATCTTCATTGTGACCATCTTTGTAATCTTTCGTATCTTTAAAAAAAAAAAACTTAAAACAAGGGATATTTTATTATATAAATTTGTTAATATTTTGAGTAGTTTTTTCTCACAAAAAATTTCCTTAAATAGAGAATAATATTATTATATAAAGTTGTTAATATTTGGATAAAATTTTTCCCAATTTTTTTTTGTCAAATAAGGAATAATGAAGAAAATTTTTGTTGGCTAAAACTAAGGATTATCTTATTATATTTTATTGCATAAAGTTGTTAACGTTTGAGTAAATTTTCTTCCAAAATTTTTGTCAAGTAGGGAATAATTAAGAAAATTTTCCTTAAAATAAGGGTTAAATTAGTGGTTATCTTATTATGTAAATTTATTAATATTTGGAGTAGGTTTTCTCTCCAAAATATTCATCAAATAGAGAATATATAACTAAAAAAAAAATTGTTGACTCAAAATAAGAGTTATCTTATTATATAAAGTTGTTAACATTTAGAATAATTTTTGCTCCCAAAAAATAGGAAAAAATTTAAGGAAATTTTAATTTGCTCAATATAAGATGATTTTTAAAAGATTATTTTTTAAAAGAAACAACTATAATTTGTTTATTTAAAATCTTATTGTATAAAGTTGTTAAGATTTTGAGTAATGTTTCTCATTCAAAATTTTGTCAAATAGGGAATAATCTTATTATATAAAGTTGTTAATATTTAGAGTAGTTTTTCCCCGAAAAAGATTGTCATAAGGTATAATTAAGAAAAAATTATTGACTCAAAATAAGAGTTAATATAAGGGTTATCTTATTATATAAAGTATGACACTCTCTACCCCACATACTCATACTCATAAATATTAATGAAGCAAAAGAACCTTGTTTGAATAAAACTTTATTTGAAATAAATAAATAGTTCGTTAAACACATCATCTTCATGTCAATTTCATGTGTACACATCTTCATCTCATTCATGCATACATATCATTATCCTGTCATTCTCATATCATATTCTATCACATATAAAGTTTTTATATCATGCATAAATATTTCATATCACACACATCATGTAGAAACACCTCAAATATCATACAAGAACAATGTTTTAAAAACATAATTTCATACTCATAATTCATCACATACTCATGTCCATGGTTGTTAAACTTAAGTGTTAAATCATAAGCTCATACAAGTTTATGAGCTTATAAACCCAAAATGAGACAACTCGCATGTAGGCTTAGAATCATGTAAACTCGGATGAAATTGGTGAACTTGGCAACAAACTTGTTAAACTCATGAGTTTGGATTTGACTATGATTTTAATTTTTTTATAGAAAAATTTGTTGAACTACCCCAAATTGATTTGTTATTAAAGTCATTTTAACCTGTGACACCCTTTACCCCTCATGCACAAATTAAATATTATATAATAATAATATAAAAAAATACTTCATTTAATAATTGAAAATTATGGGTTAAAGGTACCACACCCACAACTTCAAATAACAAGATTGAAAGTAAAACAATTGCAATGAATAAAAATTATTGCAAAACTATTTTCTTAAGAAAATAAACTAAAGTTCTAATGCATCAATGACAAGAAATAGTCCCTATCTAAAACCCTGATATCATATCCTATCAAAGAAATCCCAACGAAAAAGGCTTACTCATCTTTATTATCACAATTAAATTCAATTGCACAAATACAACAAAATAAAACACCAAAAAAAGGGAGTGAGAAACATCTCACTTCGGCTACTTGTGTAGGAAATGGTCAAGTAGCCACACACATACAATAACATATTATAAAGTATACATGAAATTCATCAACAATTATTCTATCAATAACATTATAGTAATCAAAGCAATAAACATTCAGTCACATTTGATTACATCACATCTCTTTCACATATAAAATTCACAGTTCAAACACAAGGGCATGTTATGTTCATGCAAAGACATGACTCTCCTAAACTATATGCATGTGGCACTAGTAAAATCACTTTATCCTTACCTGAAGATTGAGTAGTCTAAGAGTACAGATGAGTCAAGCCATCAGAACACTCTGCACTAGAAGCATATATAACTAAGGCCTCGTCAAGATAGCTAAGTCGCACAACATCCACCCCATGCACACAATGGGCAAGATTAGGGTTTCCCAAACCAAACTATCCCTAAGGATTGATCTTTAAGCCTTTACATAAGGGGACCTTCCTAATAGCGTATTCCATGTCATACCCATCACAAAAATACATAATGCACATAATGCACATAATGCATGTCACATAGACTTTATGCATGATCATACCAATTACATTCACAATTCTCATATACTTAATTTCACATCACATTATTAACATCCCTACTAGGCAATTCACCCAGACTTTTACATTGCTAAGATATACTTAGTGTGGAGAAAAGATACACATTAGAATGGGAGGTTGAATAATGTTAATTGAAAACTCGTAGTTTTTCAAGTAGTCAAGTAGTAATATTAATAGTTAAGAGTGCTAAAGAGAGAATAAATGAAACATATAGTATTTTTTATGCTAGTTTGTCTCAACCATCAAGACTACATTCAACTCTCAATCCAACTAGGCTAAGTTCCTTTATCTTAAACAAGATATACGTATTATTTCAACAAGCCATTTTTGGCTCAAACCTAAATGTTATTTGAATTGTTTCTTCAAGCAATCTTCCCAAGTGTTTTTTCACATACAACCTGATGAAAACCCAAGGAGAGACTAGATTGATGTAGTCCCTCCTTCAAGCTTCTAAGATGAATCTTTAGCTTCTTAGACTCCTTCAAGCTTCTTCAATGACTTCCTAAGGTGTTAAATCCATGCCAAACACACGGAAGAGATAAGATCTACCTTGGTGACGCCACACTCTTATAGAGTGATAAGTCCTTTCAAATTCTCACCACACTCAAGAGAGTATAAAGGAAAAAGAAGAAGTTTCAAGGATTGAAACAAGCTTTGAGAGAGAGAAAATTAGAGAAAAACTCATCTAACTCAATAAAATGCTCAAAAACTAACTTGGCCAATACAAGGAAAAATCATATATAGGATTTGGTTGACTTATGGTGCAAGCTAGACTAACCATGATCAAGTATAACCATGGTTAGCTATCTTGTACTTGAGCTAACCAATCCTAGTTAAGTATCTAGAAGCTTATGGAATAAGCTAAGCTAATCCTAGTTTAGAAGTAACTTAGGTTATCTTAAGTTAACTTCAATTACCTAACCTAATCATTATAACTAACATACTAATGATTACTTTTAACAATCTTGTTGAGATGTCACTATCAAAGCTATGTGACTTATTTAACAACTTGGATGGCTAAATTGGTTAGGTTTGGATGTCCAAACCTATGGAAAATGGAAAAAAGTTTAGGTTATTCAAACCCAAATAAGTCTATGGCTTTAGCTAGTTACACCTTTCCTAAACTACTAATTACACCCTTAAAGAAAAATTATACAAGGATAAAAATTCCTATACTACTTGACCCAAATACAAGGTAAAAAATAACCTATATAATATATACATTAGAAAACTAAGCAACTAGGAGAACACATACTTTATGCACATGAATCACATCATCCTCTTTAGTAGCTTCCTCTAGCCTTCTAACCATAGACCTTGTCAAAGGTCCTATGATCTTCAAAGATTATCCTCCATCATCCCCTCCTTCTTAAGAAGGATCTAGCCTTAAATCTAGTCCCTCATCATCAGTGTCAATTGCTCTTGCAAAAGGCAAAAGATCAAAAATATTAAATGTAGTGCTAACACCATACTTATAAGGTAAATCAAGCCTATATGCATTATCATTTATTTTTTGGAGAACTTGGAATGGACCATCTCCTCTAGAACTTAGTTTGGACTTCCTTTGAGAAGGAAACCTTTCATTTCTCAAGTGAAGCCAAACCCAATCCCTTTCCTAAAAAATAAGTTTCTCTCTTTTTGTTGTTATAATCAACACATCTTTGAGTTTGTTTTTCAATTTGGACTTTAACCTTCTCATGATATTTTTATAAAAAAAAATCAACCTTGAATACTCTTTCTTTATGCAATAAGGAAGTAGTATTAGGGAATGGAAGTATATCAAGAGGAGTAAGAGGGTTAAAGCCATAAAAAAACTTAAAAGGAGGAAGATTAGTAGTCTTGTGAACTACCTTGTTATAAGCAAACTCTATGTGAGGAAGACGTTCATCCCAAGACTTCTTGTTGCTTTTAATGATTACCCTCAATAAAGTGGAAAATGATCTATTCACTACTTTTGTTTGCCCATCACTCTATGGGTGACAAGTAGTAGAGAAAAGAAGTTTAGTTCCATGTCTTTCCCAAAGAGATCTCCATAAATGGCTTAGGAACTTCACATCCCTATTTGACACTATTATTTTGGGTATGCCATGCAATCTAAAAACTTCTAAGGCTCAAATATTAGAATTTTATGACATAAAGGAATTGTAAGAGAAAGAACTATATTTCAAAACAAATTTTGAAGAGTGTGACCATAAGGCCATGGATGGGTTTTATCCTTATGAGGGGTATTTGTTTAAGGAATGGAAACTTTGTATACCCCAAAGATGCATCAGAAAACTTTTATGAAAAGAGAGCCATGAAGGTGGGTTCATGGGATATTTTGGAATTGATAAAACATTGACAATTTTGAAAGAAAATTTCTTTTGGCCCCATATGAGAAAAAATGTCCAAAGGTTTTGCTTTAGATGTATAGCTTATTTCCAAGTAAAGTCTAAAGTAATGCCTCATGAACTATACCTGTTTCATCTTCCTTTTCTGCAGACATTAGTATGGACTTTATCCTTAGTATCCCTAAACCCAAAGGGTAAAGAATTCCATTTTGGTGATAGTGGATCGTTTTAGAAAAATGACCTATTTTATACCTTACCACAAAATGGATGATGCTAATAACATCTTATGACTTTTCTTTAGAGAGGTTGTTAGGTTGCATATTTTACCTAAGACAATAGTGTATGATAGAGATGTTAAGTTTGAGGCCCTCTTGAAGAAATAGTTTTATTTTTGATGTAGCTTTGTTTAAATTTGCTTCATTTTATATTTTTGGCCTATGTTAAAAGGATATTGTATTGGTTGTTTCATAAGACTTAGGCTTGTATATGTTTTCTTTTTATGATAGTTTATTTTCAAAACTTATCTAGTTTTTTAGTAAACATATCTCAATAATTTTCATTTTGTGTGAAAACATAATGTAATAGATTACCATGCTGTTAAATAAACTACAAATTGTTTTAACATTAAATAAAACTTTTAGAATCATTCAAAAGAATTCAATGTTAAGTGAGATAATAGGTTACCATTTCAGGTAATAGATTACTGAAACTTAGCATCTTCACTATTTTAATCGATTACCATGATTGGTAATAGATTACCATGGTGACTTTTGAGGGAAACAAGCAATTTTGCATCGATTAATCGATTATCCTATGTAGTAATCGATTATCATTGTGAAAATTGAGTTATATGCTTATTAAGAAGCACAACATAATCGATTATCATGTTTGGTAATAGATTACCTTTGTTCTAAAATCAATGTGGTTTCAATTTTTAAGAATATAGTAATAGATTACCTTCACAGGTAATATATTACAACTTTTACAAAATTTTTAAATGCTAAAATCCTCTTTGCACTATAAATATAACTCTTTCAAAAACTTAAAAGAGAGATCAAATATACTCTGAAAAAAAATTTTAGAACAAGAAAATATCACATGCTTTTAAGACAGAATACAATTGCTAAAGATTGATTAAAGAAGATAAGTTCATGAAAAGATTTCAAGAAATTTATGAGCTATCTTTGTTCAAGATCATTCTACACATATTAGGTGTATTCTCTTTGATCTTAAATCTTTGTTTTTACTTGATTGTATTACTCTTTGAGATAGGGTGTCTCATAAGAGTTAAGAGAAATATTGAGACTTGGTTTTTCTTAAGTAGGTTCTTATGGGGTGCAAGAATCTTTGTTTGTTAAATCTTGTGGATTCAAGATTGTGTTTGATTTTCATTTTGATTGTAATATTGTTTTTACCTGGTGTGTGCAAAGAATATTATAGTGGAATGACTTGATTTAGTGGTGTGCTAAGTCAGAAACTAGATGTAGGCCCTTGTATGGCTGAATTAGTATAGATCATTGTGTAATTCTCTCTTAACCTCCATATCTCTTGATATAATTTTGTTTTCATCTTGTGATACTTGTAAAAGGAATTTCAAGAAAACGTTTCTTGACATGTTATCAATTTTTTTTCATATTAAGATCATCATATATGCAATTTGGAAAGATGTCCAAAGGTTCATATTAATCAACAGTGTGGATCATTAGCCTTGATCGTGACTAATCCATTTATACTGAGGTGTTCTCCTAAACCTGAGGTTGTACCTTTTTGGCCTTGTTCTGCCTGTACGGGATATAATCCTTACATCATGTCTTTAGATCAAATGTTCCTAGACTGTTCTAGGACATTTGCATCCCTAATCCTTGAGTATTTATTGTGCATACTCCATGTATCTCTCGCCTAAATGCCATATAGGTCAAAAAGGAATAGAAAGGAAGAGATATATCAGTTTTGCAAAAGGCTATTTAGAAAGTTTTTTCGAAAATAGTCTTTAGAAGAATGGCAAGTCTAGGTTAGTAGATGTTTAAGGCTAATAAGTGAGTACGCTGAAAGTAGGAAAATTGTTTTCCACACTAGCTTAATCTATATTTTTTTAAGTCAAGCAAAGACTTGGGATTATCTTTTTAGTTGGTGCTTTGTGGCAGCCTCCCCGCTACAATAACCTCACTTCCTCTCGATAAATTTTAAGCAAGAATCCCCAACAATGACCCAAGGATTTCTTAATTAGCAAATACGACAAGTTTACTTTACTCGGAGTAACCTGAAGAGAGTAAAGAGAGAGAGAAAGATAGAAAGAGAGTCCCATTTTTTGAGAAATTGGAATATGTGTTGAGGGAGGGGGTTGACCTCCTTAAATAGCCTTAGGAGGTTGGAACGACTGTTCTCCTTTTGGAACAACTATTCTCAACCTAATTTCATGTGTAAATATTAGATTTGGAACGACCATACTCTTCATGGGAACGACCGTTCTCATACAACATAAGTATGCACATTCTTATGAAGAGTTTGCTCGTTCTTATGTCTCTTGGGCTTGGTTCTTTGGTTTTTTGACCCTTGAAATGTCTCTTGGAGGCCTCTTGATCCTTCTTGAAGTATTCCAGAGCATGGTAGTAAGTATCGGACGAATCGTGATTCGTATCGTATGATACAATACGATTCTGTGGTTCCGCGATTCGAATCGCAGGGCATATCATTTTTGATCATGAATCATGTCCGAATCGTGTGTATCGTGTTACGAATCGGAAAATCACGATTCAAGAAGAACTCGCACGATTCTGGAAAGAAGCGGGTCGCGTCCGAAATCGGGTCAGGTCATGCGCGACCCGATTCTGAAAACCCTAAAAAAATGATTTTTTTTAAATAAAAAAAAGCGAAACTGAGACAGAAAGAGCCGATACACATTCCTGTACATGACCCACTTAGTGGGTTTCACTTTTAGTGGTCCATTTGCTTCGTCCAGGTTCTTTGCTTCGTTTGGGTTGTTGTTCATCATGGTCCAAGGGTAAGGGCTTCCCTTCTTATTGTGTGGTCCATTCCTCCACTTGTTCTCTCTTTTTTTCTTTGTTATTCCCTCTACAACTTACTGGTCCCATCTCTTCACTTGGTAGGCCATTAAAAAATGGGTCATTCAAAAAGAGAGCCCGATATCACTTGGAACTATTGTGATAGTATCCCTCCAAACAGACTTCAAGTAAAATGTAAGTTCTGTTTTCATGTTTGTTGGGGTGGTATTTCAAGGATGAAACATCATCTTGCTGGGACAAAGGAAAATGTGATTGCTTGCCCAAGTGTTCCTGATGATGTGAAGGAAATATTTATGAAGCTCTTGGAAACTAAAAATAAACAGAAAGAAGATTGCTTGGATGTAGAGAATGGGACAGTAAAAGGAAAAGAGGGAACATCTAAAATTTTCAAACAAAAGACAATAAATGAAGTTTGTAAAGATAGGGAATTTGTGATTCAAGAAATTTGTAAATGCATTTATGGTAATGCATTACCATTTAATTTGGTAAGGAGTCCTCTTTTTATTCAAATGTTGAAGGTTGTTGGAGAATATGGAAGAGGTTTGAAACCACCAACTTATCATGAGGTGAGGTTTTTTTTTTGAAGAAAGTTGTTGAAAACATCCAAAAAAAGCTTAGAAAAATATAGAAGTGATTGGGAGAAATGGGGATGCACCTTGATGTGTGATGGTTGGACGGATGGGAAAGGAAGATCACTCACTAATTTTCTTGTTAACAGTCCAAGTGGGACTATTTTTTTGAAATCTATTGATACAAGTGATGTGATAAAGGATGGGAAAAAAATGTTTGAATTGTTAGACAACATTGTTGAAGAAATTGGGGAGGAGCATGTAGTCCAAGTTGTGACGGATGGGGCTTCTAATCTTGTGGCAGCTGGACAAATGTTAATGGAGAAGAGAACCAAACTATTTTGGTTCCCATGTGCAGCCCATTGCCTTGATCTAATCCTTGAGGACATTGGAGAGCTTCCGGTATTCTATAATACCATTGCTAATGCAAAGAAGATTACTACCTACATATATAGGCATACATGGGTCCTTAATTTGTATAGACAATATTCCAATGGAAAGGAATTAGCAAGACCAGCTGTGACAAGATTTGCAACTTCTTATCTTACACTAAATTGCATTAAACAACAAAAGAATGCTCTTAGATCAATGTTTGCATCGGAGGAATGGGCTACTAGTCCACATGCTAGTAAAAGTGAGGCTAAGCAAGTCATGAACCTAGTGTTGAGTGATGATAGATTTTGGAGATCAATTACATATTTCCTAAAGTGCATGATTCCACTTGTGAAAGTTTTAAGGCTTGTAGATGGTGATTCAAAGCCAGCCTCACCATACATTTATGAAGCAATGGATAGGGCTAAAGAGAAAATTGCTCAAAACTTTCAAATGCAAGAGTCAAGGTATAAACAAGTGTGGAAGATTATTGACACTAGGTGGAATCTGCAGCTTCATAGGCCTATTCATGCAGCTGCCTATTATCTCAATCCTAGGTAAATTATTTAAAAATAATTGTCATTTTAAGAACTACTATTTTCTTTGTGCCTAGTAGCTAAGTTATTTCTTATTTGGTTAGGTATCATTATGACAAGAACTTCAATCCGGATAGTGAAGTGTTAATTGGTTTATATGAAACCTTTCAAAGAATGGTTCCGGATATAAGGACAAGAGTTATAATAGATCAACAACTTGAAAAGTTTAAGGGAGCTAAGGAGATCTTTGGAATGGACATGGCAATAGCTACTAGAGATAAGAAACAACCGGGTATCCCTTTAATTTTTACTTTATAAATATCATAAAGATAATACATAATAATTAATAATATCTGCATTTGTAAACTAAATACACTTTTTTTTATAGCTCTTTGGTGGGAGAGTTACGGTGGAAGAGGTAAAGAGTTACAAAAGGTGGCTATGAGAATGTTGAGTCTTACATGTAGTGCCACGGGATGTGAGAGAAATTGGAGTACATTTGACCAAGTGCATACTAAGAGAAGAAATCGATTGGAGCAACAAAGATTAAATGCACTTGTATATGTCAAACATAATCTTCAACTTGAGATGAGGAAAAATAGTAGAGAAGAGAATGGAGATACCTATGATCCCATATGTTTGTCAGATATTGAATCCGATGATGAACGGATCACCGAAAAGGAGAATCCTTGTTTGCCTATTGATGCCTCATGGATGGATGTACATGAGTGCTTTGGTGTTGATGAGGGAGCTCCAAAGAAGAAAAGAAAGAGAGGTAATTATTTATATTTAAAAGTTAGTTTAGAACTTGGAAGTTGGAATTAGAACTAGACCTTATTATTTTCTTTTGATTACATAAGTCCAAGAAACTTGAATGCCAAGATTGGTAAGGGAAAATCAATAATAGAAGATGAGGATGAAATTGAAGATAATGAAGAAGAAGAACTTTTGATATTAGAAGATGAAGATGACTTGAGTGATGTAGATCTTGGGGTTGGGGATGATGAATGATCTTGGATAAGGGCACTTTGTATTTATTTTTTGAGGCTGTATGACTGAATTTGTGTGGCAGTAACACCACTTGTTGTTGAGTTTATGCAGCAACAACACTAATATTTTTTTGGGTGGCTATATTGCTGAATTAGAGTAACAAACAGTCCCTGGTAAATGCATATATTTAGCAACAACAATGGTTTTTTTGGAGGCTTTGTTGTTGAACTGTGTAGTCATTTCTTTTGGCTTTGAGACTGTTATTATTTGTATAATTGTATCTTTGTTTGTATTTTGAAGCTTATATATTACTATATATTTATGTATGACTTCATTTTGTCTGTTTCTTTATATTAAAACGTGCTTAGAGTGCTTTTATATGTCTTGTATGCATATATATAAACTACGTTTTTATTGATCATGAATCTTACGATTCACGATACGATTCGATTCACGATTCAAAAAATAAGCTTTTTGATACATTATTTGTATCTCAATTCAACTACCATGTTCCAGAGTCTTCAAGGTCCTTTGAGGGTCACTTCTCTCGCTTTAGATGTAAATAGTATAGGAGTGATGTAACTAGAAAATGTTATTTGGTCTTGTCAGGTTTGAATGACATAAAAACATCCTCCTTTGGACCTATGTGGACATCTATTTGCTTGTGCAAGTGTCATGGATGTCCAAACATGGTGGGAACAAGATGTTTCCTAGGCCATCCAAGGAGCCAATATGTCACATAGCCTTGTCTAGTCACACCAAATACACCATGACACATGGAAATCTCCCATTGGCTCTTCTAGATTTAGGATGGTGACATGAGTCACACTTTCCTTGCCTTGCTACATGGCAAGCTCTCATTGGTCATTTTAGATCTAAGATAGTGACACATGGGAGAATGTTGGTCGAATGTCATTTTTAAACTAGGGTTAGTGTTTTTGAGTTCAAGTTACCTAACTTAGGTTATCGTTATCCTAGGTTAGCTTAACTTACACCACAAGCTATTAAACCCTCTATATAGGTTCTTCATGTAATGTTCAAATAATTTGATGGAAATCTACTCCCCAAGGATTCCTTTGGAAGAGATAAGATCAAGAAGGATGAAGGTTGACCCATAAGAAGCTCACACTTGAAGGACATTATTGGACCTTTAAGAAGGACCACAATTAGGAGGCTAGAGAAGGCTTATATAGAGGAGGTGCTTCTTAGACCTATGCTTTATATAAGCATTGAGTATGATTCATCTTATTGGTCTCTTAGCTTCCATTGTATATACATTGTATAGTACTTGCACATAGTAGTTACTTATATATGTGTATTTTGCCTTTGTATTTGTAAGGCACAATTTTCTTTTCTTATAGGTCATATCTTTAGGATTCTAGGGTATGTTATTTAGAGACTTTTGCTCCATTTGACCTTGTATTAAGGGTCATAGATTTTCTCATTTTTAGTAGTAGAAGTGGGGTGGGGTGACAAATAGTAAAGTATGTAGGTGAAGCTAGTAATTGGGCTTTTGGTGGGCCTAGGAAAAATTTTACATATTAGGCTAGTTTTCCTCCATTTTTTTTCCAAGGAATTGATTTAGCTAGGTCTCACCATAATTTGGTGAACCTAACTAAACCAATTCCAACATTTTTGGATTAGATTAAGTGAAAGAAACAAGCCATGACCGCCTAGCTCCTTCCTTGGTCGAATTGTTCTTTAGCTTCTCCAACACACTTGCTTCTAGCTTAGATTGTTCCAAAAGCTTTAGGTTAGCTTGCTCCCCGAGCTTCTAGCTTAGCTTGCTCCACAAGCTTCTAGCAAGGTAACTAGGGATGGTTAGCTTAAGTGTAAGAAGGCCAAACATGGTTCTACTTGAACCACAATTAGACTAGCTTACACCATAAGCTACCTATTCTCTATATAAGGCTTTTCCTTCACTTTGTAAACACTTTTGGATGCATAATAGAGAAAATTTTGAGTTATTACTTCATATTTCTCTCTCCTAAAAGTCTTCAAACTCTTTGATTTAGATCCAATTCTCTTATCCTCTTCCTAAAGAGTGTGGTGGGATTGAAATGGCTTATCTTCTTCCAAGGAGTGACACCTCTTGAAGAGTGTTCTTCATCTTCCAAGGTGAACCCAAGGGCTTCTACCTCCATTAGAAGCCTCCAAGAAGCTTGAGAAGTGTCAAGAAACCAAAGGTCTAGGGAGAAACTTGAAGGAGACGCCAACACCAAACCAAGTTCTCCAAGAGGTTTCCATCATAATTTTTGATCATTTGTGAGAAATACTACTTGAGTTTTCTCTTCCAAAAGTCTAATTCTCTCTCTCTTGGAGAAATTCTCTCTTTATGAACTTTTGTTAAGGAATTCCTCCTTGTGACAAATTCTTCCTGTCTTAAGTATCTTCTCATTGGAATGGTGCATCCATCCCTATTCCTTCTCCGCCATTGTCGGCCTCTTTGAAGCTTTGAAATCCATGGAAGAAGATAAGGAGCACATTGGAGCTATTTGAAGAGATTCATCCATCATCTCCAAGCTAGTTTTATTAAGGAAAGTGTGACTTAATTTGAATGTCATGTGATTTTCATTTGAATTTGAGTTATCCTATCCATATGTGCAATTTCTATTTGGCTGGCCACTTAGGTGGATCAAATTATTTCAAATGTTAGTCCAAGGCCTAAATATAGGTTGCACCTCCTAAGACCAAGATTACACAAGAAGGAAAAATTATAGTAAAGTCCCTACACTAGTTGGCCCAAAATAAGGAAACTATATACATGTATATGAATGGTATTGAAATTAATTATTTAGTAGCTTATATAGTTCAAGATAAAATAAGGCCCACTAACCTTAACATGGCCTAATCCTTATAGGCTCTTCTAGCTTAGCCCATTCCTCTATATCTCCCTCACCTGAACATGAAGAACAAGTGACACCACCTTCTTCTAAAGAAGTCATCAAAATGCAACAAACTACTTTGAAAAATGAAGACAATAGTCGCTACACTGATCACAACACTCTAACAATCTATTTGTTAACCACATCGATTTGATAGAAAATATCAAAAGTTGCTCAACAAGCTTTATCTAGAAATTAGGTCTGATGTAGATTCATCCATGTACTAGTGATTCTCATTTATTGCTTTGGTCTTAGCTTTTGTTAGTACCCGAAAGGGGAGTAGTATAAAGATTTTATAGTTTTTGGGAAAGTTCTTTTAATTTTTATTTTTCAAAATTTACTTCATCTCAAGTAGAGTATACAAAACTTTTTTTTATGCTTTGATGGCTATAGAGAAGTTCTTTTTTCACTTACGTTCTAATAATTTTTTCTCTAGCTAAAATAGTTATGGAATGATAATACATATGATATGATTAATTATGCTTTAATTAATTGTTTTGATATGTTATGAATGCTTTAATTATACTTTGTTCACTCTAATCGATTTTATATACTTCGATAAAAAAATAGTAATGCTTGAAATGTTGATGCATCTAAAGTAACAAGCATATGTGCTGATTTAAATATCTTGAATTTATTGCCTATTCGTCTCAGAATTGAAATTGACTAAATCTAATAAGTTTAAAAACTTTTTTTTTCAAAAATTTGTTTGTTATCATCATAAAGGGTGAGATTTTTAGATCAAAACATGGTCATGGATCCCTTAGATTATAAATTTTAATGCTAAAACACTTTAATGTTTTTGTTAAAGAAATTCTTTTTGTGAATAACCAATTTTATCCAGACCCACCAAAACAACGAAATGGTCGTTTACTATGAAGCGGAGGAGCTCCCAAAGTATGGAGGCAACACCATATGACAACAAGGAGGCTTGAAGCCCAAATAGGTTGGTTTTAGTAGCCTAGAATGGGCTATTCCAAAACCGGAACAAGCCGTTCCCAAGTCAGAATGGGACATTCTTAAATTGGAACGGGTCGTTCCAAGTTACTAAAAACACCTAAAACCTTAATTGAGAACAGGCCAAAATGGGTCGTTCCAGTGCAAATTCACTATGAGAAACGTTCAAATTGGGAACAACCCATACCGCTTTTAGAACGGGCCGTTCTCTATCTAGAACGGACCGTTCTAGTGCAGTTCACTATGGGAAACGTTCAAATGGGGAACGGGCCGTTCCGCCTTTAGAACGAGGCGTTCCACCTTTAGAACGGGACGTTTCATATTCACATGTAACTCATAACTGAATGATCCAGAACGGGCAGTTCTGAATCTGGAATGGGTCGTTCTGGTAAGGTTTGACGTCTATAAATAGCAGACTCGGGCACTATTTTTGGGGCAAAAAAAATTCGTCGAGAACTCCTTATAGCTCGAAATTTCTCTCTCTTCATCCCTCTTTGTAGTTCTTGAGATCTGTGAGGCATCTGTGTAGCGTGAAAGGTAGCCAAAAAGCACCAAATAGATCCTCGTCTTTCAAGATTCAACGGTATCATATTCTTTTCTTGACTCTATTTTTTTTACTTGTTGAAAATAATTGCATGTACATAGTGAATATGATTTGTTATCTTCAAAGTCATCGTTTAGAAAGTATTTAATATACAACAAATAACAACGTCGATTGAATAACATTTTTATCTTCGACGTTACTTGATTTTAAGGGTTTAATGATTGGCCATTTGCTAACTTAAATTCTTATACAAGTTCCACTTTTTTTTTAAAAAAGAAATAAATAAAAGAGGTTTATTTCACATATAAATTATCCTCTTGTATACAACAATTTATGATGTTAATTGAGTAGCGTTTCTACTTTTAATATCATGTAAATCGTAAAAGCTTATAGGATAGTCATTTGCTATCCTAAGCTTTTATGCACAAGATAAATTAAAAATTATCATTTTATGAAAAAAAATTATTAATAACATTAATTAAATAGCAATTCCATCTTTAATGTTATTGATAGGGTTTATTGATTAGCCATTTGCTAACCCAAATCCCTATGATTTTCTAGTAAAAAATACAAAAGAAGCATTTCTCACATTAAAAAAAAAAATATATATATATATATATATATATATATATATATATATACACACACACATTTATGCGGAGTAAATTAAATATTTATAAATTTATATAATTTTGCGCAATTAATTAAAGGTACTGTGTTTTTACAGGCGTCATAGGGTGCTAATACCTTCCCTACTCATAATTGACTTCCGAACCCAATTTTGATTTTAAAGATTATTTTTAAAGGGTTTTCCAATATTTTTTTCCTTAAAATAAAATATTGGTGGCGGCTCCATTAAAAATGTTTGCGTCATCCCGTCGTGATCCCGGTTATGACACTTTTAGATCAGATAGAAAGAAAATTATAAAAAGATGATTGGTTATGATAACGTCTACTCTCTCAAACAAATCACTTTATTTATTTAAGAAGAATGCATTAAATATATATCATTTATCATGTTTGATAACCAAATCATCTTTGTCTATGTTATTCTTTAACAGATCGCATGAATAAAATCTTCCTTGATACTTGAACTTCAAAAAGGAATAAAGATTTACTTTGCATTAGTGAAAAGAAAAACAAATATCTCAAAGTGTGTGATGTCTCAAATGAAGTCATTTTCAACTAACACACTCAATAGTTCCTCCCATTTTGTACCTTAAAGGTAACAAGTAACCTCATTAATTAGATAATGAGTGAGAATTTGGTAAAATGCATTTAATGATTAAATAAAGAACTTTAAGACTCAAATAGAAAATAGTACAACGATTATAAAAAATATTTCATTCTTTTATTAAATCTCTATACTTAAATTGGTTGTATAATATTTTGAAAGTAAAACAAAATAAGTGATTTCTCGGCTTTAACTTTGTGTTATCGCTCAAAGCCTGGAGAGGCTTTGTTGTAAAGAATACTTGGTTGTTGAAACTTAGAGAGCTTTTGTTGTTCAAAGAATACTTGTGTAGGTTGTTTGAAAGACAAGTCAAAAAATACACAGGTTATTTCAAAAGTGGCTTGTGAAAGAATACTTGTATCTTTGTGAAATATAGTGAAACTTGATCAAGTTAATCAAAAACTATCTAGATGTGGTCTTAGTGGTTAAGATAAACTAATATGAAATACTGTGTTTTTTTTTTTTATCTTAATTAACTCTTCGTTTGCACTTCTAAGGTCTTGATATTACTTCACCATTTTTAAAAATGTGTTCAATTTTTTTTTTATTGAAATTATAGAACCTCCTTCTAATGTCTTTCTTTTCTCCAAAATTACAAATAACAAAAGTTTAATACTCAATTAGCCTCCTTATCATTTAATCATTATAATGACAATTAATTAATCATTCAAAAAATAATAGTACCTTGTTTAAACTACAGAATGAGGCCCAATCATACTACTTTTTTTTTTATAATATTTTCAAACCTAATATTTAGTATTAAATTTGCACCCAAATGAAAATTAAACAATACATATTCCACATGGGTGTTCAAAAAGTGACTCTTAATTACTTATTATATATAGTCCAGCCAAATGATAAGACAACATCTATTGTTACGCTGAAGGACAATCTTATTATAATAGAGTTAAGCTCCTTTAGAAAACTCAATTTCTCCTTTAGCACACCAACCATGGAGTCATCAAACACAGTTGCACAATGCCTGGCCTATGAATCCAAAATTCGTGTAAGCAAAATCTTATGGACGTCAAGCCTACCAAACCATAAAAATTCCAACAACTTAAACGTCGAACATCATCATACACAATTTTCAACTCGTTTACCCATTACCTACCTCACTTTGAAACAATTTTTCAACATTCAACTAAAAAAATTCGACAATGAACGTTGAATCCTAACCAAAATACCAAACAAAAAATGGCTATATAAACTAACATGCAAAAATGAAACAATGACCTAGCATACCAATAGAAAGAAGAAGGGAACAAAACACAATAACAAGACAAATTAAACAACTTACAAAATTTGATGGGTTATGTTGGTCCAACACTTCAAGCGAAAAGCCAAAATAGAAGTTACAACAATGAAGCAAATAGAGGGTTGAATAGATGATGGCCACCACCTCACCACCACCTACAATTGCCAAAAATAATGAAGAGAAAAGAAGAGAAACGAGTGGATAAGGAGAAGATGAAAGAATCGAACGGTTTTAAAAAATGAGTGGGAAGCTTGGGTTGATCGAATGAATCAGGATCCTCTCCTGCGATATACGTACAACATCTCTCCATCAGGATCTCAACCGTCCATTTTCTTATACATCTAACGGTTATAAATAAAAATCCATTTTCGAGTGCAGCAATTTCATTTATGTTTTGGAAAGTCCGCACGTCTTCCTTTTTGGAGCCAAACAAAACAGGAAAACAAATCACACGTTGGGCACGTCTTCCTTTTTGGCGCCAAACAAAATAGAAAAACTGATGTCCACCAGTCTCCCTCTTTCGCTATAGCTTTGTAAATAAAACAGAAAAATAGAGCACACATCTGGGACCAACTCAAAGTACCAAAACAGAAAAACAGAGCACACGTCTGGAACTAACTCAAATTGCTTGGAAAATAACAAAAATTGCTGGAAATTATCTTGAAAGGTAAAAATTTATGTATGTGATTATTTTTAAAATTCTTTCAAGTTTCAATAATTATTTGAGAGTGAGAAGATGGTTGATGATAGAAACGTAATTTTTTTACATTGATAATTTTTAATCTTACATTGTTGATAAAAGAACAATAAAGTCCGTTAATTAATAATTTTTCTATTAATGTTACATTGTTGATGAAAGAAAAATAAATAGGATATTTATGCAAACTAATAAATCTTTAATTGTTTAGAATGATTGTCATATATGTGTCTCTCTGTCTCATAATATGTCCAACACTATTTTTCATTTATAACAATACATGCTTGAAACGTTCGCAAATCCACTTTGAAATGTTAACATCTTGATTAATAATTTTATGTTTGTTTATTATATTATGGCAAATGTAGAATTATTGATTTAAGATGCAAGAAGATTGGAAGCCGAAATTGGATATGATTTTTGATAGCCTTGAGGATGCTTGGAAGTTTTGGGTTGATTATGGCGGGAGAGTTGGATTTGGAGTAAGGAAACAATATACACACACAAAAAAAGATGGCTCAATTTCATGTTGTAGGTTTGTTTGTTGCAAAGAAGGTTTGCAAAAGCCAGACAGACGAGATTATAAAACAATTAATCCAAGACCGGAGACCAGAACAGATTGTAAAGCAAGGCTGGGACTTAAAAACATGTGTGGAAAATTGATAGTGCATGATTTTGAGGAGGAACACAACCATATTTTACATATACAAGAAACAACTCATATGTTGTCATCTCAACGAAAACTTTCAGAAGCTCAAGTCAGCAAATTGATCTAGCAGATGATGCTGGCTTACAACAAAGAAAATCATTTGATTTGATGAGTAAAGAAGTGGGAGGAAGAACTAACTTGGGATATACTCGCCTTGATCAAAAGAACTATCTCCGAAAAAGAAGGCAAAGGAGCTTGGTACACGGGGAAGCTGGTTATCTTTTGCAATACTTTCAAAGAAAGTTGGTTGAAAGTCCACCTTTCTATCATGCCTATCAACTAGATGTCGAAGATCAAATTACTAATGTCTTCTGGGCAGATGCGGGGATGCTAATTGATTATGGATATTTTGGTGACGTGTTTTCTCTTGATTCAACATATTGCACAAATAGTTCGCATAGACCACTAGTAGTGTTCTCAGGATTTAACCACCATCGAAGAGCAGTGATTTTTGGGGCTGCACTATTATATGATGAAACAACAGAGTCATATAAGTGGCTTTTTAAAACATTTCTGGAGGCACACAAACAAAAAAGACCCCAAACAATTTTTATTGATCAAGACCAAGCAATGGAAAAAGCACTAGTTGAGGTTATTCCTGAAACTTACCATGGCTTATGTACATGGCACTTGATGCAGAATGGCATCAAGCACTTAGGCAATTTAATGAAGGGGGAATCACATTTTCTTAGTGACTTTAAGAAATGCATGTATGGCTATGATGATGAAGAACAATTTGAGGAAGGTTGGAGAAACCTCCTTGAAAAGTTTGATGTTAAGGAAAACACTTGGTTGCAAAGAGTGTATTCTGTGAAGGAAAAATGGGCATCTTGTTACTTGAAGAAGGCTTTCACATTGGGAATGCGAAGCACCCAACTTAGTGAAAGTGTGAATGCTGATATTAAAAGTTTTATCAATGTGAATTTGGATCTTATCAAGTTTTTTAATCGTTTTGAGGATGTTGTAGAAGAAAAACGGTATAATGAATTGAAGTGTGAATATGAAGCACGTCAAAAAATTCCAAGACTCAAGAACCCATATTCTGATATCTTGAAACAAGTGTCTGAGCTTTATACTCCTACTATTTTTGAGTTATTCCAACATGAGTATGAGTTGTTTGAAGCATGTTCTGTTAAGAGCATAAATGTAAAAGCATCATTAGTTCATTGTGTTATTGCCATGGTAAAGGATTTGGGAGAATGGAAAGTGTCATTTGATTTGGATAAAAAGATAATTCATTGCTCTTGTTGTAAATTTGAGACATTTGGCATACTTTGTTGTCATTGTCTAAGAGTCTTTATTCATATGGATGTTAAATTAGTGCCTGAGCAATATATCCTGAAGAGGTGGACAAAGTTAGCAAGAAGTGTGTCTTTACCTAATGTTAGTGTTCGTCATGTAGTAGAAGATGCTCAATTGACTTCAACTCAACATCGTAGAGACATTTGTCCCCGTCTTATGAGGATAGTTGATGAAGCATGTAGGAGTCAAGAAACATACACGTTGTTGAGCAAAGTTACTGATTTATTGGACAAGGAAATGTTAGAGTTTCAAAATAAACAAGTAAGTAATACTCAAGTTAATGAGTTCCTTAGTAATGTTATAGAGATTGCAAGAAACAATGATGGTTCAACACAAGTAAAGGGGTTCAAGAAAAAAGAAGGTAGAAAAGGTTCAAAGCGTTTGAAAGGTTGGGTAGAACGCCAACTTAGTAAACGAAAGAAAAAGGGTGACTCAAGTGCTTCACAAGATCAAGATCTTACTAAGGTATTATAAAGTTATGAATTTTACCATGCATTAGCTTACTCAAATACATAAACTCTCTTTTTTTGTATGCAGAATAATGAGAGTAAACAAGGTTCAAAATTTGTGAAGGAGAGGATAGAGTAAAATTTAGAAATGCCTAATATAAGTGCATCCACGTGGCTTAATGATGCATACAAACAACAACAATCTATGGTAAGCTAATAGAAATTTAATTGTGAGGAAACCGAAAAAATATTTAGTGATTAATTGATATTGTCTTTTGTGTAGGAAATCAATGATATTTCAAGTCAAGTTAGTGTTACTAGTTTTACTAGTTTATTGATGGTAAGTTTCAATAATTTGGATGGGATATCACAAACATTTTAATAACTTGCAGATTTGACTGGTTTCATATATGTATTTAAAATATTAACTTGTGTCTTTTAAATTGTAGGCACCACTTGATGGGGATATCACAACTTTGACCAATCCATAGAGATGTAAATTAAAAGCTACAACAACTAGCTACTTGTAATGCTTTTTTACCATTCTGTGATGATATTTATAACCGTTAGATGTATAAGAAAATGGACGGTTATGATCCTGTTTTGAATATCATATCATTATCATGATTAGGTTTGGATGTTTACAGATTATAGTCTCTCATTTGGATACCAAGAATCTTTAACATTTGGTAAAAAATTATTCATTATAGTAATTGTTTCTTTCTAGTGAAAAATCGTGTCACAAACAACAGTAATACAGGCGTAGTAAGTGATCCTGATAGTGATTATTTGATAATAATCTCTGTAACACTTGGATAGATGTACACATGAGGACAACAAGAGACACGAATCATAATAAGGGGAAAGGTAGCAATGCAAATCAACTGACCAAGACTCCAGCACACAATTCAGATCAATAAAAACAAAAGAGTGCAACAACAAACTAACCAAGTTCCTCGTTTAGTCACATTCATATCAAGCTATCAGATTATACAAGAAAGTCCTCTTTCATTTCTTTTTAAATTTCAATTATATGTTTGATTATTTACATTTTACAAGCATGCCCCCAATAAGAAGCTACCTGTCGTAGTGCAAGCTTCAAGAATATACATGGTTATATGATGATCAAAGCCTGCATAACCTTCCAAACTTAACCATTTGCCAATACAGGTGATCAATAGCACCATGTGGTGCTATAACAACCATTTAAGAACACTTGAGTTGAGAAGCATTAAGGTCAGAATAGTGAGATGTTAAATAGTATGCACAAGGTCTTAAGTTCTAATCTTGGTAGACAAAAAATAATAAATTAACAACACTTGATTATACAAGAAAGTCCTCTTTCTTTTCTTTTCCAAATTTCAATTACATGGTAGATCATTTACAAGCATGATCCCCCCCAATAATTACCTATCCCTGTGCATGCTTCAAAGAATAAAAAGAGGGTCCCTTTACATGGTTTATAAGATGATGAAAGCATGCATAGCCTATCCAATTCAACCATTAGACAATACAGGTGATGAATGCATGTTGAACTTGATCCTGATTAGGTGAGACTAAGAACATATATATTTGTCCACAGCATAGGTTACAATCTTGAAAAATAGTATGCACAAGGTCTACGGTGACGAGTTTTTTGGCCAGAACGACGCCACTGCCGCAGTCGCCGCTCCGCCCAGCCCTCGCACGTCCGCCAGGAACGCGGCGGTGTTGCCGAGGTGGCGGAAAATCGCTGGTGACAAGAGCACAGCGGTCTTCTCGCTGTCGACGAGCTTCACCACCTTGGACGTGGACGCGGATCCTGAGCTCGAGAGCGAACTGCGCGATGTTGTCGCGAACGAACATCAAAGAGGAAAAATGAAACAAGAGGATCGAATTTTTATTCACGTGAAAATATTAAAGAGAAAAAATGAAATTTTATTTATAACCGTTAGATGTATAAAAAAATGGACGGTTGAGATCCTGATGGAGAGATGCTGTATGTATATCGCTGGAGAGGATCCTGATTTTGATTGAATACTTCACTAATTTGTTTTGTTTTTCATTTTAAAATTGTTTAAAATAAATTAAAAAATTAGAATTTTTTCATCCAATTAAAATAAAATGAAAAAATGCTAACTGGCTTTTGTCTTCATGCGGATGTCACAGGCATTGACGGATCCACATGTATGAAAGTGGGGGCATTTGCCTCCACTAACGTTTTTTTATATATTTAATTAATATATATATATATATATATATAATATTATTAAGATTTAAATATATTTTTATGCTCTTAATTTTAAAATTGTTGTTTTTAATTTCTATAATTTTTAAAAATCTTATTTTAGTTTCTTAAGTTATCAATAACATATATAAAATGACAAATTAAGATAGTACTATAATTTTAACTGAATTTAATGTAATATTTTTACTAATAAAGACGTCAATAAATAGATTTTAGGTGGCAATATTTGATAGATCTTTTAACAAAATTTGAGTATAAAAACTAAAGCAAGATTTTTTGAAATTACAATGAATAAAAACACCAATTTTCAATTTGAGAGATTAAAAATAAATTTACCTTAAATTTGAAATATTAAAAACATATTTAAGCCCATTATAAATTTATAATAATGTACTCACACTTGCCATATTAAAAACTAAGTGTTCTCACTCTTTTCTATATTTTTATTTTGTTAAAAAAGTCAAAGTTAATATATTAAGTTTTTGAAGTATTTCTTCACAATATATATAATATACTTTGGCTCGTAATGAGAGTCATGTTTGAAAAAAAATAAATATTAAAATAAGTGTTATGTTAACTTTTCAATATAATATTAATTTTTTTCATTTATACCCATCATAATATTTTTTAGAAAGTGAATATTGTATTGCATTGTTTATAGTAAAGAAGATTAATCACAAAATTTCTTTTTCTAGCATATGTAGAACAACTTAAAACCATAATTGTTATGAGATAATGAGACAGAAAGTACTAATTATAATTAAGTCAAGTTGGTAAAAAAATTAAGGAGTGATGATTAACCTAAATTCATATTATACTATTTTTAAAATGAAAAAAATGTCAAAATTTTTATTTGGGATATAGAAAGAAATGAAAGTGTTGAATATGAGAAAATCATTCAATATTTTTAAAATATGAAATCTCATAGAAAATAATTTGATATATATTTATATTTCACAAAAATGTAAATTACACATTTAATACTACAAATTTATGTATAAATATCGTTTCTACTACTTAAAATTTTTAGATCACAGGGTGTTGCATGTAAAGGGACGTCCAAAAGTTGAAACCTATAACAAAATTAATCGATTTTAATTAGCGAAGTTAATTTTTTTTTCTTCACAATATAAGAGATCGATAATAATAATTCCGAACCAAATTAATATTTTACTATTATTAACCATTACAAAACATTTTTGTGTCAAACCACTAGTACTTGTTAATAAATATAGATCCCATTTCATAAAAACCAATCCAACTGCTGCATGCATTACTAGTCACTGATGTGATATTTATCTGTCTTGTGGGCTAACAGAATCCAAATATGAGTTACCAATCCTCCACCTCTCCTTATTTGTTCAGAATGATAATCTATAGAACAATTAGCTGCAGCATAACACAACATCTCCACCCACACACTACACAAGATCTGCCATCTATTCTCCCTTGCCATCAAATTCCTAGTCAGTCTCTGCGCATCTTTTAACATGTGCCATTTTGATGTGACAACAGTCTCTGATTTCCTCTCCGAATTTGAATACTGGGGAACTCTTTCCATTCTCAAAATCCTACATGCTTCTTTTTCATCTTTCACACCCAAATCCTTTAGTTTATCACAAGCGTGTCGAAATACTATCTTGGCAGTGGTGGTGGACAGCATGTGAGGACGCATGGCTAGGAGATACATCATGTAATTGGACAATAATTTGGCCATTTGGATTTTGGGGCTTGAAGCATTATTGCAATGAGTTTGAGTATCTGAATAGTAGCAGATATCTGTGGCAATGTGCCATATTGCAATGCTCTTGTCAAAGTCTCGTTTAACACTCCATTTGAAATCGTTGAGAGAGCCATACCTGCTGAGTGACCATTCCCCTCTTTGGTGGAAGGGCTTTAGTCTTCTGTCTTCGTCGATATCTTTCATTTCTTGCACCACCAAAGCTTTCAATTCTTGGGGAAACTTTATGCGTGTCCTACACTTGTTCTTTTTCAACCCCATGTCAAAGCCCCGGAATTTCAGAATTTTGCCACATGTTAACGGCTTGTCATGGATGCAAAAGCTCAGCAAGTTGAACTGTGGCAATGTGTTTGACCACCTTTTCCAATTCCTTGCACGGGGTCCCAGAATTCTGAGGCATGGAATCATAAGTGGAAGATTTTGGTGCTTGATCATTTGAATTATGGCCCAATCTGAGAAGGGTAACTGTGCAATCTGGTATGCCTCCATAAGAACTGCTCCTCCTAACACCCCAACTATAAAACATGCCTTCCAATCGCGTGAAAAGTCTCGTCTAAATATCACAGAAAATCCACACAACGTTAGAACTAAATTGAAAAAGCTTAGGGCACGAAGAATACAACCTGCTTTGGTGTAGATTATAGGTGCCTTGGTGTAGAGCACATCGTACATGAAGCTCAATTCAGCATCTGTGATCTGGAAGATGTCTTCCGGTGCATACTCATCTATAGATATACGGGGAAGGGATTCATATAGAGGCTGGTAGAGCCAGTTCTCACGATGAGGCTTCAACGAGATAAAGCGGTAATACGCCTTTAAAATCAACTCTATGTTGGGAATATCCTCAGGAAGGAATCTGAATAAAGCAGGCATGTTGGCTTCTTGGTCAATCTCTTGAATCGTAATTATGCCTGAACTTTTACTAAGTGCTGACTTTAGAGCCCAAACAACTTCTCCATGCTTGATTAGTCCTGATGTGAGTAACGGCAAGTAGAGATAAGAGAGTGCTGAATGTGTCCAACTCTTTATGATGATCCAAATCACCACAGCTACTTGGAGAACAAGGGTGAGCAACTGCCTCAGTCCCAATCTGTTATCTTCAATTGAGTATGCAGTTATGGCATCTGGGTTTCCAATTTGCACCAGAAGTAATGGTGCAAACAATGCCTTCAGTTCGCGTATGATGTTGCGTTCGTTTGGATCGCTTCCAGGTATTACCGTTAGCTTGCCTATGATGATTTTTGCAAGGGAAGCAGACAGTAAATAGGTTAACCAAACAGTGAACCTTATCCACATACCTGGGATGTCCTTTCTGCGGCTCCCATACACTGTCAGAATCACTTGGATTGTGAAACTCAACAGCACAAGTATTTCTAGGCCCCAAACATCCCATAGGTCTTGTAGTTCTCCTGGGATGAACGTTATGTGCATGTTTTCTTGTTCGGTTCTATCAATTTGTCAAATGCTAGCTGCAAAACAAGTAGACATACCCACCAGTTATCTTTTCTGCAATTAATCATTTTCAATCCCTTTGACTTAGGGCACAATTGCAGGTATGAGAAAAAAGTAAAATAAAATGAGGCAAAGCCTACACATAATACTAGAGTCTCTTTCAATAAGTTTCTTTGAGAAGCACTTATGCATGAGTTAAAAATAAAATTATGAAAAAATTAATAAGGGTGAATTTTTATTTTCTACAAATTAACTTATGTATAAACTAAATTTGGATTCAAGAGAAACTTATCTCATTTTTTACTCTTATCAAAGTGTTTTTGAAGAAATTTACTTGAACTGATCCCAAGAATACAAACAACAACCTAAACACAACATGCAAGGAGTTAAAATGCACAACCTGTTAAGCTTCCTTACAGGTTGAATTCAATGGGATCAAGAAATAGTTATATATTTCGTTAACCATGAGAAAACGAACACATGGAGGGATGGGATGAACTCACCCAAAGTTTATAACATTATGCCAAAAGGGAATTTTGGAACATGAATTTTATTTAGAATTAACTTTAATTTAGGATGAACTCTTCAACAAACAACTACGCCTTCAGTGTCCAAAGAGACATGAGCAGAAACTACAAACAGGAGGCAGAATTTGATGCTCTGCCGAGTTGTCAGAAACCTTTTCTTAAGCTGGAAGATATGCTTGTGTGTGTAGATAACTTGCATAAACCACCTATGACATTAGTTATACTTTGATGATCCTTAACTTGCCATGTTTTTGTTCATTCATGTGCAGCAATTTTTTATGCTTGCCTTGGTTTTAGGCTAATTAGCGCCTTGCCTGATTAATCTTTCTGGGTTTGTGTGCTTCTACTTCAATTCTTTTTCTTGCTACATATTTCACATGAATCATTTACTTCTGAACACCTTTATTAAAGAAAAATGGGTTGATGGTTGAGGAAAGCATGCTGTCACGAATTGATCATTTGAACCCTCTCCTTTCCATTATTACGCAATGAAACTTTTACAATATTAATGCTACTGTGAATGTGATTGCGTTATTGGTTATGATATATATATTCAAATGGTTATGGTTGTCACATTTTTAAAAAATGAAGATGAGTGTCACTTTATTCTTATAAAAGAGTTAATCACCTATACACTGTCAGTATAAATTTTTTTTACACTGATAATTAATCAGATCTATTAATAGTGACATATCATTTGCTTATTTAATTAAATTAAAATAAAAAAGGTACTATTAACAGATCTGATTAGTTGTCGGTGTAAAATTTTTTTACACTGATAATATATAGGTGATTAACATATATAGGTGATTAACTTTTTATAAAATTCGTGGTGTGGAAATAAGTTATAATTTTTTATTAAAAAAATATGTTGCTACATAATTAAAGTATTGTGGTGAAAGATCCTTAAGAAAAAAAAATATTATTATGTTGGTTAACGATAACAGGGATAGCAAATTAGCATTGACAATTAAGAAACAGATTAGGAAAAACCACAAAAAGTGGAAAATTGTTTGCCTGTTGCATAAGGCATGTCGGTCATTAATTTATTACTCATAGAAATCACTGCTAAATCAGCAGCCACTGGAGTCACGTGATCATGTGATAAACAAGTGTTTATTGAGACTTTACCTTGAAACATTGGCTTTCATTTTCTATTTAAATAATCATTACCTTGGTATGCAAAATTTACAGTTCAGCTTATAAAAAGAAAGTAGTGTATTTTTTCTTTTAAAACAAAAACAAGTGCCTATATTCATTAATATTTTAATAATCCTTCTCAAAATCTAACCAACTATTTTTAATAAGATTTTACTTATTAATTATATTTTTCTCAATCACAAAACTTAAACCTTCTCTATTATATTATTAGTTAGAAAAATAAAAATTAATGATTTTCATTCTCATCACTCATGTTATTATAAATATTTTCAATATTTTTTTTTCTTTTTACATAAAATATGTAACCAACACAATATTTTTTCAACTGTCGACAAAGTTTCCATTTAATCGTGTTAAACTACGTACCGCCTTTGTATTTTAATATGTATTTTAATTGTCTACCCATTTTAATTTATATTTTTTATCTTTATTTTTAAATTTGTTTATTTTAATTTATTTTAAAATACATTACCGATAATTAGAAATAACTTTGAATAAAAATTTAAATTATTCATCATAACTTGACCATATAATGTATATATTTAAAAATAATATTTGTTATAAATTTTAATTATAATAAATTTATTTAATAATGTATATATTATTTATTATAAATTAAATATTTTTTATTATCAAATATAATTATATAAATAAACATCTTTTATGGGTAATATACAAATTAAAATACTACATTCACATTATTTATTATAAATCCATTTTAATTAACTTTATACGACTCTTAAGAGACATATATATATATATATATATATATAATATAATATAATATAATATAATATAATAGGAACAAAAAAATTTCTATTATTATTAAAATTTATGTATTTTGGATAAAAAAAATTGTTATTAATTTAATATTTAAGAGATCATGACCGACTAAGATGAGTTTTACTATAAAATAATGTCTTTTGGTGGATTGAAGAACTTCGAGACAACATACCAAAGATTAATGAATAAGGTGTTAGTAGGTCACTTGTGTAGAAATGTGGAAGCATACATGGATGATATGGTGATAAAGTTGGATATCTATGGCTCTCACCATATTGACCTGTTAGAGTTTTTCAATACTTTGAGTTGCTACCAACTAAAGTTAAACACAGAAAAATGTTTGTTCGGGGTATGTTTTGGAAAATTTTTAGGGTTTATGCTAACACACCAAGGCTTTGAGGCCAACCTAGATAAATATTCAACCATTATCAACATGCAAAGTCCGGGGAATGTGAAGAAGGTGCAAAAGTTAACAGGGTGGATAACATCAGTCTCATTTCTTATCCAGAGTAGGAGATGAAGCTTTTCCCTTCTCTCAATGCTTGAGTATAATGAAAAATTTACGTGGATGGAGGAATGCAAGGAAGCCTTCACCCAACTCAAGTTTTACTACATTGTCGATTTTGGTAATTAAAGTCGTGAGCAAGTTTACCTTTATTATTATACATGTCGGTATCTAACCTATCAATTAGTGTTTTGTTGATTCATGAAATTATAAGTGTTTAATTACCCGTATACTCACTACTAGAAAAATTAAAATTAGAGAGGGAACAAATCCGTCACTAAACTTTATAAAATCTGTCACAAATAAATTAGTGACGGAATTTGTGACGGAACTGATTCCGTCACAAAAATTGGCGTCACAAAATATTTAGTGACGGATAATTTCAATCCGTCACAATTAGTGACGGAATTAAGGCATCACAAATAATATATTTTCCGTCACTAATTTCTAACAAATAAATGTTTATAAATTAATAAAAATCCTTCGCTATTTGTGACGGCCTCTAACTCCGTCGCAATTTGTGAGGGATTAAATCCCTCGCAATTTGTGAGGCACTATCTCCGTCACAAATTTGTGAGGGATTGAGAGGTATGTGTGTTCGTCACAAATTGTGATGATGAATAAAATCCATCACAAATTGTGATGAATAGAACTCCTCACAAATTGTGATGAATAGAATCTATCACAATTTGCAATGAATAAAATCCGTCACAAAATGTGATGACTAGAATTCGTCACAAACTGTGATGACTAAAATCCGTCACAAACTGGGATGAATAAAATCTGTCACTGTAGACACCCAATTTCGTTCGGGGGCATACAAACAAGGACATGGACCTCTGTTATGAAGGGAAGGAGCTCTCGAAGCATGCCAACAAGAAGACAGGACCTTAAAGGGCCCAAAAACACAAGTTGAGTTTTTTATTGGCCCGGAACGGACCGTTCCAAGTCTTTTAAAGGGGCCAAAAAACCCAAATTGGAACGGGCCGTTCCAAAATCGGAATGGACCGTTCCAAACTCATCCAAAAAGGGTTAAAAGGTTAACTGGAACGGGGCTGGAACGGGCCGTTCCTAAATCTGGAACGGGCCATTCCAAGGCCGTTCCAGACCAAATCATGTGGGCTTAATTTGGCCCCCAGAACGGCCCGTTCTGAGATCAGAACGGGACGTTCTGGTTCCCCGGAACGGGCCGTTCCAGTTTCAGAACGGGCCGTTCCAGGGTCCAAATTAACCCACAACGGCCATATCCAGAACGGCCGTTCCGATTTTGGAACGGGCCGTTCTGGACCCCCTTCCTGAAGTCTATAAATAGACAGCTGGGGCTCATTTCTCCAGACTCCAAAAATTTGGTTCAGACTCCCTAGAGCACGAAATTTCTCTCTTTTTCTCTCTCCCCCTCTCTTTTGTATTTCTTGAGATTTTTTTGAGACATTGTAGTGTGAAGGGTTGCCAAAAAGCTCCCAAATCTCCATCTTTGAAGATTAATAGAGCTCGTTCAAGAGGTATTTCAGCTAATTTTCTTCTCTCTCTTTTATTTCTTATTTTTAATAAATATTATTTATAATAAAAATAATCATGTAGACATTTTAGAATTAATTGTATAATTTAAATTTCAAGCATGTAAATAATTATTAATAAAGGGGATTAAATATTTTATTTATTAATTCTTATTACGTTATCTTCATCATAAGGTACCAATTTAGGGCGTTGTAGGGGTGCTTAATACCTTCCCTACACGTAACCGACCCCCGAACTCAATTCTGGTTATCAAGACCATTATTGGACTTTTAAAAACCTTTTCTTTTTCCAATGTTTTGAGTAAAACATTGGTGGCGACTCCATAGAACTTATTTTCAAAACCATTAATTAAGGAT
This sequence comes from Cajanus cajan, assembly GCF_000230855.2. Lineage (NCBI taxonomy): Eukaryota > Viridiplantae > Streptophyta > Magnoliopsida > Fabales > Fabaceae > Cajanus > Cajanus cajan. The sequence continues at coordinate 21,699,303 of NC_138518.1, forward strand.
TAGTCTGGTGTCCGGGCATTCCTTAATTGATGAGATCTTTAAAAGGATGTCTAAACCATACGTCACAAGATCAGAAATTTTCGGGTTGCGACAGATGGCGACTCCACTGGGGACGTTTAAAGAGGGTTAGGCCCATTTAATTGATGAAGTTAATAAAATAAAAAATAATAACTTAAATATTTTTCCCCTTTACTTTGTTTGTTTTATTTGTTTGGCTTTAATATCTGTTTGCCTGTTTAAATTCTGCATCTTTTTGAATAAAAAATTGTACACAAACCTTTGCACACAACAGTTCCCCCTACACCCGGGGGCATGAGGGTATTAAACATAGGGAGTGGTTGATGTACGACCGGCCCAAGTTTGGCCTTGGAGCCTGCGAGCCTTGTCGGAAATCACACTCAAGGTGATAACCGGTTACTCTAGCCTGAAATACTGCGACAAACCTTAGAGTTTGCCAGGTGACGGTGACAGAGATACTGGGTCCCTATAATGGGGAAACCTTGGGGGCCTTGAAACCAGTGAGATTAGAACCGTCCTATACAATACACTTTTCTTGCAGGGACCACAGACCAAGGATTTAAACGTGACTGTTCGCGGGTGTACATTTGTTTGAGCATATGCGTGTTGCATTTGTTTGTGTTTATTTATTTCAAATAGATAAGAATTACAAACAAGTAGATATTAATGAAAAAAAATATGATAAAAATTTTAATTCCCTTATGTATACCCTAACTCTAAAGCATCATATAGGGTAGTTTATTTCAAAAAAAAAAAAAATATATATATATATAACAAAAAAAATCATGCATCATAACTCTTAGTTAAAAAACATGATAAAATTTAGGCAAAAATAAATATCATGCATCTCCTAGGATAGTACATTAGCATACATTCATTAAAAATGGAAGACTCGTGTAATAGTATGCAAAGAATGTTCTCTAAACAAAAATCAATGAGAATGATATCCGTTGAATTTCTCATATGTCTTTGCATCCTATTTTACGTTTCATATAGATAACACGTCTTCCTTGTAAATAATAAATACGAATAAAAAGGGAAATCTAATTTGTGCGTGTTAGCCGGATAATGGAAATTACTGTAATCAAATGCGAACCTGATACATCAAATCGGGAAATACTTATCAGTAATTAGGGGCATCACACGCCCAAATCGACGATTCAAACAGCGAGACTTTCCCATGACGAAATGACAATTGTCGGGATAGGAGGAATGCTCAAGAATGGACGAATCCTTGCTTCTAGGGAATCACAAGACAAAATCCAATTGAGAAATAAAGACATTGCAGGGCGAAAACCCACTAGGATGAAAACCCGTAAAGGGCGTCTTAGGCAAAAATTACGGTAAAGAAAAAAAAATCAAAATCCCGATAGGATACGTCCTATGCAAAAGTTAGGGATACATAAAAAATAGTAATGCCTGCTTGAGTTGAAAAAACCGAAAGGAGGCTTGAGTATTCCCTTTAGAAAGTAAGAATTCATAAAAGTATCACTCCGAAGTCGAAACACCCACATTCAAGCAAGTGGGAATGCATTCATAATGTAGTTCAACCAATCGTCAACCATGCCTCTCTAGGGGGCAACCTCGGTTAATCTCTCTGTGTATGAATCACGAACTCGGGGCATGCCTAGACCAAATCATGTGGGCTTAATTTGGCCTCCAGAACGGGCCATTCTGAAATCAAAACGGGCCGTTCTGGTTCCCCGGAACGGGCCATTCCGGTTTCAGAACGGGCCGTTCCAGGGTCGAAATTAACCCACAACGGCCATATCCAGAACGGCCGTTCCGATTTTGGAACGGGCCATTCTGGACCCCCTTCCTGAAGTCTATAAATAGACAGCTGGGGCTCATTTCTCCAGACTCTAGAAATTTGGTTCAGACTCCCTAGAGCACGAAATTTCTCTCTTTTTCTCTCTCCCCCTCTCTTTTGTATTTCTTGAGATTTTTGTGAGGCATTGTAGTGTGAAGGGTTGCCAAAAAGCACCCAAATCTCCATCTTTGAAGATTAATAGAGCTCGTTCAAGAGGTATTTCAGCTAATTTTCTTCTCTCTCTTTTATTTCTTATTTTTAATAAATATTATTTATAATAAAAATAATCATGTAGACATTTTAGAATTAATTGTATAATTTAAATTTCAAGCATGTAAATAATTATTAATAAAGGGGATTCAATATTTTATTTATTAATTCTTATTACGTTATCTTCATCATAGGGTACCAATTTAGGGCGTTGTAGGGGTGCTTAATACCTTCCCTACACGTAACCGACCCCCGAACCCAATTCTGGTTATCAAGACCATTATTGGACTTTTAAAAACCTTTTCTTTTTCCAATGTTTTGAGTAAAACATTGGCGACGACTCCATAGAACTTATTTTCAAAACCATTAATTAAGGATTAGTCTGGTGTCCGGGCATTCCTTAATTGATGAGATCTTTAAAAGGATGTCTAAACCATACGTCGCAAGATCGGAAATTTTCGGGTTGCGACAGTCACAAATTGTGATGACTAGAATCCCTCACAATTTGCGATGAATAAAATCCGTCACAAACTGCGAAATCCGTCACAAACTACTATGATGAATGAAATCCATCAGTGATCCATCAGTGATAAATAAAATCCGTCACAAATTGCGAATTATTGATCTTATAAAGAATTTTTTTCATAAATTTGTGAAGAATATATTTTTCTCCTGTAATTGTGATATAATTTTTTAATTATGAATATAATAAATAATTTATTAATTAATCGAAAAAGTTGAATTTATTGTCTATTTGTTTAAAAAATTAACAAAGTAAATAATTAGGAAAAATTTCTCAATTCTATAAAAGTATGTAACTAAACACGAATATAAGAAAGTCAAGCACACCATATATACAAATAACACCAAATATAACAAAGTTTATGACTTTAGTTGATCCCTAATGTATGATAAGTACTATAGTAAAACTTAAACATAACAAATTATAAGTTTAAAGCATAGTAAACATAATAGTAAAAGATAATGCATCCCTAAACATCTATATCATGATCATCATCTAACTCATTATCATCAGATTGTACAGTGTCAGCATCATGTGTAGGAGGAGGTTGGGGAAGACGAGAAGATTGAGAAAACATCTCCATAAATTGCTTCAGTTGCTCACGAACCAACCGAGACTCTTCTTGTGAAGCACGAATCAAATCTGCATGGCTTTGCAATTGTTCTTTCAATGTTTTGTTTTCTTCAGACAAATTTGAAACAAAATTTTTCATTTGTTCATACTCAGGATTTGAGATACCATCTAAGAATGTAGAAGAAGAAGGTTTATACTTCCCAGCCTCTGAACCTAAACCAAATATTCTTCCTTTATTGTTCACACCACCAACAACATCATAGAAAATACTATTTTCAGATTGCACACTAGAGGCAGCATGATCTCCCGATAATTGTTGTGACTCTCTTTCAGATAACTGTCTTTCATACTCATTCTATAAAAAGAAAAGTAAGAAACAAAAGTATATAAACATTAATGACAATAGAAGATCTCATGAATGTCATGAATGATGCAAAGAATCATGCAAGAAGAACACACAAAAATACTTAGTAAAAAGTCTAAGATGTAACTTATGAGCAACACATCACTAGATAAGTATGAATTCTAATGAAATTAGTAACTTGTAAACCTAGATGCAACACCACATACACATGAATCTCATTGAATTTAGCAATTAGTAAACTAAGATGTAGAGATGGTGGCACTTCACATTACATGAAACTAAAATTGAGCACAACTAGTAAGGTGAAATGATTCTATGTTCACATAATTCAGTAAAAAATTCAAATCATATAAAAAAATTACATACTATAAATGGTATGGCTTGCAATTTTGAGACCATTAACTGTAACCTATCTTAATATGTCAAGTCGACAGTGAAGGACGGAACATGACAACTTTCACAGTACCATAACCATATTGTTGAAACATAACCATTGTTGTGTCTCTAATATAACCATTATATGTCAAGTCTTGCAAACATAATCATTGTTATCTCTCTAACAGAATCAATCAACTTCTTCATAATTCATAATTCAATATTGGTTCACCATGATTTGTCCAATGATAATAGTTAGCCATGAATCCTTTCTTGCAAAGATGCACCCTTACTAAGTTAGGTGTTTCATATCTCCTACACTTACATTTCTTACAAGGGCACCTAATCTTCCCTTGTCCAATATCATCTTCATCGTGTTCCAAAGCAAAATTCACAAATTCATTAATTCCGACAATAAATTCTTCTGTGATACCTCTATGACAATCCACTCTATTATCCATCCACCTTCTATTTTCAGGAATATTCATTTCTGATGCATATAATAAGACAAAATTAATTATTATAACAATTTTAATTTATTTTCTCCTGTTACACTCCTATGAGCATTAAATGAATTTTGTGTGTATATATATATATATATATATATATATATATAGAGAGAGAGAGAGAGAGAGAGAGAGAGAGAGGAAAGAGAGACAATGAGGGGTTCACTTCAAGAATAACACTTAGTGGAGTTACTCCACTTAATAATAACCCATACACTATATTAAATTTCAATGATTTAATATCGATAAATAGCGAGAGTTCAGTTCAATGCTTATACTAACCATTATTATAAAGAAACAGGAAACAGATGAGATATTTGTTAATCAAAAATGATATTATTAAAATAGAAAAGACTTAGATTCATTTTACATTTTTATTTCATGATACTTGAATAAAAATAACTATAAACTACAAAAAGTATTTGAATCAGACCTAGCACTTAAATACAACAAAAGTATTATAAGAAAAAGGCATTACAAGTAAAATATAAATGTTAAAAAAACATAGAATCAGAGAAAATGGTCACCTTCCAACTCGATGCCCTAGACGTGTTGTGAAGTTATTCAATACAAGCTCAGGTTTGTGACTTGTTGGAGTCCCATGATTCTGCAATGGGCAAAAAATGCATGCAATAAAAATTAAATATTTTTTTTACGTGCTTAATCTCAAGACAGTCACATAAATAAAATCAACTACCAATAGATTTCATGTGATATTGGTAACACATGTTGCAAGACCTTTTGGAACCTTTAAAATAAAAAACAAAAGGTAGGATTTTGGTTGTATATTCTTTAATCCACGAACCATAATTGAAGTGGGAAAACATACTTATTATGATTTCAAAATATACAAAAAAGAAATTTATTATTGATCCATAAATACCATTTTATGCCACCGAAAATTGAGACTAACAAGTTCTTGATCTGAAGAAATGTAGTGTACTTGGAAAAGGAAAAGTATTTGATAGGCAAGAAAGTCAACCACAACCAGAACCACAGAGGGCGAGTTTGATACATGATTAACCTTTTGAATAAATAAATGGAGGAATAGTGAGTTTGATAAAGTGGAATGAAAAGTGAGCCTGTTAAAGAGGGTGTGAGCACCGCCACAAGCAATGGCTTTAAGGGTATGGTTGCGGAAGGCAGGGCCAACGGTAGGTTTCCATTGCGAATCCAAGTTTTCGAGACCCAATCTGCCGTAATCACCGTTTCCCCAGAGCGCGGCGAAGTGCGGTGGGGGAGTCTGGAAAAGCTTCCCAACCTCAACCCTAAACCCCAAATTCAAGCCAACCTCCTTCACCTTCGTCTCGACGGCAAAAACGAAGCGCGGAGACGAGCTGCGCGAAGTAGCAGCGCGCGAGGGACTTCGGGAGGCGACTGCGGCGGGAGATCTTGGAGAAGAGCTCGCCGCTGTCGGCGAAGTCCACGATGTTAGGGTGGTGCTGGAGGCGGCGCTTGGCGTCAATCTCGCGCACGATGCAGGGCTCCATGGCTTTTACCACGACCGTGGCACCATCGAGCAGCGAGTGCGCCTGGTAGACCTTAGCGAAGTGAGCGCTTTAGGTTTGAGAGCATTTTAGGTTTGAGAGTGAGCGCGCATCTATTGAGTGGTCGCGGGGGCGGGGAAGAATTTAGTCACCCCTTCTACATCGGTCAACACAAAACCTGATGTAGAATAGCTCATTATTTTCATTTCTACATCGGTCACTCATATAACCGATGTAGAATTGTTAATATTTACATCGTTTTTTAGAATAACTGATGTAAATATTCTTATTTATTCAAGTTATTTACGAAATTGCCACCGCATATTTTTTTTACATCATTTTGTAGGGAACCGATGTAAATATGGTGACGTGGAATAGTGTTTTTCTAGTAGTGGAATCTCAATAATCTCCCCCTTTTTGATGATGACAAACCATATAAACCACTATGTTTTGCAAACCAGCATTCCACATTATTCAGATATGAGTAGCTTATCATGCCTTGTTCATATTTAAACCTGCAAAAAAAACTCAAACCTTTCTCCCCCTTTGGACAACATAAAAAACAAATAGGTATATATATATATATATATGTTCAGACATAGAGAAATAAATTTTGCAGATTGCACATGTATAAATCCATGCACAAGAGTCACTTGCCCAAGATCAATGCCACAAGACTAAATTGATAATAAGAAATCAGTCAAGCATCTTTATCATAGGCATTGTTCCAATCAATCCAAATTAATACCAGAATTTGTATTAGAGAATTTGATACCACATTAACACAATTGTTTCTTCATTATATCAGCCACATTCTTATAAGAATAATTTCTAATGCACCAGCAAACATTAAGAAATATGCATTAACTCAATCAAAAATACATACCAATGCTCAAGTCACAATATGGTAATGTCAAAATTCAAATCAATGTAACCATGATAAATTCATACCAAACACAATATAACAACACAATTAAATTCAAATTGCACCAGAATTAAAATTGTTCAAACCAAAACAGCCAAAATAAATCCAAATTCAAATGTTCAGAAATTAAAATCACTACAACCAAATTGAAAATTTGACCAAGAAATTTTAAAACTAAAACTAGAACTTCTAAAACTCCTAAACACACCACTCTGAATCCTCTTGCATTCCAAGCTGAGCCTTAATCCTTGCAATCTCATGATCAAGGTTATCAAACCGATCAAGAATGCCAGAATAATATGACTCATGCTTCCTTGACATTTCCATGATAGCATCAAGCTTATTGATCATAATCTGTTCAAATGGAGAAAATGCTTTAGGTTTCGATTCTTGCTCTTTCACTGGTTAATGCTCCACTTGTGGTGGCAGTTCCTCATCATGAGATGGGACTCCATCTTCGTCCGTCGTCGGTTCTGGTGTTGGAGGAACATCACCTTTTAACACCCATTTATCTTTTTGTTTTAACATCCCCATATGATGCAAAGAAGATTTTTCAATCTTATTTGAGGCATGGATGTCGCCACCCGCCGAAACGGACCTTGGCATTCGCGACGATGGTCGGACTCGTTTTAATAGTTTTGGAAAATGATGGATTGTTAGAACGACTTATTCTCAAACTGAGACCTTATCGAACTAACAATTTTATTAAATGATTCACCAATCCATGTTAATCCCAAGCGGGACCCTCCATGGATTAGTGGTTTTCACAAAAAGAAGGGTTCTTGGAGTCGCCACCAATGTTTTACTCAAAACATTGGAAAAAGGGATAAGGCAATTGATTTTCGCAAATCAACCTTGGCCATTACAACCAGAGTTGGGTAAGGGAGTCGGTTACGTGCGGGGAAGGTGTTAGCACCCCACAACGCCCCTTTCGGGTTCCCTATGACGGATTATTTATTAAATAATAGCGTAAAATTACTAAATTACCCCTATTTATTATAAGCGATTATATATTAAATATCTACATGATGAATAAATTAAACATGCGATGCAACAATCAGAAAGCAGTAAAAGGAAGGATTTTGAAGAAGAAACCTTTGAAGCGTGCTTTTATATATATTCAAATGTTAGGAGGCTTTTTGGCGCTCCCTCCCACTACACGCTCGCTCGCTCCTTCCCTAAAAATTAATCTTTACTATGGAAATCAAAAAGATTTCCCTTCGACTAGTTCGAATTCTCAAGCTAAATGCTCAGAACTCAAGAACTTCGTCGGATCGGCTCTCGGAGAGAATTCTAGGGCAGAACACTGCTCAAAAACCCCAGAATACTCAGCAAGAGGGTCCAGAAGTCTGGAAAAAGTGTGGAATGACGTCCAAATGACGTCCTATTTATAGGGATGAGGCGCAGTACGGCCCCTGGGTTCAATACGGCCCGTATTGAGTTTTTGTACTTCAATACGGCCGTATTGAATTCAGTACGGCCGTATTGAAATACAGAAACTTCAATACGGCCGTATTGGTTTCAGTACGGCCGTATTGTAGTACAAAATGTGCAGTACGGCCGTACTGAACTCCAAGGAGGCCGTATTGAGCTCCAAACCTCCCACTTTCTTATTTTTGGCTACTCTAAGACCTCTAAACCTACAGATAGTCATCCTATGGTCTTCTGGGAGTCCTTCTGGCTGACTTTCCTTTGATCTTTGAGAGTCTTCGAGTCTTATTTCCGACCCGGACAATTTTAGGGGTCTACAGCTGCCCCCCCTTTACTTAGTCAAACGGTTTTTTGGTGTACCGGTTGACAAGTAAAGGAGTTGACCCAACTGTCCGGGGAATAGGCCATCCTTCTGACTTGTAGTGTCTTCCGGTGGAAAATTGTTGAGTAGCCTCTCCAGGTTGAGTATTAGTCATCGCCTCTCCAGGCTAGCGTGAGTCTTGCCCTCTCCAGGGTGAGTATTAGTCGTCGCCTCTCCAGGCTAGTGTGAGTCTTGCCCTCTCCAGGGTGAGTATTAGTCGTCGCCTCTCCAGGCTAGCGTGAGTCTTGCCCTCTCCAGGGTGAGTATTAGTCGTCGCCTCTCCAGGCTAGCGTGAGTCTTGCCCTCTCCAGGGTGAGTATTAGTCGTCGCCTCTCCAGGCTAGCGTGAGTCTTGCCCTCTCCAGGGTGAGTATTAGTCGTCGCCTCTCCAGGCTAGCGTGAGTCTTGCCTTCTCCAGGGTGAGTATTAGTCGTCGCCTCTCCAGGCTAGCGTGAGTCTTGCCCTCTCCAGGGTGAGTATTAGTCGTCGCCTCTCCAGGCTAGCGTGAGTCTTGCCCTCTCCAGGGTGAGTATTAGTCGTCGCCTCTCCAGGCTAGCGTGAGTCTTGCCCTCTCCAGGGTGAGTATTAGTCGTCGCCTCTCCAGGCTAGCGATGATTTTGTCTCCACAGTCCACGATGCTGCTTCGACGATTGTTTTTGATTTTTGTGCCACTGAGGGCTGGATAACGCAGGGATCCGTCTAGGGGATGTGCAGTTACTCATAGGTTCTTGTGTCCCAACTTTCCATTGCGTAGTTGGTACCCATTGAGGAATTTCTGTTTCCTTGGGGTGTAGACACGAAGATGCTCTTTTTGAGGTGAGCGATGCCTTATGATTGGCTGACGTCCTTTCGACGTTGGTGGAGTATCCCGGTTATCCTTATTCGGGTGACTCTTTTTGATTTTCTGATTTTGTTGCCTCTGTGTAGGCTGTTATCCGCTGGGGGATTTTGTCGTTTTGTTGTGATTAGCCTCTTCTGTTAGGCAGATCATCTTGACGCTTGATGTTTGGCTCGATGCCGAATTCCGCTTGGGGAATGATTATTGATCTTTTTTTTGATTTTTCTCTTTTTGAAGGGGTGCCTCTGAGTAGGCGAGTGGGGATTTAAAGTTTATATATCCCAGAGTATTATTTAGAAAGCCTCTTCAGGCTTAGCTTCACTCGTCGCTCGAGTTGGAAAGCTATCTTCCACTGAGGAAGTCTGAGTCCTTTGACTTAGATATTCTGTTTGGATGATCAAGCCTCCCTTGGGGAATCTTGCTGATCTTGCTTTGATAGCTTTCACTGGGGAATTTGGCCCGTGAGTGGAAGCTGAGATATCTCTGGGGAGTATTATTTCGGCGAGCCTCTCCAGGCTCAATTATTCTGAGAGAGTATTATTTCGGCGAGCCTCTCCAGGCTCAATTATTCTAAGAGGGAGTATTGTTTCGGCAAGCCTCTCCAGGCTCAATTATTCTGAGAGAGTATTATTTCAGCAAGCCTCTCCAGGCTCAATTATTCTGAGAGAGTATTATTTCGGCAAGCCTCTCCAGGCTCAATTATTCTGAGAGAGTATTATTTCGGTAAGCCTCTCTAGGCTCAGTTATTCTGTACAATTGGGGAGTATTATTTCGGCAAGCCTCTCCAGGCTCAATTATTCTGAGAGAGTATTATTTCAGCAAGCCTCTCCAGGCTCAATTATTCTGAGAGAGTATTATTTCGGCAAGCCTCTCCAGGCTCAATTATTCTGTACGAGTATTATTTCGGCAAGCCTCTCCAGGCTCAATTATTCTGTACGAGTATTATTTCGGCAAGCCTCTCCAGGCTCAGTTATTCTGTATGATGTGGGATCTTTGCCTTTTTTGTCGAATTTTGACTTTTTCTGTATTTTTGCCTTTTTTGTCGTTTTTTGGCTTTTTCTGTACAGATTGCCTTTTCGTCGATTTTTCTGCTGTCATACACAAGCAATTTTTCCTATTTTTTCTATTTTATGCGATTGCCTCATGATGAGGTCTTTGAAAATTTCTTTATGGCCAATACGGCCGTATCCATTTCAGTACGCCCGTATTGAGTTGAAAATTTGTTCGTAACCCTAATTTCAGTGCGGGTGTACTGAACATGGTACGGGCGCATTGTTTTTTCTGAAGTTTATTTTTTGTTTTTTTGTTTTTTGTTTTTTTTGTTTGTTTTTTCAATAAACAGAGAATAAGTGATCTTCCAGTACACCTATCATCTGTATGCATGTATGCGGTATGATGCACCTAATTCTATTTGATTTATTTTTTCAAAAGAATTAACCGATGCGTTTCTTTGTTTGGATCTTGCCATTCCTCTAGACGGGCTGTGCGTTGCCGATTTCTGTAACCGAGGAATGATGCGTGTTATATTGAGATGGGTGTCATCAACCCAGTGATCCTCCCCTTCCTTTAGAAGACGTGTCAACCCTCCTATTGACCACTATATCTCCATGTTTCCACTAGATTATCCTAAAATCGTTTGGGACAAGAGAGAAAAGAAAGGAAAGATATTTTTGTTCTGAAGTTTGTGTTTTAGAGGGGATTTATTTTTCAAAAATGGTTTTTGTAAGAATGGTTGGCCAAGGTAGGCTTATGTGTTTAGGCTTGTTTGATTAAACACTTATGAAGTTAATAAAATCTTGTTTATTGACGTTTTTGACAACTTAGATAGCTTCCCTTGAACCTTTTTGAATTCGGCTCATGGTACCATCATGGGTTTCTTTTGTTTTTTTGATTGTCCTTATTTTTGCCTAAAACACCCTTTTGTGGCGTTTTAGCGGACTTTTGTTTTTGTTCGTTTTTGCAACCCTAACTTTTGCCTAGGTCACCCTTTCGTGGGATTCCTAGCGGGTTCTTTGCTCTTATTTTTGCGCAGCCCCCTTTTTGGGTTTCCTGCCGAGCTTCTTTTATTTTAAAGGATTTCTTTTTATCCATGATGGCACTTGTCGAGGCCAAGGGAAGGTGCTCCAAGTTGTCACACACACTTCCACATAATGATGCGGGTTTATTATTAAGATGATTTTAACCTCATTCATGTTTATTCAAACAGGGTTAAAATAATGTGGTCTAGAATTTTATTGCAAGCAAGAAAAGAAGCAATAAGAAATAATAAAGAATGATTTTATTATAATCATAGTGGAAACATGTGCCCTATCGAGGCTCGGGGGTCGGGCTGTCCCCGAGGAGTAATCTCTAATAGTCATCAGGTCTATACATCCCTATCGGAAGGAGAAGAGCACTTGATGACGACGACCGGCCTTAACGCTTGTGAACCGGCCTTCCTAAAGATCTGGCTTAAAGAACGTCGAGAAGGATCTTGATTCCTCTTCGTCCTTTGATCTTTATTAGGGTTGTATCCTAACCCTTGTTTCCCCGGATTATCCTTGATAATGGGTAGCTCGGGAATTCCTTGGGAATCCTTGCCAAGTCCTTGTCCAGGCAAGTATCCGTTCTTGGTGAGCATATGGGCTACCTTCTTCATTTCTCGGGGAAACGTTTCAACATTGGCAATCTCCAATGCTTGGAAGGCGGTTTCTAGAGCTTCCTCTGCTGCATCCACGTAAGGTATGGTGGATGGCTTGCTGATGAGTATGTCATCTTCAGCTTGTACAGTCACCAGCTTGTCACCCACTATGAACTTGACTTTCTGGTGGAGCGTAGAAGGAACAGCTCTTGCATCATGAATCCAAGGTCGGCCGAGGAGACAGCTGTATGCGGGAGTAATGTCCATCACTTGAAATTCGACGTTGAAGATGGTGGGTCCAATTTGGATTGGGAGATTGACTTCTCCCACCACTTCTCTTTTAGAACCATCGAAGGCTCGAACGATCATGTTGCTCGGGCGCATTTGGACTCCCTTGATTGCCACTTGATCAAGAGTTCTTTTAGGCATCACATTCAAGGAAGATCCATTATCCACCAAGACTTTTGCGATGTGATATTCCTTGCACTTTACAGAGATGTGCAAGGGCTTGTTGTGATTTGGTCCCTCAGCGGGGATCTCTTCATCGGTGAAAGTGAGGTGATCATTAGCCGTGATGTGACTAACAATCCCCTCAAACTTGTCTTGGGAGATAGTGTGCGACACGTATGCCTCGTTCAAGACTTTCAACAAAGCTTGCCGATGCGGTTCGGAGCATAGGATCAACGACAACAGAGAAATCTTTGCTGGCATCTTATGAAGTTGATCCATGATGGAGTACTCGCTCTGTCGGATAAACTTTAACAGCTCATCAGTCTCCTCCTCGGATTCTTCGTTTTCCTCGGTTTTTTCTTCTTTTTCTTTCCCTTTATTCTTGGGAGCTTTGTCATGAAGATCTTCGGGAGTGTAGATCCTGCCACTCCTAGTCATGCCCCCAAGTCCAGCGATGTTAGAGATATCGCTGTCGGCAGAAAAATGGATGTCGTATATCCATGGCACAGCCTTATTTGATTCGTAGGGAAAAGGTCTTGGAGCAGTGATCCTTAATGGTATCGGACCTTCCCCTTTATTCGTCTTGATTACCAACAACGGAGTTGATGTGCGCTCGCTTGGCGCGGTTGTTGGCTTGCATTTAATAACAAATGGCGTGCGATCCATTCTGAACATACGCAACGCTTAATCCTTTCTTTTTATTAATGTTTATTAATGAATTACTAGGAGGGATGTATGAAATGCAAACCTAGATCCCTCCATGATCTTTGATAAGAATGCATGATATGAGATGATGGCGATGAATATGCATGCATTGTGTTTATTCAACTAAGCATTATCATGTTTTCGGGATGTCCCTAAGATGATGCATGATATTGCTTAGTTTGGATAAATAACCCTTTTCTTTTTTTCGGGTATTTTGTTTTGTATATATTTTTATTTTTTTATTTTTTGGGTGAAAATGGAAACTACCTATATGAATGTGATGAAGGTAGATGTTAACACCATGTAACGGAAGATTCTTATTCCTATTTATTCTTATTTTAAAAAGGAATGTTGTATGTTTAAAGAATGCAATGTATGCTCAAACAATTTCACATAATCAATGCACAAACAATTCACTCATCCACGAACAGTCACGAGCGAATCACGAGGTAGGGGTATCCTGCAGAAAAGTGCATATTCAAGGTGGTTCTAACTGTTCTCACCGGTCTGAGGCCCCCAAGGTGCCCCCATTATAGGGACCCAATTCCTCTCGTCGTAAGCCGATGGAAAGTTCCAACGCACTGTCGGACTTGAGTTCATGGTTATCACCTTGAGTGATGTTTTTCGACAACGGTCTACGGGCACCTATAGACCCATTCGACAACCGGCCGTACTAACATCCACTCCCTATGGATTACCACTCATGCCCCCGGGTATAGAGGGAACTGTTGTGTGCAAAGGTTTGTGTACAGTTTGTATTTCAAACAATTGCGTAAATTTAAAAATACAACAGTTATTAAAGCCAAATAGATAAAACATATTATCATACAAGCGAGGGGTAATGAAGTAATTTTAGACTATCATTTTAGAAATAATCCATCACTAAATGGGACTGACTCTCGAGGCTTCCCCAGTGGATTCGCCATCTGTCGCCACCCGCCGAAACGGACCTTGGCATTCGCGACGATGGTCGGACTCGTTTTAATAGTTTTGGAAAATGATGGATTGTTAGAACGACTTATTCTCAAACTGAGACCTTATCGAACTAACAATTTTATTAAATGATTCACCAATCCATGTTAATCCCAAGCGGGACCCTCCATGGATTAGTGGTTTTCACAAAAAGAAGGGTTCTTGGAGTCGCCACCAATGTTTTACTCAAAACATTGGAAAAAGGGATAAGGCAATTGATTTTCGCAAATCAACCTTGGCCATTACAACCAGAGTTGGGTAAGGGAGTCGGTTACGTGCGGGGAAGGTGTTAGCACCCCACAACGCCCCTTTCGGGTTCCCTATGACGGATTATTTATTAAATAATAGCGTAAAATTACTAAATTACCCCTATTTATTATAAGCGATTATATATTAAATATCTACATGATGAATAAATTAAACATGCGATGCAACAATCAGAAAGCAGTAAAAGGAAGGATTTTGAAGAAGAAACCTTTGAAGCGTGCTTTTATATATATTCAAATGTTAGGAGGCTTTTTGGCGCTCCCTCCCACTACACGCTCGCTCGCTCCTTCCCTAAAAATTAATCTTTACTATGGAAATCAAAAAGATTTCCCTTCGACTAGTTCGAATTCTCAAGCTAAATGCTCAGAACTCAAGAACTTCGTCGGATCGGCTCTCGGAGAGAATTCTAGGGCAGAACACTGCTCAAAAACCCCAGAATACTCAGCAAGAGGGTCCAGAAGTCTGGAAAAAGTGTGGAATGACGTCCAAATGACGTCCTATTTATAGGGATGAGGCGCAGTACGGCCCCTGGGTTCAATACGGCCCGTATTGAGTTTTTGTACTTCAATACGGCCGTATTGAATTCAGTACGGCCGTATTGAAATACAGAAACTTCAATACGGCCGTATTGGTTTCAGTACGGCCGTATTGTAGTACAAAATGTGCAGTACGGCCGTACTGAACTCCAAGGAGGCCGTATTGAGCTCCAAACCTCCCACTTTCTTATTTTTGGCTACTTTAAGACCTCTAAACCTACAGATAGTCATCCTATGGTCTTCTGGGAGTCCTTCTGGCTGACTTTCCTTTGATCTTTGAGAGTCTTCGAGTCTTATTTCCGACCCGGACAATTTTAGGGGTCTACAATGGAGAATTATCTTTTTCTCCCCTTGAAGATCTACACCAACTTTCTCAAAAATTCTAGACAGCAATAAAGCATAGGGTATTGGACCATCCTTCTTTCTCCTAGCCTTCCAGATACAATCATTCACAACTGAAACCCAATCTATCTTTACCTTTTTCTTAATGACATGCATAAGCAAAATATCATCTCTAGACATTTGAGCATGGTTATGAAGCCTAGGTTTAAGCATCCAAGCTATTATAAAAGAAATCAACCTAGAGTTTTTCTTCATACCTCCAGCCAGAAATTTGTTGTAATTTGTGGTCTCTAGGTTCCTTTAACAATCCCGAAAGGTTGTTAGCTCTTCAAAGTCACCAAAATTGAAGGGTTGGGGCTTCATACTTCCTGTTCCACTAAGGCCAGCCACTTCTTTCAAAGTTGGTCCATCAAGCTTTATGAGCTTTCCTTTCACCACCGATTGCATTATTCTCTCATTGCTTGAGGCAAAACACAAGAACAGCCTGTAGACACCCAATTTCGTCCGGGGGCATAAAAACAAGGACATGGACCTCTGTTACGAAGGGAAGGAGCTCCCGAAGCATGCCAACAAGAAGACAGGACTTCAGAGAGCCCCGAAAGCACATTAATTTTTTTCAGTGGCCCGGAACGGGCCGTTCCAAAATCGGAACGGGCCGTTCCCAAGTCCGGAACGGGCCGTTCCGAGACCCCTAAAAAGCCTAAAAACGTTAGGTTGGAAGGCCGTTCTAGACCAGAACGGGCCGTTCCAAACCAGTGAAAGGGCCTACATTTTGTAACATGGAACGGCCGTTCCAACCAATAAAGGGGGGCTTAATTCTTTACCCCAGAACGGGCCGTGCTGGTTCCCCGGAACGAGACTTTCTGGTTTCAGAACGGGCCGTTCCAGGGTCCAAATATAGCACATAACGGCCATATCCATAACGGGCCGTTCCGATTTTGGAACGGGCCGTTCTGGAACCTGTCTGAAGCCTATAAATAGAGAGCTTGGGCACATTTATGAGGGACTCCAAAAATTTCGTCCAAAGCTCCTTAGAGCTCTCTTTTTCTCTCTTTTTCTCTCTCTTGTATTTCTGGAAATTTTGTAAGGCATTTTAGTGTGAAAGGTTGCCACAAAGCACCTATATTTTCCATATTTGAAGATCTAACAAAACTTGCTACGAGGTATTTCATTTAATCTTCTTCTCTTTCTTTTACTTCTCATTTTTTTGTCATAAAAACACAATCATGTAGATATTTAGGGTTAATCGTATAATTTAATTTTTCAATATGTAAATAAATATTAATAATGGGGATTAATATTTAATTTATTAATTCTTATCACGTTAACTTCATCATAGGGTACCGATTGAGGGCGTTGTAGGGGTGCTTAATACCTTCCTTACACGTAACCGACCCCCGAATCCAATTATGGTTATCAAGGCCATTATTGGATTCTTTTTTTAAAAAATACTTTTTTCTTTTTCCAATGTTTTGAGTAAAATAATATTGGTGGCGACTCCATGAACCTATTTTCAAAACCATTAATTAAGGATTAGCCTGGTGTCCGGACATTCCTTAATTGATGAGACCTTTAAAAGGATGTCTAAACCGTAGGTCGCAAGATCGAAAATTTTCGGGTTGCGACAGATGGCGACTCCACTGGGGACGTTTAAAGAGGGTTAGGCCCATTTAATTGATGAAGTTAATAAAATAAAAATAATAATTTAAATATTTTTCCCTTTTACCTTGTTTGTTTTCTTTGTTTGTTTGGCTTTAATATCTGCTTATTTGCTTATTTAAATTGCACACTTGTTTGAAATAAAATTGTACACAAACCTTTGCACACAACAGTTCTCCCTACACCCGGGGGCATGAGGGTACTAAACATAGGGAGTGGTTGACGTACGACCGGCCCAAGTTTGGCCTTGGAGCCTGCGAGCCTTGTCGAAAATCACACTCAAGGTGTAACCGGTTACTCTAGCCCGAAATACTGCGACAAACCTTAAAGTTTGCCAGGTGACGGCGACAGAGATACTGGGTCCCTATAATGGGGACACCTTGGGGGCCTTAAGACCAGTGAGATTAGAACCGTCCTATACAATGCACTTTTCTTGCAGGGACCACAGACCAAGGATTTAAACGTGACTGTTCGCGGGTGTACATTTGTTTGAGCATATGCGTGTTGCATTTGTTTGTATTTATTTATTTCAAATAGATAAGAATTACAAACAAGTAGATATTAATAAAAAAAATATATGATAAAATTTTTTATTCCCTTCTGTATACTCTAACTCTAAAGCATCATATAGGGTAGTTTATTTTAAAAAGGAAAAAAAAAAACATATATATATATAGCAAAAAATATCATGCATCATAACTCTTAGTTAAAAAACATGATAAAATTTAGGCAAAAAAATAAATATCATGCATCTCCTAGGATAGTACATTAGCATACATTCATTAGAAATGGAAGACACATGTAATAGTATGCAAAGAATGTTCTCTAAACAAAAATCAATGAGAATGATGTCCGGTGAATTTCTCATATATCTTTGCATCCTATTTTACATCTCATATAGATAACACGTCTTCCTTGTAAATAATAAATAAGAATAAAAAGGGAAACCTAACCTGTGCGTGTTAATCAAATAATAAGATCACTGGTAATCAAGTGCAAACTCGATACATCAAATTGGAAGCACTTAAAAACCAGTGATAAAAAGGGGCATAACACGCCCAAATTGACGATTCAAACACCAAGAGTTCCCCATGCGGAAATGACAACTGTTGGGATAGGAGGAACAATCAAGAATGAATGAATCCTTGCTTCTAGGGAATTACAACAAAACTCAATTGAAGAATAAAAGCATAGCATAACAAAAACCCGCTAGGGTGAAAACCTGTAAAGGGCGTCCTAGGCAAAAATTAGGGTAAAGAAAAAAAAATCAAAATCCCGATAGGATACTCCTATGCAAAAGTTAGGGATACATAAAAAAAAGAGCAATGTCTGCTTGAGCTGAAAATCAAAAGGCGGTTTTTGGGTATTCCTTTCAAAAAGCAAGAATTCATAAAGGTTTCACTCCAAATGCAAAACACCAATGTTCAAGCAAGTGGAAAGGTTTTCTTTTGGAAATCATCAAATCATTCATGAATCTCTAGGGGGCAACCTCTGTCTATCTCTCTGTGTATGAATCACAAACTCAGGGCATGCCCGGGCCTTCGAGCTTTGCTAAAGGGGCACGTGTAAATTGAAAGTACTATTTTAAATGCCATAACACCCTTTCGTTTCTCTTCTCCCTCTAAATATCCACTCTAGGCCTCATCCATCAACCCTTAACAAACAAAATGTATTTGCAACGAAGATGTTACTCAATAATAGCATGGAAAGGATAACAAAAGAACAATTAGGAATTCAAACATGACTAGGGTTTGATAAAATAAAGACATCTCATACCTCATGAGTGCTGCAAAAAAAATGAAGGCCCGGCAGGAAACCCACTAAGGGAGCTGCGCAAAAGTTAGGGCAAGATCTGCTAGGCAACCCACAAGTAAAATAGGTAACCTAGGCAAAAGAAAAGATCAAAAGAAAAATGTCCGCTAGGGAATATCTCTCAAGTAACCTAGGCAAAATTTAGGACGTTAAAGCAGTAACCTGAGTTGAAAACCCAAAGGCGGCTCAGAGGAATCATCCAATTAAAGCACGACCTCGAGTCATCACTTCACTTTCCAAAAAGGTTAAACACAATGATAGCTTCTTTGTAGCAAATACACTTTGTTTAATAGCCATAAACACTAAAGCCCACCTTGGCCAACCATTCTTCTAAAAAACCCTTTTGGAAAAAGCATCCATTCTAACAACCCTTATGAAAAAAAATACAAACATCCCTTCTGTCTTTTCTCTTGACCCTTATGGCACTAAAATGGTACCAAAAATATACACGGAGAATGCACAGCGAATACTCACAGAGGAAAGATCGAGATGTCCCTGAATGGAGTTGGGAGACGCTTGACTACACATCGACTAGATAATCAAGGAGCCACTGAAACCTTCAGTTCAAAAGAACATATCCCGGCGATAATCACAAACGATGTGGATAAAAAGGAATCGTCAACATTAACCTTAATGCGTACAGGTTAATTTCCCGACAAAAAAAAATGAATTGCATCTTTAGGAACAAACACATGAGCATAAACTGCATCGCATGCATATGAGTTAGGGGCATATGGAAGGGCTTTCCACAAAAAAATATAAACAAAAAAATCATTCTTATCTTGCATTTTCATTGCCTCCATGCATCCATGCATTCTACTTGCTATGAGTCAAAGGGAGTTGTCAAGACAAAGCATTTGTAAAAGCTCAACAATCAAACAAGCAAGCCTATAAGCATGAAGAGGCCATTGTGCCCTACTCTTCACCAAATGCAGGATAATCCAAGAGAATGCCAAGATCAGGCATACTCTCCTCACCAAAGTCAGGAGTGGCTTCCAAAATAATACTCACCAATAAAGATTCAGCAAATAACATCATAGGAATAGATTCCTCCATCAATGATGACAATAAAAAAAAAACAAAAGCAACATGAGAAAAAGGCAAGCTTCAAAAATGTCAAAAAAGCCGAAGCATTCAAAAATGATAGCAAAAAAAGGCAAGCTTCAAACATGAAAGAGCCGAAGCTAAATAAAAATGAAATTCAGAAAAAACCCTACCACAAGCAGGCGCCTGGAGAGGCATCACAATACTCACATGGCAGGGGCAGCACCAGAATCTCTGTCAACCATCTACACTTTTGCCCACCAGCACAAGGGCACCACTTACCAACAATCCTCGTCAAGGGGCAATCACATCACCATCACTAGCAGAAGGCCTGGAGAGGCTATGAAAATACTACGGCCTGGAGAGGCTACGAAAATACTACGGCCTGGAGAGGCTACGAAAAATACTACGGCCTGGAGAGGCTACGAAAATACTACGGCCTGAAGATGCTACGAAAATACTACGGCCTGAAGAGGCTACGAAAATACTACGGCCTGGAGAGGCTACGAAAATACTACGGCCTGCAGAGGCTACGAAAATACTACGGCCTGCAGAGGCTACGAAAATACTACGGCCTGCAGAGGCTACGAAAATACTACGGCCTGCAGAGGCTACAAAAATTCTACGACCACGAGGGTACCGCCGAGTTCCTCGAAGTCATAATCGGGACCGCCGTCGAGCTCCCACCATAGGTCCGTTGAAGCCTTAAAAAGCAGCACAACTTGGTTGAGAGCCGCCGTCGAGCCTCTCAAATCAGTGAATGACAACGAGGGTACCGCCGAGTTCCTCGAAGTCAAAATCGGGATTGCCGTCGAGCTTCCATCAATGGGCCAGCTGAAGCCCTAAATATCAGTCCAGCCTGGAGAGGCTGAGCTCATAATATACTCCCTCTTCAACAAGCAACAAATAAAGGAACACATTATCACAAGAGAAACAATGCAGAAGCACCAAAGAGACGAAGAGAAGACCCGGACGAAATGTCTACGTCTTTTCTTGCCTTTGGAAAAGTAACACATTACTATTCCAAAGGACAAGTAAAGAGGGGCAGCTGTTGACACCCAATTTCGTCCGGGGGCATACAAACAAGGACATGGACCTCTGTTACGAAGGGAAGGAGCTCCCGAAGCATGCCAACAAGAAGACAGGACTTCAGAGAGCCCCGAAAGCACAAATTAATTTTTTTCAGTGGCCTAGAACGGGTCGTTCCAAAATCGGAACGGGCCGTTCCCAAGTCCGGAACGGGCCGTTCCCAAGTCCGGAACGGGCCATTCTGGAATTGGAACGGGTCGTTCCGAGACCCCTAAAAAGCCTTAAAACGTTAGGTTGGAACGGCCGTTCTAGACCAGAACGGGTCGTTCCAAACCAATGAAAGGGCCTACATTTTGTAACATGGAACGGCCGTTCTCAATTCAGAACGGACCGTTCTGGTCACCCGGAACGGGCCGTTCTGATTTCAGAACGGGCCGTTCCAACCAATAATGGGGGGCTTAATTCTTTACCCCAGAACGGGCCGTTCTGAAACCAGAACGGGCCGTTCTGGTTTCAGAACGGGTCGTTCCAGGGTCCAAATATAGCACATAACGGCCATATCCAGAACGGGCCGTTCCGATTTTGGAACGGGCCGTTCTGGAACCTGTCTGAAGCCTATAAATAGAGAGCTTGGGCACATTTCTGAGGGACTCCAAAAATTTCGTCCAAAGCTCCTTAGAACTCTCTTTTTCTCTCTTTTTCTCTCTCTTGTATTTCTGGAAATTTTGTAAGGCATTGTAGTGTCAAAGGTTGCCACAAAGCACCTATATTTTCCATATTTGAAGATCTAACAAAGCTTGCTACGAGGTATTTCATTTAATCTTCTTCTCTTTCTTTTACTTCTCATTTTTTTGTCATAACAAACGCAATCATGTAGATATTTAGGGTTAATCGTATAATTTAATTTTTCAATATGTAAATAAATATTAATAATGGGGATTTAATATTTAATTTATTAATTCTTATCACGTTAACTTCATCATAGGGTACCGATTGAGGGCGTTGTAGGGGTGCTTAATACCTTCCTTACACGTAACCGACCCCCGAACCCAATTATGGTTATCAAGGCCATTATTGGATTCTTTTTTTAAAAAATACTTTTTTCTTTTTCCAATGTTTTGAGTAAAATATTGGTGGCGACTCCATGAACCTATTTTCAAAACCATTAATTAAGGATTAGTCTGGTGTCCGGGCATTCCTTAATTGATGAGACCTTTAAAAGGATGTCTAAACCGTAGGTCGCAAGATCAGAAATTTTCGGGTTGCGACACATCCTAATGAGCTCCAGGTAATACGGACCTTCCAGCTCCAAGAAATTCCCAAGCTCTTGATGCTCCAAGAGAGGAGGAAAACTGAAACCCTCACTCTTGAACCACTCCAACTTCAAAGTCTTTGGAGGAATGATTTTCCTACCCGCATACCACTCAAAGTAGTAGTCTTGGGTCTCTTTGTCAGCAAACCATTTGGAGATCAGTAGCTCAGCTCCTGTGGGTAGAGGTTTTTTGCTCCCCCTGACTTCAAGCTTCTTGATTCTCTTGGAAGATGAGGCCATTTTGTGATTAAAGATGGGTTCTTGGTTGGAGAAGAGAAGATGAAGAAGAATGTAAGATAGAAAGGTTAGGGTTTGTGTGTGAGAGTTAAGAGAATGTGTGGGTTTTATAGAGAATAAAAGGGTTAAGTGATTTTAAAGCCCTAGACACCGGATTGGGTAGAAGAGAGGTGCCACATATGAAGGAAAGTGGGAGGTTGGGAGTTGGCGTGAATAAAACCGTTCAAAAACTGTCTGGAAAACCAAGGGTCGTGTAAATAATCGATTATCTATACAAATAATCAATTATTTGTATCAGTAAAATCAGTCTAAAAACCCTGTCTGCACTAAATAATCAATTATTTTTTGAATAATCGATTATTCCAGAGACTCATGTCTCATTTTTGCTCCCAAGTAATCGATTATTTCCAGAATAATCGATTATTTCCAGAATAATCGATTATTCCAGAGGCTTATTCCTTCAATCCTTCCCAGATAATCGATTATTTGCCAAAATAATCAATTATTTTGAAAATAATCGATTATCTGGGAAGAAGTAGAATTCCAGAAGTCTTTGGAATAATCGATTATTTGCCAAATAATCGCTTATTCCAAAGACTTCTGGAATTATACTTCTTCCCAGATAATCGATTATTTTTAGAATAATCGATTATTTGCCTAGTCTTACTTACAATAATCGATTAAATTTTACAATAATCGATTATTGCAGAGAATTTTTGTTTCACTTACTTTAAACCTTTAAAACCATTCCTCATCCATTTCATATCTTAAAAACACTCTTTTATACACCACATTTCAATGTTCTTTACACACATCAATCAAGTTTTATTCAAACAATCACACTCAAGTGCACATTCACAATCAATTCAAATAAGACTCACTGATAATTCCAAGTTCAATTCTCAATTGATTAAATCTTTCTTTTGGTAGAGGTTTTGTAAATATATCAGCTAATTGTTTATTTGTTTCAACAAACTCTACTACACAATCATTCTTTTGGAGATGATCTCTAAAAAATGATGTCTTATTTCTATATGTTTTGTCCTAGAGTGTAAGATTGGATTTTTGGTTAGATTGATTGCACTTGTGTTATCACAACTTAAAGGAATTTTGTTCAACTCAGTTCCATAGTCTTTTAGTTGTTGTTTCATCCAGAGGATTTGTGCACAACAGCTGCCAATGGCTATGTATTCAGCCTCAGCTGTACTTAAAGCAACACATGCTTGATTTTTTCTATGCCATGAGACAAGTGCACTTCCAAGTAGGTGACAAGTACCACTTGTACTCTTCCTATCAACTCTACACCCAACATAGTCTGAATTCGAATAACCTATCAGACTTAGTAAGACTCTTTTGGATACCATAGTCCTACATTTGTTGTTCCTCTTAGATATTTAAGAATTCTTTTAACAAATTTCATATGAGACTCTTTTGGATTTGCTTAAAATCTTGCACACAAGCACACAACAAACATTATATCAGGTCTACTAGCTGTCAAATATAAAAGTGATCTAATGATACCTCTATATTTTGAGTTGTCAACAACTATCCCTTTCTCATCCAAGTCAAGATTGCATGAGTTTGATATTGGTGTTGCAGCCTTCTTACACCCTTCCATACCAAACTTTTTCAACAGTTCATTGCAATACTTGCTTTGACTTATAAAGATTCCATCATTCATTTGTTTGATTTGCAACCCCAAGAAGAATGTAAGCTCTCCCATCATGGACATCTCAAATTCACCTTGCATGGTTTTAGCAAATTCTTTACATAGAGAGAGATTAGTAGATCCAAAAATAATGTCATCCACATAGATTTGAACATACATTGTGTCATTCTTGAATTTCTTCACAAACAATGTATTATCTACTTTACCTCTAACATAGTCATTCTCAATAAAAAAAATTTGCTCAGCGTATCATACCATGATCTTGGAGCTTGTTTCAAGCCATAGAGTGTATTTTTGAGTTTATACACATGATTTGGATATTTAAAATCAATAAAACTAGGTGGTTGCTCCACATAAACTTCTTGTATGAAACCGTTTAGAAAAGAACTCTTTACATCCATTTAGAATAGCTTGAAGTTCATTATTGAAGCAAAAGCAAGTAGCAATCTAATGGCTTCTTCCCATTATAAATCTCATAAGGTGTTCTTTTTAGAATAGGCCTAATTAGAACCTTATTTAACACATGACATGTTGTGTTAATTACATCAGCCCAAAAGTATTTAGGTAGTTTAGTCTCCTTCAACATTGTTCTAGCTAATTCTTCAAGAGACATATTTTTCCTTTCCATAACCCCATTTTGTTGAGGTGTCCTAGGTGCTGAAAAATTATGATTAATGCCATGTTCTTCACAGAATTTTTTGAACAAAACATTTTGGAATTCACCTCCATGATCACTTCTAATTGAGGCGATATTTGTGTTTTTCTCATTTTGAACAAGCTTAGCAAATTTCTTAAAAGCATTGAAAGCTTCACTTTTATTTACAAGAAACATAACCAATGTGAATCTTGAATAGTCATCTACCATAACCAGCCCATAGTGATTCCCTCCTAGACTCATGGTTCTTGAAGGACCAAACAAATCCATGTGAATTAATTGTAAAGGTCTAGAGGTTGAAATCTAATTTTTTCTCTTAAACCTAGCCTTCACTTGCTTGCCTTTTTGACAAGCATCACATAGTTTGTCCTTGTTGAATTTGAGTTTAGGTAATCCAATTACCAACTCCTTTCTACTAAGTTTGTTTAAGTGATCCATGTGTATATGTGCAGCTCTTCTATGCCAAAGCCAAATATTATCTTCTTTGGTTATCAAACACTTGGTGTTAGAAATTGTAATTGAATGTTCTAAGTCTAGCATGTAAATGTTGTCAATTCTTTTTCCAATGAATTTAATTTCTTTTGCAATTTATCGCAGATTAAACAACAAGTATTATCAAATTCAATTTTAAATCCTTTGTCACTAAGTTGGCTTATACTAAGCAAGTTATGTTTCATCCCTTCAACAAGCAATACATTTTCAATCAATGTTGAGGAGGAAGAGTTACCAATATTTCCATGACCAAGATGTTAGAAAAGAATGGCTCAATCCAAGAGGGGGGTGAATTGGATTCTATGACACTTTAAAAAAAAATTCAGAGTTCTTAGGATCTTTATTTCAATTCAAACTTTTCTAATATGAATTTTCAAAGAAGTTCCTTAAAGACTTGTTAATGAAGAATGAATCCTATATGCTTTCTTGATTAATCATTAATGAGATTCAAAGTTAAGAACAATCAATATGTAATACTTTGATTCAGTTTAATCCAATGTTACATATACAAACATGTTAATCAAGAATAATCTCTTCAACATACAACCAAGATATTACACAAAGTAAAAGATAAGGATAAGAGAAGATTGCACAAGTCTTTTATCCTGGTTCAGTCACTCCACATGTGACCTACATCCAGTCCTCAATCATAACCTGATCAAAATTTGTTTCACTATCTTAATGAAGAAGTTTTACAAGCATACCACACATGCATACACTCCTACATTCAAGATAACCACTTTCTTGACCCCAAGAAAGCACCCCTTGTAGAAACCCACTACAAGAATTCCTTACCACTTGAGAAACCTACTTAAGATTTACAAATATTCACAAAGAATTAAAGGAAAGAATTCACCTGGAATTCAGAAGCAAATCTTAATCTGTCTCTTTTTCAAGAATGTGATGATGATGATGATCTTTTCTCAAAGCATTTCAAAAACGTTTTTCTTCTTGGTTTCACAAAGAAAACTCTCCAAGAATGTCAGAAAGACTTCACAATTACGTTTTTCTCTTTTTGATTCTCAGTTCTATCTTGTTCTGAAGTTTCAAAATGTGCAAACTATTTATAAGTTTTTCAGAACCAGATAATCGATTATTTTAAAGAATAATCGATTATTTTGTTCTTCATGATTTCTGGAAATCAATCAAGAACAATTTAATCGATTATTTTGCAGGATAATCGATTATTCCAGAGAGTGATTCCTGGGATAATCGATTATTTCACAAATAATCAATTATTACAACAAGGTATCCTTTTTGCCTGTTGCTGGAATAATCGATTATATTTAATGATAATCGATTATTTTGAGTTAATTTTCAAAACTCTGTTTTATGTCTCAAAATAATTTCTTAAGCTTCAAACTCATCATCATACTCACTCCTAATCAGATTAGATATAGATTAGCTTAAGCATAAAGCACACACAAGAAAAAATAAGCTCAACAAAATAACACAAATTATGAGCTACTCCTATTACAACATAATAGTTATATTTTTCTTCTTGACTTTGTTTTTGACTTGTTGATGTCCTTGGTTAGCCTTGTTCCACACTTTGGTATCATCAAAATCTTCAATCTCCAGAGGTGAGTTGATTCACCACTATGAATCTCAACACAAGAATCTTCCCTTTGTTGTTGTCACCATATGTA
Organism: Cajanus cajan; assembly: GCF_000230855.2. Classification (NCBI taxonomy): domain Eukaryota; kingdom Viridiplantae; phylum Streptophyta; class Magnoliopsida; order Fabales; family Fabaceae; genus Cajanus; species Cajanus cajan. The sequence continues at coordinate 21,726,173 of NC_138518.1, forward strand.
ACAAATCCTTCATTCTTTAATTTCAGACTTGAGAATTTTGAAGGATCTCCAGACATATGCCTTGAGCAGCCACTATCAAGATACCATAGTAAGCTTTTGGCTCTCAAGCATTCCTACAACAAAATCAGAAAATTGATTTACGTACCCATGTGAAGGGACCTTGATCGTTAGTTCTCAACCTTTGGCTCTTTTTGATCCAAATCATTTCTCCATTTGGAACATCATATTTCTTCGAATAGCAATTTCTTATTGTATTTTCTTTCTTACAACAATAAAAGCAAGTAGTTTGTTTTATGAAATTGCCTTTAAATTTTCTAAAAGATTGGTTCCTATTAAAAACTCTTTCCTTTGATTTTGATGGCATGTTCATGCTTTGATTAAAACCAAGTCCACTTTTATCAAAAACATGTCTTTGCTTTCCCAAAAAGATATTCAAATTTGCATTTTCATTTGTGAATTTTGCAAGAGAGTTTTTCAAATCAGCATTTTCTTTTTCCAAAACCTTACAACTTTCATAATCAACTTTTTGAAGAAAGGGAGGTTTCACAATGAGCTTCATTGAAGTTTATAGTTGATTGAAGATTTTCATGCTCATTTTTCAAGTTTTTGAGCTCTTGTTCAGCTCTAATTAAAGCATTTTCATACCATCACAATTTGCCTTTAAGCTTAGAATTTAAAACATCTAATTTCACAACCTCTTTGTTAATTTGAATGAAAGCTTCTTGAAGTTGATCATAATCTGGATTAGATTCAAGACCAGAATCACTTACTATTGTATCTTGATCAGCTCCAGCCATCAAACATAAGTTGTTTTCCTTAAATTCAGATTCATCACTTGTTGTGCTTGAGTAATTGTCTTCCCAAGCTATGTAGGCTTTTTTTCCTTTGTAGTTTTTCTTCCTTTTCTTTTCCTCTTGTTGCTTATTTAGAAGGTTGGGGCATTCAGCTTTTATGTGGCCTTGTTTTCCACATTCAAAACAATCGTAAAAGGATGTGTTCCTTCATCTTTCTTATTAACCTTCTTGTTGAACTTGTAGGGGGAAATCATCTTCTTTCTTAGGAATTTTCTGAACTTCTTCACTAGCAAGTTGAAGTTCTCTGAATCAGAATCTTTGGAGCTTGAGTCTTCACATATTTCTTTGCCTTTGACTGATTTTAAGGCTTTTAGAGACACTCTTTTTCCCTTTTTATCTTGCTGTTCATTTTCCTCAAAAATGTGCAGCTTTTGCTCATGCTCTCTTAACTTTCCAAAGAGAGTTGCAAGGATCAATGAAGTTAAGTCCTTTGATTCTTCTATTGCAGTAACCTTTGCTTGCCAAAATCTATCCAAGCATTGTAGAAATTTCAAATTTTAGTTCTTCTTCTTCAAATTTCCTGCCAAGATCAACAAGGTGATTTATCAAGTGTGTAAACCATTTTTGAAAATCATAAATTGATTCACCATGATTCATTCTCAAGAATTCATATTCTCTTATAAGAGTATACTTTCTAGATCTTTTTACATCACTTGTTCCTTCATGAGTAACTTGCAATGTGTTCCACATTTCTTTAGATGACTTGCATTGAGAAATTCTAAAAAACTCATCAATAGACAATGCATATGTTATTATGTTCTTTGCTCTATAGTCATATTAAGCTCTCTTTTCCTCATCATCACTCCACTCACTCCAATGTTTTTCTCTCTTTCCATCACCATCTTTGGTCATAGGGATATAGGGTCCATTTTCAATTGCATCCCACACAGTAATGTCAGTTGCTTCAATGAAAATTCTCATCCTAATTTTCCAATAGACATAGTTTTCACCATTGAAAACAAGAGTTCTATGAACAGACACACCCTCACCATAAGGTAGGTTGTTGTTGGCTATTTTTGAAATCTTGATTAACACTAAAGAACCTTGCTCTAGATACAATTGTTAGAAAATAATGGCTCAATCCAAGAGGGGGGTGAATTGGATTCTATGACACTTAAAAAAATTTCAGAGTTCTAAGGATCTTTATTTCAACTTAAACTTTTCTAATATGAATTCTTAAAGAAGTTCCTTGAAAGACTTGCCAATGGGAATGAGTCCTATATGCTTTCTTGATTAATCTTGATTAAGTTCAATGTTAAGAACAACTAATATGCAATCCTTTGGTTTAGTTTAAAGCAATGTTATGCATACAAACATATTAATCAAGATCAGCCACTTAACACTCAACCCATATTTTGCTTAATGTAAAAGATAAGAGTGAGAGAGAAGAATGCACAAGTATTTTATCCTGGTTCAGCCACTCCACATGTGACCTACATCCAGCCCTCAATCATAACCTGATCAAGATTTGTTCCACTATCTCAATGAAGAAGTTTTACAAGCATACCACATATGCATATACTCCTACAATCAAGATAACCACTTTATTGCCCCCAAGAAAGCACTTCTTGTAGAAACCCACTACAAGAATTCCTTACCACTTGAGAAACCTACTCAAGATTTCCCTTACACTTTACACAAAGAATTAAAGGAACGAATTCACCTAGAAGCTGAACAAATCAGACTGTGAATTCCAAGACAAATCTTAATCTTTCCCTCCCAAGAATGTACGATGATGATCTCTTTCAAAGCATTTCATAAAATGTTTTTCTTCTTGGTTTCACAAAGAAAACACTCCAAGAAGGTCACAAAGACTTCACAATATAGTTTTTCTCTTTTTGATTCTCAATTCATCCTCTGTTATGAAGTTTCAAAGTGTGAAAGCTATTTATAAAATTTTCAGAACCAGATAATTGATTATTTTAAAGGATAATCAATTATTTTGTTCTTCATGATTTCTAGAAACCACTCAAGAACAGAATAATCGATTATTTTGCAAGATGATCGATTATTCAAGAGAGTGCTTCCTGGAATAATCGATTATTTCACAGATAATTGATTATTACAGCAAGGCTCTTTTCACTTGTTGCTGGAATAATCGATTACACTTAATGATAATCGATTATTTTGAGTTAGCTTTCAAAAACTCAATTTTATACTTCAAAAATCTTTCCAAGTATTTTAAATCATCATCATACTCACTCTCAGTCAATTTAGATTAAGATTAACTCATGAACAAAGCATACACATGCAAAATAAGCTAATCAAAACAATACATCACATAAGAACTTATAAGCTGCCCCTATTACACGTCATGATATTCAGTTTCCTTTCTTGACTGGTTTGTGTCCTTGGTCAGCTTCAACTCCTTTGTTATCATCAAAACTCTCATACTCCAGGGCTGAGTTGATTCACTACACCATGAATCTCAACAATATCCCCCATCAACACTATGAATCTCAACACTTTTGTGAGTGTAGACGATATTCAAATTCTCCTTTGAGGTTTGATTCCTCAGATGATTGCGTGACATTCTTCGTCTGCGTCTGGTAGTCGACATTTAGTTTAATACTTCGACCTTTGTCTGATCATCAACATTTTGACTTTTCCTTTCATCTTGGTCAACCTTGTATATGGTCAGACTTTCCATTTCTTCTAGAGTTTCTTCTTGGTTGTTTGACCATCTTCTGTTTCTCCTCTTTGTCTTCAAGATTGTGAAACTTGTGATAGACGCCTTCATCCCAGAGAATTTTATTTAGAAGCATAGTGTGAACTATGAAGCTCTTATAATCTTTCAGACATCCTTTCTAGTGCTGAAATAGCGTTTAGGGTAGGTCAAAGGCAGTCCCTGTCATCATATGGAAAAGACAGAACTTGTGCATATCTGATATGTTGTCTTTGCCACCTACCTTATGGAGGATTGATTTGTTCAGAATTTGTTGACAAATTTTGGCCTTGTCATCAAGCTTGTTGTACACTATTGGCCCTTTCTCACCTTCTTTGTGAAGGGTTTTGATAACCTTTGTTAGCCCACCAGTGTCGGAAATCCACTCTTCCCTGTAAGTGTTTCTAGTTCTTTCACATCCAATGGCTTGAGTGATGATGGAGGGGGATATCCTGACCCTTACTCCGAGCACCTTTCCTTCAAAGGATCCTTGATGAATTCTTAGAGATTCGTAGAACAATTTTATCAGACCTGGGTAGACTACTTCCTTAATGTTGAAGTACCCAAGGATCACGCATTTGGTGAAATCTTCATAGATAGGTATTCCCCATTCCTGTATTTTGTTAATGTCGAAGCGGTGCTCTAAGTGCATGACTGTCTTTTCCTCTGTAGAGAAAGTGTGGGCACAGTCGGTAGCTTTGCACATTTCTATTGGAATGTTCACATCAGCAGCGTTTCCAATTTGTGTAGCCATTACAATGGAGAAGAAGGATTTTAGAGGTGAGAGATTAGGGTTTAGAGACTTGAGGCGGAGGTGAAGGGTTTTGAGTTTCAAAGTTGTAAAACGTAGGGAGTACATTTTCTAAAAACGAGGGAAGATATAAGATTTTTTTGAAACAGAAGAATATTTTTTTTTTCTTTCCCTTATGATTTGTTTGACGTGGCGTCCTTTGGTCTACTCCATGTAAGTTGTTGACTACACGCATTAATATTAGGAGAAAGATTTGCCTTTTCGAGAGAGGATTCCAAACAACAATGTTGTTGTTTGTCTACTTAGTTGTCTCATTCATTTAAATAATGAGAACGTTTTGTCTCCGACTACACTACGTTAATTAATTTTAACGAGCTAAATTTTTAGACGTAAATGAAGTGGTTTTCACACTTCATCTGACGGAGAGTCTTAGACGCTGTAATTTCTTGCAGTGTCCTTAGGTGTATACAGACGCAGTAATTCACTATGTCTCTGTCTGTATGGACAATAGACGTATATGAATATTCTAGCATATCAGACGATATTTATCCTAGTATAGTGTAGATTATGCTATTGAGTGAATAGAATGATATGTCAGTCGTTCGTCTTACTTGCATTTCAACTTCCTTTGTCCTTTGTTTGTCTATGGATCGTCGTATTTCCCTACATTGTTAGATGATCAACCCAAGGGGTCAAGCTCTGATACTAATTGAAGTTAGCGGAATAACACATAGAAAGGGGGTTGAATATGTGTGTGTGTGAAGGAAGGAAATTTTAAACCATTTTCGCAAGAATAATGTCCTTCGTCCAATGCAATTTTGAATACCAGACGGTTATGCAGATTTTGTAATACAAGGTTATTGCGTCTGAAAGATTTATCGTCTGCTGAAGGAAAGTGATTTACAGTGATAATTAAAGTTCTTTCATTTTCTTTTCAAGATGAGATAAACAGTAGATAAGGTCTTTCAGTATAATATATTTGTCAAACTGAGTTTGCATCTCCGTTTGGAAGTGATTTAAATAGTATGTAAATACTGGACGAAGTCTGTCACAAGGATTTAATCAGTAAGAAGAATTTGTGCCAAGTTAAACAAGAAAAGCAATGCACTCATTTTATACTGGTTCACTCAACTAAGCTACGTCCAGTCTCCTTCAACTAAAGGGTTCCACTAAATATGCAATGAAGTACATAAGTATTGTTGACCACTCCTGGCCCGAGTATTCTCGACCATTCTTTGCTTGCCAACTTCACTCACCAGCGCTAGTATTCTTACACCACTTCTGGTTCAAGTATTCTCGACCACTTCTAGCCCGTCGGCTTCTCTCACCAACGCTAGTTTGTTAAACAACTTCTGGTTCTCTAAGTGTTCTTGACCACTCCTGGCCTGTTGGCTTCACTCACCAACGCTAGTATTCTTAAACCACTTCTGGTTCTCCAAGTATTCTCGACCACTCCTGGCCTGTTGGCTTCATTCACCAATGCTAGTATTCTCTTATCAGCCACTTCTGGCTAGTAGTGAGTATTCTTTGACAAGCCCCTCCGGGCTTTACAAGTATTCTTTTCCTAGCCTCTTTAGGCTTTACAACTGATAGATGTGTAGTCGGGTTCGAGTGTTTTGGATTACTCTCGTAGAGAGGATACATATATGATCTACACTCACTGAAGTTTTGTTTTCTAAGATGTACACATTTAGAATTCTTTAGTTTACAGAGAGAATCACACTAAGGTACATTTGACTTTATTTGCTCTGTCTCTGATTTTTGTTACTTCATGGGCTGAGTATAGCTCTTCTTCATGCTTGCACTATTTTGGACCAAATAGCCAACCTCTCAAGGTTTGATGTTGAGACTTATATATAGTCTTGTGAAATCTGCCCGTTGTAATTGTCCGTTGAAGCAAATATAGTCGTTCACGACCAGTTTGATCTTCTTATTTAATGCTCAGATTCTTGCATTAAATGTTGCTTCCTGTTCATAGACAATGCGTAAAGTTTCCTTGCTCTGTTAGTAGCTGTGTCTGAATATAGCAGAGTCCTAAGAAACTTTTTGTTCTTTTCTGATCCTATAACTGTGGAACTTTTGTCCTTGCCTGAAAATGTGATGTACTTTTTTTGACATATGCATGATGTAGTGTTTGAGCATGCTCTTCTTCTCTCTTCTTCTCTTCTAATAATTCGAATGACTTCGTGTGTTCTTCTGTGAGTGTAAACAATATTCAAATTCTCCTTTGAGACTTGATTCCTCATATGATTGCATGACATTCTTCGTCTGCGTCTGGTAGTCGACATTTAGTTTAATACTTTGACCTTTGTCTGATCATCAACATTTTGACTTTTCCTTTCGTCTTGGTCAACCTTGTATATGGTCAGACTTTCCATTTCCTTTGGAGTTTCTTCTTGGTCGTTTGACCATCTTCTGTCTAAGTCTTTATGCGCTGCCTTAGATTGTGCTTGGCATGGTCTTATTCCTGATTTGGCTTGTTGAGTGCTTATGTTGGCCTTTCATTTTGTATCATCTGATGCTTATGCCTCTTCGTCATTTTACCTGTTCTCATGTCTTTCTGAAACACTAACTCACTTGTTAGAGATAACAACATATATTATATTTGTCTCACTAAAAACCTTTTTGGGAATTTCTTCGCCTGACTTAACAATCAAATTATGTGAAAAAAAGAAGACACATAGAAAACCATGTGGCCAAAAGTTAAAGCTACGTATGTCAGAGCAAGTACAACCACTCTTCAGAGAAAGACAATGCCCTTGCAGTTGAAATGACCAGGAAAGTACAGAGATGTATAAGTCATAATCAATGCCAGACATAGGAGTACACAAATGGCACAAGGGAGTTCGTGAAATGTGGATTTGGCAAGCAAGCATTTAATGCGAGATCAAATGCATTAAATACAAGATCCACGAAGCTCTAGACAAAAAAAAACTGGAGAATCAGATAATGGCTACTCAAGCATCAAGAGCAGATTCAATCATAGACGGAAGCATATTCAACAAACACTAGATAAAGCCACTACACGTCGAACAATTAGAGCATCAGTTGGAGAGCTAGAAGAAAAACTAAATCAAGAACAAGATGAAAGAAGGATGAATATTAGACGAAATCCACACCACCTTCAAATAAAGCTCAACGATCAACATCAGATAAAAGTGTGTCAAAAACAACCTCCAGTACAACATAACGAGATTAGACGAAGCATAAGACGAAGAACAAAAGAAAGAGACCACAAACTAACAAACACTCTGGACAAAGACAAGTTTGTCCATATTGATCAAACCATAAAAGATGCCAAAGCATCAACGTTACAAAACTCAGACAAAGATCAAGACATGAGACGCATGAAACTAATAGACGCAGTCGAAGACTATCATGTCAACCAATTAAAGAATTAATCTAAAAAGACTACTCAGGCATCGTCTACGATCACATAAGTGCTCTCAATGTGATAGTGTGATTAAAAGAAGAAAAGAAGGAGAAGAAATGCATGCAAAAGCAAAAGCATGCATGTGTCAAAAAAAGTGCATCATTTTCAGAAAAAGACAACACAAGCTATGTGACCAAAAAAGGACAAAAAGGTTCCTAGGTCCCTGCTTAAGTCATACATAGCTGTTAACAAGAGAAAGAAGACTTCACGCAAGGCCTATCACAGGAAGCAACATTTAATGCACGAACTCAAGCATTAAATGAATTGAGTGAACTAGTCATGAACGACTATATATGCTTCAACGAACACTTGCAACAGGAAGTCCCGTCTCAACGGATATATTCAAAATCAAGCAACAGGCAGATCCTACAAGACTATATATATATATCACTACCTCAAACCTTGAAAGGTTGGCTATTACATTGGAACAAAAAGTGATATCAAGCCCACAAAAATAACGATAACAAAGATAAAAAGTATAGAGTCAAATGTATCATAGGATATTCATCTCTGTAGACTAAGGTGTTCAAAACGTATGTATCTTAGGAACAGAACCTTAGTGAGTGTACCAACTTATGTATCATATCCATGAGAGTAAACCAAACACTCAATCATTGTAAAGACTAAGGTTGCATACCTTAGTGAGTGTAGAAATCTATGTATCCTCTCTAGGAGAGTAAAACCATACACTCAAACCAAACTTGTTTAGCTGACATTGTAAAGCCTAAAGAGGCTAAGGAAAGAATACTTGTAAATCCTGGAGAGGCTGGTCAAAGAATACTCACTGCTAGCCAAAAGTGGCTGATAAGAATATACTTGCATTGACGAGTGAAGTCAACAGGCCAGGAGGTGGTCGAGAGTACTCACTACTAGCCAGAAGTGGCTGATAAGAAAATACCAGTGCTGGTGAGTGAAGCTGGCAGGCCAAGAGTGGTTAAGAATACTCTATTCCAGGAGTGGACAATAATACTCAATGATAGCCTGAAGAGGCTGATAAGAATATACTAGCGTTGATAAGTGAAGTCAACAGGCCAGAAGTGGTCGACAATACTTTTGGACTTGAATGCATATTTAGTGGAACCCTTCAGTTGAAAGAGACTGGGCGTAGCTCAGTTGAGCGAACCAGTATAAAATGATTGCATTTCTTTTCTTATATCTTAGACGAAAATCTTCCTTACTTATTAAATCTTTGTGAAAGACTTCATCCAATGTTTACATATCATTAAAACTATTTTTAGACGAAGACGCTAACTTTGTTTGACAAACTTATTACACTGAAAGTTTCATCTACTGCTTATCCTTAAATGAAACTATCTTAAAAAGGTAAATACAAGAACTTTAATCACTATTGTTATATGAAACATTTTCCTTCAGCAGACGATAAATCTTTCAGATGCCGTGACCTTGTGTCAAGCAAACTTTGCATAACCGTCCGGTATCTACAAGAGCATTGGATGAAGAATATCTTTCTTGCGAAAATGGTTTAAAAAGTTCCTTACACACATGCACACATATTCAACCCCCCTTCTATGTGTACGTCCGCTAACTTCAGCTCTCATTAGGGTTTCATTTCATTCACATTTTTGAATGGAAATGATTGCCCAAATGATGTCCTAGCTGTCACCACTCCCTAGGGTTACATCATCCATCACTTATAAGTGCCCTAGGTCTCACTAGTTGTAGATACTTTAGATATTGAATATAGAGAGAGCCTTGTTCCTTTATATTTTTCCTTAGTTTCCTTTGGCTAATTTCGGCCAAACCCTACCTATCTCCACCTTGAGACCTAGAAGTGGCCTTCATCACCCATGGAGTGAGCCAAACCCTAGAGTCCCTCTCAAACCTTTCATCAAATACCTTCACACCATTTTCCACTTTCGGTCATCCTCCTAAGAACACGCCTAGTCCCTTGAAGAGCCTTGATCCAAGGAGTTAAGGATTCCTACTTATTGGTACAACATTCTTCCGTCAATGCTAGCAAGGATTCCATCATGTGGTATCTAGTGTCAATGGTTCTTCAAGGGTAACCTCTAGTCCATTTTAAAATTTTCGGTCATGTTTGTGTGTCTTCTTGCTTGTCTAAAAAGTTGTGCTAAAATGGGCCATTGTCTTACCGTGTTTTCATGATCCATATGTTCTATTTCATGTTTTGATTCATGCCATATCCATTCTTGTGAATCATCTTGGTATTTTAGGCTTCTTTGTTTAAGTTCCTATTATTTTTCTTTTAAGTTTGAGTTACTGGAAAATTTTGGTTGCATGAGAAACATTGATAAATTGATATATTTTGTTTTATAATCCATTCGGTTTTGTCATTAGCTTGTCTCTTATGAAACCACCTTGAAAGAATTCCAAGTATTTATGCTTAACCCTTGATATGATCAAAATATGACATGCATGCCACTTGTTTGATAAAATGGTTGAGTCTTTAATGTGCCTTAGAGATTTTATCATGCATGCTAATTAGTTCTAGCATGTTCTACATCACTTAAATATCATGTGTAATTAATTTCTTTGCACATTCTTGCTTTAAAATTTTTGGCCATTCCAATAGTCCTTGTGCACTTGATATGTCTACATATCGTTTGATGATTTGAGCATCACAATGAATTTTTATGAGCATATTTTACTGCTGGACATTTGCACATTAAAACTTTAAGAAACACTCAAATTTTTGTCTCATTGAGTCATCATAATTTGCTAAAAAAGATACTCTAAAAATTTTCTAATCAAACCAATAAACACAAGTGTAAAACCCAAGAAAAAGAGGAGTATAAAAATTCAAAAAAAGAAGAAGAGAGAAGTGGCTGGACCTTGACATTAAGAAAAACGAGGCCAATTCAAGCACAAAAAGAAACAAAAGAATAAAAAAAACAAGTAAATAGGGAACCTTTGCTAGACTTATGGGCCTTGGGACACATTTTCCTACCTTAGCAATTGGAGTTATTCTTAATCATGAGCCCCCAATCCAATAGTGGAATGAACTCTGTAGTGCCTTGATAAGGAGGCATATTCCTCCATACTATGATCGAGAACTTATGGACAAGCTACAAAGGTTGAAACAAGGGTCCTCTAGTGTGGAAGAATATAGGCAAATGATGGAGTTGCTAATGATGAGGGTTAGGATTAGGGAGGAAGAGATGATCACTATCTCTAGATTTCAAAGTGGTCTTAACCTTGAGATAAGAGACAAAGTTGAACTTTTTCCTTATAGAGATTTGAATGAATTTGTTCAACTTTGTTCAAGGGTGGAGCATCAACTTAAAAGAAAATCTTTTCAAAAAGACTATGTTCCCTCTTCCCAACCTTATTCCAAATAAGAAAAAGAAAAAGATAAAGATAAAGATAAAGATAAAGAAAAATCTTCTCTCAAAGCACCTTCCAAAGAATCTAAGTCAAGTGAAATCAAGTGCTTCAAGTGTCTTGGAAGAGGACATATTGCTTCTCAATGTCCTACAAAGAAACCATGATTTTAAAAGCCCAAAATCACTATAGTAGCCTTGATGAAGCTACTTCATCTTCCTCTAGTAGTGAAGATGAAGCCATATATTTCGAGGAAGAAATCTTACCTTGTGAAAGAGACTTACTATTGGTTAGGAGGCTCCTTGGCAATCAATCTAGTGAAATTGACCAATCTCAAAGAGAGAACTTGTTTCACACAAGATGCAAAGTTTTAGAAAACACTTATTCTCTCATTGTAGATAGTGGGTCTAGTTCCAATTGTTGTAGTACTAAATTGGTTGATAAGCTGGCCTTAACTATATATAAAACCTCATCCTAAACCTTATGAAATGCAATGGATCAATGAGGAAAGAGGTATTGTAGTTAACCAACAAGAAAGCATACCAATCTCCCTTGGCAAATATAAAGAAGAATTTTTGTGTGATATAGTGCCATTGGAGGCTAGTCATGTCTTGCTTGGGAGGCCATGTCAATTTGACAAGAAAATAATCCATAATGGCCTCACAAATAAAATAAGTTTCCAACACTTAGGTAAGAAGTTTGTGTGGTTTCCTCTATCACCCTCTCAAGTGAATGAGAACCAACTCAAAGTGAAAGCCAAGAGAGATGAAGAGGAGAAAAGCAAAAACATAAACAAAAAGAAAAGAAAAGAAAAGATTTTTCCCTTTCGAGATAAAGAAGGGGTAGGTTCAAGAGAACCTTAACCCTTGTACCATCCTTATTCTTTTGGTGGCAAAGAAAGATGGCAATGAAGGATGTACACCGATTACAGAAAGCCATCAATATATAAAGTATAGGCACCCAATCCCTAGGTTAGATGATATGTTAGATGAATTGCATGGGGCCATTAAATTTTTCAAAATTTTCTTATATGTATGGTTGGTGATGTCTTTTGGCCTCCCCAATGCCCCTAGCACTTTCATTCATCTAAGAAATCATGTACTTAAGGATTGAGTATGAAAGTTTTAGTAGTTTATTTTCCTAATTATGGTCTCACATCTTTTGAAGGGACCAATGACATGGATGAGCTTAAAGATTTGAGGTCAAATCCTTCTCAAGAAGGAGGGGATGATGGAGGACCATCCTTGGAGCTTCATGAGCTGAGGATATGGATGAAGATATCAATCTGAAAATAGATGCTTCTCAAGGAGGGGATGATGGAGGACCATCCTTGAAAACACATGTGGAGCCCATCACTAAGTCTATGGCTAGGAGGATAGAAGAGGAGGAGAGAGCTCACACACCAAGAGACACTCGTCTCATGATCATAGAGTATTAAGTACTCTCCTAAGCCCCATTAGTATAGAACTTATTTTATTCCTATTTTTCCCTTGTCTTTTATTTTCATAATTTTACCCTTGTATTTTGGGGTACCTTAGAACCTAGGATTTATTCTTGTATTTCTTTTATACTTTTATTATGGGATGCTTAGTGTTTAGGCTGCGGGCTACTAAGGGAAATTATAAGTGATGTGGTGCATAAATGGATCTTTTGGGCTAAGTAAGTTATTGGCCCAAGTAGGAGGGCACCTAGGTTACATGCCTTTACCATGCACCTAATTGTAGCTAAGCTTGACCCAAAAAGATGCTCCTTTTGGCCGAACCATGTGTGTCACATGTGGCTCTCATTAGGGTTTCATTTCATTCATATTTTTTAATGGAAATGATTTCCCAAATGATGACCTAGCCGCCACCACTCCCTAGGGTTACATCATCCATCACTTATAAATACCCTAGGTCTCACTACTTGTACATACTTTAGATATTGAATATAGAGAGAGCCTTGTGCCTTTATATTTTTCCTTAGTATCCCTTGGCTAATTTCGGCCAAACCCTACCTATCTCCACCTTGAGAGAAAAACTCTAGAAGTGACCTTCATCACCCATGGAGTGAGCCAAACCCTAGAGTCCCTCTCAAACCTTTCATCAAACACCTTCACCCCATTTTCCACTTTCGGTCATCCTCCCAAGAACACGCCTAGTCCCTTGAAGACCTTTGATCCAAGGAGTCAAGGATTCCTACTCATTGATACAACATTCTTCCATCAATGCTAGCAAGGATTCTATCATTTTCTCTTCATGGACAACCAAGGAGGCAAATTGAAAATTGAAAGGAGAATAGGCCATGAACTGTGGTTGGTACTTAAGTTACCAAAAGGATCCATTCCATATAAAGCAAGTCCAAGCCTAAGGTTTCTTGCCTCACTACCAAAATCTAGAAACAAACCATTAATTTTTTTCCATTGCAAAGAATTAGCCAGATGACGAAGCATGCCATAACATTTTTTGTTGCCTACATGCCATGTAAGGTTCATTGCATCATTTGCATTAGCAAATAATCACTTAAACCTTGGAATGATTAGAAGATGCCATAACACCTTTTCTAGGGAGTGTTTCTCGACTACATCTTCATCACTACAACGACCATCATCCTTCACTTTGTACTATGATAGCCCATAATGAGGACATTTGTGCAATGCTTCAAAATCTTTTCTATACAATATACAATCATTAGGGCATGCATATATTTTCCTGTATTGTAGACTCATCGAACACAAAACCTTTTTCACCTTATAATGACGGTCTGGCAACATGTTGTCTTTTGGAAGCATTAACTTCAACAACTCTAGAAACTTTGTGAAACTTTTATCACTCCACCCATATTTTGCCTTCAAATTCACCAATCTTAACACCGTTAATAATCGTGTAAAGGTTGTACAATTAGGAAACAAAGGTGTCTTTGAGTCACTTTTTAAAGTATCATACACATGTGAATGTCCTTGCTAGAAAGACTCTTGTCCCACATCATGAATCATGTCTTCTATTTGATCTTCCATTTCTACATCACCTTGCTCAGTTTGAGATATAGTCCCAATTTCTTTATCTTCACCATGCCATATACATGTTGTATAGCTCGTTAAAAACCCATCACAAATAAGATGGTCCAGTATTTCATCAATTGCATGTCATCTCCCATTTAAACGATTAATGCAAGGACAATAAAATTTTCCATTCAAATCTGCTCGATTTTGTTGAGCAAATTCTAAAAACTATTCAACCCCATTTTGATACTCATCAATGGTTCTTGCATTCATCCAAATACGATCCATTTTTCTTCTTTTGTGAGACAATTTTTTTTTACATAATTGAGTATTTATGGTGCCCTATATAGTACAAGAGCAAAGCATAAACTAAATCAATGTTATTTGAAGCTATTATTTCATTTATCTAAGTAAGTATAAGATCCAAATATAATTCATCCCATTTCATCAACTAGATAAATAAATTCATCAAATGAGACTTATAACATTTTTTTAAAATTAAGTAGTCTAAGGTGCCTTAATAAGAAGAGATGACAAACTAGATATATGTTGACTAATGAATGTCAAGAAGAGAAGTATCACCCTTTACCTGCTTCTTTTCAAATCAAGTTTAATATTTATGTGATGATGTAAACACAAAACACACCAATAACAAAATCATTTTTTTTTTGTAAATTATTAAAGGTTAGTTCAAATAAAATTCTCAACAAATACTTAAAGATAAAGAAAAGAAAAGAAAAGAAAATATTGAAATATTATTTAGTGGACTTATCTAGTAAACGTGCATAGGAATAATAATTTAGTGGACTTGTCTAGTAAATATGCATAGGAATAATGGGGTAACATGGTAATGAGGGACTGCAAAAGAAAAAGAAGAGGTGTTTGATTTTGGAAAGAAAAAAAAAACTAAACCTACTATTTTTGTGCGTATGCATAATAAATAAAGGAGGTGAAAGGGAAAAATAAAGTGACTTCTTGGTCACCTTGATTTAAACCTGAGTAAGTCATGAGTTACATAATTGAAATATTATAATATAATTTTAAATGAATTAATTTTTAGTTTGTTCTTACTCAATTTTAACACGATTGTTAACTTGAGAGACACAAATAATCGTCACTTACATTGATGTCTATACTCTACACATGTATATTAAGTTCTTAATAACAAACTTATCTTAATTTTTTTTTTAATAAAATGGAATTAAATATTAGTCCACCTACTAAATAAATATCCTAATAAAATATTTTATATGCACATAATTATAAAATGGAAGTTGCATTAACATATTTAAATTCTTGAGAGCTTTGGTTTATTTTCCTAAATTGTATAAATTCATGTACGTAAGAAGTTGCTTTCAATTCAGCCATATTAATTGAAAATGAATTTGGTACATACAACAACAAACCAATGTATTAATGAAAGCAAAGTACTAATAGACTATATACAGTAAATATAGATCAAGTTCCTTAACTTTCTCCAAAAGCTTTTGTCTAGAACCTATATAGAAATTGGCATTCACTTCCTAGTTTTCTCAACATTTAACACAGAAATATAATTCCATTGTACTAAAAACATCTAAAGGGACAATTTGTGGTTTTGGTGTAAAAAGACTATAATGCATAAATCATGTAGACATGTACACTTATTCAGGATAAAATAGGCACAAGGTCTCTACTCCATCTAAATAGGTTAAAGAATTATAACATATAAATGCACTTTTTTTCACTCTCTCACAATAAGGCAAGACATATATTTGATCCAACAGTAGAAAAATACAACGAATAAGTTCAGGAAAAACATGAAATGTTAAACATTGTAAGTTTGTAACATACAAATGCACATTCCTGCACTCTCTATACTAAGGTAAGACGGGTATTTGAACTAATAGCAAAAAAAAAAACAGCAAAAAGATTTGAGAAAAAATATAAAGTAATAAAAGATTATAGCATATAAGAATACATTGTTTCACTACACTCGTGAATAAGGTAACTTACTAGCTGGAAAAAAAATAGAGAGAAAGATTCAGGAAAATAAAAACAAAGTAAAAAAAAATTATAACATATAATAGCACATTCTTATGCTACACTATTGCGTTAAGGTAAGCTATACAAGCAGATAAATACAATTTTAAAATGAAGAAATAAATTATGAAAAAAGGAATGTAAAGTAATAAGGCATAAAGAAAGAAATAAGAAAATAAATGAAAATATATTATACTATAATTTATCATTATTAGTGAGTTATCAACTGTTATACATCAATGTAGGGTAGGAGTGTAGAGCTTAGCAATCCAATGAGCTGCAACAACCATGCCATAGTGTGCATATCCTAAAACCAAGTTGCTTACCCCACCATCATTTAAAACTAAATGGTGGAATGGGACAACAGCACCAGTTGCAATTGTCAATGTGTCTTTTATCCTATGAGTACCCGGGATCAATAGAAGTAAACATTTTGATTGTCTATCATGTATAATTGTGAATGCAGGCTTCACACTACTACAAGATGTATATTCTACATCGGTTCTTTGAAGTCATCTACATCGGTTCTAAAACCGATGTAGAATAGAGCGATGTAGAAAATGTATACATTTTTACATCGGTTCTCTTGAGAACCGATGTAGATTGTATTTTTTTAAAAAAAAATCATGCTTATTTTTGGATTATTTCTGATTACCTGTAATGAACATATATATAGCTTTAGAAATTTGTTTACAAATTACACAAAAGCAATTTGACATGTTCCAATTAGACACATGATTTTCTAGCACCAAATGCACGCAAGATTACTAACACATGCTTCTTACAATAAATACTTCTTTTATAAGAAGACAAATCTTCCACGCTCACCTTTTATATCCCAATTGGAAACTAAAGAAAACACAAGCCTACAACACCCTTTTAATCACCTCAAAATCTGAGCAACCCAAAACTGCCCAAAAGTGTAGATACTAGCAATTTGTGGATGAGTCATATGGAAGTACAATAGATACTAACAATTTCTTATTTCAATTATTGTTTTAATAACAAAATGCTCCGTGCATCTTGGGGAACAACACCATTTTTGGGAAGTAATCACTTTCTTCAAAAGCTGATTTAAGAAGCTAGCAAAATCAAGTGATTATTTCTTCAAAATAAATTGAACCAAACATGCACTAATAATATAAGAAGCTATGCATCATTAATCATTAAAAAAAAATGAAATTGAAGTGGAGATAATAAAGAGATTCACTCAATACTAAGACCAAGAAGCAGCACCAGAGGCACCAACAATATAAAATTTTTAGGGAATGTTCAAAAGAGCTTATGAGTTTATCAAAATGGATTATAATTCCCATGAACTCTTTTTAGCCCATCTCAATAACTTATTCCAATTAATTTCATGGTTAAATATATGGTATAAATCCTCATGTAATCAGAGCTTATTGAATAAGTGCTTAAGTTGTTTACTCAAACACACCGTAGTGATTCTTATACTCCAAAAGATTGGGAGTCATAATTTTTTTCCAGCAAGGTATATCACTAATACTAGATAAGCCAATCACACATCAGATCTCTTCCATCAGAAAGGAAAAATCAAAATAGAGCATAATAATTCAAATAGTCATGAGAACATACCATATCACCAGGCAAGTTACCAAAGCCAGCCAAACACAAAACTGGAAGCTAACAATCAAGGAACCCATATTTAGATACTTATGTCATAAGAATATTGAACTACTTCAAATTTATAACCCCTGCCCAAAACCCTCAGAGGCCCTTTAAAAATTTAAAAGAGAAAGAAAGAAATCTTCCTGCTAGGTGAGTGTTTAAAATTTATTTGACTAAATACAAAGAATGTTAATTCATTAGCCAAGGATACATTTCAAAGCAACAGCGCATGTTATATTATGAGATATTGTTACATTTTTAAGACCAAATATTCTTCCATTTCCTACAGTAGAAATAGAATACACCATTGTGGAAAAGAACCCATCCAAGTATATATAAATAAAAATAACTAATTTTATATATAATAAAAAAATCATTAAATATATCTAACTTCCATAATTTCACAAAAAAATATACATTATAATTCATAATAAATTTTTAAGAGTAGTTTTAGATTGAAAATAGCTGAACATTGAAAAAATTATACATTATAATTCAGTCTAAAATGAATAGTGAAAATTATAATTGACTAGAATAAATGATACGCTAAAGTTCTAAAAGTGCAAATAGCTGAACATTAATAAACTGAATTAACAGTGGCTCAAATATAGCCAAAATGATATTGAATTCGAGATTCAAGAAAAATAATTTAAAATGGTGCAATTCTCAAGAAATCAAGGTGTTATTGCAAGACTGTGATTCATGTATATCTATTATAAAAAATATAAGCACGCCTGATTGCTTTCAAGTTGGATAAGCACATAACCAAAATAAGCCTATCATTACAACCAGTGGTAAAAGCACCTATCATTACAACCACAGTGGTAAAAGCAAAGCCCCAGTTGCATCATGAACTTAGTTTTTAAATAGAATACACAATGTATATCCACACAGAAGAATAGTTTCGTAAAAAACTTCAGATGATTTTTCTCAAATATTAAATCGAATGACCTATATTGATAGATAACTGAAATAATTAAGCAAATCACCACTTTTTATTACTTGTCTAAACATTGCCAACCAATAGTAGAAATTGAGGAACAAAATTCATTGTTTGCTTTTTCTTGTGATTATTATCTATAAGATGCAATGGAATTTGAAAGGAAACATTAGCATACATTGTTCATCTATATTGGATAAGGAAGATAAAATAGCTTCTACTCCCAGATTTCAAGCAGTTTGGTAAAAAAAAGACTCTGCCACATGAAATATTTAATGCTAGTTTGCTTTCAGCATTTCAGGGTCATAGTATATAAATTTCACAAACTCTTAAAAGAACTTCAAAAACATGAAAACACAATCTCTAATAGAATTACAACTCAAGATGATAAAAATAACATGGAATTGTCATCATATTCACGAATTTTCAGATAGTACCTCCCCTTTGTCTTCTTCTTTTGAGAAGATTGGTCACCTTTGGCAAAATGAGCAAACAGTTCAGTTTGCTGTAGGAGATAGTTCAATCGGCCTTTTCCTCTATTATTCTACATTCAATATAAAAATCACTCAATTCAAACATCAAATTATAATAATACAAGGAAGAAAAACCATCCTGAGTACAGTGAATAATTAAAAGACGAACCATATCAGCATCAATGGACGCATTCTGCGGGTCCAATATCTCCTAAATTTTTTGTTTCTTCAATTGCTGCATTTCTCTCAATCTAACCTTCTCACGCTTGCTAACTTCAGGATCAGCATTACTCTCCTTCTAAAACGAAACAGTAAAAAACCACAAATAAAATGAAAACCACACTCCAATGAACAAAAGCAGTGCGAAAATCGAAATCCCAAGCACAAACAAAACCACAAGCGAAAACACCAAAATGTTGCATACACGAAGACCCAAAGCAAAATCCAAAAAGAGTAGCAAGCAAAAACATCAAAACGCAGCGCACGAAATTTGACGTTTAGGGTTTCTTCAATTGCTGCATTTCTCTCAATCTAGCCTTCTCACGCTTGCTAACTTCAGGATCAACATTACTCTCCTCCTAAAACGAAATAGTAAAAAACCACAAATAAAATGAAAACCACACTTCAATGAACAAAAACAGTGCAAAAACTGAAATTCCAAGCGCAAACAAAACCACAAGCCAAAACACCAAAATGCTGCACACGAAGACCCAAAGCGGAATCCAAACGCAGTAGCAAGCGAAAACATCAAAACGCAGCACACGAAATTCGGCGTTTAGGGTTTGGGTGTGGTTGGAGGCTAACAGCGTGGGAAGGGTTTGGATGATTGTTGGCGGCTAGGTTTACATTGTTAATGAGTGAAACGGTAGTGTGCACCCTGCGCGAGAATAGTCTCATTTCTACATCGGTCATAAGCAAAAACGATGTAGAATAACTTCCGAATTTTATTTCTACATCAGTTATAAGTATAACCGATGTAAATATGTTTATATTTTTTTACTTATTTACAAGTTTGTCACCGCGTTTATGATTTACATCGGTTCTATTAGAACCGATGTAAATATGGCGATGTTAAATAGTGTTTTTGTAGTAGTGTCAGAAGCTACATTAATATATCATGCCATAGAATCAAATTGTAGAAAAATAGGAAAACATGCAAAAACACTTCAGAAGTTGAAAGTTAGGGAAAAAAGAGAGCCAAAAAACAATAGGTGCATACTTTTTCATGACAGAGTATAACATAATTAAGATTTAAAGACTAACAAATGGAAATAGAGCAACAATAGTTTCATAATTAAAATACAAGTCCATGTAGAAGGCCATTAATGATTAAATGATATAAAATGTATATAATAGTAACCAATAACAATTGTCTTAGTCTAGCATAGATTATCATATCTACCTCACTTTTCTATTTTTCTTATTCCTTCCTCTAAGCAATTTTCATCATATCAAAGAATCCTCAAATGGTGATAAAATAAATGAACAACCCAAATTACAATATGAGAGAGAATTTATAACACTTAAGTTTTGTATAATATAATTCTCTCTTGTGGATTATTTTTCAGACTAATATCAAACCTTTGATTGCTCGAACAGATTAGTCTATTCTCAGCCAACATTCTAAAGTTATCTGGGTACTGACAATACAAGACAGGGTAGTAGTAGTAGACAGAAGAAAAATCGTAGTATAGCAAAGTTATTTGCTAATTTTTATAAGATAAGATAAAAGCATAATTGACAGAATAAAAAACAATAGGGTGACCTTGTTTTACTTACTCACTTTGTCTTTAACCTCTTGCTTATTTAAATGTGTTAAAATACATATTTTATTTATATATATAACATCAAACTCCTTTTGTTAAATCAGAGCGTACACTTCCACTACATAACATGAACTTTACATACAAATAAAATACAACAAGGGGAAGAGGATTCTCTCAACTGAGCTGATGAATCATGTGTAAGTTGTGTCTATTTGTCTCCTTATTAAACCACAAGGGCTATTACCGTTAAAAAATTATAGAAATTAGTGCTTAAAATTAAAACAAAAGGGTCATTCTCAAAGAGTCTGATACCATAAGTAGTATAAAGTATAATAGCAAAAATAGTACCAAAAATAGTACACTCTCACTAATTACAATTACTTGACATAACCAAAAATAATAACAAACAAGACTAGCATTAGCCATTTTTAGAGAAGTAAATAAAAGAAACATGGATGTCAAGAAAATTAAACAAAAATGCAACAACTTGATATCAAATCCAAAAAATCACTTAAAATTACCTTTTGATTGGTCTTCCATCTCTAATTCTTCTCAAACCCTTCTGGCCTTCACTTCCCCCTCGAAGAACCTTTGTTGCTACAAAAATCATTAAAAAGGGTTTATTTTTTTAAATTAGTGAAATTAGAGGAAGGAGTTGAGAGAAAAGGAAGAAATTCATTTAAATGTAGGATTGTACCTTGCAATCGTTCAGTTTTGTCATCGTCACAATCTAAGAGGGTTTAGAAATTCACTTAGAATTACCTTTTCATTGGTCTTCCCCCTTTAATTCTCCTCTAACCCTTCTGGTCTTCACTTCCCCCTTGGATAACCTCTATTGCTACAAAAATCTTTAAAAATGGTTTATTTTTTAGTAGAATTGGTGAAATTAAAGGAAGGAGTTGAGAGAAAAGAAAGAAACTCATTTGAATGTAAGATTGTGCCTTGCAATCATTTGGTTTCATCGTTGTCGTAGTTGAAGAGGGTTTTAATTTGGAACAAATTGATTGTGTTTCCAGAGAGGGAGGAGAACAATATGGTGTTTCTAGGAGGGGGTTCTAAACCAACGAAAAAGGGAACCAGTTCGAAGAGAGAAAACGAGTTCGCCGAGATGGAACATTCAACGAGAGGGAACTTTTAGAAGAATTCAATGCTAGAGAGGGAACATTCGCCAAGATTGTGTTAGAGAAGAACTTAATGCTACATTGATCATGCCTTGAATAGATGTAGATCATTTTTAATACTACATCATTTAATCCAAAAATTGATGTAGAACAGTACAAATTTACATCAGTCCTGCTTAAAACTAAAGTAAATGTCCTAACCTTTTACATTTAATTACAAAAATGTCATTTCTGTAACGACCCACCCTAGGCCGTCACATCAATAACCAACCAAAATAAAATAATATAAAATAAAGAAAATAGAGCAAAAGCCAGCTACGCTAGAGTGTAAATATACAATAACATATAAATTGTTTCCAAAATATATAATATAATCTTTTATAATAGAGTCATCATCCTCAGTAAAGTTATACAGTAATCCAAAAAGATAATATAATTACAATGACATGAAAACATCAAAATAAGACACCCTAGGTGCTGGTCAAGCTCTAAAGCTAGCCACTTCTCAAAGCAGCTATCCAAAAGACTCCTTGCTATCCCAAAGCCTCATACCTGATCTTCTCCCCCACATAGTGAGATCATCACAGTCCACATCATGGAAATATAAGGGTTAGCACATATAAAACCAATCATAGTACATCATAATAAAATATCATTAAACAGATATTTATCCACAGTATTTATCCAGACCAACAAGTCATTTTCAAGCTAAATATAGACCAACCCAAAATATAATGTATACACGTCCATGCCAATGTATACATATTTTATGATAATAAAATAATCCATAACCAATGTATACAATCCATACCATATGTATACATATTCCATATCCAAAACAAAGTCACACCACTGTATAATCCATGATGTAACCAACACATCCAAACCAAATGTTGGCCTCAACACCATCCAAACCAAGTGTTGATACGGTGAAACATGTCAGCAACCCATGTCCCATGCCTAACCTCTCATGGAAAATATACAGTTGGATTACGTCGTCACGTAACCCTGGTGGGGCCACCTCATCCATCGGTATGACTCGGCCTAGACCCATACCGGTAGCAAATAGAATACTTAGAGGAGTACTTCAGAATCCACCTAACATCTGAAGTGGTTTATCATATAACCTTTGGAAAAGTTCCACATTGGAATCCTCACCATGGGATTCCCAAATTTCATATTTTTCCAAAAATTATATCCTGATCTCACCAAGAGATCTATCCATACCATAACCTTACTCCTTTAAGTCCTATTTACTTTTCCAAACCACATACACATAGCATATTCCATAATTAAACATAACCATAACCATGCCAATTTGTCAATATAATAATAATATAAATAATTAAATATCCAAAACAACCATCAATTGATCCAAATTATATTATGTGAAATGAAAATCTCCACATAAAATAGCATATTAGAACTATACTATTCCTATCATGCTCATACGCACTAGATTAATTTTATAAGCACTACCCTTACTTGGATAAACCTGAACTGAAACTCGGGCAGAACCTTCTCCCCTTTCTTGCTTAAACAAGAACCGAAACTCGGGCAGAATCTCCACCTCTCTCCTTAAACAAGGATCGAAACTCGGGCAGAATCTCCACCTCTCTCCTTAAACAAGGATCGAAACTCGGGCAGAATCTCCTCCTCTCCCTCTTCTTTTCTCTCCCCTGGCAGAACCTCCTCTACTGGATTCCTCTTTCTCTCTCCTCTTTTCTTTTCTCCTCCCCTCTCTTTCTTTCTCTCTCTCTCCTCTTTCTCTCTCTAGGATTCTCTTCTCTCCAGTTATCTTTTTTTTTCACCCCCTGCCTCCTATTTATAGGCAACCAGAGTCACCCGGAACGACCCGTATTGAATTCGGAACGGCCCGTTCCGAATCTTTCAAATGTACGCAAATTTTTAAACTGGAACGGCCCGTTCCAAAATCAGAACGGCCCGTTCTCCCAGTTGGAACGGCCCGTTCTGGACCCGTTCCCAACTTAAAATTTAGTGTCTTTTTATTGCTTGGAACAGCCCGTTCCAATTTTGGAACAGCCCGTTCCAAGTTACCCATTTACCCCTCAAACTTTAAAAAAATTTGCGAAAATGCCATTAATAGAAATTACAAAAATACCCCCCTTAGAAAAATGAATATTACAATTCTCCCCAACAACAAAAATTTTCGTCCTCGAAAATTCACTTACTTAAAAAGAGATATGGGTATTGATCCTTCATCTTGTCTTCCAAAGATTGGATAGTCCTCTCAGACTGCCCATCAGTCTGTGGATGATAAGAAGAACTGAGTCTTAACTTAGTCCCTAACGCCTGATGCAAACTTTGCCAAAATCGAGAAGTAAAACGAGGATCCCTATCAGATATGATACTGGAGGGCACACCATGTAATCTAACAATCTCCTTAATATACAATTGAGTTAACTTTTCCAAGGACCACTTTATATTCACTGGAAGGAAATGAGCACACTTAGTTAATCTATCCACGATCACCCAAATAGAATCACAATTCTTAGCAGATCTTGGTAATCCAACAACAAAATCCATGGTTATACTATCCCATTTCCATTCTAGCACTTCCATCATTTGTAACAAACCTCCTGGTTTTTGATGTTCTACTTTAGCTTTCTGACACACAATGCAAGATGAAACATACTCGACTATCTCCCTCTTCATACCATTCCACCAGAACATTTTCTTCAAATCTTGATACATTTTTGTCATACCCGGATGTACACTCAACTTACTTTTATGACCTTCCTCAAGTATCAACTTTTTCAACTCTTTATCTTGTGGAATACAAATTCTACCCTTGTACCTCAAGATTCCATCCATATCTTGTTCAAATCCTTCAGCTTTCTCAGAACCCAACAACTCTCTAACCTTATTCAATCTCGTATCCTGAACTTGTTTTTGTTTCACCATCTCCAAGAAATCACTAGTTATGGTAGTCATACCACAACTAATAAAATCTGGGGCAATCACAACATTAAGATTCATATCCCTGAATTTCTCTACCAACTCCATCTCTCTAACCATCATATAAGACATATGAAGAGATTTTCTACTCAAAGCATCTGCTACCACATTTTCTTTACCTGGATGGTACATTAACTGAAAGTCATAATCTTTCAAAAACTCAATCCACCTCCTTTGCCTCATATTTAACTCTTTCTGATCAAACAAATATTTTAGACTCTTATGGTCACTGAACACATCAAATTTTGCTCCATAGAGATAATGCCTCCAAATCTTTAAAGCAAAAACCACCGCAGCCAACTCTAGATCATGCGTAGGATAATTCCATTCATGAGTCTTTAACTGCCTATATGCATAGGCCACAACCTGTCTATCTTGCATAAGGACACATCCTAAACCTTGATGAGATGCATCACAATAAACCTCAAAAGATTTATTAGGATCTGGCAGAATCAATACTGGAGACGACGTCAACTTTTCTTTTAATTCTTGAAAACTCTTTTCACACTTCTCCGTCCATATAAAAGGATGATCCTTCCTAGTCAGCTGTGTCAAAGGCATAACCATTTTAGAAAATCTTCTATAAATCTTCTATAATAGCCAGCTAATCCCACAAAACCTCTAACTTCAGTAACTGATTTCAGACGCTCCCACCTCAAAACCGCTTCCACCTTAGTAGGATCAACTGCAATTCCTTGTGCAGAAATCACATGACCCAAGAACTTAACTTCAGATAACCAAAACTCACATTTTGACAACTTTGCAAATAATTGTTTCTCCTTCAATACTTGCAAAACTATCCTCAGATGTTCTCTATGTTCCTCCATAGATCTAGAATAAACCAGAATATCATCAATAAACACCACCACAAACATATCCAGAAAGGGTCTGAAAATCCTGTTCATATAATCTATGAAAATAGCTGGAGCATTCGTCACTCCAAAAGGCATGACAACATACTCATAATGATCATACCGAGTCCTGAAAGCAGTCTTTGGTATGTCCTCCTCCTTTACCCGAATCTGGTGATACCCAGATCTCAAATCAATCTTGGAGAAAATAGTAGCTCCCCTTAACTGATCCATCAAATCATCTATTCTTGGCAATGAATATTTATTCTTGATTGTCAATTTATTTAACTGCCTGTAATCCACACATAACCTCAGGCCACCATCCTTCTTCTTTACCAATAACACGGGTGCTCCCCACGGAGAGACACTAGGTCTGATCATTTGTTTCTCCAAAAGTTCTTCAACCTGCTTCTTCAATTCAGATAGCTCTGCTGGTGCCATTCTATAAGGAGAAATAGACACTGGTCCCGCCCCTGGTATAAGATCAATACTAAATTCCAACTCTCGCTTTGGTGGTAATCCCAGAACATCATCCGGAAAAACCTCTGGAAATTCTCTAACAACATCAATACTATTCAACAAATTTTCATTCTCTATACTAATAAAAGATAAGATCATAAACCCAAGAGCTCCACCCTTTAACAACCCATCCACTTGTCCACTAGAAATAAATCTCTCCTGTTCAACAATAGGAAAGATTAATCTCTTTTCTGAACAATCTATCAAAATCCTATTGGCAGAAAGCCAATCCATCCCTAAAATCACATCCAACTCAGATAGAGATAAACAAAACAATTTCACTTTATAACAACGCCCTTCCACCTCCACTGGACATTTCAAACAAACCTCAGAAGTCAAAACAGACCCTGAAGCTGGGGTAGAAACAACTAGATCCACACACAAAGAATTCACAACCAAATTTAACCTTGCCACGCACTCATAAGAAATAAAAGAATGTGAAGCACCAGAATCAAATAAAATAGAAATATCATTACCATCAGCTTTGCCCTTTCCCTTTACCAGCTCGGATGACGTTTCAGCTTCAGCACCTGTCAAAGCAAAAACACGACCTGCTGCAGTAGGCCGATCCACTTTCTGGTTCTCTCTAGCTGGAATATTTTTGACATTGCAATCTTTAGCCATGTGACCCACCTTGCCACATTTAAAACACGTATAGTTCTTTGTAGGACAGTCCTTCATCATATGTGGGCCTCCACAGATATAACATCTAATACTCTGAACATCTCTTGTGGTAGTAGTCCCCATCGGTTTCTTATTAGCATTTCCAATTTGAAACTGAGATGGTCTCTTTTGAGGATGTTTCCCCCTCCCAAATCCAGATGATCCCTCTAGACCCTTTGCCACTATATTTCCTCCTTCAAATCTCTCAACTGTTTTTGCCTTTTCAACTAGAACTGGGAACTCCATAATTTCCATAGGGACAATAGTCTTTTTCAGCTCAAATCTTAGACCCTCACTAAACTTCCTGCATCTCCAGGCTTCAGTGATAGCTTGAGAATAATACCTAGCCAAGTGTTCAAACTTGACCACATACTCTTGTACTGACATGTTTCCTTGTTGCAATCATAGTACATCATAATAAAATATCATTAAACAGATATTTATCCACAGTATTTATCCAGACCAACAAGTCATTTTCAAGCTAAATATAGACCAACCCAAAATATAATGTATACACGTCCATGCCAATGTATACATATTTTATGATAATAAAATAATCCATAACCAATGTATACAATCCATACCATATGTATACATATTCCATATCCAAAACAAAGTCACACCACTGTATAATCCATGATGTAACCAACACATCCAAACCAAATGTTGGCCTCAACACCATCCAAACCAAGTGTTGATACGGTGAAACATGTCAGCAACCCATGTCCCACGCCTAACCTCTCATGGAAAATATACAGTTGGATTACGTCGTCACGTAACCCTGGTGGGGCCACCTCATCCATCGGTATGACTCGGCCTAGACCCATACCGGTAGCAAATAGAATACTTAGAGGAGTACTTCAGAATCCACCTAACATCTGAAGTGGTTTATCATATAACCTTTGGAAAAGTTCCACATTGGAATCCTCACCATGGGATTCCCAAATTTCATATTTTTCCAAAAATTATATCCTGATCTCACCAAGAGATCTATCCATACCATAACCTTACTCCTTTAAGTCCTATTTACTTTTCCAAACCACATACACATAGCATATTCCATAATTAAACATAACCATAACCATGCCAATTTGTCAATATAATAATAATATAAATAATTAAATATCCAAAACAACCATCAATTGATCCAAATTATATTATGTGAAATGAAAATCTCCACATAAAATAGCATATTAAAATTATACTATTCCTATCATGCTCATACGCACTAGATTAATTTTATAAGCACTACCCTTACTAGGATAAACCTGAACTGAAACTCGGGCAGAACCTTCTCCCCTTTCTTGCTTAAACAAGAACCGAAACTCGGGCAGAATCTCCACCTCTCTCCTTAAACAAGGATCGAAACTCGGGCAGAATCTCCACCTCTCTCCTTAAACAAGGATCGAAACTCGGGCAGAATCTCCTCCTCTCCCTCCTCTTTTCTCTCCCCTGGCAGAACCTCCTCTACTGGATACCTCTTTCTCTCTCCTCTTTTCTTTTCTCCTCCCCTCTCTTTCTTTCTCTCTCTCTCCTCTTTCTCTCTCTAGGATTCTCTTCTCTCCAGTTATCTTTTTTTTTCACCCCCTGCCTCCTATTTATAGGCAACCAGAGTCACCTGGAACGGCCCGTATTGAATTCGGAACGGCCCGTTCCGAATCTTTCAAATGTACGCAAATTTTTAAACTGGAACGGCCTGTTCCAAAATCAGAACGGCCCGTTCCCAAAAAGCAGAACGACCCGTTCTAAAATCGGAACGGCCGTTCCGAAACTCATCCAGAACGGCCCGTTCTCCTTCCGGAACGGCCCGTTTTCCCTCCAGAATGGCCCGTTCCAAAATCAGAACGGCCCGTTCTCCCAGTTGGAACGGCCCGTTCTGGACCCGTTCCCAACTTAAAATTTAGTGTCTTTTTATTGCTTGGAACGGCCCGTTCCAATTTTGGAACAGCCCGTTCCAAGTTACCCATTTACCCCTCAAACTTTAATAAAATTTGCGAAAATGCCATTAATAGAAATTACAAAAATACCCCCTTTAGAAAAATGAATATTACAATTTCCTTCATGTTTTACATCATGTTTGGTACAACCGATATAAATTATTGTCGTAGAATAGTAATTCACTAGTAATGAAAATATCCATTTTTTTCTTTCCAAAAAGAACACATGTCTCGAAGTTTTAGATGGGATTAATTTAATTTTTTCATAAAGCATTAGAATTATTTTAATTGCACATTTTATTTTACGCCTATAAATTGGTGTTTATTTTCTCGAAACATCACAAAGAGAATTTAACATCTACACAAACATTAAGATAGCTTGACATTGATCAACTAAGAGTTATTGCAAAGATTGAGACAAAATTTGTCAAAGTTTTGATCATGGTCATGATTATATTGGGTATTGCACAAGCTGATTATTCTCTTTCGTTTACCCAAGTCGAAGGAACAAGCGATTCTAATACATACGCATGTAGGGTGAAATGTGGCTTTCGTTGTTCATGTTATGTAAATATTCCTCCAGAATTTCACCAATGCGTAAATGATTGTGTTGCAAGATGTGGTAAACCGTTTACCAACGTTATTCGTATTTAAGTTACTGGTGATAGTTGACCAAGTCTCGTAACATCATTATTGGTAATTATTCTTTTATGGAATTCTCCCATTTTAAATGTTTCATAGTTACTTATTCTATATAATTGTACTGATTATGTTTTCCCACTTGTTTTTTGCTTATATTTTTTACTCTTCAAATGTTCCAAATATTTCAATCAAAGTGATGAGTTTTGTCTTTCGACAACATCACAAGTCTCATATGATATAACAATCAAAGGAACGATCAATGAAAAGTCATTATGTGAAATACATATTGATTTAACCCCTCATTTCTTTTTTAATTTCCTATGCTTTTGTAAAATTTCATTACCATTTACGCACTATTCTCAAATTTTGACACAACATTATAATTATTATGACTTGAAAATAAGTCTTAGTGGAAAAGATTACAATAAGATAATGCTATTTAGTCACGCTTGAAAAGGGTGCAACATTCTCGCCAGCTGTATATAAACTCTTTAATTGTTAACATGGGAATAAAATGGAAATAAGTTTGCAAGCGAAGGCACAAACATACCTTTACAAATCCTCAAAGAACAAGAATATGCAGAGAGAATATATGTTGATTGTAAAATAACTAGATATGTTAACTAAATATATTAATAATTATTAGCTACAAACATTAAAAATCATTGAAACTTTAAAAGGGAAAAAAGTGAATACACAATAAAACTTGTTGTAACTTTTAATTATGTATACAATAAACATCATATTTGTGGCCTACACATTATAGAATGATAGTGCATGACTACAAATTCAAACCAACAAAAAATTATGATTAGTTGACTAGGTAAAGGTGTTCTACACAATTAGTACATGGGCAATAATTTCATACAAAATATGCATTTGTTTCTTTCCAAAAGAACACGTGACTAAAGTTTTAGATGTGATTAATTTAATTTTTTCATGAGGTGACAAAATTATTTTAATTGCACATGTTATTTTGTGCCGATAAATTAGTATCTATTTTCTCAAACCATCACAAAAAGAATTTAACATCGACACAAAAATTTGGGATAGCTTGAAATCAATCAGATAAGAGTTATGGTAAAGATTGAGATAAAATATGTTGGAGTTTTGATCATGGTGATGATTATGTTGTGTATTGCACAAGCTGATTATTCTCCTTTATTTACCCAAGTAAAGGGAATAACCGATTCTAATACATACGTATGTAGGATCAAATGTGGCTTTCGTTGTTCACGTTATGTAAATATTCCTCTAACATTTCACCAATGTGTGAACGATTGTGTTGCAAGATGTGGTATACCAACCACCAATGCTATCCGTGTTTAAGTTAGTCATGGTGGTAGACCATGTCCCGTGTCACTGTTGTTAGTAATTATTTTTGGCATTCTCCCATTTTAAATATTTCATAGTTATTAATTCTCTATCATTATACTGATTATGTTTTCTCACTTGTTTTTTTGCTTATATTTTTACTCTTTATATGTTTGAGATCTTTCGATCAAAGTGGTGATTTTTTTATTTCAACAACATCAGGAGTCTCACATGATGTGACAATCATAAGAATAATCAATGAAAAATCATTATGTAAAATAAACACTAGTTTAACCCTTCATTTCCTTTTTATTTTTCTATGCTTTTGTAAAATTTTGATACCATTTACCTACCATTCTTGAATTTCAAGACAACATTATAATTATTACGAATTTTTTTTGAAAATAAATCTTAGTATAAAAGATTACAATAAGATAACGCTCTTTAGTCACGCTTGAAAAGGGTCCAACATTCTTGCCAGCTGTGTATAAACTCTTTAATTGTTAACATGCAAATAAAATGGAAATAAGTTTGCAAGGGGAGGCACAAGCAGACCTTTACAAATCCTCAAATAACAAGGATATATACAGAGAATATGTTAATTATAAAATAACTAGATATGCTAACTAAACAAAATAATAATTATTAGTTACAAACATTAAAAATATTTGAAACTTTAAGTGGTAAAAGAGTGAATGCACAATAAAACTTGTTGTAGCTTTTAATCAAGTATACAATAAACATCATATTTGTGCCCTGCACATGCTAGAATAATAATGTATGACTAAAAATTCAAACCAATAATAAATTATGATCAATTAACCGGGTAAAAGTGTTCTACACAATTAGTCCATGGACATTAATTTCATACAAAATTTCATTTTTATTCTTTCCAAAAGAACACGTGACTCAATGTTTTAGATGACATTAATTTATTTTTCATTGGGCATCAAAATTATTTTAATTGGATGTTTTATTTTGCACTATATGTTGGTGTTTGTTTTCTTGAAACATCACAAAGAGAATTTAACATCTAAACAAAAATTTGAGATAGTATGAAATTGATCAACTAAGAGTTTATGACAAACATTCAGATAAAATCCATTGGAGTTTTGGTCATGGTCATGATTATGTTGGGCATTGCACAAGCTGATTATTCTGCCCCATTTACTCAAGTCGATAAAACAACCGATTCTAATACATACACATGTAGGGTGGAATGTAGTTTTCATTGTTCAAGTTATGTAAATATTATTCTAGAATTTCATCAGTGTGTGATCGATTGTGTTGCAAGATGTGGTAAACTGTCCACCAATGGTATCCGTGTTTAAGTTACTCGTGGTGGTTGACCAAGTCCCATGACACTATTGTTGGAAATTAATCTTTTTTGGCATTCTCCCATTCTAAATGTTTCATAGTTATTAATTCTCTATAATTTTACTTATTATGATTTCTCACTTGTTTTTTGCTTATAATTTTTACTCTTCAGATGCTCAAGATTTTTCGATCAAAGTGCTTAATTTTTTCTTTTGACGACGTCAAGAGACTCATATGATGTAACAATCACAAGAATGATTAATGAAAAATCATTATGTGAAATAAACATTGATTTAACCCCTCATTTTGTTTTTAATTTCCAAGGCTTTTGTAAAATTTCGTTACCATTTACCTGTCGTTCTCGAATTTCAAGACAAGATTGTAATTATTACGAATTTATGTTCAAAATACGTCTTGGTACAAAAAATTACAAGACAACGCTCTTTAGTCACGCTTGAAAAGGGTCTAATATTCTCACCAGTTGTGTATAAACTCTTTAATTGTTAACATGAGAACTATACAGAAATAAGTTTGCAACCAAAGGCAAAAGCAGACCTTTACAAATCCTCAAAGAACAAGAATTATATAAAGAGACTATATGTAGATTGTAAAATAACTAGATATGTTAACTAAATATATTAATAATTATTAGTTACAAACATTAAAAATCTTTGAAAACTTTAAGTTGGAAATGGGTGAATACACAATAAAAATTGTTGTAGATTTTAATTATGTATACAATAAAAATCATATTTGTGCCTTGCACATGATAGAATGATAGTGTATGACTAAAAATTCAAATCAACAATAAATTATGATCAGTTGACTAGGTAAAGGTGTTCTACACACTTAGTTCATAGGCATTAATTTCATACAAAATATCCATTTTTTTCTTTCCAAAAGAACACGTGACACGAAGCTTTAGATGGAATTAATTTAATTTTTTCATGAGCTGTTAGGATTATTTTAATTGCACAATTTTATTTTGTGCCTATAAATACATGTTTGTTTTCTCGAAACATCACAAAGAGAATTTAACATCTACACAAAAGTTTGAGATAGCTTGAAATCGTTTAGCTAAGAGTTATGACAAAGATTAAGATAAAATTTGTGAGTATTTTGGTCATGGTCATGATTATGTTGGGTATTGCACAAGCTGATTATTCTTCTCCGTTTACCCAAGTCAAGGGAACAACCAATTCTAATATATACGCATGTAGGGTGAAATGTGGCTTTTGTTCTTCACATTATGTAAATATTCCTCTAGAATTTCACTAGTGTGTGAACGAATGTGTTGCAAGATGTGGTAAATTGTCCGCCAATGTTATCCATGTTTAAGTTACTCGTGGTGGTTGACCAAGTCCCGTGAAACCATTGTTAGTAATTATTCCTTTTTGGAATTCTCTCATTTTAAATGTTTTGTAGTTACTAATTCTCTATAACTATATTGATTATGTTTTCTCACTTGTTTTTTTCTTATACTTTTGACTCTTCAAATGTTCGAGATCTTTCGATCAAAGTGATGAGGTTTTTCTTTTGACAAAATCAAGAGTCTCATATGATGTAACAATCAAAAGAAAAATCAATGAAAAGTCTTTATGTGAAATAAACATTGATTTAACCATTTGTTTTCTTTTTAGTTTCCTGTGCTTTTGTAAAATTTTGTTACCATTTGCACGCCATTCTCAAATTTTGAGACAATATTGTAATTATTATGAATTTATTTTCTAAATACGTCTTAGTGGAAAAGATTACAATAAGATAACACTTTTTAGTCACGCTTGAAAAGAGTGCAACATTCTCGCTACCCGTGTATAAACTCTTTAATTGTAAACATGGGAATAATGTTGGTTAGAACACGAATCTAGAAATGGGGTTGAATAGACTCTTAGCTTAGACTGTTAGAAAAGAATGGCACAATTCAAGAGGGGGGGTGAATTGAATTCAATGACCCTTTAAAAATTATCAGAGTACTTGGATCTTTATTTCAAATAAAACTTTTCTAAGTCAGAATTTTCAAATGAAGCACTTCTCAAGACTTGTTATGATAATATGAATGCAATACACTAACTTGATTACAACATTATGAGGTTCACTAATAATGATCAATTACAGATTTAAACCATCAAGAATTACATACACTTGCTAATCAAATTTTATCTTCCTTAAAGCTCAACCAAGAAATTGCAAAACAAGAGATAAGGTTGAAGAAGATTGCACAAGTCTTTTATACTGGTTCAGCCACTCCACATGTGACCTACATCCAGTCCTTAATCACCACCTGATTAAGATTTTTCCACTATCTTTAAGCAAGAAGGTTTACAAGCAAACACACATGCATATACTTCACTACTAAAAGATAATCACTTTCTTGACCCCAAGAAAGCACCCCTTGTAGATCCCACTACAAGAACCTTAATCACTTGAGAAACTCTTCTCAAGATTTTCCACAAAGATTCACAAAGAAACAAACATGAAACGAATTCACCTGGAATTCTTGAACAATTCTTTGTCCTTCTCTTTCAAGAGTATGATGATGATGATGATTTTCACAAGAACTTTCACAAATGTTTTTCTTCTTGGATTTTCACAAAGAAACCTCTCCAAGATGTCACACAGACTCTCTAAACGTTTTTAGAAGTTGATTATCAGTTCTCACTCGAAGTTATGAAGTTTCAAAATAGTTCAAGTCTATTTATAAAAGTTCAAACCCAGATAATCGATTATTTTAAAGAATAATCGATTATTTTGTTCTTCAGATTTCTGGAAATCAACCAAGAACAATTTAATCGATTATTTAGCTGGATAATCGATTATTCCAGAGAGTTGTTTCTGAAATAATCGATTATTTTGGCAAATAATCGATTATTACAGCAAGGCATTCCACTTAGCCCATTTGCTGAAATAATCAATTATATTTAACAATAATCGATTATTTTGAGTCAGTTCTTAAAACTTCATTTTAAGTCTCAAAATAATTTTCCAATGTTCTCAACTCATCATCATCTACTCCCTACTTGATTTTAGACAAGATTTGCTTAATGCACAAAGCACACATACAAGTATACACAAATATAAAAATTCATCTCCTAAGTTCTATTACATAGCCATTCTCCAACACATTTTTTTTTACTCTTCCTTGACTTTGTTTTTGTGTCCAATGTTGTTGTTGTACACTTGTGATCTCCAATTTGTTCCTCTCATGTTGTGATCATCAAAACTCTTAAAGCTTCCAATTCTCCTAAGCTCAACAATCTCCCCCTTTTTGATGATGACAACCTATGGATAATGATCTCAGCCCATAATGCATTGTGCCTCCTTATTGTGTGATGAACCAAAACTGTGATGAACCACAACCTGCACATAACACACACACACAAGCACAATACCTGCAAAAACAACAACTAAACACACACCATATACCATTTCATATACCATTTCTCCCCCTTTGGCATTATCAAAAACAAAGTAAGCCAAGGTTAACAATTACAGCCATGTTTAACAAAACTCAGATCAAATCATTGGTTCAACAATTCAGATCAAATCACGTGTGCATCATATAGCCTCAATTTTAGACCAAATTAAACTAGCCAAAAATATGCATCACAAAAAAAACAGAGTATGCTAGTCAAAAATCAACATATATGCTCACCAAATCAGAGCATTGTGTAACAGCATCCCAAATCAACCTTTGGAATCAGAATTGAACCAACACATTAACCAACAAACTTTAAATTCATCAAATTTAAATTGTTCAACATCAAAAACAATAAAAGTGTTCAGAAATTAAAATCATTACATCCTAAAACAGAATTTAAACTCCTCCATTTGTGGTGGCAAAACAGAGGAATAATCGGATGAGCTCCGGATAATAGGGTCCATCCATCTCAAGAAACGCCTTCAACTCTTGGTACTCCAGGAGGGTTGGAAAGCTAAAACCCTCATTCTTGAACCAATCAAGCTTTAGGGTCTTCGGAGGGATGATTCTCCGACCGGCATACCATTCGAAATAGTATTCCTGGGCCTTCTCATCGGCGAACCACTTCGAGATGAGTTGCTCCGAGGGAAGAGGGCGCTTGCTCCCCCTCACTTCCAGCTTCTTGGGTCTCTTGGAGGAAGATGCCATTGTTGGGTCTTGGAGAAAAATGAAGAAGAAGAGGGATTTGAGAGGTTTTGAGAGAGTTAGGGTTTGGAGGGTTTGGGGAAAATGAGAGAATGAGAGAAAACAGAGGTTATGTGATGTTTTGAGGTCCTAACACGTTCTGGGTATAGAGAAAATGGGTGGTTTTAAGGTTTGGCGCGGAGTTAACCGTTTTAGGAAAATTTAAAACAAACCGCCCAAATAATCGATTAGTTGTGCAAATAATCGATTATTTGCATCAGTAAACTCAGTTTAAACCACTTTCTGATATGGATAATCGATTATTTTAAGGATAATCGATTATTACAGAGGGTTCATTTTCCTTATACTCCCCAGATAATCGATTATTTTTGGAATAATCGATTATTCCAGTGACTGTTTACATTCTCATTCCCAGATAATCGATTATTGACTGAAATAATCGATTATTTCAGTGACCTTTGAGTTTCTTCTTATCAAATAATCGATTATTACCCAAATAATCGATTATTTCCGAAACTCTTGGAATTCTTCATGTTCCAGATAATCGATTATTTCCTCAGATAAGCGATTATTTTCATGAGCCACTTTAAGATAATCGATTATATCTTAAGATAATCGATTATTCCAGTGATGATTTGTTTCACTGAAAATTTTAACTTCTCAAATTTCACCAAGTCTTGTTTGCAACTTCCAAATATTATCTTCCACACATCTCTTGTATTCATTCTCACAACATAATCAATTCAAACTTGTTTCACTAATTATTCCCAACTCAATTCTCAATTGATTGAACCTCTCTCTAGGTAGAGGTTTTGTGAAAATATCAGCTAATTGTTTGCTTGTCTCCACAAACTCCACAACACAATCATTCCTTTGAACATGATCTCTCAAAAAGTGGTGTCTTATCTCAATGTGCTTAGTCCTAGAGTGCAAAATTGGATTCTTAGTCAGATTTATTGCACTTGTGTTATCACACCTCAAAGGAATTTTGTTCAACTCAACTCCATAGTCTCTTAATTGTTGCTTCATCCAAAGAATTTGAGCACAACAACTTCCAGCTGCAATATACTCAGCCTCAGCTGTACTTAAAGCAACACAAGCTTGCTTTTTGCTATGCCATGAAACAAGTGCACTACCCAACAAGTGACAAGTTCCACTTGTGCTCTTTCTATCTAGCTTACACCCAGCATAGTCTGAATCTGAGTAGCCAATCAGACTCAATGAAACTCCTTTTGGATACCACAAACCAACATTAGTTGTACCTTTCAAATACTTAAGGATTCTCTTTACACCTTTCATATGAGATTCTTTAGGATTTGCTTGAAATCTTGCACATAGGCACACAACAAACATTATATCAGGCCTACTTGCTGTCAAGTATAAGAGTGATCCTATGATACCTCTATATTTTGAGTTATCAACAGCAATTCCTTTCTCATCTAAGTCAAGATTGCAATTGTTTGATATTGGTGTGGCAGCCTCCTTACACCCTTCCATACCAAACTTTTTCAAAAGTTCATTACAATACTTACTTTGACTAATGAAAGTCCCATCATGCATTTGTTTGATTTGTAATCCCAAAAAGAAGGTAAGTTCTCCCATCATTGACATCTCAAATTCTCCTTGCATTGTTTTAGCAAACTCTTTACAAAGAGAGGAATTTGTAGATCCAAACACAATATCATCCACATATATTTGCACATACATTGTATCATTTTTAAATCTCTTAACAAACAATGTATTGTCCACCTTTCCTCTTTCATAATCATTTTCAATTAGAAATTTGCTCAACCTATCATACCAAGATCTTGGAGCTTGCTTCAAGCCATAAAGTGCCTTTTTGAGCTTGTACACATGATTAGGATTTTTGAAATCCACAAATCCAGGTGGCTGTTCCACATACACTTCCTCTTGTATCAGCCCATTGAGGAAAGCACTTTTTACATCCATTTGATAAAGCTTGAAATTCTTAATTGATGAATAAGCAAGAAGTAGTCTAATAGCTTCAATCCTTGCTACAGGGGCAAAAGTCTCATCATAGTCAATTCCTTCTTCTTGATTATATCCCTTAGCCACTAATCTTGCCTTATTTCTAAGAATTATTCCTGATTCATCAAGCTTATTTCTGAAAACCCACTTGGTTCCAATAATTGGATAATCTTTTGGTAATGGCACTAAATCCCACACTTCATTTCTTTCAAACTGATTTAGTTCCTCTTGCATAGCCATTAACCAATGCTCATCTTTAAGTGCTTCATCAATGTTCTTAGGTTCAACTTGTGAAACAAATGCCATAGTGTTGCAAATATTTTTGATAGCACTCCTAGTTGTAACACCTTTACCAATATTTCCAATTATGTTATCTATTGATAATTCTCTAGAAGTCTTCCACTCTTTTGGCAATTGTTCACATGTTACCTTTTCTTTCTCATGTGATACACTCTCCTTAGATTTTTCATTTGGTTCACTCTCCAATAGGGGTTGATCAAGCAATTCATTTAAATCTTCAATTTCTGTTTGCCTTGTCTCTTGCTTATTTACTTCATCAAATACTACATGAACAGATTCCTCTACCACTAAAGTTCTCTTATTGTAAATTCTATAAGACTTACTATTTGTAGAGTATCCTAGAAATATTGCTTCATCAGCCTTTGCATCAAACTTCCCAAGTTGTTCTTTCCCATTGTTCAGCACATAACACTTGCAACCAAACACTCTAAAATAGGAAATATTAGGCTTCTTTCCTTTATAGATTTCATAGGGTGTTTTCTTTAAAATAGGCCGAATTAGAACTCTATTTAACACATGACAAGCTGTGTTAATAGCATCAGCCCAAAAGTATTTTGGTAGGTTTGTTTCATTTAACATTGTTCTTGATGGACCAAACAAATCCATGTGAATTAATTGCAAAGGTCTAGATGTTGAAATCTGATTTTTGCTTTTAAAACTAGCCTTCACTTGCTTGCCCTTTTGACAAGCATCACATAATTTGTCTTTTCCAAACTTGAGTTTAGGTAGACCAACCACCAATTCTTTCCTACTCAATTTAGTTAAGTGATCCATGTGAATGTGTGCAGCTCTCCTATGCCAAAGCCATATATTTTCTTCTTGAGTTATTAGACATTTAGTGTTTGACATTGATATAGAGTGCTCTAAGTCTAGCATATATATGTTGTCAATCCTTTTTCCTATGAATCTGATTTCTTTACTCTTTTTATCACAAATCAAGCAACATGTGTCATCAAATTCAATTTTAAAGCCTTTATCACTCAATTGACTAATACTCAGCAAATTATGTTTCAAGCCATCAACAAGCAAAACATTTTCAATCAATGTTTGAGAGGAGGAATTACCAACATTGCCATGACCAAGAATTTTGCCTTTATTGTTGTCACCATAGGTAACATACCCTTCATTCTTCAATTTCAGATTTGAGAATTTGGAGGGATCTCCAGTCATGTGTCTTGAGCAGCCACTATCAAGATACCACAGCAAATTTTTGGCCCTCAAGCATTCCTACAACATAAATTCAGAGGAAAAATTTAGGTACCCATGTGGAGGGTCCTGGTTGGTTAGTTCTCAGCCTTTGACTCTTCTCAACCCAAATCATTTTTCCATTTGGAACTCCATATTTTCTTGAATAGCAGTTCCTAATTGTATGACCTCTTTTGCAGCAATAAAAACAAGTTGCTTGTCTAGAAAAGTTGCTTTTGAGTTTTCTAAAATTTTGACTTTTCACAAAAGCTACTTTCTTTGACACAATTGGTATGCTTGTACTTGGATTAAAGCCAAGTCCACTCCTATCAAAAGTGTTTCTTTGTTTTCCCAAAAGAATATTCAAATTTGCATTTCCTTTTGTGAACCTTGCAAGTGTGGATTTCAAATCAGCATTTTCTTTTTCAAAAACCTTGCAATGTTCACAAACATCTTTTGAGGAATGAGCTTCACTAAAGTTAAACATTGTTTGAAGATTTTCATGCTCATGCTTCAAATCTTCAAGTTCTTGTTCAGCTTTAATTAAAGCATTTTCATACCATTTCAGCTTGTTTTTCAATTTTAAATTTGAGGCACCTAACTTGACAGCCTCTTCATGAATTTGAATGAAAGCTTCTTGAAGTTGGTCATAATCAGGATTTGATTCAAGGTCTGAGTCACTTACTATTGTGTCTTGTGCAGTTCCAGCCATCAAACACAAATTGTTTTCCTCACTTTCAGATTCTCCACTTGTTGTGCTTGAGTCATTGTCTTCCCAAGCAATATAGGCTCTTTTTCCTTTTGCATTTTTCTTAAACTTCTTCTCCTCTTGTTGCTTCTTTAAGATATTTGGACAGTCAGCTTTCATGTGTCCAGGCTTTCCGCATTCAAAGCAATTGAAGGAGGAGGAGGATGCTTCCTCTTTCTTGTTTGGATTTTTGTTGAACTTATAGGGAGAGTTTCTTTTTCTTCTTATAAACTTTCTGAATTTCTTCACTAGCAGGTTGAAATTTTCGGTTTCGGAGTCATCGGAGCTTGTATCTTCACATACCTCTTTTCCTTTGGCAGATTTTAAGGCCTTCAATGACACTCCTTTGCCTTTCTTGTCTTGCTGCTCATGTTCATCAAATATGTGCAGCTTTTGTTCATGCTCCCTTAATTTCCCAAAGAGAGTAGCTAATGTTAAGGAGGTCAAGTCCTTTGATTCTTCAATGGCTGTCACCTTTGCTTGCCATGTTCTGTCCAAGCATTGCAGCACTTTTAAATTGAGCTTTTCCTTCTCAAATTTCCTGCCAAGGTCAACAAGGTGATTTATCAAGTGTGTAAATCTCTTTTGAAAGTCAGAAATAGATTCACCATTTTGCATTCTAAAAAGTTCATATTCTCTAATGAGAGTATGCTTTCTTGATCTCTTTACATCACTTGTCCCTTCATGAGTGACTTGCAAAGTGTCCCACATTTCTTTAGCAGATAAGCATTGTGAAATTCTAAAAAATTCATCAATAGACAATGCAGATGTTATGATGTTTTTGGCTCTTTTGTCATGTTGGGCTCTTCTCTTTTCCTCATCACTCCACTCACTCCAATGTTTTTCCTCAAGCTCACCATCATCATTCTTTTTCATAGGGATATAGGGTCCATTTTCTATAGCATCCCATACAGCAATGTCAATAGCTTCAATGAAAATTCTCATCCTAATTTTCCAATAGACATAGTTTTCACCATTGAAAACAGGAGGTCTATGTATGGACACACCCTCACCATATGGTAAATTGTTGTTGGCCATTTTTGAAATCTTGAATAACTCTCAAGAACCTTGCTCTAGATACCAATTGTTAGAAAAGAATGGCACAATTCAAGAGGGGGGGGGTGAATTGAATTCAATGACCCTTTAAAAATTATCAGAGTACTTGGATCTTTATTTCAAATAAAACTTTTCTAAGTCAGAATTTTCAAATGAAGCACTTCTCAAGACTTGTTATGATAACATGAATGCAATACACTAACTTGATTACAACATTATGAGGTTCACTAATAATGATCAATTACAGATTTAAACCATCAAGAATTACATACACTTGCTAATCAAATTTTATCTTCCTTAAAGCTCAACCAAGAAATTGCAAAACAAGAGATAAGGTTGAAGAAGATTGCACAAGTCTTTTATACTGGTTCAGCCACTCCACATGTGACCTACATCCAGTCCTTAATCACCACCTGATTAAGATTTTTCCACTATCTTTAAGCAAGAAGGTTTACAAGCAAACACACATGCATATACTTCACTACTAAAAGATAATCACTTTCTTGACCCCAAGAATGCACCCCTTGTAGATCCCACTACAAGAACCTTAATCACTTGAGAAACTCTTCTCAAGATTTTCCACAAAGATTCACAAAGAAACAAACATGAAACGAATTCACCTGGAATTCTTGAACAATTCTTTGTCCTTCTCTTTCAAGAGTATGATGATGATGATGATTTTCACAAGAACTTTCACAAATGTTTTTCTTCTTGGATTTTCACAAAGAAACCTCTCCAAGATGTCACACAGACTCTCTAAACGTTTTTAGAAGTTGATTATCAGTTCTCACTCGAAGTTATGAAGTTTCAAAATAGTTCAAGTCTATTTATAAAAGTTCAAACCCAGATAATCGATTATTTTAAAGAATAATCGATTATTTTGTTCTTCAGATTTCTGGAAATCAACCAAGAACAATTTAATCGATTATTTAGCTGGATAATCGATTATTCCAGAGAGTTGTTTCTGAAATAATCGATTATTTTGGCAAATAATCGATTATTACAGCAAGGCATTCCACTTAGCCCATTTGCTGAAATAATCGATTATATTTAACAATAATCGATTATTTTGAGTCAGTTCTTAAAACTTCATTTTAAGTCTCAAAATAATTTTCCAATGTTCTCAACTCATCATCATCTACTCCCTACTTGATTTTAGACAAGATTTGCTTAATGCACAAAGCACACATACAAGTATACACAAATATAAAAATTCATCTCCTAAGTTCTATTACATAGCCATTCTCCAACACATTTTTCTTGACTCTTCCTTGACTTTGTTTTTGTGTCCAATGTTGTTGTTGTACACTTGTGATCTCCAATTTGTTCCTCTCATGTTGTGATCATCAAAACTCTTAAAGCTTCCAATTCTCCTAAGCTCAACATAGACAACTTCTAATGATCTTTCAAACTTTCTTTCTAATTTCTTTACTTTCTTAAGACCAATTTCAATTAATCACATTTAGATTACTAATATAATCAAGAATACAATTAATCAGATTTAATACACAAGAAAACAAATATTGTAATCTAAATTGATTTTAGTAATTACCCTCTTTCTTTATCACCAAATTCTTTCTTTATTACCAAATTGCATATGTCATACACAGATTGTCAAATCATCAGTTGATAATATTCAAGAAAATAGTTTCTTAAAGTTCTTAAAATTATTTTTATCAATTTAACAAGAATTATAACAAGGTATGAAGGTTAAGAGAGAATTTGCACAGTGATCTATATTGGTTCAGCCATACAAAGGCCTACATCTAGTTTGGTAACAATCAATTCTAATACATACACATGTAAGGTCAAATGTGGCTTTAATTTTTCATGTTATGTAAATATTCCTCTAGAATTACAATAGTGTTTGAATGATTGTGTTGCAAGATGTGGTAAACTGTCCACCAATGCTATATGTGTTTAAGTTACTTATTATGGTTGACCAAGTCCCATGACACCATTGTTGGTAATTATTCCTTTTCGGCATACTCCCATTTTAAATATTTCATAGTTACTTATTCTCTATAATTGTACAAATTATGTTTTCTCCCTTATTTTTTGCTTATATTTTCCTCTTCAAATATTTGAGATCTTTCGATCAAAGTGATGAGTTTTTTCTTTAGACAATGTTAGGAGACTCATATGATGTAACAATCACAAGAATGATCATTGAAAAGTCGTTATGTGAAATAAACATTGATTTAACCCTTCATTTCCTTTTTAATTTCTTGTGGTTTTGTAAAATTTTGTTTTCATTTACCCATGGTTCTCGAATTGCAAGACAACATTATAATTAATATGAATTTATTTTGAAAATAGGTCTTAGGGGAAAATATTACAATAAGATAATGTTCTTTAGTCATGCTTGAAAAGGGTCCAACGTTCTCGCCAGTTGTGTATAAACTCTTTAATTGTTAAATTGGGAATAAAATGAAAATAAGTTTCAAGCGGAGGCACAAGCAGATTGATACCCCAATTTTTTTATATCTTTCTATGCATTGTCTTTTGTTTTTTGACTTTTATTAATATCATATTGTGATATATTAGTTTTGATTTGTTCTAGTAAGTCATTTTGGTCTTAGTTGTCAATTTTAGTTAGTTTCTGTAAAAAAATTTCTATTTTGGCATTTTTTTTGTTTTGTAGGCCATATTTGGAGCTCTTGACATCGGATTTGGATGTTCTTGGTGTCCCTGGAAAGATAAGAGAGATTTATACAACTTCACTTTTGGGAGAAAAGGCCAATTTGTATGTTAAGTGACCCAAAATTTCGTTTCAAAGTTGCAACCCTGCATAGTGTTTTCTTATTTTCTTTAGATTGTAATGTTAGGATTTGTTTAGTGATATAATTA
The DNA here is from genome assembly GCF_000230855.2 of Cajanus cajan. Taxonomy (NCBI): domain Eukaryota; kingdom Viridiplantae; phylum Streptophyta; class Magnoliopsida; order Fabales; family Fabaceae; genus Cajanus; species Cajanus cajan. The sequence goes on from NC_138518.1 coordinate 21,770,583, forward strand.
GTTGATTTAGTGGGTTGAACCTTTAATTAATCAAATTAGGCCCACCATATGTCTCAATTAATAGGTGTTGTGAAGCTTGTTATATATACTTTACATTCATTTTCCAGATTTTAGTGTTATTTCCTCTACAAGTTTCTCTAATTTCTCTATTCCCTTTCTTCTCTCTCTCTTGGAATTTTCTCTTTACATTTTTCTACACAGAGGGATTGTAACATCTCGATAAAGATGTGTGGCTAATTCATTCATTCGATTCTAGGTTTCAAGAACTATAGTAAAATTTGAGTTTTCGATCTTTTTACCGAATGAATTCTCTTCGTCTTCTTCTTCGTTTGTTCATATTGTTGGCAATTTTTGTACTGTTAATTTACCTAGCAATCAAGCCAAAAGCCAATAAGACACTTGACAAATCAACAATATAGCTCAAGACATCAAAGCAATCACATGCATTCATTTTGTCCACAAGATTTGAATTGTTACTTTGAATGGTGCATAAGACAGAAATATGTGTACAATCAAGCAAAAAGCACCAAAGTAATCTCATGAGTTCATATTTTTTTGTGAGATCTTTACCTTTAATTTACCTAGTGAATGAAACAAAATTCAGAAAAATTCTTGACAAATGAATAATAAAGTTGAAAACATCACATCAATCTTATGCGTTCATTCTTTCGGCGAGATCTAGATCGTTACTTTGTATGATGGATGAGATACAAGTTTGTGAGATCTAGATGAATAGTAAAGTCAAGAAAATTGAAGCAATCTCGTGTGTTTCCATTGACTACAAGATCTATACCATTAATTTACCTAACATAAGAGACATAAGTTAGCAAGATTGCTTTATTGATGAATAGTATAGCTAAAAACATCAAGGTGATCTCATGTGTTCAATTTGTTGTCGAGATTTGGACCTATACATTGTATGACGAACGAGATAGAAGTCTACAAGATTTGTGATAAAAAATAGTAGAGTCAAATATGGATAGACCTATATTGAAAGATCTCTCCTCGAAGCTTGAAGCTCAGCTTCACTTTTCTTTGCCACCTCCCCCAGCGCGGCCCTCAAGGCCCGGTTCTCCTCCTCCAAGGGCAGAACTCAGCTCCGCACATTCTCCAACTCGACCTGAAGCTTTGTCCACCTGTGCTTCGAATGGTCTATAATGGCAATAAACCTCTGCTTGAAGACCTCCGCGGAGTCTAGGCCCTCCACTGGACCAACTTTCTCTATCATGGCCTTGTTAGCAACAAAGGTCGAGTCCTCCTTAAAAAATGACTCCGCGGTCACCTTAGAACTCCACAGTGACGTTATGTCCGGAGACACACTCACATGGTCCAACCTTGCCATCGGGCGGGTGACGTCGAAGCGTTGAACAATACACTTGGCCTCGGGACGCTGCCATGAGAAGGCGCAACAGCAGGAGGAGTCGGCGTTAGCGCTTCAGAACTTGGCCCCTTCCTGCGAGCCTCGGTGGAGGTAGACGCCGGACCCACCTGCACAACAACAAGAGAAGTCAGCGTTGGCACCTCAGAGCTCGGCCCCTCCCTGCGAGCCTCGACAGAGGTAGGCGTCGAACCGACCTGCGCGAAACACAAATTTTTTCTAAGTCAAAATAGCACCCAACGCAAAAAGAAGCACTACAAGGCAACTACACAAACCTGTGTCTCACGAGCGACCTCTTCCACGGCCACCCTAGGCGACCCCTCGCGCGGAGGACTCCTGGTTAGGTCGATTGGGTTGGCATCAACGGCCCTCGAGGTCACCTCTTCAAAAATAGCAGGGGTCGAGGTCTCACCGACCCCCTTTTTCTTTTGCGGCGAGTTTTCAGAGGGAAACCTCCTCGCCGAGCTGGGGCACCTCGAGCTCCTCTGTGTTGTAACGTGCCTTTAGCTCGTGCCATTTTCTCTTTCCCATTAGACTTGCAAACACATAGAGCCCAACACATAAAAAGGTGAACAAAGACAGAGAATCTAATAACTTGAAACGACGAGATACTCACTCTCCAAACCCCTATCCTTATTTGCCAAGTTAGCAAGCGAGAGGACGAGCTTGCAGTCCAAGGGACGAGGAAGCGCGACCAAGTCGGCGATGGTAGTAGTATCGGAATCCGACGGTTGAAGGTTGCTCGACCCATTAAATTTGATCAGATTTTGCTGCCAGAAGAGGGGAAACCTCGCCATACCTCCGAAGTGGAAGACTTCGTCGACCAGCGGGGTGGCCTCAGCAGGCCGAACTTGGAAGAACTCTTTCTTGAAGCTCTTATACGACTAGGAACAAAGCTGGAACAACCCCCCAGCCTTACTCCCACTTAGAGACACCCAACCCAGGGGAGGTTCGCCTAATTTGAGTTGGTAAAAATGAAGAAAAATGGACAACGACACCCCTATCCCCAAGGCTGAGCACAAAACTTGAAAAGCCCTAAAAAAACCCCAACTACTGGGGTGCAGTTGGCAAGGGGCCACATTGACAAAGTTCAGAAAGTCACACTCAAAATGTGTATAGGGTAAACACACACCCATATCTCTGAAAAAACACTGGTACATATAGAAGAAGGGGGTACTCGGAGTACCCGCCATATACACACGCTCACCGGGTTGGCAGGGCTCAACCTGGATGAGCTTGGAGATGGACGACTTACAGATTCTAAGCGATTTCCACATTGCATTTACATCAAGGAACGACCTGAATACGCTCTCAAACTCCCCAACATCTCCCCTAACCCACTCGTACCCAGGGACGGATATGGCGGGGTGCGAGTCCTTAGGGTTGTTACCCCCCCTCTTACCCTTGGGCTCGCCACCAGCAGCGGCTGTTTTCGCCTTAACCTTCCCTTTAGCCTGCCCAGCAACAACCTTAGGGGGAATCGAACCTTGACCACCCTCACCATCCATTACTCTTGGCAACACTAGCCGAAGAAGAAGAAAGAAACGACGGCAATAGAAAGAATACAGAGAAACAGTGAAGAAGAAGTACCTGGTACTCCTTCGACAAAAATAGAGATAATGGCGAAGAACGGCGACTGCGATTGCGAAAATGTCGGCGATGAGATAAAACAAAAACGAGAAAGGTGCAGAGAGTAGAGAGGGGACGAAGCGTAAAGAGGAAGCTAAAATGAAAAAGTGCGCGAAGGGGGAGAGAGACAAATGTTTTAAACAAAATCGGAAATGACACGAAGGCACAAAACGACAAAACGGGCAGGGCATTAAATGAGGCCCATAATGACGGGTACATCCCATCATTGTAAATCGTCACCACCCATTAACGCGCCGCCCATGCGTTTCAGGAAACGAGGCGGCACTTATGACACATGGCATGTCGCCAAAGGAGCATAAACGAAGAGTCGCGACCCTTCACTGAACTCGGCACTAACTCCTCGACCCGTGGCCTTCGGAGCTCGGGGGGCTAGTGTACTATCCGTACCGCGAAGTCGAGCTTGAGCTTGGTACTAAAGTGCGGATTAACATCGGATATACGCCACATGATATCGGCCAAAACAAAGGCCCACCATCTGAACGGGCCACAACTGACCTCAGACCCAGATAAACCATAATTCACACTAAGGTACGTGCACTACATATACGAGACCATACACCCACAAATATTAACTTTAGCATCAGAGTCTCTTTTACAGGTATCACTCTCACTTCGGAGCAGCCGACGTACCCAGCGAAGGAGGTTCACCAATCTTGCCTAGCAGATCGTCTCCCTTGACCGATCTCCAGTAAGAACACATAACATTTATATTACTATTTTAGCTTCAATTTAACAAAAATGATGTAAATAGATATTATTGTATTGCTAAACATTTTTTGCGCATTAATAACTGATATTTTATTTAGATAAAACTTAGTTATAACACCATAAATATTTTTTAATTTTATTTTTTATTATTCAAAATTAAAATTTCAATACAATAATTTACTTAATAAAATTTGATAGTGAACTAGCCTCTAATTCAATAAAATCTGTGGCAGGAAAAGAAATGAAAGTGCATTAATTTAAATTTAAATTTTATTTTAAAAAACACTAAAGTTACAAAAAAAAATTTGTTAAAGTATTTGTTAATCAAAAGTTAATAATTCATCTTCCAAGACTGAAATCTCCTCCTCACAGTTTTTTTCAATTTTGTAAATCAATTTACTTTTACAAATTCATTACTGCACATGATCTACAAATTAAAGGTGCATTTATGAAATTTGAAAGATTCTAAATGAATGCGGAAGGGAAACATTAACATTCTTTAATGAATATAGGCTCACCGCATGAAGTCCCTCTCTTGTATCTAACAAGCTTTTATTTTTGGTGAACTGTCAAAGTCCCATTACTGTGACAAAGAAAATTTTCACGATCACATTTTGCTTTGTTCAACTTTATCAACCTTATGATTATAACATTTCTTTTATTGTGATCCATTTTCCAACTGCTAAAAGAAATTCCAGTGAAGATATTTCCTTTAACATTCTCTTTTCAATACTTATTTAATTAATTTTAAAGAGAACATTAGCTAGAAAATTTTAATGAAAATATTATAATTAATTTTTAAATATTAAATACAAATAATTATTTCGTGTGAGAATATTTTTAAAGATTTTTAACTGATGAGAATTTATAAGAATTTTTTAATTTTTATCTAATTCAATTTTTATTTATCAATTAAATTTAATACTTTAAAATAAATTATCCAATCTTATATTACGATATAAATTAATTATTATAAATTTAAGGTATCTATTTATATAAATTTTAAATATAATATTTATTTATATATAATTTATTATAAATTTTAATTATATAATAAATATTTAATTTATGTATTTTACGTGCTAAGATATTAATGTTTTTATTAAAGCTGAATAATATGAAGATTGAATAGTTAATCTATGCATGTGTATAGGAGTTGACTCGTAATGTTTGACTATGTATATAAATCAGGTGGTCGGCAAAAGCAGTCGTGCTATCCTTCACTGTGGCCAATTAAAACGATGCCGTAAACAAGTTCAGTTACCGTTCCTCAATTATTCATTCATGATAAATTAAAAATTAAAGATAAAATCTATGTAATTATTTTATTCATATAAAATAATAAATATATTACTTAATTAAATTATGTGCATAATTAATCTAATTATCTTAATATAAAATATTTTATCTTTGATCTTTTTTTTAATAGTCGTTTAAAGATATACAGAAATCAAAAAATATAATAAATTTCTTTTTTTTTTTTCTATACAATAATTTTATGTTTCCTATTATGTCCTATTTCATTTTTGTTCTGTAATAAATACATGTCAATTGTATGTGTAAATTAATTAAAAGTTAGATAAAATATAAATATAATTGGTAAACCAATAATTAATAGTCTTAAATTTTAAAAATGACAAATAAATAAAAATAAAATCTTAGTAAAAAAATGTCAACAATTAAAATGGTATAGAGGGTCTATTTGTTACCTTAATTATCTTAATCAACATTCTATATTTTGATAGCTATTTTATTACTAAACTAACTAAAATTAATGATAATGAATAAAAGTGATCACTAACAAAATTTTAAGGATCTAAAAATGAAAAAAAATAAATTACAAGATTAAAACAAGATAAATCAATGGGTAAAAAAACTCAGTTCAAAATATTATAACAGTTAGAGAAATTTAAGTTATATTTCAATTTAAACTTTTATAAAGCAATTTAATGAAATAAACCAAAAATTCAATTCAATTTATTTAAACTAATATGCAGTTTAATTAGTTCAGTTATAAGACGAATTTCTTTTAAGTATAATATGTAAATCTTATAAGTTGAATTTAATTCATTTTATCCATCTCCAAATAAAATTATATCTATAAGACTAAAAATATATTCAATTTTCTTTTTCTTTACGGTTATAGTTTAATGTATTGAGAAGTGTACAAAATTTTAAAAATATCTGTAGTTTGATCTTCGGTGATTTAGTAAGTGCTTTCAAGAAACAAAGATTTCATCGATCTTTATGTAATAAATAATATCTTCTAAACAAAGTAATAAATAATATTAGAAATTTATTGGTAGTCATATTTTAGAAAAAGGTAATTCACTATATTACTTATTTAACAGTACATGGCCTTTTTCACAGGAAAAAAAACAGTACATGGCTTAATTTAAAGTTTATTCTATAAAATTAAGTTAAAGTATAATTATATATATATATATATTAAATTATAGTACAATGTTTAAAGAGTGACTTTATTTTTTTTTCTTTGAAAATACACATCTTATTTGCTATTTAATTTAAAATTTATGTTTTCTAAATTAATTAAATATATATTCTTCATAATTTTAAATTTTTGTACATATTTATAATTTTAAATTTTATCTTATAATTATGCTTTTAATTTTTATGAATTTGAAAAATATTATAATGACTGATTTACCATCAACATAAATTGTCTGCCATAGTATTTATAAAAATAAAAAATATATTAATTCTTTATTGTACATGTATTCTCTATCTTAATTATACATATTATATTTATTAAATATAATATATTTATTAAATATATTACTTTTAAAATTAATCTATATATATTAAAAGTATATTATTAAATAAAATACACAGAGGCAAAAATATATATTATATTTAATGTTATTAATAAAATATTTCATAAATATATGAATATATGAGTAAAATTTTCTCCTTGTATATTGTTACTTTTCGTATTTCTTAATTATAATATAGTTTTAATAAAATTAAAAATATAGTAATTTCTTCCTTATACAATATTAATTTATTAAATATTAAACACAATTACCTTTTTTAACACTAGAAAATATTATATTTAGTAAATAGTATATTATAATTATTAAAATTTAAAATATAATATATATTTATTTACTTTTCGTATCAATCTATATAAATTTAAAATATATGATTAAAGTAAAATACACAAAAGGAAAAATAATGTAATATTTAATGTTATAAACATTTATTTTTGTAAATACACGAAGAAATGGTTCTTTCATTTGTATAGAATTACTTAGTGTTTTTATTAAATATAATATGGTATTTAAAAATACAAATAAAGTAAAAAAATTTATATAGTATGAATTTATTTATTTATTTAGTAAATATCGTATATAATTAACTTTTGTGATACTATAAATATTATCTACATTATTATATTAACGTGATACTTTCATTAATAATTTTGTTTGATTTTCACTTTTATATAAACACTTTTGTCCTTATTTATATTCTACAACTTTATATTATATTTATCTTAAAACTTTTTATAAAAAAATTATTATTTTCTTTTTTAATGAGTCATAAAGTTCCATTTTTTCTTTATATAAATATAACACATTTATCAAATTTAATACTCTTGAACCACGTTTTCTCTTTCACTTTTATTTTTTCTATTTCATCCGTAAACTTCATTCTTCAAACCTCTCGATTTTCACTACTTCATTATTTTATTTATTTATTTCCATTTTAAAATACAAGCGTGCTTTTCACTAATTTATATATAATTGTACCAAGAAATACAATAAATTAGTGAATCGTGAAAGATTAGTCTCTTTTGAGACCTTAATTACATTAAGATTTTTTTTTAATAATATTAATTTTTTTTATCAAATTTAAGACTCGAATTCAAGAGGATGAATCATTTGGACCAACAAATATCAATAACAATTACCATTTAATTTATCTTTTTAAAAAAAAATTGAGAAACACTCTTTCTTCTACTAGTATAAATAAAAAGGATAGAATAACATAATTTTTTTTTCTAATAACTCTTCTTAAATCACTTATATCCTCTTATAGTATTTTTTATTTTTGCATAAATGTCTTAAGATTTTATCTTACATTAATATAACTTGATTGAGAGATAAATAAAACTATTAAGAAATAAAAAAAAAATAACATTAAAAAGTAGAGTAACATGACAATTGGCAATTTATGGATTGTAGAAGTATTAATTGAATTGAATCAATTTAATGAGCATAACAATTCGAACCGAATCAATTAAATTAGTTTAGATTTTTTTTTTTTCCGAGTTCAACCCAAATCAAACCTATTAAATCCAATATTGATTAATTCAGATATTAGATTTATACATTTAAAATTAAAACCAATCTGAACTACATAGTTTAATTTATATATTAATATTTTTTATTTGACTAACAATTAATATGTATGCATTATTTTATTATTTTGAAAATATTTTTGTTATAATATCCATATTTTTTTCATTTATTTTTTCAAATGTTTAAAGAAACTAAAACGAATTATATTACAATATATTAAGTCTAATTTTCACTCATATCGTAGTGCATTTGAAATTTTTAAATAAATTAAAAAATTCATGAAAATTATATTATAAATTTATCAATTTATTTAATTTTTAATAATACATCAATTTATTTAATATTAAAAAATTTATTTACTTTTTAAGAAATTAATTTAATTTTTTAAAAAAATTAATTGAATTTTCAACTACTCAAACCAAAACAACTCAATTAACATATAACTTATTCAATTAGAATTAAACAAAAGAATTTATAAAATCTAAGTCAATTACAAATTAATTAAAATTAAATTTCCATTCAAACTCAGACCAATCTAATAGTCTAATACAAGCCAACACATATTGAATCAGAATCCATTAATTACGAATTTACGATACAAGGAAACGAAAAATACCAAGACTTTAAAAAACGGAAATAAAATAAAAACAAAAAATGAAGGAGAGCATTAGAACGAACGCAAGACGTTAACGAACCATGATTTTGTCCGTAACTGGAAACCGAAAGCCACTCTCTGTTGTTTTCCCGGTGTCTCCTGTGCGCTTAACTTGGTGCACTCAGTTCGCGCACAAATATCAAAAGCCAACACCAATAAAACCACGCTTTTTAGTTCTTCTTAGTTCTCAAGATTCTGACACACGCTAACTATATAGTGGCCCTTCACTACTTTTCACCCAATTTCGCAGCAAATTGCTTCTTTCTGCTCCACTGCGAGATTTCCATCGTTGTCCCATTTCTTTTCTATCCATTTCAGGGAGGTATACATATATTCTCGATTTGGTCGCAGGTCTTTTTCCTTGTTAGAAAACCGTGTGCACAACTCATAAAAAAAAAAAGGAAAGAAAACGTGTACAGTTAGTTCTGTACCCTCTACTTCATTTCCATATATATAAGCAAACCAATCTTTTTTATTTTTCTTTATTGTATTTTTTTTTTTGCTTGTTTTTTCGTTCAGGCCAAAACACCCTTTTGCTTGCGGCGATCCCATTTGCGTTACTTCAAAGTGCTTAATCTTTGTGTTGAGATTCTGCGGTGGTGACTGGTAAGTTGTTGGTTGCTTTCTCTATTCGATTTATTCTTCGTTAAGGATTGTATATGTGTTAATGGATTGGGTCACTTTCTTCGTTGGAATTTGGCAATTGGGTTTTTTATTTGATGGTCGAAGGTTACTTGTTTCGTTGATGTGTTTGAGAATTGAGACACGGCACATGGAGTAGTAGCAGTAGACTTTCTAAACAAGCTTTCTTTATTTTCGTGGGTTTTGTGCATTTTTTTAGTTATTCACTATGTTCACATCACATGGTTCAGTGACAACATTTCACTTTCTGCTAATATTTTATCAGAAAATATTGAAATTGATCTCTCAAGTCTTAAACAAAAAATAACGACTATTTCACCCCGTATGATTCTTTAATGATTGCAATTTCAAGTTGAAGGGTAGGTGAAGGATGATTGAAATATTGAATTTTTATGTTGTGTGTTCAGGGATTGGTGATAGGTTTAAGAATCAAGGTTTAGAATGGCAGAGAATATGAAGGGTTCTGTGATATCTCGAAGCAAAAGTGATGTAGCAGTAATGAGGGAAACGCTCCGTGCGCAGCAGCAGCTTCTGGAGAAGCTGTATGCTGAGTTGGATGAAGAAAGAGAAGCTTCGGCAACCGCAGCGAGTGAAGCGTTGGACATGATACTGCGTTTGCAGGGAGAGAAGGCTGTGGTGAAGATGGAGGCTAGTCACTACAAGAGAATGACAGAGGAGAAGATAGGGCATGCTGAGGCCTCTCTTGAGGCCTTTGAGGATCTTATGTATCAGAAGGAAATGCAGATTGCATGTCTGGAGTTTCAAGTCCAGGCTTATAGACACAAACTCATGAGCTTGGGCTATGAGTATGATTGGCAAGATGATCTTCTGTTGAATAGAAGTGATAAGAGAAATGGAGAAAATGGGGGTCAAAGTAGCAGTGTTAGGAGGCTTCAATCAATGCCTACAATGCAGATTATGAGTTCCCTGAGAGCTGCTGGAAAGAGGGACAGATCACCTAGTCCTGTTCTTGATGTGATTCCCAAGATTTTGGAGGAGGGCACTGACATGGAAGTTGCTCAACCTAGCTCGGGTAAGAAGTCTGTTGACTTTGCTTGTGGTAGTGGAAACCTTGATTCATATTTCAACCAGATAAAGGAGTTGAATGAACAAGTGAGGATGATTTCAGATTGTGCTGAAGGAGATAATAATAAGAATGTGAATTTGAGTAGTAGAAGAGGGAGGTCTTGTTCAATTTTATCTCAGGCTACCACTGATTTAGATGAACTGAGGCAAGGTGAAAGTACACACAATAGAGGAGTTGCTAATGATTCTCTTAGCTTGCTTAATGTCCATGATGTGTATGAAGTCCCAGAAGCTAGTGAAAAGCATGAAGTGGGGGAAAAGGTGGTTGAGAAATGGAATCATGATGCAGATAACAGATTAACAAAACCTGATTCGCTGTCTGAGGAAGTGGTAGAACCACATGTGAAACATGGTGCAGAAAAGAAGAAGGGTGTGCACAAATTACATCGTGAAATAAAAACTCCTTGTGCTAAGGATATGACGAGTGTCATTGGTCAGAAAAAAGAGGGAACGGCTGTGGATCGCAATTCTCTAGGTGAGTTTCAAAGGCTGAAACAGAGAATTGAGAGGCTTGAGAGGGAGAGAGTTAGTGCAAGACAAGAGATTACCGAAGAAGGGAATGATGAAGAGCAGTTGAGGCTGTTAAAGGACATACAAAGTCAACTCCAATTAATACAATCAGAGGTGAAAGGCTTGAAAACCAGAAAACCCACTCCTAAGGATGATGTCATTGATATGTCTTTGGCTTCTCTCCAAGAGGTAAAACACTAAAATATAATCTGGTGGTTTTCTTATCCTTCACTTCTGAGAGAAAAAAAATTATGTGTTATATTATTTGAATATACTTTACATTTGGTATTAGTTTACAATACTTGTGATGATCATGGGATATGATAGGTTGGGACAGGCTTTTGATGAAGTCTTGAATTATTTGTGCTCTTTACATTTGACATTTGAAATAAGAATTAATGATGCAAATTTCTATGAACAGGCAATGTTGCACTTTTGGCTTTGATGAAGTACCTGCAGAATGACCATCTTAGACGACCAATCAACCCACTGTTTTGCATGATGTACATAAGGTTCTTACACACACAGGATTGTTTGTGGTACAGGAAGGTAGAATTTCTAATTCGAATTTTGTTACCAACAAATGTGTACACTTCAATAACATGTGGTATACTAGTCACTACTATGACGACCATTTGAAATTTTTGTAGGCTTGAATATAGTTTCCCTTTCTTTTTTCTTTTTGAGATTGAAGTTGTGGTAGTCATAGCTATTAGATTGGGAAGCTTTCTATCGTGCAAAATTGATACTGTTTCAATTCCTCTCGGTTTGTTTGGTATGAATTAGTCTTGTTTATTTTTACTAACGAAGAATGTTTATAGTATTTCTCACTTCAGTTTCACCCTTCTTATAATTACCAACAAGAGATTTAATTATGCTGTGAATTGATGAAAAAAATAAAATATTAGGCGACATTTTTAAGTGGTTGGCTCAAATTCCTTTTCTTTTAGGGTGAAAATCGCAATTTATTTTAACACCGTTAGTGAGAAACAGTGTTATGCAATTATCTAATTTCAAACTATCATTATAATAAACTTGTTGATTTTTAAAATAATTATCTTAAAAATCATAACAATCATTGACGGTACATGATTATTAGACCTTTATTTTAATGGATAAAAAGCTTTCTATGCACTTACAAAAGCAAGTAAAACCACTTTTTTAATCAACTTTTTCTCCCACTTCCTTGACTTTTTATTGTTCATTAGTCTCATCGTCATTGAAGAATTTATTACAACACTTTAGTTTTTCAAATGAGTTGATCATGTGAATACGCATAATCTGGGGCGAATTTTGGCTCAAGCGGGCCAAGAACAAAAAATAATAATAGTAATAATAATAATAAAGAATTAATGCTTATATGTAAGCACCTTAACATTGTACACATTTAATTAACACCTATAAATTTTCTCTCTTACTATGACATTATATATATATATATATATATATATATATATATATATATATATATTGAGCATATCAAGTGAGAGGAAATTTATTATAAGAGATGAGAGAGTTAAAATATAATCCTTAGATTAATCAAGTGAGAGAAAATTTGAGGTTTAATCAAGTGAGAGAAAATTAATCTAAAAGTTATATTTTAACCCTCTCATCTCTCATAATAAATTTCCTCTCACTTGATATGCTCTCATATATATATATAACTTTCTTTCCTTAAGTGACTAATAAATGATAATTTTCATCTATAAATTTTAATAGTTTTTATAGATTTAAGGGGGCTTTAAATTTTATTTTATTTTATAGTGATTTAAATATATTTGATAAAAATAGGGAGGATCGTGGCATCTCCAAGTCACCCCTTCCTTCTACCCCTGCACGAAATACCATTTTTTTTTTCTTGAACAACACGTGCGAATGATTTATTTAGAATGAAGTTTCGTGTTTGACGTCTATTATATATGAAAACGCTTTTAGTCAATGAAAATTATAATATGGTAAGTGAAATTAGTCTCCAACCAAATAGGTGGAAGAATACATTGCAGGACAAAAAAATACTCCTTAAATGTTGTGTTGTTTCTTCATGGCAAACTTAGGGGACTTGTCTTAACTAATAGGACGAGTCATTTTAGTTTAGATGGTTTTCCAGACCATTTTTCCTTAAATTTTTTTTTATCACATTTATTTTAAATTAAAAGAGTAAGTCAGCCAAGACAATTGTTGACTTTACCAATTATAATTATTAAGAGGTAACTTTCATAATTCATACGGTTTGGTGAATAATGTTTCCGGCGGTGACTTCTTTAGATATTCTCATTATATTTTTAATATTTGTTTCTTCTCTTCTTTAGAGGTATATTTCATGCATTACTCTACAACTGACTCATAAAAATTCATATGTTAAACAGTTTTTTATTTTCTAAATTATATATATTGGTAAGTATTAAATATATTATTCTTGTTAGTTCTAATTAAATAAATAATCTGGGAAAGTGCTTCTGGACTTAAAATGGGTTTTTAAAAAATAGTTTTATGAGTTGTCAAGTTTCTTTAAAACAAGTGTTGGGCCTTGGGTCTCCATGAACCCAACTCATCACTAGAGAAATTAGGATTTTTTAAGGCTAGTCTTTTCGGTATATTATTATTCATATCACGACCAAGGTAGATCAGCACCATGACCCACACTTAAATAAGAGCCTTGACATGGATTAACACCACGACTGACCAAGATTAGCACCAAGATCAACAACATAATCAACCCTAAGATCAATAATAAGACCTTCACTTGGATCAACACCATGACCAACAAGAATGATCACCATGACAATGATGAATTCAATAAACAACCATGATCGACACTAGTACCACGACTAAGATCAATACCTTGATCAATACCACAACTAATTTTACTATCAATTCCATATCCAAAAGTAAGACTAGAAGCATACCAATATCGACCCTTGTAAGCACCACGACCAAAACTTGAATTTGAACATCGGTAATCATCAACACCACAAGTAGCTCTAGGATCAACACTAGGACCAACAACCGCACTAGAATTAGAATCAATACCACGAGCAACACTTGGACAACACCAAGATTCCTCTTAGATTTGCAGTATAGGAATGAGCCTATGTTATTTTTCATGGAGACAAATCAGTTAAACTTGAACCTATCACGTAATCTTAGGGAAAGGATTCTTTTAACGAATTCAAATGCAACAATAGAAATTGCAATGAAACAGTAAACAAAACCAAATCAAGCACTAGGATGAACAACATGGCTAGCATTAGGATCAATAGCTATCGAGCACTAGGATCAATAACACCACCCCTCACCTTCCCCAACCCAATCTTCCAATTCATGCTCTCGTTGCCGTTGTCACTCTTCAAATTTGGGCCTTCACCAAGGAGTCGCCAACCTCTCTCATGTCTTATTTTCCTTCTTTCTCCTGATTCTCATTTTTTCTCTTTTTTTACTGTTTCTCTCTTCTTTCTTGTTTGTTTCTTTCTTTAGTGTCTCACTACCCATTTTACACACCCTTTTTATTTAAAATATCAATTTTTAATCTTTTATTTTTAATATTATAATAAAGTCACTTAGTGAGTCAACACTAGAAATTAATTTTAAAAGTGTGGCTAGCATGTGGTTTTATCTTTTCTGGGTGTCCAAAATAAATTTTCGGGTTACTAAACTAGGTAAATCCAAAAGGAAGTAAACTCTACAATCCGAAAAATGATATCAACAGCTCACTAAGCTAGAGGAGTTACTCTATATATATGCATCCATATTATGGAGTTCAAGTATGAGTAATTCATGGAGTTCATCACTGTATATACACTGCTCCAAATTTCAGTATTATATTATCTTTGTCACCAAATGGCATAATTAACTGTGTCTTAGATCTTCCTCATTGTGAATCAATGATTGATCATGGGTGGCATCAAGGTCAAGTGAACCTTCCTCCATTCCTGGAGTACTATTTTGAGGAGAATGTAAAGAGCTCTCTTCTTTGTTGAAATGCTTTTCCAATTCAATCATCATCTCGGAAAGGGATCTTTGAAAGTCTCGAGCAATGAATTTGGAATGTATCATCTTAAACAAACGGACCGTGAGTGCTAGCAATGAAGTGAGCAATGTGATGATGTAAAGCCCCCCAAAGCTCTTTAAAGTTAAGTTTGGGCTTTCTAATGCCATTGAGGTACTTGCATCTTCACTCATCACGTCGCTTGAGAAGTACTTCTTCTTAATCCCATCAAATGTAGTTCTATTTTCGGTCACATTTGTGATTGCCCTCGATAAGTAAGGGACCAATGGAGAGTTTCGTGGGAATGCCTGTGGAAAAAGACAGAGAGAGAAAGCTGTTAGCAATTCCTTAATTATTTTATTTTATGTTGCCTCTATCTCACGTTTTGTGAGTTTCCAATTAGTGATATTGTATTAAGAAAAAGGTATAAAAATGTGATTTTAGTCCGGATCGATATGCATATAACATGTAACTGATTGTTGCAGTTTAAAGTAAGTTTGGTCGGGACCATTCTTGTTAGAAGATCATAAACAAATAGTATAAGACCGAACATATTGAATAGACAATGCGAAAATAAAGGCTTTAAATTATCAACTAGTAACCTCACACAAAAGAGAGTAAAAACTGGTCAGATATATTAGTCATGAACTCAGTTTTACGAACATCAAAACTGTTTTTTCTATACCTACATTAAATATATTATAATAGGTGCTTAAATATTAAAACTAACTAATCTTTAATTGAGCAAAACATAAGCAAATTATGAATAATCTAACAAGTATCATTTGTTTGCACAATTTGTCTTTTTTTACCCAACCTATAACCAAACTTACAAGCAAAATAAGAAATTACACACAATTTAAAATAATTTCTTTTGATATTTGGAAAAATCTGCACTTCCAACAATTCTCCTCCTTTCTTACCATCATTTGGCCTTGTCAATTTAAACTTTATAATCACAATTCATAAATGCCACAGATTAAAACAGATGCAGGGACTTACGAAGGCAAATCCATCGGTTTTGTATGTTGGCCCAACCATCTGATACTTTTTGGAGCCATATTTCATGAGGAAGAGGTTAATAAAGACAATTTCGTCAAAAATAGCAGCAACTCCTCCATTGTTGCTTCCCAGGGACAGAGCATGTTGATAGGCCTCAGGCCCATCGTAGCCCTTTAACTTAGATTCTTTGAATCCTAACTTTTCAATTAGTAGCCCTCTCACAAAGGAATCCTGATGATATCCCACTAAGTAATTGTTTCTTTTGATCTCTTCTGCGTCCATAAACGCAGGCTGAAGTTTCTGTACAGTCAGAATTGAAGCTAAACTTGCAGTATAACTTTGCGTGATTATGAGTACAACAAAGAACCATATAATCAGCACAAATCGAGACCAATTGTTTACTACCCTCTCCCCTGCCAACAAAGGTTTTAAGTTCAAAAATATCAAAATTAAGTCGTGAAGGAATCAGAAGAGTGATCTTTTGTACAATATTTCAATTTGGAGACAAGTATGAAGTAATCAAACTCTAGAAAAGGGCCTATTAATTATATTGATAGATAAGCTTATATAGGTATATAATTTAAAGAAAATTTATGTTAAATAATATAGAATCACTACTTCTATCCACACTTCTTTAACTCTTGACTCCTAAATTCTCTAAGAGCCGATTCTATCTATATATGAGTTGTGATGTTTATACAGACAAATTGATGATAAAGTGATCTGATTATAGATTAGATCATGATTATGGTCAAACGTAAACGTTGATGTTCAACATAGTTCACTCATCTTAAGACATATCATTATTGTTTTCATTCCCTTCATTTTAGAGAAAATGTAAATATATTATAAATGTCAAGTGTGATAGAAGCAATTAAGATATAAAAAAAAATGTCTGATATGATAAATCATATTTAATTATATGCGCTTCTATGAAATTGTGATATGACATGTAAATAATCTCAAGGTAGTGCATGGATTTAGTGTTAGGGAATGTACTGTGAGCAAAGACGAGTGTTGAGAAAGAAAACCAAAGAGCCATGCCGAGTTGGTTCTTTGGAGTGCCTCTGAACTCTGAGTTAGAGCGGTGTTCAATGAACCAAACGATGAAACCTATGAAGATGAAAGCTGCACCAGTCGTCAACCAAAGGTCCCAACTAAATGGCTTCAGGAAAATCCAAATGTTTTGCCTCTCGTCATGCTTCGCCAAAACCAACATGGCCACGCCTGATTCCGAAAATGGCATGGTAAAATCAACATAATTTGAGCGGTTAGCCACAATTGTCACGTCCCCCACCACAGCATCATACCTCTGCATACATAAGGATGAAGTGCTAAGGAATAAAATAAAGAAAAAAGGAAAAATATTGTTGGACATTCTTGAGGTCTAGATTACTTGAGAGAGATAAGTGATCGATGTGATTGATGAAATAACAAAAAGAGAAAGATAGAGAAAAATAAGTGTCATAGGTGTTTGTAAATTGTGGGTGTCCAAATATCATCACTCAACTAAAACTTTCCTCATCTTTTAGAAGAAAGCAACTTAAAAATGTGGATGTGAAAAAGAAAAAATTAAAGCAAGAAAGAAAAAACTTGCCTTTTCCTTAATTTGCATAAGAAGTTCATCATAGGAACCATGTATCTTGTAAGGGGTGAATTCATAATGCAGGGGAAAGGGTAAAATCTTCAAGGCTTCGAAAAACACATCAAAAGAGAAGTTCAGAACTTTCTTGAATTCATTGACACTGTTTGTAGGAGGGATTCCAATCCTCAACTTTGCTGGGGGCTCTGTTGTGTTACCTGGCCATTTTGGTTGCTTTAATTTAGAAAGCCCTCTCTCTGGCATCCAATTTGCAATACTCCTCTCACTTTGTTCCACAACATTGAACACTTCAAGAGTTGATGGCTCTAGTTGTCCTTTAACCAAATGGAAACTCCCAGAGAGGCCATGGAACTTGGTAGCCAGGATTGTGTTAAGAAGGGTAGTATTTGTAGCATTATGGTTTTGGGAGAGAGCGTTTTGCTTCCAAACATTCTCCACTGCCTTGGCTAATGCCCAAACAGTGTCATAAGCCCACAATCCAAAGATGGTCACATTTGTCCCATTGGACTCATTGTTTCCTTTACCTGATAATAACACCTTCCATCTTTCTTTGAAGTTTTCAAGCCTTTTGGAGTGGTTTGGCCTTGGCCTAACTCCCAACACACCTTGCATGGAATCCATGCATTTTAAGATCATAGGGTCTACCTGTTAAAATACAAACAAAGTCTTACATTATTAGAATAAAAGAAAGATCACAAGTTTATAACCACACATAAAAGTCTCAATTAGCACGAGATCATTTAGGTGATGACTAAAAACAAATTCATGAGTATTTAAGTTTGAAAGTGCACAATATCATATCAATGTAAAAATGTCTGTGAATACTTGGTAAACAACAAGACATAAATGCTCTTGTTGAAAAATATCTCTACAAAACAAATACATAACAATCCAATAAACACAAAACAACCCATCACTACCTCTGCAGATAGGCCTTGAGTAACTAGCCATGCATACCCCTTTGTCATCATCCCTGATTTCTTTGCAGCCAGAAACAACTTACACCCAACTTCACTGCTCATGTGAACAAGGAACACTTTTGTTGCCATGCACTTCACCTTCTCGAGCTCTTTCGATATTTCTTCAACCCCAAAGCGTGGACCAATGACACATCTATAAGGCACTCGCGTGCCAATATTTACAAAGGCATCGTGTAGATACAAGTTAAGACCATTGCCATATTCAGTGTCTTCATATATGGGGACGATTTCACGCCAACCATAAACTTCGACAATGGCAGCTATAGCTTCCACCTGAGAGGAATCATCCCGTGCTGTGCGAATGAAATAAGGTTTTTGAGTCGAGGAAAGTGATGGACTTGTGGCAGAAAATGAGATTACGGGCACTTGAGCTTTGCTTCCAAGTTCTATAACAAACCAAGCTTGTTCTGATGTTTGTGGTCCAATGATTGCATGCACCTTCTCATTTAACAATTCTTGAGCTGCAGAGTGTCATGGTTTACTATGTAAAATATTCTTTAAACTAATTAAAGATCACTTATAAAGTAACAGTAACCAGAATGTAAATGCTAAATTTTGAGAGCTAAATTAAATAGAGCTGGTATGATACATTGACCAATAAGTTTTTTCTTTATTTATCCTTAAGAATGAAACTCAGTACTAAATATTAAAAAAACTGTTTAACCAGCTCAACTAATTGGATCAATAACTAAATGAGTTGGATATGAACAAAAGATTAACAATTAAACTATTGGTAAAAAAAAAAAAAAAAAAAAAGCAATATCCCAACACTCAAACTTATCTGGGTAACATAGAATTTCTCAAATTAAAGATGGGGAAAACAACCTACAGATGCTGCTGTGACCACATTTTGCTCAGAATCTCGGGTCTGAAGAGTAAGTCTAGTTTTGTAATGAGGGTGGCGCTGATAGAAATCTTGGTATGCCATCCATATGCAGCTATTAGAAACACTTCCAATCGAGGAGTTCAAATCAAGAAATACCCCTATTGGTATTGGTATAGCTTCTTTTGCATCAAGGAAGGGTCTTCCCCATAGGCATAGAAGGAGAAAAGACAGACATAGAAGGGAATAATGAAGAGTTCCATGCATGTTTGGCCTTTTCAATTAAGAGACAAACTTCTTTTGGTTGATGTATATAATCTTTATTCAAGAGGTTACCCCACGCGGATTCATGTATATTTTGTCATATGACATCAGCCATGTAACTTATATAGAATGACATCATGAATAATCTCCTTATATAATATTACTTTCTTAAGTAAACTGTTGAGTCAACTTACATTATAAAATTATCATATATTTTAGGTGACACACTATCTAATAAAATAAAGAGAAGTGGTAACATCTCGTATAAATTTTTGTAAAAATGATCTATTTTACCGGAATTTAAAATTTAATAGGTAAATTGGTAATGTAAAATTAACATTTGTTGGAAAGTTATTAAAGATGTTAACATTTTACGAGTTATCGACCTACTCTAAATGAACACTTACTCTTTTTATTAACTTTTGAAGAAGAAAAATAAAAAAGTATTGAATTATATGAGATTTTTTTTATCCTAATACAAATACATTAAAATCTAAATATATCAATTATTAGTAAATGTGTAATTTTATAGTTAATTTTTATTTAATTTTAAAAATTATAGTATACATTGCAATAAAAATGATCAATAAAATATGGCATGGAAGACCGGATAACGTGTTGATCACAAACTTCAAGTTTGTGTTGGAAACAGAAGACAAGGAAGGAAATATTTTTCTCTGATTATGGGGGTTATACCAACTCTACTTTGAATATGGGGTCTACTAGCTAGCAAGTTCTACTTTGAATTCAAGTTCACGAATATGGAGTTCGAATCAAAATCTACTTTGAATATTGGGTCTAACTAAAATCGTTTCACACCATGCGATGACCTCTTCCGAGCTCTTTTCATTGATCTTATAAAAAGAAGTTATATAAATATATATTATTTATTAATACTTGAAAATATAATATAATAGATACAGTAATATGTATATATATATATATATATATATATATATATATAAAGTATGATTTGTGGCAATTAAATTTTTCAGTTAAAAAGTTGTCACAAATGGTGTTTCTAGCATTGTAAAAAACTCCCAGATTGACGGGTGCCAAAATCTGTTTCTTGCATTTCAATAAGATTAAATTTAACATTTTTGCGGTTAAGAACTGCCATAAAATGCAATATATTTTATTTTGAAATGACATTTTTGACTATTTGAAACGGTCAAAATTTTATATCTGCCTGCTTTTATTGTCACTACAAAACAGACTTTTTACTTTAAACTTTACTAGTGATTTAAAATTATCAAAAATTTAATTTTTATTATTTTAAACATAGTTGTAGTAGCTACTTTTAAAATTTTCTTATTATAAATTGTTCAAACAACAATCTACATATTTTAGATATTTTATCACATTATTATTTTAATTTATCACTTATTTTATTAATTATTTATAATTAATAGTGATCATATATTTTATTAAGTAACAATTGTATGTATCACCAGTTATTATTTAAGTAAATTCGACCAATAGTTTTTTTATTTATAAAGATCATGTATTTCTAAACTTACATAAAAGATGATATAAGTACGTAAAGATACATTGAATTAACAATTTTAAATATTATTAAAAAAACAAAACAATAACCGCGACTAGCATGCTTCCACATTAAATACGGGATGTATCGTAAAAATTACAACAATCAGATATGTTAGAAGCAGTAGTATTTGATGTCTTTTTTCCTTCCAAAACCATGCTTACGAAATCAATAAATTTTGACCAAATAATCACTTGTTCACACATAGTAAAAAGTCATGTGGAAAAGTTCTAATTTTCCTATCATGTAATTACTGATAAATATCATAACAAAACAAACAAACAAATAATCTGTGTGTTGAGGGTTTAAGATGTTTGCTACCTGTATTCCACATATGATTATTTATGGTCACAATACATCAATAATTGTTCCATGGCCTTCAACTACCTTCACCTCTAAAACATTACGCTTGTGGCTACAATCAACCAACAATTAGGTCCCCACAGTTAAACCATCATATAAAGTATTCAACCAGCTTTTATACCATGTGTTCTTACCGGAAATTTGCTGTAGAGCTGATCCGCCGGGTAAGATTGATGAGCCTCCTTCGCTGGGTGTATTGGTGCTCCGAGATGGGGGAGGTACCTGCAAAAGTGACTCCGATGCTAAAGTTAGGATTTGTATGAGTATGAGTCTCGTATATATGTAATGCACATACCTTTGTGTGAGTTAGGGTTGTCTTGGGCCTGAGATAAGATATGATATGATACGATATCATATAATATGATATGATCACGTTGTGACATAATATGGTATAATTGGAGAACGGTTTTGGCCTGGGACGAGATCTCCGGGCTCGGGCGTGATCTGTCCAGATTCCGGGCTGACGTTGTTCAACGCGTGTCCGGGATGACCCTTATAATGTCAACCCGGGCTGAGAGCCCGGGTGCGAAATGCGGTCAGTACACTAGTCCCCCGAGCTCCGAAGGCCGTAGGCCGAGGAGTTAAGGTCGGGCTCGTGAGAGGAGAGGTGGCTTTGCGCGTACGCTAGCTGGAGGCTCGCCACGTGTCGCGACTGTTCATGCTCTGGAGACGTTTGATTGACGTATTGGGGGCAGTGACGGTTTTATAATGATGGTTTGGTAATAAGTGTGTCGTCGGGTGTGCCTTTCAACTGACACGTGTCGCGTCGGTTTTGAATTTCGGGGAGAGTTTTAGCCTTTCTCTCTTCTCGCGCCTCTTTCCTATCTTTCTTCTGACTTCTCGAGTACGAGAGCTTTTCTTGGTTCCCTTTACCTCCTTTCTCTTTTGCGCTTCCGTCGCCGTCGTCGTTTCCGGTAGTCCCTTCTTTGGTAGGGTTGTTTTCTGAGGAGGAGTACCAGGTACTTCCTTTTTATTTGCTTCTTCTCTTTTTTCATGGCCGGTGGAAGTGGTGCCGGATCCTCTGCGTCTGCCAGGGGCAAGGCGCGTGGCAAGGTGGTGGCCGCCGGAAGGGTCACTGTTGAGAAGAAAGATTCGCCGCCACCTAGGGGCCTAGAGCCGGGCGTTCCTGGTTACGACTGGGTCAAACGCGAGGTGGCCGAGGCTCAGAGCATTTTTCGCTCTTTCCTCGAAGTGAATGCGTTTCGGAGAGCGCATAGGGTTTGCGATTCCTCCATTTCCCACATGATTCGGCTTGAGCCCTGTCAGGCTGATGAGGGCGTGTATATGGGGAGGTCTACTGATCCCCCTCATTTCTATGTATATCAATGCTTTTTTAGGGATTTGGGTGTCTGTCTTCCTTTTACCCAGTTTGAGTGCGATTTTTTGAATTTCATCAACGCGGCTCCTTGCCAGTTGCATCCCAATAGTTGGGGTTTTTTGAGGGCTTTTCAGGTCCTGTGTACAGTTCTAGGTATAGGGGTGTCTCTTCGCGTCTTTCTTCATTTTTATCAGTTGAAGATGGGCGTTCCGCCTTATGGCATTTTGCCCCTGAGCGGGAGTAGGGATGGGGGCTTGTTTACTCCCTACTCCCAATCGTACAAAAATTTCAAGCAGGATTTTTTCCGGGTCGCCCTTGTGGGTGTTGACCCTTTGGAAGACGAGGTGTTCTACTTCGGCGGTTTGCCGAGGTTTCCATTCTATTGGTGTCCCAAGCCGTCCCGGTTTCACGGTTTGGGGGATCTGAAGGTGACGGCCGCGGAGACGGCCGCCATCAAGAATCTTGCCGCGCTCCCTCGTCCGTTGGATTGCAAGCTCGTCTTGTCGCTTGCGAATTCGCCTTTCAGGGAGAGGGGCCTAGAGAGTGAGTATTATGTGCTCTTGTAGGTTTTTAGGACTTGTGTAGTTGCCGGTTATTGATGTGTTTCTGTTTCTTTTCTGCAGGCATTATGGGCAGAAACTTGTGGCATCAGCTTAAACACCGCTACAATGTTTCCGAGCTCGAGGTTCCCGAGCCTCCGGAGGAGGATGCTGTCTCCCAAAAGACCCACCGGAAGAGGAAGAGGGGGAAGGAGGAGGTCGGGGGGACCTCCGCTTCTCACGATGTCGAGGAGGCGACCTCCCGGGCTGTGGACGCTGTGGATCTCACCGACAGCCCTCCGGCCAAGGAGGCCTCGCTAGTGGCTACGGCGGAGGTGGTAAAGGGTGTCGGGCTTACTGCACCGGACGCCGAGGTGAGTAGCTTATCATATGCACGCGTTTTCCGTGTTAATTCCCCGTCTTTGTTTCTTGAGGCGTTATGGATCCCTTTGCAGGGCGGGGTTGGCGTTGCTGAGGTGGAGGTCTGCGCTTCTGAGCAGACCGTCCGAGTTGCCAAGGTGGTAAGTATTGTCTTCTCGGACTTTTCACTCTGGCTTTTTGCTATGTTGCCTGGCTGTTTGATCTGGGTGATTTTTTGTAGGCAGGAAATGCCTCTGGGCCTGAGCTACAGGCGGGGAAAGCCGCTGAGCCTGAGGTGCAGGCGGGAAAAGCCGCCGAGCCTGAGGTGCAGGCGGGAAATGCCGCTGATCCTGAGGTGCCGGCTTCCGGGCAGGCCGCCCAGGCTGCTGGGATGAGTCTGGTTTTTTGTTTTGTTTTTGTGGCTTTCTCGCATGTCTCCTTATCTATTTGTGATGCGAGACTGGTGTTTGCAGGCGGGCTCATCGCAGGGGCCTTCCCGGACCCAATATTTGTCCCATCGCTTTGGGAAGGGGATAGATACGGTGCGGCTGGATCATGTGAGCGCGTCCGCCGATATGGATTCATTATGGAGCGCGGGGGTGACCGCGGAGAGGTTCTTTCCTCAGGGTTCATTGAGCTCCGAGGACCAGGGATTGATTGACAGGATCGGTCCCGAGGACAGTTTTGATGCTGCCCAGGTCATGCTGCAGAGGGTGATAGGCATAATGAGTCACTGGAAACCCAAGTGGGGCCAGCAGCGAGAAGACTCGGCCAAGCAGCAGCAGGAGCTGGCTAAGCGGGAGCAGGAGCTGGCCAAGCAAGAGCAGGAGCTGGCTAAGGTGAAGGGCCGGCTTCAGCCATGGAAGGAGGCGAACAAGATCCTGAGGGAGGATAACAAGGCTCTCACCGCGGCTCTTGATGAGGCGAAGCGACGGGAGGCTGAGCTCCGGACCGCGCGTAGCGACCTTGCGTGGGTGCAGAAATCTCTTGAGATTGCATTGCGTTCCAATGAGGCTTATGCTTCTCGAGTGGGGGAGCTGCAGGGGCTCGCCTCTTTTTCTCGGGCGCGGGCCCGTTCTTTGGAGGACGAGGTAACGTCCTCCCGTGACCAGGTGCGGGTCTTAGAGGATGTTGTGGCCTCTCTAAAGGGGCAGTTGGCAGCGGCGGTTGAGGAGCGTCTCCGCAGTGAGGCCATTCTGGGTGGTCGAGAGGATGAGATTGTTGCGCTGAGAGTAGAGCTCGTGGAGCTGGCAGCGGGGAAAGCGGCCGTGGAAGGACGGCTCGTCGAGATGGAGCGCTCCGTCGTGGCAGAGCATAAGAGGGGCTTTCAGAAGGCTGCCCGTCAGGCACGACTGATGGATTCCTCCTTCCATGAATGACGTAGGGATTGAAGGGAGAAAGCCTTGGCCCTTGATCTAGGTTCAACAAGGTAGACAAAAGGAAGGTGTATGGTGAAGAAAAGGAAGTTGGCGTGAAAATGATGGTGTTTGGGTGGAAGCACTTAGGGTGGTGGTGTTTGGGTGCTCAAAGTTGGCTCACTCCAAGGTAGGTGGAGGCCACTCTAGGTTTCCTACTCTCCAAGGGTGGAAATAGGAGGGGGATAGCCGAAACTTACCCTAGGGACTAAGGATGAGACGTTGAGGCATAAGAATGCTCACTCAAAATCTATATAATCCAAAGTATTTACAAGTGGTGGGGTGTTGGGTATTTATAGGAGGGGAGGCATCTAGGGTTGCATTTGGAGCAATGCATGGCCGAAATTCACAAGGCAAATGCACTCCAAATGCAATGCCAAATGAACCCTAGATGCTACTTGGTGGCCAAGGATGGAATCTAAGGGGTTAGATTGGCTACAACTAGGTGCATGATAAGTCCATGCAACCTTTGCCCTCCACTTGGGCCTAAGCCTTTCTAACACCAAAAATATGTCCAAGACTCACCAAAAATGCGTCACCTCCTCACTAAAACACCCTAGCCCAAAATTAAAACCCTAATCATCTAAAGCACCCCATAATACAAGGGTAAAATGGGAAATACAAAGAAAATAAATCCTATGACTAAAATACCCCAAAATACAAGGGTAAAATTGGAAAATAAAATAATCCTATACTAATCAAATTGGCCATAGCCATGAACCATGTGATGGGTCTCACATGAAGTGAAGTACCAAGGATGGTCCTCCATCATACCCTCCTTCTTGAGAAGGATTTGACCTCAAATCTTTAAGCTGTTCCATTCCATTGATCCTTCAAAAAAAATGTGAAACCACAATTAGGGAAGTACTAAAACTTTAGCGATGCAATCCTTAAGTACACAATTTGTTGAGTGAAAGTGCTAGGGAAAGGAGAAAGCTAAAGAGGCATCACCATTTAAATTATTGGCCCCATGCAATTCATTCACCAAATCATCTATCTTAGGGATTGGGTGCCTTTTATGCAATGATGGCTTTTAAAAAGGTGCTCATCCTCCATTGCCATCTTTCTTTGGCACCAAAAGAAGGAGGATGGCACAAGGGTTAAGGTTCTTTTGAACCTAGCCCTTTGTCTTCAAAGGAAAAATTCTTTTTTTCTTTTCTTTTCTTTTTGTTTTTGTTTTTCCTTTTCTCTTCATCATCTTTCTTAGCCTTGAGTTTGAGTTGGTCCTCATTCACTTGAGAGGGTGATAGAGGACACCACACAAACTTCTTACCTAGGTGTTGGAAACTTATTTTATTGGTGAGGCTGTGAATAATCAATTTTATCCGAATTCACAAAAACAATGAAATGCACATCTACCATGAAGAGAAGGAATTTCCAAAGTATGGAGGCAACACTCTATGACAACCAGAGAGTTAAAAAAAAAAAAAAAAAAAAAAAGTGAAGTAGCCCAGAACGGCCGTTCCAAGATTGGAACGGGCCGTTCCAAGTTACAAAAAGACACCACAAACCTAATTGAGAACGGGCCGTTCAGAAATGGGAACGGGCCGTTCCAAGTCAGCAGAAAGGCCTACAACCCTAACCCAGAGCAGGGCGTTTTGATCTTAGAACGGGCAGTTATTTTTTTAGAACGGGCCGTTCCAAATTGGAACGGGCCGTTCTAAGTGACTAACAAGGACCTAAATTCCTTATCTGGAACGGGCCGTTCCGAAATTCAGAACGACCGTTGCGCTCTTAGAACGGGCCGTTTTGAATTTAGAACGGGCCGTTCCAGATTCACATTTAACACATAACGTCCATTTTCAGAACGGGCCGTTCCGGTTTTGGAACGGGCCGTTTTGAGTCAGGTCTGACGTCTATAAATAGACGTCTGGGGCACAGTTTTCAAGGCCCCCGAAAAATTTCGTCCAGTACTCTTCAGAGCTCGAAATTTTTTTCTCTCTCTCTTCCCCCTCTCTTTTGTATTTCTTAAGATCTGTGAGACACCTCTGTAGTGTGAAAGGTAGCCAAAAAGCACCTTCTTGATCATCATATTCAAAGATTCAACTCATTTGGTATCGTTTCTTCTCTTAATTTTTCTTTTATTTATTTATTATTATTATTATTTTATTTTTGTTTGTTTATTTATTTTTGTTTATGGTTTGTACATAGTGAATACGATTTGTTCCCTTTAAGATTATTATTTTTAAAAAAATATATATTTAATATACGACCAATAATTATGTTAATTGAATAACATTTTTATCTTTAACATTATTAGGTCTTGGGGTTTAATGACTAGTCATTTGCTAGCTTAAACTCTCTTATATGAAATTTCTTTCTAAAAGGTAAAGATCTGTTGCAACCAATAACGTTAATTAAATAGCATTTCTATTTTTAACGTTATTGGAGGGATTTATTGATTAGCCATTTGCTAACTTGGATCCTTGTGCAAAATCTATTTCTTTCAATAAAAATATAAACATAAATTTTCTTATGTACAATTATTTTTATGGTTAATGATATTAATTGAGTAGCACTTCTACCCTTTAATATCATGTAAACCATAAAAGTTAATATAATACTTATTCATTGTCCTACACTTTAAGCATAATTTAGTATCAACAAATAAAAGTCAATAACATGATTGAATAGCAATTCTATCTTTCATGTTATTGGAAGGGTTTATTAATTAGCCATTTGCTAACCCAAATCCCTATAATTTTCTAATAAAAATAAAAAAGAGGCATCTCAGATTAAAGAAAATATATCTCACATACGTTTTTTTTGAGGAATAAATTAAATATTTATAAATTTATATAATGTTGCGCAATTAAATAAAGGTACTGTTTTACAGGCGTTGTAGGGTGCTAATACCTTCCTTACACGTAATCGACTCCCGAACCCAACTTTAATTTTAAAAATTATCCTTTAAAGGGTTTTCCAATGTTTTTCCCTTAAATTAAAATATTGGTGGCGACTCCATTAAAAAATAAAATGTAGCGTCATCCCGTCGTGATCCCGGTTACGACAGAGGCCATCATGGATTATGTGCTTGTCAAATTGCCATGGCCTCCCAAGCAAGACATGACTAACCTCTAATGGCACTATGTCACACAAAACTTCTTCTTGATATTTGCCAATAGAGATTGGTATGCTTGCTTGTTGGTTGACTACAACACCTCTTTCCTCATTGATCCATTGCATTTTGTAAGGTTTAGGATGAGGTTTTGTAGTTAAGGCTAGCTTATCAACCAATCTAGTACTACAACAATTAGAAGTAGACCCACTATCGACAATGAGAGAACAAGTACTTTCGAAGATCTTGCATTTTGTTTGAAACAAGTTCTCTCGTTGTGATTGGTCAATTTCACTAGATTGATTGTTAAGGAGCCTTCTAACCAACAATAGGTCTCCTTCACAAGGTAAGATTTCTTCCTCGGATGCTAAAACTTCTTCTTCATCACTTGAAGATGAGGAAGTAGCTTCATCAAGGCTACTATAGTGATCTTGGCCCTTTAAAAGCATGGTTTTTTTGGTGGGACATTGTGAAGCAATGTGCCCACGGCCAAGACACTTGAAACACTTGATGTCACTTGTTTTAGTGTCTTTGGAAGATGCCTTAAAAGATGGTTTTTCTTTTTCTTTTTCTTTTTCTTTTTCTTCCTTGGGATAAGGTAGGGAAGAGTGGCCCTCATTCTTAAAACTCTTGGAATAAGAGGGAGTGGAGTCTTTTCGAAAAGGTTTTCTTGTAAGTTGATGCTCCACTCTTGAGCAAAGTTGAACAAGTTCATTCAAATCCTTATAAGGTAGAAGTTCAACTTTGTCTCTTATCTCAAGATTAAGACCACTTTGAAATCTAGAGATTGTGGTCCTCTCTTCCTCCCTAATCCCAGCCCTCATCATGAGCAACTCCATAGATTGTCGATATTCTTCCACACTAGATGACCCTTGTTTCAATCTTTGAAGCTTATCCATAAGCTCTCGGTCATAGTATGGAGGAATATGCCTCCTTCTCAAGGCACTACGGAGCTCATTCCAATATTGAATTGGAGGCTCATGGTTTATTCTCCTTTCTTTTTCTAAGGAGGTCCACCAATACATAGCATGGCCTTGGAAGCTAAGGGTTGCTAAAGAAACCTTCCTATCTTCACTCACTCCATGGCAAGAGAAAATTTGTTCCACTTTCATTTCCCAATCTAGATAATTTTCAACATTATCTTTGCCATGAAATGGGGGAAGAGTGATGTTGGGTTCCCTATTGGAAGACTCCCTATTTCTATGATACCTTGGGGGTCTTTGATAGTAATCATCATTGTGATGACTACTAAAGAAGATATCACTTGGAGGTTGGGTATGATGCCCTTCCTCCTCATGAACACTTGCATGCATATGCCCCTTTCCTCTTGAGGGTTGAGGAGAAGTGACTCTTGGTTTTGAACCACTAGCCTCTCCTCCCACAACTAGCCTAGCAAGCAATCTTTTTATTTCCTCATTATTTTTTTCAAACTCCTTTTCTTTTCTTCTCAACTCTTCCTCTCTTTTTATATTTTCCTCTTCTTTTTTTCTTAGGTACTCTTTGAGTTGCCTAAGTTCATCCCTAACACTAGACCTAGTACTACAAGAGTTATGACCATGGACACTAGAATGATCACTCATCTTTGATCCAAAAAGGTTTTCACAAAGTTGTTTTCAAAAAGGGTTTAAAATGGTTTTCACAAAGAGTGAGTGATAAAAATATTTTCAAAAAGGGTTTTCAAGGTGCAAGATGGGTAGGAAAAGGCCTAAGTGTACAAAATGAACTTTCAAGGGGAGGTGGACTACAAAGAATCACTTAATAACCAAGCCCTATCAAGTAAAAATCACTAAGCCTTTTCTACTTTTCTCACAAAACAATTTGGCACAATAATAAAGTGTGTGTGTGCACGTTACCCCTAGTAGGCCAAAGCAAGCCTTCTAAACGGATTTGGAGACAAAGATAAAATCCTAAACAATTATGCTACCAAAAGCTCTAAAACATGCAAAAGGAAAGCACTTAAAACATGTTCTAGTCGAGGTCCTAAGTGAAGGTTTTCAAATCACCTTCAACTACACGAACTAAAACCAAGTTGAAGAGGTTTAGAAATGGCCAAATTACAAACCAAAAGAATGAAACCAAGGCCAAAAACAAAGAGGCCGAAAATAGAAAATTTCAAGCAAAAATTATGCAAAACAAGAATTTAAGTCTTCAAACTCCTCCACTTGGGTTCCTTCACAATGAGCAAAATTGTTAGACCTCTCCAAGTGTTTGTTCACTCCTTTTGATGTGGTGTAAATCCCTCCAAAGGCTAGGCTTGGATTCGGTTCACCCCTCCACTCAAATCCACCAAAGGTGTGAAAATTGACTAGAGTGGTTTTTTTCACCTACAATCAAAATGAAACCAACCCAAAGCAAGAGTTCAAGAAATAAAATTGAAAAGCACAATTAGGAAAGGCTAAACTCAGAGAGAATTTATGGAGACAAAACAAAAGAGGCCAAGAAAGACAAGCAAAAAAATTAAGACTCAATCAAAGAAAGGAAGCACACAAAGAGTAATCCTAGAAAGGCACTAGAATTAGGTTAGTGTTTAGTCCACTTGATTAAGTCCTTTATATGTTTCGGTCCAGCCAAAATTAAGGTCCCAAAATAAGGTCAAAAAGGTCACAAGTCCAACTCCAAAGCAAAGGTAATGGTCCAAGTCCACAAGTCTAGCAACAAGTCCTTTTTGGTCCAAACTTTTTTTGATACCCTTTTTTTTTGTTCTATTTTTCACGTCAACTTTTGTTTAATAGTCCTTGGGTCCAATTTTTTTTTTTTAATGTCTAGTCCAATGTTGCTTAGGTTTTGCACTTGTGGGTGGTAAATTTAGGTCAAATTTTAGAAGAGAAAGAGTAGGACAAGTGGCGTGAATTTAGAGGTCCTTAGGGAATATTTTTGAGTGGAATTGGTTTTGTTCTTTTTAGCACAAGTTGTTATGCACCAAATTTCAGCACACCTCTTAGATTCTTTTAGGGTTTCTTTTGGCATAGAAAGACAACCAAATCAAGTGAGAATGCAAGGGAGAGTGGGCGGTTATGCATGTGCAAGGAAATGTTTACACATGGAAATCACAAAATCACTTAGAACATGCTAGGACTAAATAGCATGCATGAATGACTCCTAGATGGTTCATATATGTCACGCCCACTATGTAATGCAAGATGGCATATTTTGTTGATGTGTTTCATGCAAAGTGTTTGGCACATACATGGAATTTATGTGGACAAAATATAGGAAACAAAAGACAAAACTTTAGGTGGATTCAAAAGTAAAAAGTATGTTCATGGCATGTTCATATGAGACTCAAACAAAAAATTAGAAAAGCAAAGCAATAACCTAATAATGGAAACCTAAAAAAGACAAGGAAGGTTCACAAGGAATGAGAAAATGAACCTAAAATTATTCGGCCACACAAAGAAACAAGGATGAGAAGGAATGACCGAAAGCAAAAAAAAAGACTCAAGGAGACAAGAAAAGACTAGATGTTACCCTTGAAGAACCTTGGCTCTTGATACCACTTGATGGATTCCTCCTTCCATGAATGACGTAGGGATTGAAGGGAGAAAGCCTTGGCCCTTGATCTAGGTTCAACAAGGTAGAAAAAAGGAAGGTGTATGGTGAAGAAAAGGAAGTTGGCGTGAAAATGATGGTGTTTGGGCGGAAGCACTTAGGGTGGTGGTGTTTGGGTGCTCAAAGTTGGCTCACTCCAAGGTAGGTGGAGGTCAGTCTAGGTTTCCTACTCTCCAAGGGTGGAGATAGGAGGGGGATAGCCGAAACTTACCCTAGGGACTAAGGATGAGACGTTGAGGCATAAGAATGCTCACTCAAAATCTATATAATCCAAAGTATTTACAAGTGGTGGGGTGTTGGGTATTTATAGGAGGGGAGGCATCTAGGGTTGCATTTGGAGCAATGCATGGCCGAAATTCACAAGGCAAATGCACTCCAAATGCAATGCCAAATGAACCCTAGATGCTACTTGGTGGCCAAGGATGGAATCTAAGGGGTTAAATTGGCTACAACTAGGTGCATGATAAGTCCATGCAACCTTTGCCCTCCACTTGGGCCTAAGCCTTTCTAACACCAAAAATATGTCCAAGACTCACCAAAAATGCGTCACCTCCTCACTAAAACACCCTAGCCCAAAATTAAAACCCTAATCATCTAAAGCACCCCATAATACAAGGGTAAAATAGGAAATACAAAGAAAATAAATCCTACGACTAAAATACCCCAAAATACAAGGGTAAAATTGGAAAATAAAATAATCCTATACTAATCAAATTGGCCATAGCCATGAACCATGTGATGGGTCTCACATGAAGTGAAGTACCAAGGATGGTCCTCCATCAACGACTTCTTGCTCCCGAGTTCGACTTCTCCTCGATGCATGTGGAGAAGGTGGTCCGTCATGGGACGATTGTTTCGGAGGACGATGTTAACGACAGTTCCAGTGAAAATGCCTCCGCTTAGGTTTTCTTTGTAATTTTGGTTTCCTTTCTCTTTAGCGTGAATTGATGTACTGAATCTTGTGAACTTTGCTTGTATACATGTATGCATGTTGCTCCATTTTGTTCTTTTTGGGTTTAATTTTGGCTGTTCGCGCTGTTTGAAGCGCATGTTTGGCGTCTGTTATATGCTTTTGTATCGGGTGATACCTCTTATCTTGCGCTAGTGACGTCGAGATTCGAGGTCGGCTTTAGTTGCTTGCTCAGTAGGGTTTTTCGCGGAAGTTCGGACTCGGCCGTAGATGAATGTGTTAAGATTCGTATTCGATCTCAAATTGTGACTTTGTAATTGTTGTGAAAGTTTATAAATGACCGTAGGCTGGAGTCAAGGTCAGAATTCAATCCTAAGTTGGTCGTGCCGGGGTTCGAATTCGACCCCGGTATCGAAAGTGGGGTGTGCTTTGCCAGGGTTCAAAGTTGTCCTCAGGTTAGTGGTTTGGTATTGATGGAGCTAAGTTGAAGAAGATTGGTGAACTTCAACTTCTCCATGCTTGGACCGAATGTTCTTGAGGTTATCCTTTGGAAGAAGCTTGAAATCTCCATGAAGAAGCCTTCAATGGAGGAGAAGCCTTGGAAGGAAGTTCGGTTACTCCTAGCTTGTTGTAGAAGCTTGAGGAACCAATGCAAAGTTTGAAGAAACTTTGGTGAGAAACCTTGAGAGAGAATTCTCTTCGGTTTTGGTAAGGGACTCTTGAGAGAGAAATCAGAATTTTATTTCTCAAATGTTCAAAAATGATGACAAGAGTATAGAAAACAAATATATAGGATAAGGTAGCTTGTAGGAGAAGCTAACCTTAACCATGGTTCACTAGGAACCATGGTAAGGTGAACTTAACTCCCACGGTTTTAGCTAGCTTCTAGGAGAAGCTAACCTTGACCATGGTTCACTTAAGAACCATGGTAAGGTTGGCTTAACCTCCCTTAGTTTAGTAGCTTGCAAGGCAAGCTTCAAAACCAAGAGGAGAAGTCTTAGAAATTTCGGCCAAGAGGAAGTAATTTGGGCTAGGCGGCCTTGGTCTCAAAATGGCTCCAAGATTAATTTGAAAATATTCAATTTGGTTTAGTTAGGTTCATCATATGATGATGAAACCTAGCTAAATCAAATCTATGAAAAATTAGGAGCAAAATGAGTCCAATATGCAAAATTTAGCCTAGGCCCAACTCAGGCCCAATTTCTAAGCACACTCCCTAGCTTTGCTAAATGCACCCCCTTTTCCCTACTGAAAA
Organism: Cajanus cajan; assembly: GCF_000230855.2. NCBI lineage: Eukaryota > Viridiplantae > Streptophyta > Magnoliopsida > Fabales > Fabaceae > Cajanus > Cajanus cajan. The sequence continues at coordinate 21,804,504 of NC_138518.1, forward strand.
AAAAAATACAAAATGAAAGTATGAACTAGGGAGGTTAAATGGAGTTAAACTCTCCAAGTAACCTACCTCAAAATCAATATACAAACACTAGGAAAAAGCAAATAAAGTGCCTCACAAATACAAAGGCAAAAATAACCTATACAAGAGACTATGTACAAAATATATGAAAAAGGTCTTTAAGATCATCCCATTCCTCTTGGTTCTTTTAAGGTATCACCTCTTGGATTCCTTGGCCTGGGCCATAGTCTATCATCCCCTCCCTCTTGAAAAGGATTTGACCTCAAATCTCGAGGGTCTTCATGATTATTGGCCACACCTACAAATATATAATAAAATTCATGAGAGGTAATATTTTCAACAAATAAATGTGAAAGGTATATCCTAATAGGAATCCTTTCATGGAACCTAAAGAAATCTATGATACTAGACCTACTAACATAATGAATAGGATCCTCTCCTAAACATAGACTAGGTATATTTCTAAATCCTAAAAATGTACTAAAACTAAAACTATAGCACACTAAAGACTTAATCCTAAAAACTAAAATATCTTGCCTAAAGTACCCTATGTGGTAACCTAGGCATTTCTTAGAAAATAAGGAAAATACTACTAAGAAATTTCCTAAACAATTTTGGATTATATTATTTGTTGGATAGTTATGAAAAGAATTTGTCACAAGGAACCTTGAAGGTTCATATGTTATATCCAACAAATAATATATTCCATAAATTGGGTGCATTATTGACAGAACTAAGGTAGGACAAGTCCTACAAAAAGGAAGGCTATCTACCTTGGGCACCACCAAGGAAGTAGCATGAGAAGTAGAACTAAATGAAGTCCACTTCTCCTTCACAAAATCTTGAAGTTGAGATTCTTTTTCTTTAAAAATAATGGATTTGTGAATCTCTTCTTCAAGACTAGTGGCAGCGTGAGGGTAAGAGTTAAGGTCTTTATGAATAAAGAGAATAGTTTTCATAGGTTCTTTAGTGATAAAACAATTCTCTTTAGGCATAATTACCTTAGAGGATATTTCTTCCTCTTTACTCTTCCCTACCTTTTCTCTTTTTCTTTTATTTTTCATTTGTGCTTGATCCTCAGCCACTTGTTGAGGTGAAAGAGGATAAAGTACAAATTTCTTTTTCTTGTGAGTGAAGGAAATTTCATTAGTAAGACCATCATGTACAGTTTTCTTTTCAAATTGCCATGGTCTTCCTAACAAAATATGACAAGCTTCCATTGATACTATATCACATAAAGCTTGGTCCTCATACTTCCCAATGGAAAACTTGACCTTAACTTGTTGGTCAACTACTATGTCACCATCCTTATTAAGCCATTTCAAATGATAAGGTTGAGGATGTGGCATAGTAATTAAACTCAACTTTTTAACCAACCTAGTGCTACAACAATTGCACCATGAACCACTATCAACAATGAGAGAACAAGCATTATTTAAAATATTACATCTTGTATGAAAGATGTTTTCTCTTTGTGATAGGGTACCACTAGGTTGATTATGAAGGATTCTCCTAAGCATTATGAGCTCTCCTTCATAAGGATAAACTGGCTCCACTTTGGTCCTTTGAGGCTTTGTTTCAACCTCACTCTCACTAGAAGAGGAGGTAGTAGTCTCTTCTTGACTACTATAAGTGTCATGCCCCCTTAAGATCATGACTTTCTTTGTAGGGCATTGAGAAGCAATGTGGCCTCTCCCTAGACACTTGAAACATTTAATATCACTAGTCTTTGTGCTAGTGTGTGGAGTGTGGGTACCTTTACCCTTCTCTATGTTCTTATCCTTATTCTTAGCTAATTCCCTGGAGGGTTCTAAAATATTTTTCTTTTCAAAAGATTTTTCCTCCTCCATGTAGTCTTTCTTAAGAGATCTAGAGTGGAAGCCTTCTCTTTTAAAAGAAGATTTTCTCAACATTTGTTGTTCTACCCTTACACAAAGTTGGACTAAATCATTTAAGTCCCTGTAGGGTAGTAGCTCCACTTGGTCTCTAATCTCTAAGTTAAGACCACTTAGGAATCTAGCTACAGTGGTGGCTTCCTCTTCCCTAATACAAGCCCTCATCATTAAAAGCTCCATTTGTTGCCTGTACTGTTCCATAGACAAATCCCTTTGTTGGAGCCTTTGGAGCTTATTCATAAGCTCCCTTCCATAATAGGTGGGAATGTGCCTCCTCCTCATAGCACTTTTGAGATCATTCCAATATTGAATTGAAGGATCATTGAGGAGGCGTCTCTCTCTCTCTAGAGCAGTCCACCAATACATGGCATGCCCTTGGAAGCTAAGGGTAGCCAAAGGGACTTTTCTCTCTTCACTTACCCTGTGGCAAGCAAAGAGTTGCTCAACTTTCATCTCCCAATCTAAATATATCTCCACATCATCTTTTCCAAAAAATTGTGGGAGGTCAACTTTGACTTCCCTAGGTCTTGTGGACCTTCTAGGTGGAGGTTGGTAATGATCCCCTTGATTCATGTTTTCACTAGGGGATGTATAGTGGGATTGTGAGCTCCTACTCTTTTTCCTATGTTTCTTCATATCTTCTTTCAATTTTTCTTCCTCTTGCCTTAAAATTCTCAACTCTTCCTCAAGATAAGCAAGTTGTCCTTCTCTTTCAATTCTTTCCTTCTCTCTTTGAATGGACTCTTGCTTTTTCCATAGTTTAAGTGATTTGAGCTCTTTAGTAATATAAGAAAGACTTTTTGGAGAGCCATCACTTTCACTATTGGAGGAATTTTGAGACATTTTAATTCAAGAGATTTTCCCACACAAAAATAGTTTTTATGAAAATAAGATTTTTAAGGAGTGCTTTAGACTTGGCACTTGGAGGTCTAAGAGTACAAATTGAACTTTGGAGGGAGGTGAGCTACTAAAGAGCCACTTAATAACCAAGCCTCTTCAAGTAAAAATCTCTAAACCCCCTTGTACTTTTGTCTTGCACAAATCAATTTTCACAAAGATCTTTTCTTAAAGAAAAATAACAAACAAGTGCCTATGTGTACAATTTATATGATGCTTGAAATCATAAAGAGCAAGAAAACATAAATTGCTTGAAAACTTAAATGACTTAAAACATAAATGACTTGAAAACATAAACTAGGCGTTGAAAGAAATTAAACCTAAGTGAGAGCTTGAAAGGCACCAAAGACCTTCAAGGACCACTCTCACAAGTACTACACGGAAATTACTATGAAAATTCTTAAGGAGAGATGGAGATACACCAAAGGCACTCCAAGACACTCCTTAATAAAGGCCTTGTACAAAAATTTGAGAAAACAAAAATTACAAGAAAATTGAAATTCAAATTTTCTTCAAATGAAATGTAAATTCACACTCCAGATGAAATGTAAATTTACTCTCAAATGAATTTAGTGGCTGCACTTAAATTCAAAGAAAACAAATTAGCCACTAACTTAGAACAAATTTAGAGACGGATTTTTGCAAGGAAAAACTAGTTTTAGTAACCAAAATTTCCGTCACTAAATTTAGTTCTAAATTTTCACAAAAATTTTCACAATTAGTTTCACTCCTTCTTGCTCCAATTCAGCCACCAACTGCAGCCTCACAAGGTGTTTCACTCCTCTTAGAAGCAACCTTGATGTTAGTCACTTCTAGGTGTTTCTAAGAGCCTAGCCACCAAGAGAGAACAAACTCCCTAAGCAACCACCAAAGCCTTCAAGTGGATGTCCTTTGCCTTGGCCTCCTACACCTTTTAAGAAGCACTCAACCACCTTCAAGACTGAATATTAGTGCTAAAAACTGAAAAAGAACAATTTAGGAAAGCTACACCAATTGGTAGAAGAGAAATGATACAAGACTAGAAAGAGTTCCACAAAATTGACAAGCAAAAATTAAAGCAAGTTTAGAAAGCTAGCACACAAAGATTATCCTATGAAAGGCACTAGAATGGATTACCAAATCAAAAGCTAAGATTAGAAAACAAAATAAGACTCAATAATGTGGCTGGTCACAAAGATTTATATGCAAAAACAACACCAAAACCGAGAGCTATACATCACAAATTTTCACTCCTTTTGGCTTTTTCTTTTGCTATTTTCTTTCTTTTTCTTTTGCAAAATATTTTTCACTTAATTTTCTTTTTATGTTCAGGAGTTTCAATGCCTTTTAAACACTTATAAGTCTCGGATTTAATGTAGAAAAACTGCAGCAAAATTTCTACACAAAACAAAGGTGTTCACATGCATGTTTCTTTTCTAGTGCTTCACAATTTTGTAGTATTTTAGGTCAAATTTTTAAGCACTTTTTCCTTTGTTTTTCTCATGCATTTAAGACACTCACACCTCTGTTTTGGTTCTGTTTTAAGGCTAAAAAAATTGCACAAAGTTTCAGCCACAACACAAGACTCAAGGAAAACCTAATAGGAAAGTGTTTAACAATTTAATTTGACAAAAACTTTTAATATGACATAATAGAAACCTAACTCTAGGAAATTTGCTAGAACTAATAGAAAATTAAGAACTCAAACATGTAAAGCAAAAGCACATATAGGAAGGTTCTGATTTAATAAGAAAATACACAAAAATTTCGGACTCAAGAACACAAAACAAAAATTAGGTTAAAACAAGCTAGTCTAGGATTCAATGACATTCAAAGGACTGCACATGACTCTAGACAAAACATATGATTCAAAAACAAAAACATACACTAAGTATTGTCAATGTCCAATCACGGACTCATGCTTATAGGAATAGAGAGACTCAAGCAAAAATAAAAGCACAAGCACATGAACCTAAAGCACAAACCGAATTGATTCAAGGAATTAGGAACAAGCAAAAATCATGAATCAATCATTTCATATGTGACATAAGGATCCATCAAAAATTTTAGAAAACCTAGATCCATACAGAAAACACAACAAGACATGTAATAGGAGGAAGATACAACACGGATTCTATTAGAAAAAATTAGAGACAAAAACCTCAAGAGCACTAGGCTCTAGATACCAAAAATGATGGAACTAGGTGAGGAGATTGATGTTCCTTCACTTTGCTCCATGCTTAGGACCGTGAACTCTTGAGGTAGACCTTTGGAAGAAGCTTGAAATCTCCATGAAGAAGCCTTCAATGGAGGAGAAGCCTTGGAAGGAAGTTCGGTTACTCCTAGCTTGTTGTAGAAGCTTGAGGAACCAATGCAAAGTTTGAAGAAACTTTGGTGAGAAACCTTGAGAGAGAATTCTCTTCGGTTTTGGTAAGGGACTCTTGAGAGAGAAATCAGAATTTTATTTCTCAAATGTTCAAAAGTGATGACAAGAGTATAGAAAACAAATATATAGGATAAGGTAGCTTGTAGGAGAAGCTAACCTTAACCATGGTTCACTAGGAACCATGGTAAGGTGAACTTCACTCCCACGGTTTTAGCTAGCTTCTAGGAGAAGCTAATCTTGACCATGGTTCACTTAAGAACCATGGTAAGGTTGGCTTAACCCCCCTTAGTTTAGTAGCTTGCAAGGCAAGCTTCAAAACCAAGAGGAGAAGTCTTAGAAATTTCGGCCAAGAGGAAGTAATTTGGGCTAGGCGGCCTTGGTCTCAAAATGGCTCCAAGATTAATTTGAAAATCTTCAATTTGGTTTAGTTAGGTTCATCATATGATGATGAAACCTAGCTAAATCAAATCTATGAAAAATTAGGAGCAAAATGAGTCCAATATGCAAAATTTAGCCTAGGCCCAACTCAGGCCCAATTTCTAAGCACACTCCCTAGCTTTGCTAAATGCACCCCCTTTTCCTGATGGAAGAACATGGGCTAAAGGCCCAACCACTAGAGCTATGGCCAGGAGGTTACTTGAAGATTTGACTGCTTCAGAGCTTAGTGGGCCCAATGGGCTTGGTGGGCCTAGGGTGCTTCTTACTTGGGCTTAATTGATTATACACCATGTTTAATTGTACTTTCTTAGTTTAGGAATCTATTTTCATGTTGGTCTTGTATTTTGACCATAGATTAGGGTTTAGGCTAGTTGGGCCTAGTTTTGGGCTTCATGGGCCTTTGGGCTTTTGGTACCCAATATTGGGCTCATTATTTTCCTTGTAATATTCCCTATTGATTGTATTCATTAGACCATTGTATTTTGGTCATTAGTTTAGGGTTTAAGGAGGTTTAATAGTTCATTTGAATTAGGACAAATTAGGTCAAATTTAGGATGAATTTAAGTTGCATTTAGGTCACACTTTTGGCACCACCTTGGTTGCACAAGTGTGACACCGAAATGCAACCCTAAATTCACTCTAAATTCAACCTAATCTATCATTTAGCACTACATGACCGGTCATGAGCATGTGACACAAGGTTTGAATTCAAATTTGAATTTGAATTCGAATCTTGGCGCCAACATGTGACCAATCATGTGGCGCCAAGTGTGCTCCTCAATTTCGGATGCTATATGTTTCCCTCCTCTCATCTTTTGTAGACACTTTTGAACATATATGAAATTTGTGAGCCTTTGAGCCGAGTTTCCTTTCAAAAGTCACCGAGTGAATTTCTCTCTAGCCTTAGGAGTTCACCTTAGTTCCTACTCTTTGAAGTGGGAAATCCATTGAAGCTTGAGCTTGGATGCTTCCTTCCTAGTTTAGGTTGAATCATCCGTGAGTCTTTAGCTTGCAAGTGTTCTAAGTTGAAGAATCAAGTCTCCATTGAAGAAGATCCGGCCTAAGCAAATCCGTGGAGAAGATTATCCATCACTTCTCCTAGATTTGCTATCATTTTTGGTATCAAGAGCAAGGTCTTCAAGGAGATAAGTTCTTCATCTTGTTTTTGGTCCGAATATTTTTGTGTTCTTTGTGTTCTTATGTTTGTCTTAATTGAGTTTCAATTCGGATCTATATTTTGATGCTATTGAGTTCATAGATCCATTGTTGATTGTCTTGATTTTTCTTCCATAATCAACTTGTTAGGAACTATTTGCTTTGTGCTAATTTTGAGTTTATTTTGAGTCTCTCCATTCCTTGTATGTGTCCGTGATTGGACCTCATGCATTGCATTTAGATTTTGTTTTTAAATCTTTGTTTTGTCTTAGAAGTTTGTGTTTAGTCCTTACTTGTTGCAAATTCCTTGAATAGCATGTTTAACCTAGTTTTATTTTGAGTTTTGTGTCCATATATTGCTTTCGGTTTACCTATTGTTCTTGCCTCCTATATGTGCTTTTTCTTTTGCCTTTTTGTGTTCATAACTTGCTATTAGTTCTAGTAAGTTTCCTTAGAGTTAGGTTTCCTTTGTGTTCTTAAGTTTTCAAATCACCTTCCATTAAAAATCTTCTAAAAAAAAAAAAAATTTTCAAGTGTAATCCTATTTCTAGTGCACTTTCTTGTGGATTCAAATTTAATAAAAAAAAAAAAAATTAGAGGCTGAAAAACAGAGATAAAACAGAGCCTAAAACAAAAGAAAAGACCTAAAGTTCAAAAGAAAAATAGTTCAAAAAGAATCCAAACCAAAACCTAAAACTAGTGCACTAGTTTATCATTCTCACTTGAAATTTGACCTAATTTTTGGCTGATTTGTATTCTCGGTTTCTATAGCTTGGAACCTTAGAAAAATTTGAAATAAAAGGCAAAAACACTCTCTGGAATCTTAATTTGATACTGGAAAAAGAAAGAATTAAAAAAAAAATATATATATATAATACAATTTAAAATACAAAAGCCGAGAGGTGTACATTGGTGAAAATTCATTTGGTTCCTTGTTATTGTTTTGGCTACTAATTTTGCTATACTTGTCCAATTGCTTTCAAATTTTTTTTGTTTTGTTCATCTATTCTAGTACCTATCTAGGAACTCTTCTCTCTGAGTGCTAGCTTTTATTTGGAGTCTTAATTTTCAGTTTTACTTGTTGAACTTCTTTGAGTCTTGTCATATACACATATTACTCTTAATTTTGGTATAAGCTTTCCAAATTGTGCTTTGTTGCTTGTCTAGTTTTCTTTCAATATTTTCCTGTGCTGGAAGTGACCTTAAATCCTTGCTCAAGGATCAAGCATTGCTCAACAAAGATTAGAAAAATTTTGGACACTATAATCACCAAATTTGACCTAATTTAGTGACCAAAATCCTCCTAAATCTCCTTCACTTGAGTGACCAATTCCTTCACCTTGTGAGGCAGCCACCTTAACCTCTTTGTTGTGTTTCTTTTGCAGGTCCAGGAGCAGCATATTGAAGGATTAGTGGCGGATTAAACACTTGGTTAAGTGTTAGAAAAGTTGAACACAAAACCGCCACTAATTGGTCACCAAAGCCGCCACTTTATTGCTTTTTAGGCTAGTTTAATTTTTGTCAATTCTCTTGTATTTTTAAACCAATTTGTAAAGCTTGGAGGGAGTATTAAGAAGCTGGTCAGGTATATCTACATCCTTGATAGACTCTCACGTGTAGTACTAGTGGAAGTGGCTTGGAAATTTCATATGTTTCAAGCTTCCACTTAGGATATCCGACTAGTTGCTTAACTTGCTTCTCTTTAAGTTTTTCTTGTACTTAATTGCTTTACTTTGTTTCCTATAAACGTCTAGAATTGTGTAGTTTTATTTGCTCACGCTTAGTTAAGTGTCAAAAACAAACAAATTGTGAAAAAGCATTCAAAATTTTTGTGAAAAGTTTTGGGGAATTGGAAGTACCACAAAGGAGTTTAGTGATTTCCACTTGAAAAGGCTTGGTTATTAAGTGGCTCTTTGTAGCTCACCTCCCTTGATAGTGCAACTTGTACACTTAGACTTCCAAGTGCTATTTTCATTCCTAGAAAATACCAAAAACATTTTATAACTTTTTGCATAGCATACAAATTCTTTTTGCTTAACCATGAGTCATCATTCTCAAGGTAGTAGTGACTTTGATACTCCTAAAAGTTTTGAAAGAATTGTCAAGGAGGTTGAAGCACTAAAACTTTGGAAAAATGATGAGATGCTTCAAAAACAAAAAGAGAAACTTGAAAAAGAAGTACAAATCATGGCTTTGGAACAAGAAATCCAAAAGATTAAGCAAAGGGAAGAAAAACTTTTAAAAAGATTAAATAAAAATAAAAGTCCAAAAGGTTCTTCTAGGAGCTCAACCAAGAGCTCCAATGATTCTCAAAGTCAAAATAATGATGGTAGTATCCAAATGGATGCTTATTATCAACCAACACCTAGGAGAGTCATTAAAGAACACAAAGTGAGGGAATCAAGGGTTGATCTCCCTTACTTTCATGGAAAAGATAATGTGGACACCTACTTGGATTGGGAGATGAAAGTGGAGCAAATCTTCACTTGTCATCAAGTAGGTGAGGAAAGAAAAGTTCCTTTGGCCACCCTAGCTTTTCAAGGACAAGCCATGTATTGGTGGACATCCTTGGAAAGAGAGAGAAGACTTCACAATGATCCTCCCATCACTTATTGGAATGAGTTGAGGAGTGCTATGAGAAGAAGGCACATACCTTCTTATTATAGTAGGGAGCTTATGGATAAGCTCCAAAGGCTCCAACAAAAGGGTATGAGTGTTGAGGAGTATAGGCAAAAGATGGAGTTATATCTCATGAGGGCTGGGATAAGGGAAGAAGAAAGATTGACCATTGCTAGATTTCTAAGTGGTCTTAATTTTGACATAAGAGATAGAGTTGAGTTACTCCCTTATAGGGACCTTGATGATCTGGTCCAACTTTGTATAAGGGTGGAACAACAAAATTTGAGAAAATCTTCTTTTAAAGGAAAAACTCAATCTAGTTCTTATGTTGAAAAAGACTACAAGAGGGAGGGTCAATTTGATTCCTCTAAGAAATTTGGTAAAGGTCTTGAAAAAGATAAAGAAAATGAAAAAGAGAAAAACAAAAATAGTGTCACTTCTAGTAGTAAGACTAGTGACATCAAATGCTTTAAATGTCTTGGGAGAGGCCATATAGCTTCTCAATGCCCCACTAAAAAGATGATGATTTTGAAAGGGGAAGACGTTTATAGTAGTGTTGATGAAACTAGTACTACCACTTCAAGTGATAGTGAAACTAGTGAAGAAGATCATCACATTGAAAGTGCATATCCTTATGATGGTCAACTTCTCATGGTTAGAAGGCTTCTAGGAAGCCAACCTCATGAGTCTCATCTTTCACAAAGAGAGAACATATTTCACACAAGGTGTAAAGTTTTAGACAATGCTTGTTCTCTCATTGTGGATAGTGGGTCTTGTTGCAACTGTTGTAGCACAAGGTTGGTGGAGAAGCTTGGTCTTACTATTATTCCTCATCCAAAACCATATCAACTTCATTGGATTAATGAAGATGGGGATATTAATGTTAATCAACAAGTGAAAGTCAAGTTCTCTATTGGTAACTATGAAGACCAAGTGGTTTGTGACATAGTTCCAATGGAAGCTTGTCATATTTTGTTGGGAAGGCCATGGCAATTTGACAAAAAAACCATGCACAATGGCCTTACCAATGAAATTACTTTCACTCATAAAGAAAAGAAATTTGTACTTCATCCTTTGTCTCCTTCACAAGTGATAGAGGATCAAGTACAAATGAAAAAGAAAAGAGAAGAAGAAAAAAAAAACTTGAATAAAAAAAAAAAAAAAGAAAAGAAGGAAAAGAAGCATAAGTTTTCAAAGAAGGATGAAGAGAAATCTTTTCCAAAAGAAGGAATTCAACAAGAACCTCTAAAAGAAACTTTGATTGTTGAAAAACCTTCTTACATTCTTCTTTGTAAAGGTATGCTTCAGTGTCATAATTTAAGTATTGAACTTAGTTCTTTATCTCCTCAAGTTTCTCATTTATTAAAAGAATTTGATGATATATTCCCTAGTGAAGGTCCACAAGGCCTTCCTCCTTTTAGGGGTATAGAACATCGAATTGATTTTGTGCCTGGGGTTAGTCTACCCAATAGACCAGCCTATAGGACAAATCCTCAAGAAACTAAGGAGATCGAGAATCAAGTCCATGAATTATTGAATAAGGGTTGGGTACAAAAGAGTTTGAGTCCCTGTGCTGTGCCTGTATTGTTAGTGCCCAAGAAAGATGGAAAATGGAGAATGTGTTGTGATTGTAGGGCCATTAACAATATCACAATCAAGTACAGGCACCCAATCCCTAGACTTGATGATATGCTTGATGAGTTACATGGTGCTTCCATATTTTCTAAAATTGATCTTAAAAGTGGTTATCACCAAATAAGAATTAAAAAGGGTGATGAGTGGAAAACTGCTTTTAAAACCAAATTTGGATTATATGAGTGGTTAGTTATGCCTTTTGGTTTAACTAATGCACCAAGTACATTCATGAGGCTTATGAATCATGTCTTGAGAGAATGTATAGGCAAATTTGTGGTTGTTTATTTTGATGATATATTAATCTATAGTAGGTCTCAAGATGATCATTTAGGACATCTTAGAGAAGTTATGATGATCCTTAGGGAAAACCAATTATTTGCAAATCTTGAAAAATGTACTTTTTGTGTGGATCATGTGGTTTTCCTAGGGTTCATTGTAAGCAAAAATGGGGTTCAAGTGGATCCCGAGAAAATTAAAGCCATTCAAGAGTGGCCAAAGCCTAAAAATGTTAGTGAAGTTAGGAGTTTTCATGGTTTAGCAAGTTTTTATAGAAGATTTGTACCTAACTTCTCTAGCATTGCTTCACCCTTGAATGAGCTTGTCAAAAAAGATATTTTATTTGAATGGACTTCCAAGCATGACCAAGCATTTCAATTACTTAAAGATCAACTTACTAATGCACCCATTTTAGCTCTACCTAATTTTGAAAAGACTTTTGAGCTAGAATGTGATGCATCAGGAGTTGGCATAGGAGCTGTATTATTGCAAGGAGGACACCCCATTGCATATTTTAGTGAAAAACTAAAAGGTGCCTCCCTCAATTACCCTACCTATGATAAGGAGTTGTATGCCTTGGTTAGAGCTTTACAAACTTGGGAGCACTATCTTGTGTCCAAAGAGTTTGTCATCCATAGTGACCATGAGTCACTTAAATATTTAAGAGGTCAAGGTAAATTAAATAAGAGACATGCCAAATGGTTAGAGTTTCTTGAACAATTTCCATATATTATTAAATTCAAGAAAGGAAAATCCAATGTTGTAGCTGATGCTTTATCTAGGAGACATACCTTGCTTGTGTCCCTAGGAACTCAAATTCTTGGATTTGATAATATTAGGGAATTGTATGAAGAAGATCTTGAATTTGGTGTTAATTATAAAAAATGTCAACAAAAAGCTTTTGATGGTTTCTATATGGCTGAGGGGTATTTATACAAAGAAGGAAGATTGTGTATACCCCAAGGATCCATTAGGAAACTATTAATTAAAGAGAGTCATGAAGGTGGGCTTATGGGGCACTTTGGTGTTGATAAAACCCTTAGTTTGCTAAAAGAAAAATTTTATTGGCCCCATATGCGAAAAGATGTCCAAAGGCATTGTTTTAGATGTTTAGCTTGTTTACAAGCTAAGTCTAAAGTAATGCCTCATGGAACATACACACCTTTGCCTGTTGCTTCTTCTCCTTGGGTGGATATTAGCATGGATTTTGTGCTAGGTTTACCTAGAACCCAAAGGGGAATGGATTCTATTTTTGTGGTAGTGGACCGATTTAGTAAAATGGCTCATTTTATTCCATGCCACAAAGTAGATGATGCAAGCAACATTGCAAAACTCTTCTTTAGAGATGTGGTTAAACTTCATGGGCTTCCTAAAACTATAGTTTCAGATAGAGATACAAAGTTTCTAAGCCATTTTTGGCGTGTCTTATGGTCAAGACTAGGAACTAAACTCCTCTTTTCAACTACTTGTCATCCTCAAACAGATGGCCAAACTGAGGTAGTGAATAGATCTCTGTCTACTATGCTTAGGGCAGTCCTAAAGGGTAATCACAAATCTTGGGATGAGTTTTTACCTCATATTGAATTTGCCTACAATAGGGTAGTTCATAAAACTACCAATATTTCTCCTTTTGAGGCTGTTTATGGGTTTAATCCTTTAACTCCTTTGGACTTGATACCTCTTCCTAATGTTGAACATTTCATTCATAAGGAAGGGGCTTCAAGGGCTGATTTTGTTAAGAAACTTCATGAAAGGATTAAAATTCATATTCAAAATCAAAATGAGAAATATGCAAAACAAGGAAGTAAAGGCAAGAAATCTATGATCTTCGAGGAAGGTGATTGGGTTTGGCTTCATTTAAGAAAAGAACGTTTTCCAAATCAAAGGAAGTCTAAACTCAGTCCTAGAGGAGATGGTCCCTTTCAGGTCTTACAGCGTATCAATGATAACGCCTATAGACTTGATTTACCCTCTGACTATGGAGTCAGCACCACTTTTAATGTCAGTGATCTTAAACCTTTTGTAGGTGCTAGTGATGATGAGGAAGAGTCTTCAGATTCGAGGACGAATCCTTCTCAAGAGGGAGGGAATGATGGAAGAACATGGGCTAAAGGCCCAACCACTAGAGCTATGGCCAGGAGGTTACTTGAAGATTTGACTGCTTCAGAGCTTAGTGGGCCCAATGGGCTTGGTGGGCCTAGGGTGCTTCTTACTTGGGCTTAATTGATTATACACCATGTTTAATTGTACTTTCTTAGTTTAGGAATCTATTTTCATGTTGGTCTTGTATTTTGACCATAGATTAGGGTTTAGGCTAGTTGGGCCTAGTTTTGGGCTTCATGGGCCTTTGGGCTTTTGGTACCCAATATTGGGCTCATTATTTTCCTTGTAATATTCCCTATTGATTGTATTCATTAGACCATTGTATTTTGGTCATTAGTTTAGGGTTTAAGGAGGTTTAATAGTTCATTTGAATTAGGACAAATTAGGTCAAATTTAGGATGAATTTAAGTTGCATTTAGGTCACACTTTTGGCACCACCTTGGTTGCACAAGTGTGACACCGAAATGCAACCCTAAATTCACTCTAAATTCAACCTAATCTATCATTTAGCACTACATGACCGGTCATGAGCATGTGACACAAGGTTTGAATTCAAATTTGAATTTGAATTCAAATCTTGGCGCCAACATGTGACCAATCATGTGGCGCCAAGTGTGCTCCTCAATTTCGGATGCTATATGTTTCCCTCCTCTCATCTTTTGTAGACACTTTTGAACATATATGAAATTTGTGAGCCTTTGAGCCGAGTTTCCTTTCAAAAGTCACCGAGTGAATTTCTCTCTAGCCTTAGGAGCTCACCTTAGTTCCTACTCTTTGAAGTGGGAAATCCATTGAAGCTTGAGCTTGGATGCTTCCTTCCTAGTTTAGGTTGAATCATCCGTGAGTCTTTAGCTTGCAAGTGTTCTAAGTTGAAGAATCAAGTCTCCATTGAAGAAGATCCGGCCTAAGCAAATCCGTGGAGAAGATTATCCATCACTTCTCCTAGATTTGCTATCATTTCCCTACTGAAAAAAAAAATACAAAATGAAAGTATGAACTAGGGAGGTTAAATGGAGTTAAACTCTCCAAGTAACCTACCTCAAAATCAATATACAAACACTAGGAAAAAGCAAATAAAGTGCCTCACAAATACAAAGGCAAAAATAACCTATACAAGAGACTATGTACAAAATATATGAAAAAGGTCTTTAAGATCATCCCATTCCTCTTGGTTCTTTTAAGGTATCACCTCTTGGATTCCTTGGCCTGGGCCATAGTCTATCAGGTATCGACCTTTAAGGGAGAATTCGTGTGTGTGTTGAGATTCGAATTCGACCTCAGATTTTGAATTAGGCGACTTGGCTAGGTTCGGACTCGACCTTTAGGGGGGAGCATCGAGGCTCATACTCAACCTTGTATGCTAAACGAGGTTCGGGCGTGACTTCGAACTTCTGTTTGGGTGAGTGTCTCTGTAGAGGCTTGATGACCTTGATTTATTAGCGTCGAGGTATTGCGCCGACCTCAAGCCGGAGTGTAGTAGGTTGGATAAGTGGTTCATGTCCGCCTTTAAGTTTAGGGTCATGCATGTTTTGTCATAGATCGAACTCGATTTCGGGTATGTGGTCGGGACTCGACCTCCGAATGAGTTGCTAGGGTTCGACCTTGACTTTTGACAAGAGCGTCGAGGTTTGCACTTGACTTCGTAAATTGTGAGCGGGTTCCATTAAGGTTCAGACTCGACCTTTGAAGAAAGCGTCGGGGTTCGTACTTGACCTCGGATTTGACGTTTGATTAAGGTTCGAACTGGACCTCAGATTTTTGCGAATGAATGGGTTAAGGTGCGTGTTCGGCCTTTAACGAGAGTGCTGGGGTTCGTGCTCGACCTCGGGTTTGCCTTTTTAAGGTTCGAACTCGACCTTTATCGAGGGTACCGGGGTTCGTGCTCGACCTCGGGTTTGCATTTTTAAGGTTCGAACTCGACCTTTTATCAAGGATACCGGGGTTCGTGCTCGACCTCGGGTTTTCATTTTTAAGGTTCGAACTCGACCTTTATCGAGGTACTGGGGTTCGTTCTCGACCTCGGGTTTGCATTTTTAAGGTTCGAATTCGACCTTTTATCAAGGATACCGGGGTTCGTGCTCGACCTCGGGTTTGCCTTTTTAAGGTTCGAACTCGACCTTTATCGAGGGTACCGGGGTTCGTGCTCGACCTTGGGTTTGCATTTTTAAGGTTCGAACTCGACCTTTTATCAAGGATACCGGGGTTCGTGCTCGACCTTGGGTTTGCATTTTTAAGGTTCAAACTCGACCTTTTATCAAGGAAACCGGGGTTCGTGCTCGACCTCGGGTTTGCCTTTTTAAGGTTCGAACTCGACCTTTATCGAGGGTACCGGGGTTCGTGCTCGACCTCGGGTTTGCATTTTTAAGGTTCGAACTCGACCTTTTATCAAGGATACTGGGGTTCGTGCTCGACCTCGGGTTTGCATTTTTAAAGTTCGAACTCGACCTTTTATCAAGGAAACCGGGGTTCGTGCTCGACCTCGGGTTTTACGCGCGCGATTGGATTACGGGGGTTCTATTTTCGTGTTTACAGTAATTGATGCGGTAATATTTAAGGAATTGCAATGAGTGAGCGAAAAGGAGAATATTATTAGATAATCCTGCCGTACCTCATTAAAAACCCTCTCCGTTTAGGACGGAGGCGGGAAAAGAGTGCGCGGTTTCGCTTTTACAAATGTGAAATTAGAGTTTAGGGGCATGTAGTGGGGGGACTCTTCTTGCCCTCCTTGCCGGACGCGGAGATCCTCAGGCTTTCGGCGTAGCATTGCCGAGCTGTCTTCTGGTTTGCTCTGATGGAGATAATTTTTCCGTCCTTTCCTGGGAACTTCATGGTGAGGTGCGGGGTGGACACCACCGCGCCGAGATGATTTAAAGTCGGCCTCCCTATTATGATGTTATAGGAGGTGTTGGCCTCCACGAGGAGGTATCGGACCATGATTCTTCTGGCGTCTGGGGGTGTGCCAAAGGTTGTGAGCAGGTCCACGTATCCGCGAGTGTGGACCCGTTCACCGGCGAAGCCAACTAGGGGCTCTGTGTGCGGCCGGATGAGAGAGTGGGGGACGTCGAGCTTGAGGAAAATTGGCCAATACAGGACGTCTGCCGAGCTCCCCTGATCGATGAGTGTCTTTTGGACTTCCTAGTTTGCGATTTCTACCCCGATGACCATGGGGTCATCCTGATTGGGGCTGATCCCTGCGTATTCCTCATCGGAGAAAGAGATTGGTGGTGAGCTCTTGTAGGGGATCGAGGCAGTGGAATGGGCGCAGTTGATACTGTGGAGGTGTCTTTTTTGGGCTGAGCTGCTGGCACCTCCTCCGGCGAAGTCGCCTGCAATTGTGTTGATTATTCCCCGCAGGGGGCTGGTTCGGTCTCCTGGCTTATTTCAGCCTGTACTGCGCCATTGGCGTTTTGCTGAGGTCCTGTGGGTAGGTCCCCCCGAGCTCCTGATCCGCGGCCTCTCCCGCGTCCCCGGCCTCCGGAGCCACCTCGGGAGCCTGGCTGTCGCTGAATGTAGTGGCCGAGGTGTCCTGCCTGGATGAGTTCCTCGATGCGGTCCCGGAGTGTGCGGCACTCGTCTGTGGTATGGCCATAGTTTCTGTGATACCGACAGTGTTTGGATTTGTCAACACTGTTTGGTGTGTGGCCGGGTGGTGGGAGGTCTAGCAGGTTGCTGTTACTGGCTTCCTCCAAAATGTGGACTCTTGGGGCGTTCAGAGGGGTGTAGAAGTCGTACCTCCCGGCTTTGTTTGTCCTGGCTGTCTTCTTGAATTGGCTGTCGTTGTTGACTTTAACCTTGTCTTTGTGGCCCTGTTCTGGTTTTGCGAGGCCCTTACCGCGAACCTGGTCGCGGAAGGCCGCGTGCTCCTCCATTTGAATGTAACTGGCGGCGCGGGTGCGCAGTTCGTCCATATCGCGAGGGGCGTCGCGACATAGGCTATCGACGAACGATCCGGGTTTCAGTGCCATGAGCATGGCGTGTAGGGCGACTTCCGGGTTTAGATTTCAGATCCGGACTGATATGTTAGAGAAGCGCTCCATGAAGGCCCGTAGGGGCTCGTCGTCATTCTGTCTGAGGTTGGCCAAGGCGGCCGAGGTTGTGTGGTGAGGTCGGCTGGTGGCGTACTGTGCCGTGAACCGCCGCACCAAGGTGGCGAAACTGTCAATGGACCCTGCCGGCAGTTGGGTGTACCAATGGAGCGCGGGTCCTTTAAGTGAGGTCGGGAAGACCCTGCAGAGTATAGCGTCACTGTTAGTGTAAAGGTTTACCTGAGTCGTGTACGCGTCGACGTGCTCATCGGGGTCCGTAGTGCCGTCGTAGCGGTCGAGGTGGAGGGGCTTCCACCCGCGGGGTAACGAAGTCTCCATGATGCCATTCACAAAGGGATGACGGCGGAAAGGCTCTTGGCCCTCGGAGACGTGAGTGGGGGCCTTGCTGGTGCCCTGCCCTGATCTGTGTGTTGATGCATGAGACCGGTGCGTGGCGGGCTGTGAATGTGGTGCCCTGGTGGTTGCTTGGGAATGGGGGGCTGAATGCGCCTCCTCCTCATGATCACCGCTGTCGTGCGGTGGCTGGCCGGGGCGATGCCGAGGGAGCTGGGCACGGATGCGCTCGTTCTCGGTGCGTAGCGCCGCTAGGTCTGCTTCGTTAGCGGTGCACATCGCCGCGAGGTCATTCTCATGCTGGGCACGCATATTCTGGAGGTCGGCGTCGTGCTATCGCCGCATCTGCTCGACTTGTTCGACCAAACGCCTCAGGGTCGCGATATCGCTGTCCATGGTAGTTGAGTTGCTTGTGTTATCTGTTGCTCGTCTAATATGGCTTCTGGTAGAAACCATGCAGGTGGCCGATGAGAGCTTGGTCTGATCGGCCCCACGGTGGGCGCCAAATGTTCTTACCGGAAATCTGCTGTAGAGCTGATCCGCCGGGTAAGATTGATGAGCCTCCTTCGCTGGGTGTATTGGTGCTCCGAGATGGGGGAGGTACCTGCAAAAGAGACTCCGATGCTAAAGTTAGGGTTTGTATGAGTATGAGTCTCGTATATATGTAATGCACATACCTTTATGTGAGTTAGGGTTGTCTTGGGCCTGAGATAAGATATGATATGATACGATATCATATAATATGATATGATCACGTTGTGACATAATATGGTATAATTGGAGAACGGTTTTGGCCTGGGACGAGATCTCCGGGCTCGAGCGTGATCTGTCCGGATTCCGGGCTGACGTTGTTCAACGCGTGTCCGGGATGACCCTTATAATGTCAACCCGGGCTGAGAGCCCGGGTGCGAAATGCGGTCAGTACACCATGTAATAGTGTGTTTAGATGAAAAATTTTATAAATTTAAAAAATTTGAAAGTTTTAATATTTGAATTATTTTGATTTTAATTTTTATTATTTTAAAAATATTTTGTTAGGATAAATTGATTTAATTTTCTTAACTTTTAAATTATTAGTTTGAATATGATAATTTGATTCCACCATGATAAAATTAATTTAAAAAATATATATTTATATGTTGAGATTTTTAAATTAAATTTATAAAAATAAATATTAACCAATTCTTAAATAGTTAATAACTTTAAAAATTAATATTAAATAATATTTAATAATTTTATTTAATAATTAAAATCATGAAAAAAATAATAAAATATATAAGTAAAATAAAAAATAAATATTAAAAATTTTAAATTCTTACTTTTTTTGAAAAATTTAAAATTCTATTATTTCAAGAAATTTTACAAATGCTTAAATTTTTAAATTCATTATAAATTTTCCATTCAAGCAATTCACCTTAAAAAAAAATAAAATTCCTCAAACAAATAAATTAATTCATTTAAATTTCTTAACTTACACTTCATCACCGCATGCAAGTTTCTCAACTATTGTTTTTTGGGTACTAATATTGAACCAATTGTAATAACAAATCAAGAATTCCTTCACCACTACTGAAATAATAATGAGAAGATAATGTAATAATAATAATAATATCCCAGTAGTTACTTACAAAGCCCAAGGAGAGGTAAATGAGGGTCAAAACATCATCTTGGTTTTGTCATTTCATTTACCATGTCAAATTCTTCACCAGTTTTATATAAATGTGCTTGAAATAAGAGAGGCATATGAAACTTCAATCAAAAAAATATAAAACAGAAAAACTTTAATTGTTTCTCTTTTTTAAAATATTTTAGTGCTATTTTTATTTGGTATTAATTTTGGGGATGGTTATATGGTAACCAGATTTTTCTCTCTCTTCATTCAATTTCGTTCTCTACTTTACTAATTGCATTTTTAGTGAAAGAGCTTGTCAAAATTGTTAAAAATTAAAATATGTTTATTTGATTAAGGGTGAATTTTGGGTGAACTAGAAACACTAACAGCAAATACAATAAATAAATAAAAACAAAAAAACCAGCACATAATAATCCAGACCAGCATATGCACAATATCATTATTATGTATGAATAAGTTAAGAAAAAATATAGTTTTTAATTACTGAATGATACGTGGAAAACTAGTTTTATTTGTGTTTATTATAGTAATCGAGATAATTACTTCTAACAGTGGAAAAAAAAAACTGGTTTATAGTAATCGATGCAAACTTCTGGATGTTAATTTATAATCAATTGCAATACCCAAGATATATAATAAATCAGCTATATAAATTTATATTCTGCAAGGTACAAAATTTTCATTGATTACTAACTCTCCAGTATTAAGACCCCCAAACCACTCTAAATCATTTCGATTTTCAAATTAGTTATCTTGAAAACACTTGAGAATAATTAACAAGCAAGCAAACATTCATGAAGGAGGTGCTATCCAGCTCCAAAGCATCTCCTTTAAAAGAGAAGAAAAAGAGAGCCAAAAAATTTCGTCTACTAAAAGCATATATAGCTTAAAATGGCTTCAGTTTTATAAAGTTTACATTTAGAAATGCACCAAAAGTAATGTGTTGAAAGCTAATAGTGAAGTATTTAATTCTTACCCCCAACTATATAACAGGGAAAGAACTGAATTAGATAACAATATCACGATCATCTTGGCAAATCAGGCAGATAGTTTCTCTAAAATGAAGCCAACTAAATGTGTCATACTAAATAAGTTAAAAACCAAATTTGGAATTGGGTTTAAAGAACCCAAACCTTGAGATGAACTAAACCTTCTTGGCAAGAACTATCTAATCAAAATTGTCCACTACTACATTTTAACTCTTTAGTAACATTTTCTTTCTTACATTTGTTAAAATGTTACTATATATTAAATAAATATAGATTATTTTGCAATATTTTTTTTTTGAAAAATATCATTATAGATAAAGTAACATTTTTTATTTTAATATTATTCTTTTCAATTGTTTTCAAAATCAAAGTCCCATATCGAGTAAAAAAATGTCACATAGGTTATTTTGTAACATTTTCTTGAAAAGTGTTACTATAATTGCTTCTAGAATCAAAGTTCTACATCAAGTAAAAAAATATATATTTTTCTCATCTCTAATTATTACCCATAATTAAAGTCTCACATCGAATAAATGAATGACTTATAAAGAGTATATATAATCTTATAGTTATACTTAAGATAAATGAATTTTGATATTTTATAACTAGTAGTAACTAATTAAGAATGTCTTTAATCTTCTCTTGAAGAACTCCTAAGGATTTAGGAGGCATAAAAATATAAGAATTGATAATAATATCTAAATTAAAAATAATTATCATTTTATAAAGTTAACAAAAATTTAGCAAC
Organism: Cajanus cajan; assembly: GCF_000230855.2. Taxonomy (NCBI): domain Eukaryota; kingdom Viridiplantae; phylum Streptophyta; class Magnoliopsida; order Fabales; family Fabaceae; genus Cajanus; species Cajanus cajan. The sequence goes on from NC_138518.1 coordinate 21,825,654, forward strand.
ATCATTAAAATGTTACAAAAATACTACTTTGATAACATTTGAAAAATTTTGCTTAATTGTATAAAAATGTTATTAAAATTCTTTAGCAACTTACAACATTTAATAATATGTTGCTAAAGCAATTTAGTAACATTTATACACAATTTGGTAACATTTTTCAAATGTTACTAAATGCTCTTTGTGTTGTAGTGGTCATGCAGAAGTATTGATTCACGAAGTCTGTCATAGTGCTCTTCCTCAACATAAATTTCATTTAGAGCTTCATTGACAGCAGACACATTATCATTGCTTTGAATAGAAATCATGTATGGCTTAACTAATCTTAGTTGGTCAGACTAAAAATAAAATTTTCCATGAGAGTTTTAAAACACCATATGATACAAGGATCACAAAAATCAAACACAACCTCGAAAAACAAGGTTACATTTTGAACATAACCTTCAATATAGTGAAGCATGTTGTTTGTATTAAAGATAATGAGTGAGATGCAAACGGTTAAATCATGCCTAAATATAACTTTTAATAATGATAAACTCTTAGTTTCAAATTTCAGTAGAGAAAAGATCTCATGTGTGTGCTAATAATTTTGTTTAAGTGTTTGAGAGATATTTATATCTAATTAGAAGGTTGTTTGAGCTTCACTACTAGAATTTCTCTTATTACATGCGATTTTTTCTGCGAATTTTTCATAAAAATTTGCAGGAAACGTTGTTCCTGCAAATTTTTCTGCGAAATTTTATCTACAGGTAATACATTCGTAGATAATATATTTTTGCGAATTTTAAGATTTGCAGGAAATTTTCCTGCGAAATTTCTTGCAAAAAAAAATCGCAAGAAAGTTTTCTGCAAAAAAAAATTTGCAGGAAAGTTTCCTGCAAAAAAAATTTCGCAGAAAAATTTTCTGCGAATTTTTTCGCAAGAATATTTTTTACAAAAAAAAATTAAATAAATTACTATAAATTGTATCAATAATTTTTCAACTTTCAAATACTCACAATGAATTCATCCGAAGCATTTGTTCCCATGTCTCCAACATGTGATACATAATCTTTTAAATTCTAAGATTGTAGATTATAAGCCTAACACTCAACCATACAAATCAACTTGTATGGTAAGTGTTGTCCCAACTTATATACTCTATAATTACTTTATTTTCAATGATGCAGGACTTGAAGTTTTTTAAAATATTAAACTTATAAATTTAAATATATATTTTTTATTTTTCTTGCAGATTAAAATTTGCAGAAAAATCCGCAAGAAAAGTTACCTGCAAAATTTTTCTACCATTTAGGAAACATTACTTGCGAATTTATTTTTGCAAGAAAATCTGCAAGAAACAAAATAAAATTCTTACAAAATTTTCTGCAAATTTTTATCATGGAAAAAAATTTCTATGATTATTAAAATTGTAGCAAAATTTGTAAGAAATATTTGTAAATTATTTTTCGCAAAAAATTTCTGCGAATATTTTTTTGCAAGAAAATTCGTAAAAAGTTTTTGCGAATAATTTTTTGCAGGAAAATTCGCAAGAAAATGATATTTTTCTAGTAGTGCTTCGATAATGTAGACGATTCACAAGATATCTTTACATATGAATCAATTTGGTTGGACTACCAGTTAGTACTAAAGTCTTGTCTATCCCAAGTAAGAAGATGAGCATCCTGTGTCTCTATTAAAAAAGATTCAAGTTAAACATTGATTCTCAAGAGAAATGTCTTGAAGACATGGCTCAAAAGACCAACAATTTGAGTTATCTATCAAAAGACTTTAGTTAAAACATAACTTTTTAGAAGACTTGTACTAAAGACTATGTTCAGAAGGCTTGAAGATAAGACCTGCTCAAAAGGTATCTAATTTGAAGAAAAAGCTAATAGTATTAGAAAAAGAAAAGTACAATGTTGTCATCTATGCTTAAAGATAAGCAAGCCTTAATAAATATATTTTCAAAGGCTATAAAGGGAAGAAAATGGACATATTTTGAAGAAAGCAAGATCAAAGAGAGAAATCAAATACACAAGATAACAAATTGTAATCCTTACTTCATTATTTGATTCATTCAAAAAATTTCCACTTCAATATTATTATATCAGACTTGTAATAAGAAAAGAAGTGTGAAACCTTCCTTAATTAGTGGAAGACTGGAAGCTCCACCATAGGAGAGCTGATTGTAACTCTTGTAGTTTGAATTAGCACTAAACTGATTTCTATAAATATTATTCCTACTTGGATATGAGTGTGTACAGGTGTAGGAAAATAGAAAGGAACCACAACTGGTGTTGTGTAATCTCATAAAAAGAGGTTGTGGGATAATTTTTCAATAGGTGGTTAAGTGAGAAAATCTCAGCAGGTGAATGAGTGTTTACTACTAATAGTAGGTGATTGTGTAACAATATCTTTGTATCAGAATGAGGTTGACTTTCTTGAACAATAGTTGGCTGTGATAGTGAATATCTCACAAGTTTATGTGAGGATTGGATGTAGCCCAATTAGGGTGAACTAATATAAAATCTATGTACAATCTCTCTTTCTTTATCTCTTTACTTATTTATTTACCTTATTGCATCTAGTATTGTATTTTTGCATAATTTGTTCTGCAAACAAGTAAGCTCAAAAACTATTTTCAAATAAATATTTTAAGTTTCGATACCTAGAAGACCTACCTTTTAAAGAACAAATTTTATAATGAATTGATTTTTAAAAGAACAAAACAATTCAACTTTGCTTCTTGTACTCTTCTAGCATTCACACTTCAATTAGTTTCAGAGCTTGGCTTTTAGAGTTAAGCACACTTAATAGTGTAGGAAAAAAGATTTTGAAGAAGTGATAGTTGCGCAACTTCCTATTATGTTCATTCTAGAAAGAGTTTCAACTTCCTGTTATCCACACTTTTTATTTTTTAATTTCCTTTTTATCAAATTGTTTTGTCTATCATATATATATATATATAGAAGAAGGGTCCACGTATTCCAGGAGTAAGTTTGCATAACTCATGTTCTACATTAAATTTGAATAATCCAACTATTAAATTAAAATTATTAATGTATAGATTAAGTCTGTAATTTTTTTTAAAAAAATTAAAAACTATTTAATTCTTCATTTCATTAATTTAAATTGAAAGATAATCATAAAAATATTTTATACATTAATTTGAATAAATGAAAAAAGTATTATATAATTTACAAATTTTTTAAAAATTTGCAAACTTGATCTATATATTAAAATTTTTTAATTCAACGATTATATCATTAAAATTTGATGTAAAACATAAATTATTAAGTATTATAAATGTAGGTAGACTTAATCTTAAAATATGTGGATCTCTCCTCATAAATAAATAAATAAATAAATATATATATATATATATATATATATATATATATTCTTTATCTTTGATTTGGTGTCAAGTAGGGTGTTAAAATACATTCTCCATAATGGAAATGACAACCCGTGGAATAATTTTGTACCACTCATATCCCATCAAGTCATCAGCTACGAAGAATATATATAGTACCGTTTATTGACCGAAGCATGGTCATCTTAATTGACCAAGTCATCCTAATGTCGATTAACACATTCGGTAAATTTTCTAGTCTATTTCCACTACATAAAATTCTAAGGAATCTAAGTTGCAGAATTCTCGTCTAATCATCGGTTGACTACGAGATCTTTTCGAGAGAAAATAGTGCATATCTCTGGCAGAATATAGGACTCTAAGCTACAAAAAACTAAAGCATCACAATGCATGTGTGTGAATATGCTAAGCCTCCAGAAACACTCTCTTCACTCATTTCCCTCGCTACCCTTCTGCCTCGTAGTATGCCTCTGGCCACTACACCTGATGGCAACAGCTAGGGAGGTTTTGATACCAATAGGGGTAGTTCTTGATTTGAACTCTCCAATTGGAAGCATGGCTAATAGCTGCATATGGATCGCATATCATGATTTCTATGAGCAGCATCCTGGCTTTCGAACCAGACTTGATCTTCGAACAAGAGACTCTGACCGTGATACAGTCACAGCAGCATATGCAGGTTATTAATTTCATCATTTTCTTTGCACCTCTCAATTCCCCGTCTTTGTATTAGAATGTTTTAGATAAATTTCTCAAAGAATACTTATAAATTTAAAATAATTTTGCTTTCCGTGTAGAAAGCTCACATTGTTTTGTAGTCAAAAGGTTATTTATAATAATCCATCTAAACATCTTTACAATAACAAAATTGTGACGCAGGCGTCAAAGTATATAATATTCTAGATAGAGTATCCTATAAACACTACTTGAACCCCACCTGAAGACCGATATATAGCGTGATTATTTTACCATTTGAATATCATTCAAAGAATTTTTTACACTTTTCAAAGCAGAAAAGTAGAAGTAAGGAAAGGGATGAATTACCATTCAGTTTCATTTAACATGAAAACAAACACGTTAATAATGGTTGAAATATAAACTATAAAGTTTATCTAAGCATCTGCTTAATTTAATTCCCAATTTACATGATTATTCATGGTGGATTTGCTGCTATATTTTGTGTCTGTAGCCTCTGATTTAATAAGCAAGGAAAAGGTAAAGGCAATTATTGGACCTCAAACATCTGAACAAGCAAGGTTTGTGATAAATCTTGGGCGCGAACATAACATCCCCATTATCTCATTCTCCGCCACGAGTCCATCTCTCTCCGCAACCCGCACTCGCATGTTCATACGCACAGCACCAAACGATTCCTCTCAGGTGAAAGCCATAGCAGCCATTGCGGAATCATATGGCTGGCGCGAACTCATCATCGTATACGAAAACACCGAATACGGAAACGGCCTCGTCCCACATCTCGTTGATGCCTTGGAGGCAGTTGACACAAAAGTGCCTTTCAGAAGCGTCATCGACCCCAACTCCGACGAGTCCCACATCGTGGAGGAGCTCGAAAGGCTCAAGCAAAAGTCAATAAGAGTGTTTCTCGTTCACATGAGGGGTGAACACGGGTCGAGACTCTTTTCGGCGGCGGAGAAAGTTGGTATGATGAGCGAAGGGTACGGTTGGGTCGTGACACAAGGCTTGTCCTCGCAGTTAGATCCTTCGGGTTCGGAGAGAGTGGAGAACATGCAAGGTGTCTTGGGAGTAAGGCCGAAAGTGAGAAAAAGTGAAAAACTCGAGGACTTTAAGAAGAGATGGAAAGCTTTGTCGGTTAAGGGACATGAAGAGATCAATATCAATAGCATGACATTGTTCGGGTTGTGGGCTTATGATACGATGTGGGCCTTAGCCATGGCTGCGGAAAATGCAAGCGGTTGTGGGTCCCTTGTGAGCGCAATCATGGCTACGAAATTCGAGGGCGTTTCTGGTGATTTTGATTTGAAGGGAGGGGAGTTAGAGGCTTCGGTGGTTGAAGTGTTCAATGTGGTGGGACATAAAGAGAGGGTGATTGGGTATTGGAGCAATGAAAGAGGACTATTCCGTGAGGACCCACCAAATGTTACGCAAGGGAAACAGATACTGAAGCAACCGGTTTGGCCCGGTTACACCACGGATGAGCCACCCATGTTGAGATTTGGGGTACCGGTCAGAAAGGGCTTCACTGAGTTTGTGAAAGTCGAAAGGGTCTTTCCCTCTAACGCCACCAAGATTTCTGGGTTCGTTGTTGATGTGTTTTTAGAGGCTGTTAAGGCTTTGCCTTTCCCCATTTCGTACGAATTCATCCCCTTGGATAACTATGAAGCACTTGGTGGGTCTCATGGAGACAAAAATTCCAGGGTAAGTTTTGCTTGCAATTGTTCTTTACTCTCTATTTTACTTTCTTTCCTATATGTTTAATTTTGGAGGACACAAATTATACCTTAACTAACATGTAATTTAATTCTTGTAGGAGTTCGATGCCGGAGTTGGAGACGTATCAATAGTTTATTATAGGACAAATTATTTCGATTTCACGTTGCCTTATTTAGAATCAGGGGTCTCAATGGTGGTTTCAATGAAACATGACCAGAGACGAAACATGTGGATATTCTTGAAGCCTCTAAGTTGGGGTCTTTGGTTGACTACTGGTGCCGCCTTAGTCCTCACTGGTTTCGTTGTGTGGTTTCTAGAGCACCGCTCAAACGCAGCCTTTAGTGGGACCCCAGACCAACAACTTGGCGTTGTTTTTTGGTTTTCCTTCTCAACACTTGTCTTTGCTCATCGTGCGTAAATCCTCTTACCCACCAACTCCTTCATTTTTATGACCATGATTACTTTGTTGCCCTTTAGTTTCAAAGGGTTTTGGTACCCTTTCTTAATTTAGAGATTGTATCTAGTTTGATTTATTTATTATGTTTGACTATGCAGGGGAAAGATTAGTGAGTAACTGGTCGAGATTTGTGCTTATTGTATGGGTATTTGTAGTGCTCATCATCACCCAGAGTTACACTGCCAGTTTAGCCTCTATGCTAACAATAGAAAGCCTCCGACCAGAATTCATTGACATTAAAGAGATAAAAAGGAATAATTACTTTGTGGGGTATCAGAACCAATCCTTTGTGAAAACCATTTTAATAAACCAATTAGGATTCAGTGAGTCCCGACTGAAGGCTTATAATACTCCTGAAGAGTATCATGAAGCACTTTCAAAAGGGACCAACAATGGCGGGGTAGCGGCTATATTTGATGAAACTCCCTACATCAACGTTTTTCTCTCAAAATATGACGTTGGATATGCTGTGGTGGGACCGATTTATAAAACAAACGGATTTGCCTTTGTGAGTCTCTTTCTCTCGCTCTGCATTATAATTCAGATACTTTCTTCTTACAGCATTTCTTTATAATTGTTGGCACTTAGAAAATTATTGACGGTCGATTAGTTGACACTAGCAAGAACATTCTACATCTATTGTAGGACTGACATAGATTTTGCAGAAATAGAATAAAAATAACTTTCTACATCGGTTAAAATTAACCAATGTAGAAGTGTGCTCCTTCGTACTCCCCCAACCCCTTCCATGTCACTGGCCCCATTCTAACTCCCTCCTCCACGAGAAGGCCTTTGTCGCGCCCACATGTAACTTGTGTTGAAACAGAGACTTGGTGAAGTTAGGGGGGAGTTGAGCGTAATCAAAATTTAAGTGTTTATTTTTACATGGATTATATGTATCACCAGTGTAAAATTTTACATTGTTCATTTCGTAACTGATATAAAGATTTCAAAAAAATTGCAAAATTTTCACTATCTTTCTTAACATTGATTGTGTAAGAATCAATGCAAAATGATGTTGTAAAATGAATTTTTTCTACAATTAGATCATTTTCTACAAGATTAGCTACGAAAACACCATGTGTTGAAGTTTCATATTTGTACCATCTCGGATATAATCCGAGATGGTCATGCCTAGAGGGTGACAGTCGAGGGGGTATAGTAGAGTACACTGGATGTTGAGGTGAGTAGGAGAAAATCGACACAAGATGGCCGATTACCTAAGTGGGCATGTCTCTCATATGTTGAACAACCTGATCTCTAAGCAAAGTCGAAAAAAATATGATTGTGATTTATACGTGGAATAAAATCTTATCTTTATCATCCAAAATCTCACAAACAGATAACTATATTGTCAAATCCCAAAAATCTCGGGACCCATGAGCCCATTATAATGAATCATAAAAATCCTAATCCTAGGATAGAGATAAACAGATTACACTCTTGAATGCTTTTGTTTTGGTGACTCACCTAAAATAAACCCTAGATGTCCCCATATCGAAACAATATTGTTTCTCAATATAGAAGAATCAATTATTGAAACTTTGATTTAGCATCAACTAGTGTGAAACTCAATTACTTATGGATTTTAGATAAAAATAAATTTAGTTGAATAAAGATAAATCTTATTCAACAAGGTTAAAGGAATATCACTAAAATGTTTATAATATTTTTAAATATTAGATATTTGATGTGGTATTTAAATTTGATAAAAGAGTATGTTCCTTAAAAATAGAAAGTGATTACCAATTTTGTTTTACTTTCAAAATTTGAAATGCATATCTACAAGCCTTTGAAAGATGGAACTCGTACCAAGATTTTAGGACCAATTACAAGCAAGTACCAAAGAACAACAATATACAATATTGGGCGTCTAGAAACAAAGAAAAACAAAGAAATAAATATACAATATTGGGCGTCTAGAAACAAAGAAAAACAAAGAAATAAAACAATAAAGGACATTATTGTCCAAAATAAGCAATATAAAAGGAAGAAATAAGATAGATCATCAAATAAAGAAATTGTTCTTGGAGAAAGGAATTTGAGGTTTCGTCCACTTCACCCAATAGAGGAAGAATTATATCCCTCTATTGATGAACTTCAATATGTAGTAAATATCAAGCTATATCCATGTTGAACAAACAACTACTTATTCCTCCTTTACAGCATGTTGGAGAGGCTACGGAAATTCTTCTTGACAAGGTAACTTTAGGGCTACCCATACTTGACCTAAATAAGCACAAATTTGAGAAAGTTATCCACTCCATCCAAGGTGGAACTTCAAAAGTTCCATTAGATGTTCTAGCAAGCATACATGAAAAGAAGACTAAGTCAAGACTTAGCTGAAGTTAATTGTGGATTTAGGTATTGAACAACACCTGGTGGTTTCTTACATCTAAATAGTTTGTGAACCACATTTTTGGAAATATTTCTCACAATGTTAGGTCCCAAATCTCATCGAGAAGGGGGGTTGAGCGGGTAGAATTTCATATTTCATTTATTTAAGGATTTGACATTCTAACTTGATATGCCCTATTTTCTTGCACTCGTAGCATACGAATTCAAAATTTTATTCTTTAATAAGTGTTTTCTTTCCTTTTGATCCTTTGGAAGTTGTCTTCCTTTGTCATTTATTTCTTGCATCATTTTTTTATTCATTTAGAAATAAGATGAATATGATGTTTAGTCGTTGATTTTTTATTTTTATTTTTTGTTTATTCATTTTTCTCATTATTTTTACTTTGCTTTTGTCACTTTAAAAGAAGAAAATTTCTTGACTTTAACACAATAGACTTTTCACCTTTGCAATTGTTGGTATTTTGAGTGATAAACTTGCTTTTCTTATTTTCATTTACTTGATTTAGATAATGTTCATCACAAATTCTTAAAGAAAAAAGAAGTTCATTAATCTTTAAATTGCTTAAGTTTATCAATTTTTGTATTATCTCATGTTTACTAACCTTCACATTTACCCCAATTGGTATCAAAACTTATTCTTCTTATTTAATCAACACATTTAACAATGCATGAGAAAAAGATTTAGAAAGAAATGCTTCCCAATCAAGGTTATAGAATGTTAATTCCAAAATGACTCTTAACAAAGAAACCATCTACACTTGATGGTACAAATAATAATAATAATAATAATAATAATAATAATAATAATAATAATTATTATTATTATTATTATTATTATTATTATTATGTTGTTGTTATATTATTTAAAAGCATGTAATGTATAATGATGGATTAATTTAAGTATTCATATATTTTTTTTATTCTTTTCAAAATCAAAAATCTATAAAGAGAAATAAATTAGATTAAAATCAATTGGATTTGATTATAGAATTAAACTAATTAAATAGTTAAAATAAAATAAATCAAAATGATTAGATCAAATGAATTTTTTTCCTCAGAATTAATCTAATCCATATGTACCATTGTTGGAGATCTATCATTCATATGATTATTTACATAATTACTTTTACCATGTATATGAGAGACTACAATCAATATAATGTTACAACTAATTAGTATCAATTAAGGTATTGTTTGATTCAATCAACTTAAATTACAATTATTTTAAATATTGATATATCATTATAATTTTCATTTTTCACCCAATAATACACCTTACAGTATGATGAAAACGTGTCAAATGAGTTTTTTTTTTTTGAGGGGAACGTGTCAAATGAGTTAAGATAATCAACTTTTAAATTTTTTCAAATGACAATCTTTTTCTCTAATGACTATATAGCTCCCTTATTATGAATATGATTAATCTTTGTTTTTTTAACATAATAGTAAAATTAAAATATATTATTTTTTGTTTCTATTCTATAACTCTTGGCATTTAAAACCAATCTCATTTTACATTTATATATCATTACTTGTCTCACTTTTTGATATCTTAAATATAATATTAAAATAGGAATATGTATTCAAATTTCAATTGTCACGTGAGATTATTTATTTTAAAAAAGTGTTACACTCTTTTATTTTTCAGGCATTTCATCGAAAATCACCTCTCGTGTCATATTTTTCGAGGGCTATCCTAAATATCATAGAAGATAGAGACAAGTTTGAAGGAATTAAGAATAAGTATTTCTTAACAAGAATTGTCCCCAAAGATCAAAGTGCCTCAACTGCAGACAGTCCAAGTCTTACGGTTAAGAGCTTTGCTGGTCTTTTCATTGTCACGATCATTACCTCATTTCTATCATTCTTATTTTATGTGTTTAGTTTTTTATACTCTCAACGATCTACTCTGAGAAGCATTAATTATGAACAAACATCATTTTGGTCATTGGTGGTTCACATTGTAAAGCATTTTGATCGAAAACATAATTCTTTTCATCCTACAATGGATAGAAGTCAATCTAGAGTACAACCAACAAGAAGTCTAGAGACCACTTATCATTCTAATGTTGTTACTTTAAATGAAGACACTTATTCAATGTAGAAAATGACTTGATCATATATTTATTGTAAATTGAAATATTGAAAACTATGTTCAGATGTTTATTGATTTTGTCTGTTCTTACATATCTATCATTTTCTTTTAGTAATATCAAAGTAAAACACAACATTCTTTTTTCTATAATATATACATTAGTGGTCAAATACTTATGTCTTGGATATGAAATTTGAAGATGAAATAAACACACAAAAGGGGGTGAAGTTGGTTGAATGAGTGTGTGTAGGTTTTTAAAACATTCCATAGATGAAAAATTATAAGTTCTTATAACCTTTCATCTTATAAACATGAGTGATGACATCCTGCCTAGAAGCCAAGTCCTAAAGGAACCAAAAGGAGTGGGCTAAGCTTGAAGGAAGAAGGCCTAAGAACTTATTAAGCTTTAGGCTATCTTAGTAGTTTACTTTCTCTTCTTTGTGTATATTTTTTGTAACGACCCGCAATGGCCGTCACACTACGGAACAACATTACACACTACTGGAATACATACTAAAATAATATAATAAAAATAATTACAATACAAGTTGCTAATTAAGCAATCAACAACAACCAACTATATACAACAAAATATGCTACTATAAGGTAGCCTACAAAACAAAATCCAACTCCAGGCACCTCCTATGGCCTTTAGCAGCTATCTCCCAGCCTATTCCTGCCTTGCTCCCATACATCGTATGATCATCGCAGTCCAAACTACATGGAAACATGCAAGGGTAAGCTAGAGACAATAAACAACTTATAATAATTAAATATGTAACACACCAACTATATAATCATCTTCACATCCAACATAGAAGACAACAACACATATATTATACATCTTAACATCATTTCAACTTGATTCAACATATCAACACTGTAGCAACACTTCAACGCAACTACTATACAAACCATTGGAATAGTTACCATATTCATCATAACAATAACCAACACATGTATTGCAACCTCTCAACAACACATGTTTAAAAGCAACTTACAACACAGGTAATCTAGCAATGCTAGCATCATCATCAACTTGTATACAAATAAGCAACTTACAACATAACAACACTATCATCATCCTTAACAGGGTCAACATACAACACAATCATAGCTTAACAACATAACAACATATATATAACTCATATCAACATCAATTAAACACATCAACAGCTTATGCATCGTCACGCATTTCAACCTGGAGATCTCCTACAACATGGGTGAGCAAATAACCTTTTTGGGTTTGCTAGGTAAATAACAAATTTGGATACCAATCCACAACACGCTAATGATTTCTCAGACTTTTCCACTTAAACAAGGAAGTATAGTACTATGTCAGGATAGAACAGCTAGGTTTAGGCCTACCACGGCATTAGCTAGCTCAACTAAGTCATCTATGGGATTAGCCTACCGACAATCCTCCAAATACTACAACCCTCTGATACTCGATTAGGAATTAAGTTCTCAACTTCGTACTTTAATCAAATTGGCCGCTTGTAATCGGTATAGCTCGACTTGGCCCCTATACTATGGTTGCTTTGTACACGTGTGCCTCGACCTTGCCCACACACGGGACCAACTAAGTCCTAGAGGAGAACAACACAACGTCCACTCCAAGGGACAACTTCCCAAGGAAGGTTTTCAACAAATTAGGCTCTCTTAGCACCACAACTTTCTCAATCCACACAATGGGATGAACAACTTCGAAAACATCTCCCCTAGTCCTAGTGATCAACAACTCATCATCACAGCTTAATCAGCTTACAACTCAACAGCACAATTGAACTCAACAACTTAAACAGTATGATCAACTCAACAACATAGCTTAGTTCAACAACTTAAATAACATAATCAACTTAACAACACAGCTTAGTTCAACAACTTAAACAACATAATCAACTCAACAGTTCAACTCAGCTCAACAACTTAAACAACATGATTAACTCAACAACACAACTCAGTTCAACAACTTAAACAACATAATTAAATCAACAACACAACTTAGTTCAACAACTTAAACAACATGATTAACTCAACAACATAGCTTAGTTCAACAACTTAAACAACATAATCAACTCAACAACACAGCTTAGCTCAACAACTTAAACAACATAGCTTAACGGCTCAACTCCTAATCTACAACTCAATCATCATAAAATAATATCTTTCAACACATAGTACAACATACAACTTTATAACAATATACAACTTTCCTCTAACAACTTAGGAACACAGTCTACTAATAACTTCTATATAAATCTCAACACCTCTACACACTTCACATCATGCTTCTCACAATATTATCATCATGCACTTCACAACTTTCAACTATATCATCTCATCATATTTCACAACATAATTAGCCAACTCATAACATAAAACAACTTTAATCACTTAACTTCAACATGCTTCAACAATATCATCAATTCAACATATAATAGATCAATAACTTCACAACATACAACATATTCAAATGAATTAACCTACACACCCAAGAAAACCTTCAACTTATCCAAATCACTCCTTGTGAAATGACAACCTTTACATAAAATAACATATCGTGAGTTATACTACTCTTATCATGCTCATACTTATCTCATATGAAAGATAAGAAGATTTACTACAACTTCATGAAGACACCAAGTTCTAATTCCTTCATCTACCTTGTTAAAAATTCTAAAAACCGCAACAGCTATAACCAATGCTGGCAGCTTGACCCCTCTTCACTAAAAGAGTCATATCTGGAGTTCTAGACCTCCTTTTTGGGTGATTCCAACGCCATTGGAAAGTTAACATCCAAGGCTACAACATTCATGAAGACTTAAAGACCAACATACTCACGCCCGACACATTAGTATCACGTCCGGCGCAAACTCAAATAGAGACTCACAAGAATCTCCACGCTCGGCGTGACTAGCCTCACGCCCGACGTGATTTAACACTGGTGGCCCCGGATGAATGCATGCCTGACGCCAAGAACTGAGTCTGGCGCATATTCAACCAGAAACCTCCAAAAACCTCGAAAATCCCTTCAAAACCTGAAAATCAACAACTTCAACCACATGCAATCCATGAAATGCAACATATAGACTCCCTACAACTCAAAAATGAGTTCAGATTCAACATGCAACAAATCAATGCATCAAAATTGACAAAAACCCCATTTTCCCCAAAAACCCCAAAAATGAGGAAATCACCCGATTCAACCACTTCTTGAATTCCATACATCAATGGAGTTCCTAAACTCCCATGCAACCAAACAACATACATTCTAGCTTCCCTTACTTGAAGATTGACTCCGAACAACCAAGAATTTGGGAAGAAGAAAACTTTCCTTTGAGCTTGACTCTCGAACTTCAATCCTTCAAAATCAAGCTTCCTAGCCTGAATTCCAAGAGAAAACAGAAGAAGTTAGTGATCTAAGGAAGAAGAAGAATCAACCAGAGAAATTTGAGAGAGAAAAGACCTCACAGACCCAAAGTCCTTCTCTATAAAACTTCTCTCTAGTTTCTTTGAGAATGAACTTTTGAAGTTTCCTTCTCAGAGAAACTCTTATATACTCTTCTCTCTCTAGAGTCAACTAAACTCAAAAATCTCCTCACTACGTTACATTTTTCTTGTAAATATTTCTTTTATTTTGACCTTGTATTTTGGGTCAAATAGTATATGATTTTTGTCCTTGTATTGATATTATTTTGAGCGTGTAATTAGTAGTTTAGAGGAAATGTAACTAGCTAAAATCATGTGGGACTTATTAGAATTGGATGGACCAAGATCTTATTTGGGTCTTGGCTTGGATGTCCACTTGCACAAGAAAGTGGTTTAGATGTTCAAACCTTGCTAGACAAGCCATCCAAGTGGTTAATTTTGTTACATTGCTTTTGATAGTGATCTTTTAACAACTTGTTTTAGTAATCATTAGTTTGTTAGGTGTAATGATTATGTTAGGTAGTTGGAGTTAACTTAAGCTAACCTAGGTTATTTTTAAAATAGGATTAGATTAGTTTTCTCTATAAGCTTCTAGACATATAACTAGAGTTATTTAACTTAAGTATAAGATAACTAACCTTTGTTACATTTAACCAAGGTTAGTCTAGCTTGCACCATAAGCCAACCAAACTTTATATATAGTTTATCCTTGCATATGACTTATCACTTTTGGATATATATGAGAATAAACCTTTGAGTTTCTCTTTTAAAAATCTTAGTTCTCTTCCTTGGAGAAATCTCTCCTTAAGATTTTTATCAAGGAATTCCTACTTGTAACAAGATCAACACTTCTTGCTTATCTTTCTCGCTAGAAAGTGGCACATCCTTTTCTAACCTTTTCCACCGTTTTTGGTTTTTTCTAAAGCTTGTTCTTCCATGATACAAGACTAGGCACAACAAGGAGACTAGTGGAGGGAATCACCAATCGTCTCTCAAATGGTTTTCATCATATTTGGTACCATGAGCTTTGGTTCTTCCATGGAGGTGTTCTCTAAATTTTTCATGTCTTTTGTTATCTTCTTATATGTCTAGTAGTGATTGTTGCTTAGATATAAATTTTTGTGTTAAGTCAGACGAAGTGCATTCGCAATTCCCACCGAGGTTTTGAATATGACAAATATAATACATATTGTTATTACTAACATGTGCATTAGTGTTTCAGTCGAATAACGAAAAGTCCAAACAGTGAAATATGTTCAAGCATAATCTGACTAGACAAAATATCAGACGATAGAAAGGCCAGCATCAAGGCTAAGGCTGATTCAGACTCAAATTAGATACAAAGTCTATCAAATAGAAGCCTGAGGCATCAGACGCAAATTGGTCAATATACTGACATTAATGGCCAAGGCATCAACATGAAGTGACCATTAGGAAGAATCAATATAAAAGACGAAGTTATCACTTCCACACTCAGACGAAAAGAGGCGTCAAGATCAGATGTAGCATCTTGTAACCAGACAGTGTCGAGAATGCTGAAGCACGTCTAAAGTCCACTAATCACATTGAAAGGAATTCTACCAGAAACACAAGAGGACATAATCGGAAAAAAATTTGTCCAAAGCATGCATCCACAAGTCAAAGCTGAGTGTGTTAGAGAAAAGACACCTACTTTTCAGAAAAAGACAGCACCGCAACAGCTAAATTGATGGGAAAAGTACAAATATACCTAGATCATGATTGAAGTCAGATATCAAAGAAATCAACTACACAGAGAAGCTCCACAAATACAAGTAAACATTTAATGCAAGATTAAATGCATTAAATGAGAAGATTTGCATGAATATGAATGAAGCCTCCATTTGCAACGACACAAGCCTACGCTCTAACGGAAAAATTCAAAAGCAACGGGCAGATTTATCAAAAGGTGTATAAGTATCGAGGCAAAGAAGAAGAAGAGTGAGATATAGAGAAGTTGAGAAAAATGTACAATACGAAAAAGAAAATCAAGAGCATAAATTATCCTTTTCTTCTCAAAGAAATTCCTGTATATTTGTGTAAAAACAAAGATATATAGCTTATCTTTGTGAGTGTTGCCAATAGTTCATCCTCTCTACGAGATTAACCAAACACTCAGACACCTATCTCAGAAAAACTAAGGTTATGCACCTTAGTGAGTGTATAAACTTTCCAATCCTCTCTATGAGAGTAATACACACACTCAAAACCCACAACTACTGTAAAGCCTGAAGAGGCTGGTAGAAAGAATACTTATGAACTAGAAGTGGTTGAGAATACTAGCGTTGGTGAGTGAAGCTGACGGGCCAGAAGTGGTCGAGAGTACTTGTAGAACCAGAAGTGGTTAAGAATACTAGCGTCTAGTCGACGAGCCAAAAGTGGCTAAGAATACTTGTAATCCTCTGTGATTAGTGGAACCTTTCTGTGAAAGGAAACTGGACGTAGCTCAAATTAAGGGAACCAGTATAACTATCTGTGTATTTTCTTTACTTTTTAGCATCACATACTTTGCACCTGAGTTACTTCGTTTTTCAACAAAGCTTTGGACGAAAACTTATTTGATCGTGTTGAAACTATTCTTCCAGACGATAACATTTTCTAGACTAAAAACCAGTTTACTTCATCTTCTACGTTGAAAATTAGTTTTGTTAAAATAAAAGTCACTAGACGAAGATTGCTAATAGTACTCTTGCGAAAATGTTTTCAAAAATTCCTTCGAATTCGAAACACACACATTCAACCCCCCCTTCCGTGTCTATTTCTGCTAACCTCATTTTGCACATTATATGATAGATCTAATATGTCTTGAAATTTTTGGTTCAAAAGCATGTTAACCCAATCTATATGTTTTACCATAAGATTCTTGTTCTATAAGCTTTCCTTTATTTTTTTTATTGATGTCTATTATGTTGTTTGGAGCTTGAAAATAATTTGCATGGTATATGAAAGTGTATGAGTCATTTTTGGTTTGAAATATGCTTGTTGGAGAAAAAGATACACACTAGAAGGGGTTGAATAGTATTTATCAAAAACTCGAGCTTTTGCAGTGAGGTAGTGAAAAACGCAAACAAATGAAGTACTGGAAGGTGATCAAATGAGCTACTAAAACAAACAAAATGACACAAGTGTTTTATATTGGTTCGTCTCCAACCTAGAGACTAAGTCCAGTTCTAAATCTAACAAGATTGAGCTCCACTATCTTGTATAAGATACAAGTATTCTTTCACAAGCCACTTCTAGCTCAACACCAAGTATTATTTACAAGCCACTCCTGGCTAAACACCAAGTATTCTTTACAAGCCACTCTTGGCTAAATCCCAAGTATTCTTTACAAGAAACTCCTGGCTAAAACACGAGTATTCTTTAACACAAGCTTCTCTAGGCTCAACCCTTACAACTACAATTGATAAGAGTTACAAGAATAACTTCATCTCTTTTAGACGTGATGCTATACAAATTAAGTACATGTGGTCTACAAAGAACTTTATATAATTTCTGCTATAAAGATTCTTCTTTGTAGAGCTTCAGCTTCATATCTCTCATTACGTGAGTTTGCTCTTGATGTGTTGCTTTTTATTTTTAGCATTTTCCTTCTTGTCTTGTTTGCACACTCTTCTTACTTCATATTATGCCCATCCTTATTCATATTGTGCATTCTCTCTTGTTTATTGTTTGAAGGCATGTCCCTTAAATAGTAGCTTTAGAGAAGATGATCGTTACAACAATGTTTAAATTTCTTCATATGTTGCTTCTTTTGTCTTCTTTGCTAACCATAAGGATTACCGTTGATTAAATGTTGATCAGAGATGCATTTGCCCCTTATCTGATCTAGGCAGCTACTAATCATCATTTTCTTCCATTTTGAGTGTAGCAGGGAAGTGTTAATGTAGCGTAGTTCGGGCTGGTGTAGAGTAGTCTTTTTCAGTGTCTTGTCCATGATATATGAGATTTTCTCTTTTTATCTTGACACAATGATTTGACATTTCCTTGTGAAAACTCTTGTTATCTTCGAGGAAGCTTTCCATTCGATTTATTAAGGAATAAAATATTAATGCTTCTCAAGGAATAGTTTGACATGTTAACAAGAAATAAATATAGCATTAATGCAGATCATGCACTTCGTTTGGTGCACTTAGTCTTATAGACGAAATATGACATCTACCTTGTCGGAAATAGCTTTTTTTAAGAAAGACTTGTAGCTTCTTGTTTTTGTCATAGAAGGTGTTTTATAAAAGCTCTAAACTTTTTAGAAAATTGTTTGTTATCATAACAACCTCGAGGGATTCAAGATTATCTTTTGATTCTTAATACTTCCTTTTTGATCTTACAATGTTTTTGTCTTAAAAGTCTTGTTTAGTCCTTGCTTTGTCATTACTTCTTGTAGTCCTTTTAATTTTTGAATCTTGAAAGTATATGTGTTAATGTTACTAGCCGAATAGTATAATGTCCTTTTTCGTTATAATCTTTGAGTTCATATATGTTATTAGATCATTAACATGTTCCTTGTAGAGTCAGGTTTCCATTGTAAAGTAGTTTTGATTTTTTTCTTATTTCCTTGATTTCTTTTTATTCAAATTGATTGAAAACTTTGGTGAAACAATATAAACTCCTTGGGCATGTAACAAAATCACATATGAACTATCTCTTAGATGTTCAAAAATTTTTAAAATCAAAGGGCTAACTGAAAACAAGAGTAGTAATCAAACTTTTACCAATTTTGGAGTGTTTTTGAAATTTTTCTGCTTCTAAGTTTTTTGTGATTTTGTGTTCTTGTTTTGGAACATTTTGTGACATAGTGTAGTATGTAAAACAAAATCAAATATTCATGAAATAACTCTAAAAGAAAATAAAACAAAGGTGTACAAAATTATAGGAAAAAACTTACAAAAGAAAAAGAAATAGGAAAAAAAATGTGATAAAAAAATATGTGGAGTATTTTGTTAAAAGTATTACAAAAATATTAGTCACGTTTCATGTCATTTTGATTTGTATTTAATTTGGAAGTGGATTTGAGTCTTCATTGAATTGGTGGTCTTAATCTAAAACCTACATAGGATTAATCTTTTGTTGTCTTAACTTCCAAATTATGTCTTATTTTGTTGTTTGTCAAATTTCTTGATATTCTTTCTAATTTTGTCAACATTCATTTCACATGAGTTTAACTTATTTTTAATTGTGCATTTTTAGTTTGTTTTCACTACGTTTTGGTTTGCTTTTTCTTGTGTGAAGGTAAACAAAGCCCTTATATAAGGTAGTATCTTGTAATTTGAATGAAGGCCAAGGAGATTTGACTCCTTTAAAGTAGCTATCATTTGGGAGAATTTTTTTTAGGGAAACAGTTGAAGTGGAGAAAAAACAAACAAATACTAGAGATCTTTTACACTAATGATTTTGTTCATTATATAGGAAAATTTGAAGATTGAAGACTTATTTGCAAATTTTTATTTTTGGTTTTTATTTTTATTTGTGTAATTCTTTTGAATTGTAAGTTCTTTTGTTGTAAGAGGTTTTCAAGTGCCTACTCAAATCTTTCATTTATAAAAAAATTTAAGTACTTTTGTTTAGTACTAGTGCAAATGTGTTGGGAGACTCTTAAGTGTCTACCCAAACTTTGACATAGGAACATGACTAGGTACATGCTTTATTGCTTTCTTTTAATTCTTGTTAAACGTTAGAGTGTCTAAGAGTTTCCAAAGACTTCTTAAAACACATTAAGTTGCATTTTGTGTAGTATTAGGAAAATTCTTTTCAAAATACTTAAATCAACTTGCATCATGTCTAAGAACACTTTACACACTTTCCAATGTGATAATGACTATAGTTCAACTCTAAACCTTTTGAAACTTAAGCATGAACTAAAGATTTGGAAGAAAGAGGAAGAGAAAATAAATTAGAAAATAAAGCTTTGAAGGTTAAGCTTCTACAAGAGAATAAAGTATATAGAAAGAATACAATAACTTGTACTTAAAAAGAAAAACAAAATGATGGAGAAGGCATGGAGAAGTGATTGAAGGTTCTTCTCCTAGCTTCTTCCAAGTCCACACGAACTTCTTTGAGGCTCCAAAGTGATGGAGGACCATCCTTGGAACTTCATGTGGAACCTATCACTAGGTCCATGGCTAGGAGATTGGAAGAGGATAGGGGAGCTAACACCCCTAGAGACATGCTTCTCATGGCTAAAAAATATCAATCTTTCTCCTAAACCTTGTTAGCATAGAATTTATTTTTATGACTATTTTACCCTTGTCTTTAATTTCCCATTTTTACCCTTGTATTTTAGGTAACTTAGACATAGGATTTATTTTACTTGTATTATCCATTGATAGAAAAGAATGGCACAATCCAAGAGGGGGGTGAATTGGATTCTATGTCCCTTTAAAAATTTTCAGAGTATTTAGGATCTTTATTTCACTTAAACTTTTCTAAGACTGAATTTTCAAATGAAGCTTCTTTAAAGACTTGTTATGGAAGAATGAATTCTATATGCTTTCTTGATTACAAAATAATGAGTTTCAAATATAATGCTCTAATTCAGATTAAACCATCAATATTCACACACACATGTTAATCAAGAATTATCTTCTTTAATGTTCAACCAAGATATTACACAAAGTAAAAGATAAAGGTAGAAGAAGATTGCACAAGTCTTTTATACTGGTTCAGCCATTCCACATGTGACCTACATTCAGTCCTCAATCAGCACCTGATCAAGATTTGTTCCACTATCTCAATGAAGAAGGTTTACAAGCACACCACACATGCATATACTTCAACACTAAAGATAACCACTTTCTCGACCCCAAGAAAGCACCTCTTGTAGAAACCCACTACAAGAAACCTTACCACTTGAGAAACCCTTCTCAAGATTTTACAAGTATTCACACAGAATAAAGGAACGAATTCACCTGGAATTCAGAAGCAAATCTTAATCTTCCCCTTTCAAGAATGTTATGATGATGATGATCCTCTTTCAAAGTTTTTCACAAACGTTTTTCTTCTTGGATTCACAAAGAAAACTCTCCAAGATGGTCACAAAGACTCCACAAAAACGTTTTTCTCAATTTGATTATCAGTTCTAACTCATGTCTGAAGTTTCTAAAAGTTCAAACTATTTATAAAAGTCTCAGACCCAGATAATCGATTATTTTAAAGAATAATCGATTATTTTGTTCTTCAGGTTTTCTGGAAACCAACCAAGAACAATATAATCGATTATTTTGCTGGATAATCGATTATTCCAGAGAATCATTTATTGGATAATCGATTATTTTGGCAAATAATCGATTATTGCAGCAAGGCATCCCATTTTGCCTATTGCTGGAATAATCGATTATATTTAACGATAATCGATTATTTTGAGTTAGTTTTTAAAACTTCATTTTATGTCTCAAAATAACTTTCTAATCTTTTTAACTCATCATCATACACTCTCTACTTAGTTAGATATAGAATTTGCTCATGCACAAAGCACACCAAGCACACACAACATATAAACTCATTCAAACACAATTTATTCTCTAAACTCTATTGCATAGCTCTATTACATAGCATTTTCTTGACTTTCTTTGGCTTTGTTTTTGTGCTTCCAAGTTGTTGTTGTTGACTCATATCTTGTGATCATCAAAACTCTTTTAAGGTTCAAATTCCTCTAAGCTCAACAATCTCCCCCTTTTTGATGATGACAACCTATGGCTCACATCATATCAATCCAAGCTATTGTGCTTCAACCTTTCCAACCATTGTGCCTTTAATTCCACCATACAAAACTTGCACAATACAAAACACACAAGCACAATACCTGCAAAAACAACAATTATACACACACACAACCTTTTCTCCCCCTTTGGCATTATCAAAAACAAATCAAGCTATGTTTCACAATTTAAGCCATATGCATAGATTCAATCTTTGTGAACAACAATATCCAAGTCAGAATTCTTTGTTCAGCAATCCAAATTGATTACAAGCTATAAACCACAATTCAGAATAATTCAATTCAAAACCATCAACAACATCACAATTATCACCTATAGTCAAAACAGAGTATTATAAGCATCATGACTCAATCTGCTCACAAGATATCAAATTTTCAAAACAGAACATTCACACATGTGCTCAACACCAGAGCATTATAGCATCAGCTAAGTAAAACAGAATATGATGCCACATCCAAATCAGCAAATCAGCAAAATAAACTCTAAATTTCACCAGAATTCAAATTTGTTCAATGACAGAAAGCATTAAAATTGTTCGAAAATTTAAAATATTACAACCAAATCGAAAATAATTGTTCAAAAAAAGAATTTAAAATCCTAATTAAAACTAATTATCAGAAACATAACAGAAATTAATCTTCATCCTCCGGTATGCCAAGGTGAGTCTTGAGTAGCTTCACCTCATGATCAAGCTCATCAAACCTGTCAAGTATACCAGAAAACAAAGATTCATGTCTCCTTGACATTTCCATTACCACATCAATCTTATTGATCATTATTTGCTCAAAAGGTGAAAACGGTTTCGGCTCCGCTTCTGGCTCCCTTCCAGGTTCAGCTTCCACCTGTGGTGGCTGATCCTCATCGTGTGATGGCACACCATCTTCATCGGTTGCCGGCTTAGGGGTCGGAGGTACATCGCCTTTGAACACCCATTTGTCTTCCTGTTTAAGCATCCCCATGTGATGCAAAGAAGACTTCTCAATCTTGTTCGAAGCATGTAAAATTATTTTTCTTTCCCCTGATAAATCCACACCTGCATTTTCAAAAATCTTGGACAACAAAAGAGCATACGGAATTGGTCCATCTTCCTTCCGCCTTGCCTTCCACATACAATCATTTACGACTGATACCCAATCAATCTTGATTTTCTTTTTAATCACATGCATCAACAGAATGTCTTCTCTTGACATTTGAGCATGGTTATGTAAACGGGGTTTCAACATCCAAGCAATAATAAAAGAAATTAAGCGGGAATTATTTTTCATACCTCCCGCCAGGAATTTCTCATAGTTGGTGTTCACCGGATTCCTTTGACAGTCCCAGAAGGTAGTCAGCTCTTCAAAATCCCCAAAATTGAAAGGTTGGGGTTTCTCCCGTCCAGTGCTGCTCAGCCCCGCAACAGCCTTCAACGTTGGCCCGTCCAACCTAATCAGCTTTCCTTTCACCACCGATTGCATGATGCCCTCATTGCTTGTGGCGAAACAAAGAAATAACCTGATCAACTCAGGATAATAAGGACCCTCCATTTCCAAAAACTTTCTTAGTTCTTGATGCTCTAACAGGGTTGGAAAACTAAAACCCTCATTCTTAAACCATTCAAGCTTAAGAGTCTTCGGAGGAATGATTCTCTGCCCGGCGTACCGCTCAAAATAGTATTCTTGAGTCTTCTCGTCTGGAAACCACTTTGAAATCAGTTGCCCAGAGGGTAGAGGACATTTGCTCCCCCTCACTTCAAGCTTCTTAGGTCTCTTTGATGAAGATGCCATAGGTGGGTATTGAAGAAGATGAAGAAAATGAGAGAGTTGAGAGGGTTTGAGAGAGTTAGGGTTTGTGGATTGAGAGGAAATGAAAGACAATGAGAGAAGAGAGGTTGTGAGAGAAGTTTTATGCCCTAGCACGTTCTAAGTGGGAGGTTTTTAGGAGTAATAGGTGGTTTTAAGAGTTTGGCGCTTAGATAACCGTTCAAACGCTTCAGAGATTTTAAAACCCGTCCAGATAATCG
This sequence comes from Cajanus cajan, assembly GCF_000230855.2. NCBI lineage: Eukaryota > Viridiplantae > Streptophyta > Magnoliopsida > Fabales > Fabaceae > Cajanus > Cajanus cajan. The sequence continues at coordinate 21,849,495 of NC_138518.1, forward strand.
ATTATTTATGCAAATAATCAATTATTTGCATCAGCAAAATCCCCTTAAAATCGTAATCTGATATAGATAATCGATTATTTTCAAGATAATCGATTATTACAGAAAGTAATTTCTCCTAACATTGCCCAGATAATCGATTATTTGTAAGATAACCGATTATACCAGTGACCTCTCAGATTCCACTTCTCAGATAATCGATTATTTCCCACGATAATCGATTATTAGAGTGATTTTTTTTTAGATTCTTCTTGCCAGATAATCGATTATTCCCCAAATAATCGATTATTTCAGAGGCTCTTGGAATTCTTCATGTTCCAGATAATCGATTATTACCCAATTAATCGATTATTTTCATGGGTTTACTTAAAATAATCGATTATATTTTAAGACAATCGACTATTCCAGAGAAGTTTTGCTTCTCAGAGATTTTAACCTTTCAAAATACACCAAGTCTAATTTGCCACTTGAATACTCTCTTCTAAAAATTTCTAACTGTCACTCTCAAAGCATAATCAATTCAAACATGATTCATTGATTATTCCTAATTCAATTCTCAATTAGTTGAATCTTTCCCTTGGTAGAGGTTTTGTAAAAATATCAGCTAATTGTTTGCTTGTCTCTACAAACTCTACAATACAATCATTCCTTTGAACATGATCTCTCAAAAAGTGGTGTCTTATCTCAATATGTTTCGTCCTAGAGTGAAAAATTGGGTTTTTGGTCAAATTTATTGCACTTGTGTTGTCACACCTCAAAGGAATTTTATTCAACTCAACTCCATAATCTCTTAATTGTTGCTTCATCCAAAGAATTTGAGCACAACAACTTCCAGCAGCTATATACTCAGCCTCAGCTGTACTTAAAGCAACACAAGCTTGCTTTTTGCTATGCCATGAAACAAGTGCACTACCTAGTAGGTGACAAGTTCCACTTGTACTCTTTCTATCTAGTCTACACCCAGCATAGTCTGAATCTGAGTAGCCTATCAGACTTAGTGAGACTCCCTTGGGATACCACAGCCCCACATTGGTTGTACCTTTTAAGTATTTCAGAATTCTCTTTACACTCTTCATGTGAGATTCTTTAGGATTAGCTTGAAATCTTGCACATAGGCACACAACAAACATTATATCAGGCCTACTTGCTGTCAAGTACAAGAGTGATCCAATAATGCCTCTATACTTTGAATTATCAACAACTATTCCTTTCTCATCTAAGTCAAGATTGCAATTGTTTGATATAGGTGTGGCAGCCTCCTTACATCCATCCATACCAAACTCTTTCAGAAGTTCATTGCAATACTTGCTTTGACTTATGAAAATTCCATCATGCATTTGTTTGATTTGCAACCCCAAAAAAGAATGTGAGCTCTCCCATCATTGACATTTCAAATTCTCCTTGCATAGTTTCAGCAAATTCTTTACATAGAGAGGTATTCGTAGATCCAAATACAATATCATCTACATAGATTTGTACATACATTGTATCACTTTTAAACTTCTTGACAAATAATGTATTATCCACCTTCCCTCTCTCATAGTCATTCTCAATTAAAAATTTGCTTAACCTGTCATACCATGATCTAGGAGCTTGCTTCAAGCCATAGAGTGCCTTTTTGAGCTTGTACACATGATTAGGATTCTTAAAGTCCACAAAGCCTGGTGGTTGTTCCACATACACTTCCTCTTGTATCAACCCATTGAGGAAAGCACTTTTCACATCCATTTGATAAAGCTTGAAATTCTTTATAGAAGAATAAGCAAGAAGTAACCTAATAGCTTCTATCCTTGCTACAGGGGCAAAAGTCTCATCATAGTCAATCCCCTCTTCTTGATTATACCCCTTAGCCACTAATCTTGCCTTATTTCTTAGAATTATCCCAAATTCATCAAGCTTATTTCTAAAAACCCACTTGGTTCCAATAATTGGATAATCTTTTGGTAATGGCACTAAATCCCATACTTCATTCCTTTCAAACTGATTTAGTTCATCTTGCATGGCCATTAACCAATGTTCATCTTTTAGTGCTTCATCAATGCTCTTAGGTTCAACTTGTGACACAAATGCCATAGTGATGCAAATATTTTTAATAGCACTCCTAGTTGAAACTCCCTTACCAATATTTCCAATTATGTTATCCATTGATAAGTCTCTAGAAGTTTTTCATTCTTTGGGCAATTGTTCACATGTTTCCCTTGCTTTCTCATGTGATTCACTCTCCTTAGGCCCTTCATTTGGTTCATTCTCCAGTAGGGGTTGATCAAGCAACTTAGTTAATTCTTCAATTTCAGTTTGCCTTGTCTCTTGTTTATTAGACTCATCAAATACCATATGGACAGATTCTTCTACAACTAGAGTTCTCTTGTTATAGATTCTATAAGCTTTACTATTTGTAGAGTATCCTAGAAAGATTGCCTCATCAGCCTTTGCATCAAACTTTCCAAGTTGCTCTTTCCCATTGTTCAGCACATAGCACTTACACCCAAACACTCTAAAGTATGAAATGTTAGACTTTCTTCCATTGTAAATTTCATAGGGTGTTTTCTTTAATATAGGCCGAATCAGAACTTTGTTTAACACATGAAAAGTTGTGTTAATAGCATCAGCCCAAAAATATTTTGGCAATTTTGTTTCATTCAACATTGTTCTAGCTAGTTCTTCTAAGGACCTATTTTTCCTCTCAACAACCCCATTTTGTTGAGGTGTCCTAGGTGCTGAGAAATTATGGTTTATACCATGTTCCTCACCGAATTTTTGAAACATTATGTTTTGAAACTCACCTCCATGATCACTTCTTATAGAGATGATGTTTGAACACTTCTCATTTTGAACAAGCTTGGCAAATTTTCTAAAGGTAGTAAAAGCATCATTTTTGTTTGCAAGAAACATAACCCATGTGTATCTTGAGTAGTCATCAACAATCACTAAACCATAGTAGTTTCCGCCTAGGCTCATGGTTCTTGAAGGACCAAACAAATACATGTGAATTAATTGCAAAGGTCTAGTTGTGGAAATCTGATTTTTGCTTTTAAAGCTAGCCTTCACTTGCTTGCCCTTTTGACAAGCATCACATAGTTTGTCCTTACCAAACTTGAGTTTAGGTAGACCAATCACTAATTCTTTCCTACTCAACTTATTCAAATGATCCATATGAATATGTGCAGCTCTCCTATGCCAAAGCCATATGTTTTCTTCTTAAGTTATTAGACACTTAGTATTTGAAATTGCTATTGAGTGTTCTAAGTCAAGCATATATATATTGTCAATCCTTTTTCCTATGAATCTGATTTCTTTAGTCTTTTTATCACATATCAAGCAACATGTATTATCAAATTCAATTCTAAAACCTTTATCACTTAGTTGACTTATACTCAACAAATTATGTTTCAAACCATGAACAAGCAATACATTCTTAATCAATGTTTGAGAGGAGGAATTACCAACATTGCCATGGCCAAGAATTTTCCCTTTGTTGTTGTCACCATAGGTAACATACCCTTCATTCTTCAATTTCAGACTTGAGAATTTTGAAGGATCCCCAGTCATATGCCTTGAGCAGCCACTATCAAGATACCAAAGTAGATTCTTGGCCCTCAAGCATTCCTACAACAAAGATTTAGAGAAAAAATTTAGGTATCCATGTGAAGGGTCCTTGTAGGTTAGTTCTCAGCCTTTGGCTCTTTTCAACCCAAACCATCTCTCCATTTGGAACTCCATACTTTCTAGAGTAGCAGTTCCTAATTGTATGGCCTCTTTTACAGCAATAAAAACAAGTTATTTGTCTAGAGAAATTGCTTTTAAATTTTCTAAAATTTTGGTTTTTCTTAAAAGCTTCTTTCTTTGACTTAAATGGCATGCTCATGTTTTGATTAAAACCAAGTCCACTCCTATCAAAAGTGTTTCTTTGTTTTCCCAATAGAATGTTTAAATTTGCATTTCCATTAGTGAACTTTGCAAGAGTGGATTTTAAATCAGCATTTTCTTTTTCAAAATTCTTGCAATGCTCACACACATCCTTTGAGGAAGTGGAGTTTTCACAATGAGCTTCACTAAAGTTAAACATAGTTTGAAGATTTTCATGCTCATGCTTCAAATCCTCAAGCTCTTGTTCAGCTTTAATTCAAGCATTTTCATACCATTTCAGCTTGTTTTTCAACTTTGAATTCAAGGCTCCTAATTTGACAGCTTCTTCATGAATTTGTATAAAAGCTTCTTGGAGTTGATCATAGTCCGGATTGGATTCAAGGTCAGAATCACTTACAATCGTGTCTTGGTCAGTTCCAGCCATCAAGCACAAGTTGTTCTCCTCACATTCGGATTCATCACTTGTTGTGCTTGAGTCATTTTCTTCCCAAGCAATGTAGGCTCTCTTCCCTTTTCCATTTCTCTTGCTTTTCTTCTCCTCTTGTTGCTTCTTCAAGAGGTTTGGACACTCAGCTTTTCATGTGTCCCGGTTTTCCACATTCAAAGCAATTGAAGGAGGATGTGCTTGCTTCCTCTTTCTTGTTTGTCTTCTTATTGAATTTGTAGGGGGAATTTTTCTTTCTTCTTATGAATTTTCTGAACTTCTTCACCAACAGATTTCAAGGCTTTCAATGACACTCCTTTGCCTTTCTTATCCTGCTGCTCATGTTCATCAAATATGTGCAGCTTTTGCTCATGCTCTCTTAGCTTCCCAAAGAGAGTAGCTAGTGTCAAGGAGGTCAAATCCTTTGATTCTTCAATGGCTGTCACCTTTGCTTGCCATGATCTGTCCAAGCATTGCAGCACTTTCAAATTCAGCTTTTCTTTTTCAAATTTCCTACCAAGGTCAACAAGGTGATTTATCAAGTGTGTAAATCTCTTTTGAAAATCAGAAATAGATTCACCATTTTGCATTCTAAATAGCTCATATTCTCTTACGAGAGTATGCTTTCTTGATCTCTTTACATCACTTGTTCCTTCATGAGTGACTTGCAAAGTATCCAACATTTTTTAGCAGATATGCATTGTGAAATTCTAAAAAATTCATCAATAGACAATGCAGATGTTATGATGTTTTTGGCTCTCTTGTCATGTTGGGCTCTTTTCTTTTCCTCATCACTCCACTCACTCCAATGTTTTTCTTTAAGCTCATCACCATCTTTTTTCATAGGGATATAGGGTCCATTTTCTATTGCATCCCAAACAGCAATATCAATAGCTTCAATGAAAATTCTCATCCTAATTTTCCAGTAGACATAGTTTTCACCATTGAAAACAGGAGGTCTATGAATAGACACACCCTCACCATAGGGTAGGTTGTTATTGGCCATTTTTGAAATCTTGAATAACTCTCAAGAACCTTGCTCTAGATACCAATTGATAGAAAAGAATGGCACAATCCAAGAGGGGGGTGAATTGGATTCTATGACCCTTTAAAAATTTTCAGAGTATTTATGATCTTTATTTCACTTAAACTTTTCTAAGACTGAATTTTCAAATGAAGCTTCTTTAAAGACTTGTTATGGAAGAATGAATTCTATATGCTTTCTTGATTACAAAATAATGAGGTTCAAATATAATGCTCTAATTCAGATTAAACCATCAATATTCACACACACATGTTAATCAAGAATTATCTTCTTTAATGTTCAACCAAGATATTACACAAAGTAAAAGATAAAGGTAGAAGAAGATTGTACAAGTCTTTTATACTGGTTCAGCCACTCCACATGTGACCTACATCTAGTCCTCAATCAGCACCTGATCAAGATTTGTTCCACTATCTCAATGAAGAAGGTTTACAAGCACACCACACATGCATATACTTCAACACTAAAGATAACCGCTTTCTTGACCCCAAGAAAGCACCCCTTGTAGAAACCCACTACAAGAAACCTTACCACTTGAGAAACCTTTCTCAAGATTTTACAAGTATTCACACAGAATAAAGGAACGAATTCACCTGGAATTCAGAAGCAAATTTTAATCTTCCCCTTTCAAGAATGTTATGATGATGATGATCCTCTTTCAAAGTTTTTCACAAACGTTTTTCTTCTTGGATTCACAAAGAAAACTCTCCAAGATGGTCACAAAGACTCCACAAAAACGCTTTTCTCAATTTGATTATCCGTTCTAACTCATGTCTGAAGTTTCTAAAAGTTCAAACTATTTATAAAAGTCTCAGACCCAGATAATCGATTATTTTAAAGAATAATCGATTATTTTGTTCTTCAAGTTTTCTAGAAACCAACCAAGAACAATATAATCGATTATTTTGCTGGATAATCGATTATTCCAGAGAATCATTTCTGGGATAATCGATTATTTTGGCAAATAATCGATTATTGCAGCAAGGCATCCCATTTTGCCTATTGCTAGAATAATCGATTATATTTAACGATAATCGATTATTTTGAGTTAGTTTTTAAAACTTCATTTTATGTCTCAAAATAACTTTCTAATCTTTTTAACTCATCATCATACACTCTCTACTTAGTTAGATATAGAATTTGCTCATGCACAATGCACACCAAGCACACACAACATATAAACTCATTCAAACACAATTTATTCTCTAAACTCTATTGCATAGCTCTATTACATAGCATTTTCTTGACTTTCTTTGACTTTGTTTTTGTGCTTCCAAGTTGTTGTTGTTGACTCATATCTTGTGATCATCAAAACTCTTTTAAGCTTCAAATTCCTCTAAGCTCAACATATTTTACCCTTGTCTTTAATTTCCCATTTTTACCCTTGTATTTTAGGTAACTTAGACATAGGATTTATTTTACTTGTATTATCCATTTTACCCTTGTATTTTGTGGTGTCTTAGTCATAGGATTTATTTTTACTTGTATTTTCCATTTTACCCTTGTATTATGAGGTGCCTTAGATTATAGGATTTTATTTTATAGTTAGGGTATTTTATTAGGGTTAGGAAAAAGGCCTAGACATATGTTTTTAGTAGCATTCGATTTGTTTTTGGACTTGGCAAGGCTTAGGCCCAAGTGGAGGGCACCTAGAATGCATGGTCTTATCATGCACCTAGATGTAGCCTAACCAAACCCAAAGATTCCATCTTTGGCCACCAAGTAACATCTAGGGTTAGTTTAGGTTTCATTTGAAGTGCGTTTGGTTTGCATTTTTCGTCCAAACACTCTCAAATGCAACCCTAAATGCTTGATTCCCTATAAATACCCTAGACCATGCATCTTGTAAATACTTTGGAAATTAATATATTGAGAGAGCCTTTGTACCTTGATATTTTCCTTAGTCACCCTTGGCTATTTTTGACCAAACCCTACCTATCTCCACTTTGAGAGAAAAACCCTAGAAGTGACCTTCAACTATCTTGGAGTGAGCCAAACCTAGAGTACCCCCTCTCAAACCTTTCATCAAACACTTCATCCCTGCTTCCATTTTCGCCAATCCCTCCATCAAAAACGCCCTTGAGGAGCTATGATCCAAGGATTCTAAGGTGTCCCTTGCCATTGAGTGTCATCTATTCATCAATGCAAGCAAGGATGCCATCACAAAGGATGAATGTGAATCCAGAATTTGATGTAGAAACAGCTGAACCGTGGCTGGTCTTGTCTTCCTAGTGAGAAAGAAGAAGCTCTAAAGCACAAAGGAAGGATTCCTTTGTGAAGGTGCTTAAGGAGGGAGAATTCCCCTTAGGATCCGAGAGACTCTTTGAGAGAAATTTCTAAAATAGAAATCCAATTTCTTCAAAAAGTGGTCAACTTCAAGGAGTTTAGGTTTATATAGAAGTGGAGAAGCTTGTGGGAGAAGCTAGGTTAACTAGAGTTTAAAGTAGACCATGGTATGGTCACTTTAAACTCTAGCTGCCCAAAATTTGAATTTTAAATTCAATTTTTGGGTACCTTGGCTAGTCACACACAACCTTCGCACACTCACATGGGTTAGATGTCCAATGGAATGTGATTTAGGTTGCATTTAATTTGGATTTGAGGCATGTGGATGGCACCTAGGTGTGACCTTCCATGCATGCTTCAAATTCAAATGAAATGTATTCCTAATTACATTCTAATGTACATTTAATCCCTTCTACCCTAAATGGTCCTACACTACATGACCTAAAATACAAGGTCAAAAATAAACTAGACTATAATTCCTAAAATAAAAAAGATAAAGCAAATGAGACCAATATTGGCTACATAAAGCCTATGGTCAAAAACGCCCAAAATACAAGGCAAAATGAATACAAAGAATTAAACCTATCCTATATACATTGTAGCCTCAAAATGTGGTGGTCCATGAGAAGAGTAGCTTGGGCTTAGAAAACCCACTATCCTCTAAGCTAGCCCATCCCTCGTGAATGCTCTTGGTCATAGCTCTAGTAATTGGGTTTGTGGCCCATGGTCTTCCATCACAAAAAGAGTAATAATCCTAGTAATAGTTCTCATGAATGTAGTTTTCATCATAGTCAAACTTTACCTCATCTTGAAGAAGGTAGCCTTCACATGAGTGATTACTACCAACCTGACATTAATAATCCCAAACCTAAGAGAGCATAAGTTTAGGGAATCCAAAATAGATTTCCCTCCCTTCCATGGAAGGATGATATGGAAGCACACCTAGATTGGGACATGAAAGTAAAATAACTTGTTTCTTTCCACAATGTAAGAGAAGAGAAAAAATTTCCTTTGGAAACCCTTAGCTTCCAAGGATATGCCATGTATTGGTGGACTTCTTTAGAAAGAGAGAAAAAACTTTGCGATGAGCCTAAGATCAATTATTGGAATGACCTTAAGAGTTCCATAAGAAAAAATTGTACAAATATGCAGAATAATAGTTTTATGAATTGATTATCAATGTTTGTATAGATATCTTATATAATAGTGAGAAAGGTTGTTTTTAACAACCATATCAAAAAGTACTAGAATATAAATTGATGTTACAATAAAATATAAGATTTGGTTAACGGATTAGCTAATCAATAAGATTTGATTAGCTGATTAACTAGTCACGCCAACACGCCCCCAAGAGATGGTGGTGGAGGAAGCAACACCAATCTTGGATGTTAGCAACTGGTCTTTGGTAGAATTGAGAGGCTTGGTGAGGAGATTTCCTAGTTGGTGGCTGAAAGGAACATGAGAAACATTGAGCTCCTTCTTGTTGACCAAGTCTTGAACAAAATGATAATCAATGGCGATATGCTTCATACGAGAGTGGAAAATGGGATTGGCACAGAGGTATGTAGCTCCAATGTTGTTAGAGTAAATATGTAGGTTACCTGAGAGTGGCAACTGAAGTTCCTTAAACAGTTCATGAAACCAAAGAAGTTCAGCCGTGGTTGACCCTCTTATTTTGGAGGAGAGTTTATAGATAAGCTCCGAAGACTTCATCAAAAGAAAATGAGTGTAAAGAAGTATAGACAAAAGATGGAGTTGTACATGTTGAGGGAAAGTATAAAGGAGGATTAAATAACCACCATTGTTAGGTTTCTTAGTGGCTTGAACATTAAAATTAGAGACAAAGTTGAGCTATTATCATATAGGGACCTTAAGGACTTGGTGCATCAAGGTAGCACAATAATTATTGAGGAAAACTTACCTCAAGAACCATAGAAAGAACCATGGAGAAAAGGAGTACTCATATAAGAGTAACTCCAAAAGTGAGTCACCAAAGGAAAGGGAGGATAAAGGACAAATCTCTCTAAAGAAATATATTCGTAAATTAAACGTTTTAAGTGTCTTGGGAGTGGTTATATTGTCTCTAAATGTCCCATTAAAAAGACCATGATCTTAAGGGCAAGGATCATTATAGTAGTCAAGTGGAGGCTACATTTTTTTCCTCCACCTCTAGTGGTAGTGAAGAAGAAAATGGTAAGTTCTAGAGGAGAGGAAACATATCCTTGTGATGGTGAGCTCTTATTCATTAGAAGACTTCTTGAAAGTCATCCTTGTGAAATTAACACTTCACAAGATGTAAAATTTCAGAACAAACTTGTTCTCTTATTGTTGATTGTAGCTCAAGTTCAAACTATTGGAGTACAAGGTTGCTTATTAAGTTAGCCCTCACTACCACTCCTCATCCTAAACCTTACAAGCTTCAATGGCTTAATGAAAAAAAGATACAAGAAAAAGAAGATGATATGTACCCAAAGTTATTCATAGGAGCAAAACACTGAACCTTTAGCGTGCACTCATATAATAGCTAATTGAGCTTGTGAGATCGTGTTTTAATTGGAGACTTGATCCTCAGGATAAAAAAAAAATGAATGAATATACATAAAGCATTATGAAATTTATTTGGTTTGAGTTAGAGAGCACACTAATTAGAATATAGTTATACGACGCCTCTTTCTTTTTCAGTTTCATTTAGTATCCTTTTAGATTGAGAAAAACAAAAGAAAAAAGGTATCTAACAAAAATTTTCATCTAAATTATGGAAACAATTTAGACAACATAAGAGTCAAACTTGTGCCCATTTAGATATAGAAAACTTTTTTACCACTACACCATCTCACTAAATCGATATATGTTATGATTGAAATAGTTTATATATATAAAGTTTTGGAGATTTTAAATTTTATTAAAATTTATTTTATGAAATAGATGATATAAATAATTTTTTTTAAAGAAAATTAGTATAAACCGAGTTACCAATACGACTTGTAACACATTGATCCAATACTCCAACCAATTTAATAATCATTATAGTTTTTAAAACATTGATACCAACTCTACTAATCACGGTTTTGCGGTTTTCTCGTGTAGTGATCAATATATGCACATTGAAAAGCATTCATGGAGATTTCATCAATTATATTAAAATGATAATGTGGGTATATCAACTTCCACTCGCAGTTATATATTATATATATGTAGAAAGGTAGGCAAAAAGACATAACTGTGGAAATTCTCTCTTGGAATTCACTTTGCAACGCCACAAACATAGGCCTTACTTTTTCGAAGATGATTGAACCAATAGGATTCAGGGTTGGTTCAGGTCTAGTTCTCATTTTGAATTTATTGGAAGTAAAATAAATAGCATGTTCTGTAATGTAATTATTAATGAAAAACGATACAATAAACTATAAAATTAATCCAAGAAGTTGGTTGACCCATTAGAAATTAAAACGTCCACCTTGTATTTTGTAGAAAAAACACGAGTTTCTTATATATATATATATAGAGAAGGATTCAAAATGACATCGATATAATTTTTATTAAGTATTACATTGTGCAATAATTGTATATTAAATATGGATTTTATAAGTCCAATAGTTGAATTATAACTTCATGGTTAAAACCCTTATTTGGTCCCTTATAATATTTTTTGTTTCAATTTAGTCTCACTTTAATTTTTGGTTTCAATTTGGTCCCCAATAATTTAAATTATTGCAATTTGGGACTTCCGTCCAAATGATTTAAACGGAGTTAACTGTTGGCCACGTGGATGCCAGGTGGATGCCACATAGATGCATAGGTGGATGCCAAATTTCATGAATACATCTGAATTCAGAACGACCCGTTCTAAAACCAGAACGACCCGTTCTGCTTGCATATGTTATGCGTTAATTTTGTAACTGGAATGGGCCGTTCCAAATGCAAATTTAACACACCATGAGTGCAGCAGAACGGGCCGTTCTGAAATCAGAACGGCTCGTTCCAGGTACAAAATTAACACACCAAGAGTACAACTAGAACGGGCCATTCTGGTTTCAGAACGGGCCGTTCTGGTTCCAGGTGTATTCAAAAAATTTGACATCCACCTACGCATCTACGTGACATCTACGTGGCATCCACCTGGCATCCATGTGGCTAACAGATAACTTCGTTTAAATCATTTGGATGGAAGTCCCAAATTGCAATAATTTAAATTATTGGGGATCAAATTGAAACAAAAAATTAAAGTGGGACTAAATTGAAACAAAAAAATATTATAAGGGACCAAATAAGGGTTTTAACCTAACTTCATATATATATATATATATTGGAGGGATCAGTTTACTCTAGGAGTAAGTCTACCTAGACTTATTCCGTTCAATAATTCATGTTCTATATTAAATTTCAATGATCCAACCGTTGAATTTAAAGTTCTTAATGCATAAATCAAGTCTGCAATTTTTTTTTAAAATTTCAAAATCATTTGATACTTCATTTCATTAATTCAAATTAACGGATAATCATAAAACTATTTTTACGCATTGATTTGAATTAATAAAACGAAGTATATATATATATATATATATATATATATATATATATATATATATATATATATATATATATATATATATATATATATATATATATATATATATATATATATATATATATGGGGAGGGATCCGTTTCCTTTAGGAATAAGTCTACCTAGACTTATTAAATCATGCTCTATATAAAATCTCAACGATCCAACCGTTGAATTTAAAGTTCTTAATGCATAGATCAAATCTGCAAATTTTTAAAAAAATTAAAAATTATTTGATTCTTTGTTTCATTAATTCAAATTGACGGATAATATTATAAAGCTTAAGTTATTGAACAGAGTAAGTCTTAAGTAGATTTATATATATATATATATATATATATATATATATAATATCATGTTAGTTTTTTCAAATATATTATCAATTAATTATAAATTAAATTAAATTAAATTTTTGATCTTTATATTTTTGTCAATTCACAATTTTGGTACTCCTATTTTAAAATAGAAAAATTCTATTTTTTTAATTTTAAAATACAAAAATTTGTCTTAACAAATTGACAACAATTAATTGTAAAACTTAAATGTGACATTAAAGGACATGACATTTGAAAATAAAAAGAATATGTAAATAAAATTTATATTAATACATTATTTTCTTAATTTTTATTTCTAACTATCATATCATTAAATATTACATCATTTAAATGATTAATTATAAGTCATTAAATAATATTAAAATTTAACAATAAATATCAAATTAACGGTGAGAGAATTCCATATTTTTGAAAAGAAAGTGACTAAATTTGAAAATAAAGGACAAAATTTAGGATTAATAAAAATAAGAAGAGTAAAAGTAATTTAACTTGAACATTATTCATGTTATCACTGTTGATTGAATCAAGGTTTTTCTTAGCTAAAAGTCAAGAAATCTACAGAAGTGACCGATCTCACGGCACGCAACATATATTCTTTGCGGTACACAAGAATTCTTTAATCAAGGTATATGTAATGTTAGTCTGTGATTGAATGATATGTTAAAAAAAAAAAAATACACTTTCATTTTACAAACACTATATCCTCATAATACAATCATAATATTATCGTTGCATTAGATAATGAATATTGGAATGCAAAAATAGGAGATTGAATGATATTACAAGTTGAATTTAATTGAAATATATTTCCGGGTATAAAGATTTTTCACTCTATCAATCAATCCTCGAAAATTAACGACTTTAAAAATCGATATAATTTTATTTAGTTAAATCACATTTTAAAAAATATTACACCGAAAATCTGTGAAAATAAAATTCTAATGTTAACTTAGTTATTTACTTTCTGGCTTGAATTTATCTTGAATCAGCAGAGAAGATGATATATGAGAAAGGTACTCCTTCAAATTCCCCATTTCTTGTGCCACATCAAGCATGCTTGGTCTTGTTGAAGGATTAGGGTGTGTGCACAGAAGCCCCAACTCTATGAGTTCCAACATAACATCTTGCCCAATTTTGTGGCAGTGACTAGGAATGTCAGAAGGAGAAAACCTTTGCAATGCTTGTTCAACAATGTTACAAAGCTGGAGCGGATATTGTCTCTTAACCCACTCATGCAAACAAGACCCTTCATGGACAAGGACCTCTGTTGGGCGTCTACCTGTCACTATTTCTAGCACTAGTACACCAAAACTGTAAACATCACCTTGAGTTGATGCATGTTTTCCCATTCCATACTCTAACAAAATGAAAAGACAAGGAAATTGTTAGATTTAAGGAACATAACTTTTTTAAATAGCAGTTTTGAAACAGAAAATACACGCTGTATGTTGTATGTTTTAAATTAGCTTACAATACTTTGAAGAATACATCCATAAAAAATGTATTTTTTCATGTTTTGTCAAGGTATAACAAATTTTATTCTTAGGTATAGAATATTTCTAAAAATGAAATAACTTTAATATTTCTGTTTTTATTCCCACCAAAATAGTGGGTAAGTTGATTTTTATGATGTGATCATTAAATTTTTTATTTATTTATTTTAACTTCGGTCACACTCACTTTCAGAAAAAAAAAAAAAAAAACATTCTCATAATTAGTCAAAGACTTTTTTTTTTTAAATACCCGTGAATGTTGTTGTCACCGTACGTTGAAAATGAAAGTTGATAACTTCAAAACAATAACTAATGTACATGGGACGCCTAAACATACTCTACTTACCGTTCTTCTTAAGATCAATTCAGCAAAGGGTTTAACGGAAAAATTATATTATGTTGTATAAAGCACTGCAAATTGAATAATCTTTTAATCTAAGGGAGAAAAGGATAGTAATTAGAAATTAATTGGGGTCTTGTGAAGCCTGATAATGGCAATGTCTCATAAAAAGTCATTTCCAAGTAAATTATATGAACCGAGTGCCTAAAAATTGTTCAGATTTAAAATTACTATGTCATAATGTAAAAATATTTGGCCAAAGTACATACCAGGAGCTATGTAGCCAACGGAGCCACATAACAAGCCATGTGTTGAACTGAAAGATGAGTCACTTGTGGGGATGTTGTTGTCACCTTTTACAAGCCTAGCAATACCAAAATCAGTTACCAAAGCTGTCAAATCGTCATCAAGTAGTATATTGCTCGGCTTAAGATCACAGTGCACTACTCTAACTGGAGAATAGTGGTGTAAATAGGCCATTCCTTCAGCTACATCGCTGCATATCCTCACCAACTGAACCATATCCAATCTTTGGCTCAATCCATGTCTCGGATATAAGTGCCTCTCAAGACTACCATTTGGCATCAGTGGAAGAACAAGAGCCTTAAACTCTTTTTTGCTGCAAATTGTGATGATCCTTATTAAATTCCTGTGCCTGGTCCTCTTCAGGATTTGGCATTCCCTTCTAAAGCTCCCTGAAATCTCACCAGCTGTTGTTGTGTCTAACACCTTCACTGCTATTCTTGTGTTATCTCCAAGAACACCTTCGTAGACTTGTCCAAACCGACCAGAACCAATTAGGCTTGAAGCACTAAAGCCTCCTGTGGCTTCAATAAGTTGTTTATATGAAATTCTGGGGTACTTGAGCTCCTTTGTTTCCTCATCTTCATCCTCAAAATCCCCTTTGCTAACTTTAGCCAATTGCATTCTTTCTTTTGACATTTTTATTGTGGGGTACCCCAGCATGCACAGAAGGGGGGTGGCAAATAGTAACAACGGAATTAGTAGGAGAACCAAATGATACCTTCGTTTCTTGTGGCAGTTTTGCATGCCTTTAACCGAGCCACATAGACCATCATTTCCTAGGAAAGAGTTTATGGTCAAAGATGAAAAGGCTCCCTTGCTGGAGACACTCCCTGAGAATTTGTTGAAAGAGAAATTAAGTTTCTTGAGGGTGGACAACTGAAGGGAATCTGGTATTACCCCTGTCAATTGATTTGAAGACACATCAAGTGCTTGAATATAAGGCAGTTTGCCCAATGAATCCGGGAGAGGGCCTTCTAAGGAATTACCAGAAAGGTTGAGGTACTCTAATGCTATGCAACTTTCAAGCTGTGGTGGGATTCTGCCAGAAAGATTGTTCATTGATAGGTCAATAGCCAGCACCATGTCCATTTTGGAGAACTCTAATGGTAAAGGTCCATCTAAGTTATTACTTGATAAATTCAAGTATAGTTTCAAGCTAGTCAAGGCTGCAACTTCCTTAGGGATCAGTCCTGAAATCTTGTTGTGGGATAGGTCCAAAATCTCCAAATTTACACATTTTCCCAGACTTGGTGGGATGTTTCCAGAAAGCTGATTGTCATAAAGTAAAAGCCTTCTTAACTGGGTGAGGTTAGCAAAAGTGTCTGGTATTGAACCAGAAAGCTTGTTTCTTGACAAGTCAAGTAGCCCCATATGCTGAATGTCACCAAGGGTTGAAGGAATCTCACCTGATAGTGAATTATTTGACAAGTAAATCCTCTCTAGCCTCCCCATCTGGCTGAGGCTGGGAGGTATTGATCCATTTAGCAAGTTGCTGGAGAAGTTTAAAAGAGTCAGATTGACAAGGTTTGCTATGCTTGGAGATATAGAGCCATGTATGAGATTGTCTTCTAGGTGAAGTTGTAACAAGCTAGAAGGAAGATCACCAATATTATGAGGTAGCTTCCCTCCAAGATTGTTTCCCGCCAATTCCAGGGCTTGCATGTTTGACAAATTCATCAAGGAAGAGAAGAAAGGTTCAAGTTTGGTGTTACCATCATGGCTAACAAAGTCATTATATGATAGGTAGAGGAATTGTAGTTGTGGCCAATTACTTACAATTTCAGATGGTAACTCCCCACTCAACCTATTTGATTCCAGGTCGAGCCACTTTAGTTTTGTGGAGTTTGAAAGAGTAAAAGGAACATGGCCTACAAATTTGTTAGACCAAAGTAAGAGAAACCTAAGCTCTTTGAGGATACACTCATTTCTCAAGGGTATTTGACCTCCCAAGGAATTGTTAGAGAGGTCTATATACCTCAATGTGGAAGACCCATTGCAAAAAAGTGAGGGTGGAATCTCAGCCTCAAGGTGATTACTTCCCATGTTAAGGTAGTACAAGTTGTGAAGTGAACCCAACTCAGAGGGAATTTTCCCTTGAAGAAAATTCCCAGATAAACTGAGCTGTTGGAGCTGAATCAAATAGCCCAGTTCTTTTGGAATGTGACCCACAAAAAAATTCTCAGAAAGATCAAGAATTTGCAAGGAAGATAGGTTAGCAAGAGCAGGGGAAATAGTGCCCCCTAGTGAACTTCCATTAAGAGCAAGCTCTATGATCTTGTCACTTGCATTGTTGCATCTGACACCATACCAATTGCAAACATGTACCCCTGGTGACTTCCAACTTTTTAGAACGTTTTTGGGGTCAGCAACAATGTCTGACATGAATGAAGCAAGTGAATTTTTTTCATTCACTAGGGCCATGTTTTCCACCCCATAAACTCTTGAATGAACAATGGTTATAAAGAGAAATAGAACCATTGAAAAAGGAAGCAAACCCATCATGGCATGAATTAGTATCGTTTCTCTTCAATTAGTAAAACACACAACCCTGAAGGAAACGTTGAAAATCAAAGAAAAATGCACAGGGATTGGTGTTTGCAAGTTCAATGTAGCTCAATATAAGGAGCCACGAGGACATGAAGGTTAAGAAGAAAGTACTAGTGGCGGAAAAATCTGAACCTTGTTTGTACCTAACTATCTTTGTAGTGGTGGATGTATGTCGTTTGACTTTGAAATTGACCTATCTATGCATTACACGCGGGGTACCCAAGATACAACAACCTAAGCAACGTTAAGGGACGTTTGGCTATAGTGGAAAACATGTCAGCATGGTAGGCCTAACACTATATTCATTTTATTTTATTCATCAACGATAATAACAATAATATTTTGCACTCAGAGATATTATCATTTTCATTTGTTTCTTGGATAGTGTTGAAGTAGTGGAAGCTGTGCTGTTAACAAGGATAATCTTGGTTAATAGGCACGCGCTCACGGGGAACAATGTATGAGTTGATGACACTTTGTGGTTTCGGTATGTTTGTCGGGTGCAAGTGCAAGGACTCGTGTTTTGATTGGAACACTATGTTTTGATGTAAATTGCTGAGTAATGGATGAAATCATGAAAGGACCGAGTTCGAGTTTCACATTGCGGAAATGACCATGAATATGCTTATTGGCTTTTTAGGCTATATAAGTAATCGTGCAAGTTATCTAACAGAATGATTAATTCCGAGGGTAAATGTTGTGACCTAGAGGAATTAAACGTGAGATGTGAGTGAACAATCATGTAATCGACACCATTAATATCGCGGACGAAGAGAGTGATTGTTGCGGTAATAACATCAATATTGTTAGCATATTTTTGTATCGGAGAGGTCTCCGAGAATGTAGTAGTGTTTGAAAGATATGATATATATAATTATTGACATTAGAACTATTAAAATGCATATGTGTGGATAACTCGGTTAAGGTTGTTCCATCGTCACAATCATTATAAAGAGTAACTGTTGGAATTTAAGAAAAATTAGAAGGCTTAAACTCATATATTTTATTCATATAAAGAGTAGCTGATACAAATTCTGCTCATAAACATAAAACTAAATGACAAATGTAAATACTCATAAAAGTGTAACAACACCTATAATTACTATAATTAAAATTCATAACCGTAGGAATTCTAATAATGCTCCATTAATCTGAAATAAACTCAAATAATAGATGCCGATTCAAATTCTCAACACTCCTTCCTGTATCAGTAGCTATTAACTCCAAGTTTCTCTCTCAAGTTCTCAAACTTTCCTTTTGGAAGTGCCTTTGTGAAGATGTTTGCCAATTGATCTTCTGTTATTTAATCTAACTCCTCCTCCTGTCTTTGAATACCATTTGTTGGAATTTGTCATATCATACATCTTGCATAAAAGTGTAACCAAATCTTCCATGCCAAACATTACTCTTATCAATTTTAGCAATAAAATCATGATCTTCAATCAAATCAAATTTCAAATAAAAACCGTTTTTGGTCATCTCAATCTTTGCAATCTCTAAACCATGTTCATCCATGATAAAACAATAATTCTCTTTAAAAGAGACTCCATAACCACTCCTTAGCATTTGTGGAACACTAAGAACATTTTGGTCCAATTTTGGAATGTATAGAACATCTTTAACAATTAACATACCTTTCTTGGTTGCAATAGAAATTGTTCCTTTTCCATTTGCTTGTACAATTTCACCATTTCCCATCTTGACTTTTGACTCAATTGATTTGTCAATGGAGGTAAAAAATGATAAATATTTAGTCATGTGACTAGTGCAACCACTATCAATGAGCCAAGTATTCAATTCATGTGAATTGAATTCTTGAGATATTCCATAAATAAATACTCATCTTCATCATCATTTTTTTCTTCAATCATATTTGCCTGTTTTTCTAGTTGTTGTTCAGGCTGATTTTTCTTTAATATGCAATACTTTTCACTGTGACTATTTTTATTGCAAAAATTACAGTGAAAAAGTGGTTTATCTTCAAACCAACAATCTTCTTTAGAATGGTTGGTTCTTTGGCAATGAAAACAAGGCAAAAAATTTCCTTTTCTCGAAGAACCTTCATCTTTTCCTTTGTTCTTATTGAAAGTTCGTGACTTTCCAAAATTCCTTCCATTGTGCTTTGCTCGAAAGGCACCTTCAACAGCTTCATCACTTCTAATGGAGACTCTTTGCTCTTGTGCGTGAAGCTTGCTGGTCAATTCTGTAATTGTGAGAGTTTGCAAATCACAAGACTCTTCAATTGCAGAAATCTTGGCTTCAAATCTTTCAGGCACCGAAACCATTATTTTCTCGACAACCTTTTGATCTGTAAATGATGTTTCACCAAGAAGTCGCATTTGGTTCACAACATCCATTAATCTGCCAGAATAATCTTTGACAGATTCATTATCCTTCATCTTCATCAATTCAAATTCTCTCTTCAATGTGAGAAGTCTAACAGATTTGACTCTGCTACTGCCTTCAAATTCATCTTGAATCTTGTCCCACACATGTTTAGGTGTTTCCAAATCCATGATTTTAGTAAAAATATGATCTGCAAGTCCTGCATGTAGACAAGTGATGGCTTTATCTTTCTTCAACTTCTCCTCCTCATAAGCTTTTGATTTGTGCAATGGTTGGATTTTCTCTCAATGGTGGTGGATCAGCTTCAGAAATTATAAGCCTTGAGATCTTAAAACAAATTTCATCTTGACGGCCCAAATATGATAATTTTCACCATTAAACATTGGAATTGCAGGTGAATTGGTGGAAGTAGACATCCTTGCACTAAAAATTGTTTAAAAAATAAATCACTCAATTTAGTGTTTGCACTCAACCTCAATGTGTTTAGCGCTCAATAAACTTTTCCTCACAGCCCGTAAGAAGCAAGCTCTTGATACCACTTGTTGGAATTCAAGAAAAATTAGAAGGCTTAAACTTGTATATTTTATTCATACTTGTAACCTTTAAATACACAATTGAAAGCTGATACAAATTCTGCTCATAAACATAAAACTAAATGACAAATGTAAATACTCATAAAAGTGTAACAGCACCTATAATTCCTATAATTAAAATTCATAACCGTAGGAATTCTAATAATGCTCCATTAATCTGAAATAAACTCAAATAATAGATGCTGATTCAGATTCTCAACAGTAACGTTCAATCGTTACAAGATAATAAAAGTTTTTAAATATACCTAATGACCAGATCCTCAATGATAACATTTCTTTAACTATAAATATACCTGCATCAGACCTTTATAAGGTACATAACATATACAATATACTCAATCACTTTGAACACTTGTTAACTTAGGCATCGAAGTCCCTTTTACAAGTATAAACCACCTGACACCTGGAAGTTGAGGGTCGAGAAGTCGAGGATTGAGGACTCCCCATTGAAGACTTCTTGCATCCATTTCCTAGTAAGAACATTTGGAGCCCACCATGGGACTATAGAAATTCTTTCCTAGGGACTCTACAAAATTGAGATAATGGGTTGAACAAAAGCTTCACCAAGCAAACATTATGGAATACCTAACAACTCTCAAATGTTAATAGTTATAATGACAATTGTAGTAATGGAAGACACAAAGAGAAAAAGAATAGAAACGACATGAGGAAAAAATGCCTCTCCTTTGACGACAAAATGTTGAGTAATTGCGACAACTAATTGAATGATCACTATCAAATACCAAGTTGTTAGATTTAGAGCTGACTTTAGAAGATGAATTCCTTTGACTCTTTAGAGGATTCAACTTTTCCTTCTAGAATGTTTTCAACTTAGGTCGTGCATTTTAAAGGATTCGGCCTTTTCTTACATCCAAGCCAACAGAAGCTTGAATGCCCACCTCTTGACAAGTCAAGACTTTAGCACCCCATTTTGTTGTAGTACTAGAGAAATTTTGGAAGCACTCATTCACTGATGAGATCATGGGGGTTCCCCTTCCAAGAGGATGGAAGAATTTAGGACTTGACAAGTATGATGGGATCTCTGACCCTAATGAGCATTCTGGAGAAAAGATAAATACTAGAAGGATCAGTAAGAGTAATCAATAAACAGTATTTTTTTATACTGGTTCACTTCAACCATCGAGGCTTCATCCAATTCTCAATCCAATTAGATTGAGTTCCACTAACTTTTAACAAAGTTACAAGTATTCTTTTACCAAACCATTTCTAGCTCAAACAAGTATTCTTTGATTAGCCTTTTCAAGCTCCTACCCAAATATTCTTTTACAAACAAGCCTTTTCAGATCAACCTCAAGTATTCTTTTACAAACAAACATCTCCAAGCTCAAACCTAAGTATTCATTTACAGACAAGTCTTTCTAGGAAACACCTTATAATAATGGTTATAAAGGTATTTCAAGGTTGCATTTGTCATTTCTTTTAGACGTGATTACAACAAATCATTTTTGTACAAGAAAACTCTTGAAGAAGACATTATAAGAGTTTTTCTATATTTACACTACTATTCTCTATTGTTCTTCTGAGTTTCAGAGCTTCTTATATAGTAGCTTTGAAAGAGATGATTGTTGTAGCTTCTTAAGTCTGATTCATAGAATTGCTTTGTATTACTCCTTTGTCTGATCTTTAGAGAGGGGAAGTATCCAGTGATGTATTAAATGCTTTAATCAATCTCTTTCATGTAAATGTACTCCTTATCTTTGATAGATCAAGCTACTTGTTAGAGTAGAGTAGCAAAGAGGGAATAGCAGGAAGCAAAGTCAACATGCAAGAAAGAATGCAATCCTTTTTAGCACCTTTTCTATGAAATCTGTGATCTTTGTCCTTTGTTCTACTACTCTTCATGTTTTTTTTATACTTTTTTACAAAATGTGAATTCCCAATCTAGCCAAGGAGGTTGCTTTACATCAAATGCTATCAGCAATGAAGGTAAGTTTTTTCTTAGATAGTTTATATAAGAAATCAGCTTCGTTCATGGAAGAACTTCCCAAAAGAGATACAAAGTATATACAAATGGAGGAACTCGATGAGTTCCAAAAACATTCTAGCAAAGATCATGGAAAGGTGAAAGTAGAAATTCATAGGGATAAGATGGAAAATGATCGATCCTAATGTACCCAAAAACATAAACAACGTCGATACTTTCACTATATCCCCCTAAATGATAGTCACTCTCGAATACTTGTTGAAGTCCTAAGTAGTGACTTGATACCGCTTGTCAAGTTAGTTCCCATACCTTAGAAGGATAATCATAGCAAACATTGTTGGTATCATCACAACTTCGGACACACCACTAAAGAGTGTGTGACTAAAGAGTTGATTTGAGTCGGGCATTTGCATAAGTTTATACAAAGCAATGATACTAACTCTCATGAACAATATCAAAGGTATGAGTGCCAAGAAAGAAATCACAATCGTATTGGTACAACTTGGTTGAGTTTAGAGCAAGGTCATCAGCAAGAGGATCCTTCAAGTTCTTAGCTTCGTGGAGTAATCAACACTATTGCTGGTCACTACAAGAAATTTCGAAATTACAGACGACCAAAATTCGTGGATAATCCAAAAAATCTGTGGGTAACACTTCATTTTTGACGGCTTATAGATGGATAATAATCCGTCGGTAAATTGCTCGTCTAAAACATTTACCGACAGATTATAATCCGTGGGTAACTTTCTGACTAAATTATCCACAAATTTTTATTTAGTGCAACATCCCTCATATCTGACCTTTTAGTAGCTTCACGCAACTCCTCGTTGGTCATAACCCATCATCGATCAGAACCCCACAAATCAACATAAGACTTTTTAGTGTGCCTTGTCATCACACGCACATTTTTTTGAAAAACTTTCCAGAAGGTCACCCAACCCTAAATTACTCAATGTAAAACACGCTTAACTATGAAGTTCTTAAGGAATAAGCTACCAAAGAGTAAATGCATTTCATTGATATAAATAGTACAAATTAATTTCTTTAAGTCATCTTAACTATATAATCTCATACATGTACAATTTTTGGATCCCTCTCATTCCAATATATTTCACAAATTACAATATAATATAATACTATAATTTTTATGTAAATTAAAAAATACTAATATTTTAGTCTATGTATTTAACAAGTTACATTTTTATTATATATAATTAAAATCTATAATAAGTTATATATAAAAATAAATATTAGTTAAATCAATAAATCATAATTAAAATTTGTATAAATATATATTAAATTAAAATTAGTAAGTAATCGAAAAATAATTAATTTCTATATATAAAGCACAAATATCTTTCTTGTGCTACAACGTTTTTAGATACTTTTCATTAACTAGAAGAATTTTATATATTTTTAAATTTTTTTTATCTAATTTAGTTTTTATTTATCATTATTACTTATAAACTAATTTTTTTTTTATTTTTAACAAATTATTAATAAAAAATAATTACTCACAGATAAATTTGTTGGTAATTACCCATGGATACATCTGTGGGTAATTTCGTGGGTAATTATCTAATTTAATTTTTATTTATCATAATTAATTTTGAATTAATTTTATTATTTTTAAAATAAATTATTAATAAAAAAATAATTATCCACAGATACATCTGTCGGTAATTTCATGGGTATTGTTGATAATATTTTAAAAAATTATTTTAAAATTGTATTAAATAACAATCTTGTTTTATTAAAAATAATATAGTTCAAAATTGGTAAAATTATTATAAATGTTAAGAAATTATTTTTTAATTTTAGACTATCATGCATCAATATCATTTCACTAATTATATATTTCTCAATTTAAATAAAATTAACTATATAATATTAAAATATATTGATTGGAAATTATTATTTTATACTATCATTTAATGATAAATTATATATATATATATATATATATATATAATAGCTGGTATGGTAAATTAATTAGCATGAGAAAATTAGTTAAATATTTAAGAATTTAATTTGGTAATCTTTTATTATTAAATTTTTTAAAGTTACCGATGAATTGTTTTGCATTTTCTACAAACAACATTTTAGACAGATAATTCGTGGGAAATATCTGTTTGAAACATCATAATTTTCCCATAAAAAATCTGTGGGTAACATCCATATGAAATTTCAGATGGAAAAAATATGAAGGTAATATCCGTCAGAATCGTTTATGTTTCAGACAGACACATATCCGTCGGAAAAATCTGTCGGTAATGTCATTTTTCATACGGATTTTTATCCATGGAAAAAAGTGTCAATACTAAGTATTTTTTTTGTAGTGGGTGGTGGGTCAACTAACTCTATTAAAAGATGACACCTTCGATCAATGAAGTTGGTAAATGTTGTGGCTAGACAATGACCTTCACGTAAAATGTTGCCATCATATTCACTGATGAAGATTTTAAGGGTTTGGATCCCTACCAAGATGATCCTATGTTCATCACTATGTAAATGGAAACTTTTTCATGATGAAAACCCTGGTTGACTAAGGTAACTTGACTGACATTTTATATATGTCCATTTTTCAAAAGCTTCAAATTCTTAAGTCCAACATTAAACCTTATAATGATCATCTTGTTGACTTCTTAGGAGAGCAAGTTGATACCCGTGGATATGTTGATTTGTGTTGGAGAAAAAGATACAACTAAAAGGGGGTTGAATAATGTATATCAAAAACTCGTGCTTTTACAGTGAAGTAGTGCAAATCAATAGACGAAGAGGCACAAATATTTTATACTAGTTCATCTCAAACATAGAGACTACATCCAATTCGATGGAGGACTACCCTTGGATCTTTATGTGGGACCCATGACTAGGTCCATGGCTAGGAGAATGAAGGAAGATGAAGGAGACACCATGCATAGAGCCATACTCATCATGAGTGTGGAGTGTTGATCCATCTCCTAGGCCCACTTTGAGTAGTATAGGATTTTATTACTTTATTTCCCTTTTTACCCTTGTATTTTGGGGTACTTTAGATGATAGGATTTTATTATGTATTTTCATTTAGCCTTTGTATTATGGGGCAAATTAGATTAGGATTTATTTTAGGACTTAAACCTTGACTTGTGAGGTCAAAGTCCACTTTTTTCTATTTTTAGGTCAAAGGGTATTTTAGTTTTTAGGAGGGAAGGAAACCCACACCACATTTAGGGTTAATTTAGGTTGCATTTGGAGTGCATGTGGCTTGCATTTTTTGGCCATGCACCTCCTTGCAACCCTAATTTCCATTCCTTCCCCTATAAATACCCTAGACCATGCACCTTGTAAATACTTTGGATTATATGAATTTGAGAGAACATTTTTTACCTCAAATCCTCTCCATAGTCACCTAGGTCTTCATGGCCTAGACCTTCCCTCTCCTCCCTTGAGTGAGTTTAGGGTTATTTGAGTGGCCTTCACCCCCACTTAGTGAAGTGAGTCAACCTAGAACCACCCAAACACATTCCTCCCTTCATTTTCTCTATTCGCCTAACCTCCACCCCTCATGCCCATTCTCTCATTTTTGCTCCACCCTTGAAGGAAAGTCCACCCCTTGAGGTCATCATCTTGGCCATGGAAGGAGCTCCTCCTCACCTTGGACGTTTTGGTTTCTCCCATGGTGGAAGGAGTCCATCATTTGGTATCATGAGCTTTGGTTGTCTTCAAGGGTAACTAAAATTTTCTCCTTTCTTTGAGTCACTATATTTTTGGTCATGATTTGCGTCTTCCTTGGTGTCTTATTATCATCCATGAAAAATTTGCTATAAATGTCTTCTTATGTTGTTCTATGGTTCATTACTTGTTCATGAGCCTCCTTTGGTGCTTTAGGGTTTTTCTTGAGTCTTAGGTTCTTGTATGCCATTTTTTGTTTCTTATCCTTAAGTGCTGGAAAAATATTTCAAGAACATGAAGAACATCTCTTGCATCTCTTTTTGATCCTTTTACCTTTTAAGTTTTGTCAAAAGTTGTGTTTCTCTCACCCACCTCAAAAAAGACAAAAATATACATGTATGATGCACCCATTTGATGTATGAGAAAATGAAAAATTTGTGATGCATGTGTTTTTCCATGAGCTGGCCGAATATTCCCTGCACTATTTAGAGGTCATTCATGCATGTTAATTAGTCCTTGGCATGCTCCAAATTTGTGTTGAAATCTATGTGTGATTTGCTTCTTACACATACATGATTGGCCACCTTTTCATGATCATCATTGCATGATTATTCCTTTGTCCTTTGTGCACATGTGTGAGTGATAAAATCTTGTGTGTGAGTGTTGGAATCTTTGACAAAAATCTTCACAAAAAGAAAAATAGTACAAGACACACTCCACTCACAATATGCCTCCTCACCCACTCATGTGTTGCCACTTGTCTCTCTATTTTTGACTCCTTATATGTGCTACATTTTTAATCACCCACAAGTGTAAGAACCAAGCAACATTTTAAAAGAAAAAAGAAACAAAATCTGAACAGAAAAATTAAAAAAAAAAACCGTGACCAAAAGACAAAAGAAAATAGACTTCTGGACATTGACTTAATTACCCTTGCACATTGGAGTTGGACTTCAACTGAATTTTTGGACCTTATTGAGACACAAAACCGTGGCTGGACCTTTACAAAAAAGGACTTAAAATTCACAAGTGCAAACCATTAAATTTTTAACTCTATTCTAGTGTCATTCTAGGACTTTCCCTTTGAGTGCTAGCCTTTTTAATGTGTCTTAATTTTTGCTTGTCTTCTTTGGAACTCTTATGTTTGTCTCATTAATCTCTCATTGAGTTTAGCCTTTTTAATTGAGCATTTTCAATTTTATTTCCTTTGGCCTCCTTCTTGTTCTTGGTTGGTTTGTTATCTTTGGGTGTAGGTGAAGTACTACCTCCAAAAACCTTAGCAAAATTTCTTTGGGGGATTGAGTGGAGATTGAGATCACCTCTGGAGATTAAAGATTTTGATGATAACAAATGTGTGGAACAAAGCTGACCAAGGACATCAACAACTTAGAAGTCAAAAACAAAGTCAAAGAAAAATGTTATGTAATAGGAGTAGCTTATAAATTGCTTTGATTGAGTTTATTTGGTTTGTGTGTGCTTTGTGCTTTGGCTAATCTGTATCTAATCTAATTAGGAGTGTGTATGATGATGAGTTTAAAAGGTTAAAAAGTTATTTTGAGACTTAAAATAGAGTTTTGAAAACTAACTCAAAATAATCGATTATCATTAAATATAACCGATTATTCCAGCAACAGGCAAAAAGGATGCCTTGCTGCAATAATCGATTATTTTTGAAATAATCGATTATCCCAGAAATGACTCTCTGGAATAATCGATTATCCAGCAAAATAATTGATTAATTTGTTCTTGGTTGATTTCCAGAAATCATGAAGAACAAAATATTCGATTATTCTTTAAAATAATCGATTATCTGGTTCTGAAAAACTTATAAATAGTTTGACCATTTTGAAACTTCAAAACAAAGTTAGAATTGAGAATCAAAATTAGAAAAACATGTTTGTAAAGTCTTTGTGACAATCTTGGGGAGTTTTCTTTGTGAAACCAAGAAGAAAAATGTTTTTGAAAAACTTTGAGAAAAGATCATCATCATCATCACATTCTTGAAAGGAAAAAGATTAAGATTTGCTTCTGAATTCCAGGTGAATTCGTTCCTTAATTCTTTGTGAATATTTGTAAAATTTTAAGTAGGTTTCTCAAGTGGTAAGGAATTCTTGTAGTGGGTTTCTACAAGGGGTGCTTTCTTGAGGTCAAGAAAGTGGTTATCTTGAATGTGGGAGTATATGCATGTGTGGTATGCTTGTAAAACCTCTTCATTAAGATAGTGTGTGACACCTTTACTACCCCAACACATATATAAATAAATCTTGTAATTAACTAAAGAATAAAATATTCAACAATGATAAAAAGGGTTCACATAAAACCTTCATAAATAACCAAAATAATTAAAAATGAAATTTAGAAAGTAAAACTTTAGAGTTTACAAATTGTTTTCAAAAGAGAAGGTATAACTCTAAATACATAAAAATTTATCCTAGAATCCTCTGCCCCGATGTCACAATATCAGAGCACACCCATAACTTAATGGTTGACATTCTAGATGCCACTCAAAGCCGAATCTTCCTCACCTAAAACATCCACAAATTATACGGTGAGAAAAGAAAACATCTATATGAAAAGCACACAAGGAAAAACACAACATAATCCATCATAACTCCTTACTGAATGAAATATTCAAAAGCATTTATATATATCATAATTTATCAATCATTCATCATCTTCACATCTCAATTACATCAATCCATCACAATCCACACAAATCTTACAATTAACACTATGCCAAGGCCACGCCGCAACTGACAAAAGTGATACGGGTTAATTGCCTCACTCATCCCACACCACGCCAGGGTCACGCCCTCCCTGTAGCATCACTTACCTAGGGGCCGTGCCATCCCTGGTCATTGATGTGAGGAACCACAATCACTTCACAATCCACACAATCTCTTGTAATTAACCCTATGCCAGGGCTACCATATTTGACATAAGTGATACGTGTCAATTGTCTCACTCATCCCACACCATGCCAGGGTCATGCCCTCCCTGTAGCATCACTTACCCAGAGGCCATGCCATCCCTGGTCATTGATGTGAGGAACCACAATCATAATCACATCCATACAACATCTCATCTCATATCAAACAAGTCCAAAATAATGAGTTTCATACACATCAAGCAATTCACATCTAAATCATCAATTTTTATCAAGTAATATAACAATAACATTCATAAATTAATATAATAATCAACGAAATTACCAATTTAATATAATTTCAACATAACGGTAAAACCCCCAATTGTTCCAAAACCTAGCTCACAGGCACTTTTCTACAGTTTCGTTCTCCCTCTCAGATCATCATTCTTACAAATTAAATATATATTTTTAATCCTCAACACATACAGAATCTAATGGGATCATCAATTCCTCAAACAGAAATAATCCAATTTTTCCAAAACCTAACCTACAGGCACTTTTTTATAATTTCGTTCTCTATCCTAGAGCATCATTTTTACAAATTAATCATATATTCATAGTCCTAAATACATACAGAATCACATAAGACCAATAATTCTCCAAAGAGAAATAATTATTAAATTATTCATAATCCTCTTCTACCCAATTCCCTCATGTAACTTTGCATACAAATAATCCCCTTTTCCCCCGTACCTGGATAAACAATAGTTGTACTAAAACAGGGATCTCTTGGTCTCCTCCTCTAAGTGCCCCTTGGTCTTCAGAGAGAAGAAGAGGAAAAGAAGAGAGAACAGAAGATAATAAGAAGAGAGAATGAGAGATGAGTAAAAATGACAGGTGAGGGGCGCTATTTATAGGATTTCAGGCTCACTTACCGGAACGGCCCGTTCCAAAAGTGGAACGACCGTTCTGGACCCCTCGAAACTACGCAAAATTCTCAACTAGAACGGCCCGTTCCAAAACCAGAACGGCCCGTTCCAAAACCAGAACGGCCCGTTCTCAATCATAGCAGAACGACCCACTCTCCCACCAGAACGGCCCGTTCTCCCACCAGAACGGCCCGTTCTGCTTCTCCAATTTTGGGCATTTTTCTCCTTTTGGAACGGCCCATTTCACTTTTGAAACGGCCCGTTCTGGACAATCAATTGGGCCTCTGGCCCAACGATTTTGGGCTGTTACATAGTGGAACAAATCTTGATCAGGTTATGATTGAGGACTGGATGTAGGTCACATGTGGAGTGGCTGAACCAAGATAAAAGACTTGTGCAATCTTCTCTTACCCTTATCTTTTACCTTGTGTAATATCTTGGTTGTATGTAAAGAAGATCATTCTTGATTAACATGTTTGCATGAGCATTGTTAATCTGAACTGAATCAAAGTATTGCATATTGATTGTACGTAACTTTGAATCTCATTAACGATTAATCAAGAAAGCATATAGGATTCATTCTTCATTAACAAGTCTTTAAGAAACTTCTTTGAAAATTCATTTTAGAAAAGTTTGAATTGAAATAAAGATCCTAAAAACTCTGAAAATTTTTAAAGTGTCATAGAATCCAATTCACCCCCCCCCCCTCTTGGATTGAGCCATTCTTTTCTAACAATTGGTATCTAGAGCAAGGTTCTTGAGTGTTATTCAAGATTTCAAAAATGGCCAATAGCAACCTACCCTATGGTGAGGGTGTGTCTATTCATAGACCTCCTGTTTTCAATGGCAAAAACTATGTCTACTGGAAAATTAGGATGAGAATTTTCATTGAAGCAATTGACATTATTGTGTGGGATGCAATTGAAAATGGACCCTATATCCCTATGACCAAAGATGATGATGAGAAGAGAGAAAAACATTGGAGTGAGTGGAGTGATGATGAGAGAAAAAGAGCCCAATATGACTATAGAGCCAAAAACATCATTACATCTGCATTGTCTATTGATGAATTCTTTAGAATATCATAATGCAAATCTGCTAAAGAAATGTGGGATACTTTGCAAGTCACTCAAGAAGGAACAAGTGATGTAAAGAGATCTAGAAAGCATACTCTCATAAAAGAATATGAATTGTTGAGAACGAACAATGGTGAATCTATTTCTGACTTTCAAAAGAAATTTACACACTTGATAAGTCACCTTGTTGACCTTGGCAGGAAATTTGAAAAAGAAGAGTTGAATTTGAAAGTGCTGCAATGCTTGGACAGATCATGGCAAGCAAATGTGACAGCCATAGAAGAATCAAAGGACTTGACCTCATTGACCCTTGCTACTCTCTTTGGAAAGCTGAGAGAGCATGAGCAAAAGCTGCATATATTTGAGGAAAATGAACAACAGGACAAGAAGGGCAAGGGAGTGTCACTAAAGGCCTTGAAATCAGCCAAAGGCAAAGAGGTGTGTGAAGAATCAAGCTCTGATGACTCCGAAACTGAGAACTTCAACTTGTTGGTGAAGAAGTTCAGAAAATTCCTAAAAAAAAAGAGGAATTCACCCTACAAGTTCAATAAAATGACCAACAAGAAAGAGGAAGCAAGTACATCCTCCTATAATTGCTTTGAGTGTGGGAAACCAGGACATATAAAAGCTTAATGTCCAAACCTCTTGAAGAAGCAACAAGAGGAAAAGAAAATGAAGAAAAATGGCAAAGGGAAAAGAGCCTACATTGCTTGGGAAGACAATGACTCAAGCACAACAAGTGATGAATCTGAATTTGAAGAGAACAATTTGTGTTTGATGGCTGGAGCTGACCAAGACACAATAGAATGCTTGAGGGCCAAGAACTTACTATGGTATCTTGACAGTGGCTGCTCAAGGCATATGACTGGAGATCCTTCAAAATTCTCAAGTCTAAAGTTGAAGAATGAAGGGTATGTTACCTATGGTGACAACAACAAAGGGAGAATTCTTGGTCATGGTAATATTGGTAACTCCTCCTCCCAAACATTGATTGAAAATGTATTGCTTATTAAAGGGCTGAAACATAATTTGCTGAGTATAAGTCAACTTAGTGATAAAGGCTTTAAAATTGAATTTGATAATACATGTTGCTTGATATGTGATAAAAAGACAAAAGAAATCAGATTCATTGGAAAAAGAATTGACAACATATACATGCTTGACTTAGAACACTCAATAGCAATTTCTAATACTAAGTGCTTAATAACCAAAGAAAAAAACATTTGGTTGTGGCATAGGAGAGCTGCACATATTCACATGGATCAATTAAATAAACTGAGTAGAAAGGAATTAGTAATAGGATTACCTAAGCTCAAGTTTAGCAAGGACAAGCTATGTGATGTTTGTCAAAAGGGCAAGCAAGTGAAGGCTAGCTTTAAAAACAAAAATCAGATTTCCACTACTAGACCTTTGCAATTAATTCGCATGGATTTGTTTGGTCCTTCAAGAACCATGAGTCTAGGTGGGAACTACTATGGGTTAGTTATTGTAGATGGCTACTCAAGATTCACATGGGTTATGTTTCTTGCAAATAAAAATGATGTTTTTAATGCCTTTAGAAAATTTGCCAAGCTTGTTCAAAATGAAAAGAATTCAAACATTACCTCTATAAGAATTGACCATGGAGGTGAATTCCAAAACTTTGTTCCAAAAATTCTGTGAGGAGCATGGTATAAACCATAATTTCTCATCACCTAGGACATCTCAAAAAAATGGGGTTATTGAGAGGAAAAATAGGTCTCTTGAGGAACTAGCTAGGACTATGTTGAATGATACAAAATTGCCAAAATATTTTTGGGCTGCTGCTATTAACACAGCTTGTCATGTGTTAAACAAAGTACTGATTCGGCCCATACTAAAGAAAACACCCTATGAAATTTACAATGGAAGGAAGCCTAACATTTCATACTTTAGAGTGTTTGGGTGTAAGTGCTTTGTGCTGAACAATGGAAAAGAGCAACTTGGAAAATTTGATGCAAAGGCTGATGAGGCAATCTTTTTAGGATATTCTACAAATAGCAAAGCCTATAAAATCTATAACAAGAGAACTCTAGTTGTTAAAGAATCAGTCCATGTTGTATTTGATAAGACTAACAAAAAAAAGACAAGGCAAACTGAAATAGAAGACTTGACTGATTTGCTTGATCAACCCCTATTGGAAAGTGAACCTAATGAAAAGCCTAAAGAGAGTGAGCCAATTGAAAACACTAAGGATTCAAGTGAACAATTACCTAAGGAATGGAAAACTTCTAGGGACTTATCAATGGATAATATAATTAGAAATATTGGTAAGGGAGTGTCAACTAGAAGTGCCATTAAGAATATTTGTAATACTATGGCTTTTGTGTCACAAGTTGAACCCAAATAATTGATGAAGCACTAAAAGATGAACATTGGTTAATGGCCATGCAAGAAGAACTAAATCAGTTTGAAAGAAATGAAGTGTGGGATTTAGTGCCATTACCAAATGATTATCCAATTATAGGAACCAAGTGGGTTTTTAGAAATAAGCTTGATGAATCAGGAATTATTATAAGAAATAAGGCAAGGCTAGTGGCTAAGGGGTATAATCAAGAAGAGGGAATTGACTATGATGAGACTTTTGCCCCTGTAGCAAGGATAGAAGCCATTAGATTACTTCTTGCTTACTCTTCTATAATGAATTTCAAGTTTTATCAAATGGATGTGAAAAGTGCTTTTCTCAATGGGTTGATACAAGAAGAAGTGTATGTGGAGCAACCATCAGGTTTTGTGGATTTTAAAAATCCTAATCATGTGTACAAACTTAAAAAGGCACTCTATGGCTTGAAGCAAGCTCCAAGATCATGGTATGACAGGTTGAGCAAATTCTTGATTGAGAATGACTATGTAAGAGGGAAAGTAGATAATACATTGTTTGTGAATGATATTGTATTTGGATCTACTAATGTCTCTCTATGCAAAGAATTTGCTAAGACCATGCAAGGAGAATTTGAAATGTCAATGATGGGGGAGCTTACATTCTTCTTGGGGTTGTAAATCAAACAAATGAGTGATGAAATCTTCATAAGTCAAAGCAAGTATTGCAATGAACTATTGAAAAAGTTTGGTATGGAAGGGTGTAAGGAGGCTGCCACACCAATATCAAACACATGCAATCTTGACTTGGATGAAAAAGGCATTGATGGAAGAGCATGGGCTACAGGCCCAACCACTAGAGCTATGGCCAGGAGACTACTTGAAGATTTGACTGCTTCAGAGCTTAGTGGGCCCAATGGGCTTGGTGGGCCTAGGGTGCTTCTCACTTGGGCCTTCATTGATTAAACACCATGTTCTATTATATTTTCTTAGTATAGGAATTTACTTTGATGTTGGTCTTGTATTTTTAGGATTTAGGTGTTTTGGGCTTATTTTGGGCTTCTTGGGCTTTGGGCTTTTGATACCCAATATTAGGCTCATTCTTCTTCTTGTAATTTTTCCTATTCATTGTATATTTTTGACCAATGTATTTCAGTCATTAGATTAGGGTTTAAGGAGGATTAGTAGTTTATTTGAATTAGGGTCAATTAGGTTAAATTTAGGATGTATTTAAATTGCATTTAGGTCACACTTTTGGCACCACCTTGGCTGCACAAGTGTGACACCGAAATGCAACCCTAAATGCATACTAAATTCAATCTAATTGCATTAGCACTCATGTGACCGGATTAAGACATGTGAACCAAGCTTTGAAATTCAAATTTTTGAATTTTTGAATTTCAAAACTTGGCGCCACATGTGTGCCATTCACATTGGCGCCAATAACCTTAGTTCCGTGAACATATAAGCCTCCTTACTTCACTTTGTATTTGACTTTGAACCTTATGTGAAATTTGAGAGCCAAGAGCCGAATTTCCTTTTCAAAGTCTTCTTGAGAATTCACCTCAAAAACCTAGGGAGTTCATCTTCTTCCTTCTCTTTGAAGTGAGACTTCCATTGATCTTTGAGCTTGGATGCTTCCATCCAAGGCTTGAGCCTTCATCCATCCGTGTTCCTTCTTCATTCAAGTTCCATTTCATTCAGTGATATCTCCTTAAAGAGGATCCGTGGCTAGGAGGAGCTAAGGAGAAGAACATTCATCACTTCTCCTTACTTCTTCCATCAATTTTGGTATCAAGAGCAAGGTTCTTCAAGGAGATAAGTGCTTCATCTTTTTGTGTCCGAATTTGTGTTCAATGTGTTCTTCTTGTCTTGTTTAAGTTTCGTTGTGGATCTATATGTTTTGAATCCTCTTGTGTTCCATAGATCCATTGGTTGATTGTTTTTGAGTTTCTTTCACAATCAACATGAATTAGGACCTTTTTGCTTGTGCTTATATTTTGTTTTCTTTGAGTCTCTCCATTCTTGTATGTGTCCGTGATTGGACCTCATGCATATGCATTAGATTTTGGTTTTTAATCTTGTTTTGTCTTAGAAGTTCATGTTTAGTCCTTATATGTTGCAAATTCCTTGAATAGCATGTTTAACCTAGTTTTATTTTGAATTTTGTGTCTACATGTTGCTCTCGGTTTGCTCTAATTTGTGCCTACCTATATGTGCTTTTTATTTTACCTTATTGTGTTCATAATTTTCTATTAGTCCTAGCAAGTTTCTTTAGAGTTAGGTTTCCATTGTGTACTTGAGTTTTCAAATCATTTTCCATTGAAAAATCTTATAAAAAATTTTGTGACTCAAAATTTCAAGTGCTTAATTCTACTTCTAGTGTACTCTTTCTTGTGGATTCAATTTTAAAAAAAAAAATTAGAGGCTGAAAACAGAGATAAAACAGAGCCTAAAACAAAAGAAAAGTTCTAAAGTTCAAAAGAAAAGTGTACAAAAAGAATTCAATACAAAAAAACCTAAGACTAGTGCACTAGTTTCTCATTTTCACTTGGATTTTGACCTAATTTTTGTAGTCTCGGTTTCTATAACTTGGAATCATAGAAAAATTTGAAACAAAAGGCAAACACCTTCTCTGGAGTCTTAATTTGAGACTGGAAAAAGAAAGAATTAAAAAAAAATATATAAGACAATTTAAATTGAAAAAGCCGTGAGGTGTTCTTGGATAAAATTCACTTGATTCCTTGTTATTGTTTTGACTACTAATTGTTCTATACTTATCCAATTGCTTTCAATTTTTTTTTGTTTTGTTCATCTACTCTAGTACCTATCTAGGAATATTCCTAACTGAGTGCTAGCTTTTATTTGGAGTCTTAATTTTCAGTTTTACTTGTTGAACCTCTTTGTGTCTTGTCATATACACCTATTACTCTTTACTTTTGGTATAAGCTTTCCAAATTGTGCTTTATTGCTTGTCTAGTTTTCTTTCATTAATTTCCCTGTGCTGGAAGTGGCCTCAAATCCTTGCTCAAGGATCAAGCATTGCTCAACAAAGAGTAGGAAAAGTTTGGACACTAAGACCACCAAATTTGACCTAATTTAGTGACCTAGCTTTTCCTAAACTTCCTTCACTTGAGTGACCATTCCTTTCACCTTGTGAGGAAGTCACCATTAACCTCTTTGTTGTGTTTCTTTTGCAGGTCCAGGAGCATCATAATTGAAGGATTAGTGGCGGATTAAACACTTGAATAAGTGTTAGGTTTTTGAACAACAAATCCGTCACTAATTGGTCACCAAAACCGCCATTTATTGCTTTCTAGGCTAGTTTAAAGTTTGCAATCTCTCTTGTATTTTAAAATCAATTTGTAAAGCTTGGAGGGAGTATTAAGAAGCTGGTCAGGTATATCTAACTCCTTGTTAGCATTCTCACGTGTAGTACTAGTGGAAGTGGCTTGAAAATTTCATGTTTCAAGCTTCCACCTAGGGCAAACCGACTAGTTGATTATCCTTGCTTCTTTCAAGTGTTTGAACTTTAATTTTGTTTACTTTGCTTCCTTATTACGCCTAGAATTGTGTAGATTTAATTGCTCACGTTTAGTTTAGTTTCAAAAACAAACAAATTGTGAAAAACATACAAAATTTTTGTGAAAAGTTTTGGGGAATTGAAAGTACCACAAAGGAGTTTAGTGATTTCCACTTGAAACGGCTTGGTTATTAAGTGGCTCTTTGTAGCTCACCTCCCTTGATAGTGCAACTTGTACACTTAGACTTCCAAGTGCTATTTTCATTCCTAGAAAATCCCAAAAACATTTTATACCTTTTTGCATAGCATACAAATTCTTATTGTTTAATCATGAGTCATCATTCTCCAAGTAGTAGTGACTTTGATACTCCTAAAAGTTTTAGAAAAATTGTCAAGGAGGTTGAAGCACTAAAACTTTGGAAGCATGAAGAAGTACTTCAAAAACAAAAAGAAAATATTGAAAGAGAAGTACAACTTCTTGCTTTAGAAGAAGAGATTCAAAAGATTAAGCAACAAGAAGCAAAACTTTTAAAAAAATTACATAAAAACAAAAGTCAAAAAAGTTCCTCAAAAGGTTCCACTAAGAGTTCCAATGACTCTCAAAGCCAAGAATATGATGGTAGCTTAAATATGGATGCTTTCTACCAACCTAGACCTAGGAGAGTCATTAAAGAAACAAAAGTGAGGGAATCAAGGGTTGATCTCCCTTACTTTCATGGAAAAGAAAATATGGACGCCTACTTGGATTGGGAGATGAAAGTGGAGAAAATCTTCACTTGTCATCAAGTAGGTGAGGAAAGAAGAGTTCCTCTAGCCACCCTAGCTTTTCAAGGACAAGCCATGTATTGGTGGACATCCTTGGAAAGAGAGAGAAGACTTCACAATGATCCTCCCATCACTTATTGGAATGAATTGAGGAGTGCTATGAGAAGAAGGCACATTCCTTCTTATTATAGTAGGGAGCTTATGGATAAGCTCCAAAGACTCCAACAAAAGAATATGAGTGTTAAGGAGTATAGGCAAAAGATGGAGTTGTATCTCATGAGGGCTGGGATAAGGGAGGAAGAAAGATTGACCATTGCTAGATTTCTAAGTGGTCTCAATTTTGACATAAGAGATAAGGTTGAGTTACTCCCTTATAGGGACCTTGATGATGTGGTCCAACTTTATAAGGGTGGAACAACAAAACTTGAGAAAAAGCTCTTTTAAAGGCAAAACTCAATCTAGCTCTTATGTTAAGAAAAACTACAAGAGGGAGGGTCAATATGATTCTTCTAAGAAATTTGGCAAAGGTCTAGAAAAAGAAAAAGAATTTGAAAAAGAGAAAAATAAAAATGTTGTCACTTCTAGTAATAAGACTAGTGACATCAAATGCTTTAAATGTCTTGGGAGAGGCCATATAGCTTCTCAATGCCCCACTAAAAAGGTGATGATTTTGAAAGGGGAAGACATTTATAGTAGTGTTGATGAGACTAGTTCTACCACTTCAAGTGATAATGAAACAAGTGAGGAAGACCATACAATTGAAAGTGCATATCCTTGTGATGGTCAACTTCTTATGATTAGAAGGCTTCTAGGAAGCCAACCTCATGAGTCTCACCTTTCACAAAGAGAGAATATTTTTCACACAAGGTGTAAAATTCTTGATAATGCTTGTTCTCTCATTGTGGATAGTGGGTCTTGCTGCAATTGTTGTAGCACAAGGTTGGTGGAGAAGCTTGGTCTTACTATTATTCCCCATCCGAAACCATATCAACTTCATTGGATTAATGAAGATGGGGATATCAATATAGATAAGCAAGTGAAAGTCAAGTTCTCTATTGGTAACTATGAAGATCAAGTGGTTTGTGACATATTTCCAATGGAAACTTGCCATATTTTGTTGGGAAGGCCATGGCAATTTGACAAGAAAACCATGCATAATGGCCTTACCAATGAAATTACTTTCACTCATAAAGAGAAGAAATTTGTACTTCATCCTTTGTCTTCTTCACAAGTGATAGAGGATCAAGTACAAATGAAAATGAAAAGAGAAGAAAAAAAAATTGAAATTGAATAAAAAAAAAAGAAGAAAAGAAGCATAAATCATCAAAGAAGAGGGAAGAAGAGAAATCTCTTCTTAAAGAAGGAATTCAACAAGAACCTTTAAAACAAACTTTAATTGTTGAAAAGCCTTCTTACATTCTTCTTTGTAGAAGTATGCTTCAATGTCATAATTTAAGCATTGAGCTTAGTTCTTTACCTTCTCAAGTTTCTCAGTTATTAAAAGAATTTGATGATATATTCCCTAGTGATGGTCCAAAGGGCCTTCCTCCTTTTAGGGGTATAGTACATCAAATAGATTTTGTGCCTGGGGTTAGTCTACCCAATAGACCAGCCTATAGGACAAATCCTCAAGAAACTAAGGAGATAGAGAACCAAGTTCAAGAGTTATTAAATAAGGGGTGGGTACAAAAGAGTTTGAGTCCCTGTGCTGTGCCTGTGTTGTTAGTGCCAAAAAAAGATGGAAAATGGAGAATGTGTTGTGATAGTAGGGCCATTAACAACATCACAATCAAGTACAGGCACCCAATACCTAGACTTGATGATATGCTTGATGAATTATATGGTGCATCTATATTTTCTAAAATTGATCTTAAGAGCGGTTATCACCAAATAAGAATCAAAGAGGGTGATGAGTGGAAAACTGCTTTTAAGACCAAATTTGGATTGTATGAGTGGCTAGTTATGCCTTTTGGTTTAACTAATGCACCAAGTACATTCATGAGGCTTATGAATCATGTCTTGAGAGAGTGTATAGGAAAATTTGTTGTTGTTTATTTTGATGACATTTTAATCTATAGTAGGTCTCAAGATGATCACTTAGGACATCTTAGAGAAGTTATGATGATCCTTAAGGAAAACCAATTATTTGCAAATCTTGAAAAATGTACTTTTTGTGTGGATCATGTGGTTTTCCTAGGGTTCATTGTAAGAAAAAATGGGGTTCAAGTGGACCCCGAGAAAATCGAAGCCATTCAAGAGTGGCCCAAGCCTAAAAATGTTAGTGAAGTTAGGAGTTTTCATGGACTAGCAAGTTTTTATAGAAGATTTGTGCCTAATTTCTCTAGCATTGCTTCACCCTTGAATGAGCTTGTTAAAAAAGATACTTTATTTGAATGGACTTCAAAGCATGATCAAGCATTCCAACTTCTTAAAGATCAACTTACTAATGCACCCATACTAGATCTACCAAATTTTGAAAAGACTTTTGAGCTAGAATGTGATGCATCAGGAGTTGGCATAGGAGTTGTGTTATTGCAAGGAGGACACCCCATTGCCTATTTTAGTGAAAAACTAAAAGGTGTCTCCCTCAATTACCCAACCTATGACAAGGAGTTGTATGCATTGGTTAGAGCTTTACAAACTTGGGAACACTATCTTGTGTCCAAAGAGTTTGTCATCCATAGTGACCATGAGTCACTTAAATATTTAAGAGGTCAAGGTAAGTTAAATAAAAGGCATGCCAAATGGCTAGAGTTCCTTGAACAATTTCCATATATTATTAAATTCAAGAAAGGAAAATCAAATGTTGTAGCTGATGCTTTATCTAGGAGACATACTTTGCTTGTGTCTCTAGGTACTCAAATTCTTGGATTTGATAATATTAGGGAGTTGTATGAGGAAGATCTTGAGTTTGGTGATAATTATAAAAAATGTCAACAAAAAGCTTTTGATGGTTTCTATATGGTTGATGGGTACTTGTATAAAGAAGGAAGGTTATGAATACCCCAAGGATCCATTAGGAAATTATTAATTAAAGAGAGTCATGAAGGTGGGCTTATGGGGCACTTTGGTGTTGAGAAAACCCTTAGTTTGCTAAAAGAAAAATTTTATTGGCCCCATATGCGAAAAGATGTCCAAAGGCATTGTTTTAGATGTTTGGCTTGTTTACAAGCTAAGTCTAAAGTAATGCCTCATGGTACATACACACCTTTGCCTGTTGCTTCTTCTCCTTGGGTAGATATTAGCATGGATTTTGTGCTAGGTTTGCCTAGAACTCCAAGGGGAATGGATTCTATCTTTGTGGTAGTGGACCGTTTTAGTAAAATGGCTCATTTTATTCCATGCCAAAAAATAGATGATGCAAGCAACATTGCAAAACTTTTCTTTAGAGATGTGGTTAAACTCCATGGGCTTCCTAGGACTATAGCTTCAGATAGAGATACAAAGTTCCTAAGTCACTTTTGGCGTGTCTTGTGGTCAAAACTAGGAACCAAACTCCTCTTTTCAACTACTTGTCATCCTCAAACAGATGGCCAAACTGAGGTAGTGAATAGATCTCTGTCAACTATGCTTAGGGCAGTCCTAAAGGGTAATCACAAATCTTGTGATGAGTTTTTACCTCATATTGAATTTGCCTACAATAGGGTAGTTCACAAAACTACCAATATTTCTCCTTTTGGGGCTGTATATGGGTTTAATCCTTTAACTCCTTTGGCCTTGATACCTCTTCCTAATGTTGAACATTTCATTCATAAGGAAGGAGCTTCAAGGGCTGAATTTGTTAAGAAACTTCATGAAAGGATTAAACCTCATATTCAAAATCAAAATGAGAAGTATGCTAAGCAAGGAAATAAAGGCAAGAAACCTATGATCTTCAAGGAAGGAGATTGGGTTTGGCTTCATTTAATAAAAGAACGTTTTCCAAATCAAAGGAAGTCCAAACTCAGTCCTAGAGGAGATGGTCCCTTTCAGGTCTTACAACGTATCAATGACAACGCTTATAGACTTGATTTACCCTCTGATTATGGAGTCAGCACTACTTTTAATGTTAGTGATCTTAAACCTTTTGTAGGTGCTAGTGATGATGAGGAAGAGTCTTCAGATTCGAGGACGAATCCTTCTCAAGAGGGAGGGAATGATGGAAGAGCATGGGCTACAGGCCCAACCACTAGAGCTATGGCCAGGAGACTACTTGAAGATTTGACTGCTTCAGAGCTTAGTTGGCCCAATGGGTTTGGTGGGCCTAGGGTGCTTCTCACTTGGGCCTTCATTGATTAAACACCATGTTCTATTATATTTTCTTAGTATAGGAATTTACTTTGATGTTGGTCTTGTATTTTTAGGATTTAGGTGTTTTGGGCTTATTTTGGGCTTCTTGGGCTTTGGGCTTTTGAAACCCAATATTAGGCTCATTCTTCTTCTTGTAATTTTCCCTATTCATTGTATATTTTTGACCAATGTATTTCGGTCATTAGATTAGGGTTTAAGGAGGATTAGTAGTTTATTTGAATTAGGGTAAATTAGGTTAAATTTAGGATGTATTTAAGTTGCATTTAGGTCACACTTTTGGCACCACCTTGGCTGCACAAGTGTGACACCGAAATGCAACCCTAAATGCATACTAAATTCAATCTAATTGCATTAGCACTCATGTGACCGGATTAAGACATGTGAACCAAGCTTTGAAATTCAAATTTTTGAATTTTTCAATTTCAAAACTTGGCGCCACATGTGTGCCATTCACATTGGCGCCAATAACCTTAGTTCCGTGAACATATAAGCCTCCTTACTTCACTTTGTATTTGACTTTGAACCTTATATGAAATTTGAGAGCCAAGAGCCGAATTTCCTTTTCAAAGTCTTCTTGAGAATTCACCTCAAAATGCTAGGGAGTTCATCTTCTTCCTTCTCTTTGAAGTGAGTCTTCCATTGATCTTTGAGCTTGGATGCTTCCATCCAAGGCTTGAGCCTTCATCCATCCGTGTTCCTTCTTCATTCAAGTTCCATTTCATTCGGTGATATCTCCTTAAAGAGGATCCGTGGCTAGGAGGAGCTAAGGAGAAGAACATTCATCACTTCTCCCTACTTCTTCCATCAGGCATAGTTGTTGATAACTCAAAGTATAGAGGTATCATTGGATCACTCTTATATTTGATAGCTAGTAGGCCTGATATAATGTTTGCTATGTGCTTGTGTTCAAGATTTCAGGCAAATCCAAAAGAATCTCACATGAAATAGTAAAGAGAATTCTTAAATATCTAAAAGGTACAACTAATGTAGGTTTAGGGTATCCAAAGGGAGTCTCACTAAGTCTGATAGGCTACTCAGATTCAGACTATGCTGGGTGTAGACTTGATAGAAAAAGCACAAGTGGTACTTGTCACCTACTAGGTAGTGCACTTGTCTCATGGCATAGCAAAAAGCAAGCTTGTGTTGCTTTAAGTACAACTGAGGCTGAATATATAGCTGCTGGGAGTTGTGCTCAAATTCTTTGGATGAAACAACAACTAAGAGACTATGGAACTGAGTTGAATAAAATACCTCTGAGATGTGATAATACAAGTGCAATAAATTTGACCAAAAATCTAATTTTGCACTCTAGGACAAAACATATAGAGATAAGACACCACTTTTTAAGAGATTATGTTCAAAGAAATGACTGTGTTGTAGAGTTTGTTGAGACTAGTAAGCAATTAGCTGACATATTTACAAAACCTCTACCAAGGGAAAGATTTAATCAATTGAGAATTGAACTAGGAATAGTCAATGAATCTTGTTTGAATTGATTATGATTTGAGATTGATTGTGTGATTGATTGCTTGATAACTGTGTGAAATATTGATGTTAAAGCATAAAAGAGTGTGTTTAAGAGTTGAATTAGATTTGGAATGGTTTGAAGAGATAAAATTTATGAGAAGCAAAACTTCTATGGAATAATCGATTATCTTAAAATTTAATCGATTATTTCAAGTGAGCCCATAATAATAATCGATTATTTGGGTAATAATCGATTATCTGGGAGATGAAGAATTCCAAGAGCCTCTGTAATAATCGATTATTTGGGGCAATAATCGGTTATCTGGTGTAGACCCCTAAAATTGCCCGGGTCGAAAATAAAGCTTGAAGACTCTCGAAGACTGAAGGAAGATCAGCCAGAAGGACTCCTGGAAGGCCCTAGGAGGGTTCTCTGTAGGTCTAGAGGTCTTAGAATAGCTCAAAATAAGAAAGTGGAGGGAATGAAGCCCAATACGGCCGTACTGAACTTAATACGGCCGTATTGAAGCTTCAATACGGCCGCAGTGAACTCAATACGGCCGTATTGAAGTTTCTGAAACTTCAATACGGCCGTACTGAAATCAATACGGCCGTATTGAAGCTTCAATACAGCCGCAGTGAACTCAATACGGCCGTATTGAAATTTCTGAATTTCAATACGGCCGTATTGAACTCAATACGGCCGTATTGAAGTTCAAAAATTTCAATACGGCCGTATTGGCTCCAGGGCCCGTATTGGGCCTGTTCCCTATAAATATGACGTCAATTGGACGTCATTTGACACTTTTCACACT
This sequence comes from Cajanus cajan, assembly GCF_000230855.2. NCBI lineage: Eukaryota > Viridiplantae > Streptophyta > Magnoliopsida > Fabales > Fabaceae > Cajanus > Cajanus cajan. The sequence goes on from NC_138518.1 coordinate 21,893,307, forward strand.
AAGTTTTAACCCTCTTCTTGAGTATTCTGGGTTTTTTTGAGCAGTGCTCTGCCTAGAAATCACTCGAAGAGTTGATCCGGCGAAGTTCTTGAGACACGAGCCATTTGCTTGAGTTTCGAACCTAGTCGAAGGGAAATCCTCCGGATTTCCAAGTCAAAAATTATTTTTTAGGAAGGAGTGAGCGGGCTTGTAGAGCGAGGGAACGCCAAAAAGCTTCCCAGTTTTACTTGATATATAAAAGCACGCTTCAAGAGGTTTCTTTTCTAAAAATCCCTTCTTTTACTGCTTTCTGTGTGTGCATATTAAACTGTCATCATGTAGATAGTTAATTTATAATTGCTTAGAATAAATAGGGGTAATTTAGTAATTTTATATTGTTATTTTAGAAATAATCTGTCATAGGGAACCCGAAAGGGGCGCTGTGGGGTGCTAACACCTTCCCCACACGTAACCGACTCCCTTACCCGACTCTGGTTGTAATGGCCGAAGTCGATTTTTGAATCGATTGCCTTAAATCTCTTTTTCCAATGTTTTGAGTAAAACATTGGTGGCGACTCCAAAGAACCCTCCTTTTACGAAAACCGCTAATCCATGGAGGGTCCCGCTTGGGATTAACATGGATTGGTGAGACTTTTAATAAATAAATTGGATAAGATCGACAAGGTCTCAGTTTGAGAACAAGTCGTTCTAATAATCCAATACATTTTCAAAACTAAAATAAAAGCGAGCTCGACCGTCTTCGCGACCGCCGAGGCCCGTTTGGGCCGGTGGCGACATCTGGGAAGCAGAATATGAAAAGCCTCTGGAATAATCAATTATCTTGGAAATAATCGATTATCTAGGCAAAGTTGAGAAAAACAACCCTCTGGAATAATCGATTATTCTAAAAATAATCGATTATTTAGTGTAGACAGGGTTTTTAAAGGTTTTTACTGATATAAATAATCGCTTATTTGTATGAATAATCAATTATTTGCGCGACGTTTGGTTTTTCTGAAGCATTTTGAATGGTTTTTATGCGCGCCAAACCCTTAACTTCCCATTATTCTTCAGTTAAGTAACCTCTCCCCACTCAGAAACGTGCTAGGGAATTAAGAACCCCCAAACCCTCTCATTTCTCCAAATCCTCACGTTCTCTCAACTCTTAAACCCTAACCTCTTCATCTTTCTCATTCTCTTCACCTCTACCAAAACCCATCCATGGCTTCTTCCTCCAAAAGACCCAAGAAGCTAGAAGTGAGGGGGAGCAAGCGTCCTCTTCCCTCAGGGCAACTTATATCCAAATGGTTTGCGGATGAGAAAACCCAGGAGTATTACTTCGAATGGTATGCGGGTCAGAGAATCATCCCTCCCAAAACCCTGAAGTTGGAATGGTTCAAAAATGAAGGGTTTAGCTTCCCTATTCTGCTAGAGCACCAAGACCTTGGAAATTTCTTGGAACTGGAAGGACCCTACTACCCTGAGATGATCAGGCTGTTTCTTTGCTTTGCTACCAGTAATGAAGGGATAATGCAATCATTCGTGAAGGGCAAGCTGATAAAGCTTGATGGACCAACCTTGAAGGCGGATGCCGGGCTGAGCGGCAATGGGAGTACCAAACCCCAACCCTTCAACTTTGGTGATTTTGAGGAGCTGACAACTTTTAAAGATTGTCAGAGAAATCCTAAGAACACCAATTACAACAAATTCTTGGCGAGAGGTATGAAGAAGAATTCCCGTTTGATTTCTTTTATTATTGCCTGGATGCTTAAACCGCGTTTGCACAACCATGCTCAAATGTCAAGGGATGACATTTTGCTGATGCATGTTATTAAAAAGAAAATTAAGATTGATTGGGTGTCGGTGGTGAATGACTGCATGTGGAAGGCCAGAAGGAAAGAGGATGGTCCAATTCCTTATGCCTTATTGTTATCTAAGATTTTTGAGAATGCAGGGGTAGACTTGACAGGGGAGAAGAAGATTATTCTCCATGCCTCTAATAAGATTGAAAAATCTTCCTTGCATCACATGGGGATGCTGAAATAGGAAGATAAGTGGGTATTCAAAGGAGATGTCCCTCCAACCCCTGAATTGGCAACAGATGAGGATGGCGTTCCATCTCATGATGAAGACCAGCCACCACAGGTTAAAGCTAAACCTGATAGAAAGCAAGAGGCAGAGCCTAAACCATTCTCTCCATTCGAGAAAATTATGATAAATAAGCTTGATGCTGTTATGGAGATGTCTAGAAGGCATGAGTCAATTTATTCGGGTATTCTTGATCAGTTTGATGACCTTGATCGTGAGATTAACCAACTTAAGACTCATCTTGGGATGCCTGAGGACTCAGAGTGATTAGTGTTCTGTTTTGTTGTTTTTTGTTAATTAGGAAGTTTAAATTTCTAGTTTTAAATTTCAATTTCGATTAGGTTGTAATAACTTTAATATTTGAAAAATTTTATTGCTTTATGTTGTTGAACAATTTGATTTCATCTAGAATTTGAAGTTTGATTTCTAATATATTGTGTTTAAATGATTATGGTTTGGTTGATTGGTGGTATGATGTTCTGTTTTGAACATTGATACATGGTTCTTTGATGTTTGGTTGGCATATTTGATAATGATTTTAGACTCTGAATTGTGAATTTTATCTTGTGATTTTGGCTGACCAATTCATGTTGTTGTTGCTGAGCTGATGCTTATGGCTTGGATATTATGATCCATGTTCACAAAGTTTTTTTGGTTGACCAATACCTATGTTATGTTAAATCAGTTTTGTGGTATTGTTCTGAGCATATAAGGAAGTATGCATGAAGCTCATACTTGTTTGTTCTGGACATAACAATGGTTTGTTTTTGATGATGTCCAAAGGGGGAGAAAGGTTTTGTGCTTTGTTTGTTTTGCAGGTTTTGAATGTGAAAGAAAAGGCAAAGCAAAATGGCTTAGCTTAGCTTGGTTTGTCATCATCAAGAAGGGGGAGATTGTTGAGATTGGGGGAGATTGAGATCACCTCTGGAGATTAAATATTTTGATGATAACAAATGTATGGAACAAAGCTGACGAAGGATATCAACAACTTAAAAGTCAAAAACAAAGTCAAAGAAAAATGTTATGTAATAGGAGTAGCTTATAGATTGCTTTGATTGAGTTTATTTGGTTTGTGTGTGCTTTATGCTTTGGCTAATCTGTATGTAATCTGATTAGGAGTGTGTATGATGATGAGTTTAAAAGGTTAAAAAGTTATTTTAAGACTTAAAATAGAGTTTTGAAAACTAACTCAAAATAATCGATTATCATTAAATATAATCGATTATTCCAGCAACAGGCAAAAAGGATGCCTTGCTACAATAATCGATTATTTGTGAAATAATCGATTATCCTAGAAATGACTCTCTGGAATAATCGATTATCCAACAAAATAATCGATTAAATTGTTCTTGGTTGATTTCCAGAAATCATGAAGAACAAAATAATCGATTATTCTTTAAAATAATCGATTATCTGGTTCTGAAAAACTTATAAATAGTTTGACCATTTTGAAACTTCAGAACAGAGTTAGAATTGAGAATCAAAATTAGAAAAACGTGTTTGTGAAGTCTTTGTGATAATCTTGGGGAGTTTTCTTTGTGAAACCAAGAAGAAAAACGTTTTTGAAAAACTTTGAGAAAAGATCATCATCATCATCACATTCTTGAAAGGAAAAAGATTAAGATTTGCTTCTGAATTCCAGGTGAATTCGTTCCTTAATTCTTTGTGAATATTTGTAAAATCTTGAGTAGGTTTCTCAAGTGGTAAGGAATTCTTGTAGTGGATTTCTACAAGGGGTGCTTTCTTGAGGTCAAGAAAGTGGTTATCTTAAATGTGGGAGTATATGCATGTGTGGTATGCTTGTAAAACTTCTTCATTAAGATAGTGGAACAAATCTTGATTAGGTTATGATTGAGGACTGAATGTAGGTCACATGTGGAGTGACTGAACCAGGATAAAAGACTTGTGCAATCTTCTCTTACCCTTATCTTTTACCTTGTGTAATATCTTGGTTGTATGTAAAGAAGATCATTCTTGATTAACATGTTTGCATGAGCATTATTAATCTGAACTGAATCAAAGTATTGCATATTGATTGTACGTAACTTTGAATCTCATTAACGATTAATCAAGAAAGCATATAGGATTCATTCTTCATTAACAAGTCTTTAAGAAACTTCTTTGAAAATTCATTTTAGAAAAGTTTGAATTGAAATAAAGATCCTAAAAACTCTGAAAATTTTTAAAGTGTCATAGAATCCAATTCACCCCCCTCGTGGATTGAGCCATTCTTTTCTAACAGAGATTAAATCCGTGGAGATCCCAAGTACTTTGGAGAAGAATATACTTTGGAGAAGAATACCATATCTCAAAGAGTGCAAACACCAAAGGAGAGGACTAACCTAGTTTGTTCCTTGTGAAGGGGAGCCGAATTGGAGGAGTTGAAGACTTAACCTTATTTTCTTGTTCAACTTCCTTTAGGCCATTTGTATTTGGGCCTTGTTTCTTTTATCTTGGGTTGTAATTTGGCCTCTTTAAACCTCATAGTCTTAGGGTAATTTGAGTAGTACTTGTGGGAGTGGCTTGAATACCACCAAGGTTCCTTCAAGCTCCCACCCTAGGAAATCCGACTAGCCCATGTTTTAGTTGCTTTCCTTGCATGTTTATTGCTTTGGTAGTATAATTGTCTAGGTTTATTTTACCTTGTTATTTTCGTTTAGAAGGCCTCTTTTTGCCTACTAAGGGTCTATGCACACACACACTCAAACTTTGTGCAAAAATTATTTTTGTAAGAAAGTGTAACAGGGCTTAGTGATTTTTACTTGAAAAGGCTTGGTTTTTAAGTGATTCTTAGTAGTCCACCTCCCTTGATAGTTCAATTTGTAAACTTAGTCCTTTTTATACCAATCTTTCACCCTTAAAAACTTTTGTGAAATCCTTTTCATCACTCGATCTTTGTGAAAATATTTTGAAACCCATTTTGAAAACCTTTCTCAACAAAGATGAGTGATCATTCAAGTGTGCGTGGGAAAAACTCATATAGTAGTTGTCCTAATGTTAGGGAAAAACTTAGGGAATTGAAAGAATACATAAGAAAAAAAGAGGAAGAAAACCAAAAAAGAGAAGAAGCACTTAGGAAACAATGAGAAAAACAATGAAGAGATTAGGAGGTTTCTTGCTAGGCTAGTTGTGGAGGGGGAACCTAGTGGATCTAGACCAAGAGTCTGCCCCCGCTAAGTCCTCAAAGGGCAAAGGGGTTAGGATACCTACAAGCATTCATGAGGAGGAAGGGCATCATACCTAACCTCCAAGTGATAGTTTATATAGTAGTCATCACAATGATGATTACTATCAAACACCCCCAAGACAACCTAGGCATAGGGAGTCTTCCAATAAGGAACCCAACAGCACTCTTCCCTCATTTCATGGCAAGGATAATGTGGAAACATACTTAGATTGGGAAATGAAAGTTGAACAACTTTTTTCTTGCCATGGAATAAGTGAAGAAAGGAAGGTTTCTTTGGCAACCCTTAGATTCCAAGGGCATGCCATGTATTGGTGGACCTCCTTAGAAAAAGAAAGAAGAATAAATCATGAGCCCTCAATCCAATATTTGGAATGAGCTCTGTAATGCCTTGAGAAGGAGGCATATTCCTCCATACTATGACCGAGAACTCATGGATAAACTTCAAAGATTAAAACAAGGGTCATCTAGTGTGGAAGAATATAGGCAACCTATGGAGTTGTTAATGATGAGGGTTGGGATAAGGGAAGAAGAAAGGACCACTATCTCAAGATTTCAAAGTGGTCTTAACCTTGAAATAAGAGACAAAGTTGAACTGCTACCATATAGGGACTTGAATGAACTTGTTCAACTTTGTTCTAAAGTGGAACATCAACTTAAAAGAAAACCTTTTCGAAAAGACTCCACTCTATCTTATTCCAAGAGTTTCGAGAAGGAGGTCCCCTCTTCCAAACATTTTCCTAATGAAAAGGAAAAAGATAAAGATAAAACCTCTCATAGGACATCTTCCAAAGAAACTAAGACGACTGACATCAAGTGCTTTAAGTGTCTTGGTCGAGGGCACATTGCCTCTCAATGCCCAACAAAGAAAACCATGATTTTAAGGGGTCAAGACCACTATAGTAGCCTTGATGAAGCTACTTCTTATTCAAGTGAGGAGGAAGAAATATTGGAATCCGAGGGAGAAACCTACCCTTGTGAAGGAGACTTGTTAATGGTGAGAAGGCTTCTTAGAAACCAATCTAGTGATTTAGATCAATCCCAAAGAGAAAACTTGTTTCATACAAGATGCAAGGTTTTAGAAAATACTTGTTCTCTCATTGTGGATAGTGGATCTAGTTGCAATTGTTGTAGCACTAGATTAGTGGATAAGTTAGCCTTAACTACTATACCTCATCCTAAACCTTACAAATTACAATGGATCAATGAGGAAAGAGGTATTGTAGTTAATCAACAAGTGAATATACCTATCTCCATTGGCAAATACAAAGATGAAGTTTTATGTGATATAGTGCCATTGGATGTTAATCATATTTTACTTGGAAGGCCTTGGAAATTTGACAAAAAAACTATTTATGATGGCCTCACCAACAAAATAAGTTTCCATCACTTGGGCAAGAAAATTGTGTTGTGTCCTCTATCACCTTCTCAAGTGAGTGAGGACCAACTCAAAATGAAAGTCAAGAGAGAGGATGAATAAAAAAAAGAGAAGAAGACAAAAGAAATAAAAAAAAAAAAGACCTTCCCCTAAAGAATAAAGAAGGGGAAGAGAAGGTGCCAAGTTTAGAGGAAAGTGTCCCCTCTAAAGAAGTTGTTCAAAAAAGTCATTTATCCCTTAAAAATGACATTAAGAAAATACTTTTGCTTGAATAACCTTTGTACCTTCTATATTTCAAGAGACCTTAGCTGCCATTAGTCATGAGCTTGAGTCTCTACCTCAAGAGGTTCAAAAACTTTTGAAAGAGTTTGATGACCTATTTCCTCAAGAAGTTCCAAGTGGACTTCCACCTTTAAGAGGAATAGAACATCAAATAGACCTCATACCAGGTGCTAGTCTTCCAAATAGGCCCGCCTATAGGACTAACCCTCAAGAGACCAAGGAGATAGAGTCTCAAGTTAATGACTTGTTGAAGAAGGGTTGGGTTCAAAAGAGCCTTAGCCCTTGTGTTGTCCTCGTTCTTTTGATGCCAAAGAAAGATGGCAAATGGAGGATGTGCACAGGTTGTAGGGCCATCAATAACATTACAATAAAGTATAGGCACCCAATCCCTAGGTTAGATGATATGTTGGACAAATTGCATGGAGCCGTCATATTTTCCAAGATTGACCTTAAAAATGGTTATCACCAAATTCGAATTAAAGAGGGAGATAAGTGAAAAACCGCTTTTAAGACCAAATTTAGTTTGTATGAGTGGCTAGTGATGCCATTTGGCCTCACTAATGCCCCTAGCACTTTTATGCATCTAATGAATCATATTCTTAGGGATTGCATAGGAAAGTTTGTAGTAGTTTACTTTAATGACATTCTTGTATATAGCAAGACCTTAGATGAGCATCTTGAGCATCTTGAACATCTAAGGGAAGTCTTAATAATTCTTAGGGACAACCACCTCTATTCCAACTTTGATAAATGTACCTTTTGTCAAAATCAAGTCAATTTCTTGGGATTCATAGTTGGTAAAGAGGGAGTGCATGTTGACCCCGAGAAAATAAAAGCCATCCAAGATTGGCCCACCATAAAAAGTGTTGGAGAAGTTAGAAGCTTTCATGGTTTAGCAAGCTTCTATAGAAGATTTGTGAAGGACTTCTTCACACTTGCATCCCCTCTTAATAAGCTTGTTAAGAAGGATGTACCTTTCATTTAGGGTGAAGCCCAAGAAAAAGCCTCCCAAACTTTAAAAGAACAACTCACCAATGCACTCATTCTAGCCCTGCCAAATTTTTCTCAAACCTTTGAGCTAGAATGTGATGCATCCGGTTTGGCATAGGTGCCATGCTACTTCAAGGAGGTCATCCCATTACCTATTTTAGTGAAAAACTCCATGGGGCCACCTTGAATTATCCCACCTATGAAAAAGAGTTGTATGCCCTAATTAGAGCCCTCCAAGTTTGGGAGCACTACTTTGATGGAATCACACTACGGTCAAGAAGACCAAGAGGTGATATATTGAAGGAGGCAAGAGGAATGAGTTAGTTTTGAAAACCATAAGAGGAGTGGACCTACTTTTGGGCCTTAGCTCCTACGTTTTTTTTTATTAGTATAGGATTTATTCCTATTTTACCCTTGTTTTCAATTTCCTATTTTACCTTGTATTTTGGATACCTTAGACATAAGATTTATTTATCTTGTATTTCCTATTTTACCCTTGTATTTTAGGGTGTCTTAGTTATATGATTCATTTTTACTTGTATTTCCCATTTTACCCTTATATTATGGGTGCCTTAGATTATAGGATTTATTTTATAGCTAGGGTATTTTATTAGGGTGAGAAAATAAGGCCTAGACGTATTTTTTGGTGAGAACTGATCTATTTTTGGACTTGGAAAGGGCACCTAGGTTGTATGGTCTTATCATGCACCTAGTTGTAGCTTAGCCAACCCAAAGATTCCATCCTTGGCCACCAAGTAGCATCTAGGGTTAATTTGGGTTTTATTTGAAGTGCATTTTGATGCAAATTTCGGCCATACACTCCCAAATGCAACCCTAGATGCTTCCTCCCCTATAAATACCCTAAACCATGCACCTTGTAAATACTTTGGAATATATTGATATTGAGTGAGCATTTTATGCCTCAACATCTCTTCCTTAGTCACTAGGTTTGATTCGTCCAACCTTCTCCTATCTCCACCCTTGGAGAGTAGGAAACCTAGAGTGGCCTCCATCTTCAACTTGGAGTGAGCCAACCTACTTTGGGCATCCACCTTACACGCCTAACCTTCACTCATCCTCACGCCCAAAATTTCCTCCACCCGAAAACATCTCCATCTTTTTTCCTTGGTGAGCCTATATATTTGGGCAAAGGTGACTCTCTTCAAGACGCCAATTTCATCCACGGAAGGGAGGTATCCATCATACTTGGTGACTAAGGAATTCATTATTCATACCGATCATGAGTCACTCAAATACATTAGAGGGCAAGGGAAATTAAACAAAAGGCATGCTAAATGGGTTGAATTTCTTGAACAATTCCCTTATATTATCAAGTACAAAAATGGGAAAGAATAATGTAGTGGCCGATGCTCTTTCTAGGAGGCATACATTACTCTTCTCCTTAGGGTCTCAAATATTTGGTTTGATAATCTAAAGGAATTGTATAAACTTGATCAAGATTTCTAATCCATGTTTTCTAAATGCCTCCAAAAGCCTTTTGATGGATATTACTTACTTGAGGGATACCTTTTTAGGATGGGAAAACTTTGCATACCTCAAGGATCCATTAGGAAGCTTTTGGTCAAGGAAAGTCATGAAGGGGGACTCATGGGCCACTTTGGGGTTGATAAAATCCTAAGTCTCTTAAAATCAAAATTTTATTGGCAACACATGAGAATAGACATCCAAAGGCATTGTTCTAAATGCATTACTTGTCTCCAAGCCAAATCTAGAGTAATGCCTCATGGACTCTATACACCCTTTCCTATAGCTAGCTCCCCTTTGGTTGACATTAGTATGGATTTCGTGCTTGGTCTCCCAAGAACCCAAAGGGTATTGACTCTATCTTTGTGATAGTGGACCGTTTTAGTAAGATGGCTCATTTCATACCATGCCACAAATTAGATGATGCTAGCTATATTGCTAAGCTTTTCTTCAAGGAAGTGTTTCGTTTGCATGGTCTACCCAAGACTATTGTGTCCGATAGGGATGCAAAGTTCCTAAGTCATTTTTGGAAAGTATTCTGGGAAAAACTAGGAACCAAGCTTTTCTATTCCACTACGTGTCACCCATAAACCGATGGGCAAACCGAAGTGGTGAATAGATCCCTATCCACATTGTTAAGGGTCATATTGAAAGGAAATAAGAAAACTTGGGATGACTGTCTTTGATGGAGGCCCATGGGCCAAAGGCCCAACTACTAAGGCCATGGCCAAGAGGATGCACGAAGATTGGGCTGGTGTGAAAGAAAAGCCCATAGTTCTTTTTAGTTGGGCTCTACTCTAAAGCCCATGTAGATTAGGTTTGGGCCCAATGGGCTTGTATTTTGTTTTTGGTCCTTGTATTTTGGCCAAGTAGTCTAGGAATTTCATTTCATTATAATTTGAATTTAGGTTAAAGAGGAGATTCATGTGCATCTCAATTTAAATGTTATTAGCATCACATTTAGAGAGCATTTCGGCCATGTGCACTCATGCACATGAAGTGACCAAAATTCACTCTCAAATGCATGCTAAATAACATTCAAATTGAGTAGCACATGGGGGGTGACCGGTTTGGCACCAAAATTTGAATTTAAACTTTCAAATTTTCGCGCCTAAGGTTTAGTTAACCATACCATGGTTTAATTAAACCTTAGGTTAGCCAAACTTCCCTAGCACACTTCATTAGCCCATATATTTCCTTTTGGACGTGTAATTTCACACTTTGGAATTTGAATGAGAAAATTCTTCTTCTTAAGAATCTTTTTCTCTCTAGAACGAAGTCACCATAGGAGAGTGTTTTCTCCAATTCACCTTAAGCTATCCTCCTTGTAGTTCTAGGTCTTATTCTTCTATCCAAGGAGCTTAATTCTCCTTGTTCTTCATTGGTGCTTCAACTTGACCGGAATCCTTCCTTGAACCATTCTTCAAGGACATCCAAGGAGAAGCGTTTGAAGGTTTCATGGAGTTGGCATCAAATCAAGACTCCATCAAGTGGTATCTAGAGCTCGGTTTCTTCCTAAGATAAGTCACTAATTCTTTGAGTGATCTATCTTCTTGTCTACATCAATTTGTTTTTCATGTCTTGAGTTTGTGCTGTCTAGATCTAATTCTTGTTCATCTTAATGATAGATCTAGTTTTCATTTCCGGAAAATTTCTATATGGTTCATAACTTGTTCTTATGGATCATGAAAATTCAAAAAAATGCTTTAGGATTCATGTGCTTGTGTGTTTTCATTTTATTTGAGTCTTCTTAATTTTTTATTTGAATCGGTCATATGAACAATCTTTGAGTCTTCGATTTTTGAATCTATCCGGTTTTGTCAATAGAAGTCATGTTTAGTCATTTTACTTGTCAAATAACTCTTGTTAAGCTTACTTGATCCAAATTTGTGTGAAGAGTGATATGCAATTTTGTTTTGACCGATTGATATATACAAGCTTTGGTGCTTTTGATTTTTAAATTTTGAGTTCATGAATCACCATTAGATCATTGGTAATTCTCTTTAGAGTTAGGATTCTATAATGTCATTTGGTCATCTATATTTCCTTTAAATTCCGGATATCAAAATTCTCTTGATTTGAATGATAGTTGCAAAAAGTTTGAATTCAAAAGTTTGAACTAGCCTAGACCGTGGCACATGGAGTGTAATTGGATAAACAAGAAAAGCATGACACATTTTATGTCATTTGAGAACAATTTATGTTGCATTTGAAAATTCAAATTTCTTAAGATTTCACAATCCGGTTCCTAGGCTAAAAGTTCTACCGAGACCTACATTTGTATTTCAAAGAAGAAAAAGGCAACTCCTAAGTATTACAAAAGTGTATAAAAAAAAAGAAACAAAGAAAAAGTATAGAAAAAAACTTTTCTAGTCTTTAAAAAAAGAAAGGGAAGAAAAAGCCAAATAGGAGTTAAACAAAAATTCTTTGATGCATTCAGTCTTTTGTTGAGTTTCTGAAAATTTGAGCAACTATTGAAAGCATATGATATTGTGATTCCTTATTTTTGATTTGTCACTCAATTATAGAACCATTCCTAAGATATCTCTTGAGTGCTTTCCATTTCTAAATTGCCTTTCATTCTACTTTGTGTCTTTGATTGGCCTTCTTGAGTATCAACTTCTTTGGTTTGTTCTTAATCATTTTATTTTCTCAATGAGGAACAATGTGTGGACTAACCATTCTTGGTAGAAGCTAGTACTACTTGGGTCATCAAAAGGATACTAAGGGAGACTTGTGGAGGCATTCAAATTTAGTGACATTTGGCTAGGGTTCTACTACATAAATCAAACACCATTTTAAACACTTGGAGCTTCTACAATCACAATTCTGGAACGCTACTCAAGCTGGACGAATCTGGTTCAGCAAGGATCCTTTGAAAATTTTTGTAAAAATTTGGAAAAAGAAAGCAGAGTTTAGAGACAGAAATTTTCCATTACAAAACTTTTAGTCACTAAAGTCGTCGCTAAATCCGTCTCTAACTTGGTGGCTAATTTCTTTCCTTTTCAAAGCCACCTTTGATTCAATTATGCATTTGTTATCAATTTTTCTGTTGTAATTGATCATTTGGAGTGTCTTGGGAGTGTCTTAGGTACACAACCATCTCTCCATAGGACCATATAGCTTGCGTTAGTCTTGGTGAAAGTGGTCCTTGAAGGTCTTTGGTACCTATCAAGCTTTCACCATAGGAACTCGTCTAGTTAGTCTTTATTTTCCAGCAATTTCAATTGTTAATTGAATACTTGTTTGTCTAAATAGTTCACTAGCACAAGGAAATAAAAAATTTTCATTAAACAAATTGTTTTTGGTGAAGATTAACTACAAGGGGGATTAGTAATTTTTACCTAAAGAGGCTTGGTTATTAGTAGCTCACCTCCCTCCAAGGTTCAATTTGTATACTTAGTCCTCCAAGTACTTAGTCTAAACCTTTCAAAATTTCTTTCCAAAATTCTTTTATAAAAGAAAAACTTTTGCCTATAATGGAAGATTTTTCTCCTCACCAAAGTGATAGTGATACAAGTGCTTACAAAGATCTTTCAAAAGTAGCACATGATTTGATATCACTAAAACTTTGGAGAGAGCAAGAAGCCAAACAAAAAATTAGAGAAAAATTGAAAGAGAGGCTCAACTTGCAATCTTAGAGGAGGAAATCCGAATTTTGAAGAAAAAGAAAGAAAATTTACACATGAAGCACTGAAGTAGACATGGTAGTTCCCAATCCCATAGTTCAGCCTTAGGGGTATCCATTCAAGAAGAGAGCCTAGCTTTAGGTGATCATTATCAACCCCTTTTAGAAGGTCTCATAGGGCACCTAAAGTGAGGGAATCCAAGGTGGATCTCCTATATTTTCATGGAAAGGATGATGTTGAAGGGTACCTTGATTGGGAAATGAAGGTTGAACAAATCTTTGCTTGCCATCAAGTAAGTGAAGAGGGAAAGGTGTCCCTCACCACTTTGAGCTTTCAAAGCCAGGCCATGTATTGGTGGACTTCCCTTGTTAGGGATATGCGTCTCTATAATGATCCTCCAATTCAATATTGGAATGAATTGAGGAGTGCATTAAGGAGGAGACACATACTCTCATACTATACTAGGGAACTTATGAATAAGTTTCAAAGGCTCCAACAAAGATACATGAGTGTTGAAGAGTATAGACAAACCATGGAGCTATATATGATGAGGGTTGGGATTAGGGAAGAGGAAAATCTTACCATTGCTAGGTTTTTGCATGGTCTCAACTTGGAAATAAGAGATAAAGTAGAACTTTTAGTATATAAAGACTTAAATGATTTAGTTCAACTTTGCATCAAGGTTGAACAACAAATTTTGAGACAAAATTTCAAAAAGGAAAGCTCTTACTTATCTTATTACAAGAAGGATCACAACAGGGAGGGAAATTTTTTTGAAAAGATAACAACTTTTGAATCCTCCAAGAACCTAGACAAGGGTAAGGAAAAAGAAAAAGAAAAATAAAAAGGAAAATACACCTCACACACTAGCACCAAGTCTAGTGAGATAAAATGTTTTAAATGTCTTGGGAGAGGCCACATTGCTTCTCAATGCCCTAACAAAAAGGTTATGATTTTAAGGGGCCAAGACATTTATAGTAGCTAAGATGAGGCTACTACTTCTCCATATTCAAGTGAGGATGAAGAAGAAACAAGTGAGGAAGAAAAATGTGAGGTCACATACCCTTATGATGGGGAACTTCTTATGGTAAGAAGGCTCCTCAGCAGTTAACCTAGTGATACATATTCACAAAGGGAGAACATATTTCATACAAGATGTAATATTTCAAACAAGGCTTGTTCTCTCATTGTGGATAGTGGTTCTTGGTGCAACTATTGTAGCACTAGGATGGTTGACAAGTTAGGATTAACTACCACACCTCATCCCAAACCTTATCAACTTTATTGGCTCAATGATGATGGGGATATGGTGGTTAATCAACAAGTGGAGGTAGAGTTTTCTATTGCGAATTATAAAGATAAAGTTAAATGTGATGTAGTTCCCATGGAGGCTTGCCATATTGTTTTAGGAAGGCCATGACAATTTGACAAGCAAACAGCTCATGATGGCCTTACTAACAAGATAACCTTCACACATAAGGGTAAAAAGTTTGTACTTCATCCTTTGTCACCATCTCAAGTGGCTGAAGATCAAGTCAAAATGAAGGAAAATCGTAACCAAGAGAAAGAATTGGAAAACAAAAAATAAGGGAGATTAAAAAAAAACCCTAAGAATTAGGAATCAAGAGGATTCTAGAGAGTCTAATGTTCCCTCTCTAGAGATAGTTCAACAAGGAGAGAATCATTCTACTAAAACTTTGTCAAAAACAACTCTCTTGATTGAACCATCTTCCTATGTCTTCATCTGTAGAGGAACACTCACATGCACCACCACAAGTCACGTAGATACTTCTCTACCTCTCGATATTCAAAATCTTTTAGTTGAGTTTGATGATGTATTCCCTAGTGAGGGACCCAATGGTCTCCCACCTTTTAGGGGTATAGAACATCAAATAGATTTTGTCCCAAGATGTAGTCTTCCCAATAAACCAGCTTATAAGACAAATCCACAAGAAACTAAAGAGATAGAGAAGCAAGTACAAGACTTGTTGGATAAGGGCTGGGTTCAAAAGATTTTAAGCCCTTGTGCTGTGCCTATTTTATTGGTGCCAAAAAAAGATGGAAAATGAAGGATGTGTTGTGACTATAGAGTCATCAACAACATTACCATAAAATATAGGCACCTAATTCCTAGGCTTGATGAACTACATGGGTCATCCATATTTATCAAAATAGATCTTAAAAGTGGATATCACCAAATTCGTATTAAAGAAGGTGATGAATGGAAAACTGCTTTTAAGACTAAATTTGGATTATATGAATGGTTAGTAATGACTTTTAGGCTTACCAATGCACCAAGTACATTCATGATGTTAATGAATCATGTCCTTAGGGATTGCATTGGTAGATTTGTAGTTATTTATTTTGATGATATTTTAATCTATAGCAAGAGCCTAAGTGACCATGTGGATCACCTAAGGCAAGTATTGCTTGTGCTTAGAGAAAATCACTTGTTTGCAAATGTAGACAAGTGTACATTTTGTGTGGATAATGTTATATTCTTAGGATTTGTAGTGAGTAAAAATGGGGTTCATGTAGACCCTGAGAAAATCAAAGTCATTCAAGAATGGCCTATTCCTACTAATGTAAGTGAAGTTAGGAGCTTCCATGGTTTGGCAAGATTTTATAGACATTTTGTTCCCAACTTCTCTACATTAGTTTCACCACTCAATGAGTTAGTGAAGAAGGATGTGGTCTTTCTTTGGCAAGAAAAACATAACTTAGCCTTTCAAGAGCTTAAGCAAAATCTCACTCAAGCACCTGTTCTAGCTTTCCCATATTTTAACAAAACTTTTGAGCTAGAATGTGATGCTTTAGGAATTGGCATAGGAGTTGTGTTGTTACAAGGTGGCCACCCCATAGCTTATGATGGCATCCTTGCTTCCATTGAAGATGGAATGTTGAACAATGGCAAGGAATTCTTGGACTCCTTGGATGAAAGTTCCTCAAGGGGCATTTTTAATGGAAGAATGGGGCGTAAATGGAAGTGTGGAGGTTGGGTAGAAGGCGTTTGATGAAAGGCTTGAGGAGGGTACTCTAGGGTTGTTTCTCTCGAGGTGGAGATGGTAGGGGTTGGCCGAAAATAGCCAAGGGTGACTAAGGAAAGATATAAAGGCACAAAAGGCTCTCTTTATATTCAATATCCAAAGTATTTACAAGGTGTGCCTAGGGTATTTATCTGAGTGGAAGGCATCTATGGTCGCATTTGGAGAGTGCATGGCCAAAATTTACAATGCCAAATGCACACCAAATGAAACCCAAATTAACCCTAGATGCAACTTGGTGGCCAAGGATGGAATCTTTGGATTTAGTTAGCAATCTAGGTGCATGATAAGACCATGCAACCTTTGGCCTCCACTTGGGCCTAAGCCTTTCTAAGTCCAAAAATAGGTCCAAAAACCACCAAAAATATGTTTAGCCTCCTAATTAAATACGTTAGCCCAAAAATAAAAACCTATGATCTAAATCACCCCATAATACAAGGGTAAAAGGGGAAATACAAAAGAAAATAAACCATATGACTAAGATAACCCAAAATACAAGGGTAAAATGGGAAATACAAGTAAAATAAATTCTAAGACTAAAATACCCCAAAATACAAGGGTAAAATTGGAATAAAGCAATACAATCCTATACTACTCAAAATGGGCCTAAGAGATGGATCAATACTCCATATTTATGATGAGTATGGCTTTAGGCATGTTATCTCCTTCATCTTCCTCCATTCTCCTAGCTATGGACCATTTGATGGGTCCCACATGAAGTTCCAAGGATGGTCATCCATCATCCCCTCCTTCTTGAGAAGGATTTGACCTCAAATCATTAAGCTCCTATATTCCATTGGTCCTTCAAAAGATGTGAGACCACAATTAGGGAAGTAAAATACTAAAACTTAGCTATGCAATCCTTAAGTACACAATTTGTTGAATGAAAGTGCTAGGGGGATTGAGGGAGCAAAAGAGGCATCACCAACCAAGCAAATTTTGAAAAAGTTATTGACCTATGCAATTCATTCAACAAATCATCTATCTTAGGGATTGGGTGCCTTTTATTCAATGATGGCTTTTATAAAAGGTGCTCATCCTCCATTGCCATCTTTCTTTGGCACCAAAAGAATGAGGATGACACAAGGGTTAAGGTTTTCTTGAACCTAGTCCTTCTTTCTCTCCAAAGGGAGAATTCTTTTCTTTTCTTTTCTTTTTGTTTTTGATAGAACAAGCTTGAAGAAAGGTTGATGATTCTTCAAGTTCCACCTTCAATCCCTTTCTTCTCTTGAGGTTAGACACGCCAATGATGAAGAATCACCTTTGAAGAAGCTCCAATGGTGAAGAAGCACTAAGGAGTGCTCGGTTACTCCTTGAAGAAGTAGAAGATGGAGGCTCCAAGGCAAAGGTTGAAACCCTTGTGAAGGAACTAGGGAGAACTTGTTCTCCACGGTTTTGAGACTTTGAGAAGAGAGAATTCTTTTAGAAATTCTGATTTCATTCATCCAAAGTGATCTACAATGTGAGATTTACAAATATATAGAAGAGAGTAGCTTAGGGAGCAAGCTACCTTAACCATGGTTCACTAGGAACCATGGTAAGGTCTCTTGACCGTCCAAGTGAGTCTAGAAGCTTGTGGAGCAAGCTTCTCACTTAGCTTGCTTGGGAAGCAAGCTAAGGAGAATCTTGTAGTACAAGCTTCTCAAAGCTTTGAGAAGAGAAGAGCAATTCGACCAAGTAAAGGGAGCTAGGCAAGGTGGGCGGCCAAAGGTCTATTTTGCTCACTCTAATTATTTCAAAAATGTTTGATTTGGTTTAGTTAGGTTCATCCAAAAATGATGAGACCTAGCTAAATCAAATCTATGAAAAATTAGGAGCAAAATGAGTCCAATATGTAAAATTTTTCCTAGGCCCAATTCTAGCCCAATTACTAGTCACACCCTCAAGCATTGCTAAATGCCACCCCACTTCTACTACTAAAAAAATAGAAAATGAGTGTATCAACAAAGGAGATTAAATGGAGTCAAACTCTCCAAGTAACCCACCCTAGAATCAATATACAATGACTAATAAAATGACATAAAGTGCCTAAAAAATACAAAGGCAAAAAGTAAGAAACTATGTATAATTTATATACAATCATATGGAAGGTCTTCCAAATCATCCCATTCCTCTTGGTTCTTTTAATGTATCACCTCTTGGATTCCTTGTCCTTGGCATGGTTCTATCAATTTTTGTTTTTGTTTTTCTCTTCTTCATCTTTCTTGGTTTTCAATTTGAGTTGGTCCTCATTCACTTGAGAAGGTGATAGAGGACACCACACAAATTTCTTACCCAAGTGTTGAAAACTTATTTTATTGGTGAGGCCATCATGGATTGTTTTCTTGTCAAATTGCCATGGCCTCCCATGCAAGACATGACTAAACTTCAATGGCACTATGTCGCATAAAACTTCTTCTTTATAATTGTCAATGGAGATTGGTATGCTTGCTTGTTGGTTAACTACAATACCTCTTTCCTCATTGATCCATTGCATTCTATAAGGTTTAGGATGAGGTTTTGTAGTCAAGGCTAACTTATCAACCAATCTAGTGCTACAACAATTAGAAGTAGACCCACTATCTATAATAAGAGAACAAGTGCTTTCTAGAACCTTGCATTTTGTTTGAAACATGTTCTCTCTTTGAGATTGGTCAATTTCACTAGATTGATTGTTAAGGAGCCTTCTAGCCAATAATATGCCTCCTTCACAAGGCAAGATTTCTTCGTCAAAATCTATGGCTTCTTCTTCACTCTTTGAGAAACAATATGTCCTCTTCCAAGACACTTGAAGCACTTGATTTCACTTGACTTAGACTCTTTGGAAGGTGCTTTAAAAGACGATTTTTCTTTTTCTTTTTCTTTTTCTTCTTTGGGATAAGGTAGGGAAGAGTGACCCTCCTTCTTAAAACTCTTGGAATAAGAGAGAGTGGAGTCTTTTCGAAAAGATTTTCTTTTAAGTTGATGTACACCCTTAAGCAAAGTTGAACAAGTTCATCAAATCTATAAGGCAAAAGTTCAACTGTCTCTTATCTCAAGGTTTAGACCACTTTGAAATCTAGAGATTGTGGTCCTCTCTTCCTCCCTAATCCCAGCCCTGATCATTAGCAACTCCATAGATTTCCTATATTCTTCCACACTAGATGACCCTTGTTTCAATCTTTGCAGCTTGTCCATAAGCTCACGATCATAGTATGGAGGAATATGTCTCCTTCTCAAGGCACTACGAAGCTCATTCCAATATTGAATTGGGGGCTCATGTTTTTTTCTTCTTTCCTTTTCTAAGGAGGTCCACCAATACATGGCATGCCCTTGGAAGCTAAGGGTTGCCAAAGAAACCTTTCTCTCTTCACTCACTCCATGGCAAGAAAATAATTGTTCTACTTTCATTTCCCAATCCAAATAAGTTTCAACATTGTCTTTGCCATGGAATGGGGAAAGAGTGATGTTTGGTTATTTATTGGAAGACTCCTTATGTCTTGGTTGCCTTGGGGGCCTTTGATAGTAATCATCATTGTGATTACTACTATAGAAGTTATCACTTGGAGGTTGGGTATGATGCCCTTCCTCCTCATGAATACTTGAAGGTATTCTAACCCCTTTTCCCTTTAAGGATTTAGGGGAAGAGACTCTTGGTCTTGTACCACTAGCCTCTCCTCCCACAACTAACCTAGCAAGCAACCTTTTTATTTCTTCATTATTTTTCTCTTTTTCTTTTTCTCTTTTTCTTAACTCTTCCTCTCTTTTTATATTTTCCTCTTCTTTTTTTTATCTTAGGTACTCTTTTAATTGCCTAAGTTCATCCCTAACACTAGACCTAGTACTACAAGAGTTATGACCATGTACACTAGAATGATCACTCATCTTTTGATCAAGAAAAGGTTTTCACAAATTTGTTTTCTAAAGGGTTGAAAGAAAGGTTTTCACAAAGAGTAAGTGCTAAAAGGTTTTCACAAAAAGGTTTTCAAGGTGCAAGATTGGTGTGAAAAGGCCTAAGTATACAAATTGAACTATCAAGGAAGGTGGACTACTAAGAATCACTTAAAAACCAAGCCTTTTCAAGTAAAAATTACTAAGCCTTTTCACACTTTTCTCACAAAACAATTTTGCACAAGAATAAAGTGTGTCGTGTGCACGACCCCCTAGTAGGCAAAATGAAGCCTTCTAAACGCTACAACTAGATAAAATAAGTCAGAGGCAATTATACTACAAAAGCTATAAAGCATGCAAAGGAAAACACTTAAACATATACTAGTCGAATTTCCTAGGTGAAGGTTTTCAAATCACCATCAACTACACGAACTACCACCAAAATTGAAGAGGTTTAAAAATGGCCAATTACAACTAGGGATGGCAAAAATACCCGCACCCGCGGGTATTTGCGGGTAAAATCCGCTATGGATAATAAATGGATAGGTTAATTGGGTACCCGCGGATAATGGGGACATATAATTTTTTACCCGTTTATAAGCGGGACGAGGGTGGGTATGATGATATCCATACCCGCGGGTACCCGTTTAATAATATTTCTTAAATATTTTAATTATCCTTGTACTACATAACCCCAAAACTACACTCTCTCGTCTTATTTTCTTACGAAAGTGAGGTTGATGAAGTTACCAACATGTGTTAAGCATGTTATAGAATTATGTTGGATGTAATTTGATTAATTTTTTAGCTTTGATTGAACCAATAAGATTTATGTATTTTAAGTTGTTTACTTTCGCTTGGAATTATGAAATTGAATTATTGTAGCTTTGTGATGAGACTTTAACTTACTTATGAGATTGATATATTTTAACTTATTGATTATTTTTCATTTTTATTATTATTTTAACAAAACTAACGTTAAATACAA
Source organism: Cajanus cajan (assembly GCF_000230855.2). Classification (NCBI taxonomy): domain Eukaryota; kingdom Viridiplantae; phylum Streptophyta; class Magnoliopsida; order Fabales; family Fabaceae; genus Cajanus; species Cajanus cajan. The sequence continues at coordinate 21,914,203 of NC_138518.1, forward strand.
GTTCAAAATTAACATTAAATTTTTATTTTTAATATTTCAATGACATTAAATATAAACTTAAAATTATTTGTAATATAAATTTTTTAATTTCATAAAAAATTTATAAATATCCATGGATACCCATGGATATCCGTGGGTATTCAAGAAATTCATGGATACCCGCTTAATGGATACCCGTGCGGATATGGGGTGGGTATGGAGCCAATTTTCATCCAGCGGGGTGGGGGCGGGTTTATTATTACCCGCCCCCATGGGGCCCCATTGCCATCCCTAATTACAACCCAAGATAAAAGAAACAAGGCCCAAATACAAGTGGCCCAAAAGAAATTAAGCAAGAATTAAGAGAAAGAAAAATTAGGTCTTCAACTCCTCCAATAGGGTTCCTTCACAATGAAAAAACTTTGGTTAGTCCTCTCCAAGTGTTTAAGCACTCCTTTTGGGTGTGGAAATCCCTCCAAAGGACTAGGTATAGATTCGGTTTGCTTCTCCACTCAAATCCACCAAAGGTTTGCTAATTGTCTAGAAATGTTCTTCACCTACACTTAAAATGAAACCAACCCAAGAGCAAGAGTCCAAGAAATAAAAACTGAAAAGGCACAATTAATAAAAGGCTAAACTCAAAGAGAATTGATTGAGACAAACAAAAGAGGCCAAAGAAATGACAAACTAAAATTAAGACACAATTAAAAAGGAAGCACACAAAAGAATAGTCTTAGAATGGCTCTAGAATGGATTAGTTGTTTAGTCCACTTTGATTAAGTCCTTTATGAGGTTCGTTCCAGCCACATTTAAAGTCTCAAAAATAGGTTCAATGAGGTCTTAAGTCCAACTCCAAAAGCATAGGTATTGGTCCAAGTCCACAAGTCTAGCAACAAGTCCTTTTTTGGTCCAAAATTTTTTTTTTGTTCTTTTTCTTTTTGTCTTTTCTTTTCACGTCACTTTTTTTTATATATTCTTTGGGTCCAAATTATTTTTAATACTTCAGCCCATTTTGTTGCTTAGGTTTTGCACTTGTGGGTGGAGAGAAAATTAGGTCAAATTTAGGAGAAGGAGAAGGGGAAAAATGGCGGTTTCTTAGAGGCTTTTAGGGAATCTTTTGAGTGGAATTGGTTTTGTACTATTTAGGACAAGTTGTTTTGCAAAAAAAATTCAGCACACCTTTTAGATTCTTTTAGGGTTTTTCAATCAACAAAAATAGACTAAATCAAGTGGAAATGCAAGGAAAGTGGGGCGGCAATTTAGATGCATGTGCAAGGAAGCATTTTACACATGGATATTCATAAATACATGGAACATGCTAGGACTAAATAACATGCATGAATGACTCCTAGATGGCTTCTATATATCACGCCAACTTTATGTTATGCATCACGATACTTTTGGTTCACGTATTCATACAAAGTGTTTGGCATACATACATGGAATTTTGTAGACAAAATATAGGAAACAAGACTTGACAAAACTTAAAAAGATTCAAAAATCAAAAAGCATGTTCATCATGTTCATATGAGACTCAAACCTAAAAATGAAAAAGCATGGATATCACAAAGCATGGATATCACTTAGCAAGGAAGCCTAAAACGTTCAAGAAAGGTTCACAAGATACAAAATATGAACAACAAAGTACTCAGTCACACAATGAAATGACAAGAAGGAGACAATGACTGAATAGAAAACAACAAGACTAGATGTTACCCTTGATGAACCTTGGCTCTAGATACCACATGATGGCATCCTTGCTTTCATTGAAGATGGAATGTTGAACAATTGCAAGGGATGCTTGGACTCCTTGGATCAAAGTTCCTCAAGGGGCATTTTTAATGGAGGAATGGGGCGGAAATGGAAGTGTGGAGGTTGCGTAGAAGGTATTTGATGAAAGGCTTGAGGAGGGTACTCTAGGGTTGTTTCTCTCAAGGTGGAGATGGTAGGGTTTGGCCGAAAATAGCCAAGGGTGACTAAGGAAAGATATAAAGGCACAAAAGGCTCTCTTTATATTCAATATCCAAAGTATTTACAAGGTGTGGTGTCTAGGGTATTTATAGGAGTGGGAGGCATCTAGGATTGCATTTGGAGAGTGCATGGCTAAAATTTACAATTCTAAATGCACACCAAATGAAACCCAAATTAACCCTAGATGCAACTTGGTGGCTAAGGATGGAATCTTTGGGTTTAGTTAGCAATCTAGGAGCATGATAAGACCATGCAACATTTGCCCTCCACTTGGGACTAAGCCTTTCTAAGTCCAAAAATAGGTCCAAAAACCACCAAAAATACATCTAGCCTCCTAATTAAATACCTTAGCCCAAAAATAAAAACCTATGTTCTAAATCACCCCATAATACAAGGGTAAAATGAGAAATACAAAAGAAAATAAACCCTATGACTAAGATACCCCAAAATACAAGGGTAAAATGGGAAATACAAGTAAAATAAATTCTAAGACTAAAATACCCCAAAATACAAGGGTAAAATTGGAATAAAGCAATACAATCCTATACTACTCAAAATGGGCCTAGGAGATGGATCAATACTCCATATTTATGATGAGTAAGGCTCTAGGCATGCTATCTCCTTCATCTTCCTCCATTCTCCTAGCTGTGGACCATTTGATGGGTCCCACATGAAGTTCCAAGGATGGCCCTCCATCAGCTTATTTTAGTGAAAAACTTCATGGGGTTGCCTTGAACTACCCAATCTATGATAAGGAGCTTTATGCTTTGGTTCGAGCCCTTCAAACTTGGGAACATTATCTTGTGACCAAGGAATTTGTCATTCATAGTGATCATGAATCACTAAAATATTTGAGGGGCCAAGGTAAATTAAATAAAAGGCATGCAAAATAGGTTGAATATCTAGAACAATTTCCTTGTCATTAAATATAAAAAGGGCTCTACAAATGTAGTAGCTGATGCCTTATCAAGAAGGCATGTTTTATTGAACACCTTTGGTTCTCAAATACTAGGGTTTGATGACATCGAGGAATTGTATGAAAAAGATCCTAATTTTGCTAACTTTTATCTTTTGTGTATTCAAAAGCCTTACCAAGGTTACTATATTTCTAAGGGGTTTCTCTTTAAAGAAAATAAACTTTGTATACCTCTAGGATCTATTAGGAAAATTTTGGTAAAGGAGATTCATGAGGGTGGACTCATGAGGAATTTTGGAATTGAGAAAACTCTTTTACTTCTAAAAGAGAAATTCTTTTGGCCCCATACGAAAAGAGATGTCAAAAGGTTTTTTTCTAGGTGAATAGCTTGTCTTCAAGCTAAGTCTACAATGATGGCATCCTTGCTTCCATTGAAGAAGAGATGATGAACAATGGCAATGGATGCTTTGGACTCCTTGGATCAAGTCCTTCAAGGGCGTCTTTGATGGAGGAAGGGGCAGAAATGGAAGTTGTGGGTGAGGTGTTTGATGAAATGATTGAGATGTGCACTCTAGGTTTGGCTCACTCCAAGGTAGTTGAAGGCCACTTCTAGGGTTTTTCCTCAAGGTGGAGATAGGTAGGAAGGTGAATGAAAATAGCCAAGCGGACTAAGGAAAATATAAGGATGAAAGGCTCTCTCTATATTCAATTTTCAAAGTGATTACAAGTTGCATAGCCTAGGGTATTTATAGAAGGAAGGAAGTATTAAGGTTGTATTTGAGAGTGCCTTGGCCAAAAAATTTAAGCCAAATGCACTTCAAACGAAACCTAAATTAACCCTAGATGCTACTTGGTGGCCAAGGATGGAATCTTTGGGTTTGGTTAAGCTACATCTAGGTGCATGATAAGATCATGCATCCTAGGTGCCCTCCACTTGGGCCTAAGGCTTACCAAGTCCAAAAACAAATCCAATGCTACCAAAAATATACGTCTAGGCCTTTTTCTAACCTTAATAAAATACCCTAGCTATAAAATAAAATCCTATAATCTAAGGCACCCCATAATACAAGGGTAAAATGGGAAATACAAGTAAAAATAAATCATACGACTAAGGCACCCCAAAATACAAGGGTAAAATGAGAAATACAAGTAAAATAAATCCTATGTCTAAGATACCCAAAATACAAGGGTAAAATAGGAAATTAAAGATAAGGGCAAAATAAGAATAAAAATAAATGCTATGCTAATAAAAAATTAGGAGCTAAGGACCAAAAGTAGGCTCACTCCTCCTATGGTTTTTCAACACTAACCCATTCCTCTTGCCTCCTTCAATATATCACTTCTTGGTCTTCTTGGCCTTAGTGTTATTCCATCATTCCCTCCCTCTTGAAAAGGATTTGACCTCAAATTAAGAGGTTCTTTATGGTGGGCATCATTACCAACAAAAACATAAAAATAAGCATTAAAGGTAATAGTATATGATAGAAATGGAAAGTGTATCCTAAGAGAAGTTCCACTAAAAATGCTAAAAAGATTGTCTAAACTAAAAGGACTAGACTTTCTAATGCTAAGGATAAGAGCCTCCCCATGGTGAAGTCTAGGTGTATAACTAAAACCTAAAAAGGTAAAAATACTAAAACTATAGCACACTAATGCATTAGTCCTAAGAACTAAAATATCTTGTTGGAGGTACCCAGTGTAGTGACCTAGGTATGTATTGGAAAATAAAGAAAATTTAACTAAAAAATTACCTAAACAACTTTGTATTGCATTATTTGTTAGATAAATATGAGAAAAAGGTGTTAAGAGGGGTCTAGAAAACTCATATAATTTAAGTTTGTCTTGTAGGGAAGTAACCAAGTTAAGTTCAAATAAGTTTGAACTTCCTTCAAGATCAAAAAACAGAAGATACAACACCATGAGATGTATCCAAAAAACCATACAAACCAAAAGTTGGGTGCTTTATGAAGAGAACTAAATTAGAAAGAGTCTTAAAGAAAGAAGGTTTATCTTCCTTGGGCACCACAAAGGAAGTAGCACAAGAAGTGGGACTAAGTGAAGTCTCATTCTTCTTCACTAATTCTTGAAGTTGAGATTCTTTTTCTTTAGAAAATATTTGTTTTTTAATCTCTACTTCATGACTAGTGATAAATTGAGAGAAAGTGTTAAGGTCTTGATGAATAAAGATAGTCTTTTTCAAATCATTTTCAATGGTAAAGTGTCTTTCTTTAAGCATAAGCCCTTTGGAGGAAATATTACCCTCTTTACTCTTCTCTAGGAGTATTGTTTGTTTTTCTTTTTTCTAACCACTCTTCAACTCTCTCTATACTTTTCTTCTTGTTTTCTTTCTTTATTTGTATTTTCTTTTCTTTTTCCTTTCATCTAAGTTCTTCCTCTCTTTTTGTATTTTCTCCCTCATGCACACTCTTAGAGATTATAACCCCTTTTCCTATTTGAGACCTAGTTGGAACAACCCTAGGTTTGGATCTACTAGTTTCTCTCCCTTCAACTAATTTTGCAAGTAATTGTCTTATTTCTTCATTATTCTTTGTATTTTCTTTTGCTCTTTTTCTCAACTCTTCTTCTCTTTTTATATTTTCCTCCTCTTTTTTTCTCAAATACTCAACTCTCTAAGACTAGGTCTACTACTATATGAATTATGACCATGTACACTAGAATGATCACTCATCTTTGATCAAGAAAAAGTTTTCAAAAATAGAGTTCAAAAGGTTTTCACAAAGAGTGAGTGATGAAAAAGTTTTCACAAAAAGTTTTAAGGGTGCAAAATTGGTGTAAAAAGGCCTAAGTGTACAAATTGAACTATCAAGGGAGGTGGACTACAAGGAATCACTTAAAAACCAAGCCTTCTCAAATAAAAATCACTAAGCCCTCTTATACCTTTCTTACAAAGCAATTTTTTTTGCACAAGAGTTAAGTATGTGTGTGCACGGCCCCCTAGTAGGCAAACTTGTAGCCTTCTAAAATGACCAAATAGGATAAAGAAAACCTAAGCAAATATACTACCAAAGCTATAAATCATGCAAAGAAAAGCAACTTAAAGCATGTGCTAGTCAGATTCCCTAGGGTGGGAGCTTGAAGTGACCTTGGTGGTATTCAAGCCACTCCCACAAGCACTACTTCGAGTTACCCTAAAATGAAGATCTTTAATAATGGCCAATTACAAACCAAAATGAATGAAAACAAAGGCCAAAACACAAGAGGCCAAAAATTGAACAAAAGGAAACAAGTACGAAAAAAAACAATTTCAAGTCTTCAAATCTTCAACTCTCCACCCCTTCACAATGAACACCCAAGGTTAGCCTTTCAATGGTGTTTGCACTCTTTGATTTGGGTGATCCTCCAAAGCACCTTGAACTCAAATCGGACAGCCCCTCCACTCAATCCACCAACAGGGTGTGTGGTGTTTAGAAGCTTTCCTCACCTAGGTCAAGAAGAAACCAAAAGCCAAGAGTACAAGAGGCCAAGGAAGAAAAACTAAAAAAGGAACAATTAAAAAGGCTAAACTCAAGTGGAGATTGATGTAACAAACTTAAGAATAGAAAGAAGACACAAAACTAAAATTAAGGCACTTTAAAGAAAGGCAAGCACTCAAAAGATTAAGTCCTAGAATGACACTAGAATGGAATTTAATCAAATAGATATAAAATGAATAATGCACTTAAGGTGTTTGATTAAATGTCTCATAAGGTTAATAAGCATTGTCCAAAAGTCCAAGAATAACTCCAAGTGCCAAGGTATGAAAAATTTGGTACAAAACTCCACAAGTCTAGCAAAGATTCCCTTTTTCTTTTGTCTTTGATTCTTTTTTATTTTTGTTTCTTTTGTTCCTTTTGATACTTGACTAGGTCACAGTTTTGAGGTCCAAAAGTCCAGCCAATTCTTTTTTTTTTTTGAATTTTATAGTTCTCCTTTGCATGGGTTTTACACTTGTGTCTTGTTAGTTTGATGCGCAAGTCCTTGGAGTATCCTCTTAGAAACTTACAATGGCTTAATGAGACAAGTTTTGAGTTTTTTCTTAAGGTTTTTCAGTGCAATGTCCAGCAGCAAGAATATGCACATAAAAGTCATTTTCATACTTAAAACATCAAACAATACATAGTCATATCAAGTGCACCAAGGAATATACAAAGTGGCCAAAAATATTTTAAGCAAGTATGTGCAAAGAAATTAATCACACATGATATTTTAGGAATGTAGAACATGCTAGAACTAATTAGCATGCATGATTGACTCTCTAAAGCACATCAAGGACTCACGGCCATTTTATCAAACAAGTGGCATGCATGTCATATTTTACTCATTTGAATGGCTAAGCATAAAAACTTGGAATTTTTTTCAAGGTAGTTCAAAGGAGACAAGCTTATGACAAAACTGGATGGATTATAAAATAAAAATCATCAATATATCATGCAGCCCAAAATTTTTCCAGCAACTCAAATTTAAAGAAAAATCGTAAGAACCTAAATAAGAAAGCCTAAAAATGCCAAGATGATTCACAAGGAAGATATGGTATGAATCAACACATGAAAGGAAATTTATGGATCATCAAAATATGGCAATATGATGACTCATTTAAGCACAACTTAGAAGACATTCAAGGAATACATGACATGACCGAAAATACTTAGAGATAAGGAAAATGTTACCCTTGAACAACCAAGGTTCTAGATACCACATAATGGCATCCTTGCTTCCATTGAAGAAGAGATGGTGGGCAATGGCAAGGGATGCTTTGGACTCCTTGGGTCAAGTCCTTCAAGGGCGTCTTTGATGGAGGAAGGGGCAGAAATGGAAGTTGTGGGTGAGGTGTTTGATGAAATGATTGAGAGGTGCACTCTACGTTTGGCTCACTCCAAGGTAGTTGAAGGCCACTTCTGGGTTTTTCTCTCAAGGTGGAGATAGGTAGGAAGGTGGCCGAAAATAATCAAGGAGACTAAGGAAAATATAAAGGCTCAAAGGCTCTCTCTATATTCAATTTCCATAGTGATTACAAGTTGCATAGCCTAGGGTATTTATAGAATGGAGGAAGCATTAGGGTTGCATTTGAGAGTGCCTTGGCCAAAAATGCAAACCAAATGCACTTCAAATGAAACCTAAATTAACCCTAGATGCTACTTGGTGGCCAAGGATGGAATCTTTGGGTTTGGTTAAGCTACAACTAGGTGAATGATAAGACCATGCATCCTAGGTGCCCTTCACTTGGGCCTAAGCCTTACCAAGTCCAAAAATAGATCAATGCTCACCAAAAAATACGTCTAGGCCTTATTTTCTCACCCTAATAAAATATCCTAGCTATAAAATAAAATCCTATAATCTAAGGCACCCCATAATACAAGGGTAAAATGGGAAATACAAGTAAAAATAAATCTTATGACTAAGGCACCCCAAAATACAAGGGTAAAATGAGAAATACAAGTAAAATAAATCTTATGTCTAAGATAACCAAAATACAAGAGTAAAATAGGAAATTAAAGACAAGGGCAAAATAGGAATAAAAATAAATGCTATGTTAATAAAAACTTAGGAGCTAAGGCCCAAAAGTAGGCTCACTCCTCCTATGGTTTTCAACACTAACTCATTCCTCTTGCCTCCTTCAATATATCACCTCTTGGTCTTCTTTGCCTTAGTGTTATTCCATCATGGATTATATACCCCCTTGCCAATATCCAATGCTCCTTGGGTTGATATATCCATGGACTTTGTCCTTGGATTGCCTCGAACCCAAAGAGGAAAGGATTCCATATTTGTGGTTTTGGATCGTTTGAGTAAAATGGCACACTTTATTCCATGCCACAAAGTGGATGATGCAAGTAACATTACTAAATTATTTTTCTAAAAGGTAGTAAGGCTACATGGGTTGCCTAAAACTATAGTATCTGATCAAGATGTTAAGTTCCTTAACCATTTTTGGAAAACACTTTGGTCTAGGCTAGGAACTAAACTCCTATTTTCTACTACATGTCACCCTCAAACTGATGGGCAAACTGAAGTAGTTAATAGGTCACTTGGAACTATGATGAGGGCAATCCTCAAAGGTAATAAAAATTCATAGGATGACTACCTACCCCATGTGGAGTTTGCTTACAATAGAGTGGTACACAACCACTAAAATGTCTACTTTTGAGATTGTATATGGTTTCAATCCTCTCACACCTTTAGATTTTTTACCTCTCCCAAATGTTGCTTCTTTTATTCATAAGGAAGGAACATCTAGGGTTGAATTTGTTAAGAAATTACATGAGAGGGTTCAAGATCATATTCAATCCCAAACAAAAAAATATACAAAATACAATAATAAGGGCCGAAAGGAGGTTGTTTGATGGCATCCTTGCTTGCATTGATGTGAGGTGATGATCAAGGAAGGACACCTTTACTCCTTGGACCAAGTTCTTCAAAAGTGACGCATGGTTTTAGGGAGGATGATGATGGAATGGACGAATTGGAGGTTGGGTAGAAGGTGTTTGATGAAAGGCTTGAGGAAGGTACTCTAGGGTTGACTCACTTCATGGTTATGAAGGCCACTTCTAGGGTTATTTCTCTCAAGGTGGAGATGGTAGGAAGGTGGCCGAAAATAGCCAAGGGGACTAAGGAAAATATAAAGGCTCAAAGGCTCTCTCTATATTCTATTTCCAAAGTGATCACAAGTGGGATAGCCTAAGGTATTTATAGAAGAGAGAGAGCATTTAGGGTTGCATTTGAGAGTGTATGGCTAAAAATGCAATGCCAAATGCACTTCAAATGAAACCTAAATTAACCCTAGATGCTACTTGGTGGCCTAGGATGGAATCTTTGGGTTTGGCTAAGCTACAACTAGGTGCATGATAAGACCATGCAACCTAGGTACCCTCCACTTAGGCCTAAGCCTTGTCAAGTCCAAAAATAAATCCAATGCTCACCAAAAATACGTCTAGGCCTATTTTCTCACCTTAATAAAATACCCTAGTCCAAAAATAAAATCCTATAATCTAAGGCACCCAATAATACAAGGGTAAAATGGGAAATACAAGTGAAAATAAATCCTATGACTAAGATACCCCAACATACAAGGGTAAAATAGGAAATACAAGTAAAATAAATCCTATGTCTAAGATACCCAAAATACAAGGGTAAAATGGGAAAATTAAAGACAAGGGAAAAATAGGAATAAAAATAAATTCTATGCTAACAAACCTTAAGAGAAAGATCAATATTCTTTAACCACACAAGAAGCATGCCTCTAGGGGTGTTAGCTCCCCTATCCTCTTCCAATCTCCTAGCCATGGACCTAGGGTCCAACATGAAGCTCCAAGGATGGTCCTCCATCATTGTCTTCAATAAAGGAGATTGGGTTTGGCTTCACCTTAGGAAGGATAGATTTCCATCCAAAAGAAAGTCCAAACTTAGTCCTAGAGGGGATGGACCCTTTTAGGTTCTTAAAAAGATCAATAACAATGCCTCTGTCCTAGATCTCCCTTCAGAGTATGGAGTCAACCCTAGTTTTAATATCTATGATTTATCTCTTTTTACAGGGGTTGATGACCAAGAAGAGGATTCTTTGGATTTGAGGTCAAATCCTCTTCAAGAAGGAGGGGATGATGGAGGCCCATAGGCCAAAGGCCCAACTACTAAGGTCATGGCCAAGAGGATGCATGAATATTAGGCCGATGTGAAAGAAAAGCCCATAGTTCTTTTTAGTTGGGCTCTAATCTAAAGCCCATGTAGATTAGGTTTGGGCCCAATGGGCTTGTATTTTGTTTTTGGGCCTTGTATTTTGGCCAAGTAGTCTAGGAATTTCATTTCATTGTAATTTGAATTTAGGTTAAAGAGGAGTTTCATGCGCATCGCAATTTAAATTTCATTAGTATCACATTTAGAGAGCATTTCAGCCATGTGCACTCATGCACATGGAGTGACCGAAATTCACTCTCAAATGCATGCTAAATGACATTCAAATTGAGTAGCACATGGGGGCTGACCGGTTTGGCACCAAAATTTGAATTTAAACATTCAAATTTTGGCGCCTAAGGTTTAGTTAACCATACCATGGTTTAATTAAACCTTAGGTTAGCCAAACTTCCCTAGCACACTTCATTAGCCTATATATTTCCTTTTGGACGTGTAATTTCACACTTTGGCATTTGAATGAGAAAATTCTTCTTCTTAAATCCTTTTCTCTCTAGACCGAAGTCACCATAGGAGAGTGTTCTCTCCAATTCACCTTGAGTTATCCTCCTTGTAGTTCTATGTCTTATCCTTCTATCTAAGGAGCTTAATTCTCCTTGTTCTTCATTGGCGCTTCAACTTGACTGGAATCCTTCCTTGAACCATTCTTTAAGGACATCCAAGGAGAAGCGTTTGAAGGTTTCATGGAGTTGGCATCAAATCAAGACTCCATCAGTCTTCCCCATTTAGATTTTTCCTACAATAGGGTAGTCCACAAAACTACTAATCTATCCCCTTTTGAGGTTGTATATAGCTTTAACCCTCTCTCCCCTCTTGACTTACTACCACTCCCTATTACTAATTCTTTGTTTCATAAAGAAGGAGTATCAAGGGCTGATTTTATAAAGAAATACCATGAGAAGGTCAAGAGCCAAATTGAGAAACAAACCCAAAAATCTGCCAAATATAACAACAAAGGGAGGAAAAAGGTGACTTTTGAATTTGGGGATTTGGTTTGGCTTCATTTGAGAAATGATAGATTCCCTACTCAAAGGATGTCAAAACTCAACCCTAGGGGAGATGGACCTTTCCAAGTTCTCTAAAAGATTAATGACAATGCATACATTTTAGATCTTCCCTTTGACTATGGAGTTAGTTCCTCATCTAATGTCTGTGATCTTACACCTTTTATAGGAACTAATGATATGGATGACCTTGAAGATTTGAGGTCAAATCCTTCTCAAGAAGGAGGGGATGATGGAGGACCACCCTTGGAGCTTCATGTGGGACCCATTACTAGGTCCATGGCTAGGAGAATGGAGGAAGATGAAGGAGACACCATGCCTAGAGCCATACTCATCATGAGTGTGGAGTGTTGATCCATCTCCTAGGCCCACTTTGAGTAGTATAGGATTTTATTACTTTATTTCCCTTTTTACCCTTGTATTTTGGGGTACTTTAGATGATAGGATTTTATTATGTATTTTCATTTAGCCTTTGTATTATGGGGAAAATTAGATTAGGATTTATTTTAGGACTTAAACCTTGACTTGTGAGGTCAAAGTCCACTTTTTTCTATTTTTAGGTCAAAGGGTATTTTAGTCTTTAGGAGGGAAGGAAACCCACACCACATTTAGGGTTAATTTATGTTGCATTTGGAGTGCATGTGGCTTGCATTTTTCGGCCATGCACCTCCTTGCAACCTTAATTTCCCTTTCTTCCCTATAAGTACCCTAGACCATGCACCTTGTAAATACTTTGGATTATATGAATTTGAGAGGGCATTTTTTGCCTCAAATCCTCTCCATAGTTACCTAGGTCTTCACGGCCTAGTCCTTCCCTCTCCTCCCTTGAGTGATTTTAGGGTTAATTGAGTGGCCTTCACCCCCATTTAGTGAAGTGAGCCAACGTAGAACCAACCAAACACATTCCTCCCTTCATTTTCCCTATTTGCCTAACCTCCACCCCTCACACCCATTTTCTCCTTTTTGCTCCACCCTTGAAGGAAAGTCCACCCCTTGAGGTCATCATCTTGGCCATGGAAGGAGCTCCTCCTCACCTTGGATGTTTTGGTTTCTCCCATGGTGGACGGAGTCCATCACAGTTCTCAATCCAAATAGATTGAGTTCCACTATATTTCTTAAGATACAACTTTCTTTGGAAAAAGTAGATGTGCTATAGCATCACTATGCGAAGGGGATTCCTAACTAGGTTAGCACCCCGCAACGCATCAATCATGTGCTCCACATCAAGATAGGCTAAAATTAAAAAGATAGAAGTACAAGGTGGGGGGACCAAACCAAGACCCACCAAATATAGTAATGCTAACAATGCCAATCAAGTGGCATAGTCCAAACTGTATCATCTAAACTATATACATGAACCCCTAAATCTCCAAAGAAAATTTAGAAGAGTTTAGAAGTTTTGGCAGCCTTTGTTCGAGACCTCAGCTTATAGGCATTATATTTTTTGTGTGCTTTAGCAAGTTCATTGACCTTCCAGAACTTTGGAGCATTGGGGCCGTAGTAAGGCTTAGCTAGATTGCGTGGGGGAGGGCCATCCTCACTAGAATCAGTCTTTGGTTCATTTTCCACACCACAACTTTGATTGTTGGATAAATCCGCCAGGGTTTTCATGCTTGCGAGAGACTCACCTGTATTACTAACCACAGCTGGTAAAAGAGCTGCTGCATCAGCACAACCAACAGTTGTAACAGCTGCTATATTCGGCTTAGCTGGTGCAGATACACATTTCTGTATATCAGAGTCATCTGCTGCACCAACTTTACATACCATATTAGAATCAAATGTTGCATCCGCATTACAATACGCAGCTGCTCCAACATCCATGATCACAAGTGAAGCAGCAGCTGCATTCTCCAAGACTGACCATGGCAGCATCGTTAAACTTGGATAGACTGGGACCAAATCAGTAGCTGAATCACCTACTACATGATCAAGAGCCACATTTGACTCAATTGCTGCACCAACATTGATGATCACAATTGCAGCAGCTGGTGCATTTTTCATAGATGCCTCTAAAACCAAAACAGTAGCTGGATCACCTGTTGCATGATCAAAAATAATAGCCTGATCCACTTGAATTATGGGATCACCGACTAGATAAAATGAACCGGTACCCAGCTTCACATTATTCGGCACCCTTGCTGTTGCCTTTGGCAGCTCCAGCTGCACTTTTTTTCCATTACCAGCAGCACAAGGCCGCACTAACACTCCAGCACCAGCTTCACATGATAGAATCAAATCAGTAGTTGAGATATTTACCTCATCCAAGCCATCAACCAACTGATTATTCTTTGAAATTGCTACATTAGTTGGTTCACCTATATGTTGGCCAGCATTTGCATTATCCGCGGCATGTGCACTTCTTCCAGCAACTGTTGTGACATCTTGTTTGTGTGTCCCCTCATTTGGCTTCTGCATATTTTATGGACGTACACCAGTCCCTACATGTCTGCATGCAGAGTCATCATGTCCTATACAATGACATTTAGAACAAAACATAGGGAGCCTATCAAATTCAAAGGATACAAAGAACGCATAACCTTCCCTTTCAACCATCAATTGTGTAAGAATCTGGTTCAAGAGGTCTTTTCAATTAAGACTCTAGCAAAATGTCCATATGTCTGGTTCAAAGTAGCCTTGTCCAAAGAGATTGGAGTTCCCACGGTTGAAGCAATTGCAAAAAGGATTCTTGGACTCCCATATTCTTGAGGTAGCTCTAGTATGCGCAGCCATACCTGAGCAAACATGTTCTTGTGGTTTCTTGGGTTAAAATTTGGCTTTCATAGGGACAGCCTTAGCAGACTCGGGTCCAAGTTCCACGGACCAGCCGCAAGAACCACTCCAAGATCATGAGAATTTTGGAACTCTAACTCAAAGAATACCTTCCTGAGATAGATGATTGTCTAGCCAGCAATGTGACTCCACATCTTGGATAATTTGGCTATCAAATCCATGGTTTTGATTTTCTTTTGTCCTTTAGCCAAGAGAACCCTCCCATGAAGATGCTTGGAGCACCTTGCAAGACCCTCTTGGTATGCTTCTTCAGGAATTTTGATGGCAAGTGATTCCCCTTTCCAGTAAGGCTTAAGAAGAGAGGTGAGGCTTGGAGTCACCGAAGAGGTTACAACCTTAGCAAATGAAGGCTTTGAAGGATACATGGATGAATTCGAACTTGGCGGCACGCCAAGGCAGGGCCAGGGACAAGAGAACTTGTCCACCATGCCTAAGCATGGATGAGAGGAAAGGCTCCTACGTTCTTTGAGTGTTCTTGGAGAGTTCTTGAAAGAGTCTAAAAAAAGTGAATTTTTTACAAGTAGATACCTTTTTTCTGAGCAGACATAAGTCCCTTTTTAAAAGTTACAGATCGAATTTTGATTTGATTTTTTGCAGTATTTTTTAGAAAAATCGTATATTTTTGCTGACCAAATTTGAGAAATTTTTGCCAAGGGAATATTTTTTAATTTTTTTAAGATATGAAAATACGTAAATCCCGAAAAAAAATAAAAAAAAAAAAAATAAATAATATTTCTTAAGATACAAGTATTCTTTCACAAGCCACTTTTGGCTCCACACCAAGTATTCTTTCAACAAGCCCCTTCAGGCTCAAACCCAAGTATTCATTCAACACGCCTGTCTAGGCTCAAACATAAGTATTCTTTTAACAAGTCTCTACAGACTAAAATTCAAGTATTCTTTCCACAAGCCTCTCCAAGCTTAACCTTTACAAATAAATTTGACAAGAGTTATAATTATAGTTTCATCTCTTCTAGATGTTATGCTATGAAGATATAGCACAAATAGACTACAAAGAACTATGTACAAGATTTACAATGAAGATCTTCTTTTTAGTGCTTCAACTTTTTTTCGCAATGTATTTGATCAATGAATAACTACTCAGTGAGTGTTGATCTTTTATGTACAATACTTCTCTCTTTTACTTGTAATGTCTATGTTGTCTTTGTTTGAAGGCTTGGCCCTTATATAGTAGCTTCAGATAAGATTACCATTACAGTAATGTTGGATTTAAACGTTCAAATTTCTTCACATTACTTCGTTTGTTTTCCTTGTTGATCTTAGAGATTACCGTTGATGCATTAAATACTTAACAGTGATGCATGTATCTTTTATCTGATCCAGGCGACTACTTATCATCATTTCCTTCTACTTTTGAGTGTAGCAGAGAAGTGTTAGTGTAGAGCAATTGGAGCTAGTGTAGAGCAATCCTTTTTCAATGTCTTGTTTGTGATACATAAGATTTTTCTCTTTCTATCCTAACACAAGGATTTGACATTTCCTTTATAAGAGTTTTCATTGTTTTCAAGGAAGCTTTCTCATTTAATCTATTAATGAATAAAGTATCAATGCTTCTTAAATAATAGTTTGACATTTTAATGAGAAATAAATATAGCATTAATCCAGATCATGCACTTCGTCTTATAGATGAAATATGACATTTGTTTCGTTTGAAATAGTCTCTTTACAAAAATTGTTTGTTATCATGAAAACTCATAGGTTCTCGATGTTTGTTATCATTAAAACTCATAATTTCTCAAGGGATTCAATATTTTCTTTCGATTTAACAAATTCCCTTTTTGATTTTACAATTTGTTAACTAACATTGATGATGGTGAGAAGAGGAGAAGGAAAATGAATATACATTATATATTAGTCAATGCCAATACATCTTAGAACGTCTTGCTAGGACAACCTTTTCTTAATGAATTAGGAGCTATTGTTTCAATACCATATCTGACCATGAAATTTCCTTCTTCACCAGGAAAGATCATGAAAGTTCATGTCGATTAATAAAACACGAGAATGTTATGTAACTAGTTTAAAGATTACACCTCTGGTTAGCCAAATTGAAGCTAACAATCTACCCACCCAAAATGACCATCCTTCTTCGTTGACAGTTAAACTACAAGTAAACTTGGTTAAATTGGATCCAAAAGTAAATGATGAAGCTTATTTGGAGCCAGTAGAGGAAAGAGAAAAATTCAAATTGGGAAAGGAAAGGGGTAGTGTACTAGAATTGGAACATAGCTCGGTTTAGATGATAAAGCTTCTCTAGTAAGCACTTTAAAGGCAAAAACAAAATTATTCTCATGGATGGCATCCAACATGCCAAGTATTGATCCAACCTTTAATTCCCATCACTTGTCTATTTCTCAAGAAGCTTGATTGATATCCTAAAAGAAGAGGAAAATGGGTAAAGAATGAAGAATGGGGGTAAAGGTTGAGGTTGCTAAGTTGCTAATAGTCAATTTCATTCAAAAGGTTCATACACTACTTGGCTAGCTAATGTAGTTTTGGTTAAGAAAAATAATGGGAAGTGAAGGATGTGTATTGACTATACTGATCTCAATAAAGTTTGTCCAAAATATACTTACCCTTTTTTCAATATAAATCGACTAGTAGACTATAGACACCAAGTTTCGTCTAGGTTATCCTTACTAAGGACGAAAGGAAACTAAGACGAAAAAAGTAGCCCTCAAGGGCCCAACAAAGCATTTAAATAGACCAGGACAGCACCAGAAGGCCCAAAAGACTCAAAACCCTAGTTCTAACATGGAACGACCATTCCCACACTTGGAATGGTCGTTCCTAACAGAAAAATTGGCCTATAACCCATATTTGGAGTGGCCCGTTCCCAAAGCCCATTTATGTGCAAATTTAAGAGCTAGAACGGTTGTTCTAAGTTGGGAATGGCCATTCCACGCCTCTGGGTGCCTATATAAGCGTGCCTAGGACTCAGTCCTCCACACTTCACACATAGTTGAGAAATTCTTATGCTATTCATTCTTTCTCCCTTGTTATATTCTAGAGTGTTTGTGAGACTTTTTTAAAGCGAAAGGTTGTCAAAACGTGCCTGTGTACAAACATTTTCAAGAAGATCTCTTTATAAAGCTTACTTTAGAGGTTTTTCATCTATTCATTCTCTTTCCCTATTTACTTGTTTTATTCATAACCTTATTGGCATGTAACAACCAATAATCATGTAGATAGTAGGTGTTCTTTGTCATGTAAATAAAATGTAAATCATTGTATGATAAATAAAAGGGGTAAATATTTAATTATGTTTATTATTATGATAAATTCATCATAGGATACCGAGTCAGGGTGTTGTGGGGTGCTTAATACCTTCTCCATGTGTAACCGACCCCCAAACCTAGATTTTGACTGTGAAGGCCATTATTTTTTAATGAAAACCCTTTTCTTTTTCTGACTTTTTGAGAAAAATATCGGTAGCGACCTCTTCAAACCTCATTTCCTAAACTGATTTCCAAAATGAAGTTCAAACCATATATGGGTAAGATCATAATTTTTTGGGTTTCGACAGATAGCAACTCTACTAAGGACTCTTAAAGAGAGTCGAGCCCATTTAAATGAAAAATTTAGCACAATATAAATAATAATTAAATTTTTATTTGTAAATATTTGTTTTAATATGGCTTTAATATTTGTATGTTTGTTTAAAATTTCTACACTTGCTTGAAATAAATTGTACACAAACCCTTGCAAACTACAAGTTCCCTCTATACCTGGGGCAAGAGAGATAACCATAGGGAACGATTGATGTAAGGTTGACCAAAGGGATGGCCTTGAGCCTGCAAGTCATTGTTAGAAGTCACACTCAAGATAACAACTGGTTACTCTAGCTCGAATACTTTGGATAGACCATAAAGTCTACCAATTGACAGCAACAGAGATACTGGATCCCTATAATAGGGTCACCTTAGGAGCCTTTTAAAGACCGATGATAATAGTTAGAACTACCTAATGTTATGCACTTTGCTTTGTAGCGACCTCAACCCATGGATTTGAATGAGACTTTTCGTAGGTGTATGTTGTGTGAGCATATGTCTATGCATTTTTTGTGTATGTTGTTTGTTTGTTTTTAAATAATTCCCCTAAGATAAAGAACACACTCAAAACATCAAAATGATTTATCATGAGGGAAACCCTAGTACAAAAAAAAATAAAATTTTCCAGAGACGTTCATTAAAAACAATCATTCATGCATATTTTTAAAATCACTTAGAATCACCAAAAGATCTCTAACAAAGATTAGCAAACCCTAATCAATGTAACATTTGTCATATCGTAAGACATCACGAAAAGGATTATTTACGAGAAGGGTAATGAATCACCTACACCTTCAAAGAAAAAGCCACTTTTCTTCGAAGGAAGGTCACCCAATCTTTGTTAGAAATCTTCTCATGCATATTCATTCACATTAGCCTAATAAGGCATATTTCCCCGAAGATGGCTTTTCAACACTCCGTACTCATGAGGATTCAAAGGGGAAGAGTTATGGAAGCCCTATAACAAAGGAATCGTGCACTTTCTAAAGAGCTCAAGCAACTCAAAGAACAAATGGCTAAAATGTTCAAAACCATGAACAAACTGCAACACAACGACAACAGTGCCAACGACGTCGGGGATGGTTCTAGGGACCATTTAAATGCTTTGGAAGAGAGACTAAGGGCTATTGAAGGTCATAATTTCAACGTCAAGGAATTTGTGGAAATATGCCTAGTATAGGATATTGAATTCCCTCCAAAATTCAAAGTCCCAGACTTCCCCAAATACAATGGGGCCAGCTGCCCAAAGGGCCATCTGATAATGTATTATTGAAAGATGGCCGCCTACACTAACAATGAAAAGCTCTTGATACACTACTTTCAGGAGATCCTACCCGATGTTGCATTAAATTGGTACATGCAGTTGGAAGGAGGTAGAATCCAAACCTGGAAATACCTTGTAGACACATTCCTCAGGCACTAAAAATACAACATCGACCTGATAACTGATAGGTCAGATCTTCAAAGCCTGAGTAAGAAGGATGAGGAACCCTTCAAAACCTATGGACATAGGTGGAGGGAGTTGGTTACTCAAGTAGAACCCCCGCTGTCAGACAAATAGACAGTGACCCTCTTCATCAATTCCCTAATTAGACCCTACTATGATAAGATGATAGGGAACACATCAACTCTGTTTTCCGACATAGTCACTGTTGAGGAAAGAGTCAAACAAGGCTTATGAAATGGGAAGATAGGAAAGACCTCTAAAGCCAAAAGCCTAAAAAGGTTTTTTGGAGAAAGAAAGAAAGTGAAATCAACACTATAACTTTCTTTGTTGCTCCTCAGACAGCCAAGGCAACGTCAAAGGTGGAGAGGAAATTTGACAAGATTCCTATAAGCTATACAGAGTTATTTCCCCAACTACTAAAAGCATCAATGCTGGTACAGATTCTACCATAGAAGAAGTTCAAGCCGCCTTATCCGTGATGGTATAGGCCCAAAAAAACTTGTGATTATCACTCCGGGTCTGTAGGACATTCCATTGAGAACTACAAGGAGTTGAAGATACACCTACAAGATCTTATCGATGTTGGGTGGCTTAAGTTTGAGGCCAATGCACCAGACATTGATAAGCAGCCATGATAAGTAGCAATATCAGAATGGCATTTTGAAAAGCTGCTAGCGGGGATCTCTTGGGGGAGAAATATATAAATTTTTCTTTCATGTTCAACTCATGACCTTCGCCCATGGTCATGAGTTCATATAAAATAAATTCTTGTATATAAGTTTTTTACATTCATCAATAACATACGTCATTTCTACAACTCTATGTATATTCTTTTCTCCTTCTTCTCATGCATTAAATTCTAAAACAATTACAGTACCAAAAAAAAAAACAAATATGACTACAGATAATGAAATTAATCAAACTCCTAACATCTATGATACATTATCCGAGTTTGAGGTAGATAAAGAGGTCATTTCTCTGAACACACAAAAATTACTAAAGAAATCGAGAAAGTTAATCTAAGACAAGGAAAGGATAAGAAAGTGATCAAACACAGAACCATATGGTTTTCATTACACAGGGGAATCTTATACAAAAGAAACTTCAACTCAATATTGTTGATGAAGAAAGCACAAGTCTTGGTCCATGTGTTAGAAAAGAATGGCTCAATACAAGAGGGGGTGAATTGGATTCTATGACACTTTAAAATTTTTTAAAGTTTTTAGGATCTTTATTTCAATTCAAACTTTTCTGAAATGAATTTTCAAAGAAGTTTCTTAAAGACTTGTTAATGAAGAATGAATCCTATATGCTTTCTTGATTAACCAATAATGAGATTCAAAGTTAAGAACAATATGTAATACTTTGATTCAGTTCAAACCAATGTTGCTCATGCAAACATGTTAATCAAGAACAATGTTTTCAATATACAACCAAGATATTACACAAAGTAAGAGATAAGGGTAAGAAAAGATTGCACAAGTCTTTTATCCTGGTTCAGCCACTCCACATGTGACCTACATCCAGTCCTCAATCATAACCTGATCAAGATTTGTTCCACTATCTTAATGAAGAAGTTTTACAAGTATACCACACATGCATATACTCCTACATTCAAGATAACCACTTTCTTGACCCCGAGAAAGCACCCCTTGTAGAAATCCACTACAAGAATTCCTTACCACTTGAGAAACCTACTCAAGATTTACAAATATTCACAAAGAATTAAGGAACGAATTCACCTGGAATTCAGAAGAAAATCTTAATCTTTTTGCTTTCAAGAATGTGATGATGATGATGATCTTTTCTCAAAGCATTTCAAAAACGTTTCTCTTATTGGCTTCACAAAGAAAACTCCCCAAGATTGTCACAAAGACTTCACAAACACATTTTTCTAATTTTGATTCTCAATTCTAACTCTGTTCTAAAGTTTCAAAATGGTCAGACTATTTATAACTTTTTCAAAACCAGATAATCGATTATTTTAAAGAATAATCGATTATTTTGTTCTTCATGATTTCTGGAAATCAACCAAGAACAATTTAATCGATTATTTTGCTGGATAATCGATTATTCTGAGAGTCATTTCTAGGATAATCGATTATTTCACAGATAATCGATTATTGCAACAAGGTATCCTTTTTACCTATTGCTGGAATAATCGATTATATTTAATGATAATCAATTATTTTGAGTTAGTTTTCAAAACTCTATTTTAAGTCTCAAAATAACTTTTTAACCTTTTAAACTCATCATCATACACACCCTTAATCAGATTAGACAAAGATTAGCTCATGCACAAAGCACACACAAAAAATAAACTCAATCAAAGCAATCTATAAGCTACTCCTATTACATAACATTTTCCTTTGACTTTGTTTTTGACTTCTAAGTAGTTGATGTCCTTGGTCAGCTTTGTTCCACACATTTGTTATCATCAAAACCTTTAATCTCCAGAGGTGATCTCAACAATCTCAATCTCCCCCAATCTCAACAATCTCCCCCTTTTGGATGATGACAAACCAAGCTAAGCTAAGCCATTTTGTCCATTTTGCTTTTCCCTTTTTTCACATTCAAAACCTGCAAAACAAACTCAACACAAAACCTTTCTCCCCCTTTGGACATCATCAAAAACAAACCAACATTTTTATGTCCAGAATACACAAGTTAAGCTTCATGCATACTCCTTATATGCTCAGAACAATACCACAAAACTGATTTAACATAACATAGGTATTGGTCAGCCAAAAAAAAATTTGTGAACTTGAATCATAATATCCAAGCCATAAGCATCAGATCAACAACAAAAGCATGAATTGGTCAGCCAAAATCACAAGATACAAATCATTATCACAATTTAGAGTCCACAATCATTATCAAATATGCCAACCAAATATCAAAGAACCATATATCAATGTCCAAAACAAAACATCACACCACCAATCAACCAAATCAGAATTGTCAAACCATTCAAACACAATATATCAGCAATTTAAACTTCAAATTCCAACAAAAATCAAATTGTTCAACAGATTAAAGCAATAAAATTGTTCCGAAATTAAAGCGATTACAACCCAATCGAAAATTAAAATTAAAAACCAGAAATTTAAAACTTAAACTTCCTAATTCAAAAACAACAAAACAGAACACTAAT
Source organism: Cajanus cajan (assembly GCF_000230855.2). Classification (NCBI taxonomy): domain Eukaryota; kingdom Viridiplantae; phylum Streptophyta; class Magnoliopsida; order Fabales; family Fabaceae; genus Cajanus; species Cajanus cajan. The sequence goes on from NC_138518.1 coordinate 21,936,722, forward strand.
CACTCCGAGTCCTCAGGCATCCCAAGGTGAGTCTTAAGTCGGTTAATTTCATGATCAAGGGTGTCAAACCGATCAAGAATACCCGAATATATTGACTTATGCCTTCTAGACATCTCCATAACAGCATCAAGCTTGTTAATCATTATCTGCTCGAATGGAGAAAATGGTTTAGGCTCCGCCTCTTGCTCTCTGTGAGGTTCAGCTTCGACTTGTGGTGGCTGGTCCTCATCATGAGATGGAATTCCATCCTCATCAGTTGCCGGTTCAGGAGTTGGAGGGACATCTCCTTTGAATACCCACTTATCTTCCTGTTTTAGCATCCCCATGTGATGCAAGGAAGATTTCTCAATCTAGTTAGAAGCATGGAGAATAATCTTCTTCTCCCCTGTCAAATCTACCCTTGCTTTCTCAACAATTCTAGATAGTAATAAGGCATAAGGAATTGGACCATCCTCTTTCCTTCTGGCCTTCAACATACAGTCATTCACCACAGACACCCAATCAATCTTAATTTTCTTTTTGATAACATGCATCAGAAAAATGTCATCCCTTGACATTTGAGCATGGTTGTGCAAACGCTGTTTAAGCATCCAGGAAATAATGAAAGAAATTAAACGGGAATTTTTCTTCATACCTCCCGCCAAGAATTTGTTGTAGTTGGTGTTCTCAGGATTTCTCTTACAGTCTCTAAAGGTTGTCAGTTCCTCAAAATCACCAAAATTGAAGGGTTAGGGTTTGGTACTCCCATTGCCACTCAGCCCGGCAGCTGCCTTCAAGGTTGGTCTGTGAAGATTTATTAGCTTTCCCTTCACAACTGACTGCATTATCCCTTCATTGCTGGTAGCAAAGCAGAGAAACATCCTTATCAACTCAGGATAGTAGGGTCCTTCCAGTTCCAAAAGCTTCCCAAGTTCTTGGTGCTCCAGTAGAGTAGGGAAGCTAAACCCTTCATTTTTGAACCATTCTAACTTCAGGGTCTTGGGAGGGATGATTCTCCGACCCGCATACCATTCAAAGTAATATTCCTAGGTTTTCTCATCCGTAAACCATTTGGATATGAGTTGCTCTGAGGGCAGAGGACGCTTGCTCCCCCTCACTTCTAGCTTCTTTGGTCTTTTGGAGGAAGAATCCATGGGTGGGTTTTGGTAGAGGTGAAAAGAATGAGAAAGATGAAGAGGTTAGGGTTTGAGAGTTGAGAGAATGTGAGGATTTGGAGAAATGAGAGGGTTTGGGGGTTCTTAATGCCCTAGCACATTTCTGAGTGGGGAGAGGTTACTCAACTGAAGAATAATGGGAAGTTAAGGGTTTGGTACGCATAAAACCGTTCAAAATGCTTCTGGAAAACCAAAAGTCGCGCAAATAATCGATTATCCAAACAAATAATCGATTATTTGTATCAGTAAAAACCTTTAAAAACCCTTTCTACACTAAATAATTGATTATTTTTTGAATAATCAATTATTCCAGAGGGTTGTTTTTCTCAACTTTGCCCAGATAATCGATTATTTCCAAGATAATCGATTATTCCATAGGCTTTTCATATTCTTCTTCCCAGATAATCGATTATTGCCCCAAATAATCGATTATTACAGAGCCTCTTGGAATTCTTCATCTCCTAGATAATCGATTATTACCCAAATAATCGATTATTATTATGGGTTCACTTGAAATAATCGGTTAAATTTTAAAATAATCGATTATTCTAGAGAAGTTTTGCTTCTCTTAAAACTAGCTTCTCAAACCATTCCAAATCTAATTCAACTCTTAAACACACTCTTTTATGCTTTAACATCAATGTTTCACACAGTTATTAACCAATCAATCACACAATCAATTTCAAATCATAATTAATTCAAACAAGATTCATTGACTATTCGTAGTTCAATTCTTAATTGATTAAATCTTTTCCTTGGTAGAGGTTTTGTAAATATGTTAGCTAATTGCTTACTAGTCTCAACAAACTCTACAACACAATCATTTCTTTGAACATGATCTCTTAAAAAGTGGTGTCTTATCTCTATGTGTTTTGTCCTAGAGTGCAAAATTGGGTTTTTGGCCAAATTTATTGCACTTGTATTATCACATCTCAGAGGTATTTTATTCAGCTCAGTTCCATAGTCTCTTAGTTGTTGTTTCATCCAAAGAATTTGAGCACAACAACTCCCAACAGCTATATATTCAGCCTCAAATGTACTTAAAGCAACACAAGCTTGCTTTTTTCTATGCCATGAGACAAGTGCACTTCCTAGTAGGTGACAAGTACCACTTGTGCTTTTTCTAACAAGTCTACACCCAGCATAGTCTGAATCTGAGTAGCCTATCAGACTTAGTGAGACTCCTTTTGGATACCACAAACCTACATTAGTTGTACCTTTCAGATATTTAAGAATTTTCTTTACACATTTCATGTGAGATTCTTTTGGATTTGCTTGAAATCTTACACACAAGCCCACAGCAAACATTATATCAGGCCTACTAGCTATCAAATATAAGAGTGATCCAATGATACCTCTATACTTTGAGTTATCAACAGCTATGCCTTTTTCATCCAAGTCAAGATTGCATGTGTTTGATATTGGTGTGGCAGCCTCCTTACACCCTTCCATACCAAACTTTTTCAATAGTTCATTGCAATACCTGCTTTGACTTATGAAAATTCCATCACTCATTTGTTTGATTTGCAACCCCAAGAAGAATGTAAGCTCCCCCATCATTGACATTTCAAATTCTCCTTGCATGGTCTTAGCAAATTCTTTGCATAGAGAGACATTAGTAGATCCAAATACAATATCATCCACATAGATTTGAACATACATTGAATCATTTTTAAATTTCTTCACAAACAATGTATTATCTACTTTCCCTCTTATATAGTCATTCTCAATCAAAAATTTGCTCAACCTGTCATACCATGATTTTGGAGCTTACTTCAAGCCATAGAGTGCCTTTTTAAGTTTTTACACATGGTTAGGATACTTAAAGTCAACAAAACCTGGTGGTTGCTCCACATACACTTCTTCTTGTATCAACCCATTGAGAAAAGCATTTTTCACATCCATTTGATAAAGCTTGAAATTCATTATAGAAGAATAAGCAAGAAGTAATCTAATGGCTTCTATCCTTGCTACAGGGGCAAAAGTCTCATCATAATCAATTCCCTCTTCTTGATTGTACCCCTTAGCCACTAGCCTTGCCTTATTTCTTATAATAATTCCTGATTCATCAAGCTTATTTCTAAAAACCCACTTGGTTCCTATAATTGGATAATCAGCTGGTAATGGCACTAAATCCCATACTTCATTTCTTTCAAACTGATTTAGTTCCTCTTGCATGGCCATTAACCAATGTTAATCTTTTAGTGCTTCATCAATACTCTTAGGTTCCACTTGTGACACAAAAGCCACAGTATTGCAAATATTCTTAATGGAACTTCTAGTTAACACTCCCTTACCAATATTTCCAATTATATTATCCATTGATAAGTCCCTAGAAGTTTTCCATTCCTTAGGCAATTGTTCACTTGTATCCTTAGTGTTTTCATTTGGCTCACTCTCTTTAGGCTTTTCATTAGGTTCACTCTCCAATAGAGGTTGATCAAGCAAATCAGTCAAGTCTTCTATTTCAGTTTGCTTTGTCTCTTGTTTGTTAGTCTCATCAAACACAACATGAACTGATTCTTCAAAAACTAGAGTTCTCTTGTTATAGATTCTATAGGCTTTGCTATTTGTAGAATATCCTAAAAAGATTGCCTCATTAGCCTTTGCATCAAATTTTTCAAGTTGCTCTTTCCCATTGTTCAGCACAAAGCACTTACACCCAAACACTCTAAAGTATGAAATGTTTGGCTTCCTTCCATTGTAAATTTCAAAGGGTGTTTTCTTTAGTATGGGCCAGATCAGTACTTTGTTTAACACATGACAAGCTGTGTTAATAGCATCAGCCCAAAAATATTTTGGCAATTTTGTGTCATTCAACATAGTCCTAGCTAGTTCCTCAAGAGACCTATTTTTCCTTTCAACAACCCCATTTTGTTGAGGTGTCCTAGGTGCTGAAAAGTTATGGTTTATACCATGCTCCTCACAGAATTTTTGGAACAAAAGTTTTGGAATTCACCTCCATGGTCACTTCTTATAGAGGTAATGTTTGAATTCTTTTCATTTTGAACAAGCTTGGCAAATTTTCTAAAGGCATTAAAAGCATCATTTTTATTTGCAAGAAACATAACACATGTGAATCTTGAGTAGTCATCTACAATAACTAACCCATAGTAGTTCCCACCTAGACTCATGGTTCTTGAAGGACCAAACAAATCCATGTGAATTAATTGCAAAGGTCTAGTAGTGGAAATCTGATTTTTGCTTTTAAAGCTAGCCTTCACTTGCTTGCCCTTTTGACAGGCATCACATAGTTTGTCCTTACTAAACTTGAGTTTAGGTAATCCTATTACTAATTCCTTTCTACTCAGTTTATTTAAGTGATCCATGTGAATATGTTCAGCTCTCCTATGCCACATCCAAATATTTTCTTCTTTGGTTATTAAGCACTTAGTATTAGAAATTGCTATTGAGTGTTCTAAGTCAAGCATGTATATGTTGTCAATTCTTTTTCCAATGAATCTGATTTATTTTGTCTTTTTATCAAGCAACATGTATTATCAAATTCAATTTTAAAGCCTTTATCACTAAGTTGACTTATACTCAGCAAATTATGTTTCAGCCCTTCAACAAACAATACATTCTCAATCAATGTTTGGGATGAGGAGTTACCGATATTACCATGACCAAGAATTCTCCCTTTGTTGTTGTTGATAGAAAAGAATGGCACAATCCAAGAGGGGGGGTGAATTGGATTCTATGAGACTTTAAAAATTATCAGAGTATGTAGGATCTTTATTTCACTTTTAAACTTTTCTAAGACTGAATTTTCAAATGAAGCTTTCTCTAAGACTTGTTATGAAAGTATGAATGCTATATGCTTTCTTGATTACAAAATTGTGAGGTTCAAATACAATGTTCTAATTCAGATTTAAACCAACAATTTTCACATACACATGTTAATCAAGTTTTATCTTCTTTAAAGTTCAACCAAGAAATTACACAATGTAAAAGATATGGTAGAAGAAGATTGCACAAGTCTTTTATACTGGTTCAGCCACTCCACATGTGACCTACATCCAGTCCTTAATCAACACCTGATTAAGATTTGTTCCACTATCTTAAGCAAGAAGGTTTACAAGCACACACACATGCATATACTTCAACACAAAAGATAACCATTTTCTTGACCACAAGAAAGCACCCCTTGTAGAACCCACTACAAGAAACCTTACCACTTGAGAAACCCTTCTCAAGATTTTTTTTCAAAGATTCACAAAGAATAAAGGAACGAATTCACCTGGAATTCTTGAACAAATCTTTATCTTCCCCTTTCAAGAATATGATGATGATTATCTTCTCACAAGCTTTTCACAAACGTTTTCACTCTTGGATTTCACAAAGAAAACTCTCCAAGATGTCACAAAGACTCCACAAAATGTTTTTCACAAATTGATTATCAGTTCTAACTCTTGTCTGAAGTTTCTCAAAGTTCAAACTATTTATAAAAGTTTCAGACGCACATAATCGATTATTTTAAAGAATAATCGATTATTTTGTTCTTCAGGTTTTCTGGAAACCAGCCAAGAACAATATAATCTATTATTTTGTTGGATAATCGATTATTCCAGAAAGTTGTTCCTGGGATAATCGATTATTTTGGCAAATAATCGATTATTGCAGCAAGGCATCCCATTTTGCCTATTGCTGGAATAATCGATTATATTTAACAATAATCGATTATTTTGAGTTAGTACTTAAAACATCATTTTAAGTCTCAAAATAACTTTTCAATGTTTTAACTCATCATCATATACTCTCTACTTAGTTTAGATATAGATTTGATTATGCACAAAGCATACTAAGCACACACAATATAAAATCTCATTCAAAACAACTTAATTTCTAAACTCTATTACATTGCTCCATTACATAGCATGTTCTTGACTTTTCTTTGACTTTGTTTTTGTGCTTCCAAGTTGTAAGTTGTTGTTGTACACTTGTGTTGTGATCATCAAAACTTTTTTAGGCTTCAAGCTCTCCTAAGCTCAACAGTTGTCACCATAGGTAACACACCCTTCATTCTTCAATTTTAGACTTGAGAATTTTGAAGGATCTCCAGTCATATGCCTTGAGCAGCCACTATCAAGATACCATAGTAAGTTCTTGGCCCTCAAGCATTCCTACAACAAAGATTCAAACAAAAAATTTAGGTATCCATGTGTAGGGTCCTTGTAGGTTAGTTCTCAGCCTTTGGCTCTTTTTAATCCAAACCATTTCTCCATTTGGAACTCCATATTTCCTAGAGTAGCAGTTCCTTATTGTGTGACCTTTTCTACAACAATAATAGCAAGTTATTTGTGTAGTGAAATTTCTTTTAAATTTTCTCAAATCTTGGTTTTTCTTAAAAACTCCTTTCTTTGATTTTAATGGCATGCTCATGCTTTGATTAAAACCAAGTCCACTCCTATCAAAAGTATTTCTTTGTTTTCCCAAAAGAATATTCAAGTTTGCATTTCTATTTGTGAATTTTGCAAGAGTGATTTTTAAATCAGCATTTTCTTTTTCAAAAGTCTTGCAATTTTCACAAACACCTTTTGAGGAAGAGGAGGTTTCACAATGAGCTTCACTAAAGTTGAAAATGGTTTGAAGATTTTCATGCTCATGTTTCAAATCCTCAAGCTCTTGTTCAGCTTTAATTAAAGCATTTTCATACCATGACAGCTTGTTTTTGAGCTTTGAATTTAAGGCATCTAATTTTACAGCCTCTTTGTGAATTTGAATGAAAGCTTCTTGGAGTTGATCATAGTCCGGATTAGATTCGAGGTCAGAATCACTTACTATTGTGTCTTGGTCAGCTCCAGCCATCAAACACAGGTTGTTCTCTTCAAATTCAGATTCATCACTTGTTGTGCTTGAGTCATTGTCTTCCCAAGCAATGTAGGCTCTCTTCCCTTTGCCATTTTTCTTCATTTTCTTTTCCTCTTGTTGCTTCTTCAAGAGGTTTGGACATTCAACTTTTATATGTCCTGGTTTCCCACACTCAAAGAAATTGTAGGAGGATGTACTTGCTTTCTCTTTCTTGTTAGCCTTTTTATTGAACTTGTAGGGGGAATTCCTCTTTTTCCTTAGGAATTTTCTGAACTTCTTCATCAACAAGTTGAAGTTCTCAGTTTCAGAATCTTCGGAGCTTGATTCTTCACACACCTCTTTGCCTTTTGCTGTTTTTAAGGCCTTTAGTGACACTCCCTCGCCCTTCTTGTCCTGTTGTTCATTTTCCTCAAATATATGCAGTTTTTGCTCATGCTCTCTTAGCTTCCCAAAGAGAGTAGCAAGGGTCAATGAAGTCAAGTCCTTTGATTCTTCTATGGCAGTCACCTTTGCTTGCCATGATCTGTTCAAGCATTGCAGCACTTTCAAGTTTAACTCTTCTTTATCAAATTTCCTGCCAAGATCAACAAGGTGATTTATCAAGTGTGTAAATCTCTTTTGAAAGTCAGAAATAGATTCACCATTGTTCATTCTCAACAATTCATATTCTCTTATGAGAGTATGCTTTCTAGATCTCTTTACATCACTTGTTCCTTCATGAGTGACTTGCAAAGTATCCCACATTTCTTTAGCAGATTTGCATTGTGATATTCTAAAGAATTCATCAATAGACAATGCAGATGTAATGATGTTTTTGGCTCTATAGTCATATTGGGCTCTTTTTCTCTCATCATCACTCCACTCACTCCAATGTTTTTCTCTCTTCTCATCATCATCTTTGGTCATAGGGATATAGGGTCCATTTTCAATTGCATCCCACACAGCAATGTTAATCGCTTCAATGAAAATTCTCATCCTAATTTTCCAGTAGACATAGTTTTCACCATTGAAAATAAGAGGTCTATGAATAGACACACCATCACCATAGGGTAGGTTGCTATTGGCCATTTTTGAAATCTTGAATAACACTCAAGAACTTTGCTCTAGATACCAATTGTTAGAAAAGAATGGCTCAATCCAAGAGCGGGGGTGAATTGGATTCTGTGACACTTTAAAAATTTTCAAAGTTTTTAGGATCTTTATTTCAATTCAAACTTTTCTAAAATGAATTTTCAAAGAAGTTTCCTAAAGACTTGTTAATGAAGAATGAATCCTATATGCTTTCTTGATTAACCAATAATGAGATTCAAAGTTAAGAACAATATGTAATACTTTGATTCAGTTCAAACCAATGTTGCTCATGCAAACATGTTAATCAAGAACAATCTTTTCAATATACAACCAAGATATTACACAAAGTAAGAGATAAGGGTAAGAGAAGATTGCACAAGTCTTTTATCCTGGTTTAGCCACTCCACATGTGACCTACATCCAGTTCTCAATCATAACCTGATCAAGATTTGTTCCACTATCTTAATGAAGAAGTTTTACAAGCATACCACACATGCATATACTCCTACATTCAAGATAACCACTTTCTTGACCCCAAGAAAGCACCCCTTGTAGAAATCCACTACAAGAATTCCTTACCACTTGAGAAACCTACTCAAGAATTACAAATATTCACAAAGAATTAAGGAACGAATTCACCTGGAATTCAGAAGAAAATCTTAATCTTTTTCCTTTCAAGAATGTGATGATGATGATGATCTTTTCTCAAAGCATTTCAAAAACGTTTTTCTACTTGGTTTCACAAAGAAAACTCCCCAAGATTGTCACAAAGACTTCACAAACACGTTTTTCTAATTTTGATTCTCAATTCTAACTCTGTTATGAAGTTTCAAAATGGTCAGACTGTTTATAAGTTTTTCAGAACCAGATAATCGATTATTTTAAAGAATAATCGATTATTTTGTTCTTCATGATTTCTGGAAATCAACCAAGAAAAATTTAATCGATTATTTTGCTGGATAATCGATTATTCCAGAGAGTCATTTCTAGGATAATCGATTATTTCACAAATAATCGATTATTGCAGCAAGGTATCCTTTTTACCTGTTGTTGGAATAATCGATTATATTTAATGATAATCGATTATTTTGAGTTAGTTTTCAAAAATCTATTTTAAGTCTCAAAATAACTTTTTAACCTTTTAAACTCATCATCATACACACCCCTAATCAGATTAGACAAAGATTAGCTCATGCAAAAAGCACACACAAAAAATAAACTCAATCAAAGCAATCTATAAGCTACTCCTATTACATAACATTTTCCTTTGACTTTGTTTTTGACTTCTAAGTTGTTGATGTCCTTAGTCAGCTTTGTTCCACACATTTGTTATCATCCAAACCTTTAATTTCCAGAGGTGATCTCAACAATCTCAATCTCCCCCAATCTCAACACCATGAAGGGATTTTCAACACCCATACACTAGGGCAATGCCTTTCTCCATAGCACATGGGATGGAGGCAGTGTTACCTATCGAGGGGGACCCAGTCATGAAGGTCCATATGTGTTTAAACAAGCTTTCTTAGAGAGGCACAGCAAAAAAGTACTTAACCATCAGTCTGGAGAGGCACAACAAAAAAATACTCAACCCCTTAGTTTGGAGAGACATAGCAAAAAAATACTCAACCACAATAGTTTGGAAAGGTGCAACAAAAAATACTCAACCATCAGTTTAGAGAGGCGCAGCAAAAAATGCTCAACCATCAGTCTGGAGAGGTGCAACAAAAAAATACTCAACCATCAATCTGGGGAGGAGCAGCTAAAAATACTCACTCACACGGACGGCTGGATCCCTTAATGCCAGTCCATCTTGGAGAGACTAAGCTCAAAATATACTCTCTCTACAAGAAACTTAGAGAAATCTTCACATAGACTCACCAAATCACCTTACAAAGAAACAACAAGGAAGATCCACAAGAAGCCGAAGGTTAAGGAGGAACACTTTTCCATCCTCGCCCACCCTTGGAGAACGTAGTCTTAAGGATCTACTATCCAATAAGCAAGAAATGATATAGGCAAATGAACCTAGCCGACTAAAGGAATCTACACAGGGAATTCACGCTTTATGAAGATGAGAAGAGAAAATCCAAACAAAATGTCTACGTCTTTACTTCCCTTTGAAAAAGTGATACCTTGCTATCCAAAGGACAAGTAAAGAGGGGAAGTTATACACACCATATTTATTTCGGGTTACCCTTACCAAGGACGAAAAACCACTAGGATGGGAAAAGTAGCCCTTAAGGGCCCAACAAAGAACCTAAACGGACGAGGAAAGCACCAGAAGGCCTAAAAGACTCAAAAACCTAGTTCCAAGTCCGGAACGACCATTCCCATGCTTATAACGGTCATTCCCAACAGATAAATTAGCCTATAACACTAATTTGGAAAGGCCCATTCCCAAAACCCATTTATGTGCAAATTTAAGGGCCAGAACGACTGTTCTAAGCTTGGAATAGTCATTCCACACCTCTGGGTGCTTATATAAGAATGCCTAGGATTCAGTCTTCCACACTTCACACACAGTTGAGAGATTCCTATGTTATTCATTATCTATCCCTTCTCCTTATATTCTAGAGTGTTTGTGAGGCTTTTTTAGAGCGAAAGACTGCCAAAACGTACTTGTGTACCAACATTTTGAAGAATATCTCTTTTTAAAGCTTGCATCGGAGCTTTTTCATCTATTCCACATATTTCCTTATTTACTTGTTTTATTCATATCCCTATTGGCATGTAACAACCAATAATCATGTAGATAATGTTAGAAAAGAATGGTTAAATCCAAGAGGAGGTTGAATTGGATTCAATGACACTTAAAAATTTTCAGAGTTTAAGGATCTTGATTTCTTTAAAAACTTTTCTAAAATTAACTTCCAATGAAGTATATTGAACCTCTTAGTATATAAGAATAACTCCTATATGATTTCTTGATTAATGTTTATTGAATCAACTTAAAGAACAACTAGTATGCAGTGCTTAAGTTTTAGTTTAAACCATTTTAATCATACAAGCATATTAATCAAGACCAGCCATTTTAACATTCAATTAAAGATTGTTCAATGTAAGAGATAAGGATGAGAGAAGAGTGCAAAGTTTGTTATCCTGGTTCAGCCACTCCACATGTGACCTACATTCAATCCTCAATCATAACCTGATCAAGATTTGTTCCATTATCTCAATGAAGAAGTTTTACAAGCATACCACACATGCACACACTTCAACACACAAGATAGACCCTTTCTTGCACCCAAGAAAGAACTCCTTGTAGAAACCCATTACAAGAGTTCTTTACCACTTGAGAAACCTACTCAAGATTTTTACCACAATACACAAAAAGATTAAAGGAACGAATTCACCTGGAAGCTGAACAAATCAGACTGTGAATTCTTGGCCAATCTTAATTCCTCTATCCAAGAATGTAGTGATTATGATGATTCCTCTCAAAGCATTCCACAAAGTGTTTTACTTCTTGGTTTCACAAAGAAAACACTCCAAGATGATCACAAAGATCAAAAGTTTATCACAAAGACTTCCAAATATTACTTGGTTTCTTCTTTCTTTGTTTTTGAATGTGAGAACCATTTTTATAAAGTTTTCAGACCCAGATAATTGATTATTTTTAAGGATAATCGATTATTTTTTTCTTCATGAATTCTAGAAAACCACTCAAGAACAGAATAATCGATTATTTTACAGGATAATCGATTATTCCAGAGAGCACTTTCTGGAATAATCGATTATTTCACAGATAATCAAATTTTACAGCAAGGTTTTTCAACCTCTTGAAAACAAAGCTGGAATAATCGATTATTGTAAGTAATAATCGATTATTTTGAGTTAGTTCTCAAAAATTCAATTTCACTAATTCAAAACCTTTCCAAGTTACTTTGAATCATCATCATACTCACTCTTAGACAAGTAGAATTAAGATTCAACTTATGCACAAAGCACAAACATGCATAGAAAATAAAATTGACCAAAAAAGCAACTCAACACACAAGAACACATAAACCACTCCTATTGCATTTGTTATTCATTCATGATCTTCATGTCTACTCTTTTGTCCATGTCCTTTGTTAGCTTATGTCATTTGTTATCATCAAAACTTTCAGAACTTGATTCACCATCCATGAATCTCAACAGATAATAGGTGTTCTTTGTCTTGTAAGTAAAATACAAATCATTGTATGATAAATGAAAGGGGTAAATATTTAATTATGCTTATTATTATGCTAAATTCATCATAGGGTACCGAGTCAGGACGTTTTGGGGTGCTAATACATTCCACATGCGTAATCGACCCCCAAACCTAAATTCTGGCTGTGAAGGCCATTATATTTTAATGAAAACCCTTTTTTCCCAACATTTTGAGCAAAATGTCGGTGACGATTCCTTCAAACCTCTTTTTCTAAAATAATTTCCAAAATGAAGTCCAAATCATCTGTAGGTAAGGTCATAATTTTCAAGGTTCTGACATAGGAAAAGCTACAAGATAGCAAATGCTATTATTTTGGACACACATTCTAGATATAACCAAATTTGCATGTACTCCCCTAACAAGGTAAAAACTACCTTTATTATCGAGGAGGCTAATTTTTGTTTATCATGTGATGTTGTTCGAGCTTAAGAACACACGTGCTACTTACTGACAGCTAATGGACAAACTTTTCCAAAAGAAAATCAAGAGAAACTTCGAAGTACACGTGGGTGACATGGTGGTGAAGTCCAATAGCACGATCGAGCACATGAATGTTCTTCTCGTGGTGTTTGTGAAGATACAAAAACATAACATGTGTTTAAACCCTGAAAAATGTGTATTTGGCATAGGTGACAACAAGTTCCTAGGCTTCATGTTAACGGTGAGAGGAATTGAGGCCAACCTAGATTTATCTTTGGTTGTCCTTGACATAGAGTCTAAGTAATTTGAAGGAAGTTCAATGACTTACTGGTTGGTTAGCTTCCCTTTCTCATTTCTTGTATTGCATAGCCGAGAAGGTTAAACTTGTGTTCTCCTTGCTAAAAAAGAAGAATTTTTTTTAGTGGACACCAGAATGTGGAGCTACTCTTCAAGGGTTGAATATGATATTGTTAGTACCACCCATTCTAACAAAACCTGATCCAAATATACCCTTTATACTCTATTTATTTGCTTCGGATAAGTCTATCAATGTCTTCATTTCTTAATGAAAAGCAACAAGGGCAAATGCTTATATACTACATAAGTTGAGTTCTATAGGGGGCTGAGCTAAGAAATCAAAAGGTAGAGATTCTAGCACTAGCTTTGATAATAGTAGGGAGGAGATTAATACCCTATTGCTTAAGTCATCAGGTAGTCGTCAAAATTGATTAACCAATTGCTAAAATTATACGAAAGTCAGAATTGGCAATAAGGATTCCATTGAGTTGTTGGAATTTGGCCTTAAATATCAGTCAAGAGGATCGATTCAAGCTTAATATTTAGCTAACTTCATCAATAAAATGACTAATGAAACTAAGTAAGTACAAATATGGACACTATTTGAGCATGACTCGTCTAATAAGCACGATAGTGGGGCCAAAATTCTTTTAGAGGGGATAAGAGGTTTGGTTATTGAACAATCTCTTTACTTTGGTTTCAAAACATCAAACAAACAGGCCAAATATGAAGCCCTTATTGCCATAAAATGAAACTGCAAAACTTGTTGTACTCATATTTGGATAGAGAACAAGCAAATATATATCTTATTTTACCATTTTGTTGCAGGATATTGTAATCTTCTTAAGTGTACTGGATCTTAGGCTTTGTGATTTCTATATCTCCTTACGTGATGATTCTCTAGAGTTGATACTAGGTGGATTTGATGAACATCTCCATCCTATCCTTTTAGTAGGGGTAGTCTTCAAGGTTGGAGGCCTTATGAGAGAAGCTCCTTCCAGCAAATATTGTCCTTTACTCATTCCCATTTTGGGTCTTTTTTCTTTGGCACTATTAGATGCTCAACCCCGTCAAAGGATGAGCTCTAATACCAATTATTGGAGAAAAAGATACACACTAGAAGGGAGGTTGTATAGTGTATATCAAAAACTCACACTTTTGATAATAGTGAAGTAGTAAAACTTGACAGTCGTAGTGATAAAGTGCAATAGATGAAGCAGAACAAGTCATTTTATATTGGTTCACCTCAAACCAATAGACTATGTCTAATTCTCAGTCCAATTAGATTAAGTTCTACTATCTTTTTCAAGATACAAGTATTCTTTTAATAAGTCATTTCTGACTCAAACCTAAGTAGTCTTTGACTTGCCTCTTCAAGCCACTACCTAAGTATTCTTTCAACAAGCCTCTTCAGGCTTAACACTATGTATTCTTTTCAACCAAGCCTCAACAAACTCAAACACTAAATATTCTCTCAACAAGTATGTCTAAGCTCAAACATTAAGTATTCTTTAAACAAGTCTCTCCAGGCCCAACCCCTACAAATATAAATTTGAAAAGAGTTACAAAGATAATTTTGTTTCTTCTAGACGTGATGCTACAAAAAATTAAGCACAACTAAATTGTACAGAGCAGAATGTATCTACAAGGTATGTACTTCATTTCTTTTCTTATTACTTCCCTTTTCTATCTCTCCAATAATTCTTTGATTGAGAATCCTTTATATAGTAGTTTCAAAGAAGATGACTGTTACAACAATTTTGAGTAGAACTTTCAATTTCTTTACGAGTTGTTTCATCTGTCTTATTTGTTGATCCTAGAGATTATCATTGATACATTTAATACAAGCATTAAATTCCTTTCATTAAGGTGTGTATCTCTTATCTGATCTTGCATACTACTTATCATTTTGGCAAGTAGGTTGAAAATTAGTGGCTAAATCATAGTAGTGCAACGTGTTCAGAGCTCCTGTCTATTTTCTGTGATTTTTGGGATTCTTCTCTTTCTTTCTTGGCGCAAATATTTGACATTTCATTCATACAATCTTTCAATGTCTTTGAGGAATATTTCTCATTCGATCTGTTAAAGAATAAAGTATTAATGTCTCTTAAAATATAATCTTACTTTATAACGAGAAACAAGTTCAGCAAAGAGTCATATTGTGTGCTTCATTTGATATCTTTCATCTTACAGAAAAAATATGATGTTTGTTTCGTCTAAAATAGTTTCCTAAAAAAATTGTTTATTATCATTAAAACTTATAGTCTTTTGAGAGATTCAAGATCGTCTTTTGATTTTACAAAGATCAATTTGATGTTCTATTCCTCTTAGAGGGGTAGACCATGAGGCACCTCTTTTGTAAAGGCATCATCAAATTCCTGCAACAAAGAAAAACCTCATTTAGAAAATAGTTAGTTGGGCATTCATCTTTTGAATTACACTTTTTACTTGATAGTAAAAGCATTAGATTCTTGCATATCCCTTTTCACCTCCTTTTCTTTTTTATAAACAAATATGATTCTTTTTTTATTTTTTTTATTACTCTCTTCCACTCTCTTTTTCTTTTTTCTTTTCACTTTATTTTTTTCTCTTAGCAACTATGAATTATAATGCAATGTCTTATTTATTTATTTTTTAAAAATTGTTAGGTTAAAAGACAAATTTTAGACTCCCTTGGTCTTAAGTTTTGCTATTAACAAACATGGAAATTTTTTATCAATAGTATAAAAAATTTTAAATGAGTAAAACAAATTGTTCACTAAGATGAAAATCGTTAGTAAGACAAAACATGTATAAGACAATATGTTCACTAAGACAATTTTATTAAAGAATAAGACAAAATTTTAGTCATAAAAAAATATATACATTAAATATTTATTATTTACAATCTCGAAACAAGATATTGAAGTTAGCGGAAATACACACAGAATGGGGGGTTGAATGTGTGTTTTTGTTCAAAGGAAGATTTTTCAAAATCATTTTGTAGAGATACTCATTTTCCTTTTAATAAAAAATATTCAAGCACTGTTGAAAACTTGTGCAGGCTTGTCTGACTAGAAAGCTTTTTGCGTCTAATAAAACTGATCGTCTACTTCAAGAAACAAGTTGAGTAAATTAAATTTTCGTCTAAAAGGTTTTATCGTCCAAATAAAAAGGATTGTTTCTTCAAAAATAGTGGACAAGTGTGTTTTCGTCTAACAGTTTATTGAAATGAAAGTAGATGAAAGACGAATTTTTTAGACAAGTAGAGTTTGAAAAATAGAAAAAGATATGCACAGACTTTTATATTGGTTCACTCAATCTGAGCTACGTCCAGTCTCCTTCAACTGAAGGGTTCCACTAATCACAGAGGATTACAAGTATTCTCAACCACTTTTGGCTCGTCAACCTCACTTGTCGACGCTAGTATTCTTAACCACTTCTGGTTCTCCAAGTATTGTTGACCACTTCTGGCCCGCTAGCTTCACTCACTAGGGCTAGTATTCTCAAACCACTTCTAGTTCACAAGTATTCTTTCTACCAGCCTCTTCAGGCTTTACAGCAAATAAAGGTGTTGAGTGTATTTGCAACTCTCACAGAGAGGATAAGATAGTTTTTACTCTCACTAAGGTACGTAACCTTAGTTTTACAGGAATAAGTGTCTAAGTGTTTGTTTACTCTCGTAGAGAGGATAAACTATTAGCAACACTCACTAAGATAAGCTATCTTAGTTTTATACAGATATACAGGAAATGATTTGAGAAGAAATGTAGCTTATGCTCTTTCACTTTCTTTTTCTTATTGGGCATTTTTCTCCACTTCTCTGTTCTCTACTCTTTCTTCTTCTTTGCCTTGATACTTATAGCTAGTTGATAAATCTGCCCGTTGTTTGAAATCAAATTTTCCTGTTGGAGCGTAGCTTCATGTCATTGTAGATGGAAGCTTGTTCATGGCTATGTAAATCTTTTCATTTAATGCATTTGATCTTGCATTAAATGTTTGCTTGTATACGTGAATTCCTTTTGTGTAGTTGGTTGTTTCAATGTCTGACTTCAATCATGATCTAGGCATGTTTGTACTTTTCTCATCAATTTAGCTGTTGAGGTGCTCTCTTTTTCTGAAAAGTAGGTGTCCTTTCTCTGACGCACGCAGCTTTGACTTGTGAATCCATTCTTACCTATTTTTCTTCTTTCTATATTCAGGTTTGATGTCCTTTTGTGTTTCTCGTATGATTTCACTCAATGTGATTAGTGGACTTCAAAGGTGCTTCATTATTTTCCGACTGCGTCTGGATACACATTTTAGATTTGATTCTTCGTCTGGTAGTGATGACTTCGTCTGCCTGTTTGATAGGCTCTATCTGATGATTTTTCAAATTCATGTTGATGTTTAGCCAACTTTTGTCTCGTTCTTGACTTAGTCTCATATGATGCCTATTTTGGAGTTGCATCTGATCCCTCAAGCTTCAGCTGATAGATTCGTCTTATCTTGTATTCGATTTAGGCATTGATCAACCTTAGTCTTGATACTAGCTTTGCTATCGTCTGATGTCTTGTTCAATTCGATTATGCTTGATCATACTTTGTCCCTCATTTTTGCCTAAACTTATTGTTATCCATCTGAAACACTAATGCACATGTTAGGAATAACAATATGTATTATATTTGTCATATTCAAAACCTCGGTGGGAATTGCGAATACGCTTCGTCTGACTTAACAGATATTGACTACATCTAAACAATTTCTTAATAGATCGAATGTAAAAATGTTTCCTTAAAACAAACGCTCTACAAAAAGGATAGAAAGACATTATTTGCGTTAGAAAAGGACAAGCAACTCTTTGCAAACATGAAAAATTGTGACCAAAAGTTGTTTCACCTTTGTAATGTCCTGACACACGCATGGTTCTACCTACTCGTGCTAAAAATTGATAAGTGTTGGTCCCAGTTTACTAGAATCTAGAAGGGGAGGTTCAATAGATTTTATCCTAAGATGACTCAACTTTCGACAATTCTTGATAAAAACCTACCAAGATATCTAAAACTCAACCTTTACTCAATTTGATTTAACAAATAACAGTAGATTACAAGGTTTATTACCAAAGTATTAGAATATTAAAGTTAATGCAGTGAAGCACTCACTTGTAATCAAGGTTGATTTTATATTACCTTTTCCTTAATCAATTTCAACTACAAGAATAATGATCAGAATTTGTACTACAATTGAAATTTCATATCTCACAAATCTTTAAATTATTTAAACAAGAAATTAACAATATTCTTAAAGATAAGAGTAAGAAGATAAAAAAACACAAAAATTTATACTGGTTGAGCCATCCACTTGGCCTACATCCAATTTTTCCTGATTTAGCACCCGAATAAAACAAAGATTATTTACTATAATATTGTTTACAAACACCTTGCACACACAATATTACAAGAATTCAAACAAACATCAATCTTGACACCACAAGATTGGAAACACTCAAAATTTTTGTACCCCACAGAAATTAATTGAGAAATCTTACTCAAGATTTCAAAATCTCTTGTTGAGATACCTTATCTCAAGAGATACACCATTCAAAAAGAAAATATAAAGATTATAAAAATATCACCTAATTTCGTGTTGATATTGATTGTTTACAATTGAATACACTTCTTGAATTTCTTCCTTCAAGAACTCATATTCAATCTTTGCACTTCTTGATATTTCAGAAAAATTCTTTGATCAACCTTGATTTTTGTTTCTGAAAGTAATTTTTTTCTCAAATGTTCTTCTTTTCAAAAGATTTCCTAAAAGTTCTCTTTTTTTAATTTTAAAAAAATAGTTATTTAAAGTGCAAGACGTGATTCAATTATGAAGAGTAATAATAGAGATAATCTATTATCTGATACAATAATTCGTTACCAGATCTTTAAAAATGAACCAGAAACACAAAATCACCAGGGTAATCAATTACGGGATATGGTAATCGATTATCCCTATCTTTCTAAGATTAAAGATCGTCTTTCAGTCTATGGTAATCGATTATCTCATGTGATAATCGATTATCCCGATGAAAACTTTGATTCTTTAGTCTTGTTTCAAGCAAGAGACTCTATTTTAATCTATTACCAACTTTATTAATCTGTTACCTCAAGAAATTCTTTATCAGTAACAGATGTGGTAATCTATTAACTCAAAGGACATTTGAATATCATTTTCTAGTAACAGACTTGGTAATCTATTACCCTGAATGGTAATTGATTAACAAGGTTACCTTGAAAACTCTTGTTTGAATCAAGTCAGATTTCTATGTTTAAACACTTAGTAGTAAATTACCATTTTCAATATAATCTATTACTTTATGTTTACACATGGAAATACTAAAAAATCAAATTCTTGGTTTCTTAAAAAACTTGATTGGTTCTTAAATTAAGCATTCATCATCATCATCAATCATAAACAAACACACACATAAGCTTATATCTATTACAATCAATACAATATCCTTTTGTATAGCTTTAAGAAACATCTATATAATGCATCATCAAAACTAAAACTATCTTGAGAAGTCTTCAAGATGTTCCATCATCTTCGTCATCTCAATAATCTCTAACAATCTCCATCATCTCAACAATAAGTAGCTTTTTTGATCAAATAAGAAGTGTTAATTTGGTGAAAGTATTTAATGCAAGCATTTAATACACTAATGAACACTTCTCTCATCAAGAAGCATATCATGAAAATAGACAAAGCAAGCCATGAGAGAGAAGCTCAAAAACTTGCAATGGTTATCTTCACTAAAGCCATATAAAAGGAAGTTTAAAGCTCATAAAGAAAAGATTAACAATTGTGAAAACTACATTCTTTCTTTCTATAAAAAGTCTTTGTACTTAATTTGTTGTATCATGTCTTGATAGAAAGACAAAAAAACATTGTAAACTTTAGTAACTCTAAGTTATTAGGTTAGAGCCTAAAGATGTTTAACTGTAAAATAAAATACTTGTTGTTTGAGCCTAGAGAGACTTAATCGTAAAAAAATACTTGGTGTTGAAACCTAGAGAGGCTTTGTGTGAAAAGAATATTTGGGTAGATTACTTGAAGAGACAATTTAAATAATACTTAAGGTTGAGCTAGAAATGACTTGATAAAGAATACTTGTATCCTTGACAAAATAGTGGAATTTGATTTAGTTGGATTAAGAACTGAATGTGATCTTGGTGGTTGAGATGAAGTAGTATAAATTCCTAAGTTTATTCTTTACTTCGTCTGCTCTCTCATATCTGTCATAGTTACTACTTTATTGCAATATGAAAAATAGAAGTTTTTTGAGTAACACTATTCAACCCCTTCTAGTATTCCTTTTTTTCTCAACAAAACTATTATGTTTCAATGTTGAATTATTATTTGTTTCATAAAATTTTGTTAACATCCCTCAAAATTTTAATACAATGTGTATCGCTTCACCTAAATTTGCAATTTGTGTAAACTAGATTATATGATGTATATGGCCTTTTTTTTTGTTTTGGCCAAAAACAGGCTTCTTTTATTTTGTTGATAATTATTAATAAATACATACTATTTATTATTTTTCAATTGATATTTTAATTAAATTAAGTCTATTAATATCAAATTAATATAATTATTAATACATATATATAACTACTAATTAAATAGCACTTTATTATAACTATTTTGCTACACCACATCTACCTCGTTTTCAAAAAAAAACTACTAATTAAATAGAATTTCATAATTTAAATTGATTTTATGTTTCAAAAATAAGGACCGAGGCTTGGACATATCATTCACGTAATTATTTCATATATCAAGTTTCATTTTTTTATTTTTCTTTTTTTTATTTTCTTCTCTAAAGTATAAAAATATCATACAAAAATGTTATCAGTATATATATATAATTTTTTAATATATTTTTGTGTGTTATAGTATTAATAGGAGTATCAGCCTACTTCACCAAAAACTAGGTCCCTCGAAATCTTGAATGCATTAACATTAACCCTCTCAAGACTATTTTTATTACAAACTCCAAACTTGAACTCAAGATTTTGAGGATTAGACAACTGTAACATCAGTTGGACTAATGATATACAATTACAAATTATTTTAATTCGTAATTTAAATCTTTTACAAACAATAATTTACAAAAAAAAAAAAAAATCATGTATAATTAATGCAAATTTGAAAAATATATGTTTTCTACGTTTAATTTCAACAAATATTTTATAATTACTTATTTTTACAATCTAATATAATATTTCTTTTTGTTACCATCTAAAAATCTAATTTAACATTACAAAATCGGCTTATAAAAATTGTTTCTCACTTGTATAATATTAATTTGGTCATATCATTAGTTGATGGAGGATTTTCAACACATACATCTCACGTCAAAGGCTAGACTTCACAAGCATGAAGTTTTGATTATGCATTAGACATTTGTAAGTAGTCTGATAACAATCCAGTATTAGGTGGCCTGATAAGCTCACCAATAATTACCACGGTAGTGGGTTAAAAATCTAATTTAACTTTATAAAATTAGCTTGTAAGAATTGTTTCTCACTTGTATATACTAATTTAATCATATCATTAGTTGATGTGAGATCTCCAACATATACCTCTCATGTCAAGGACTAGACTAGAGCTGTCAAAACGGGCCAACCCGGCCCATGTGGGCCGGCCCACCTTGACCCACTTTAAAAACGAGCCAACCCAACCCGGCCCACTTGTAATTTTTTCAAAAAAAATTTGGCCCGGCCCGGCCCACCACGGGTTGGTGGGTTATACGGGCCAGCCCACCAGCCCACCAAAAATTAAAAAAAAATTATTAACAAAATTCAAAATTTTAAATTAATTATAAATTAACATCATTAATAGTTATAAGTCATAATTCATCATACAAAATTAAATACAAATCATGATAAAAATTTAAAATAAAAATTTTCAATATATCATCATACAAAATAAACTACAAATCATATTCAAATTTTTATTGAAAAAAAAAATGGTGGGTTGGTGGGCCACCCGGCCCACCACGGGTTTAGCCCGGGTGGGCCGGGTCAAAGTGGGCCGGGTTGAAATATACCCACCTATTATAAAACTTCAATTTTTTTTGGCCCGGCCCAGCCCGTTTTCAAGG
The DNA here is from genome assembly GCF_000230855.2 of Cajanus cajan. NCBI lineage: Eukaryota > Viridiplantae > Streptophyta > Magnoliopsida > Fabales > Fabaceae > Cajanus > Cajanus cajan. The sequence continues at coordinate 21,958,788 of NC_138518.1, forward strand.
TGGGCCGGGTTGGCCCACGGGTCCCGGCCCACTTTGACAGCTCTAGACTAGACATTACGAGTGTGAAATTCTGTTTATGGATTGGACATTTTGCAGGTGGTCCAATAATGGTCCAAAAACAAGTGGCCTGATAAGACCACCAACAATTGCCAAGATAGTGGATTAAAATTTAATTTAACCTTATAAAATTGGCTTGAAAGAATTGTTTCTCACTTGTATACACTAATTTGGTCATATCATTAGTCGATGAGGATCTCCAACATATATCTTTCATGTCAAGGACTAGACATTATGAACATGAAATTTTGTTTGCGGATTGTCTATTTTGCGGGTGGTCTAATAACAAATCAATTATAGGTGACCTGATAAGTCCACCAATAATCGGCAGGATAATACGTTAAGAGTCTAACTCAACCTTATAAAATCTTCTTGTAAGAATTATTTCTCATTTGTAGACACTAATTTGGTCATATCAATGGGAGATCTCTAACACACACCTCTCATGTCAACGAGTAGACATCATGAGCATAAAGTTCTACTTACAGAGTGGACATTTACGGATAGTTATATAAGCCAACCAAGAATTGCTAGGATAGGATCTGATAACATTTTAAGAAAGTAGTTTAAAGTTTAACTCAACCCACAGAATTGGCTTATAAAGTAAAGATTATTTTTTACCTATATACATTAATTTGAACATATCACTAGTCAATGTAAGATTTCTAACACTTTTTTAAAATACTTTTAATATATCTAAATAATATTATATAAAAATATTAAATTAAAAATAATTTTTACCATTAATATAATTTTGAAAATGAATATTTTTTACCTATAAATTTAATAAGTATTGTATAATTATATAATTTAAATATTTAATGTAACATTTATTTTCCTTTTCTTTAAATATTTCTAATATCTTCAAATTGTATTATTTACATTACTTATATAAACCCGCACATTGCCTAATTGATGTTAAAGTTAGAACCATTTAACCATGGCCAAGTATTTAGAGGAAAGTGTTATCTAATTCGAATAAATACCCGAAGATTACTGAAAATGCTGAGAATTTAAACAGGAATAAGCTCTTGACTCAAGACTTCTGGTAACGGCAATAAAAGAAAGTATGACCTTGTACGCTTGCCCCTTATACTTTCTTTTATTCAAACAAATGCTGATAACAGTGTTTGTGAAAACTGAATTATACTTCCAAATGAAATTGGAATAAAAGGAATCATGCTAACAATTCTTGGAACTGAGCACTAGCGGCGATATATGAAATTAAAAGTTAGAAGGGCACAAATTTACAGAAATACCTTGGTTTAAAGGGGAAAGCAAAATATGAAATCTAATGTCTGCTCTCCAGCATAATACAGGAAACTTCAACTTACTTCCTCAAGCGGTAAATGATTATTCATATACTCAAATTCAGGGGCAAATAATGTAAACAGGTACAGTATGCATGCTTAATATCCGCTGCTAAAACCTAACATATTGAAAGTGCTAAATTTCATCAATTATAATAGCAAGTAGTCCATATTCATAAACAGAACTAAAACTGAATTATAAAATACATCAGAGTCAACCATAGTTTTTTCAAGGCTGCTAAAACTGAACATATACAGAACATTCTCAAACTTAAAATCCACCACGAAGACGCAACACAAGGTGAAGAGTAGACTCTTTCTGAACGTTATAGTCAGCAAGAGTCCTTCCATCTTCCAATTGCTTCCCAGCAAAGATCAACCTCTGCTGGTCTGGTGGGATTCCCTCCTTGTCCTGAATTTTAGCCTTGACATTATCAATTGTATCTGAACTCTCAACCTCCAAGGTAATTGTCTTTCCTGTCAAAGTCTTCACAAAGATCTGCATTCCTCCCCTCAGACGAAGGACCAAGTGAAGGGTAGACTCCTTCTGAATATTGTAGTCTGCTAGAGTTCTTCCATCTTCAAGCTGCTTTCCAGCAAAGATCAACCTTTGCTGGTCTGGTGGGATTCCCTCCTTGTCCTGGATCTTAGCCTTGACATTATCGATTGTGTCTGAACTCTCAACCTCAAGGGTGATGGTCTTTCCGGTTAGGGTCTTAACGAAAATCTGCATACCACCGCGAAGACGGAGCACCAAGTGAAGGGTGGACTCCTTTTGAATGTTGTAATCAGCCAAGGTTCGGCCATCCTCAAGCTGTTTCCCAGCAAAAATGAGCCTCTGTTGGTCTGGTGGGATGCCCTCTTTGTCTTGAATCTTGGCTTTAACATTGTCTATGGTGTCAGAGCTCTCCACCTCAAGGGTTATGGTCTTTCCTGTGAGAGTCTTAACAAAAATTTGCATTCCACCGCGGAGACGGAGCACCAAGTGGAGAGTGGATTCCTTTTGGATGTTGTAATCGGCAAGGGTTCGCCCATCCTCAAGCTGCTTGCCAGCAAAAATGAGACGCTGCTGGTCTGGTGGGATCCCTTCCTTGTCTTGAATCTTGGCCTTCACGTTATCTATGGTATCGGAACTCTCCACTTCGAGAGTGATGGTCTTACCAGTCAGGGTCTTAACAAAGATTTGCATCTACATTATACAATAAAGAAAACGAATCAATCTCCAAAATCACGAGTAAAAGCAGTGAACGGAAAGACAACATAAAACAAAGGACAGACAGCAAGATTATCCAACATCACCAATGCTATTTAAAGCCTAAGAAACTGAAGAAAAACAAAACAAAACACGTTCATCAAACCCAATCAAACAATCAATATATGATCAAAGAATACTAGTTACAAAAATAACGTGTATGTTTTATACAACAGACAGAGACCCAGACCAAAAGGAAAAGAAAATGGTAGAACTCGAAATCCCGATTCCGTTCAATAAATCAATAATATCAAATCCACAATAGACTAGAAAATGCCAATAACTCACACTCCCATATGTGACAAATTAAATATATGCCTTTATAAAACAGTTCTCAGAATCGCTTACAATCAACAAGTAATTTGAAACAAACAAGCCAAATAATCAAGAAAAGTTTCAAAAAAGACCCCAGCTTGCATGATTATTGAGACGCTAAAATCATGTACGATAATTATATTCGAAAGAATCTCCAAAACACGCAAAAAAAAAAAAAAAAAAAACCAAGATCAAAATCAAAAGGCTCGACAAATCCGATGATCGCTAAAACTCAACACAAAACCCTAATAATCGAAAATAAAAGAAGATGAAGGTACCTTCAAAAGGTGCGCTAAGGTTTTCCTTCTCTGCTACGAAAGAAATGAAATGAATATGCTCGGGTTGGGGAAGATTGTGGCGAGGGGCTTCCCTTTTATAACAAAAAACCCATGCGGTGCTTCGTCACGGCAACGATACCTTCTCCAATCACATTGTGACACGTGGATGTATTGGGACCCTGAAGTCGTGAACCGGTTGACACGGCAACATTTGGTATATGAGTCCTTTTCGGCAACTGATGAGGTGTTTGATGAAAAACGTTCAAACTTCAAACAATTTCTGGAATCTGCTGGCCGCCACCGAATATAAATAGTATAGTAAAGTTAAATTTATTGTAAAACTAAATCAATTTTTGCTGTAAGGTTTATTCCCCTTTTCAATAAATCACGTAATATTTTAATATCAAATTCAAATCTTTTTCCATTTAATTTTTATATATATTTCATTTTCTTCGTTATTATCGTCTAATGCCTAATGTTGCACCCTCCCACGATAATTCTTCTCTCTTTTAAAACTTTTATAAATAAATTAAAAATAATAATAAATATATCACTTTCTATATAATATTATTAAAATAGTTCAATTTTCCAATAATTACATTACTTCTATTAGGGATGGAAAAATAGGTCATGCCCCGTGGGCCGGCCCGACCCATCATTTCAACCCGTCAAACCTGTCAATCCGTCAGGTCAAATAGCGGGTTGGCCCGTCACAACCTGCCAACCCATATAAGTAATTGAGTTTCAGTTGTTTGCATAAGTAATGGGATTGTTTTGTGGACTATCAAAAAATTTATATTATTAGTAATTTGTAAGTTTATAATTTGGTTTTGATTTTGGTGTAAGTTGATTGATTTCTATTTGATTTTGTTCTAAGTTTGTAATTTGCTTTTGTTGAACATATATTATGTACAACATGTATGTATTTTTAATTTCATATGATTATATTTATTTATTTGTAGCAGTTATCTTTATTTGAACTTAAAATATATTTTTTCCATTTTTTTGCAATTTTTTTTTTGTGGTATGCAAGTTGGCCCGCCGACCCGCCAGCCCGTCCTTAGGTGGGGTAGGCCAGCATTTTCGACCTATTTTTTATTGGCGGGCTGGGCTAGCCCGGTCCATTTTTTGCGGGCCATTGGAAGGCCGGGTCAAAACGGGCTGGGTTGGCCCATTTTGCCACCCCTAACTTCTGTGGTAGTTAAATAATTTATAAAGATAAATTAGGAAAAATTAATATTATACTTGAGACATTTTTTGAATGATAAATTATAGTCATTGTGGAACGGAAAAGAAATTAAAAACAAAAATTCATCATTGTTACAATTAACTATGGGAAGATAATGCGTGAGGATTACATGAGAGTGTTGATAAGAGATTTAGACAATGTATGTGTGAGGATTTTAAAAACTTTTTTCTAGATAAGGAATATATGTTTGTAACAAGTTTTTGTCTAGAAATGTGATGGAAGAGAGATAATAAAAAAGAACATTTAGAATTTTATATTGGTTTACTCAACCTGATCTACATCCACTTACCTTCAAGCTGTTGAAGGATTTCTCTAACTTAAAAATTTTTACAAGTATTTTTACTATCACTTATGGCTTACAGACACAACTAAATGTTGTAGTATACTTTAAGTAACCTCTACAAGCTTAGGTAAGTAAGGTTTTGTGTTTAGAGGATAATTTTTGCAACGAGGATCTGTAAATTTGAGTATACTTAAAGAAAGCTAACTTACTAAGGCAAGGATATTTTAGTTCATAAAACTCAATGAAGTTTATTTTGAAGCTTTTGGATTCCATGGAAGAAGATTGACATTAGAACTAATTAAAATGTTTTACCAATCTCTTTCAACATAGTTTTATCAAGTTTGGTATTATGAGATTTTGTTCTTCTATGAAGATTTTATCTATAAAAAAATTGTGTTGTGTAGTCTTCCTTACATGTCTTGTAGTCATTGTTGCATAAATATAAATGTTCGTGTGCTATATGACAGATCTAAAAATGTCTTGAAAACTTCGGTTCAAAAATATTTGAGTACTAGTTTCTATGAACCAAATTTGTGTTCTAACATAGGAATCTTGTTTTATAAGTTTTTCTTTATTTTTTGATGTTTAATATGTTGTTTGATATATGAATATGATTCACATGAAATGTGAGAGTGTTGGAGTCATTTTTTGTTTGAAATCTACAATGCTTATGTCTTAGATGTCGTGTTTAGTCATTATTTTGTCATCACTTCTAATAGTACTTTTTTGTTTCTAAATCTTAAAGATACATGTGATATTATGTGTTGGTTGAACAATATAAGTTTTTGATTGACATTATTCAACTCCTTATAGTGTCTCTCTTTTCTCCACAGTAGACGACCTTGATTGTTAAACGTCTTATTAATATCCGCTAAAAGAGTTTGTATTTAACTAACAATACGCCAAAGGTCCCAAGATTGATATCAAAATATAGATGAATTCCTAGCTTTCCACAAGATCTAAATGGTTGTTGTAAAAAAGAATAGCATTTGGTCCTTTGAGATTGTTGATAAGCCAATCATAAAATTTTGTCATATAAAACTCTAAATGTTTGTCCAACTTCAAGTGTTTTCGAACATGGATTGAATGACCAAGGGCATGAAGAAAATGGAAAATTGTCTTTTGTTGACCTCTACACCTGTTACAAAAAGCATCAATAGACATATGTCTAAAGAAACAAAACACATAAGTAGAAAGGCTACCATGAAGGGTAAGCCATAAAAAATGTATAATGTTCTTTGGTAATTTTAATCCCAAATCCTAGACCTATTCAATTGTTGGGATAAAGGAAATGGACTATCAATAATAAGCTAATGGAAAGCAAATTTAGAAGAATAAAAAACATTACTAGCAAGTCCCCAAATAATCACATCATCAACATTATCAATAATAACATGAGTTTGATGCTCCACTTTCACCTCCTCGGGAATAATGGTAGCAAGCATGTTGAAACACCAAGTACCATCATGAAAAAAAAAAGTCAAGCAGAAGAATGGTGGTGTCTTGGATATTGACAAAAGGAACTGAGTGATAAAGATAATCTTATAACCATTTATCATACCAAATAGATATTGCTTGCTTATCGATTCAAACTTGAAAACCCATCTTTAGATAGTCAACAACTTTAACAATTGAATTCAAAGTATACAAAGCCCTTATAATAACCGACACATGAAGGATAGCCTCCTCCCTCAAGTATTTAGCTTCTAGAATTTGTACCCACCACTTATGCTTCGCGTGCAACATATCCCAACCATGTTTCCCCCCAAAAGAGAAATATTGACGTCACTAGATGCACGGATGCCCAACCCTCCAATGGCTGTGGGTAGAATTATAATATTCCAATCCACCTAGTAACAGTGGTTATTCCCCCCCCCCCCCAAATGAATTTATGGATAATATCATCAATCTTGTCACAAACCCATAAGTTATGAATCTTGCAAATAGGCGAAGAAGACAAGACTAACTTTGCCAAAGTCACTTTACAAGCTTTATTCAAAAGCTTCACCTTCCAACCTACCAATCATGAATTAATGGTTGCAAGAATATAGTTGAAATCACTATTTTATAATATATTATTATTAAGTCAAAAGACAATCTTGGATCCATCAAGCTCTCAATTTTTAATAATAACAAACAGAACATTTTTCTTCAAAAGAAAATGTTTTTGTAAAATACTCATCAGACGAAACATAAAATGCAATTCGCTAGAGAGACGATGTATCAATTGACAAAGCACATAGTTTTTCTTTATAAAGCCTTAAATGTCTAACATTATATAATGATTAACAACTACATGTTGCATGTATGAGTGATTTCTTGACAAATCAAACTAATAAAAATCTTTGAAACTCACAATTTTATTAAAGAGAATAAAGGCATGCTTTGCGCCAAAAATCAAGGACAAACGGACCCCTGAAATCACAAAGAAAGTTAATAAAACTTGATGCAGAACCTGGTCTTTACTGACACATGCTACAAATAGTCCATTGGGTATCCTAAAGATGATAAGTTGCCTCTTTGATCAGATAAGACTTGACATTTGGTGAAGCGCATTTAATATTTCAATGGACACTTCTCACCTTAAGGAATCTGTAATGAAGATAGACAAAACAAGCTTGTGAGGACCCTTAAAGTTTATCTGTCATCTTCATCCAGACTATTATATAAGAAGCTTCATGATCAAAAAGAAAATGAAACACATATAGAAGTGAACCTTTTTGCAAGTAGTTGAACAAAACATATTCTTTTTGTAAAGTTTTTTGTACTTAATTTTTTATATCATGCTTTGATAGGAAGACAAAACAACTTTGTAAACCTTAGTAACTCTATGTTATTGGATTTGAGCCTAAAAAGGCTTGTTTGTAAAAGAATACTTGTTGTTTAAGCCAAGAAGGGCTTGATTGTAAAAGAATACTCAGATTTGAAGCTTGGAGAGGCTTTATGTGAAAAAAAATACTTGGGTAGATTGCTTGAAAAGACAATTCAAAGAATACTTAAGTTTGAGCCATAAATAGCTTCTTGAAAGAATACTTGTATCTTATTTAAGATAACAGAATTCAATCTTGTTTGATTGAAAATTGGACATAGTCTAGACGAAAAGTTTTATCCTGGCCATCCATAAATGCTCTCCTAAACAGCTCATTTTACTCATGACTAGTGATGAACCAAAACCCATTACCCTAAACTAGTTGAAACCTTATATAGTAAAAACATGATAATAGGATTACACTTTACATGAATTTAAATAATTTAAATTACACACTAACTTGTTGAAGACATGATTAGTGTACCTTTGAGAATTCTTTATGCATTGTGTTAAATCAAAAGACAGTCATTGGATCCCTCATAATATAAGTTCAAATGTTAACAAACTTGAACATTTTTATTGAAGAAATGGTTTTTAGATTGCATAGAAAGATGAAATTAAATAGACTATTGGTTATGATAACGTTTAGGCTTTCAAATGAACTACGTTAGATTCTTTCTTTTCTTTGAGAATTTGTATATCTCTTGCAGTGTCTGACATGACTTTCTTGAGTTTATCATTCTCATTTTGTAAAATCTTACATTTCTCTTTTAATTTCTTATACTCAAGAGAGATCATGTGAGAGTTTGCAAGGAGTGTCTCATAAGACATTTCTTCCTCCTTAGAATCAGATGAACATGAGTTGAAATTAGAATTTACCTTAATCTCTATATTGTCTAATTTAGAGTCAACATTTGCCATGATGTAGATGTTGGCTTTCTCTTCGTCTATCTTCCTAGGTGGCCATCAAGCTTTTCTTGGCCTTATTTTTACTGGTCCATCACTTTTTGAGTGTAATACATTCACCTTTCATATGTTCAGCCTTCTTACACTCATAGTAGACAACCTCCTTATTGTCATTATAACCAAGTTTCTTGAACTTGTCCTTCTTCTTGTGAAACTTCTTAGTCTTCCTTTCTTTTTCAGCATGTCCTTGAACTTCCTACACATGAGAGATATCTCATTGTCTGATGAGTTCTCAGAACTATCATCTGAGTTTCTAGACTTAGACTCAACCTTAAGAGCCTTTCCTTTATATTTTCTCTTACTAATTTCACCACTTCTCAAAGCAAAAGACTCATTAGATTTAAGATGGTTTGTATTGTTCAGGTAAATGTTATGAACTCACAAAGCTCCAAGAAGTTCGTCAAGAGTAAGAGTCTTTAGGTCACATGTCTTTCAGATTGTTATGGATTTGGGTTCCTAGATCTTTGGAAGACTAACTAAGATCTTGAGATTGTTTTGAGCTTTTGAAAACTCAGTTCCTAGGGATTTTAACCTATTTAGAATTGTTTGGAATCTCCCAAATATTTCATCAATCGTCTCGTTCTTCTTCATGGAGAATAACTCATAGTCTCTATGAAGACTGACAACTCGTCTAAGTCTGACATCGTTAGTACCCTCATGAGTTACCTTAATGGCTTCCCATATTTCTTCCGTCATTGAGTAGTTATAGAAATTTTTGTATTCAGTTTTGGATAAGGAGCACACCAAAATGTATCTAGCTTTTGTGTCGAGCTGCAAAATGTTGTAGTCTTCTTGAGTGTATTAGCTTTCAGGTTTGGTAACAACTACATCTCCTTATGTGATGATCTTCTAGAGGTGGTATTGGGTGGATTTAATAAATATCTCTATTTTATCCTTCCAATACGGGTAGTCTTTGAAGTTAGATGAAAACACATAGAAGGGGGGTTGAATATGTGTGTGTGAACGAAGAAGTTTGGACATCGTTTTTGCAGAGACTACCTTTTCGTCCAATAAAAATTATTTTGAATACTTAAAGACTGTGCAGGATTGGCTTAACAAAAGATTTTTCGTCTGCACAAGGAAAATGTTTCTTAAGAAATATTAAGTTGAGCACGTGTATTTTACGTCTGAAAATAGTCATAGTGAAGAATAAGCAATGGACGAGATTTTCAATATAATATATCAATCAAATGAAAGTGCGTCTGAAACATAGAAAAGCAGTGCAAATATTTTTATATTGATTCGCTCAGACTGAGCTACGTCCAGTCTCCTTCAATTGAAGGATTCCACTAGATTTTCAATTAAGTACAAGTATTATCACCACTTCTGGTTTGCCAAGTATTATCGACCACTTCTCGTCCGCTAACTTCACTCGTCAGTGCTAGTATTCTTTGTTCAGTCTCTTCAGGCTCGTAGTGAGTATTCTCGACCACTCCTGGTCCCGAGTATTATCAACCACTCTTGGTTGGGTAACTTCACTCATTAGCTCTAGTATTCTTTGTTCAGCCTCTTCAGGCTCTTAGTGAGTATTCTCGACCACTCTTGGTCCCCAAGTATTATCAACCACTCCTGGTTGGCTAACTTCACTCATTAGCTCTAGTATTCTTTGTTCAGCCTCTTCAGGCTCTCAGTGAGGATTATCAACCACTCCTAGCCCGCTAACTTCACTCATTAGCGCTAGCACTCTTTGTTCAGCCTCTTCAGGCTCTCAATGAGGATTATTGACCACTTTTGGCCTGCTAACTTTACTCATTAGCGCTAGTATTCTTTGTTCAGCCTCCTCAGACTCTTAGTGAGTATTCTTTGACAAGCCTCTCCAAGCTTATACAAGTATTCTTTCCCTAGCCTCTTCAAGCTTTACAAATGATCAATAATTTGTTTTTGAGTGTGTGATTTACTTTCACAGAGAGGATACAAAAGTTTGCTACACTCACTAAGGTGCATGTCCCTAAGTTACACTTAGAACTCCTTAGTCTACAGAGATAAACACTATGTTATACATTTGACTCTATAAGCTCTGTCTCTAGTTCCATTGCTTCATGAGCTTGATATCACTCTTTGCCAACCTTTCCAGGTTTGAAGTCATGACATATATATAGTCTTGTAAAATTTTCCCGTTGCAAATGTCTGTTGAAGCAGGATGTAATCGTTCATGACTAGTTTAATCTTTCATTTAATGCACAAGATCTTGCATTAAATGTTGCTTCCTGTTTATAAACATTGCGTGAAGTCTTCTTCATTTTGTTAGCAGTAGTGTCTAACTTTAGCTGAGATCTAAGAACTTTTTGTCCTTTTCCGGTTGCCTAGCTGTAAAGGTGTTGTCTTTATCTGAAAAAGTTATGTACTTTTTCTGACACATGCATGTTTTTACTTTTTTGCTTGTATTTCTTCTTTTTCTTTTCTTCCTTTCAATGCACGATCATATTGAGAGCTTTTGTATGATCGTAGACGATGCCTTAGTTGTCCCTTGAGACTTGATTCTTTAAATGCTTTCATGGCAGTCTTCGTCTGCGTCTGTTAGTCCATGTGCATCTCAAGTCTTGATCTTCGTTTGAGCATTTGTCATCAATGTTTTGACTTCCTTTGGTTTGGTCAACATTGTAGATGGATAGACTTTGTTTCCGTCTGGAATACTTTTCAATCTATGTTGTCCTTCGTCTGATATTTAGTTGACTTTCTTCTGATCTTTGACCAACCTTCGTCTGATTTCTTATGTTGCGCTCTAGGTTGTCCTTGACACACCTTCGTCTAATATTTGATTTATCATCGTTTGGCGCTTATGTCTTATTCTATCTATATTTGACTTGTTTTGTCTGATCCTCGTGATGTGCTTTGCTTTCACTAATCTTCGTCTTGTACTTGAAAAAGTTTTGTCTATGGTCTGTATCGTCTGAAGCTTGATCATTTTTCTTCTTGTGCTAGGCTTGGCTTCGTTTGACCTTTCCATCTGATGCTTGAAGCTTTTACCCTTTATCTTGGTTCTGCTATAGGAAATGGCACATGCTCTATTCTTCATCTTTCTTGTACTTATGTTTTTTTGAAACACTAACACACTTGTTAGAAATAATAACATGTATTATATTTGTCTCATTCAAAACCTTGCTGGGAATTGCTTCGTCTGACTTAAGAGTCTTATCCATTAAAAGTTGGTAGCCTTGTAAAAGAAGCTTCTTCTGGTAGGTACTAGCCTTCACTACTTCCCATAATGGATCCTTTTCCTTTAGTACGTTTAGATGCTCAAGCTTGTCAAAAACTAAGCTTTAATAGCAAATTGTGAAGAAAAAAGATAGACACTAGAAGCTAGGTTGAATAATGTCAACCAAAAACTCATGTTTTTTTAAGTAGCGAAGTAGTAACACTAATTTTGAAGTGATCGAAGCCGTATCCGGTCAAATAAAAATAATTAAATGCAGTACTAGGAAGTTGTCCTAGGTCGTCTCCCAAGGACCGTCTTTTTCTGTCAAAGGCTTAAAACACACAAAGTGGGGGGGGTTTCGTTCAGATTTTTTTCAATTTATAACACAATAAAACGCAGATAACACAGCAAGTAAAATAGATTGGCTCCTTGTTCGGATTGTAACTCTCTTATCCTTGGTTCACAATGAGATTACTCTGTCAACCACTTAATCCTTGTTCCATCCGAGTTAACCGACTAAGCGAAGATTAACTCAAGATTTCCCTACACAAATTAAGCAAACGTATACAACATCAACCTCTTCACAGATTATGCAATTGTGGCATTAAGCACAACCCATTAAGCATGGACACATTGATACAGAGGTTAAATGAAAAATGACCAAGTAGAATAAAGATATACAAACATACCCAACCTCAAATAGAGATTACAATCCATAACAAGAAGTCAACCCCAGGGATTTTAGCCTTCCATTAAAACAAAAGCAGATATAGAAATGAAAATGCAAGGAGAGGAGAGCAAAATGAAAATGGATAATCTATATTCTTCAATGCAAGGGTTCAGATACAAAACATAAACTGCAAATAAGAGGAGAAGAGAGCAAACCGTAAACTGCAGATACAAGAACAAAGAGCAAAAAACTGAGAAAAATGTAAAAATAAAGAGAAGGAAGATGTCCCCAACGTGGTCACATCAGATGGGGGTTGTATGGCCTACCCTAGGACCCTAAAAATCCTAGAAGAGTCAAAATGGGCCCCCAAGTCAGGTTTGACCCGAAAATACATAAAATAAACGAAAAATAAAATAAAACAAAATGCTGATGTGGGGCTGATGTGGTGCTAACGTGGCAGATGACATGGCAGCTCCTCTTGAAGTCCAAAAATTAATTCCAAGCCCAAATAAATATTAAACTGTCCTGAAAATAAAAATCGGAATAATTAAATTCAGAAAATTCAAATTAGTTAAAATATGAATTACCGGTCTAATTAAAGCCCAAATAGAAAATAGTGCAGAATATAAACAATTAAGCACAAATTAGAGATTAAAATAAGTACAGAAAGGTAAGAAAATAGGGGAAAATAATGACTCATCACACAGGATAACTTTATATTGGTTCATCTCAACTATCGAGACTACGTCTAATTCTCAATCCTACTAAATTGAGTTTCACTATCTTAAAGAAGATACAAGTATTCTTTCAATAAGTCACTTTTGGCTCAAACCTAAGTGTTCTTTGAATTACATCTTCAAGCAACTTACTCATTATTATTTTCACACAAAGCCTCTTCAGGCTTTTTTAACATGAAGTATTCTTTTATAGTCAAGCCTTTCCAGTCTGTAACAATAATTATTCTTTTATAGACAAGCCTCTTCTGGCTCAAACAAGTATTCTTTTACACACAAACCTTTTTAGGCCCAAATCCAGTAATTTAGAGTTACTATAGTTTACAGGTTGTTTAATCTTCTTATCAAAATGTGATACAATAGTTTAAGTATAAAGAGCTTTTAACAAAAAGAATTATAAAAAGTCATCGTAAAAATTTCTTTAAATGTTCATCAAGAAGTCCCTTTCTTTTTTATCGTGAAACTTCTTATATAATAGCCTAAATGAAGATGATCGTTACAAAATCTTGAAGGTTCCTCTAGCGTGCTTTGTCTGTCTTTGTTACAAGTTTTTTTAGGTGAAAAGTGTTTTTTGATGTATTAAATGTTTGTATTAATTATGTTTCACCAAATTGTCACTTCTTATCTGATTTAGGTGGCTACTTATTGACTTTGGGATACCAAAGAAACTAGCTATGGCGTGTGTCAGCGAGGAGTAGATTATGCATTAACTTTTGTTGACTTCTTCATGATTTTAGGGATCCGTTTGTCCTTGTTTCTCATGCAAAGCATGACTTCATTCACTTTAATATATTTGTGAGTTTTAACAAGCTTTCTTAGTTTTATTTGTTAAGGAATTAGTTTAGACATGCAACAAGTAGTCGTTATTCATTATAAATGTTATGCATATATGACTTTATGAAGTCAAATTGTATGTTTTGTCTGATGAAACATCATTGTCAACATTTTGCATCTTATGTTTTGTCTGTTTGTATGTTGCAAGAATATCTTTTTCTTATAGAAATACTTTGTGTGTTATCATTAAAACTTGAAAGTTTGAGGGATTCAAGATCATCTTTTGACTTAACAAAACCTTAAATAGAGGTCTATGATCTAGTCTGTTTAGAGCCTAACTTGACCTATTTAATAAAAAAAGTCAGGTTTAGACTCTTATAAAAGTTTATCTATACTTACTATATATAAAGGGAATAACTTCTTCCTCCAAAACTCTTTCCAATAATTCACTAAAATAAACCTTCATTTAATAAATTCTTTCAATAAACTTCCATCCAATAACTCCCTCCTAGATATTTTTGTATATAAATAAATATTATTATACAATGATCTACTAGTAAAAAATAATTAAAAAAATAAATATATTAAATTTGCTAGTCAAAATTAATTAAAAATAAATAAATACAGAAAAAACAAATATATCAAAATAGAAGAAAAATTTTGAATAAAAATATTGTAATAATTACTAATTATTATTATATTTCTCCATTATTATAAAATAAACTACTACTGAAAATAAAATAAAAATATATCTATATATATATATAACTAAAAGGAAAATTTTGGATAAAACTGCTACTAAAAATAAAATATATCAAACTAAAAGAATAATTTGCATAAAAATATTTATTAATTACTAATTATTATTAAAATTTTATAATATTATAAACTAAATTATTACTGAAAATAATTAAAAAATAAATATTTCAAAACAAATATTATAAAATAAATTATAAATCATTATTATATTTTCACTATAGTATAAAATAAACTACTACTGAAAATAATAAAAACAAAACAAATATTTGTTTTTCCTTTCCTCTAATAATTTTCTCCAATTAAAAATTATAATTACAAAAACTTTCTCCAACATATTTTCATATACAAATATTATAAAATAAAATTAAAATTTTATTGTTTATGTAATTATATGATACAATAACACATTGATATAAAAAAAATTGTAACAGTTTTATAAAACATTAATTACATTACTTTAAATTATTGTAGTTTTAAAATAAAATTAATATATATATATATAATTGTGATATTTTTATATTAATATAAGAGTTTTTTACTTAAATAATACTATTTAAAAAAAAAAATTTACCCAAATAGTAACTGTGCAAATTTATTTTCTCAACTAGCATCATTTACTGTTCACGTTTTGAAACGGACCGTTCTGAAATCAGAACGGGCCGTTCCGGATTAAAAAATAACACATGAAAAACAAATCAGAATGGGTCGTTCCAAAATCAAAATTAGCACATAAAAAGTGGAACTAGAACGCCGTTCTGACCTACAAATAAAAATAATTCTCGATTTTCACTTATCAAATACCAAAACTCAGAAACGAACATCAAATAATTAAATTTATTGAATATTAACATTATAAATATATCTACATAAATTTATTAAAATTCAATACAACAATAAAGATCAATGGTGACAGAAATTGATTATGTTGTTCTCTAATGTCCATTTCTGTTTTAATCCTGCTGGACTTTGGTCGACCCTTGAAAGTTCGCTTGAGTTCTGGATTTGGCCACAAAGTTGGACCAGTGTAAGTAGGCCAATAATCTTCATGTTGGAGCTTTACAAATGAAATGTTTGACCTGCTGGGAGATTTACAATAAGGCTAAATGAAATGTGGTATGATTGCGACAAGTTTCAGAAAGGTATACGAAGGACAGTTTGGAGAGCTCCGACATGAAGATTACATCCGAGAAAAGTTTGACCTGTTGGGAGATTTACAGTAAGGCTAAATGAAATGTGGTATGATTGCGGCAAGTTCCAGAAAGGTATATGAAGGATAGCTTGGAGAGCTCCAACATGAAGATTACATCCGAGAAAAGTTTGACCCGCTGGGAGATTTACAGTAAGGCTAAATGAAATGTGATATGATTGGGGCAAGTTCCATAAAGGTATACGAAGGACAGTTTGGAGAGCTTTGACATGAAGATTACATCCGAGAAAAGTTTGACCCGCTAGGAGATTTACAGTATGGCTAAATGAAATGTGGTATAATTGCGGCAAGTTCCAAAAAGGTATATGAAGAACAGTTTAGAGAGCTCCGACATGAAGATTATTGGCCTACTTACACTGGTCCAACTTTGTGGCCAAATCCAGAACTCAAGCGAACTTTCAAGGGTCGACCAAAGTCTAGCAAGATTAAAACATAAATGGACATTAGAGAACAACATAATCAATTTCTGTCACCATTGATCTTTATTATTGTATTGAATTTTAATAAATTTATTTAGATATATTTATAATGTTAATATTCAATAAATTTAATTATTTGATGTTAGTTTTTGAGTTTTGGTATTTGATAAGTGAAAATCGAAAAAAAAATTATTTGTAGGTCAGAACGGCCCGTTCTAAAAGCAGAACGGGCCGTTCTGGTTCCACTTTTTATGTGCTAATTTTGATTTTTGAACGGTCCGTTCTAATTTGTTTTCCATGTGTTATTTTTTAATCCGGAACAGCCTGTTCTGATTTCAGAACGGCCCATTCCGAAACATGAACAGTAAATGGTGCTAGTTAAGGAAATAAATTTGCACGGTTGCTATTTGGGTAAAAAAAATTTAAAATAGTATTATTTGAGTAAAAAAACTCTTAATATAACAAATTGTAACCATAATAAAATATTAATTTCTTAATTTTTGACAGTTTTGAAATAAATTAAAATAAAAAATCAAAATTTATTACAACTTTTGAAGTGCTATTTTTCCAAAATTTTCTATAAAACTCACATAAATATATAACAAATTATTAATAAAAAAATGAATGACATAATATAATAAACAATTATTTATAATAATTATTAAATATGAAGATTTTTACATTAATGTAAATAATTATGCACAATTATAAATTAATATAAATTAAAAAATCTCATGATTTTTTTCAATTAAATTTACGTAAATAAATTTTATTTAATATTAATATTAGAAACTATACAGGTATGAAAAAATATATAATTTTTTAATGATATCAATAAGTCAAAAAATGATCTTACATCTCACAAACTCTCAAGTTTTAATGATAGCGAACAAAACGTTTTTCTTTAAGAGAAAATGATTTTGTGAAATACTCGTCAAACAAAGCATGAGACATGATTAGTTAAAGAGATAATGTATCATTAGACAAAACATACAATTTGTTTTTATAAAGTCTTAAATGTCTATCATTCCATAATGACTAACAACTACTTGTTGCATGTTTGAGTTTCTTAACAAATCAAACTAAGAAAACTCTTTGGAACTCATAAATCAATTAGAGAGTATGTGTTAAGTCAGATGAGACGAGGCAATTCCCAGTAAGGTTTTGAATGAGACAAATATAATACATGTCGTTATTTCTAACAAGTGTGTTAATGTTATAGAAAAACATAAAGTACAGGCAAGTTATGAAGAATGGAACAAGAGTCACTTCATACACTGCAAAAGAAGGCATCAGACTAAAAGGCCAAAATAAGACCATAGACGAAGCCAAACCAAGCACAAGAAGGAAAACGATCCCAAGAGAGTCTATTACCAGACAAAAGTGTGTCAAGAACAACCTAGAACACAAATTAGACGAAGCATTGGTCAAAAGAAAGTCAACTATGTATCAGACTAAGGACAGTATAGACTGAAAGGTATTCCAGATGGAAACAAAGTTTGTTCATCCACAATGATTGACCAGACCATAGAGAAAGTCAAAGCATCAAGGTCAAAAACTCAGATGAAGGACAAGACCTGAGACGTACAAGATCAACAGATGCAGACGAAGACTGCCACGAAAGCTTATGAAGAATCATATCTCCAAGGACAACTCAGACATTGTAACAGCCCAGCAACCCGCATGTGGATATTGTCCGCTTTGGCCGCAGCCCTCACGGTTTTGCTTCTGGCAATGGCACGCATGTCACCCCCAAAACGCGTCCACACAAGGAAGGTATCCACACCCATATATATGGCATGCTTCGTTCTCCTTCCTAACCGATGTGGGACTTCACAATCCACCCCCCTCAAGGGAGTCCAGCGCCCTCGCTGGCACACCGGCCCGGGTCCAGGCTCTGATACCAAATGTAACAGCCCAGCAACCCGCATGTAGATATTGTCCGCTTTGGCCGCAGCCCTCACGGTTTTGCTTCTGGCAATGGCACGCATGCCACCCCAAAACGCGTCCACACAAGGAAGGTATCCACACCCATATATATGGCATGCTTCGTTCTCCTTCCTAACCGATGTGGGACTTCACAATATGGCACGCATGTCACCCCAAAACGCGTCCACACAAGGAAGGTATCCACACCCATATATATGGCATGCTTCGTTCTCCTTCCTAACCGATGTGGGACTTCACAATCCACCCCCCTCAAGGGAGTCCAGCGCCCTCGCTGGCACACCGGCCCGGGTCCCGGCTCTGATACCAAATGTAACAGCCCAGCAACCCGCATGTGGATATTGTCTGCTAGTCCCACATCGGTTAGGAAGGAGAACGAAGCATGCCATATATATGGGTGTGGATACCTTCCTTGTGTGGACGCGTTTTCGGGTGGCATGCGTGCCATTGCCAGAAGCAAAACCGTGAGGGCTGCGGCCAAAGCGGACAATATCCACATGCGGGTTGCTGGGCTGTTACATTTGGTATCAGAGCCGGGACCCGGGCCGGTGTGCCAGCGAGGGCGCTGGACTCCCTTGAGGGGGGTGGATTGTGAAGTCCCACATCGGTTAGGAAGGAGAACGAAGCATGCCATATATATGGGTGTGGATACCTTCCTTGTGTGGACGCGTTTTGGGGTGGCATGCATGCCATTGCCAGAAGCAAAACCGTGAGGGCTGCGGCCAAAGCGGACAATATCCACATGCGGGTTGCTGGGGTGTTACAGACATCGTCTACGATCATATAAAATCTCTCAACATGATCGCGTGACTAAAAGAAGAGAAGAAGAAGAAGAAAAACACGTAAAAGCAAAAGCATGCATGTGTCAGAAAAAGTACATTACTTTTTCAGATAAGGATAACGCCTCTACAGGTAAGCGATCAGAAAAAGACAAAAAGGTTCCCATGTCTCTGCTAAATTCAGACACTGCCGCATGCAAAACGAATAAGACTTCATGCAATGTCAATGAACAGGAAGCAACATTTAATGCAAGTTCCTAAACATTAAATGAAAGATCAAACTAGTTATGAACGACTATATCCGCTTCAATGGACACTTGCAACGGGCAAATTTTACAAGACTATATATATGTCACAACTTCGAAACTAGAAAGGTTGGCTTTTAGAAAAGAAAAAGATGAAGAGTGATATCAAGCCCATGAAGTAAGGAAACTAGAGAAAGAGCGTTTACCGTCGAATCTACCATAGTGTACTCATCTCTGTAGACTAAGGAGTTCTAAGTGTAACTTAGGAACATGAACCTTAGTGAGTGTAGAAATCTTTGTATCCTCTCTATGATAGTAAACCACACTCAATCCTTGTAAGACTAAGGTTGCATACCTTAGTAAGTGTACAAACATATGTATCCTCTCTGTGAGAGTAAACCAAACACTCAACCTCAATTATCTATTTATCATTTATAAAGCCTGAAGAGGCTAGGGAAAGAATACTTGTAAAAGCCTGGAGAGGCTTGTCAAAGAATACTCACTACGAGCCAAAAGTGACTGATTAAAGAATACTAGCGTTAATGGTGAAGTTAGCAGGCCAGGAGTTAGTCGACAATACTCACTAAGAACCAGAAGTGGCTGAACAAAGAATACTAGCGCTAATGGTGAAGTTAGCAGGCCAAGAGTTGGTCGACAATACTCACTAAGAGCCAGAAATGACTGAACAAAGAATATTAGCGCTAATAGTGAGGTTAGCGGGCCAGGAGTTGGTCGATAATACTCATTGAGGGCCAGAAGTGGCTGAGCAAAGAATACTAGCGTCGACGAGTGAAGTTGACGAACCAAGATTGGTTGAGAATACTTGGGACCAGGAGTGGTCCTGACCTGAGTGGTCTAGAATATTCACTGCTAGCCTGAAGAGGCTGATTAAAGAATACTAGGACCAATGAGTGAAGTTGGCTGACTAGGAGTGATCGTGACCTAGGTGGTCTATAATACTTACTGCAAGCCTGAAGAGGCTAAATAAATAATTCTTGTACTTCATTGAATATCTAGTGAAACCCTTCTGTTGAAGGAGACTGGACATAGTTCAGCCTGAGCGAACTAGTATAAAATCCTTGCACTATCTATTTATATTTTAGACGAAATTTTACCTACTTGCTAAATCATATTGAAAACTTCGTCCACTACTTATTCTTCAATGAAACTACCCTTAGAAGAAAAACACTCTTGTTTAAACTATTATCTGAAGAAACAATTTTACCTTTAAGAAATAAGTTTTCGTCTAAGAAACGTTTCTTGTGTGCAAACGATAAAATCTCAGACACAAAAATCTATTTACTGAACCAATTCTGCACAGTTTCAGTTAAGCATTCAAAGTAATATTTTTAATTGGATGAAAAAGAGTCTTCCTGTGAAAAAGTTTGTTAAAATACCTTTGTTCAAACATACACATATTCAACCCCCCTTCTATGTGTTCTTTCATCTAACTTCAGTATGAAGTCATGCTTTGCGCCATGACCAAAGATAAATGGATCTATGAAATTATGGAAAAAGTTGGAAAAAGTTGATATTGAATCTACTTCTCATTGACACATGCTACAAATAGTCCATTTGGTATCTTGAAGATGATAAGTAGAGTCTTTGATCAAATAAGAAGTGACAATTTGGTGAAACATATTTAATGGAAGCATTTAATGCATCAATGAAAACTTCTCACCTCCAGGAACCTGTAATGAAGACAAATGAAACAAGGTTGTGAGAAACACTCAAGGTTTTGCAACAATCATTTTCATTCAGACTACTATTTAAGAAGTTTCACGATCAAAAAGAAGAGAGAGAGAGAGAGAGAGAGAGAGAGAGGAGAACCTTTTTGAAAGCAATTGTACTAAACATATGCTTTCTTAAAGCTCTTTGTACTTAATTTTTTGTATCGCATCTTGATAAGAAGACGAAACAACTTTGTAAACCCTAGTAACTCTAAATTATTGGATTTGAACTTAAAGAGACTTATCTGTAAAAGAATACTTGTTATTTGAGCCTAGAGATAATTATCTATAGAAAAATACTTATTGTTTAAGCTTGGAAAGATTTGACTATAAAAGAATATTTGATGTTAAAATCTAGAGAGACTTTATATGAAAAATACTTGAATAAATTACTTGAAAAAATAATTCAAAAAACACAAACTTGAACCAAAAGTGACTTATTAAAAGAATATTTATATTTTGTTTAATATAGTATAAATTAACCTAGTTAGTTTAAGAATTGAACATAATATTAATGGTTAAAACAAATTAGTATAAAAATATCGTGTATTCCACCTTCTCTGTCTTCAAATCTCTTAAGTGTTAGTTACCATCTCACTACTTGGAAAAGTGCAAGCTTCTTATTAACACTATTTAACACCCTTTTTAGTATCTATCTTTACCCCACAAATATCAAGTACCAATTACATCTTTTTTAAAAGAATAAATTTCTGGTTACTTTTCTTTTGTCCACATATATGATTGGCGCATGGTAGTTAAGCCCAATTCGATTGCCCCATTTTCACCAATGAACATTCTTGGGCAGCCCTTATCCAAGGGCCTTCCCTCTTTCTATAAATAATTCATGGGGCCGCATAAACCCTCTCCCTTTAGAAATAAAAGATTAAAATAATATTATTATTATTAACATGTAATTAGTATTGCTATAATTTGAAAATACTAATTATATAATTAGTTTTATGATAGGATTTTATATAAATTAGGATCTTGGGACCATACTTTGAGATAGGTGTCGGTTGATAAGACACGTTATAGATGGATACATATTGGATTTTCTAGAAGACAATGTCTGCATTATGAAAAGTAGTATTGTCAAACATAGCATGTGCTGAACCATGCATTTTTGAATGTTTCAGATGAAATTGAGAAGCTAAAATTTGGTATACTGCAGGATTATAGTCAGATACCATTATTCAGTTCTAGAGGGTATGGCATCAAGTTCTGGAAATCCAAATGCCCAGAGGTGTCCTTGAGACCAGAATAATAACATAAATCAACTTGATATCTCTATCACTTGCTTAACATCACTGGGAGTGGTGTAACATATTTCCCCGACAGGCTTTGAGCTCATTTAAAGAAACACTTAAAAACGATTTCTTTAAAGACGAATTACTCTACAAACACTCACGCAAAATACTTATCTTTCCCACATTGCTTCTTCACACATAATGCCAAGAACAGCTTTGAAAACTGTTATAAAACAAACAAGCCAGAGACTATCGAAGCAACATTATATACTTAGAAGAGCCCCATAAAGAACTACTAATAAAAAACCATCAACTGTTTCACTTGAATAAATTTCACTTTTACGGGCATTCTGCTTCAATGCAAAAGAAATTTGTTTACAAGTTCTAGATAAACCCTATAAAACAAAACTAACATCCTCCAAAGGAAGATTCTTCTTTGGTTAACCATATAATTGAGTATATAATATTAACTCAAAAGATTTTCCATTTCTGC
Source organism: Cajanus cajan (assembly GCF_000230855.2). Classification (NCBI taxonomy): domain Eukaryota; kingdom Viridiplantae; phylum Streptophyta; class Magnoliopsida; order Fabales; family Fabaceae; genus Cajanus; species Cajanus cajan. Next base: position 21,981,447 of record NC_138518.1, read on the forward strand.
TCCAAAGCTTCACAGATCATCCCTAGGCAGAATTAGCAGCAAGTGGATATTCAGAAATCAGTGATAACAGTCATAACACACGTCAATATAATTTCTATAAGCATTAGTATAGAAACAACACTGTAAACAGCACAAAGTTACAACAAACTTGAAACTGAATACGCACAAAAGGCTGAAGATGAGAATTTTCTACTCGAAACAAAAAATTTATAGACACATGATGCATCTATCCATACGCCCTAAATTAAATAATGTTGACAAAAACTTCTATAATTCCTCAAGCAATACCCACAACACATCCATAACACTGTTCATACCAGATATTTTAAGTTCCCAAATAAAAAATATATCAAATGACTGCCATCCTCAGTGCTAGCAGAATCCACACATCAGAAGATACAGTTATATATGACAACGCTGCATGTCAGTTCAATCAGTCTTTTGATAAGATCCACAAAAAACTAGAACAAATGACTTTGCACTTCAGAATTACTAAGCTCCACAGGAAAAAATAACTGAGGCATGAGCTTTATATAGTATTTCATCTCCAACCAGTAAACTTATTACATTTAAGTACTAGATAAACAAACATTTTATCTATAAAGAATACCCACAATTCTAAAGAAACCAAGAGGAAGGATAAATATAGCATGAATCCTCCAAGATACCAGAACCAAAACTGGGAGAAAGATGGATATGTTTGAGTAAACACCAAAAGTACTTCTATAAGAGAAAAAAAAAATAGGAAGAAAAATTGAATAAGCTTATCTATAATATAAAATTCGCTTATGTATGTTAATTTGTAGAAGCTCTCCCCTATTAACTTCTTCAAAATCTTATTTTTAATTAATATATAAGTTAGTTTTAACTTGAGGAAAAACTTATTTCAATTAGAAATGCATATGAAGAAATTTATCTAAACATACCTAATAAATGCAAAGTTTGTATACACCAATTTATATAGCCTCCCCAAAATAATTACAAGAAACAATCATCACCTAGTTACTATACTGCACACTTAGGCGACTTATGTCCATGGTAGTTCATTCAATCCCCTTCTAATAGAATCTTAAAAGACGTATAAAGGGGAAATACTTAAACAAGTAATATAAAAAAAAGCAAGAGGGATAAGTGTCTACAAGACATTGTACTATTTGAAGAATATCCTACAGCCCCTCTTTTGTCCCCAAATAAAAGACAGAATACATACATACATACATACATATATATATATATATATAACACAGTTTTGAGGAATTTATATAAGAAAAAATTCTATGGCCCATAAAAAGGGAGAAAGGAAAAAGAGTCATAATTATGCTATATTCCTTCAACCTGAAATAAATATAGTAGGGGACACGGAAATTTTCGACTCAAATTCTTAAACTACATAAAATACATGGTAGGATAAGCAATGCATGTTTCACTTGTTGCTCCATCCTTTACTTTCTTGAAATTTATATTATTATAATTATAATATGAGAGAATCAAATACTTGAAAATGAAAGAATGATTTTCATTATTGCTAACTATCTGAGACAATAATGAAGTATTTATAGGGGGAGACTGAGAGAGTAGTCTAACAGTGCTGAGTCAGCACTAGTCTAAACAACTGACATAGACAGCTAACTGTAGTCTCATAAGCCAGAACACAATATAGCAGGGTCTAGGCTTAAATCTATACACAAGAAATCACACCAGTTCACATATTCAATCATATTCGAACATATATTACAATTATTCAAGATCAAGTGTACATCTCCAGCATTGGTCACTGACAAACTGCAATAAACCGTGGAGTCATATCCAGGAATTACATCATTTCTATTCCAAGCAGTGTAATCAACAAAATACAATAGAGTAAATATGTTCTTCCAATATACAAAAAATAAATAAATAAATCAGAAATTAAACCTGAAATATAATCATGCACATAGTCCCCTTTTACTTTCCCATTCACCATCCCACCTGAAAACAGTTCAGTCTATTCAATAAAATCTTTTTTATCTTTCTCTTTTAAATTCTTGGTTCTTTACAAGTTGCTAGAATATTTCAGAGAGTAGCTGTCACCCAAGGTATCATCTATACATTAGATCTTTTCTAATTAACTTTTATACAAAACTAGTGCAGCCAACAATGCCCATGTTAGCAACAATAGAATGGCCTGGACTAACCACATACATTTATCACTCAGACTAACAGTTGCTGTTTGCTCCTTTTCACACAATTTATTATCATCCAAGAACAATTGAAAACTTCATCCTACGCAAAGCAGTCATATGGCGAGCACCATGCATAAAGATAGAGGTAGAGTTAGGATAAAATTTCTACTGTCATTTATTAACAATCCCTACAGAGGGGTGATCCTTATAAACCAAGGAAGTTCCACGATGGATATTTAAATAGAACTTGTGAACAACAAAATCATTGAGTACAAAACTGGTATTACCAATTGCAGATACGGTCCCAAAAGAATTCAAGCTGTAGATTTTTTCTTCTCTTCCTCAAGTCGCTGCAACTCAACCAGTCTTTCTGCCCATTCTCTTTCCCTTGCAACTGCAGCCATTTTACGTCCTACCCTCTGAATATTTTTCTTCCGATTAGCCTCTTGCAGTTGAGCTTTCCTTTTCTTCCTTTCCGCCTGTATGCAAAAGAGTCTACATTGAGGATCTCTTCCAATAGGAGATATTTGGATTGATACCATAGAGAAACTTCTAGTTTACAAAGCAAAAAATCAATTCAAATGTAGCACTGGTATTTCGTTAAGTTTTAAGAAAATCATTCTAACCCTTTAGACTCAACAAATTTTTAAGTTGTAAAACAACCCATCTTACTTGGATTGACATTACTGTCAATTATTCATCTGTGGAATACTTATGACATTCAATACCAAATAAACTTGCCACCAAAGTAAAGATAGTTCCATTTAAAACTTGCATCATCTACTCTAGCTAAATGCAGTTATACTTTTCATATTCAATGTTCATGAAGGTTACAGAAATAAATGACAATGAAGTCCTCAAAAGAATTACAGGGATATAATAACAAGATATGCTTTCATTTTAGTGACAATGAGCAAAGCAAACATGAGGCAAAATTTATGCTGGTTTATATTTTTGGTAGGCACAAAATTCAGGCTAGTTAAATCCATGAGAAAGCAACTAAAGAACCAAAATTAGTTTATGTTGTAATTTTACAAATCTAAAATAGGCAAACGTGGAGATGCTAAACCAGTGAATGATAATACATCATCCAAATAATCAGTGTAAACTACTCTGAATAAAAAGATAACAATAACACCATTGTTCAAAACTCTTTCACCTTATATACTACTAGAAAGATTAGATGTTCTCCCATCCAACTTATAATGGAAAATTGATACTACATAAAAGTTTGTTGCCAATTAAAGAGTCCTCTTCATCATTAAATAAGATGACTCAGGCAACAACAACAATACCCTTATCCCACTAGGACTAGTAACATGAAACTCATTTCCGAATAACTATTCATTTTGTAACCATCATCCTTTTCTCACACAATCAAATCAGAAAGTAGAATGAAATTTTGTCATCCTTTTCTCTTATCAGAAGCATATGATTACATTTAGAAAAGGGTCGTCATTTTCTTTAAACACAAACATAAAACACTGCAATACCAATATAAAGGCGCGGCGCTGCCTCATCCGTTTCTTCTCATTTCTTCTCTTGACACTCCCTTCATTGGGCTTATTTGGAAGTATGGGCTGGCCAGGTGTATATTCGACCCAAGCATAAGGCCCTGAACCACATACATAGAGCATTTCAAAAATTGACATCAATTTCAAAATCAAAAGCCACACAAAAAAGGACGCACCAGAAGGTCTCAAACTGGCCCTCTTTCGACGAGGCTTATCAGAGGGTCGTCTCTTGGGGAAGCGCGTGTCGGTCAAGCTGTTGAAGTGCTTCGAAAGGGGAAGAAGCCATTGCGAAGATGGCAAAGCAGGACGAAACGGTGCCGTTGAAGCACCATTGGCGGAGACTCGAGATGTTAAGATTATTCGAGAAGTTAGGGTTGATGAGAGAGGGCGAACAATGTTCCTCAGGGCTCCAGCAAATCCCATTTCTCTCTGCATTGAATAGAAATGAAGAATTTCTTGGATACACGTAAAATGCAGATTGCATTGGTAATTTGAGAAAACGAAGTCTTTGGCAGATATACCAAGCAACATATAGAAGAAAATGAAAATTAAGAATCGAAGATGCTGATTTGATATAATGGTGTAGCTGAATAGGAAGTGCGGAGTGCGGAATACGAACCTGAGTACGGAGTGAAGGAGGTCGGTCAGAGGACTTGTGGTGGCTTGTGCGGCGGAACAGAACGCCCACGGAGTGCTGCCGTGGCGGAGCTGCGGCGGAGCTGCTGGATGTGCGTTTGGGGGCTAGGGTTCGTAACAGGTTTTGTCAGGCACTAGCCAACTTCGTTGCTAACAATTGTATACACGCAAGTTTTTTTAATTTGTTTCAAAGTTTATTTAAAATTAAATCATAAAAACTAACAAATTAAAATTTTTGCTGAATTATATTTTTCATCTTTTATTATATTTTTTTATATTTATTTTAATCATTTATTTGTTAAAAGTTTATTATGATTTTTTATTTTTTATATTTAGATCGATTTAATTTTTTAAAAATAATAATTTTTTTTAATTTTAAGATATGATTTTAAATTAATTTTTTATTAATTCAAGATATAAAATTTGTAATATTATATTTATTTATATAATAATTATAAAATTAAAAAGATGCTTGAATTTAAAATAATTATAAATATAGTAAAAATAATCATTATTTCATAGAGATCAAATTAATTTAAAATTAAAAAATAAATGATAAAAAGAAATATTTTAAAAATAAAAGATTAAAATAAGTTTTAGAAATAAGTTAAAGGAACAAAAGTATAATTTAGCCAAAAATTTATAATAATATTCTAAAAATTAAAATTACTTTTATTTTAAATAATTAATTTTTATATATTAAATATGAATCTTTATTTAATATAAAAGTATTTTTAACAGATTTTCTTTTAGATAAATTTTATTTATTATGATTATTTATTAATTAAATATTAATATTTTAAAATAAATTATTAATAAATAAAAATAATTTTATTGTTAAAATATAAATTATTTAATATAAATCTAAAATATAATTTATATATCTGTAAAATATTTATGTATATTAACTTTAAATATAATTTATATATTCAAACATAGAATTTATTAATATATAATTTATTATAAACTTTAATAATATAACAAATATATGTGCATTGTATAGTGTATACTAGTAACCATAAATTAAGAATACTAAATTGTCAAACAATTACTTATATTTTAAATATTATTTTAAAATAGTTAATAAAAATAAATAATTATTACTTAAAATAAAAGAAATTATTTAATATTTTTATATATTTCTAATAATCAAATAATTTTACATGTTAAAAAGTAAAAAAAAAAATGTGTTTTAATAAAATAAGAAATTAATATTGTAGTAAATTATTTTAATTTATTTTATATTCTCTTCAATAAATGTTACATATAGTGACATACAAAAAGTGTCCCTATAAGTATAATATATGTAGGTATATATCTATTTGACATATAACTACACACAATTTTAGTATTGATTTTAAATGAAATTTAACAACATATTTTGCGTGTCACTATAACTTATACACACACTTTTTAACAATATATCAACATATATTATATTTATTGTGTAGGTAAAAGTAATTTTTAGTGTCACTTATTGTGTCACTATAGGATGTATGTCATTATATGACAATTTTCTTGTAGTGATTAATTCAAAAATATAATTAACATTTATGATAATTTATTTTATTCTTATTCAAAGATATGTTCTTTTATTATGGATAATTTATAAAAATACAAAGTAAAAATAACGTTAATAATGAATATAAAATTAATTGTATAAGAAATTTTATATGATTTAAAAAAAAAATACACCCTATTGTAATTGTAGATGAGTGAGAAAAATTTTGAAAATGAAATAAGTAAAAGAAGTGGAGAAAAGAGTTTGAGCGGAATTTTTTTTCTTCTTCTATATGTTACACCAGTCCAGTCGAACTTTCTTTTATTTATAATAAATGATAAAAATAAATAAATAGATAATAAGTGAAAGTAATATTATTTTAAAATTTATATATATTGTTACTAAACAAAGCTCTCAAAATTAAATAGTACATAGCTTCCACAACCTTAAAAACTTATATGTGTAGACATGACATGACTTTCAGAACTTTCAAAATTAAATATACTTTAAATTTATTAAAAATATTTTTAAGTTTTAAAACTGTCATATAATCATTTTTTATAATTAATTATTATAAGTTAAGTATATTTTTTTAGTAATACATTATATTATATAATTAATAAAAGTTAAAAGAGAGCAATTTGTCTTTGTCTTTACTGCATATTTGATCTCGATTTGATTCGATAGATCAATTCGAAATTAAAAAAAAAAATCAAAAGTTTTTTTTCGTGCAAGTGAAAATAATGTTATTTAGATTTTTATAATTAATTATTATAAGTTAAGTATATTTTTTTAGTAATACATTATATTATATAATTAATAAAAGTTAAAAGAGAGCAATTTGTCTTTGTCTTTACTGCATATTTGATCTCGATTTGATTTGATAGATCAATTCAAAATTAAAAGAAAAATCAAAAGTTTTTTTTCGTGCAAGTGAAAATAATGTTATTTAGATTTTTATAATTAATTATTATAAGTTAAGTATATTTTTTTAGTAATATATTATATTATATAATTAATAAAAGTTAAAAGAGAGCAATTTGTCTTTGTCTTTACTGGATATTTGATCTCGATTTGATTCGATAGATCAATTCGAAATTAAAAAAAAAAATCAAAAGTTTTTTTTCGTGCAAGTGAAAATAATGTTATTTAGAATCCAAATTTTTTAAGCGGGAAATGTTTTAACAAACAGTGACATGTGTGCAGCCAAAACATTTTTTTATTATGAGAAATATATATATATATATATATATATATATATATATAAAGAGTTTGAATTCATTGAATTATGTAAGTCTCAAAATTTATATCAAATGTATATCTTTAATATTTTTTTATAATACAAATTTAATCCATTTAAATATTGAATTATGTGATATTATATTTAATATATTTATATCAAATTTTATATAATTCCAAAATTATTTAGTAATTTATCATATTATTTTATTTTAATGTATAATATAATATTTCAAGATGAGGATTTGAGTGTAACTTTTAGCAACTATTATATTGTTCAATAACTTTATATTTGTACCTACACAAGGGTATTCATGTAATTTTCTTACTTCAAGTCTTCTCTTTAATCACCTTCGTTTATCCAAGTTGTAGTTTTCTTGAATTTAGTTGTGTAAAGGAAAATAGGGGAATACTTGCAAAAAGTACTCTAACACTCAAATTAATCTTTGATTTCAAACAATTTCAGATAATTAATGTTGTAATAAATGTCAAACATGTACCTTTTCTCTCTTACTTGTCATTATTTATACTAAACTTATTGGGTTTGGGCCCATCAAGGAATCATTATATCTCTATTAAAACCTTCTTCTTCCACGAGTCTACTTAGTGCTTGGTAGGGGCCAAGGACTCTTCAGCATTATCCCTTATTCTTCCTCTATAATATATAAGCCCTCGAGTTTCAAAAAAATATGTTATATATGTGTGTGTGCGTCTAATAGAATTTTAAAGGAAACCTAAGAGTTTTGTTGCTTTTATTACTAAAGAATTACATTTCCTAACACTGCCACTTCCATTAATTACGATCATTGTGTCTTTTCATCTTCAAACTTTACCATTTAGTATTGGAAAAGTCTTGCATTCACATCCCTTGATGAACGATAAACATAGGGATGTGATCTTTTCACTTTCACCCTTTACCCCTTATAAATAGAGACTCACTTTTACTATTCTTTTTACTCTAATATCAAAGACATCAATCTTATCTTTGCATTCTTGTCAAACATGTTTGCATTTCATTAAACCAAGTACTTTTCTTACTCATTCCTCTAGTGACCATGAGTCATTCCTCTTCATCTTATTTTTCATCTTTTTTTGAGGACACTTCGTTTCAATCTCACCGAATCTTTGGCCATGATTGAAACACCAACCTCGACCTTAGTCGAGGACCCCCTTTATTTTTTACCATTCTCCTCGTTTTGATGGTTTAGAATAAACTTAAAATTGTAAATCCAAAATAGTTCCTAGGTTTGAGTGGGTTCATGAGGAAGTAACTACATACAACTCTCACTTTAGTCATCCTCAACTTCTTACCAATTTTGTAGATATTGTAACTATCGCCACCTTTCCCACTTATGAGGACCTTTACCTTATTTTCGCTAGATGTTGTAAACCTGATACTTCTAATCTTGATTACATATTTGCATCTCAAGATCTCCAATACCCGAAGCCTTACTTTTATATGTATGATTTCCTTTTTTGAGACCTTGGTATCACCAGTCCTTTTCAACCATTCTTTCGTAGTATCCTTAGAATTTTAAATATTGCTTCCATCCAACCTCACCCGAATAGTTAGGATGTTATGCAGACCTTTCTTCATCTTTCTGGTTATTGCCATGTTAACAAATATACTAGCTTATTTATGTATCACTATCATTGTCGCCCTTTCGAAAACATCAAATTGGTGTCACTTGCTCATGTTCCTAACCAAAAACTCCTTAAACCATATGTTTCCTCATATAAAAACTTTAAAGTAGGTTTCTTTAAAATAGGAATACACCTCAATCCTGTTTTTACTTTTTTATAAAGAAAACAAACCTATATTCCCTTTATATTGGACTCGAGACCCTCTTTAGTATGACACTTTGTCCATTGATTTCTTTTCTGTCGAAGAGGTATCAAATTAAAATTTTTAGGTTCGCTACCTCAGATCTCCCTTGCCACCAACTTATAAATTTATGTCAATCCCCCAAGCCTTCAAAAGACCTTGATGGTAAGTGAACTTCTTATAATTACCTTTAATTTTGTTTTGATTGTTGACTTTCTCCTCGTTATAAGTATCATGGCATCATCTAGCATTAAGGTTCCTTTTTTTTGCCAAGTCCAAAAAGAACACGTTCGGACTAAGGCTGCTATTACTATTGTCGAGAACCCTCTAACACCTATCGACACAACCCCCAACCCTCTAATAGACATAGCCCCTCCTCGTGCCGAGAGGAAAGAAACTACCAAATGAGGGGCCTCCAGGTCTAAAGGCCCCAAGTGCCACACTATAGTTCACTTGGACAATAATGTTGAAAAGCATGAAAGATTAAAGAAAGGTCTTTGCTCCTTCATTGCTCCCTACACACTTCTAACCAATCTTGTTTCAAGTAGCTTTCTATTGTTGGTCCCTGTTTATAAGAATCTAGAATGAGGTTGAATAGATTCTATCCCAAGATGACTCTATTTTCAAAATTTCTTGATTATAACGTACCAAGATATTCAATACTCAACCTTTAATCGATTTGATTTAACAAATTACAGCAAATTACAAGATACAATACCAATATAACAAAATTTCAATGTTAACACAACAAATCAATCACTTGTAATCAAGGTTGATTTTATATTACTAACTTCTTAATCAATTTTAATTACAAGAATAATATTCAGAGTATGAGTGGTAATTGAAACAACATATCTCATAAATCTTTGAATTCTTTAATCAAATTCATAACAAGATTATTAAAGAGATAAGAGTAAGAAGATAAAGAACACAAAAATTTATACTAGTTCAATCATTCACTTGGCCTATATCTAGTTTTCTTTGATTTAGCACCTCATTAAATCAAAGATTATTCACTACAATATTGTTTACAAACACTATACACACACAATGTTATAAGAATGCAAACACACATCAATCTTGACACTACAAGAATGAATAACACACAAATTTCTACACCCCACAAAAATTACTTGAAAAATCCCACTCAAGATTTCAAGATCTCTTGTTGAGACACCCTATCTCAAGAGATACACCATGCAAAACGAAAATACAGTTCAAAAGATCATAAAGATATCACCTAATTTTTGTAGACATTGATATTTCACAATAGAATTCACTTCTTGAATTTTTTCCTTCAAGAACACATGTTCAATCTATGCACTTCTTAGTATTTCAAAAAAAGTTTATTTGATTAGCCTATGATTCTTGTTTCTGAAAGTATTCTTTTTCTCTAATGTTCTTTTTCAAAAAGGCTCTCTTTTAATTTCATAAAAGATAGGTATTTAAAGTGCAAGACGTAATTCAATTATAAAGAGTCATAACGAAAGTAATCTGTTACCTGATATGGTAATTGATTACCAGCTCATCTGAAAATTGAATTTTGAATATAAAGTGTCAGGGTAATCAATTACGGGATATGGTAATCGATTATTCTAAGCTTCTCAAAACCTATAATTGTGCTTCACTCTGTGGTAATCTATTATCTCCTCTGGTAATTGATTATCTCAATGAAAATCTTGATTATTCAGCCCTGTATCAAGCAAGAGGTTTTATTTTAATCTATTACCAACTTTAGTAATCTATTAACACAAAGGATATTTGAATATCCTTTTTCAGTAGCAGACTTTGTAATCTATTACCCTAAATGGTAATTGATTAACAATGTTACCTTGAAAACTCTTATTTGAATAAAGTCATATTTCTATGTTTAAACACTTGGTAGTAAATTATCTTTTCATGATAATCTATTACTTTATGTTTATACATGGAAATACTAAGTAATCAAGTTCTTGGTTTTTTAAAAGCTTCATTAGTTCTTGAATTAAGCATTCATCACCATCAATTATAAACAAACACACAATCCGATGTTAGGGCTTTTATAACACCTAAACCTTCTTATTTTTCAAACACCCATACATTCTCTCATTTCTCACACAAACCCTAACACACTTTCTTCTTCATTTTCTTCATCTCCAACAAAGAACCCACCTTTAACCTCAAAATGGCCTCATCTTCCAAGAGACCAAAGAAGCTTGAAGTCAAGGGGAGCAAAAGGCCTTTGCCCACAGGAGTTGAGAAACTCATCTCTAAGTGGTTTGCTAATGAAAAGACTCAAGATTACTATTTTGAATGGTATGCGGGTAGGAGAATCATTCCTCCGAAGACCTTGAAGCTAGAATGGTTCAAGAATGAGGGTTTTAGTTTTCCTCCTCTCTTGGAGCATCAGGAACTTGGGAAGTTGTTGGAGTTAGAAGGACCGTATTACCCTGAGCTTATTAGGCTATTCTTATGCTTTGCCTCAAGCAATGAAGGGATAATGCAATCTGTGGTGAAGGGCAAGCTCATAAAGCTTGATGGTCCAACATTGAAGGAAGCAGCTGGGCTGAGCAGAGACGGGAGTACGAAGCCCCAACTCTTCAATTTTGGAGATTTTGAGGAGCTGACAACTTTTAGAGATTGTCAAAGGAACCTGGAGACCACGAATTACACAAAATTTCTGGCCGGAGGTATGAAGAAAAATTATAGGTTGATTTCTTTTGTTATAGCTTGGATGCTTAAGCCTAGACTTCATAATCATGCTCAAATGTCTAGGAATGACATTTTGCTTATGCACGTTATTAAGAAAAAGATTAAGATAGATTGGGTATCTGTGGTGAATGATTGTATGTGGAAATCTAGGAGGAAGGAGGATGGTCCAATACCATATGCTTTGTTATTATCTAGGATTTTTGAGAAAGCCAGTGTGGATCTTAAAGGGGAGAAAAAGATAATTCTCCATGCCTCGAACAAAATTGAAAAATCTTCTTTGCATCATATGGGGATGCTGAAACAAGAAGACAAATGGGTATTCAAAGGAGATGTTCCTCCGACGCCTGAACCAGCAACAGATGAAGATGGTGTTCCATCTGATGATGAAGACCAGCCACCACAAGTGGAAATTGAACCTGAACAAGAGCAAGAATCAGAGCCTAAAGTGTTTTTTTCGTTTGAGCAAATTATGATTAACAAGCTTGATGCAGTAATGGAGATGTCATGGAAGCACGAGTCATATTATTCTGGCATTCTTGATCGGTTTGATAACCTTGATCATGAGATTGCACGAATTAAGGCTTAGCTTGGAATGCAAGAGGACTCGGAGTGATGTTAGAAGCTTTAGTGTTCTGTTTTTTTTAAGTTTTAATTTAAAATTTCTGGTTTTAAATTTCAATTGGGTTGTAATCATGTTAATTCCTGAACAATTTGCTTATCTTGGTTTTATCTTGTTTTGAACAATTTAAATTCTGGTGCAATATGAATTTCATTTTGATTATATTGTGTTTGGGATGATTTGGTGATGGAAACTTTGATTTGGTTGTTTTACTTCTATATTATGGTTTGTACATTGATGTGTGCAAGTAGTAATGCATATTTGTTATGTTTGCTGTGATGCTTAGCTGATGTATCATTTGGCTGAAATATTGTGTTTGAAATACAAATTGTGTGAATGTGGTATAAAATTCCCTGATAGAAATTCTGATATTACTTTGGATTAATTGTAACAATGCCTATAGTGATATTGCTTGACTAATTTCTTGGTATTAAGTTGGTCTTGTAGCATTGATTTTGAGCAAGTGATTCTTGTGCATAATTCAATACATGTGAAATCTGGACATATGAATATATATTTGGTTGTTTTTTATGATGTCCAAAGGGGGAGAAAGGTTTTTGAGTTTGTTTTGCAGGACTTAAAATGTGAAATGCTGGTTTGCAAGACAAAATGGCTTGTATGGTTTGTCATCATCAAAAAGGGGGAGATTGTTGAGATTCATGGAGTGGTGAATCAACTTAAACTTGGAGTATGAAAGTTTTGATGATAACAAAAGGTGGATTCTGAGAATCAAAGCTGACTAAGGACATCAACAAGTCAAAAACAAAGTCAAGAAGAAAATATGCCTATAATGATGTGTAATAGGGATAGCTCATAAGTAGTATTGATTTGTTTAGCTTATTTTGCATGTGTGTGCTTTGTGCATGAGTTAATCTTAATCTAATTTGACTGAGAGTGAGCATGATGATGATTTAAATACTTGGAAAGTTATTTTGAGGTATAAAACTGAGTTTTTGAAAACTGACTCAAAATAATCGATTATCATTAAATATAATCGATTATTCCAGCAACAGGTGAAAGGAAGCCTTGCTGTAATAATCAATTATTTGTGAAATAATCGATTATCCCAGGAAGCACTCTCTGGAATAATTGATTATCCTGCAAAATTATCGATTATTATGTTCTTGAGTGATTTCCTGAAATCATGAAGAACAAAATAATCAATTATCCTTTAAAATAATCGATTATCTGGTTTTGAAAATGTTATAAATAGTTTTTACACTTTGAAACCTCAGAACAGAGAATGAGTTAACAATCAAAAAGAGAAAAACGTTATTGTGAAGTCTTTGTGACCTTCTTGGAGTGTTTTCTTTGTGAAACCAAGAAGTAAAACATTTTTGAAATGTTTTGAAAGAGATCATCATCATCATCACATTCTTGGAAGAGAAAGATTGAGATTTTCTTCTGGAATTCACAGTCTGATTTGTTCAACTTCCAGGTGAATTCGTTCCTTTAATTCTTTGTGAAAAATTGTAAGGGAAATCTTGAGTAGGTGTCTCAAGTGGTAAGGAATTCTTGTAGTAGGTTTATACAAGAAGTTCTTTCTTGGGGTCAAAAAAGTGGTTATTTTGAATGTAGGAGTATATGCATGTGTGGTATGCTTGTAAAACTTCTTCATTGAGATAGTGGAACAAATCTTGATCAGGTTATGATTGAGGACTGGATGTAGGTCACATGTGGAGTGACTGAACCAGGATAAAAGACTTGTGCATTCTTCTCTTATCCTTATCTTTTACTTTAAGCAAAATCTTGGTTGAGGGTTAAAGTGAATAATCTTGATTAATATGTTTGCATGTGTAACATTGTTTTAAACTGAATCAAAGTGTTGCATATTAAGTGTTCTTAACTTTGAACTTTATCAAAGATTAATCAAGAAAGCATATAGGACTCATTCACATTAGCGAGTCTTTCAAGGAACTTCTTTGAAAATTCATATTAGAAAAGTTTAAATTGAAATAAAGATCCTTAGAACTCTGAAAAGTTTTTAAGTGTCATAGAATCCAATTCACCTCCCTTCTTGGATTGAGCCATTCTTTTCTAACAAAAACTATGGACTCTAAGTGACTTTGAGGGAGAGAAATGGTTGAAGTATTTTTAGAAATTCTCATAAATGTTCAAAGTTTCTACACAAGGAGGGAAAGAAGTATTTATAGGTCTTGGATCAAGAGAAAGTGGCGCCACCACCATGTGCTCAAAGTGGCGCCAATTTTGAATTCAAATTCAAATTCAAATTCAAATTTGGACGTCCCACTTGTCCAGCCATGTACAGCCCCCTTCTAGAACTCCTAATTACATTTGAGAGTAATTTAGGGTTCATTTGATTAGTCACATGTGCAGCCACCCTTAACACAAAACATGTGACTCAAATGCAACTCTAATTACTCTTGAATGTAATTACAATTTTATGATTCATGCCTATTATTTATTTCCTTTAAATTCCTATTCTAATGGCCTAAACACAATAGCCAATCAAATACAATGGAAAGGAAAAATCACAAGAATCAAAATGAGCCCAATATTGGGTACCAAAAGCCCAAAGGCCCATAAGGCCCAAAAATAGGCCCATTAAGCCTATGGCCCAAAAATGTTACTCTATGTGGTCCAAAATACAAGACCAAAATATATGAAACCTATACTAATATTATATATATAAAATAGAAGAAAATGGATATCTCAAGGTGTGGCCTATGTGAGGAGCAACTTGGGCCTTCCAAGCCCATTGGGCTTTGACTGACCCAAATCTTCATGTCTAGCCTATTTCTCTTGGATCCTTCAATGTGTTACTTCTTGCCCTCCTAGGCATGATTCCATCATATACCCTCCGAATCTCCAATTGACCGAACTGGCCGATCAATGGCTTTGCGTTGCTAACACTCGAGCTAGGAGGGATATGTACCCTCCAGATCTCTAATTGGCCAAACTGGCTGATCAATAGTTCTTCGTGTCACTAATGCTCGAGCTATGAGGGTTGTGTATCCTCCTGATCTCCAATTGGCTGAACTGGCCGATCAATAGCTTTTAGCGTCGCTAACGCTCGAGCTAGGAACATTTATGTACCCCTTGATCTCTAGTTAGTTAAGCAAACCAAACAACATATACCTTCTTAGTCTTTATCCAACCGAGCAACCCAAACTTTAGGTCTAGTCATTGACATATTAATGAGTGAGTTCCAGTAAAACTAGTCAAGGTTGTGATTCCCGTGATTCTTGCGAAAGTGATTACAATTATAAATACAATTCATAAGCTCATTACGGGGAGAGATCCATGCATATTTCAGGGGATTAGGATCAAAGATTTGTATCATGGATATGAGATCCATATAAATAAGAAGGAAAAGGACTGATGAAAAGACAAGATTTTCTCACTCTTGAATATTCTAGGTTAGAATTCACTTCACTAAAGATTCTCCGGTTGTTATCCCCTTACTAAAATAAAAACTAAACACATTATTAAGTTTATTTTCACTTTTCTTTGAAATAGAAAATAAAAAATGGTGGAACCAAATAGCCCCTATAAAAATAACACATAAAAATTATGTTATAAAGTCTAAAAACCTTAAATATGAAAATATCATATCAACAAGTTAGACAGTATTTAAATTTTTAGTTTGTAAAAAACAAGTTAGATATTTATGATATTTATTATATATAATATATAATTTGATAATACATTATCATGTAAAATAATATTATATTATTATTCAATCACAATTCATATAAATAATAAATTTATTGACTTTTATAACATTTATCTTAAAAGTCATACAAATAATGATTTATAATTAAATGAATATATGAACATTAAATCTTATAATAACAAAAATTTATAAAAAATACTATATTTAAATATATAAATAAGTATTTTTTAAATAAATAAATAAATAAATAAATATATATATATATATATATAAATTAATATCCTAATAATACAAAAATACAACAAATATATATATACAACAAAGTGTAATAGTTATTTACTATTTATTTATATAATAATATAATATATTATATTTTCTAATAATTTTAATATTGATAATAAAAGTAAGATTTTACTTGACAAGACAATTTATTATTATTTATCAATATCAACATTATTAAAAAATAAAATATAATATCTTTTAGTATTATGCAAATAATCAACAAATAATAATTAAATTGTACATAAAAAAGGAGAATATTCATGAACAATTAGGATGTGAATATATATATATATATATAAAATATGCATTTATTATATTTTAGATTTATAAACATTCAAGTTCGAAAAAGAAAAATGAACCTATGTTTCTGAGTTGGGTCACATTCATGGTTACGCCTGAACTCGTGAAGATAGAACATCCAACAAACAACAAAATAAAAAATAAAAAAAATAAAAAGAAATGAATAAATACAATATATATTTTAAAAAAATCTTCTGCTGGGTCCATACTCCGTAGGATTACAAGGTTTAAGAGAGGTTTGAACCTCATCCTCGAAGGCGAGAAACGCAACCACCCTCTTCCTTTTCCCAGCGTGGTTCCGGTAACACAATGACATTGGCGACTTCATTCCCCACTCCTCAGGTTCACGCCTTCGACAACCCCACCAGAAGCCACCTTCAAATTAGACGCAAGCCCCACCGAACCCTCCACTTTCTCCTAATCCCAACCTCGTCCCCTTCCTCGCCCCTTTTCTCGTGCTCTTCCTTCCCCCTCACACACTCCGATCCCATCCTCCAATTCCGCCACCACCACCTCCTCTCCACCGACGGCAACTTCGTCGTCGAGGACCTCGGCGCGGAGGAGGCCTCCCCGGCGCCGCCGAGGATCTTCGTCCAGGAGCCGCCGTGGCTGTTCCTCAAGGGCTGGCTGCTGCAGGAGAAGGAGAAGGAGAAGTACAATTCGCTGCGGCGGAGGCAGATTGTGGCGGAGACGGAGGCGTGGGAGAGGATGGTGGAGGAGTACAGGGAAATGGAGAGGGAGATGCGGCAGAAGATGTTGGCACCCAATTTGCCGCACGTCAAGGCGCTCCTGTTGGGCTGGTTCGAGCCATTCCGGGCCGCTGTGGAGGCCGAGCAGGAGGCCCATCGGGCCAGGACTAAGAAGCAGCAGGACTGTAGTGCCCCCCACATCGACGACTTGCCTGCCGATAAGCTTGCGGTTATTGTCATGCATAAGATGGTGGCCATGGTAATGGAGAATGGAGAAGGCTGTGTTCAGCTTTGTCATGCTGCTGTTCATATTGGCATGGCGATAGAACAGGAGGTAATGGCGCTATTTTGTTTTCGACATAGGGTGTGTCTGGATAAATATCGGAGAAGAAAAAATGACGAAGAAAAATTGAAATAAGCTTTTCTATAAATTAAAATTAGCTTATACACAAATTTAAAATAAGATTTTGAAGAAGATAATAGGAGAGCTTTTAAAAATTAACTTGGGCATAACTGCATAAGTTAATTTTATTGTATGGAGAAACTTATTTCATTTTTTCTTCCTACTTTTTTTTTCTTCCAAAGAGTGCTTGTAGAGAAATTTGTCCAAACAGGACCTTACATGAATGGGTTAGTTCTCGGTTTGGTTGGTTATGAGATTAACCTTTGGCTCAATTGTGGTTGGGTAAAATCCTCGCTGTAGGTAGCTTTCTTTTTAGTAACCAAGTTATTTGTGCTGCTGATGATTAATCTTCAATAGAGAAACTGACTTGCTATCGTAAGTGGAGACTCCTCTTTCAATCACGCGTTTTCAATCATTTAAGACCTTGCTTAAGTGGTACAAGTCCAGTTTTACTAGGACCAATGACTTGTTAGTCCCTATAGGTAGCTTTTGGACTATTATTGATATTGTAGGTAAAGTCTACATGGAGTTGGAGTTTAATTCCATATAACCGATCACTATTTTGTAAGACAGGGTTAGTTGGGTGCATCATGAATGCCAATGCAGAGTAGTAAAACCACATTAGCCTCCAATGCTTAATTGGTATAATCGTGGATTTTTTAGAGTCAATTTGGCTGAATTTCTTCACAGACACTTGTAAGAGAAGAAAATAAAATGAATCAAACTTTTGTTTGATGCAGCTATTTTATAGATGTTGTAACTCTCTTATTGTATTTCAGGTTAGGATTCATAAGTTCATTGAAGGAAATAAAAGTAGCCGGTATAAGAAGACAGAGGCTGGTGCCGAAGACAGTTTGGATAGAGATAAAGAAAAACAGAGAAATTATTTAAACAATTTAATTAAAAAAAATAGACTGAGAGAAGTGCAGATGGTATTGAAAAAAGAAGAATGTAGTCCTTGGAGCCGGGACACACAGGCCAAGGTTTTTCTTTGAGTAATTCATTATCTTCTCTTTCTCTATCTCTTTTGGTTTTAAGACTGGAATTTAATTAGTTAACTGTATGAAATTATGCAGCTGGGATGTCGATTAATAGAATTATTAATTGAAACAGCCTATGTACATTCTCCGGTTAGCCAGTCTGCTGATACACCACCTGATATTCGACCGGCTTTCAGTCATGGGTTTAAAGCTGTACCATGGCATCAAGGGTGAGGCTTTGCATTTTTCTTTCTGGAAAGGGTGGGGTGGGGTAACTCGGTAACTAGGATTTAGTGCCTTGACCACCCTCCCTTAACGATTAAGTGACATTGTCTGGTTAGAGAAAGTTAAGATTGGTTGTCTGTGATAGGAGATAATTTGGGTATTATATTTAATGTATCTTGTTAATATATCTCTTTGTCACGCATGTTCCCCCCTCTCCCAACATACACGTACAAAAAGGATGCTGATGCTATTTAGCATAGAATGTATTGTGGTGAAGTATGACACTTAATCTATGCTTAAGAAAAATGGAAGAATAATAGTCAACATTATAAAAGAGGTTCTCAAAGTTTCCCATGTCTATGGGGTAGATAGATGTTTTAAACTGTGACCAATGTATATCTTGAAAGAGTAAGCATGGAAAGGATTGATGGAAGTTTCTTTATTACACTTTTTTTTTTCAATTCTAATTCCAAATAACTGTTTGGGTGCTTGTAGGCAAAAGTTTACAAAGAAGTATGGCGTTATACAATGTGATCCCTTAGTATTAGCTGGGCTTGAAAAATGTGTAAGTTGAGACATTGTCTTCCTCTTCTTAAACAGTATTATGTCATAGATGAAGTTATTCTGTTCATGGTAATGGCTTTAATGATAGCTTCAGGAGTGCAAAGTAAATCCATTATTATCTCTAACTTGTGTATGATATTCCTGTAAATTAGAACTGTTTATAATGTCATTCCCCTCTTCCCAGAAAGAGAAAGAACTAGCATTTAGATTAGATAGAAGAGGATGCTGACACCTTACTTTTTATCAATCTGCTTAAGCATCTTGTTATAGGTGTTCCATTTGCATGGAATCTGGTACATTGTATTTATGACTAGCCAAAATCATGAATAGTTTTGTTGAATGTTGACATAGTGAAATCTGAACTTCCCCAGTAATGCTGTTCATTTGTCCTGTTATTCACAAACTTGTTTGCTATTAAGCATGTCATTGGGCTTAAATTAAACATCAGATACTTCAAACTCATTCAAGATAGTTAGCATGCACTACAGAAAATGTATAAGGTAAGGTTTTTACTTACTGATTTGTGTCTTTTTGTGCAGGCTAAACATATGTTAATACCTTACATGCCAATGTTAATACCTCCCAAAAAATGGAAAGGGTATGACAAATGGAATTGGTTTCCCCTCTTGTAGTGTATTTTGATTTTTGAATGCCTTAATTTTCTGTGATTTTACTTTGTTATGGCATGATTTATTGTGCTCAGTTTCAACCTCGCTCAAGGCCAATAGAGAAAGAAATGCAACTATTGAGTTAGCTACTTCTCTTAAACTTGAAAATGAACATGAATTTGAAAAATATGGAAATAGTAGATGCAAGTAACTTTTTCACTTTTTTTAATTAATATTTTAGCCCATGCAATGCATAAGGTATATTTTTATTTTATACAACTAAAATTTATAACAAGTAAATAATTTTTATTATATAAATTATACAAGAATTAAATTTATAATAAATAAATATTTTTTATCTTGTAAATTATATTTTAGATTTATGATAAATAATTTATATTGCGATACAAATTTATTTTTTTCAATTTAATTTTTTTAAAATATGAAATTTAATATATAAATAAAAAATGATAGATTTAAATGTAGCAGAGGTTAAGAAAGAATCCCTAAAAATATTATTGTCGAAGAAAATTGGCTAAAACCACTTGTTGAAGAATGGTCCCTAAAATCACTCGATCGAGAAAATTAATCTAATTTTATATATAGATGGAAATATTATCCTTAATGTCTTCGTTGCTTATTTGTGTGTTTAACATTTAATAACACCCTTTCCAGATATGACAAAGGCGGATACTTGTTCTTACCCTCTTATATCATGCGGACTCATGGATCTAGGAAGCAACAAGATGTAATGAAGAATGTCAATGGAGCACAAATGCAGAAAGTTTTTGAGGTGGCGTATGTAAATTTCAATTTTCTTTTTTGATTGCCAAGCAAAGTATGGCAGTAGTATGTTAAAATAAAAGCCCTGTTAAAAAAATGGATGCACTGTATGCATTTACCAAATCAGCGATTAGTAACTTGCTTTCATTCAATTGTTACAAGTTTCTTATTATTAAAAATTTGTTGTAAGTATCTCTGAACAGTTTAATATTTGTAGTCTTCATTTGCTGGTTCATTGAATTGTATCTATTGTTCTGCCTAGAGCATCGTTTTTTTTTTTCATAATAAAAGGGCATCATTGTTTTGTGCAGGCCTTGGATATTCTCGGGAACACCAAGTGGCGAGTAAATAGAAGATTGCTTGGAGTTGTGGAGTCCATTTGGGCTGGAGGAGGTAACATTGCAGGACTGGTTGATTGTAAAGATGTAAGCATAAATAAAAAAGTCAATTGATTACTTGTATATTATTCCTTCCATCTAATTTTCTTCTTCTTATGTTTCAAAATACAGATATAAATAAAATTTTCATGGCATGTGTGTGTTTGGGGCTGGGGGTGAGGGGGCAGATTTTGAAGGCTTCATAAAAAGAATGTGCAGAAATATGCTGTATATTTCTCTACTTTGGGAAAAGATACATAATTTGTATGAATAGAATAAAGGGCGGCCCAGTGCACGAGGCTCCCACCTAGTGGGGTCTGGGGAGGGTAGATGTACGCAGCCTTACCCCCGCAAGCGGAGAGGCTGTTTCCAGGACTCGAACCCGTGACCTCTTGGTCACTAAGCAGCAACCTTAAAATCTGTGAGCTAATCTAGTCCTGAAGATCAGGGAATAATCTGCCTGAATATCAGAAAATAATCTCCCTAAATATTAAGAAATAATCTTTCCTATAAATCTTAAAATGGAAAGGGGGAAATAAATACAACAGATTCTAATTACATCAAATCCTATGACAAATCAAATCACACAATTCTAAATTGCAACGAGTCTGGAGTAATGAGTAATAAGTATAAAATTTTCAAATTCATTTGATGGCCAAGTCCATACACAATTTTTAAAAAAATACTCTGCTAATTGTTTTTGTCAATCATACAATGAATTCTCAATGTTACATATTACTGTGCCATTAATCTGGCCCACATAAATTTTTCTTTGACTTGTAGGTTCCTTTACCAGATAAGCCACTTGTAGAGGATTTAAAGCAAATTCAAGAATGGAAATGCAGTGTAAGGAAGGCCAAAAAAATTAATATGGAAAGGCATTCTCTAAGATGTGACACTGAACTGAAGCTTTCTGTAAGATCTTCCCTCTCGTTGTAAAATATCTTTTCTATGCTATGCTTGGACTATTGGGAACAACTGAAAATTCCAATTTTAGTTATATCAGTGACCTATGTGATCTTTACTCACATCCTAGTACTTATTGGTGACATAGATGAGCAATAATTATGACAAAATTCATTCTGCAACAGGTGGCACGAAAAATGAAAGATGAGGAAGGCTTTTATTATCCACACAATCTTGATTTCCGTGGAAGAGCCTATCCTATGCATCCTCATTTGAATCATTTAGGTTCTGATCTGTGTCGAGGACTTCTCGAATTTGCTGAAGGGCGGCCATTGGGAAAGTCTGGACTCAGGTGGCTGAAGATACATCTAGCAAACTTGTATGCAGGTGGTATTGAGAAGCAGTCTTATGATGAGCGCCTAGGATTTATAGAGAATCATATTCATGATATATTTGATTCAGCCGATGACCCTATAAATGGAAATCGTTGGTGGTTAATGGCTGAGGATCCTTTCCAATGCCTTGCTGCTTGTATTAATCTATCTGAGGCATTAAGGAGCTCATCACCAAATTCTTTTATATCACATCTTCCAATTCATCAGGTAAGTTCTTTGTTTGAGAGGCAAAGAAAAAAATTGTTGTTATAGCTTTTGGAATTTCTTTTCATATTGTCCAAATTGATTCCAAGCATACACCCTCAAGACCAAATTTGATCTTCAATATTATTTTACTGTCTAAAAGGTAATATGCAATCAAGAGAAAACAAAAAAAGAAAAGCAAACATAAAATTTGGTACCAAATCTTTGAAAGTGAACACATTGTGGGCCTTTTCATGCTGCAGAACTCTATAATATGGGGTCACTTTTCAATTTAATTTTTTTTTCAGTATGTTTTCAAAATAATTGTTAGTAATGCTGCTCTGGTATTTTTTTAGGATGGGTCCTGTAATGGCTTACAGCACTATGCAGCTTTGGGAAGAGATAACGTAGGCTTACTTATCTCATTTCTTTGTTTTTGAAATCACTTTTAATATAATCTATCTATTCCTTTTAAACTTAGGATTTGTGATGATTTTACTGTTATATATTGTTTATGTAGTTTTCTTCACTATTTATCCTTGAGTCACTTTGACATTTGATATGCTTGTACTGTTAAAATGAAAAATCATTTCTGGAACATTGGACTTAACCTAATACCAGAAGCTTCTAGGTAAGCTGGTCGAGTCTCTTTGATCACTTTGAAGATTTCAATCCTTACTGCCTCTGTTCTTCATAAGTTGAATTTAATAATAAGGTAAAGAGTGTCAATGTGTTTGTTCATGCTCTAAACCAAACAGTTTTTGCATGAAGGGTGGGTTGTAGATCTAAAATCATTTATAGAACATTGGAGTTAACCTAATACTGGAAGCTTCTAGGCAAGGTGGTCGAGTCTCTATTATGACTTTCAAAATTTCTATCCTTACTTCCTCTGTTCTTCGTAAGCTGAATTTAATAACAAGGTAAAGAGTGTCAATGTGTTGTTCATGCTCTAAACCAAACAGTTCTTGCGTGAAGGGTGTGTTGCAGATCTGAAATCATTAATGTGTTTTTACTTAACAGATTAAGCTTTTAGGAAAGTTGGCCCTTGACAAGTTTTAGTGTCTTGAAATAAAATAACCACTCCCTAGTACTCATGTGAATCGCTGTCATGATATAAATACAGCTTATTCAATACATAGTAATATGGTCTTCATTTTTGTTTTTGTTTATTTTGGTTGCTTTTTTCTTCTTCATTACTTTCATATGATTATATGTCAATGTTAGGTAACATTCTTTTATGGACACTAATTTTACGAGTGATGGCAATCTTCCAATTTATAATTTGTTATTTGTTTTTTCATTCTGGCAGTCATTGGTTTTAAATTTATATACATCAACATGCTTCTAGTTAATTGTGGTGAATATTTTTTTTGTTCCCTTTCTTGTATGTTGGATCAAGATCTAATTAAAATTGGCCATGCTTTGTACTTATGTTGTATTTTCCTGACCTGGATCATTGATCAATATCGCCAAAAACTCATGCTTGCAATGGTTGATAATTAATTACATTTCTATGGAAATTAAGGCATTTATTTTGCTATTTAATCACATTCTAAAACAGTTATCATGATCTTAGTCAGTGCAGTGTTCATTAATCTGTTCCACACAAATATTTGGTCCCTTGTTTGCTTTTGATCCACTGTTTTTCATTTCTTGGGTGGCTAAAGCGATAAATTATTCTACATTACTTTCTATTTCTGATATGTGGTACTATTCTCACTTTACTGGAATATATGTACTTTTTCAGCTGGAGGCTGCTGCAGTTAACTTGGTTGCTAAAGAGAAACCTGCTGATGTTTACACAGAGATTGCTGTTAGGTATATTATATTCATTTCAGCAATTTCTATGTTTCACATTTGTTGTTGTTACTACACTATATTGTTAGACTTGAGCACAAAAGGAAAGCCTTATCCAAAAGACTAGTCCATTAGGTGGAAGAGCTTCATGGTTTAAATATCGCATCAATCTTTTTATATTTCTCAAAGTGGGACTCCTAACATATACTGAGCTTGGAGCTTTTTTTGTTATAATTGTAGTCCTTCAATGAATGGAAGTACTTAAATGTTTGTGGTTTTCATTAGTAGTTGGATGTTTGATATATCCTACTTCTTGACCTATTATGCTCATGTAAATTATCCGGATAATAGAAGAACTTTTGGGATCCATCATCCCATGGGTGTTCAATTTATTCTTGTCATAATTGCTTTGGACAATAAATATTTTGGTCTCCTTTTTTTGTAACATGAGCAGGGTTTATGATATAATGAAACGAGACAGCAACAAAGACCCAGATACATTTCCAAATGCTTTGTTAGCAAAGGTGTTGATTGATCAGGTCAGTCTTGATTTAAGTTTCAGAGTTATGCTAATTGCTAAATGATACAAAATTTACTCCAGCAATTGGCTGTGGCTCTTTTTCTGTTCTACTCTAAACTTTTTGGAAGTATTCAGATTGATAGGAAACTGGTCAAACAGACAGTAATGACTTCTGTTTATGGTGTTACTTATATTGGGGCGCGAGAGCAAATTAAGAGAAGATTAGAGGAGAAAGGTCTCATTACTGATGATAGACTATTATATACTGCAGCTTGCTATGCAGCTAAGGTAAGTATCAGCTACACTATTCTAGGATTTTAGCTGTTAGAGGTTGCAATAGCTGCCTTGATGTGCAATTATTAATCTATTATCGATGCATTATGAGTCCACTTCCTTCTGGAATGATCGATACTTGATAGAATAGAACAGCAAACTTTTCTTTCTCTTAAGATAATTTATGAAAATAAAGAGAAAAAGAAGAAAGGAAAATCTTTGTTAATGTGCTTATAAATTCCATCATGATTCTTGATCTATTTAAATGCTCCTATCATTCTGGTTCATATGAGGAAGTTTGATTTACATTGTCAAAACCTAATTTCTAAAGGTGACATTGGCTGCCCTCGGGGAAGTTTTTGAAGCTGCACGTGGCATTATGGGTTGGCTTGGGGATTGTGCAAAGGTTAGCTGTCTTATCACAACAATATGTTGAATTCCAAATGATGCTATCGGTCCTATTGGTTACTATTGTCACTTTGCATGTGGGATATGCGTATATTGTGTGGCTGCATTTTTCCTTTGCGTGTCTCTTTTCCTGAAAGGTGGAGTTCTGAAACATTCTACAGGTGATTGCTTATGAAAACCAGGCTGTTTACTGGACCACTCCTCTTGGTCTTCCTGTTGTACAACCATACTGTAAAACTGAACGTTATCAGGTAAGCCTTCTATATATTGATTTTCTTCTTGTTTTAAGGAAGATAAAACAAGAGACAACTAAATTTGTGTGTATTACACAGCAGAGCAAAGTATTATATACTATGGTAATAAATAAAGGAATATGGATAACCTAATGGCCTAATCACTGTAATTATGTAGATCCTAAAAACATGATACATTATTTCTAAGATATCAAGTAATATTTAACACTTCCCCTCATGTTGAAACATATAAATCATATGCACTGCTCTTGTTACATATTACTTACATAATTAATTCGAGGATCCCTCAAAGACTTGGTGAAGACATCTATGAATTGATCATTGGAAATGACAAACTTAGTAGTGATGTCTCGAGATAAAATCTCCTTAATGGAGTGACAATCTACCTTAATGTGCTTAGTTCTATCATGGAACCCTGGATTTGATGCAATGTGCATGCCAACTTGTTTATTAGAAACGAGTGTTATCTGTGTTGGACCTTGCAAGAACATTTGGTTTCTTACATTCCCAAGAAATCAAGTTATCAACAATAACATTGCAATATTCAGAATCAAAAGGGGATCTTCTAAAGTTGGAGAGCTTGCTCAATCTGCATATGAATATCTCACAACTTTTGTATGACCTATCTTAATATAAAAGACCTTTTTCCTAGAGCTCCTTTGATGTACTCCCTCCAGTACATTATATGAGAAACAAATAACTAATCAATCAAGACTAATAAAAGTGGTTAATTTTAATTAATAATGAGGGTGACTAGAAAAAAGGCTGGAGGTGACTAGAAAAAAGGCTGGAGGTGACTAGAAAAAAAGGGAAATCGTCACTGGAAAAAGGGCACTGGAGAGAAACACAGTTTCCCCAAAAAATAAAAAAATGGCATCAATAGATAGTGGGTCTATTGGGAAGGCATACAATTGGATTGCTTCTTGTCAGGCTCTAGATTCCATGTACTCCCTCTATTTGTGTTAGACAATGTAGCATATTATTATATTATATACTGCGGGCAATAAATAAATAAATTATTGTTATTAACTAGAGATGAGGCTTTATCAGATATATAAGTGGGGAGTATTATTGAGTTTGGTGTGTGGATAAATGGTGGGTAGTCATTTTTAAATGATTAAGCACTATTGGACTTGGTACATGGATAAATAGTGGGTAACCCTTTCTAAATGATCTAGGATAGGTGAGATAGGTATAGTTATGCCAAGTTTGATGAATCTCCTTGTCTTCGTTTCTATTTTATTTTGATCCAACAAATTGCATCTTTTCCTTTTCTTGGTACCGTTTTGGCCAGCATTGTCTTGTCTCCTTGTCGGGAACTGATTCTTTGACTATTGGTGATGTAGCTGACGTTGGCACTACCATCCGTTGCTAAAGGAGTCATGTCAACAAAGCTCGTCTTTGTCTTTTCTTTGGTAGCAGAGGGAGTTGTCACAACATTCTTGGCTACGGACTTACTTGTCTTGAAGTGAGATCTTCAGTGGCAAAGGATTTGGTGAAGTGCTTGGCCAGCATGATGGCAAGAGAAGAGGAGGATTTGGTTTTGAGTTCGCCCATTTTCAAATCGCTAATCACTCTCTGCCTTACCATGCCTTGGCAGAGGAAGAGAGAGTCAGGTTCAAGAGAGAAATAAGCTTGATAGAGATTAGCAATTTGAAAATGGGTGAGCACAAGACCAAATCCTCCTCTTTTCCCATCAGCCAAGCATGCCACCAGATCCTCTAATGTTGAAGATCACACTTTGAGCAAGTTTGTAGCCAAGAAAGTTGTGACAATTCCCTCTACTGTAAAAGAAGAGTCAAAGACCATCTTTGTTGATGTAACTCCCTCTGCAATGGACAATAATGATAGTGATGGCGAAGCTCCCAACACAATATTCGTCAGAGAGATAGTTCCTGACAAGGAGGTCAAGCTAAAATAGTTCTAGGATAAGAAAAAGAAGAAATCCATTGATCAAAATCAAATAGAAACGTAGATGAGGAGATTCATAAAGCTCAATGTCACTATACCCAAGTCTTGTTTATCTTGGATCATTTAAAAAGGGTTACCCACCATTTTTCCATGCACTAGGCCCGATAGTGCTAGACATAAGGTAGTCTATTTGGGAAAACTCAAGTTCCATTTCAAGTAAAGATAAGGCCTTATTAGAGTAGTTAAGTGGGGAGCAATCCCCATCTTAGAAGATGGTTTTATAGGGTTAAGTTGGGTTCAATCCCACTTTTTATGACAAATGAATAATTACAAATATCATATTTTCCTAATTATTGTAAGGATGAAACTTAGGTACAATACCATAGGTGCAGTTAGTGTTGTTCTCCAATCAAAATTGAAGCTTCAACTAGGTAATATGCGTTAATATGCATTTACACTTAATGCTGACTGTTGTAATATATATTGATGCATATTTTTGAGTTGAAACTCCAATTCTAATTGGAGAACAATACCATCCTTACCTATGATACTATACCCAAGTTTTGTCCTTATTGTAATTATGTAGATCCTAAAATAGGCACATGAGAAACATCCCATCAAATATCTAATAGAATATGCTCAACAACAATAAAGGTAAAAGGTGAAAACCAAACTTGATGCAGATGAACACTTCATAACATGAGAGAGAATCGTAGAGGAATTTCTAGACAAACAATGAAGTGTTGAAAACATTGAACCTTTTCAACTAGTTGACTCCAAATGATAATATTTGTATCATCTAGCTTTGTTGAAATCGTATGCATGAACGTGATCAGTGATGAGGGAGAGTGATGGAGACGATATGACCATTGGAGATTGTCAAGCTCAAGATACCATATTGAATATGAACACAAAGAGAGAGAATAGAAATCAAGATTGGAAATATTTCTTTAACTGTTTCTCATTACATGATAGTAGTAGCAATTAAACTACGTAAAGTACATGTTGCATCTTGATAGCTATAACAAACATACAAAAAGTTCTAGTAGTACAGCTAAGCAAACCCGAGAGTTAGTTTAGTAACTGCTCTCTTACAATAAATTCACATAAGGGTCTCTATAGCAATACGGTTTAGTGTTTTGTTTGTAGTGGCAGGATGGCATTGCTATTTAGGTTTTTTTTAGAAAATGTGTTGCCTATCTCCCTCATTTGTCTTTTTTCTCACACATCTCTCCCATCTTTTTCGCATATCTTCTGACCATCTCTGGCAACATGTTTGGCCATCTCCAGCAATGTAATTATTCGTCAATTTGAATTATTAAAAGAAAGTATCAAATGGTTTTCAATTTTTTTAAAAATTTGCATACTTGAGTTATTGAAAGGAGTAAGTTTAGATAGACTTACTCTTAGAGTAAACGAATTCTTCCTCTCTCTTTATGTATAATATATATAAGTATATATGTGTGTGTGTATGTATGTATATATTGGCCATCCTGCTTCACTGTTTTCGAGGTTGGTCGTTATTTGGGATTGGGATTTAAAACATTGGACAAGTAAGCCATAGTTTTCAATTGGGAAATGCATCTCATATTAAAGTGCAACTATTGACAAATTATAGTTTTTAGTAAAATAGTTGTGTGTATGATATTGATGGTATAAATTATAGAAATCAATGCCAAATGCCAATAATTATACAATTTAATCCAATTATATGGATTTTAATTTTTTTTCAATCTCCATACTTTTTGCTGATGATTCTTACCATCAACTGCAGATAAGAACATCTCTTCAGCTTTTGGCTTTGCAGAGGGAGGGAAGTGCAGTAAGTATATATAATGTTGATATTCCAGTTTTCTTCTCTTTCTGAACTGTTTTTCATTATTAAGACTGTATTCCAGGTATCTGTCAAGAAGCAAAAAAGTGCATTTCCTCCTAACTTTGTACATTCATTGGATAGTTCGCACATGATGATGACTGCTCTAGCCTGCAATGATGCTGGATTATGTTTTGCAGGTTTGTATAACTCATTATTTTTTCACCAATAAAATAATAACAAATGTGAAGTTTCCCTTTGGAATACAATATTATTGAATATTTGATTTGTGAGAATATGAGAAGGGAAATTTTATGAATGTGCTTGAATGTTTTTTTTACTCAGCAGATTGGTCTATTTATAATAATAATGGTTACAAAGATAATAAATAACTAAGACTATTTTTAAGTAAACAATTGGATCACGGCATCCTAAGATATGTAGAACTCATCTAAACACCAAGCTACTTGAAAGGGTAATAAAAATTAAATGCTCCTATTTTTAATACTCCCCCTCAAACTGGAGAGTAGAGTTTTTCCATTCTTAGCTTTGCATGTTATTCTTTCAAAATCTGGATTGCACAATCCTTTAGTGAGAATGTTAGCAAGTTGACCTTGTGAAGGTACATATGGACTACAGATCAAAACACTATCCAGCTTTTTCTTGATAAAATGCTTATCCACTTCAATAGCTTTCATTCAATCATGTTGAACAAGATTACGAGCATCGCTAATTACTAACTGTTATCACAGTAGAGCTTTATAGGTTTCAACTTCAAGTCTTAAGATAATTTTCAACTAAAGAAATTCACAAATACCTTGTGCCATAGCTTGAACTTCAGCTTCAACACTAGATCGTGCTACAACATTCTGTTTTTTACTTCTCTAAGTTACAAAGTTTCCTTCAAGAAATATGCAATATCTAGTAGCTGATCTCCTATCAGTTGCTGACCCTACCTAGTCAACATTAGCAGATTAATCTTTTTATAATAATAATAATAATAGTTACAATGATAATAAATAACTACAACTATTTTCAAGAGAACAATTAAAATATTACAACTTTCTAAGATACATTGAACTCAGCTATACACTAAGCTAAACCCTAAAATATTATAACTTCCTTAGTATCTTTTAATACTTTCTTCGACTCAAACCTCTCAAATAGTCTTATTAAATATGTGCACTGAATATACAAAATTCCTTAGATTGTGCTATATTGCTCGAGACATCTACACTCCAAAATACCATGAACTTTGAGAAATTTTAGGTTCTATGAATCCCGTTTTAGCTTTTAGGTTCTATGGATATATGTACATTTATTTTCACTTTTTATGCTCGCTCAACTTTGAGATATTTGGTTGGGGGAAATGTCTATAGAAGAAATATGCTTGTTTTCTTTTTACATGGGTTAAATTTTATGACATAATTGTTTGCGGGGGTTCATGATTCATTTTGACACATCTACACTGCAAAATACCATGAACTTTGATAAATTTTTAGGTTCTACGAATCCAGTTTTAGCTTTTAGGTTCTATGAATATATGTACATTTATTTTCACCTGTTATGCTTTTGATTGGTGAAAATGTCTATAGAAGAAATATGCATTGTTTTCTTTTACAAGGATCTTGTTGGTTAAATAATGTGAAATAATTGTTTGCAGGGGTTCATGATTCATTTTGGACACACCCATGCGATGTTGAGAAAATGAATCGGATTCTTAGAGAAAAATTTGTGGAGCTTTATAACATGCCTATACTTGAAAATGTAAGTTCTTGTTGTGGCCTGATTAGTGTATGCGTATTTTCTAGGGAGTACATGGAGAAAAAATATAAGTTATTACTTTTCATCTCATAATCAAATTCATGCAATTTCTTATTAACCTTTAATTTCCAACTATTTTGCTGTAGGTGAGATTAAAGAATGTCTTGAAATTTATCCCATTTTAAAGTAATACCATTAATTGCATATTGAGGTCGTTGAAATTTCTGAAACATGCAAATATGCATCCCATGCACACGTTCATTAATATGAGGACCATTTAACTACAGGATTGGTCATATAGATTTAGTTTATACTGAAGTGGTATTTGCTTGAGGACAGGAGGACCAGAACTCTGGAATCTAGATCCACTTAAAAGCTTAAGTATTAGGTTTCTATTGCCTGAAAATTTGAACTAAATTTATATTATTGTGGAATTGATTTATTATTTATTTATTCACCAAGTTTGTATAAATTACTTTCCCCATGAGCTAGGAACTCTAAATGCTCAGCTCATCCTACTACATACTATTACTGATAACTGGTTGAGAGAATGCTGTATGTTTCTTATAAAAACTTTTATCCATTGGCCAACATCAAACTGGCATAACATCTGAATTGAAAGTAAACTTGTGCTAAATATCGTCCGTGCTTAATCCAAAACTTTTACATTTTTAAACCAGCAGGGTGGGGAAAACAAACCCATGGTCTGTTTTCTTTAATCTTTCTCATGATTAAACTTGATTTGTTGACAGTTGCTTGAGGGCTTCGAGACTACATATCCAGGATTGGCTTTCCCTGCATTGCCAAAGAGAGGTGATTTTGACTTGCAGAAGGTTCTTGATTCTCCATACTTCTTCAACTGAGCAATTTCTCTGCATTCAAAACACAAGTCTAAGTTGCTGTGAAAATATTCTTAACTTCAAATGCAAAATGTGGAGGAATTTCTGGGGTGCAATTCATCCTGTTGGAGATGGGAATGATGATCCAACATTGCTTTTGGAGAAGACCAGGAAGGAAAGAAAATAGATTTTGGAAAAAGTATCTTGTTCTAGAATACACAGAACCTTACACAAGGCTGCTTAAGAGATAAGCTATTATCACCCTTCAAATTTATAATCCACATTCAGGGAAGGAAATTCACCATGAAATTTTAATGTTGGTGATATCCAACACCTGAATTGAGTTGCTGCTGGGCAATAGACGTGGCTAGTGCTAAATGCTTGCAGCCGAATCTTCTGTACAGTGCGGAACCTAGGGCCAGGGCTAACTTTGACAATGCAAAAAGATTTTTAATTCATTTTATTTTTTACATGTAAAATATATGATAGATGTATTATAGTAGATCAGAGAAAGTTCGTCAGGGATATAAACACGCTGCTGTTATTTCTGATTTCTAATAAAATTTATTTACATGAAATTCAATTATAGTATATTGAGAAGAAATGCAAAAGGATTGTAGAATCCATCCTTGTTATCTCAGCTTTAAATTAGACATTATCAGGTTCAATACTATGAATTAAAATGCAGTTCGTTTATATTTAGGCTGCAAGTATCTGTTTTATGATTCGCATGCAAACTATCAACTTTTCATCATAATCTGCGGAAAATATTTAAACCGTTAACAACTTATTTTATGTCGAGTGTCAGAACTTTTCATCACAAAAAGGGGGTGATGATCATTCTTCAAGGGTGTTCCTTTCGAAGTGACATGAAAAAGCTCTGCAATTGGTTTTCGAAGCCTTCTCTAAGTTAAATGAAGGTCTAGGCGCTTGGATTCATCACTGCATCGGCAACAATTTGGCTTGCAATTTCTTGATACCTGTTTGTTCAAATTTGTTCAAATCCTTTGATACCTGTTTTGAGCTCTA
This sequence comes from Cajanus cajan, assembly GCF_000230855.2. Classification (NCBI taxonomy): domain Eukaryota; kingdom Viridiplantae; phylum Streptophyta; class Magnoliopsida; order Fabales; family Fabaceae; genus Cajanus; species Cajanus cajan. The sequence goes on from NC_138518.1 coordinate 22,014,574, forward strand.
GTGACGAGGCTATAGTTCAACCATGTCCATGCCTCATGATTAATGAAATCTGCAAAATACGAATATTGGTCTCCATCGGCTAAACGGTTGCTTTTAGAATCTAGATTTAATACATTATTTTGTCCCCAACATTTTGAAAATTTTTATTCATGTTCCTAAACTAAATTTGTAAGTCTTTCATGATTTTATACTTTTGTAATAATTAATGAAATTTCACAAAACCTTTTTTGTACCACAATACTTGTATACCGTATGGGCCGACCTGACCGAACAATTGTATGGAACCGAACCGGCCGAGCACTCTAATTTATAACCGAATAGTCCGTGTACCCGATCACACCGACCATTCACGAAATGGAACATCTCGTTGTGCTCGGCCGAACAGATGACATTCACCAGTATGATTACGGAGGGATTAATTTACATAATACGCCAGGTTAGTCCCCTAATTTTTCGGGGCCCAATCCCTAATCACGGCCCAACAACAAACACTATAAATAGACCCCCTTTTAAGGTACGTAACCAACTTATCTACCGCATTTATTACGCCGAGTACTTACTTGAGCGTTGGAGTGACTTTGCAGGCACCCCCCCTCACGTCGGACTACCCGGAAAAGAACGAGAAGACCGAGACCCAAGATCAGACCCGTTACCTCAAGGATAATTGAAGTGTATCCTAGCACAGGAACATTTGGCGCCCACCGTGGGGCCGAAGAGACATTTTCAGCCCCTTAGAACTCTACGACTGAGACCGAGGCATGGTAGTTACTCGCAAAGGACAATCAACGACGACCCAACCGATCCCTAATCTTGAGAGCAATCCGGTCATGACCAACCAAGAACGTTACCCGTACGGAATGCCTCAGACGCAACCAGAACCTGTAATACAAGACGTACAACTGAACAATAACCAAGCCCATCCAGACCTCCAGAATGATCTGCGCGCATTGCGTGAGGAAATGGCAACCATCCGAAGGCAAAGAGAAGCCGATGCTCGAGAACTTGCCGAGTTGCGTCGGCAAAATGCCGAGCTGCGGAGCCTGAACCAAACTTACGTGCCGTCCACTCCCACACTCGCAGAAGAGTCAACCTATCACGCACCCACCGACCAGGTCGCCCGAACACCTGTCACTTCTCTGATAGGCAATAAAGCCGACACCAGCGTTCACTCCTTAAGACACCCTTTCTCACGGAGAATAATGGAAGCGACATTATTGGATCATTGGAAGTCTCTCCCGATCGAGAAATACGATGGATCTACCGACCCCGACGAACACCTGAATGTCTTCCTGACACAGGCGACCCTCTCCACTCAAGACGACTCGGCTTTATGCCGAATATTTCCTACGTCGCTGAAAGGAAGGGCACTAAGTTGGTTCACGAAACTGCCGAGCTCTTCTATTGATTCGTTCAACGAGTTGTCATCTCAATTCACTCTCCAATTTGCGACGAGCAAGCCATACAAGACGACCTCGTTAGCCTTAGCGGGGATCCGACAAGAAAAGAAGGAAAGCCTGAGAAATTTCATGGACCGGTTCAATAAGATTGCCATGGAGATCGGCGACCTCAACCCTGCTGTGGCATTAGACCGGCTGAGCACTGCTCTTAGGCCGGGTCCATTTGAAAACAGTGTGTGCAAGAAGCCACCCGTTGACATGAATGATCTCCGACGCCGAGCTGAAAAGTATATGCAAATGGAGGAGCTGGCGGAGACCAGAATTCAAGCTAGGGCTGAAGAAAGCTATAATCGAAAGGATTCCGGCCGAGAGCCGATGAAAAAGGCGAATGCCGAGCTGTCGAGTGCTCGCCCTCCAAGAGGACCACGCTACACAACATACACTCCTTTGAATACGAGTAGGGCCAAGGTAATGGAGCAAGCCCTTGCGTCGGAGATCCTTGTAATGCCGAAACGTGCGAACACGCCCCCTAGAGCCGACAAAGCCAAGACGTGCCGTTTCCACCGAAACAGGGGGCACTCTACAGAAGATTGCTCGGCGCTAAAGGACAAGCTGGAGGACCTTATCAAACAAGGTCACCTTACGAGCTTCGTGAACCCTAGAAACCACCAGTCGAGGGGAAGAGCCTACCATTCTCGAGAGGCACCACAGCCGAGTGACCGACACCATCGATCTCGATCAGCGGAAAGGAGAGAACGCTCGCGACATTTGCGAGAAGACACCAACCGACCAAGGAAAGTGATAAACACTATAGCTGGAGGCTTCGCGGGAGGAGGATCCACCTCCTCGGCCCGAAAGAGACACCTCCGTGCAATAAGATCCGTGAACAGTGAGTCAGCCATGTATGCCGAGGATGCCAGTAATAACCTTTTCTGACCAAGATTTCCGTGGTGTCGACCCAATTCAGGACGACCCCATGGTGATATCAGTCGAAATGCACAACTGCATTGTAAAGAAAACCTTGGTCGACCAAGGGAGCTCGGCCGACATATTGTATTGGAACACTTTTGTACAGCTGGGGATCCCGGAAGAAAGCCTAGAATCTTACAACGAGCCGCTAGTGGGATTTTCAGGCGAAAGAGTGATGACGAGGGGGTGCATCGACCTATACACGCGTTTTGGTTTCGACCAAAAGTTATCTCGAGAGATAAAAATTCGCTACATCGTGGTGCATGCAAACACGTCCTACAATATCCTGCTAGGCCGACCATCCATCAACGCACTAAGAGCCATTGTCTCGACCCCTCATCTGTGCATGAAATTTCCGTCGAGAGATGGACAGGTAATAACCGTCCATGCCGATCAAAAGACAACGAGGGAGTGTTACCTTTCTAGCTTGAAGGTACAACCTATTGCCGACCCCCTAACAGCAGCGAGAGGTGTGAATGCGGTCAGACAGGAGGTGGCGGAAGGCATCGATCTCGACCCACGATTAGGCGAAGAGGAACGAATTGAGCCCGCAGAAGACCTTATCCCTTTTCAGCTTGGCCGAGCATCCGAACAGGTCACATACTTGGGATCCCTACTAAGCAAAGCAGATTCGGACCGGGTGCAACGAGCAGTCCGAGAAAATAGGGACCTATTTGCTTGGACGGCCTCAGACATGCCAGGGATTGACCCCAATTTCGTATGCCACCGATTGGCTGTGTGCCGAGACGCTCGACCAGTGGCCCAAAAGAAGAGAAAAATGGGAGACGAGAAGAGGAAGGCCGCCAATGCCGAGGTCCAGAAATTGTTACGGGCACAATTTATCAGAGAAGTCACTTACACCACCTGGCTGGCCAATGTGGTGTTGGTTAAAAAGGCGAATGGGAAGTGGAGAATGTGCACTGACTACACCGACCTTAATAAAGCTTGCCCAAAAGACGCCTATCCTCTCCCCTGCATTGACCGACTCGTCGATGGGGCAGCCGGCCACTCGGTATTCAGCTTCCTCGACGCGTACTCCGGCTACAACCAGATAAAGATGCATCTTGCCGATGAAGAAAAGACGGCGTTCATCACCGACAACGCCAATTTTTGTTATAAAGTCATGCCATTCGGATTGAAGAATGCCGGGGCGACCTACCAGAGGTTAATGGATAAGGTGTTCCAGGGCCAAATCGGGCGAAACATCGAGATTTACGTGGACGACATGGTGGTCAAGTCCAATTCCTTGGCCGATCACGTGGCCGACCTAGCCGAAATCTTCAATGAACTACGCAAGCACAACATGAGGCTTAATCCCGAGAAATGCACTTTCGGAGTTAAAGGAGGAAAGTTTCTAGGATTTATGTTATCGGCCAGGGGGATAGAAGCAAACCGAGACAAATGTCAGGCAGTGTTAGATATGAGAAGCCTGAACAACCTGAAGGAGTTGCAACGACTGTCAGGAAGGCTAGTCGCCTTGTCCCGATTCCTTCCCCGTCTGGCCGACAAAATAAGCCCAATGACGAAGCTTCTGAGGAAGGCTTCGGCCTTCACGTGGGACGAGCCATGTGAAGAGGCCTTTGCAACATTGAAAACAACTCTGGCGACGCCACCGATACTCACGAGACCTGATCCCCTAAGCCCACTACTTGTGTATTTGGCTGTTTCCGAGGAGGCGATCAGCTCGGTTTTGGTGCAGGAAAAAGAAAGCATCCAAGTCCCCATCTATTTCATCAGTCGGCTTCTACAAGATCCCGAAACCCGATACCAGTTGATAGAGAAGGTGGCGCTTGGTTTAGTGCACACCTCCCGACGCCTACGGCATTACTTCCAGAGCCACCGAGTAGTGGTTCACACCGACTGCCCAATCTCGAAGGTCTTAGGCAAACCTGAACTCGCAGGAAGGATGATGGCTTGGTCAGTGGAACTTTCGCAGTTTGATATCACCTTCAAGCCGAGAGGGCCGATCAAGGCTCAATGTCTGGCCGACTTCATGACTGATCTCCATCCGCACGGCCAGTTCGAAGAACATTGGTGGACCCTCCATGTGGACGGCTCCTCAAACTGCCAGGGAAGCGGAGCAGGGGTAATTCTGGAAGGACCCAAAGGGATAATTCTAGAACAATCCCTCCGTTTCCGATTCAAGGCCTCGAATAACCAAGCCGAATACGAAGCACTATTAGCCGGACTGAGGCTAGCCGAAGACATGGGTGCTTCGAAAATCAAGTGTTTAACTGATTCCAAGGTGGTGGCCGAGCAGGTCGAGGGTAATTTCCAAGTAAGAGACCACAACATGTTGAAGTATTACCATGCTTATCAAAAGTTGAAGTCAAACTTTCAAGAGGTGCTGGTCGAGCACATCCCACGCGAGGACAACACCCAAGCCGACCAATTGGCGAGATTGGCCGCAACCAAGAAGCCAGGACAACTGAGAACCATCATTCAACAAGAAATCGACCACCCCAGTGTCGAAGCGGACATGGTAGCAAGCATGGATACCGACCACACCGGACAGATCAACACGCCTGACTGGCGAGACGAAATCAGGGCATTTATCATTAACGGTGTCATACCAGCTGATCAGACCGATGTCAGGCGATTGAGGATGCAAGCCAGTAGACATGTCGTCATCGCCGATCAGTTGTATAAGCGTGGCTACTCCACCCCGCTATTAAAATGCCTAGACCCCGCCGAGGCCGATTACGTGATGAGAGAAGTACACGAGGACATTTGCGGGATGCACTCGGGCGCGAGAACAATAGTTTCCAAACTGTTACGAGCCGGATACTATTGGCCGACCATGAATACTGACTGCGCAATGTTCATAAAGAAATGCCAACCATGCCAGAAACACGGCGACTTAATCCACCAACCGGCCGAGCAGCTGCACAACATACCCTCAGCATGGCCATTCACTACTTGGGGGGCCGACATACTCGGGCCCTTTCCAGTCGCTAAGGGACAGTGCAAATTCCTCATCGTCGCCGTAGATCTGTTTACCAAATGGATCGAAGCCGAGCCTTTGGCATGCATCTCAGCTCATCAAGTCCAAAAATTCTTATGGAGAAACATCATAACAAGGTTCGGCGTCCCGCACACCCTGGTGACCGACAACGGTCTTCAATTCACCGATCGAAAACTTAATGAGTTCCTAACCGGCCTAGGGATACAACATAAGACAACTTCGGTCGAGCATCCACAAACAAACGGACAAGCCGAGTCCACCAACAAGGTTATTTTGAAGGAGTTAAAGAAACGGCTAGGAGAAGCAAAAGGAGCCTGGGCCGAGCAATTGCCCGAGGTGCTATGGGCTTATAGGTGCACACCTCAGTCAACCACACAGGAAACCCCGTTCCGCCTAGTATATGGATCCGACGCGATGATCCCGGTCGAAATCGGAGAACCATCGTTCCGCCGAGACCACTTTAATGAAGCAAATAATGAGGCCGAGCTCCGAACGAGCCTAAACGTAGTTGAGGAAATTCGAGACCGAGCATTAATTGTGGCCGAAGCTACCAAGCAACGCTACAAGCGAAGGTTTGACAGCAAGGTGAAGCCCAGAGAATTTCGACAAGGAGACCTTGTGTGGAGAGCCACCGGCGATGCGAGAAAAGATCCGAGACAAGGAAAGCTCGCCCCAAATTGGGACGGACCCTTCCGAATACGACACAACCTAAACAACGGGGCATACAAGCTTGAGTACTTGTCAGGGGAGCCAATTCCGAGAACTTGGAACTCCTCACATTTAAAAGTGTATTACAGCTGATGTAACAGTGCACTCTTTTCCTTGACCGACCTTTTTTTCCCTAAGGAGGGTTTTGGGTCGGCAAGGTTTTTAACGAGGCACTCCATTAATACAACACATTTTTGAAATATTGATCGTCTTTTTTACTATTTGCATATACGAACACGTTCAAATCATCCTCATGCAGGTCCTCCTTCGGAACACACGAACGCGTCGGCACCGAGCTATCCTCGGCAGACCACACGAAACGTACTCGCGCCTCAGGTTTCCCTCCCGAGTAACCTCCTCGGCTAAGGATGCACCTGGGCAACACAAGAAGTCTTAACATCAATTTAAAACACTGCTACACTACCGAAGCCTAACACACATACCTAGCAAAGTCATCTCGAAGTGAGACGTTTCAAATATGTCCAAGAGGTCTCGGACAGGCAAGCCCTTCGGCAACTTGTCAAGAAGCTCCACAATTTCTTTATCCTCGACAGGGAGCTTGGAAAAAGGCATCGCCTCGAACCGCGTCGGCCGCCTCGTCCAATAGAAAAGGGAATAGTGGGCTGCCCTCCCGGTCATAAAAGCAATGTCTTAAATCCGAACCCCAACGAACCTTAAAAAACCCACTCTTAAATCCCTTATAAGAGGAGGCGAATGCTCGGAGAAATCCACGTTTCGGCACTCGGGCTAGCGACACCCACTTTACAGGCTTGCTCGGTCGACAAATGTAATAATAGAGGAAAGCAAGGGGTCGAGGTGTTAGGCCGAGACAAAAGCATAGATTCTGGAACGCCTGCATGGCCGCCCAGGCATTAGGGTGTAACTGGGTCGGCGCCACATTTAAAGCACGGAGGACGCCCATCTGAAAATCATCAAAGGGCAATGTCACCCCGAGATCCTCAAACCAACACATGTAGGCGTAGAAAAAGTCATCCTCATCGGACCCCGATTCCAAGAACACGAAATCAGTGTTCGGCCCATCGTCCTCACATGCCTCGGCAAGTAGCGAGATCTCGTCCTCCCCTCTCCCGAAACATTTGTCTAGAGACACGAACGTGTCTAACAGTTCTTGGTCGGATAACTTTGAAAAATATATACCGACCTCACCGTCCACCCATTCATACCCGGGCATCTCCACCGTACCGTAATCAATCTTCGCCTTCGGCTGAACCCTCGAAATGGCCACGGCTTTACTCCGACCAGCGTCAACCACTGCCAAAGCGTCTTCATCCGCCTCGGCGTCACCTGCCTCGGCACGAACACTTTGATTGCCGACCCGTCCGAAACCCCTAGCATCCACCTCGGTTGCTTGCGCCAAGGCCACGGCCAAAGTCATGGGGGGTGATACTTCGACCACTTCGTCTCCACTGTCGTCCTGCTCAGCAAAATCAGAAGGAAAGACGACTTCGCATTGCAGGGGAGGCAGCCTTGATACTTCACTTGAATCCGACCCCTCCCGATTCGACGAAGCACCCGACGCCTCCGAGGATGTACAAGTCCTACCCGAGGAGTAACCCTTATCCATTTATTACCAAGAATAAAGAATACAAAATTTACCTTTGGTCGGTTTTCTCGGTTAGTCCTGGAGAGTCGAGAGCGCTCGGCAAATTTACAGCAGGTAAATTCACCAGCAGCCCTCCCCCTATTTATAGGCAAGGTGAATGGGAGAGGTGAAAAGACGTCCCAACACCCCAGCCGTTCGATCCAAGTTATCCAACGGTCCAGATTTAGTAACCGTTGGGCCCGTAACCGCTAGGGCCAACGTGGCAGGCCACATCCACCAAGGCCCAGATGTAAACTCCAATCGTTTGAAACCCCGGCGTAGGTTTCGTCCATCTGAGGTATCAGTTTAGCCTCATCTAGCCTAGACCTCGGCCTAAGCACTGTCCAGTAGAGGTCTCGGCTTGGGTTCTATTCAACTAGACTTCGGCACAAAGTCCATCCAACCGAGATCGCGCGTAAGCAGTAACAAGACCCAGCGTAGGTTTCGTCCATTTGAGGCATCGGTTTAGCCTCAACTAGCCTAGACCTCGGCCTCATCACTGTCCAGTAGAGGTCTCAACTTGGGTTCACTCCATCAACGGCCTAAGCATAACAACCATCCATCCGAGGTCCCGGCCAACATCTTGGCCAGACAGATTCATCATTACTACCACTCAAAAATAAATAAAGATCACGTTCTCGGCTAATATAGTCCGATACATTACGGCACTACACAACTGCGGCGATCGAGAGAACAATTTTCAACCGTCTTCGTCGTTCGCATCCTCGACGCTGTGGGGGTTGTATACCGTATGGGCCGACCTGACCGAACAATTGTATGGAACCGAACCGGCCGAGCACTCTAATTTATAACTGAATAGTCCGTGTACCCGATCACACCGACCATTCACGAAATGGAACATCTCGTTGTGCTCGGCCGAACAGATGACATTCACCAGTATGATTACGGAGGGATTAATTTACATAATACGCCAGGTTAGTCCCCTAATTTTCCGGGGCCCAATCCCTAATCACGGCCTAACAACAAACACTATAAATAAACCCCCTTTTAAGGTACGTAACCAACTTATCTACCGCATTTATTACGCCGAGTACTTACTTGAGCGTTGGAGTGACTTTGCAGGCACCCCCCCTCACGTCGGACTACCCGGAAAAGAACGAGAAGACCGAGACCCAAGATCAGACCCGTTACCTCAAGGATAATTGAAGTGTATCCTAGCACAGGAACAACTTGAATAATGTCAAATTTCTTATTCATGTTATTATTCATATAGGTCACTTTAATCTCTATCCATAATTTTTTTTACTTATTTCAAAATTCTTTTGATTAGAGATTACAAGAGAGTTTTATTTAGTAGAGATTAAAATTTGATACACATGAATGATGACATAGAATAATAATTTAATGTGGTTATCTATATGAAAATATAAATACTTTTCTAAAGTTTAACAAATAGTAAATGATATTCTAATTTTCCGAACTAAATTACAAAAAATATATAAAAATGATGAGTCTAATTACAAACATTTTCAGTTTAGGAACCAAATTGAAAATTCTTAAAAAGTTATGGTAACAAATGATATATTATACATTACTTTAATTATGGTTCTTTTTCTAAACGAATGCCCCAATATCAATAGAGTCCTATTTAGATAATTTTTCTACAAGTAATTATATAAAAAAATAAATAAGTAAAATAAAATAACTTTATTTCAAAAATTAAAATTAACTTAAGAGCAAGTTGAAATCAATTGTTAGTGTGGACCAGCTTTACATGTGTCCACGGTGCACAATGTAACATGTTTGTTAAATTCATCTGGTTACAAAGTTATCTAACACACCCACACCTTATTGGCACTATTCACACCATTAGTAAACCTTCCGGATACACAAATGGCTTGTAACGCCATTGCTCCATCTTGTTGTTCGACCAATGTATCTTCTATTGTTCATCCTTGTACTGAGAGTAAGCTTCGTCCTCCACCTCTCAATCTTTGTCTTCAACCCCTCCATTGTCGTGCTATTATTCTTCCACCACCCATCAAGTGTTGAATACTCGGTCGTAGGCATGAGTAATAGTCCCTTTGATATCGTCGTCGCCACCGCTGACAACAACTCCCTTCAGAATAGAACGACATGTTGGGCATGGTGCTGTTGAGGAGGGTGACGTACATGTTGAAAATCCCTTGGGGGCAATTGGAGGTTGGCAAATCTGAAACTTCATGAATCAGAGCTTCAATTTTCAGAGAAAGTTACGGAGATGTTGATAACACTTGTCTTGAACATATATAAGTTAATTTTAACTTATAACTCTTAAATTGAATGGAATGTATGGTGAAAGGAAGAAATTATTGTATAGATGAATAAAAAATAGCTATGTTTTAGGGAGTTTATTCTTTATAGACAAAGGGAATTACATTTAGTAACCAACAAAAAAGAATAATGGATAATCACAAGTGCTAACTAAAGCAAGTTCTACATGTGTTTCAGAGCGGGTTATATACAGTTAATAAAACAATAGTAATGGGAACAGAAAGTCCGTATGAAGAAGTGTAATCACTTTCTCGGAGTATTTCATAATTACAAGTAATAAAATCATGTACCCAACAAATATACAGTGAAAAGAAGCACATTTTGTATTAAGTAATAATACAGAACCGGAAACCTAGTTTATGTAATGTGGCAAACTACCATTATAGGACAAATGCTTAAATGAACATCACGATTCCAGATTCAGCCATATGGTTCCTTTTGGAGCTGAAAACTCTTTCAGTCATTTTGGGAAATATGCCTCCTAATTGTAGATTTAAGTGGCATTTTAACTTTTCGACCAATTGGTTGCAAATGCGACAGTGCATATTCTGCTCATGCAGTGAATGAGAAATATTCAAGGTAATCACAGTACCTTACCATGGTGTCTCATCATGCTTCCATTTCATACTTAACACCTTATTTATGTCAACATCTTGTACAGGTATTCCAATGAAAATCCAGGATATATGGAGTCAGGTCAATCATGATTTCTACCAGAATATTTTCTGTTTATTTGTTTAGTTTATGCTATAAGATATACAGAAAAATCTTACCAAGGGAAGCCTTAGATCAGAGGCTGTACTCGTGTAGGACTTGAAGGTCAAACTGCTCTTCAAACAACCAGGGTTAGAAGGTCCAAGACGACTTACTTGGATAATGCTAGCTATAGCTTCATGAATTTCATAATTTCATCTGCTTCATCCATAATGACCATTTAACTGCTTCTAAAAATTTATCATTTCGCCGCAGTGCGGTGACAAGATTAGTGTAGGTTTTCTTGTCAGGTTCTATTCCATTTTTTCTCATTTCCTTTATCAATGCTACCGCTTCTTCAACCATTCCTGCAATCCCATATGCCTTGATCAATGTATTATAGCTGCACAAATCAGGTCTGAGTCCACATTCTTTCAATTCTGTAAGCACGCTAGCAACTTCATCAATCCATCCTTGCTCTCCATAGATATTGATCATAGTGTTGTAGGTATAGTGGTCAGAGGCACAATTTGAATCCCTCATCTTTTGCAATACAGATCTAAATGTGTCCATTTGGCCATCTTTCCCATAAGCATCCAGCATTGAATTGTATGCCTCAAGGGAAACCGAAAAGCCATCAAATTCCATTTTCTGGACTGTTGATGACATGTTCTCGAAGTCTTTATTTTTCCCATATGCAGCTATGATAGTATTGTAAGTGATCACATCAACCAGGCCCTGTTTCTTAGCCATGCAGTACAGCCTCCAAACCTTCTTGAAAAGCTTGGCTTTCCCAAAGACATCAAGCATGACATTGAAGGTGATTGTGCTGGGCAAAAATCCGCGCTGTACCATATCATCAAAAAGCCTGGAAAGCTCATCCACCGGCAGAGCCTGCGCACAGCAGTTCAGGACACAATTATACAGTTCCTGGTCCCAATTCACCCGAGTTTTAGAGATTTTGTAGTACAGATCAGCTAACTTATCCACCATGTTACATCTTTGATAAATACGCAGCATATCACATAACAAAAACTTGTCTGGAACAATATCTGGCCTCTTGTCAACGTCATCCAAAACTGTGCAAGCATCTTTCAAAGATCCAGCTTTCACATACATCCTCACAACAATGCTAAAAGCAATCATATCCAAGGCAATCCCCGAAGATTTCAGCTTCAGATACAACACTTCTGCATCCTTGAATCGGCCCATGACACTGTAAATGTCAATCATGGTGCACAAAATGTGCATGTTCGGCTTCTCATCGCTTCCAGGCATCCGACAGTATATCTCCACAGCATCCTCCATCAAACCCGCCTCTTTGCACGAGCAAATCAAAATATGATACAGGTTATCCTCGTACCGCGGATCCTGCCACTTCTTGTCACTCAACACTTTCATGGCATCCCCCACCAGCCTATGCTTCACATAAGCCATGACCAAAGTTGAGCAACAACTCTGGTTCACCAGCACATGCCCATAAAACGAACCTTTGAGCAAACCCGGCACTTTATGAACCTTCCCAGCCCTCTCATACACATGCACAAGAGTAGCAACAATTGAAGAATACTGACATCCACAATCCACCATATCACCAAGGATCCTAGCAGCACCCTCATCATCCCCATACTTAGCTTCCAACTTAATCAAAGTAAACAAGTTCGACGAACTGGGCTTGTAGCCCAACCGTCTGAGCTCCTTATAATAACCCGTCGCGTATTCGTAGCTATCAGCTCTACCCCAACCCTCGATCATGGACCGGTAAGTAGTCTCATCCGGCTCCAGCTGCATTGTCAGAAACAACCTCTGTGCAGCATCCATCCTAGAAGCTTTCCCATAACCAGTTATCATAGTATTATAAGCAACGATGTCAGCACAAAACCCAGCCTCTCGCATCTCCTCCAACACTCTCTCAGCCTCCTCCAATTTCCCCTGCTGGCAGTAGGCGTTCAACACGACCAACCAGGTCTCGAAATTCGGCGCCACGTGGTCCCTCCTCATGAACTCGATCACGCGTTCGGCGTTTTGGAACAACCTGAGGCGCGTGTAAATGGTTACCATCGAGGAGTAGGCGGAGGGGCAAACGATTCGAAAGCGCCGCATTTGGGAAAGCGCGAATTCGGCCTCTTGGAGGTTGGAGGCCTTGCGGTAGAGGGCCATGAGCATCCCGAAGGTGGCGACGTTGGGCGCCACGTGGCATTCCAACATCATGCGGAACCACTTGGTGGCCAATTGGACGAGGTTTCGCTTGCAGCAGGCGTAGATGAGGGTGTTGAAGACGTGGAAGCTCATGTCGGAGCCCAGAGTGGCCTTCATTTCGGAAATTAGCCTCTCGGCGCCTTCCCAGTCTTGTCTTCTGCTGAGCATGCGAACGACGACGTTGTAAGCGCCGTTGCTGCGCTCCAGCTTGCCCGTGGCCCTCATCCTCTCGGTAAACGACGACGTTTTGGCGTCGCAGTGCTCCTTGGTGAGTTGGCGTGAGAAGGGGTTTGGGTTGGATGCGTAGGTGGGTTTGGGTGGTCGCTTGGGGAGGTTGGACTTTGAGTGAAGGGAATCGAAAGCGTCGAGGGAAAGGGAGAGTCTGAAGGAGGCCATTGTAACCGGTGGCCACTGTTTGGTTTCATCTCATCATATTGTCCTGTGGTGTGGCTTCGCTTCTGCTATTGCTGTTGTTGCTGCTGGTCCAAACAAAAATATCATCGGAGATTAGATTACGAAAACACAGCATTGTTGTATCACATCGGCAAAACCATACCAATCATCCAGGATAAAATATTATTACTTTATCTAACCCTGAAAAGACAAAAGAGATATTCCTGCTCCTTTACTGTATATAAAAGAAACATGACAATATACTCGCAATATTTATATTCTCTTTTTAGAAGAAATGCCATCGCTCTTGTGAATATGTTTAATATCACTAGACCAAAATTAGAATTTTGAATCAATTTTATTACAAATAGTAATTCATTAAGTTAGATATAAGATTAAAAAAAGTTATTATTTTTAATAAATTTCGGTGAATAATGTTAAAAAAAATAAATAAAGGGTTAGATGGAATGCTATTAGTATTTTTTTTCTTTTTAATTTTTTCTGGCTAAGTTTATTAAAAATAACAAATTTTTATTGGTCTCTTGTTTCATCTGAGAGTTTTTGATAGTGATTAGTTTTTGATGAAATTGATAGGTACTTTGAATAAATAATATGTTATAAAAATTAATTAATTAGTTTCTGATGTTGGCATGTGGTTTATTTTGAATCTTATAACATAATTAGGGAATTGGGGCACAAAGTACTTTTAATATGTGGTGGAAGCTCAAGTCATTGTCATTTGAGGATGAGTTGACTCAATTAGTTGTAGACAAGGTTTCTTTGAAGTTCTCTAACTAAGCTTTGAAAAATAATTGTGAGGTGGAGATATATGTTGAGCACATGATGGATGAAATTATAAATGTTGAGTTTGTTAGTGGTTTGATTGAGCAAGGAAAAAGGATGAAAAGACAATGTTACTTCTTAGATAAGAATTGCAAATGACGCGAAAAGACACACGAGTCAAGGACTTCAGTCTTAGGAGCTCTAGAAGGGGGATTACGATAAGTAAATGATTGTTTTGTTCATATGAATAAAGATGTTAGTGGTTGTGTTGAGCTTAGGGGAGCTGAAGACTTTAAGAGTTTTGATGATCACAACAACTTGGAGACAACAAGTGTACAACAACAACATTGAACACAAAAACAAAGTCAAGGAAGAGTCAAGAAAAATACCTTGAAGTATAGCTATGTAATAGAGCTTAGGAAGCAAATTGTTATAAATGAATTGTTATATTTGTGTCTGTGTGTGCTTTGTGCATTGAGCAAATCTTGTCTAGAATCAAGTAGGGAGTAGATGATGATGAGTTAAACATTGGAAAATTATTTTGAGACTTAAAATGAAGTTTTAAGAACTGACTCAAAATAATCGATTATTGTTAAATATAATCGATTATTTCAGCAAGTGGGCTAAGTGGAATGCCTTGCTGTAATAATCGATTATTTGCCAAAATAATCGATTATTTCAGGAACAACTCTCTGGAATAATCGATTATCCAGCTAAATAATCGATTAAATTGTTCTTGATTGATTTCCATAAATCTGAAGAACAAAATAATCGATTATTCTTTAAAATAATCGATTATCTGGGTTTGAATTTTTATAAATAGTTTGAACTCTTTTGAAACTTCATAACATTGAGTAAGAACTGATAATCAACTGGTAAAAACGTTTTAGAGAGTCTGTGTGACATCTTGGAGAGTTTTCTTTGTGAAATCCAAGAGAAAAACGTTTGTGAAAAGCTTGTGAGGAAGTCATCATCATCATCATACTCTTGAAAGAGGAAGACAAAGATTTGTTCAAGAATTCCAGGTGAATTCATTTCATTTTATTCTTTGTGAATCTTTGTGAAAAATCTTGAGAAGGGTTTCTCAAGTGGTGAAGTTTCTTGTAGTGGGTTCTACAAGGGTTACTTTCTTGGGGTCAAGAAAGTGGTTATCTTTTTGTAGTGAAGTATATGCATGTGTGTGTGCTTGTAAACCTTCTTGCTAAAAGATAGTGGATCAAATCTTAATCAGGTGGTGATTAAGGACTGGATGTAGGTCACATGTGGAGTGGCTGAACCAGTATAAAAGACTTGTGCAATCTTCTTCAACCTTATCTCTTATTTTGTAATTTCTTGGTTGTGCTTTAAAGAAGATAAAACTTGATTAACATGTGTATGTGAATTTTGATGGTTTAAGTCTATAATTGGATATTATATTTGAACCTCATTGTCTTGTAATCAAGTTGCACATTGCATTCATATCATTGTAACAAGTCTTTAAGAGTGCTTCATTTGAAAATTCTGTCATAGAAAAGTTTTGTTTGAATTTAAGATCCAAAAACTCTGATAAATTTTTAAAGGGTCATTGAATCCAATTCACCCCCCCTCTTGGATTGGGCCATTCTTTTCTAACAATTGGTATCTAGAGCAAGATTCTTGAGAGTTATTCAAGATTTAAAAATGGCCAACAACAACCTACCCTATGGTGAGGGTGTCTCTATACATAGACCTCCTATTTTCAATGGTGAAAATTATGTCTATTGGAAGATTAGGATGAGAATTTTCATTGAAGCTATTGATATTGCTGTATGGGATGCTATAGAAAATGGACCCTATATCCCTATGAAAAAGAATGATGATGGTGAGCTTGAGGAAAAACATTGGAGTGAGTGGAGTGATGAGGAAAAGAGAAGAGCCCAACATGACAAAAGAGCCAAAAACATCATAACATCTGCATTGTCTATTGATAAATTTTTCAGAATTTCACAATGCTTATCTGCTAAAGAAATGTGGGACACTTTGCAAGTCACTCATGAAGGAACAAGCGATGTAAAGAGATCAAGAAAGCATACTCTCATTAGAGAATATGAGCTGTTTAGAATGCAAAATGGTGAATCTATTTCTGATTTTCAAAAAAGATTTACACACTTGATAAATCACCTTGTTGGCCTTTGCAGGAAATTTGAAAAGGAAGAGCTGAATCTAAAAGTGCTGCAATGCTTGGATAGATCATGGCAAGCAAAGGTGACAGCCATTGAAGAATCAAAGGATTTGACCTCCTTGACATTAGCTACTCTCTTTGGGAAATTAAGGGAGCATGAGCAAAAGCTGCACATATTTGATGAACATGAGTAGCAAGATAAGAAAGGCAAAGGAGTGTCATTGAAAGCCTTAAAATCTGCCAAAGGAAAAGAGGTGTGTGAAGAAACAAGCTCCGATGATTCCGAAACCGAGAACTTCAATCTGCTGGTAAAGAAGTTCAGAAAGTTCATGAGAAGAAAGAAGAATTCCCCCTACAAATTCAATAAGAAGTCAAACAAGAAAGAGGAAGCAAGCACATCCTCCTTCAATTGCTTTGAATGCGGAAAGCCGGGACACATGAAAGCTGAGTGTCCAAATCTCTTGAAGAAGCAACAAGAGGAGAAGAAGTCTAAGAAAAATGCAAAAGGAAAGAGAGCCTATATTGCTTGGGAAGATAATGACTCAAGCACATCAAGTGATGAATCTGAATGTGAGGAGAACAACCTGTGCTTGATGGCTGGAACTGACCATGACACAATTGTAAGTGACTCTGACCTTGAATCCAATCCGGATTATGATCAGCTTCAAGAAGCTTTTATACAAATTAATGAAGAAGCTGTCAAATTAGGTGCCTTAAATTCAAAGTTGAAAAACAAGCTGAAATGGTATGAAAATGCTTTAATTGAAGCTGAACAAGAGCTTGAAGATTTGAAGCATGAGCATGAAAATCTTCAAACTATGTTTAACTTTAGTGAAGCTCACTCCTCAAAAGATGGTTGTGAACATTGCAAAATTTTTGAAAAAGAAAATGCTGATTTAAAATCTACACTTGCAAGGTTCACTAATGGAAATGAAAACTTGAACATTCTTTTGGGAAAACAAAGAAACACTTTTGATAGGAGTGGACTTGGTTTCAACCAAAGTATGAGCATGCCATTTAAGTCAAAGAAAGTAGCTTTTGTGAAAAGTCAAAATTTTAGAAAACTCAAAAGCAACTTTTCTAGACAAGCAACTTGTTTTTATTGTTGTAAAAAAGGTCATACAATTAGGAACTGCTATTCAAGAAAATATGGAGTTCCAAGTGGAAAAATGATTTGGGTTGAGAAGAGTCAAAGGCTGAGAACTAACCAACAAGGACCTTCCACATGGGTACCTAAATTTTTCCTCTGAATTTTGTTGTAGGAATGCTTGAGGGCCAAAAATCTACTTTGGTACCTTGATAGTGGCTGCTCAAGGCATATGACTGGGGATCCTTCAAAATTCCCAAATATGAAATTAAAGAATGAAGGGTATGTTACCTATGGTGACAACAATTAGGGAAAAATTCTTGGACATGGCAATGTTGGTAATCCCTCCTCTCAAACATTGATTGAAAATGTTTTGCTTGTTGATGGCTTGAAACATAATTTGCTGAGTATTAGTCAATTGTGTGATAAAGGCTTTAAAATTGAATTTGATAATACATGTTGCTTGATATGTGATAAAAAGAGTAAAGAAATCAGATTCATTGGTAAAAGAATTGACAATATATATATGCTTGACTTAGAACACTCTATAACAATGTCAAACACTAAGTGTCTAATAACTCAAGAAGAAAACATATGGCTTTGGCATAGGAGAGCTGCACACATTCATATGGATCACTTGAATAAATTGAGTAGGAAAGAATTAGTGGTTGGTCTACCTAAACTCAAGTTTGGAAAAGACAAACTATGTGATGCTTGTCAAAAGGGCAAGCAAGTGAAGGCTAGCTTTAAAAGAAAAAATCAGATTTCAACATCTAGACCTTTGCAATTAATTCACATGGATTTGTTTGGTCCATCAAGAACAATGAGCTTAGGCGGAAACTACTATGGCTTAGTGATTGTTGATGACTACTCAAGATATACATGGGTTATGTTTCTTGCAAATAAAAATGATGCTTTTAATGCCTTTAGAAAATTTGCTAAGCTTGTTCAAAATGAGAAGTGTTCAAACATCACCTCTATAAGAAGTGATCATGGAGGTAAATTCCAAAACATCATGTTTCAAAAATTCTGTGAGGAACATGGTATAAACCATAATTTCTCAGCACCTAGGACACCTCAACAAAAGGGGGTTGTTGAGAGAAAGAATAGGTCCTTAGAAGAACTTGCAAGAACAATGTTGAATGAAACAAACTTACCAAAATACTTTTGGGCTGATGCTATTAACACAGCTTGTCATGTGTTAAATAAAGTTTTGATTCGGCCTATTTTAAAGAAAACACCCTATGAAATCTATAAAGGAAAGAAACCTAACATTTCCTATTTTAGAGTGTTTGGGTGCAAGTGCTATGTGCTGAAAAATGGGAAAGAACAACTTGGGAAGTTTGATGCAAAGGCTGATGAAGCAATATTTCTAGGATACTCTACAAATAGTAAGTCTTATAGAATTTATAATAAGAGAACTCTAGTTGTAGAAGAATCTGTTCATGTAGTATTTGATGAATCAAATAAGCAAGAGACAAGGCAAACTGAAATTGAAGATTTAAATGAATTGCTTGATCAACCCCTATTGGAGAGTGAACCAAATGAAAAATCTAAGGAGAGTGAATCACATGAGAAACAAAAGGAAACATGTGAACAACTTCCAAAAGAGTGGAAGACTTCTAGAGACTTATCAATGGATAACATAATAGGAAATATTGGTAAGGGTGTTACAACTAGGAGTGCTATCAAAAATATTTGCAACACTATGGCATTTGTTTCACAAGTTGAACCTAAGAACATTGATGAAGCACTTAAAGATGAGCATTGGTTAATGGCTATGCAAGAGGAACTAAATCAGTTTGAAAGAAATGAAGTGTGGGATTTAGTGCCATTACCAAAAGATTATCCAATCATTGGAACCAAGTGGGTTTTCATAAATAAGCTTGATGAATCTGGAATAATTCTTAGAAATAAGGCAAGACTAGTGGCTAAGGGGTATAATCAAGAAGAAGGAATTGACTATGATGAGACTTTTGCCCCTGTAGCAAGGATTGAAGCAATTAGACTACTTCTTTCTTATTCTACCATAAAGAATTTCAAGCTTTATCAAATGGACGTAAAAAGTGCTTTCCTCAATGGGCTGATACAAGAGGAAGTGTATGTGGAACAACCACCTGGATTTGTGGATTTCAAAAATCTTAATCATGTGTACAAGCTCAAAAAGGCACTCTATGGCTTGAAGCAAGCTCCTAGATCTTGGTATGACAGGTTAAGCAAATTTCTAATTGAGAATGATTATGAAAGAGGAAAGGTGGATAATACATTGTTTGTCAAGAAGTTTAAAAATGATACAATGTATGTGCAAATATATGTGGATGATATTGTGTTTGGATCTACAAATATCTCTCTCTGTAAAGAATTTGCTAAAACCATGCAAGGAGAATTTGAGATGTCAATGATGGGAGAACTTACCTTCTTTTTGGGATTACAAGTCAAACAAATGCATGATGGAACTTTCATAAGTCAAAGTAAGTATTGCAATGAACTTTTGAAAAAGTTTGGTATGGAAGGGTGTAAGGAGGCTGCCACACCAATATCAAACAATTGCAATCTTGACTTAGATGAGAAAGGAATTGCTGTTGATAATTCAAAATATAGAGCTATCATAGGATCACTCTTGTACTTGACAGCAATTAGGCCTGATATAATGTTTGCTGTGTGCCTATGTGCAAGATTCCAAGCTAATCCTAAAGAATCTCATATGAAAAGTGTAAAGAGAATCCTTAAGTATTTGAAAGGTACAACTAATGTTGGTTTGTGGTATCCAAAGGGAGTCTCACTAAGCCTGATTGGCTACTCAGATTCAGACTATGCTGGGTGTAGACTAGATAGAAAAAGCACAAGTGGAACTTGTCACTTGTTAGGTAGTGCACTTGTTTCATGGCATAGCAAAAAGCAAGCTTGTGTTGCTTTAAGTACAGCCGAGGCTGAGTATATTGCAGCTGGAAGTTGTTGTGCTCAAATTCTTTGGATGAAGCAACAATTAAGAGACTATGGAGTTGAGTTGAACAAAATTCCTTTGAGGTGTGATAACACTAGTGCAATAAATCTGACCAAGAATCCAATTTTGCACTCTAGGACTAAGCATATTGAGATAAGACACCACTTTTTGAGAGATCATGTTCAAAGAAATGATTGTGCTGTGGAGTTTGTAGAGACAAGTAAACAACTTGCTGATATTTTTACAAAACCTCTACCTAGAGAAAGGTTCAATCAATTGAGAATTGAGTTGGGAATAATTAATGAAACAAGTTTGAATTGATTATGTTGTGAGAATGAAAGTAAGAGATGTGTGAAAGATTATATTTGAAAGTGGCAAACAAGTCTTGGTAAAATTTGAGAAGTTAAAATTTTCAGAGAAGCAAATCTTCACTAGAATAATCGATTATCTTAAGATATAATCGATTATCTTAAGTGATTTATGGAAACAATCGATTATCTTGGGAAATAATCGATTATCTGGAACATGAAGAATTCAAAGAGTTTCTGAAATAATCGATTATTTGGGCAATAATCGATTATCTGGTAAGAAGGAACTCAAAAGTCACTGTAATAATCGATTATCTTGGGTAATAATCGATTATCTAAGTAGTAGAATCTGAAAAGTCACTGGAATAATCGATTATTCTGTAAATAATCGATTATCTGGGGAGTATAAGGAAAAACGACCTTCTGTAATAATCGATTATCCTTAAAATAATCGATTATCCACATCAGAATGTGTTTTTAGCTGAGTTTTCTGATGCAAATAATCGATTATTTGCATAAATAATCGATTATCTGGGCGATTTTGTTTGAAATTTCCTGAAACGGTTATTTACGCGCCAACCCTTAAACTACCCATAACTCTTATACCCACAACGTGCTAGGGCTTCAAAAACACTCTCATTCTCTCATTCTCTCATTTTTCCCCAAACCCTCAAAACCCTAACCCTCTCAAATCCTTCCACAATTCTTCATCTTCTTCATCTTTCTCTAAGACCCAACCATGGCATCTTCTTCCAAAAGGCCCAAGAAGCTCGAAGTAAGGGGGAGCAAGCGTCCTCTTCCCTCTGGGCAGCTAATCACAAAGTGGTTTGCGGATGAGAAAGCTCAAGAATACTACTTTGAGTGGTACGCCGGTCGGAGAATCATTCCTCCGAAGACCTTGAAGCTTGATTGGTTCAAGAACGAGGGGTTTAGCTTTCCAACCCTTTTGGAGCATCAGGAGTTGAAGGCGTTCTTGGAAATGGAAGGACCCTATTATCCGGGGCTAATCAGGTTATTCCTCTGTTTTGCCTCCACTAATGATGGGGTTATGCAATCTGTGATTAAGGGGAAGTTAATCAGGCTGGATGGACCTACATTGAAAGCGGCTGCTGGGCTAAGCGGAACCGGAAAGGAGAAACCCCAACCATTCAATTTCGGGGATTTTGAAGAACTGGCAACGTTCTGGGACTGTTAAAGGGTTCCATCTAACACCAACTACGAGAAATTTTTGGCGGGAGGTATGAAGAAAAACTCTCGTTTAATTTCTTTCATTATTGCCTGGATGTTAAAACCGAGGTTGCACAACCATGCACAAATGTCTCGGGATGACATTTTGTTAATGCATGTGATTAAGAAGAAAATTAAGATTGATTGGGTGTCGGTTGTGAACGATTGTATCTGGAAGGCAAGGAGAAAGGAAGACGGTCCGATTCCTTATGCTTTACTCTTGTCTAAACTTTTTGAAAATGCTGGAGTAGATTTGACAGGTGAAAGAAAGATTGTTCTACACGCGTCAAATAAAATTGAGAAATCTTCTTTGCACCACATGGGTATGCTGAAGCAAGAAGATAAGTGGGTTTTTAAAGGAGATGTTCCTCCTACCCCGGAACCAGCTACAGATGAGGACGGTGTTCCTTCTCATGATGAGGATTAGCCACCACAGGTGGAAGCTGAGCCTAGAGAAGCTGAGCCGGAGCTGAAGCCGTTCTCACCGTTTGAATAGATCATGATCAACAAAATGGATGCTATGATGGAGATGTCACGGAGACATGAATCCATGTTCTCTGGAATTCTTGATAAGTTTGACGACCTAGATCATGAAGTCAGACTCATCAAGACGCAGCTTGGTATTCCGGACGATGAGGAGTGATTTCTGTTTTTGTTATTTTGCTTAGTTTTTAAATTCAAGTTTGGAACAATTTTTAAGTTCATTTGGGTTGTAATGATTTTAATTCCTGAACACTTTTATTGCTTTTGATGTTGAACAATTTAAATTTGATGAA
Organism: Cajanus cajan; assembly: GCF_000230855.2. Taxonomy (NCBI): domain Eukaryota; kingdom Viridiplantae; phylum Streptophyta; class Magnoliopsida; order Fabales; family Fabaceae; genus Cajanus; species Cajanus cajan. The sequence continues at coordinate 22,037,040 of NC_138518.1, forward strand.
TTTGAAGTTTGTTTGTTAATGTGTTGGTTCAATTTTGATTCCAAAGCTTGGTTTGGATTGCTGATGCAAAATGCTCTGTTTTTGGTGAGCATATATGTTGGAATGTGATTATTTGTGCTTTGGAATACTCTGTTTTTGTACTGTGAAAATGACTATCTTGACTTGATTTGGTTTGGTTTGTGATATGGTGCACAATTGGCATCACAAATTGGTTAAAATTTGGTTTGAGTTGCAGAACCAAAATTGGTTCATTTATGATAATATTGCTGGAGAGAATCTGTACATGGCAATTCTTTGTTAACCTTGGCTTACTTTGTTTTTGATAATGCCAAAGGGGGAGAAATGGTATTGTGTATTGTGTGTTTAGTTGTTGTTTGCAGGTATTGTGCTTGTGTGTGTGTGTTGTGCAGGTGGTTTGTGGCACAATATGGCACAATAAGAAGTTAAGTGAATATTGGTTCATGGATTAGTTCATGGGTTGTCATCATCAAAAAGGGGGAGATTGTTGAGCTTAGGGGAGCTGAAGACTTTAAGAGTTTTGATGATCACAACAACTTGGAGACAACAAGTGTACAACAACAACATTGATCACAAAAACAAAGTCAAGGAAGAGTCAAGAAAAATACCTTGAAGTATAGCTATGTATTAGAGCTTAGGAAGCAAATTGTTATAAATGAATTGTTATATTTGTGTCTGTGTGTGCTTTGTGCATTGAGCAAATCTTGTCTAGAATCAAGTAGGGAGTAGATGACGATGAGTTAAACATTGGAAAATTATTTTGAGACTTAAAATGAAGTTTTAAGAACTGACTCAAAATAATCGATTATTGTTAAATATAATCGATTATTTCAGCAAGTGGGCTAAGTGGAATGCCTTGCTGTAATAATCGATTATTTGCCAAAATAATCGATTATTTCAGGAACAACTCTCTGGAATAATCGATTATCCAGCTAAATAATCGATTAAATTGTTCTTGATTGATTTCCAGAAATCTGAAGAACAAAATAATCGATTATTCTTTAAAATAATCGATTATCTGAGTTTGAATTTTTATAAATAGTTTGAACTCTTTTGAAACTTCATAACATTGAGTAAGAACTGATAATCAACTGGTAAAAATGTTTTAGAGAGTCTGTGTGACATCTTGGAGAGTTTTCTTTGTGAAATCCAAGAGAAAAACGTTTGTGAAAAGCTTGTGAGGAAGTCATCATCATCATCATACTCTTGAAAGAGGAAGACAAAGATTTGTTCAAGAATTCCAGGTGAATTCGTTTCATTTTATTCTTTGTGAATCTTTGTGAAAAATCTTGAGAAGGGTTTCTCAAGTGGTGAAGTTTCTTGTAGTGGGTTCTACAAGGGTTACATTCTTGGGGTCAAGAAAGTGGTTATCTTTTTGTAGTGAAGTATATGCATGTGTGTGTGCTTGTAAACCTTCTTGTTAAAAGATAGTGGATCAAATCTTAATCAGGTGGTGATTAAGGACTGGATGTAGGTCACATGTGGAGTGGCTGAACCAGTATAAAAGACTTGTGCAATCTTCTTCAACCTTATCTCTTATTTTGTAATTTCTTGGTTGTGCTTTAAAGAAGATAAAACTTGATTAACATGTGTATGTGAATTTTGATGGTTTAAGTCTATAATTGGATATTATATTTGAACCTCATGGTCTTGTAATCAAGTTGCACATTGCATTCATATCATTGTAACAAGTCTTTAAGAGTGCTTCATTTGAAAATTCTGTCATAGAAAAGTTTTGTTTGAATTTAAGATCCAAAAACTCTGATAAATTTTTAAAGGGTCATTGAATCCAATTCACCCCCCCTCTTGGATTGGGCCATTCTTTTCTAACAGGTTGGAGTGGAAGGAAGTGGAAGACCAAAACGACATTATTCTCATCATTAAATTCAAGTAAGAAAGTTTATGTTGGTGATGAAGGAGTAAATGTGGAACATTTTGTTGTTGGAGGGGAATGAATGAATGTGGAACATTTTGTTGGTGTTGGTTGGGAAATCTGATTAGCAATGTAAGGTTGAAATGAATGACAAATATTATGCCATCCAAAATGCTATAAATATATGATTTGAAAGATGTGTATAAATGATGAATTGCTTATAGATAATTATTCAAACTCTAATGGAGGAAGGTAGAAAAATTTGTGTGCAATTCAGAGATGAATTTGTCATGCAATAAGAATGAAATTTTCTTCATTACAAGAATTTAAAGATGTTTTGTTTTAGCACAATGTGATAAATAGGAGGTTTGTGAAGTTAATTAAAAATGATCTTGAGAGGGTCAAGGTGAAATGTAAACAAAATTGTGATTATACAATTCTATGCATTAAAGTATGTAACTATAAAGGCAAAGTGGGTTTCAAAGGTGATAGTTGATAAACTAAAGTCAAATCATAAGATAATTTTGGTTGAGATAGTTGATGAAGATATGAACATATATGTTATTGGTATTAAAACTTGTAAACTTAAAGAAAAAATCTAGGCAAAGGAAATTGTTGAGGAAGACACCAATAAACAATATAGTCTTTGTGGTCATATAGTGTTGAATTGAGAAAAGATTCACTTGGAAAAACTTGTAAGATTGAGTTGGACAAACCTAGGTTTGAGGTAATTTCAAGGTTCCATAAATATTACATGTTTCTTGATAGATGTAGAAAGGAATTTGCATCTTAATGTAGGCTTTATATAGAAGTCTATGGGTTTCATTCGAAAAGTAAATAAGGACAAAATGTTGTTTAGCAATAGTTGGTTGGGACCTAAATGACCGATACTTAGCTATTTTACTTATATTAAACAAAATATTATCAATAAAAGGAAGGGATCTTTAATAATTTTACCCATTCTTTCTTCTCTCCTAGTTACCTTCAAAGGTAACCCATCCACCATATTATGGTTTAAGGTCTTGGAACATAGATCTTTCTCTTCTCATGTGTATGAGAAACCATTGTTCAAGTAGCATTATAGGTGTTTTGATGGAATTAAGGTGATGCATTGAATTTGATTTGCTTCACTTGACTCCCTTTCCTTTAATTTTCACCTATGGCTCCAAGATAAGTAAAGAACAAATCCCAATAGTAGAAAAGATAGTGGAGATATAACACCACCTTCAGGTAAAGGATGAGCCAAAAAGTGATGATATTATTACAATGAGGAGTTCCTTGATGAAAAATCTCAAGGAGTTATGTTAGAAAAGATGGCTTAATCAAGAGGGGGTGAATTGGATTTTTCAAAATTTAATCAGAGTTCTAGATCTTTATTTGAAAAACTTTTCTAAAACACTTTCCAATTGATGTATATTGAGTTCTTGTTATATGGGATATCCTCCTATACGTTTTCCTAATATTTCTTTAATCTTTTGAACTTTAACTTATTATGATGTATAGATTACATTTCAATTAATATATCAATCATACAAAATCACAAATCATATGCAATCATATTTAATCAAGTCAAGATATCAATCAAAGATTACACAAGTAAAGAGAATAAGGATAGAGATACGTGCAAAGAGATTAATGATGGTTTAACCACTCCATATGTGACCTACATCCAGTCCTTAATCAAACCTAATCAAGATTTATCCACTATCTTTACGTCAGAATGTTTACAATCACACAACATACATGCAATCTACTTCTACATACAAGATATCACTTTTCTTGAACCCTAAGAAAATACTTCTAGCAATCACCCATTACAAGAATTCCCACACTTGAGAAACCTACTCAAGATTCACTACTTTTACACTTAAAAAATAAGGAACGAATTCACCTGGTATGCTGAATAAATCAGAATGTGAATTTAAGAGAAATCTTTATCCTTTCTTCAAGATAGTGATGATGATGATGAGATCTTAAAAAAAACTTTAACAAATTATTTTACTTCTTGATTTTTGAAACTTTCACAAAGAAACACTCCAAGAAGATGACAAAGATTCAATATTTTACAAAGGTTTGCTCACAATATCACTTGGTTTAGTTTCTGAATGAGAAAACTATTTTTAAAAAGTTTTCATTATCAGATAATTGATTATTTATAGGAATAATCGATTATTTTGTTTTTCCTCATTTTGGAAATCATCCAAGAACAACTTAATCGATTATTTCTTAGGATAATCGATTATTTCTCAAGATAATCGATTATTCCAGGGAGGTGTATTTTGGAATAATCAATTATTTCACCATATAATTGATTTTTATAGAAAAGCTTTTCAGATTACTAAAAAATAAAGCAAATAATCGATTATTTTAAGTGAATAATCAATTATTTTGAGTAAAATCTCAAAATCTTGATTTATTCATTCAGACTGCTTTCCAGATCACATTGTATCATCATCATACCATTCTTATTTTAGTTAGGATAAGATTTAGCTACTTGCACAAAGCACAAACACTTAAACATGCATAAAGATAAAACACACAGCAATACAAGTTATAACCTACACTATTACAACATTATTCATCTTATACACATATTTGATCTTCATGCTTCCTTTTTTGTAATCATCAAAACCTTTTTGAACTAGCTTCATCAGCTTCCTTAAGATATGAATCTTAACAAGTTACACTCCTTAGATAGAATCAAGACTTTTGAAGAGAGAATCAAATGTTCTTTCTCACATAATGCTCAAAAGTGATGTCTAATACAATGCTCAAGCTATATATAGAGTAAGCTAGGTTAGGGAACATGTCAAATCAATAAAGGTTAGAAAAGAAACCAAGGTTGATTAACCATGGGTCACTTGGTGCACCAAAGTTTGAATTTGAATTCAAACTTGGCGCATAAAGCCTCTAATAGCCAAATGTTATGTGCTTTAGATCTTAACTAGCCTATAAGAACTTGTCTTATGGCAAATGTGGATGGTGTGACTAGTGTGTGGGGCATGTGTCTAATTAGACTTGTGTAGCCAATAATAAGATGCAGGAAACACTTATATGGACATCCTACTAATGAAAATAGGTGCCATCCAATAGCCTTAAACACAAGCCCAATTAATTCCATGTGCTACATGCTATTCCCCTAAACTACTAATTGCATCCAACATGAAAATACAAGGAAATAACATCTTAAATAACTTGACCCAAAATACAAGGTTAAAAAATCATTAGGAAAAGGAAATGGACTAAAAGATAACTCAAAGCTCAATCATGAGCATAAACCTTTTACCTTCAAGTCTAATTCACTCCTCTTGATTTCTTTCTTAGATTGGACCCATAGGCATGATTCTATCATATTTCTTTACTATTGTGAGGCAAGTTTGTAACCAAAATAAATAAGTTTTCGGGTACTCAAACTGCCTTGGGTCCTCTTTGTTAGTCTTGAAAGTACTAGACACCTTCTTATAGTGAGATTGTGTTGCACTTGTTTTGTTAGTATTGGGGTTTCATGGGCAATTTAAAAAAATAAATTAAAAAAAGAACCCATGTGATGGCAATTCTTGAAGATTTGATGGACGAGCACCTCATAGAATTGCTCCAAGCTCCTTGAACCTTCCTTGAGATGATTTTTAGACTTGAGAAGAGTGGAAACGAAACTTTGGAGTTGGAAGCACCTTTTCTAAGGAAACAAAGGATTTCTCACAAGGTGCTAATTCTATAAGGCTTCTAGGAACCCTAGAATTCTAAGCATCAATGTGACTTCAAGTAGAGAAAATTTTCACAAAATGCAGAATTCTCTATATAGAATACTTAAAGTGAATACAATGAAGGAATGAGAGCTCAATTTATAGGCCAAGGAAGCAAGGAACTAGCACCACCCACCAAGCTTCCACATTGGCACCGAAAATTTGAATTTCAAATCGAATTTGAAATTCAAACTTCTTTGGTAGCCACATGCTAGCTCCATGTGTAGATCTAATTTGATTTAGGTTACATTTAGGGTTAATTTGAGGTTATTTGGGGTGGATCATGTGCAACCAACTTTAGGCTAGCACATGTGCACCAAACGTATCTCAAATTAAACCTAAATGTGACCTAATTTAGCTAACTTTATATAATTAAACTTTTCCTCTCAAAACCTACTCTAATGGCCTAAATACATTGGCCAAACTATCCTAAATATTAGGAAATTTTTGGAAAAAAGATACACACTTGAAGGAAGGTTGAATAGTGTATATCAAAAACTCGTGCTTTTAAAGTACAGTGGAGTAGTAAAAGCTTTGATAGACGAAGTACTGGAAATTAATCAGATGAAGAAGCACATATCTTTTATATTGGTTCGTCTCTAAGAAAAAGGCTATGTTCAGTTCTCAATCTAGCCAAATTGAGTTCCATTATCTTTTTCAAGATACAAGTATTCTTTCAACAAGCCACTTTTGGTTCAAACCTAAGTAGTCTTTGACTTGTCTCTTCAAGCAACTACCCAAGTATTCTTTCATCAGCCTCTTTAGGATTAACACCAAGTTTTCTTTTCAACCAAGCCTCTTTAAACTCAAACACTAAGTATTCTTTCAACAAGTCTTTTCAAGCTCAACCCTTACAAATAAATTTGAAAAGAGTTATAGAGATAACTTCGTCTCTTCTAGAAGTGATGCTATAAAAATTAAGCACAAATATTTTACAAAGAACTATATATAAAATCTACAAAAATTGAAGAACTTCTTTGTAGTATATAAATTTCTCAATAAGTATTGATTTTTTATTTATGCTGCTACACTCTTTTTTTTCGTCGTTTGAAAATTGATCCTTTTATAGTAGCTTCGGAGAAGATAATTGTTGAGCAATCTTCTCAGGATGCTTCGTCTGTTCTTCTCTTCGAGATCAGAGAGAGTAAATTAGTCGTTGCTACAAGCATTTAATGCTTTGCGTGAAGATATCTATCTCTTATATGATCTTTACAACTACTTATCATCATTTTGTTTAGGTGAGATAGATAATAGTGGCTGAAACAGAGCAGTGCGGCGTGTTTAGAGCTCCTATATGCTTTTCTATGATTTATGGTATCTTTCTCTTTCTTTTTGACACATGGATTTGTTTTCCAATATTAGAAATTTTTTGATATGTTCAAGAAAGTTTTCTCATTCGATCTGTTTAGGAATAAGGTATTTAATGCACTTAAAAGATAATATGAATTTATAACAAGAAATAAATGTAGCATTAATTCAGATTGTGTGTTTCATCTGGTGTACTTCATCTTATAGACGAAATATGATATTTTCTTTGTTTGAAAAAAAATTTCTTGAAAAATTTTGTTTGCTATCATTAAAACTTATAGTCTTTCAAGGGATTCAAGATCGTCTTTTGATTTTACAATTAGGAAATAATAAAAGAAGCAAAATGAGCCCAATATTGGATACCAAAATATCTAAGGCCTAATAAACCCAAAAATAGGTCCAATAAGTCTAAGGGCCAAACTCACTAATCCTAAAGCCCAAAATACAAGGCTAAGAAATGTAGTATCTATACTAATATATTCTCTACTCTAAACATGAAACATAAGATATCAACCAATGGCCCATGTGAAGAGTATCTTGGACCCACAAAGCCCACTGGGCTCTAAACTAGCCAAACCTTCATCTATCCTCCTAGCCATGACTCTGGTGGTTGGACCTTTGGTCCATGCTCCCCCATCACCATGAGTGGAACAACCCATTCTCATGGATCACACAATATTACTTAGAACCAAGTTAAGGATTTAGGATTTTACCTTTGTAAAACGCTTTATACCACTCTTGGAGATTCCTCTTGCGGTTGAAGGAAAAACACATTCTTCCTCTTTGAGCACCGAGCACAAAAGAGATGGTGCCTCTATTTAGTCCATGTGAGCAAGGTAGAGGATGAGGTTTTGGTTCTAGCCATGGGTGGACAAGGTTAGGGTTTTGTGTCTCTAGCAAAACTCTTAAAGACTCCTTTCTAATTTTCTCTCTAAGAAAGATGACGCATCAATATGATTAGGTTAACCTATTTATTAATATATTATTGTTGACCTAATATGTCTCCTTGTTAAACCTGCATATCTTCTGTTATGTAAGAGAAACAAATCCTCTCTAAATCATTTACATCCCTCAATTGATTCGTTATGGGCCCAATTAATTGCCTTTATAATTACCCTATCACAAATAATGTTTGATAACATCAAAGTCTACAACTCCTACATGTAGAACTCATAACGTACTATGAAGTCTTCTCATAGTGGGTCCATATAGTATAAGAATTTACCTCCAATTTTCATAATTATATGTTTGACTTGATATCTCCATATACATGACTTGTGAGATTAGATCATCAATCAACTCATACAATAATCCTAATGAATTATTGTATTTATGTTAAAAGGCGATCTTATATCCCTCAAGCTTTCAAGTTTTAATGATAAAAAATAGAATATTTTTCTAAAGGGAAAATATTTTTGTAAAATACAAATTAGACGAAGCATAAGACACAACCTTTTAGACAAATGATGTGTCATCAGACAAAGCATACAATGTTACTTCATAAAGTCTTAAATGCATATCATTTATTATGAGTAACGACTATTTAGTGCATGACTAATTGGTTCCTTAATAGATTGAACAAAAAAAGTTCATTGGAACTCAAATATATTAAAGCGAATGAAGTCATGTTGTACACAAGAAATAAGGATAGGTAGATCCCTAAAATCATGGAGAAAGGTAATAAAAATTGATGCAGAACTTGTTCCTCATTGAGACACGCCACAAAAAGTCTATTTGGTTTCTAAAGCTGATAAATAGTCTCTTTGATCAGATAAGAAATGATAGTTTAGTGAAATGCAATTAATAAAAGATTTAATGCTTCAATAAACACTTTTCATTTTAAGGGACTCAAAAGGAAGATAGATGAAGTAAGCTAGTCAGTTGGACTCAGTGTTGCAACAATTATATTCTCCGAAGTTATTATAAAATAAGATTTGAAGTTTAGAAGGAATAAAAGACATATTTTGAAGAGACACATTCTGTAAATTATACGTGTGTATAAATTTCATTCTTTCTTGTGTAAAGCTTATTGCACTATATTGGTTGTATAACATCTGAATGAGATGAAACAACATCTTTGTAACCTTTATAAATATTGTTGTAGGGTTGATCTTGGAGAGGCTTGTCTATAAAATACTTAGTTGTTAAGCCTTGAGAGGCTTGTTGTGAAAAGAATACATTGGTAGTTCCTTGAAGAGGCAAGTCAAAGAATATTTAGGGTTGAGCTAGAAATGATTTGTTGAAAGAATACTTGATCTTTGTTTAAAGATAATGGAACTCAATCTAGTTGGATTGAGAACTAAAGATAGTCTTGATGGTTAAAATGAACTAGTTTAAAAATACCTAGTGTTTCGTTTGACTTCTCGTGTAACATTAATTTCTCTACGCCAACTTCAACTGCTATGTACTGACACTACTTTTACTATGCTTATTTTAGAAGAAAATGATGATAAGTAATCTGCAAGATCAAATAAGAGATACACGTCTTACTGAGACATTTAATGTTTGCATTAAATGCATCAATGATAATCTTTACGATCAACAAAGAAGACAAACAAAGCAATTCAAGCAAAAAATTGAAAAGTTCAACTCAAAGTTGTTGTAATGGTCATCTTTTTCAAAGCTACTATAAAAAGATCAAGCCTTCTAAAAATGAATAGAGAGAGAAGTGCTAAAAATAAAAGACAAAAACATTTACTAAGAAATGCATATTGAGAAACACATTGAGTCACACAAAATTGAAGTACTACAAAGAAGTATTTCATTGTAAATCCTATAAATAGTTCTTTGTAGACTATTTGTGCATAAGTTTCTTAGCATTACGTCTAGAAGAGATGAAGCTATCTTTGTAACTCTTTTCAAATTTATTTATGAGAGTTGAGCCTAGAGAGACTTGTTCAAAAGAATACTTGGTGTTAAGCCTAGAAAGACTTGTTTAAAATAATACTTGGTGTTGAGCTTGGAAAGGTTTGCTGAAAGAATACTTGGGTAGTTTCTTAAAGAGGCAACTCAAAGACTACTTAAGTTTGAGTCAAAAATGGCTTGTTTAAAAATACTTGTATCTTGTGAAAGATAGTGAAACTCAATCTAATTGGATTGATAATTGGATGTAGTCTCTGTGTTCGAGATGAACCAGTATAAAAGATCTGTGCTCCTTCGTCTATTACTTTCCAGTACTTTGTCTGTCAAAGCTTTTACTACTTCACTATACTTTAAAAGTGTGAGTTTTTGATAAACACTATTCAACCCTCCCTTCTAGTGTGTATCTTTTTCTCCAACAAGTATCCTTCTTGAATATTAAGACACTTCAAAGGCTTGTAGAGTTTTCAACTCTAAAACCTTTGTTGTAGAAGACATTATCCATGTGAAGTTTAATGATGCATTAATGAATGATAGGAAACTATGAGATCTAGAAAAGGAATTTGCAGATTTGCAGATTGAAGGAGATCAAACAAAGAAAAACGTTAACAATCAGATGATGAACTCTCTTGAAGGTCAAACAAATCAGTCAAAAGAAACCACCTTATCTCATAAAGACTAAAAGTTCATCAACTATCATCCTTAATATTTTTCTACTGCACTTGATTGTTGTTGTGGAAGTTGTGGTAATTCCTTCCCACTCCTCAAGGTAATGACCTTAACATTCCCTTTTGGATTCATGAGTGTTTGGGAAGGAAGATTGCTAGAACCTTGTGATTGAAGTTGATTGACTATAGTGGCCAACTGTCCAATCTGAGTTTTCAAATCTTGGACAATGACAATCATATTCTACTGAATTTGCATGTTATTGGTAGCCATCTATTGCATCATCTCCTCAAATAAAAAACTACTCTTTTACATAGGAGGAGAAGAAGGTTGTTGTTGTTGTTGCTTAAATGGAGGTTGGTACTTACCTGTAGGTTGAAATGGTATATGTTGATGCTATTGTGGTTGTTGCCCCTATTTCAAGTTTGGATGATCTCTCCAACCAAGGTTGTATGTCTAAGAGTATGGATTATAATTTTGTTATTGTTGTGGTGGTCTATATTGTTGGCTAGTGTACATTCCAAAAAAATTAGCATCTATTTTTTTTTTAAGAGTAGGACATGCATCTAAAGGATGTTTTTTGGAAGCACAAATGCCACATACTCTTGTTAGAAACTTGGTTACTACACTTACCTATTGTTGTTGGCCAATTGCTAGATGCCTCACCATGGTAGTCATTTCATTCAACTTATTTTCTAGCCTTTGATTATCTGTACCAGAAACAACACTATCACTAGTTGCCAACTCATTTACTCATTTAACAGCTTCTCTGAATCCAAATTGTTGAGTGTTAGCTGCCATGTTTGTAATGAGTTTCCTTGTAGCAAGTGGTGTCTGTAGACACCCAATTTTTTTCCGAGGGCATACAAATAACAAGATAGGACATCAGAGGGCCCAAAAACCCAAATTAACTATTTTTAGTGGCTCGGAACGGGATGTTCCAAATTCAGAACGGGTCGTTCCCAAGTCCGAAACGGGCCGTTCTTGAATTGGAACGGGACATTCCGAGACTCCTAAGAAGGCCTAAAATTGTAGGTTGGAACGAGCCGTTCCAGACCAAAACGGGCCGTTCCAAACCAATCCTAAACCCTAAAGTTTGTACCCTGGAACGGGCCGTTCTCATTTCAGAACGGGCCATTTTGGTTCCCGGAATGGGCCGTTCTCATTTCAGAACGGGCCGTTCTAGGGTGCAAAAATAATACATAACGTTCGGATCTGGAACGGGCCATTCCGCATCCAGAACGGGCCGTTCCGGCCCTCGTCTGATGCCTATAAATAGAAATCTCGGCCATAGTTCTGAGGACTCCAAAATTTCGTCCAACACTCCTTAGAGCTCAAAATTTCTCTCTTTTTCTCTCTCTCTCCTATTATATTTCTTGAGTATTGTGAGACAATTGTAGTGCGAAAGGTTGCCACAAAGCACCTAAAATCTCCCTAATTTTGAGGATCCAATAGAGCTCATTCAAGAGGTATTTCAGTTAATTTCTTTCTCTTTTTTTATTTATTTATTGTTATAATAAAAATAATCATGTAGACATTTTAGAGTTAATTGTATTATTTAAATTGCAAGTATGTAAATAGTTATTAATAAAGGGGATCTAATATTTAATTTATTATTTCTTATCACATTAACTTCATCATAGGGTACCGATTGAGGGCGTTGTAGGGGTGCTTAACCCAATTCTGGTTATCAAGGCCATTATTGAATTTTTAAAAAACCTTTTCTTTTTCCAATGTTTTGAGTAAAACATTGGTGGCGACTCCAAGAACCTATTTTCAAAACCATTAATTAAGGATTAGTCTGGTATCTGGCCATTCCTTAATTAATGAGACTTTTAAAAGGATGTCTAAATCACAGGTCGCAAGATCATAAATTTTCAGGTTGCGACAGATGGCGACTCTGCTGGGGACGTTTAAAGAGGGTCAAGCCCATTTAATTGATGAAGTTAATAAAATAAAAATAATAATTTAAATATTTTTCCCCTTTACTTTATTTACTTTATTTTTTTGGCTTTAATATCTATTTGCCTGTTTAAATTCAACACCTATTTGGAATAAAAAATTGTACACAAACCTTTGCACACAACAGTTCCCCCTACACCCGGGGGCATGAGGGTATTAAACATAGGGAGTGGTTGACGTACGACCGGCCCAAGTTTGGCCTTGGAGCCTGCGAGCCTTGTCGAAAATCACACTCAAGGTGATAACCGGTTACTCTAGCCCGAAATATTGTGACATACCTTAGAGTTTGCCAGGTGACGGTGACAGAGATACTGGGTCCCTATAATGGGGGCACCTTGGGAGCCTTAAGACCAGTGAGATTAGAATTGTCCTATACAATGCACTTTTCTTGCAGGGACCACAGACCAAGGATTTAAACGTGACTGTTTGCGGGTATACATTTGTTTGAGCATATGTGTGTTGCATTTGTTTGTGTTTATTTATTTCAAATGGATAAGAATTACAAACAAATAGATATTAATAAAAAAAATATGAGAAAAATTTTAACTCCTTTCTATATACCCAAACCTCAAAGCATCATATAGGATAGTTTATTTAAAAAAAACAACAAAAATAAATAAACATATAGCAAAAATCATGCATTATTCCCCTTTAGTAAAAAAAAAAAAGAATGATAAAATTTAGGCAGAAAACAAATATCATGCATCTTTTAGTTTAGCATATACATTCATTAAAAATGGAAGGCACATAGTATGTAAAGATTTTTGAGAAAGGAGAACATTCTAATGTACAAGAATCGTGTGCCCTTATACTAAGGAGGCCTACTAGACTTTGGACTCTCGTCATCCTTTCAACAGAAGGCAAAGTCTACATCTTCTCAGACTTCTTCCAATTTAGAAAGATGTCATTCCTCAATTCAAATAGGAGATTATTTGAAATTTCGAAAAGGAGGCACGCAAAAAAGGAAATTGAAGCAAAAAAAAAAAAGAAAAGAAAACGAATTTGCTTCAAAAGAACATAGTTTGGGAAGCTAAAACCTCGTCAATAAAGATGAAAATTTTGGCAATCACCAAAATAGTGGTGAACCCGAAGATCCTATTGATGGTTACTTCTGATGAGAATAACAAGAAGAGAATCTAAGAAGAAACAAAAACTAATTGCAAATCAATGAACGAGCAAGCATGTCTATAGGGGCAAGCATTAGCTTATGTAGCCTGTTACAACATCGTCAAAGTGCACTGAAAGATTTGTACAAAGAATGTTCTCTAAACAAACAAATCAATGAGAATGATATTTTTTGAATTTCTCAATCACCTTTGCATCCTATTTTGCACTTCATATAGATAATATGCCTTCCTTGTAAATAATAAATAAGAATAAAAAGGGAAACCTAACATGTGCGTGTTAATCAAATAATGAGATCACTGGTAATCAAGTGCAAACTCGATACATCAAATTGGAAGCACTTAAAAACCAGTAATTGTGCAAGAAGACTGGGGGGCATAACACGCCCACATTGACGATTCAAATACCGAGAGTTTCCCATGCGAAAATGACAACTGTTGGGATAAGAGGAATGATCAAGAATGAATGAAGCCTTGCTTCTAGGGAATTATAACGAAACCCAATTGAAGAATAAAGGCATTGCATGACAAAAACCCGCTAGGATGAAAACTCATAAAGGGTGTCCTAGGAAAAAAATTAGGGCAAAGAAAAAAGAATCAAAATCCCGATAGGATACATCCTATGCAAAAATTAGGGATACATAAAAATAAAATAAAAAAGCAACGCCTGCTTGAGTTGAAAACCGAAAGGCAGCTTGAATATTCCCTTTAGAAAGCAAGAATTCACAAAGGTTTCACTCCAAATTCGAAACACCCATATTCCAGCAAGTGGGAATGCGTTCCTAACGTAGTTCAACCAATCGTCAACCATACCTCTCTAGGGGGCAACCTCGGTTAATCTCTCTGTGTACGAATCACGAACTCGGGGCATGCCCGGGCCTCCGAGCTTTGCTAAAGGGGCACGTGTAAATTGGAAGTACTGTTTTAAATGCCATAACATTCTTTCATTTCTCTTCTCCCATTAAATATTCACTCTAGGCCTCACCCATTAACCCTTAATAAACAAGATGTATTTGCGACAAAGATGTTACTCGATAATAGCATGGAAAGGATAACAAAGTAATCACATGAATCCAAACATGACTAGGGTTTGACAAAATAAAACATCCCATACCTCAGGAGTGCTGCAAAAATAAAGGCCCGGTAGGAAACCCACTAAGGGGGCTGCGCAAAAGTTAGGGCAAGATCTACTAGGCAACCCACAAGTAAAAATGGGTAACCTAGGCAAAAAAAAAGGATCAAAAGAAAAATGTCTACTAGGAAACACATCCCAAGTAACTTAGGCAAAAGTTAGGATGTCAAAGCAGCGACCTGAGTTGAAAACTAAAAGGCAGCTTAGGGGATCATCTAAACAAAGCACAACCCCAAGTCATCACTCCACTTTTCAAAAAAGGCTAAAACACAATGATAGCTTCCTTGCAGCAAATACGTTTTGTTTAATAACCCTAAAAACCAAAGGCTACCTTGGCCAGCCATTCTTCTAAAAAACTCTTTTTGAAAAATCCCTTCTAACAACCCCTTTTGAAAAAAAACAAAATAATAACAATAACATTCCTTCCTTCTTTTCTCTTGACCCTTATGGCATTAAAATGGTACCAAAAAGATACATGGAAAATGCATAGTGAATACTCACAGAGGGAAGATCGAGATGTCCCCAAACAGAGCTAGGAGACGCTTGACTACACATCAACTAGATAATCAATGAGCCACTAAAAGCTTGGGTTCAAAGGAACACATCTCAACAATGATAAAAAATGACATGGATAAAAAGGAATCGTCATCATTAACCTTAACGTGTACAGGTTAATTTCCCGACATAAAAAAAAATTGCATTTTTTAGGAACAAACACATGAGCATAAATTGCATTGCATGCATATGAGGTAGGGGCATATGGTAGGGCGTTACACAAATAATAATAATAATAATAAAATCACTTCTATCTTGCATTTTCATTGCATCCATGCATCCATGCATTCTGCTTGCTATGGGTCAGAAAGGGTGATCAGGACGAAGCACAAGCTAAATAGCCAACCATGAGCCGAGCAGTGGCAAACGACAACCCCAAGTGATTTTATGTGCCCACTAAGCAAAAACATATCAATAGTGGAATAGAATGGAATCAACCAAATAAGCAAACCCATAAGCATGAAGAGGCCATCGAGCTCTACTCCTCAACCGAATGATGGAAGATTCATGAAAATGCCAAGACCAGGAATGTTTTCCTACCAAAGCCAGGAGTGGCTTCCAAAATAATACTCATCAATAAAGATTCAGCAAATAACATCATCATGGGATGGTATCCCTCCACCAATGATGACAACAAAAGATAAAACAGAAAAAGGCAAGCTTCATATATGTTGAAAAAGCCGGAGCATTTAGAAAAATGGCAGAAAAAAGAAAGTTTCAAACATGAAAAAGCCGAAGCTAAACAAATATAAAATTAAAAAAGAAACCTATCATAAGCAGACGTCTGGAGAGGCATCACAATACTCACATGGAAGGGGAAACACTAGAATCTCTGTCACCCATTTACTCCTTTGCCCACCATCACAAGGGCACCACCTACCAGCAATCCTCGTCTTCATCAGACGTCCTCCCAAAGAAAAGTGACAATCACATCATCAGCATCAGCAGGCAGCCTGGAGAGGCTAGGCATAATAATACTCAACATTTACTCCTTTGCCCACCATTACAAGGACACTACCTACCAGCAATCTTCGTCTTCATCAGACGTCCTCCCAAAGAAAATGGGGTAATCAAATCACCATTAGCAGCCAGTCTGAAAAGGCCGGCATAACAATACTCACAATCAACAGGCGGCCTGGAGAGGCCGGCATAACAATACTCACCATCAGTAGGCGGCCTAGAGAGGCCGGCATAACAATACTCACAATATCAGCAGGCGGCCTGGAGAGGCCGGCACAACAATACTCACAACATCAGCAGGCGGCCTGGAGAGGCCGACACAACAATACTCACAATATCAGCAGGCGGCCTGGAAAGGCTGGCACAAAAATACTCACAATATCAGCAGGCAGTCTGGAGAGGCCAGACATAACAATACTCACCATTCAGCAGGTAGCCTGGAGAGGCCAGCCATAATAATACTCCCTCTTAAACAAGTCACAAATAAAGGGACACATTATCACAAGAGAAACAATGGAGCTTCTACTCGAAGACTGAAGATCAGGTGTACAGTTTGTTAACCTTGTTACCCAATAGAGTACGCAATCAATGCTCAACTGCTCTAAAGGGTAGAAGCTACACCTATCCAAGGGAAGCAACGTAGAAGCATCAACACAGAGACGAGAAGAAGACCCAGACGAAATGTCTACGTCTTTACTTGCCTTTGGAAAAGCAACACAGTCATTCCAAAAAACAAGTAAAGAGGGGCAGTTGTAGACACCCAATTTCGTCCGGGGGCATACAAATAACAAGATAGGACATCAGATGGCCCAAAAGCTCAAATCAACTATTTTTAGTGGCTGGAACGGGATGTTCCAAATTCAGAACGGGCTGTTCCCAAGTCTGGAACGGGCCGTTCCGAGACTCCTAAGAAGGCCTAAAATTGTAGGTTGGAACGGGCCGTTCGAGACCAAAACGGGCCGTTCCAAACCAATCCTAAACCCTAAAGTTTGTACCCTGGAACGGGCTGTTCTCATTTCAGAACAAGTCGTTCTGGTTCCTCGAACGAGCCGTTCTGATTTTAGAACGGGCCGTTCTAGGGTGCAAAAATAATACATAACGTTCGGATCCGAAACGGGCCGTTCCGAATCCAGAACAGGCCATTCCGACCCACGTCTGATGCCTATAAATAGAAATCTCGGCCACAGTTCTGTGGACTCCAAAATTTCGTCCAACACTCCTTAGAGCTCAAAATTTCTCTCTTTCTCTCTCTCTCTCCTATTGTATTTCTTGAGTATTGTGAGACAATTGTAGTGCGAAAGGTTGCCACAAAGCACCTAAAATCTCCCTATTTTGAAGAATCAATAGAGCTCATTCAAGAGGTATTTCAGTTAATTTCTTTCTCTCTTTTTTTATTTCTTATCTATAATAATTATTGTTATAATAAAAACAATCATATAGACATTTTAGAGTTAATTGTATTATTTAAATTCCAAGTATGTAAATAGTTATTAATAAAGGGGATCTAATATTTAATTTATTATTTCTTATCACATTAACTTCATCATAGGGTACCGATTGAGGGCGTTGTAGGGGTGCTTAACCCAATTCTGGTTATCAAGACCATTATTGAATTTTTAAAAAACCTTTTCTTTTTCCAATGTTTTGAGTAAAACATTGGTGGCGACTTCAAGAACCTATTTTCAAAACCATTAATTAAGGATTAGTTTGGTATCCGGCCATTCCTTAATTAATGAGACTTTTAAAAGGATGTCTAAATCATAGGTCGCAAGATCGGAAATTTTCGGGTTGCGACAGTGTCTTATCCATCAATGCACTTCCACCAGCTACATCAATCATGCTCCTATCCATCAATATCAGCCCCTTATAGAAATATTGTAGTAACAATTGCTCACTAAATTGGTGTTGAGGACAAGTGACACACAACTTGTTGAATCTCTCCTAGTGCTCATACAAATTCTCACCATTTTGTTGCCTTATTCCACAAATCTTTTTTCTAATTACTATAGTTTTAGAGGCAAGGAAAATTTTTTCAAGGAATAATCTCTTCATTTCATGCCATATAGTGATGGTTGCTGGTAAAAAGTAAAGCCAACCTTTTGCAGCACCATCCAAATTAAAAGGAAATGTCTTCATTTTGACATGATTTTCTATAACTCGTTCAGGTCTCATAGTGGAACACACTACATGGAACTCCTTTAAATGCTTATGAGGATCTTCACTTGCAAGTCCATGAAACTTAGGCAACAAATGGATTAGCCTAGGTTTAAGCTCATATTTAACTTGTTTTTTAGGATATTAGACACACAATGGTTGATACAAAACATTAGGCGCAATTAATTCCTTCAAGGTTAGCTCATGGTTATTATCCACATTTTTAGTTTTAGAATTACAAGAATGAAAATTAGAAATAAAAGGATCAATAAAAGTTGGACTAATAACTATAAGACTAACAACTACACTACTACTATTCCTAACTTTTAACCTATGAAGTGTTCTTTCTATCTCTAGATCCAAAGCACACAAAACTCCATGATTATATCTAGTCATACATTATGAAGCACATACAAGGAACACAGTAACTGCACAACTACATAATTAAAAAGTCAACAAAAAGAAAAAGTCAATAGAAAAGTCAAATATACATGTAACAAGTCCTATTATAACATGAAAAACTCTACAAAATGAATTTAAAAAAAAAAATTCAACACCAAAAAAATCATTTCATATCATGTTTCATATTTTGTATTTTTTTTATTTTTAAAAATCTCAAAAACATAAAAAAAAAATGAAAAAGTGGTCTAAACAAAGGAATTTGGGAAAAATGACCCCCAATACTTGTAATCACCCTATGATATAGGCTCCTTGATGCATGAATTTTCTACACCTTTTGGCGAAATTTCAACCCAATCGGAGCTACTTTGGCCAAATGACCAAAATACCCAAATTAGAATTTTTTTTTGAAACTTCTAGAAGATGAAGAAATTTGGCAATTCTGAGGTTAGATTACCCCAAAGGTGATATGTTTGCTCAAAATTACATTTTACCTTTGGAGACCAAATTTCACCTCAATTATACAATAAATGAATATTTCCAACTAGGGTCTAGAGACGAAAAATAGAGATAGCTTTGATTTCTACTACTCCTCTATTTTCCCTTATTTTCACCCTCTATTTTAGTAGCCAACCTGCAATGTTAGAGATCAAAATAGGGATGGAAGGAAAACAAAGATAGATATAGAGACAAATATAGAAATGAAAAAAAAAACCAAATCATTAATACTCAACACAAAATACAAAGGTTAGTAGATACAGAAACAATTAATCAAATAGTTAATAGGCGTGATACAATCAAAACACAATGATTTGTGACCTCGACAATGACGCCATTTTGACAACTTTGTCGAGTCACTATCAAAAGTAAACTAAATTTTTCCTAAAATTTTGCAATATAGGGAACAAATTAGGTCATTCTTCACGAAGACATAAGCACAAGTAATTCATATTTTATCACGCAATTAGTAAGGGAATTTTTTTAATTCAACACAGTATTTTGATCAACAAAAGAGAGAATTAAGAATTGGAAATATATCGGAGAAATATCAATTCAAGGTTTCAATCCGTAAAATAAAATTTTCATAGTTTAACAATAAATTTGAATTCTCAATCAACCTAATTCAACACAAACTTAATAAAAAAATGTAGATTTAAATCTAGATCTATGAATTCCATCAAAACATGAAATGCAATTGTGATCTCACAATTTTAATAAAATTTAAGAACAAAGAACGGTTGAATTAGGTGATTTAGGTTATTTTAGGTTTAAATTTAAATCTAAATTTAGATATAAAAGAATCTTCAATCTCTATTTTAGATCCAAAACAAAATTCACAATCATGTAAAACGAAATAAAGACCTAAAA
Source organism: Cajanus cajan (assembly GCF_000230855.2). Lineage (NCBI taxonomy): Eukaryota > Viridiplantae > Streptophyta > Magnoliopsida > Fabales > Fabaceae > Cajanus > Cajanus cajan. The sequence goes on from NC_138518.1 coordinate 22,057,161, forward strand.
CAGAGAAAAAAAGAATTTGTTTGGTAAAAAGATATAGAACTCAAAATTTATCATAGTTCTTGAAACATAGAATCGATTATGAACCATCCACACATCATAATCATGTTGCAACAATCCAATTCATGTAAGCAAGAGAGAAAATCCAAGAGAAAGAGAATTTAGAGAAACTTTTAAGGAAGCAACTCTAAAATCTAAAAAATTGAGGAATATGATGTCAAGTGCACATGTGTTACACTTATTTATAAACTACACTAATGGGTCTAATAGTCTAAGTAATTAAAGGTCCATCCCACTAAACCAACTAATTACATCACTAAACAAATCCTAACATTACAATCTAAAAAGAAAAAAAAATGTTGTGTAGAACTGCAACTTTGCAATGGAAATTTGGTTCTTTTAAAGTCTGCACTAACCTTTTATCCTAGTAAAGAAGTTGTAGAACTCTCTCTTATCTTTCCAGGAACATTAAAAACGCCTAAATCTGATGTCGGGAGTTATAGATATGGCCTGCACAAGAAAGAATGTTAAAATAGGAAAAATTATGAAAATTAACTAGAATTTACAACTAAGATCAAAATGACTCCCTAAAATAAATCAAAGCTAAAATATCACAATATGATACTAATAAAAGTTAAATAAACCAAAAACAATGATAGAAAAATATACAAAAATTGATCTATCATGTGGCAATAGCCATTCTAGATGGTATGAAAATAATAAAGGTGTAGAAATAGCCAAAAGTAACTTTGGGCTTTAAAGTTTCAAAATCTCTTGATAATATAGAAATTTTTTTTCTTCAAATCCTTGTATCCTATTGAAATTATTGATAAGTTGGACCAAAGATCATTATACACTTCAAGTAAAGAAGGTAAGTTTGAGAGATTTACCTCATTTTCTTTAGGCTCTGATTCTAAATGTGTTTGCTACCATTAAACATATATTGTCTTCTTTGACTTTTTCTTCTTAAATGGAAGATGTGTTTTGGTCATCCCATGTAGCCATAAGGCTTTTCTTGTTGTTGTTGAAGAATGGCTTCTTTTTGTTATCTTTTTTGATGTTGAGGCATTCAAATTTAAAGTGTCCAAGTTTCTTGCACTCATTGCATACAACTGAACTCTTGTCTTTGGAGTCTTTGTTGAACTTTATGTTGAAGTTTCTTTGTTTAGCTCCACTTTCTTCTTACACATAGTGTGAATCTTTCTAGAGATAAAAAGCCTTTCATCCTTGTGTGATCCTTATTCTTTAAATTGCTCATCTATTGATTCTTCAACCTTTGGATGTTGAGACCTTTGACATTTTATGCACTTTTAGTGCCATGGATGTGCTCTCCTTTAAGCAACATCTTCTTATAGCTTCAACTCGTGCACCTTACGGGTTCCAAGCAACTTTTTATGAGGTAGATATTTTAGATATTTGGACGTCATTAGAGTTGTAGCTTGTGGTCTCCACTATCTAGACAAATTTCATAAGATTTTAATCACATGATTGTAATTATATAAGTTTTACCAAGAGATCATAGGTTATTGATGATGGTTTGAAATCCACCAAATGTTTGTTCAATAGATTCATGTTCATCCATTTTAAACAACTCGTATCGATGCACAACTTTTTTTTTTTTTTTTAATATTTAACTTGTGAGGTTCCTTCATAAGCTAGAAACAAGTGTCCCACATTTCTTTTGGACTTACAACTATGAACCTTCTCATGCTCAATTTTAGTTAAAGCACAAAGAAGAAAATTATGAGTTTTAAGGTTAAGAATAAACGACTATTTCAAAGAGAGAGATCTTAGTAATTATTTTAACTCTATTTAATTCAGTTTTTATTTATTATAATTTTTATAAATTAAATTTTTATATTTTAAAACAAATTATCAATAAATAAAAATAACTTTGTACTACAAATATAAATTATTTATCATAAATAAAAAATATAATATATATATATATATTTAAACATATTTATTTATACAATTTTTAAATATAATTTATATTTTCAAACATTATATGTATGTATAATTATATAATTTATTATAAATTTTAGTTATATATGATTGTTGGGAAAACTCGGACTTTCCCGCTTCGTGAAGTTAAGATAGACACTTAGAAATTAAAGGTAGTAATGGGAGCACACGAGTTAAATTCTCCAATATGGAGATTCTTCCACTATGCAAAAGAATAGTAGGATTACAAGAATGTAATTACAAAATTGACTCACTCTATGGTGGCACACTCAAAACTTGAGACTATCTCTCTTCTCTCACAAAGAGGCTTTCTCACTTTCTCACTCTAAGAAGTGGATTCACTCTTGGCTTGGATTGGATAGGAATGAAGCCTCCTACCCCTATTTATACTACTCCACCTTCAAAATGAATGGTGGGGATCAAGGGTTGAGATTGGTTCTCTAGAATGCTCCACACATTCCAGGAATCTCTACTCCCTTCTATATCCTTCTATACTCTTCCATAAGATTCCGGAAGGCTCCACACATCTCTAGAATGTTCTAGAGGGTTCCACACTATTCCACAAACTTCTAGAGAATTCTACAATTCTCTAGGATTCTCTAGAATGTTCTAGAAAATTCTATACTTCTCTAGAAAGCTCTAGAATTTTCTAGAACCTCTCCAATTAAGGAGGGATCCTAACAATGATAAACATTTAGTTTGTGCAATGCACAAGTTATAATACTAGTTAAATATTAATTTTATATTATTTTAAGTTGTAAAATTATTTATTGATTTTATTTTTATATTAATCTTATAGTTTTTTTATTGAAAATTTTAAAATTAGAGTTATATTTTTTACTTGATATTTTGTATTGACTATTGATAATGAATTATAGTCTACATTTTTCAACATAAAATTAAATAAACAAAAATTGATTATAATATACATAAAATTATTTTTTTGAAGCCTAAGGTATTGCCTAAATGGCCTTGCAGTAAACACGACCTTGTAGCGAGCTACATGTTTTAAGTTGTGGATTTGATTATAATTTTTGGAAATAATACTGTACATGTCAAATTAAAACTTCTCGTTTCCTTAGATAATTATAATTCAAGTTTTAGTAATATTTTTTTAAATGAGATTTGGACTTTTTATTTATAGATCTTAATAGAAGTCGATTCAAATTTGATAATATTCTTTTCATTTTGTTATCACAAATCAAGTATAAATAATGCTAAGCTTAATACTCAAAAGATTGGGATAATTGGTGAGATCTAAATTCTTTTCTTTGGAACAACAAACTTGTCCTATTTCCACTAGTGCTCATTCGACTCATCAACTATGTAATTATTTCTGTAGCGTTGAGATATACCAAGATTCTTGCTTTGCTAAGCGCTAAGCAACAAGACATGGTCTATTTTACTCTAATTTGGGGGAATCTTAAAGTAGTTCATCTAAAGACATGGTCAACTATACTCTATTAATCTCGGCTTAATAATTTATTTGCTTTGACATCGACCTTATGAAATTACCCTTACAAATCAAATCACTGTACTGTACTACCTTAGTTTCTTTTATTTATGATCAAATTTAAATCTTGATTGAATTTTACGTAATGACAAACATATTTCAAGATTTAGGCTAGTTGTCACAGTATAAAAATCCAATTAGATGCAAACATGTGATTTTCTGTTCAAAATTCAAAAGTTGAAGACAAATGAATAGCACGAGTCTGGCTTACGCAATATTAAAATGATGAAAAAAACAAATCGAGTTACGCGTGAAAGAGCCGTCAACCGTGGCAAAAAAAAAAACAGATTCCCCATGTGACAGTCAAATACAGTCAATAGAGAAATTATTTGAAGGGGAGAGACTATTATGGAGGAAGGTTCCAATGTAAATGTAAACGTAAATTTCAGGAGGCACTGACTAGTTCAAGATTGGGCATTGATGTTCCTGCTAAGAAGGCTTTGAACAGTGTTAGAGCAAGTTTTGGTTTATGCAAAGGAACTTCGTGCCCTGCACCCCTCACAGCCACAAAAGTAAGGCCTGCATATTCTTGGGTCCATCCTCCTACCTGTTCCATTTATATCACGCAGCAGTTATGATTCATTTTCTATCCTTAGGCCAGTTAGACCCATTATATCAGTATTGATATATCTTTATTTGCCTTCTAATAATAATAAATAATATCTCATTCAGGTAGGTTTTAGAAAGAACTTTGTTGTGATTCTGTGTGTGTGTGTTTCTTTTATAAATATTTTGTATGCCTCTATCAATAGAATGAATGAAAAATATCAATGTTATTTTATCTTCCTTGTAGTTCTTTAATGATAGAATATTAGTAGTAGTAATAGTGTAGTTATTTGCTCCCTATCAGCAGTGCACCTAAGTGAAGTGAACCATAACTATCAAGCGACATGATAGAAAATAAACTTAGAGTAACCAAGTCATATGAAATAGAAGACTAAACAAATCACTTATTGTAGGATCACTTACCACCCCATCATCATACCATGCACGCCAAGGACTCACGGTAGGAAGCTTGAGAGCATTTATGCTATAGCGAGTAGATGTCACAGGTATTACCGTGTCTGTGTTACCACTGAAATAAGGGAACATAAAATAAGTTTTGAGGAAAAATGTTAAAATAGAGAAAGAAAGAGATAGAATACTGATTTCAAGCACGTTGTGTTCCAAAATACATGCCTTCGGGACTTTCATTATTGATTTTAGACTTCGAAAGAGATTATCCTTAAATTGTCAAAACCAAAAACCATCACGTAGGAAATCAAATTTGAAATTGTAGTAGAGATGAATGATGGAAATTCTTATGCAATGAAGTAACCAAAACTACACTAAAATATTTATTATACCTCAATTGATCACAAAATTTTCTATACAACTTCCTTAATTATTTAGTTAACAAGAAACAAGACAGCTTTGAGCAAACTGTGTCAATATGACAACTTAACGCATAAAATCCACAGAAAGCCACCTGGTTTGAGCCTCGCATTCTCGAGCTAACAAAGTTACAAAAATGATATATGCCGAAACATTGGTTCTGACATGGGACCAACAAAAAATAAAAGCAATATGATTATTCTAGACTATCATGTGAGGAGATCTGTTACATATGTTAAAATATGTTCATACTACTGTTACATATGCTTCTAGTTGAGGAGATCTGTTAAATAAATAGTTCTTAATATATTTCAGGTCCATTACACATTAATTACAACACTAACTAAAGCAATTACCGTACTTGAAAGAAAATAATAGACATGGGAATACATTGAAATGATAAGGTACATTAAGGTGATCTACTGATCAGATGTCATTACGTTTTTTTTTTTTTTCTTTCCATGTTTAAGTGTCTGACAAAAATAAGAAGCAAAATCATGAATTTGATCAAGAGGGGTAAATCTTAAAATGCATTCTTTTCAGATCATAAGTAATTAGCAGACTGTCTAAGGCAACATAATACGTAATTATTTAGAATTACTTTCAAGTCCTTCCTAGTTCAATTTACTTGTATACAAGAATGACATCATACAAACAAGTATACACATATGTAGTCATATATAGATATTATAAAATAAGCGTAACCTGAACACCCATATTCTCAATCCCATGTGAATAAGTTCATGATAAATATTGAGCACTGATCTTGGAGAATCCTTCCAGTTTGTATTTACCACTTCACTGAAAAGAATGAGAATAAGAGTATGTTGATCTCTGTAAATTTGGTAAAAGAAACCAAAACATGTGCAAAGATGGTGTAATATATATATATATACACACACACACACATGTATATATATATATATATATATATATATAAATAAAAGGTACAGTAATAAATTTTATGCTGTGGCCACAAAATCTCCAAATGATTTAGTTGCAGGGGTTCTCAATTTGTTAATTTAAAATAATGAGTACTATATAAGAAAGCATAACAGATGAATGCTAAAAAGAAATATTTTTAAACAATTAAACAGATCAGAATAACAAACCACCTTCTATTCGCTGTTTGATCTTGTTCAGCAATGAATGAGGAATGCATTTAGTATAACCACATCAAATGCCAAAGCACAGTTGCGCTCTTGTTTGATTCAGATAAGGGCATGGGCCTTTCTAACTCTAGCGCACTGGGTGGGTTGTTATGCTAAACAGATGTGGCATTGTGGCTAACAGAATAGACACTTGGCAACCGGGAATTGATGAGGATGCTGGAATATGGAAGAGAAGGTGGCAGAGGGGGTATGGAATCACCATTAGTATAAGCAGTTTGGGTTGTGGTGGCGGAGGGGGTATGGGCATTAGTGTAAGTAATTTGGGGTGGCTGTAGCCATAGGAGAGAGGTAGCATTTCTCATCTCTAAATCAAAACTGTTTGCAGTTCACATAATAGTAATAAAGTATTTGAAGCTTTCACCTAATTGTTTTACCTTCTATTTTTAAAACTAACAGAACCTTTTTAGAATCACATTAACATATATTGTGGAAGCAAATAGAAATTTTCAAGTGTTTTTCTAGTGATCAATGATCATTACCTGCAGGTCTCCCATGTAGCTGGCTTATGATCTGGATCAACATGAAGAATTGTTTGGACCTCAGGTCTATTGAAGTATTCAATGGAGTGGTATTCGGTGCATGGATCATAATCTCCTCTGAGTCTACCAATTCTCTGAAGCATGACATAACACATCAATAATGATCAGTACTAAAAACACTTCAAAATGATCTGTATAATATACTATGAAATTTAAAATATGTTCACTCACATGCTTTCTTCTCACCAGCTGACTTAACTGGCTAACATTAGCATTGCACGGAGGTGTATAGAGACTGTATGGGTCTATATTTCCAATTTCATTATAAGCAATTTCCCAAATTTTTTCACATGAATCTGAGGGGTGCTCAACTGACTGAAAATCACAAAGTAGGTTCAAAAGCTTGTATGTTTGATCTGAAATCAAACCACTTGACCACATAAACTCGAACATCCCCAGTTGATCATGGAAATCATCTGTTAGAGCATTTCCTACCTGCAGCAGAGATGTATAGATTAAATTAATCATGAGAAAAAGCATAAACCAAGGAATTATTTTTATGAAAGATTGGAGCCCATACCATGAAACCTTTCAGATTTATAGCATTTTCCTTAGTATCCGAGTTGTACTTTACAATAACTTGGCTAAGTTGAGGAACATAATGCCCTGATACACAGGATTAATGATTGACCACTATGAATTAGAGCATTATAAAATCTAAATAAAATAAACAGACCATAATCAAAGAACTCAAACACCTACACGTCTTCATATCAACATTCTTTTTTTCTCCTCAGTATGAAGTGCCAAGACATAACCACTACTAGCAAACAATGACTTTAAAACTACTGTTACAATAGATAATGAGCGCATTGTTTACCTGCATAGCTCTCACCACTGATAAAAAAATCACTTCCTTTATATTGAGGGAAACGCTCAAACCACTTCAATAGGAATACTAAGTTGTCCTCAGCTGCATATAAATTTTTCTTAATTTAAATAACACAAAGTTATAAGTATCAGATGAGAGATTGAGAGCAGCTAATATCAACCATCAATGTAAGACTGAATGGTAAAGATTAGTTCCTTGCTTTAACCTAATATGTGTGTGCATGCCTGTAGCTGAAATAGAGGATGCTGAGTTAAAAGAGTACTACCTGTCCTCTTATCGCCATTGTTCAGCAGGTCAGATTCATTATTTGAATATGAAAATCCAACCCCAACAGGAGTGTCAAGAAAAAGAATGTTGGCAACTACAAAAAGAAAAAGTGGTTACAGATAACTGCAATCGTGAAGGGTATATTATTTATTGGTTTATTTCTGCTTATAAAAGTCAGTACATGATTATAAGCACCAGTAAGATTCCTACTGCAGTTATTTCAATATAAATAACAACTCCTTGACAATTCTGCAGTCAGATGTTTAAATAAATACATATAAGCACATAGACACACCTTTAGAAAAGTGAAAACATGTGCTGTAGCTGGTAAGCACAAGAAAACACTTTTGCTTACCAAATAAGCATTGTAAACGATAGAGAGACACAGTTGGGGGGATGAGAATTCAGGGATGCGAGGACACGTGGGCAACGCCATACCCAATGGATGCATCACAGAAGAATGCTAGTGACACTCTCTTATTAACACTTTCTTTATTGTTAGGTGAAATTCATTGGAAATCACAAGTTTGGTAGGTCTCACATCTCATTTATAGAGTCTCTCCTAATTTAGTAATAATATTCATCAAAATTTATAATTTTGAACCAATAGTAGAGAAAGTATTAGCAACAGTGTACGAGTGTCACTATCATTTCTATGAGCGAAATATACATCAAAAAGACCATACAAATGGAAAGAAAAAGTGGCTTTACAACTAAAAGATAAAGGATATGTTTGACAAGTTTGTAGGTTGGTTGAGTCACCTCACCTCGGTTCCAAGAATAAGGATTGAGAAAAAGGGTGTTGGCATCTGACTTTATATGAAAAGGCCCAATTTCCTCTGACTGACCAAAAGCAATGGACGAACATCCAGGCCCTGCAAACACACCAAAAAAGTTTCATGTCAATAGTGATAGTAACAAGAGTAACGGACGAAGAACCCAAAGATAAATAAATAAAAAAGAAAAATAAAAACGATTAGTTAGTGGAACGAGCCTCCATTGAGCCACAAAACAAGGGGCTTGGATAGAGGGTCTTCAAGTGCCTCAATGAACCAGTAGAAGAGTGTTCTTTCAGATTTTTCATTGACAGTGATATAGCCAGAATAGTGTGCGAAGCTGATGTTGAAGGTTTGACCTGGGAGCCTTCCAACCCGGTCCTTGTGTTTTTGGAGCAATGGGTGGTCCGTGGAAAAAGATGCAGCAAAACCACTGCATAACAAATATAGAGTGGCTATGCCTAAAATTTGAGACCACCCAGATTGCCCCATTTGCCACTGCACACGATATGGCTGGATTCCTTAACTCGTTAGACTTTAGACTTACAGATACTTGTGGCATTCCGTTGCTTTGCATAGGATTTTATATTACCTACCGAGGGGATCAATAATAAATTAATGATCTTAAAGATGTTTCACTTTTGTGCTAGCACCACATAAATCTAATTATAAATATTATATATTTATTATAAGTAGTAAAAATATTATTATATTATAAATACTACAATGCACTAATACTATGAGTCTGTGTATATAATTAAATATAAGCATCACGAATATCATACCGAAAATAATTATTATTATAAAATTTAAATAATAATAATAATAAAGATAATATAATATAAATATTCCCAATAATAAAATATAGTTAACAAATGCTATAATTATTATAAATAACTAGAAGGAAAAAACACTTTGTGTTTACTTAAAAAATAAAACAAATAAATAAATAAATATTGTATTGTCTTACTTTTTATTTTTACATTAAAAAATAATTATTGTGAATAATTACTTTTCTGTTTTAAAAAGTACATATTAATAAGAGTAAAGAAGTATATATAAAAGTAATAAAAAAAATATCCCCTTATGTAAAATACCTTTATAGTATAGATGAAAATAAATGCTAACGGTCTATAAATTATGTCCCAAGTTTTGTTGGATAAGGAACGTGATATACATTTTTAGCTTTTGTGCGTTGATAAATAGATCAAAACAATTATATCTCCAACTCTCATTTCCTCGTTATTATAACGTTGATTAACTCTTGTACATAGTACTTTGATCAATTCATTGGCAATAAACTATGATACTCTTGTTGTAGAATGAATTCCGCGTATTTAAAATACAACCGAGTTATTGAATTTATAATACAGTACATAATTACAGACTTATTTTTAGCTAATTACATAAATATATAATTAATATAATTAATCATTTTTTTTTTAAAAAGTAAATGTGTTATAATATCATTATGCGAAAGGAGTCCTAACTAGGTTAGCACCCGCAACGCATCAATCTTATACTCCACATCAAGAAAGACTAAAATTAAAAAGAAAAATAAAAGTACAAAGTGGAGGGACTAAACCAAAATCCACCAAAAAAAAAAAAAAAAAGGATACAAGAAAAAACAAAAAAATTTGAAAACAGTGTATAGTAATACCAACAATGTCAATCAAGTGTCATAGACCAAAACGGTATCAGTCAAATTATATATAGTCAACTTGAACCCCCTAAATCTCCAAAAACAGTTTAAGAGAATTTAGAGGTTTTGGCAGCATTTGATCTAGATCTCAGCTTATAGGCAAAATATTTCTTTTGTGCTACTGAAAGTTCACTAAAATTATTCCAGCACTTAGGAGCATTGTAGTTGAAGGGACGCTTATATGGATTGACTGCGGTTGATCCATCACTTGAATCAGCCTTTGAATCATTGTCCACAGCACAACTTTGGTTTTCCTCATTGGACAAGTCCTCAAGTTGTGGCATGCCTTCAAGGGACGGATCATCTACATCACAGGCCGTAGCTGCTAAATGAACAGCTACATCAGCACCACCAATAACAGTTGCAGTAGCTGCTGCATTCCCCGCGTCTGTCCCTGGCAGATCATTCAAACCTGGCTAAGCTAGGGTAGATATACGTCCCTTTTTGGGATCAGAATTAGTTGTTGCACCAACTTTACGTACCACACCTAACTTAGCTGCTGCATCCACATTACAAACCTCAACTGCTGAATGAGCTGCTGCACCATCATCAATGATCACAGTTGCAGCAGCTGCTGCATTCTCCTAATCTGCCCCGGGCAACACAATTGAGCTTGGCTGGACTGGAACCAAATCAGCAGCTGGATCACCTAGATTGATGTCATGACGGACTGGATTGAGGCCAGCACCAACTTTACGAGGTTGCTCAAAATTGATTGTATTAATCACTTGCTCATCTTCCTTTTCCAGCAAGGCATTGTCCAGCTGCACCAATATTCCAGCACCAGCTGCAAAAGACTGAACCAGACCAGTGGCTAAGACAAATGCATCAGCCAAGCCACCAGCCAGCTGATTCTTTTTTGGAATTGATTCAGCTGGTTCACCTACGTGTTGCCCAACATTTGAGTTATCAGCAACATGTGCACTTCCCCCAGCAGCTACTGCACCAGCATATTTACGTGGCCCCTCATTTGGCTTCTGCATGTTTTGTGAACATATTCCAGTCCCTGCATGGATATCTACAGTGCATGCAGAATCTTCGTTCCCTATACAATGACATTTAGAACAAAACATAGGGAGCCTATCAAATTCAAAGGAGACAAAGAACCTTCCCTTTCAATCAGCAACTGTGTCGGAATCTTGTCCGTGAGGTCGATTTCAATCAAGACTCGAGCAAAATGTCCATATGTTCGATTCAAAGTAGCCTTGTCCAAAGAGATTGGAGTCCCCACAGTTGAGGCAATTGCAAGAATGATTCTTGGACTCCAATATTCTTGAGGTAGCTCCAATATGCACAGCCATACCTGAGGAAACGTGTTCTTATGATTTCTTGGATTAAAATCTGGCTTCCAAAGGGACAGCCTTAGCAGAGCCGGGTCGAAGTTCCACGAACCAGCCGCAAGAACCACTCCAAGATCATGAGAATTTTGGAATTCTAGCTCAAAGAATCCCCTACCGAGAGATGATATTCCATCCAGCAATGTGACTCCACAACTTGGATAATTTGGCTATCAAATCCACGACTTTGATTGGCTTTTGGCCTTTAGGAATGTTGATGGCAAGTGATTCCCCTTTCCAGCAAGGCTTAGGAAGAGAGGTGAGGCTTGGAATCACCGAAGAGGTTACTACCTTAGCAAAGGAAGGCTTCGAAGGATACTTGGATGAACTCAGACTTGGCGGCATGCCAAGGCAGGGCCACAGACAAGAGAACTTGTCCACCATGCCTAAGCATGGATGAGAAGAAAGCTCCTAAGTTCTTGGAAAGTTCTTAGAGAGTTCTTGAAGGATTTTGCAAAAGTGAATTTTGTACAAGTAGATATTATATATGGTTATTATATTTATATGATTCTACCACTCCTCCTTAAGCAGGAGCATATAGGTGGTACGGATCAACCTTGTTACATATGTATTTAATTTGAGGGCCCCTTAGTGCCTTAGTGAACATGTTTCCTAGTTGATCATTTGAATTGACAAAACTAGAAGATATTTATCTTGTCATGACGTTTTCTCTGACAAAGTTACAATCAACTTCAATATGTTGTCCTTTCATGAAATACTAGATTTGAGACAATATGCATGGTGCCCTGGTTATCACATATAAGTGACATCTGTGTGACCTCTTGAAACATTAGGTCTTGAAGCAATTGTTTGAGCCATATAAGTTCTTGACTAGCTATAGTCATAGCTCGATATTCAGCCTCTGCACTAGATTTGACAATAACATTTTGTTTTTTGCCTTTCCAAGAGACAAAGTTACTATGGAGAAAAGATAGACACTAGAAGAGGAGTTGAATAGTGTATATAAAAAACTTGCATGATTTCAACTACATGAAGTAGTATTTACAATAGATAAAGAATCAGTAAGAGTAATCAATGAACACAAAATGTTTTTATACTGATTCACCTCAACCAACGAGGCTACGTCCAGTTATCAATCTAACTGGATTGAGTTCCACTAACTTTCAGCAAAGTTACAAGTATTCTTTTAACAAGTGTTGGAGAAAAAGACACACACTAGAAGAGGGGTTGAATAGTATATATCAAAAACTCGCACTTTTTACACAGTAAAGAGAAAATAGTTCTACAAACGAAGGAACACAAATCTTTTATATTGGTTCGTCTAAAACCTAGAGACTACGTTCAATTCTCAATCTAACTAGACTGAGTTTCACTATCTTTAAAAAAGATACAAGTATTCTTTAAACAAGCCACTTTTGGCTCAAACCTAAGTAGTATTTGACTTGCCTCTTCAAGCATCTGCCCAAGTATTCTTTCAACAAGTTTCTTCAAGCTCAACACTATTTATTCTTTTCAACCAAGCCTCTTTAGGCTCAAACACTAAGTATTCTTTCAACAAGCCTTTTCAGACTCAACACCAAGTATTCTTTCCAACCAAGCTTCTCCAAGCTCAAACACTAAGTATTCTTTCAACAAGTCTCTTCAGACTCAACACCAAGTATTATTTTGAATAAGCCTCTTGAGGCTCAACCCTTACAAATAGATTTGAAAAGAGTTATAAGGATAACTTTGTCTCTTCTAGATGTGATGCTATGAAAATTAAGCACAAATAAACTGTACAAGACAGAATGTATCTACAAGGTATGAACTTCTTTTCTTTTCTTTTTCCCTTCCTGTTTCTTGTATTGTATATCTCTGTCCTTCTTCACTTTTTTTTTGTCTTGATTGAGAATCCCTTATATAGTAGCTTGGGAGAAAATGACCCTTGAGCAATCTTCTCAGGATGCTTCATTTGTCTTCTCTTCAAGATTAGAGAAAGAGAGTAAATTAGTCGTTGCTGCAAGCATTTAATGTTTTGCATGAGGATGTCCATCTCTTATCTGATCTTGCCAACTACTTATCACCATTTCGCTAGGTAAGGTGAAAAGTAGTGGCTAAATCAGAGTAGTGCAGCATGCTTAGGGTTCTTTTCTGCTTTTCTGTGATTTTCGGGATCTTTCTCTTTCTTTCTAAGGCAAGAATTTTACTTTCCATTTTTAGTAGTTTGGTATCTTCGAGGAAGCTTTCTCATTTGATCTGTTAAGGAATAAAGTATTCAATGCTCTTAAAAGATAATTTGAATTCATAATGACAAATTAATATAACATTGATTCAGATTATATGATTCATTTGATAACCTTCGTCTTACAAACAAAATACGATATTTGCTTCATCTGAAATGGTCTTCCTGAAAAATATGTTTGTTATCATTAAAACTCATAGCCTCTCGAGGGATTCAAGATTGTCTTTTGATTTTACGTTAAGTCATTTCTGGCTCAAACAAATGTTCTTTAATTGACCTCTTCAAGCCATTACCCAAGTATTATTTTCATAATAAGCCTCTCCAGGCTTAACAACCAAGTATTCTTTTCAACCAAGCCTCTTTAGTCTTAACCAGGTATTTTTTTAGAAACAACTCTCTCTAGGCTCAAACTTATAACAATGGTTATAAAGGATACAAGGATGTTGTGTTTGTCTCACTTAGACGTTATACAACCAATATAATGCAGTAAACTTTTACAAGAAAGACTAAAGATTATACACAAGTATAATTTTATAGAGAATGTATGTTTTTGTACAAGTGTATCTATGTGTTTTGTCTTCTTTTTGAGCTTTGAATCTTCTTATATAGTAGTTTAGAGAAGATGATCATTGCAACACGTTGAGTCTAGCTCACAAGTTTACTTTGTCTGTCTTCAACATCTTTCCTTATGATGGGAGGTAACCGTTGTCTCATTTAATGCAAACATTAAATGCATTTCACCAAATGGTACCTCTTATCTTATCCAAAAAGATACTTATCATCTTTTCATGCCAAATAGAGCTAGTAGAAGAAATGTTAGCATAAAACATATGAGTCCTTTATTCTAACTGCTAAAATATTTTTCTCAAAACCATGCAAACTGCAGGTTTTGAACTGCAGAGACAATACCACTGGCAATTTCACTTGCAATATGTTTTCAATATAACAAAGATGGACCATCTAAGTCAATAATTGAAACCTGTAACAAAATGGTACATCATCACACAAATTAGCATTGTGAATGTATTAAAAAACTATACACTCAAATCTAAAGAGCCTAAAATAGCTAGTTAAGTTGAAAATTTGCACATCTCCTTTCACATTTTCGGTGCAGGAATGATCCAACAAGACTTGGAATAAACCCTTCCAGGGGGAAACCAATCATGCATACCATGCCTCCTTAAACTACCCTCTCTTTCAACACCATATACAACATCAAAATAAGTATCCATAATAATAATAATAATATATAAATAAAACCCTTGTCCTTAAAGAACAAGAGATCCTAATGCAAGCGGTACGAGGTTAAGGTTTTCTTTTATAAATATATGAAGAGATTAGAGAAGAAGTGCAAGAAGGAGGAAGTGAAAGAGAAAAAGAAGAACCAAAAGGTGGATTTAACCAGAAGGGGTGGTGATGGCGTCATCGAGGGACGTGTTTCGGGTTGTGATTTTGGGGACGGATTCAGACAGCACAAGGAGCTACGCCTACAGTGGGCCTTTGTCACCGGGAATGGGCCAGAGGGCCCAACAGTGGGCCTTTGTCCATTAGAAGATTCTCGAGCATTCCGCTTCTTGCAGTGAACTACGAGATCTCTCGGATGTGCTAACTCAACTATGGAAGCCTCCGGATCCCACCCTCCCCACACCCACTCTCTCCAAGTACCTCTCCGTCAACCAATCCAACTCAAAATACAACAGGGAATTTACAACAGAGGCGAAGTGTTGTACCTTGTGCAACGGGGAACACAAGTGGTGTGGGAAAGTGATTATGGTTGCGTGAAACTACGAACAGTGGAGTGTGGAGCGCAAAGGGTTTGTTCATCTAATAGGATAAAATGAAACTAAATATTGAGTACGTATATTACGAGTACGAACATTGCGGCAATAATTATGGAAACACGGGAAAATCAATCTCAATCAATCATCATTATCGTTTGCAACTAATCTAGGAGATATGGTTGTTTCTTTATCAGATTAGGATTCTTTATCAAATTAGGATTCTTTCTTGTATATATACAGATGTACCCTTCTTGATCAAGATAGACGAATTTCGAATGCTAATTTTATTATGGTATCAGAGCACACCTAAAAGGCAAAAACGCTACTATATTTCTGCTTGGCGCACGACGGCTCTGTAATGGTAGAAAAATAGGATCGTGGGAAGCGAGTTGTTTCCTCGTATGATCTGAACACAAGTGATAATCCTGGGAATGTAATCACCCAGGTGCAGCTCAAAGGAGAAAATTACGAGGAGTGGACACAACCCATGCGTATCTCCCTATGTGCGCGAAGAAAATGGGGCTTCATAGATGGGATCATAAAACAACCAAAGAAGGAAACAGTTGAGATAGAAGACTGGTGGACTGTCTAATCCATGCTTGTGTCATGGATTTTAAACACTATAGAGCCTAATTTGTGCTCTACGATCTCTTATACAGAGAATGTCAAAGACCTGTGGGAAGACATCAAAGAGAGATTCTCCATTGTTAATGGTCCAAGGATTCATCAATTGAAGTCTGAACTTCCAGATTGCAAGCAAAGTGCTCTAATGGTCACTGCATACTATGGTAAACTTAAATCCTTATGGGATGAACTTGCCAGCTATGAGCAGACACCGGTGTGCCGATGTGGAAGCTGCACATGTGATATCACCTCGCAACTGGACACGCGAAGAGAAGAAGAAAGGGTGCATCAATTTCTTATGGGTTTAGATGATGCTGTCTATGGAACAGTGCGTTCCAATCTACTAGCCAATGATCCACTGCCTTCTCTAAATCGAGTATACTCAACCATGATCTAAGAAGAGCGTGTGAGAACCATTACTAGAGCTAAAGAAGAAAGAAGTGAAGTCATGGGACTGGCCGCACAAGTTAGAGGAAGAGGACGAGGGGATTCGAAGGACAAGTCGCAGGTTTGTACCAACTGCACTAAAGTGGGACATGTTGTAAGTAACTATTTTCAATTGATCAGGTACCCTGAATGATGGGGGTCTAGTTGAAGGGAGAAGGAAAATTTGGTGGAAAAAGCAAGCCACAACAACATAAAATTATTGGAAGAGGGAAGACAGTTGGAATACGTGCAAATGCTACACAAGTAGGAGCAAGTGGAGCTACCTCCTCATCCATCACAGACATTGACAGAACTGGTCTTACTTAATTAACCACGGACCAATGGCAGAAACTCATAGAGTTGTTAAACAAAATAGAGGCTAATGAAAAGATGACAGGTAAATCATTATGGATCATTGACACTAGTGCCTCCAATCATATGACAGGTAATCTAAAAGAAATGCAAGAGGTGCATGATATTGTGGCATGTCCTATTGGGTTGCCAAATGGAGCAAAAACAAATGCTGTAAAGGAAGGAACAATTTTTCTAGAAGGGGGGTTGAAACTCACATGTTCCAAAACTGAGTTGCAATCTAATATCAGTCTCACAATTACTAGATGAATGTAATTGCACTATACAGTTCACTAATAAGTTATGTGTAATGCAGGACCGCACTTCGAAGATGCTGATTGGTGTGGGTAAATGTTGAGATTGGCTCTATTATTTTCATGGAACGTGGGTGGTGAAAGCATGTAGTGCAAAAGGAGTAAATCATTTGGAATTATGGCATAGGCGTTTGGGGCATCCATCCTTCAAGATCACACGGTCACTTCTTGATCTTGGTAAGAATAAGTATGAGGCAGTATCAAATAAAGTTTGCAATGTTTGCCTTAGAGCAAAACATTCAAGGGACAAGTTTTCTTTGAGTGAACACAATGCAAGTGACATTTTTGAATTGATTCACTATGATCTATGGGGACCGTATAGAAACTTTTCTTCTTGTGGTGCTTTTTATTTTATGACAATAGTAGACGATTATTCTTGTAGTGTATGGATTTATTTACTTGCTGACAAAAGGGAAGTGTCATGTATGCTCATAAATTTTTTTGCATTAGTAAAAAAGGCAATTTGATAAACACATCAAAGTATTTAGAAGCGATAATGGTACTGAATTTCTCTGCATGAAAAATTACTTCATTAAGCAAGGCATCATTTTTCAAACCTCTTGCGTTAGAACCCCACAACAAAATGGAAGGGTTAAAAGAAAACATAGGCATATTCTCAATGTTGCTCGAGCCCTTAGATTTCAGGGAAATCTTTCTATTAGCTTCTGGGGAGAATGTGTGCTAACAACGGGTTATTTAATTAATAGAACACCTTCTGAGGTACTCAATGGGAAAACACCTTATGAAGTATTACATGGCCAACCACCATCGCTTAACCACTTAAGAGTGTTTGGGTGCCTATGTTATGCACATGATAATAATAGGAAAGGAGAAAAATTTGATAGTAGAAGTCGAAAGAGTGTATTTGTTGGATACCCTTACGGTAAAAAGGGCTGGAAAATCTTTGACTTAGAGGCAAAGGAATATTTTATTTCTCGAGACATGGTGTTTGACAAGTCCGACTATCCTTTTCAACAAGTGGGAAATTACATGAATGACATCAAGCCTTTTCCCAATGGTCACAGTATACCTGATTGCGTAGGCAATGATGAGGGTCAAAACTTATCTATTGACCACGTGTTACAAGGGACCAATGACAGGGGGGCACTGACAACGTGGTAGAAGCACATGCAGAAAATTTGTCTCCACATACTGATACATGCAATGCACCCAATGTACCGTGTGAGTAGGAACAGATGGGACGGGGGTGTCAAACCAAGATCCCTTCTTCACGACTACGAGATTATCTGACTCATACCATCCAACATTTGAGCCCATCTATACATTTGCCTTCATCATCTCCATCTTCAGGTGAACCCTATCCCATTGCTCATTATATGAACTATCGTAATTTTCCTTTAGCACATCGGCTTTTTCTTGCTTCTCTTGAACAAGAAAGGGAGCCTATGACTTATAGTGAAGTTGTAAAGGACCGTAGGTGGCAAAGGGCAATGCAAGATGAAATTGAAGTTTTGGAACGTAACCAAACATGGAAGGTGATGTTTTTACCCCCTGGAAAGAAGTCTCTTGGATGCAAATGGGTCTACAAAATTAAAAGAAAGTCTGATGGTGCTATTGAGAGACTCAAATCACACTTAGTTATCCTAGGAAATCATCAGGTTGAAGAAATTGATTATATTGAGACATTTGCTCCGGTCGCCAAGATGGGGACGGTACGTGTTGTGCTTACGGTCGCCGCTGCAAAGAAGTGGGAACTATACCAAATGGATGTACACAATGCCTTCTTACACGGGGACTTACATGAAGAGGTGCTTATGAAACCTCCACCCAACTTTCAGGTGCACTCCCCTGGCATGGTATGTAGGCTCACAAAATCTCTCTACGGACTCAAGCAAGCTCCTCGATGCTGGTTTGCCAAGTTATCTCATGTTTTGAAAATTTTTGGCTTCCAACAATCACTGTCTGACTATTCTTTGTTTGTCCTATGAAAGCCAGGAGTCCATCTTATTGTTCTTGTCTATGTCGATGATTTCATTATCGCTGGAGATGATCCCGCGGCCATTAGGCAATTCAAGACTTATATGCATACCTATTTTCATATGAAGGACTTGGGGATACTTAGATACTTTCTTGGGGTTGAGGTGGCCCAAATAGATACATGCATTTTTCTATGTCAATGAAAATGTGTCTTGGATATTCTTCAAGAAACAGGCTTACTTGAGGCCAAACCAGTGCCCACGCCCTTAGAACAGAACCATCGTTTGGCTATCGCCACTAGGCGGCCATTCTCTACTCCAGAACGGTATCGTCATCTCGTTGGACGCCTAATCTACCTTTGTTTTACTAGACCTGAGATCTCCTACTGTGTGCACACCTTGTCTCAATTCATGCAACAACCACAACAAGCACATTGGGGCGCTGCCTTAAGAGTTGTGCGATATCTAAAGGGAAACCCAGGACAAGGCATCATGTTGTGCAAAGATAACAACTTAACTCTTTCTGGGTGGTGTGACTCGGATTGGGCAGGTTGTCCGTTAACTAGGCGGTCTCTCACTGGCTGGTTTGTTCTCCTATGAGACTCGCCTATCTCTTGGAAAACCAAGAAACAATCCACTGTGTCTCGTTCCTCTGTTGAAGCTGAATATCATTCCATGGCAACTACAACTTGTGAACTAAAATGGTTGAAGAGTATCTTGAGCTCCCTCGGAATATCTCATCCTCAACCTATGAGACTCTACTATGATAGTCAAGCGGCACTCCATATAGCGAAAAATCCAGTATTCCATGAACGAACCAAACACATTGAAGTAGACTGTCATTTTGTTCGAAATGAAATTCTTGCTGAGCGCATTCGACCCTTCTATGTTTCTACCTATGTGCAATTGGCTGATTTACTAACCAAGGCTCTTGGACGTACCCAATTTTATGCTTTATTAACCAAGTTGGATATCCATTCTCTTCCTACCCAGCTTGAGGGGGGGGGGGGGGTAATAGGATAATATGAAACCAAATATTGAGTATGTATATTACGAGTACGTACATTGCGGCAATAATTATGGAAACACGGGAAAATCAATCTCAACCAATTATCATTATCGTTTGCAGCCAATCTAGGAGATATGGTTATTTCTTTATCAGATTAGGATTCTTTATCAAATTAGGATTCTTTCTTGTATATATATAGATGTACCCTTCTTGATCAAGACACACGAATTACGAATGCCAATTTTATTATCATCTAATGTGGAGTGCAAGGGAGGGATTCTTAAGAAGTGAATATGAAAGAATTTTTCCCAACTGGATTTTGCCTATGCCTCTCAATAGTTGATTCCTTACTATCATTTTTTGTCATTCACATTTTTATTTTTATTTAATTTTAATGCCATATCAACAACATTGATAATTTTTATTGAAAGAAGTGATGTTTATTATTAAAGTTATAATACTAAGAAATGTTATTAAATATTATACCTATAATAACGTTTCAATGAGAAATGTTGTTTAATACATATTTATTATATTTGGACTTAGTTTTGTTTAGAAGTGTTATCAAATATTTCTCTTATTATGAGTTCTCGTTCAAATTTAGAATAAACTTTTAAGATCAGTCATTAAAGAGCCAATCTTAAAAATGATGTACTGACATTTTTGTAAATAAGGTTACAATTTTTAAGATCGATTACATTTTAGCCGATTTTAAATGTACTTTTAAGATCGGCTAAAATGTAACCGATCTTAAAAGTTATAACGTTATTTACAAAAAAAATGTCACCGCATCACTTTTAAGATCGGTTAAAATGTGACCGATCTTAAAAATTATAATCTTATTTACAAAAATGCCACCGCGTCACTTTTAAGATCGGTTCTCTAATAACTAATCTTAAAACCCCGATCTTGAAACTAATTTTTGTACTAGTGACACTTGCTTCTAGTTACCCTAGGAGACAATATGACAAATGACATCTCTTGATTAGGTCTTCTTGATGGAGGACCATCCTTGGAGCTTCATGTGGAACCCATCACTAGGTTCATGGCTAAGATATTGGAAGAGGATAGAGAAGCTAACACCCCTAGAGACATGCTTCTTATGGCTATAAAATATTGATCATTCTTCTAAGCCTTGTTAGCATAGAATTTATTTTTATTTCTACTTTGCCCTTGTCTTTAATTTCCCATTTTTACCCTTGTATTTTGGGTATCCTAGACATAGGATTTATTTTACTTGCATTTCTTATATTTACCCTTGTATTTTGGGGTGTCTTAGTCATAGGATTTATTTTTACTTGTATTTCCTATTTTACCCTTGTATTATGGGGTGCCTTAGCTTATAGGATTTTATTTTATAGCTATGGTATTTTATTAGGGTTGGAAACTAGGCCTAGACATGTTTTTGGTGAGCATTGGATTTATTTTTGGACTTGACAAGGTTTAGGCCCAAGAGGAGGGCACCTAGGTTGCATGGTGTTATCATGCACCTAGATGTAGCTTAACCAAACCCAAAGATTTCATCCTTGGCCACCAAGTAGCATCTAGGGTTAATTTAGGTTTCATTTCAAGTGCATTTGGCTTGCATTACTCACCATGCACTCTCAAATGTAACCCTAAATGCTTCCTCCCTTCTATAAATACCCTATAGGCTATCCATCTTATAAACACTTTGGATTATTATGATATTGAGTGAGCATTTCATGCCTCAAAATCTTATCCTTAGTCCCTAGGTTAAATTCAGCTAACCTACTCCTATCTCCACCATTGGTGAGTGATAAACCCTAGAGTGGCCTCCACCTTCATCTTGGAGTCTACCAACCTACCATAAGAGCCTCCACCCTTCATGCCTCTTCCTTCCTCCATTTGAACATGCAAATCATCCTTGAAGGCTAGACTCTCTTGGTTTGTCGTGATCCTTGGACAAAGGAGACTCCTCCATTGACCTATCCTTCATCAATGGAAGGGAACTTCCATCACTTATAGATCTAAGTGTCTCCTCCTTGTCTCCTCTAGAGACAAGATGACACTTGGAAACCTAGGATTGGCCATTATAGATCTAATGTCTTTACCTTGTCCCCTCTAGCTTGCTCTACAAGCTACTCCACTACTATATATAGTTTTCTTCACTCTTAAACCACACTTTTGGATGATATATTGAGATTTTTGAGTTTTTTGCTAAGAAATTCTCTCTCCGTAAAAGTCTTAAATCTCTTAGATCTTCATCCAATTCTCTTATCCTTTTCATAAAGAGTGTGGTGAGGATGGAAGTGGTTCATCTTCCTCTAAGGAGTGGCACCACTTAAAGAGTGTCCTTCACCTTCTAAGGTGAACACCGAAGCTTCCTCATCTATTGGAGGCTTTGGAGAAGCTTAAAGAGTGTCAAGAAGTCAAAGGTCTAGGGAGAAACTTGAAGGAGAAGCCAATACCAATTTGGATTCTCTAGAAGGTTTCCATCATATCGTCTTTCTTGACTATGCATGCATCTTTGTCAAAGACTATTATATAACATCTGTTACAAAATTGACTTATACTAAGTGGATTATACTTTAGACCTTCAACATATAGGACATTATTCACAATAGGTATAAAATCTTTACCTATCTTGTCTATACCTCTAATTTTTCCTTTCCCTCTTCAAAAAAAGATTGGTCCTTCATGTGGTTAGAGGTCCATCATGTGTTATGAATAGCCATTGCCCAGGTACTAGTGTGAATCCTTCCTACTTCCTATAAAGGATATCTACAACACAAATTATTTGAGATTTTGGTACCTAGATTTTCTTGGCCCCTTTTCTATTAGTCCCCATGCCCTTTATCTTACTCCTTTATCTGCTTGGTGTTTTATCTCCTTTTTTCACCAGATTTAAAAAAGGAAGCCTTGGGTTTGGCTTGGGATGTCCTTGATCTAGGGTGAAAGCCAAGACCACTTTTGTCAGACATAATGCTTTAACAGCATGTTTAACTTAGAAGACACGTTAACGAATTTTGCTAAGTCTTTCCTAAGTTGTAGGTTTTCAGCCTCCAACAATGTAACCTTAGGTGGGACAATTCTTGTGAACTTGTCCTTAAAAGATTTTATCTTTTTTATATCACCTGGCATGTTTTCCTGAGTTCAAGATTTTCTTTTTCAAGAATCTTTTGTTTTTGTTTAAGTTTCTTATACTCAAGGAAGATTATGTGAGAGTTAGCTAAGAGAGTCTCATAGGACATCTCATCATCATCAGAAAAGTAATAGCTTGAGTTAGATCTTACCTCAATGTTAGTAGCATTTGACTTAGTGTCTATCATGAGACATATGTTGGGTTTCTCATCATCTAAATTGCTACTACTACTGTTATCTAAATTTTTCGAAGTGGTCATTAACTCTTCTTCACCTTTTTTTGGAAGACCACCTTTTCCTTTGAGATATGTAGTTAGCTTTCATGTGACTAGGCTTCTTGTACTCGTAGCAGACGACCTCCTTGTTGTTAGTCTAACTAGGCTTTCTGAACTTGTCTTTTTTTTTCGTGGAAGCTTCTTAATCTTCCTTTCTTCTTCAGCATGTCTTTGAATTTCTTAGACACGATTGAGTTTTTGGAACTTTCATTTGAGTTGTTGGACTCAAATTTTTCCTTTAGAGCTTTCCCTTTCTCTCTCCTCTTGTTGGTTTTTCAACCCTTTAAATCAATGATGTCATTTGCTTTAGATGGTCTTTGTTGTTCAAATGAATCTCATGAACTAGAAGAACTCCAAGAAGTTCATCAAGAGTGAGAGCCTTCAGATTGCGTGCTTATGAGATAACTATGGCTTTGGACTCCCAAATCTTTGGAAGACTATCCAAGATCTTGAGATTATTTTGAGCTTTGGAGAAATCAAATCCCAAGGATTTTAACCCATTCAAAATTGTTTGAAATCTTCCAAACATTTTGATGGAGGACCATTAGAGGAGACCACACACTTGAAAACCATTAGGCCTTTAACTAGGTCAATGGTTAAGAAGCTAAAGGAGGCTTCTATAGAGGAGGTTCTTCATAGACCTATGCTATTCATGAGCATTAAGTATGATTCCTCTTATTAGTCCCTCAGCTTCCATTGTAAATATTTGTATATAGTAGTACTTGCATAGGTGTATTTTGCCTTTATATTTGTAAGGCATTCTTTTCTTTATTATAGGTCATCCCTTTAGGATTTTAGGGTATGTTTTTTAGAGACTTTTGCTCCATTTGACCTTGTATTAAGGGTCATTATTTTTCATATTTTTAGTAGTAGAAGTGGGGTGCCAAATAACAAAGTGTGTAGGTGAAGCTAGTAATTGGGCCTGTAGTGGGCCTAGACCAATTTTTACATATTGGGCTTATTTTGCTCCATTTAATCCAAGGATTTGAAATAGATAGGTCTCACCTTCATTAGGTGAACCTAACTAAGACAAATGCAATATTTTTGGATTGGCTTAAATGGAGGAGAGCAAGGATGGCCGCCTAAGCCTACTATGGCCAAGTTCATGACTTAGCTTCTCCCACACACTTGGATAGCTTGTGCTACAAGCTTCTAACTTGGCTTGCTCCCTAAGCTTTGAATCTAAGATTGTTCCACAAGCTTCCAAGTTTCTAGACCGGTTAGCTTGAGTGCAAGAAAGATAACCATGGTTCTCCTTGAACTATGGTTAGTCTAGCTTGCACCACAAGTCACCTCCTTCCTATATAAGGCTTCCTTAACACTTTGTAAACACTTTTGATGCAATATATGAGAGATTTCCAAATTGAGTTTTGAACTTTCTCCCTTCCAAAAGCCTCAACCTCTTTGATATTCATCCAATTCTCTTATCCTCTTCAAACAAGAGTGTGGTGAGGATTGAAGTGGCTCATTTTCCTCCAAGGAGTGGCACCTCTTGAGAGTGCTCTTCACCGTCTTTGGTGTAATCATGCCTAGGAGGGCAAGAGGTGACACCTTGAAGGATCCAAGAGGAATGGGCTAGACATGAAGATTTGGGCCAGACAATGCCCAATGGGCCTGGTGGGCTTGAAAAGCCCAAGTTGCTCCTCATATGGGTTCCACCTTGAGATAGCCATTTTATTCTATGCTGTATATATTATATTAGTATAGATTTCATATGTTTTGATCTTGTATTTTGGACCACATAGATTAGCATTTTTGGGCCATAGGCTTATTGAGCCTATTTTTGGGCTTCATGGGCCTTTGGGCTTTTGGTGCCCAATATTGGGCTCATTTTGTTTCTTTTATTATTTCCTAATGTTTTTATTTGGCTAGCCATTGTATTTAGGCCCTTAGCATAGGAATATTGAAGGAATACTAAAATACGCCAAGAAGCTAAAATCTAGGTTTCATTTAGTAGTCATTTGAGATGCATTTGGATCACATGTTTCTTGCCAAGCATGGCTGAACATGTGAACCTCCAAATACACTTCAAATGTACCTTAAATGACATCCCCAAATTCATGGAATAGCACATGGAGCCTTGAATTTGAATTCCAATTTCCATTTGAAATTTGAATTTTTAGCGCCAATTATGGCTAGTGAAGTTGGTGCCACCTAGCTTGCTTCTAGGATCTATAAATGCTTGTTCCTTCACTCTTTGTAAACACTTTGAGCATAATTGAGAATTCTTCTGAATACATTTCAAATTTCTCTCTCCAAAGTCACCTCGGTTCTTAGTTTAGCTTTAGGAATCCTTCACTTTCTAAAGCCAAACCGTGAGCTATCATTTGCACTCCTAGCTTGAGTGCTTCCTTCTAAGATTTGGAACTCCAAATCTTGTCTTCTTCAACTCTTCATTTCACTGGAATCAAAGTCTCAAAGGCAAGATCCATTGCGGATTCAAGCAAGAAAGCTTATCTTCTCCATCTCACCTACTTCACTCCATCATCTTCCTCCAAGGACTGGCGTCTCTTGAGAGTGTTCTTCACCTTCTTTGGTGAAATCCGAAGTCTTATTTTCCATTGGAGACTTTCAAAAAGCTTAAGGAGAACCAAGGAGTCAAAGATCTACGGAAGAGCTTGGAAAGGAATCAATATAAATTCGATTCTTCACAAGTTCTCCATCATATTTCATTAATGGACTTGCTCTCTTTCATGGAGAACATCTCATAGTTACTCTAATGGCATCCCACATTTTCTTGGTCGTTGAGCAACTGTATAACTTTTGTACTCTATTTTGGACAAGGAAAAAATAAGGACGTATCTTGCTTTGGTGTTGAGCTATAATATGTTGTAGTCATATTAAGTGTATTTTTCATTCTCAAGCATGGTAATGGTAACATCACATTAAGTGATGATTCTCCAAAGGTGATATTGGGTGAATTTTAATAAACATCTTCATTCTATCCATCCAATACAGGTATTCTCCTCCATTAAAGCTAGGAGGCTTTGTGAGAAAGGCTTTTTATGGTAGAGTTGTCAAAACGGGCCGACTCGGCCCATGTGGGTCGACCCACCTTGACCCACTTTAAAAATGGGTCAACCCAACCCGGTCAACTTTTGATTTTCTCAAAATTTTTCTGGTCTAGCCCAGCCCACCATGAGTTGGTAGGTCATACGAGCTAGCCCGCCAAGCCACCAAAATATTAAAAAACAATTACCAACAAAATTCAAAATTTCAAATTAACTATAAATTAACATAATAGTCATAAAATTAGCATCATTAATAGCCATAAGTCATAACTCATCATACAAAATTAAATATAATCCATGATAAAAGTCCAAAATAAAAAGTTTCAATGTCCCATCATACAAAATTAACTACAAACCATAATCAAAGTCCAACTCCAAAATAAAAATTTTCAATGTCTCATCATACAAAATTAACTACAAACCATAATCAAAGTCCAAACTCCAAAATAAAAAGTTTCAATGTTTTATCATACAAAAGGTCTTGCAAAATAAACTTAATTAGAGTCTTGCACAAAAATGTCAATAACAATTTCTTCTCTTTGCATATCCACTTTATCTCTATCTACAAATAGGAAAAAAAAAGTGTTAGGATGAGCTATTGTAAAAATAAATAAGAAATTTCTCATTATAAAAATTACCTAATTTTTCAAAACCATGCAACCAATTTGAGTTAGAATAGTAACTCTTACATTTTCAAGAAGAATGGTAAAGCGATACTTAGTTAGCACCCGAGACCCAAGGCAAAAGCAGATTCACTAGCAATTGTAGTGATTGGAATACTTAGCACATCACAAGCCATCCGAGAGAGGTTTGGATAACGATCATGACGATCCCTCCAATAAGCTAACACATCAAACTTTTCATGAAACATTGGATCAAGATTTCCTTCCTCCAAATATAGATCCATTCAGATTTTCCATTAGTAGTAGCATTTTGGCTAAAATAATCAACATATTCCTAAGACATTACAAAGAAAAAGAAATTCAATATTCTGATAATTACTAAATAAAAATGAAATTAAATAAAGTACTTTAAAAAATTATTAACTTACATCAAAGGTATCAAGTACTTGCTCATCATCTATATATGAAATTGGTTATGGTGGAAGAAGAGACACATTAGAAATTGAAGCATTTGACTCATTTGATTTTACTTTCTCATAATCTTCAAATAGTTCATAAATTTTCTTTCTTAAAGCACTAATTTTCTCTTCAGAAGTAGAAGGTTCAATTTTTTAGGTAAAAATACTATTTTGGTCCCTTATAATATTTTAAATTTTCAATTTAGTCCCACCTTAATTTTTTGTTTCAATTTGGTCCCCAATAAGTTAAATCACTGCAATGTCGAACCTTTCGTCTAAATTTCTTAAACAGAGTTAACTGTTGACCACGTGGATGCCATGTAGATGCATAGGTGGCAAGGTCCCACGTCCTCCTCCTCCTCCTCCTTCTTTAATGCATCTGGAACGGCCCGTTCTGAAACTAGAGCGGGCCGTTCTGCGTGCACTATTTCTGTGTTAATTTTGCATCTAGAACGGGCCATTCCAGATGCAACATTTAACACACAACGAGTGCAAGCAGAACGGCCCGTTCTGAAACTAGAACGGGCTGTTCTAGTTCCAGGACATGCCGCTCTGTATTCAGAACGGGCCGTTCCAGAAAGCCAACATACGTTCAACAAAATGCAGCAATGTGGTTAAGAGATTGAAAATAAAAATTCATAATATAACATAAATTCAAAGACTGAAATATGGTTCAGAGACTACAAACAAAGATTCATAACATAACATATACTAAGAAAGTTCAAATAATTTATTGAGGAGGGAAATAAAACCATGTCGTTTCATCCTTGACTGTATAGTGCCGATTTGGCAGTAAGTGATTCACGACTAATAATGAAATAAACCCTGCCACCATTGTCCTTAATTAGTGTCCTTAGTGATACACTATATTGCATAACAAGTATTATAATTAATACTTCCAGGAGTTTCTATATCCTGCAATTGGTCCAGAAATGGTGTATAACCCAAATATTTAGCAATTGAAGTTATCAATCCCTCATTGACAATATTACCAAATTCATTGTTTGAAATGTTTTGTACCTTGGGCTTTTTTTTCTTGAACAATTCACAATCGTGATTTAAAATCATGGGCGTGAATTATAATCATTGACTGTTTGGGGTTGGTATTCTGGGACCAGAATGACCCGTTTTGAAACCAGAATGGCCCGTTCTAAAACCAGAACGACCCGTTCTGGTTGCCCTATTTGTGTGTTAATTTTGCATCTGGAACGGCCCGTTCTAGATGCAAAATTAACACACAAATAGTGCAACCAGAACGGGTCTTTCTGGTTTCAGAATGGGCCGTTCTAGATGCATTAAAGAAGGAGGAGGAGGAGGACGTGGAACCTTGCCACCTATGCATCTACGTGGCATCCACGTGGCCAACAGTTAACTCCATTTAAGAAATTTGGACGGAAAGTCCAACAATGCAGTGATTTAGCTTATTGGGGACCAAATTGAAACAAAAAATTAAGGTGGGACTAAATTGAAAATAAAAAATATTATAAGGGACCAAAATAGTATTTTTGCCATTTTTATAAGCAAACTGAATATCTCCAAACATTATTCGTGGGTCAAAAATAGCACCAATGGCAAGAATCTCACACTAATCATGCCAATACTTTGAAAACTTAGTCATCATTTTTGAAGGCATCTCTTTAATCACCCGATCTTCACACATAATAAATTCACGTAATAATTTTTCAATTTCCCAAACTTGCATGAAGTACCAATTAGATGTTGGATAAATGGAGCCTGATATCAAATTTGTCATGACAAAAAAAGGTTTCAAGAACTCGCACATTCTTGCAGCCCTATTCCATTCATCATTTGATGGGCAATGAACATAATTGTTATCTCGAATAGCCAAACAACCAAATGCACATTTGTATTTAATTGCACTATGAAGCATAACATAGGTGGAATTCCATCTAGTGGGCACATCCATTCTCAAACCCACCTTAGTATCAATACCCCTCACTTGAAGTAGACATTCTTTAAAAGCAAGCTTTCTAGTTTTCGATCCTCTTACATATTTTATACTCTCTAATTTTTTTCAAAGCACCACTAGCCACCCCCAAACCCTCTTGAACAATAAGGTTCAATATATGTGCACTACATCTCACATGAAAATATAAGCCATTACAAATCAAATTGTTTTGCAAATTAAATTGTTCTTTCATGAAATTTACCATTGTGTCTTAGCACTCGCATTGTCGAAAGTTATGGAAAACACTTTCCTATCTATCCCCCAATCAAGCAAGATTTCAAAGATTTCTTTTGCCATTTCATGACCACCGTGTGGAGGATCTAATTTAGAGAAGGCAAGAATCTTACTATTCAGTTTCCAATTAGAATCAACAAAATGAGCAGTTACACAAATGTATCCTTCCTGAGTTATGCATGTCCAACAATCAGATGTTAAACAAATCCTACTATTAGCTTTACGCATTGCATTTTTCACCTTTACTTTTTCTTCATCATGAATTCTCCAAAGGTTAGAAACAACTGTATTCCTACTAGGAATTCTTAACCCAAGATATACATACAAAAGTAACTCCCTAATACACTTATACTCAACAAAACTAAATGATAACCCATGATAGCCTTTGAAAGAAAATCTTCAAAATGTTTTTGATCTATTTCTCTAGACCTCAACTTGCCATCTTGATGAATTATCATATTTCTAATTTGTGCAGATTTTTGTTTTTTCATTAAGATGTCACACTTTTGCAAATGACATAACATGGATGAAGTTCCTTTTTTTACACCACCACAAGCATATTCATTACCACAATGGTTGCATTTATCCTTTTCTTTACCATCTTTTACCCCAAGTTTAGTAAAATTATCCCAAACTTTAGATGCGGTTGTCTTAGGCTTCTTAGTTGGCCTAGAATCATCAATATCTTCAATAATAAGAGAAAGTTGTTCATTTAACCAAACATCAATAATTTGCTCATGAGTTTTAGATTGCATTCTGTATATTGAAAGCATTAATAAAAAGAAAGTTACTCATACAATCAAAAACCAATATATCACTAGTCAGTAGAAACTACCACTCATAGATTTTTACTACACATTTTAACAATCTTCTTCTCTCAAAATCTTTTAAAAAAATTGTCCTCATTTTATGGTGACTAATAAAAAAGAAGCATCATAAAGTGAAGATATAAGAGTTAAAATGAAAGAAAAAACTCGTATAATGGCTAAAATATAAAAACTGATTGAGACATAAGTAATGACAAAATTATTAATTAACTTTTTATTTATTTTGTTCTTACAAGTTACACCAATGTTCATTCTTTTATAAAATATATCAATGGTTATTTTTTTTTTAGTTGTTAATTAGTATCGTTGTAGCATCCATTATAATACTTGATGTAATTTTAATTTAGTTTTAATGTAATATACATCATCCATTATTATTATGAAAACATAGGTAAAAATCTAGATCTGATTATTTGGGCTTAGGTAACAAGGTGAGGGCCTATTCCATTAGAGCCCAAACCCGATCCATTAAAAGAACAAAACCTTGCTTGACACCCTTTCATCCCTAAAGCGTCTTGTTACAAGTAGAGAGAGAAAAGTCAAAGCAACGAAAGCAGAAGTAGAATAGGTTGCATAAAAACATTATATTTTCTACTTGAATTCTTATTTTGTGGGTGATAAAAATTGATACAAGCAGTGAATTAATGCATGTAAGTTATATATCGTGCTTAGAGCATAATGAAGCTCTCATGAATTTGGAAGAGAAGAAAAAGAGAGAGCACCTTATAGGTCGGGTTCAACAACTGTAGCACGAGGCTCGTTCCCCTTGATGAGCGCTTGGCACAAGGAAATATGGCTGAGAGTGGTCCTCAAGCTGAAGAACTCGTCCTCTATGAGGTCCGTGAGGCGCTCAATGAGTTCCCTTCGGATCTTTGTGACAACGGTGTGATCCTAATCTTGAAGCTGAAGCTATTGGTCTTCCTCCAAGTGGAACCTGTAGAGGAGGCATGAGGTGTTGAGGTGGAGGGAGATTTGTTCCTTGCTAGAATAGGGTTTTGAGTCTTTTGACCGTTTTGTTTTGGAATTTGAACTTTGGTGTGTGTATCATTGTGTTGTCCGTTGCAAGAAAAAATGGGTGGGCTGGTGGGTTGCCCGACCCACCACGAGTTCAGCTGGGGTGGGTTGGGTGAAAGTGGATCGGGTTTAGATATATCAACTTACTATAAAATTTTCATTTACTTTGGCTTGGCTTGGCCCATTTTCAAGGTGGGCCGGGTTGGCCCACGGGCCATAGCCCATTTTGACGACTCTATTTTCTGGTAAGTATTGTCCTTCACTACTTTTCATAATGGATCTTTTTCCTTTAGCATGGTTAGATGCTCAACCTTGTCAAAGACTGAGATCTAATACCAAATCGTGAAGAAAAGATAAACACTAAAAAGGGGATGAAGTTGAATAATATGTGTCAAAACCATACACTTTTTACATAGTGAAGTAGTAACGCTAGTTGGATGGAGTGTGAAGAGAAGTCAGACAAAACACTGGATATTTTTATACAAGTTCGTCTCAATCACCGATACTATGTCCAGTTTTCAATCCAACCAAATTGAGTTCCACTATCTTTTAACAAAGATATAAGTATTCTTTCAACAAGTCATTTTTATCTCAACCCTAAGTATTCTTTGACTTGCCTCTTCAAGCAACTACCAAAGTATTCTTTTCAAAACAAGCCTTTCTAAGCTTAACAATCAAGTATTCTTTTTAACCAAGCCTCTCCAAGCTCAACCAAGTATTATTTTACAAACAAGTCTCTCCAAGCTTAAACTTATAACGATGGTTATGAAGGCTAGCAAGGATGTTGTGTTCGTCTCACTTAGACATTATACAACCAATATATTGCAATAAGCTTTTACAAGAAAGAATGAAGATTATACATAAGTATAATTTATAGAGTGTGTATGTTTCTATTTATGTGTTGTCTTCTTTCTTGAGTTTCGAATTTTCTTATATAGTAGCTTGGAGAAGAAGACGGTTGCAACACTTTAAGTCTAGCTCACAAGTTTGTTTCATCTATCTTCAACGTCTTTTCTTGTGATGAGAGGTAACTATTGACTCATTTAATACAAGCATTAAATGCATCTCACCAAATGGTACCTCTTATTTGATCAATGAAGCTATATTAAATGATTTTGGCAAGCGTACCAATTGCACAAGTAGCTAGTAGAAAGTGTTTTATCAATTTTCCCGAAGACTTGTCTAATAGACGACAATCAATACAATTTACAACTAATTTAAACAAAAGAATATTTCCATAATGTAAGTGTTAGTTTGTAAAAGTAGTAAAATTATGCTGGAGAAATTAAAACTCATTTTGGTATTTTATCAAATAGTTAGAAGGCAGTTTAGATTAGCAAATGTTAGTATTAGGTTTCACCGAACCTCACTTTAATGCATGTAATCACACAATTATCTTTCACATTTGATGTTAATGTCAATCCATTAGTTTACTCAAATCCTAATTCCTTAAAAAAGAGAGCCTAAGATCTCTTATTAAGCATCAATACCTTGACTCCTTAATAAACAAAATTGCATTTATAACAAGGTTTAAGACAGCTAATGAATCAAGTTCTATCCCTAGATACAAGCTCCATTAGGTATTTTGTTTAAGTTCAAGATTATAAAATATATTTTCCAATACCTAATGAATCAAATATCAAGCTATTTTTGATCATTCCATAACAAGCATTAAGAGAAGAAACAAAATACTAACATTGAAATGGGAATACATACACACACACACACACACACACATATATATATAGAACAATACAAGTTACATGAGAGTTCAGTTGGTTACATTTAATTCCAACAAAATGGATTTAGCCCCTCATTGCCATGAAGAGTACAAAAAGAAAATAAGATGTATAGTGGAAGATGGAGAATCAAAGAAAGGATTGGAGATCTTTAAGCAAGCCCCTAGCAAGACCTAAAGAGCCCTCCAACTTGTCCCAAAAGTGTTCTGCTCCCAAAATTCCTTTCATCCCTCGGAGAAAGTGGGAAAAAGTGAGTGATAATTATCGTATCATAAAAATGTCGCCTAGCGCAAGTTAAGTCATGCCGGGCACAAGCATCAGGACACAAAATAAAGGCTTTCTGCCAAGACCATGCCCAATGCAAGTATAGTGGTGCCCGACACTGAAGAGTATGGTGTTCTCTGTTTGAATAGCATCAAGCGTAAGTAAAGTGAGGCCCAACATTGGAAGCCTTCACTTGCTCTTCAATTTCTCTACTTTCTTGCTTTGAAGCACTTTCTCTCACTTGGCATGCTTCTCTAGTTTCCTAACTATATGTTAGACAAAAAATTGGGAATTAATGGTATAATTAAATGATAGTAACTAGTATCCAATTAATTACAAAAGAAAATCATAAAATGAGGACTAAACTTTTTAAAAGCTAGAGAAGAGTTGATTTTGTTAATACAAATGATTAATAATTCTAGGTAAAAATTAACATTATCAAGCTACTTATCATCTTTCCATACAAGACAGAGCTTGTAGAAGCAATATCAGCACAAAGCAATTTTCTTTGTGATTTCAAGGATCTTCGTCCTTAGTTTTAATGGAAAGCATGATCTTAATTTTTTTAATAGATTTTTGAGTTCCAAAAAGATTTTCTACTTCAATCTGTCAAAGAATAAGACATTCAAATGAATTTTGTCATTAGCCTCAATAAATAGTGATCATTTAATGTATATGAAACAAATTGTATGCTTTGCCTAATTCACATTGTCTTTCAGACGATTTGCATCTTACACTTCGTTTGATAACATTTTCAAAAACATTTTCTCTTGTAAAAACGTTTTTTTTTGTTAACATTAAAACCCCATAACTTAAGAAATCAAATATTGTCTTTTAACGTAACAAGAACTATTGAATTTATAATAAAGAGTACATAATTACAAAATATTCAATTACCTATTTTTAGCTAATTACATAAATAAAGAATCAATCTAATTAACTTATTGTATGCAGTTAATATATTTACTTGATTTCAAGGATTTTTTTTAATAATAGATTTAAAACCAATCGAAAGAGATCTATGATTTTTTTAATAATAGATTTAAATAAATATTAAATTATAATTATTAAATACACTATGTTATTTATCTAACTTGTGAATATTATTCTTTTAAATCATAAAATCATCTCCGATATGAAATATGTTTATTTTTAATCTATTTAGAGTTGTTAGAATCATGTAAATATATTAACTGCATACAATAAGATTAATTAGACTGATTCTTTATTTATGTAATTAGCCAAAAATAGGTAATTGAATATGTCCTAGTAGGCACCTCCTCGGCCGGATCATAGGCCGAAACAAGCGCCAAAATCGAAGACAGGGTACTAGCGGGTACCTCCTCGGCCAGATCGTAGGCCGAACCAAGAGCCAAAACCGAAGACACCACCCCTTCGGTCCTTGACTCAGCCGAACCACCCTTCGGCCTTGAGCCGGGCCGAAGCCATGCCATGATTTGAGGGCAACCACATGCTTCTCCCATGAAAAACAAGCAAACATCCCAAGCAAAGCATTCAAGTAACTCAAGACTCCCCTTCGACCCCAGGTCAGGCCGAATACCCCTTCGGCGTCAACCTAGGCCGACTACCCCCTCGGTTTCTATTTGGGCCGAACACCCTCTCGGCCCCGATAATGACAACATCCCCCTTGACCTTGGAAAAGAATAAAAGAAGTACCCAGGAGAAGTGCGCAAGAGACCCCTCGACATGAAGCTTGGCCGAATACCTCTTCGGCCCCAAGCTTAGCCGAAGCCACTCTTCGGTCACAAGTTAGGCCGAACCCCCCTTCGGCATTATGCTTGGCCGAAGACCTAAAAGAGGGACAACGCGCGGTGAACACGTGGCAAATTAGATATTTGTTATACAATAATTACCATGCCTAATTAAAAGAGGTTAAGGCT
The DNA here is from genome assembly GCF_000230855.2 of Cajanus cajan. NCBI lineage: Eukaryota > Viridiplantae > Streptophyta > Magnoliopsida > Fabales > Fabaceae > Cajanus > Cajanus cajan. The sequence continues at coordinate 22,092,676 of NC_138518.1, forward strand.
AATCCAGGTATTACCCATCCCCCAAGACAGAAGGCCCACCAGGCCCAGACATGTCAATATAAATACACAGGTGATGGGACATAAATGAGGTACGCTCTATCCAATATAAAAGCCTTTATTGCTCTGTACCAAACACTTACTTGATCGTCAGAGTGCCTTTGCAGGTACCCTCCCCACCACCACTTGGAGATTCTATTCGGTCGGCATTGAAGACCTAGAAGACCGTCAAGAAAGAACAACAAGAGGAGTGTTTCTAAGTAGGAACATTTTGGCACCCATCGTGGGATCGAAACCGAAGCGGGTCTCGACCCTAAAGCAGAATGGTAGCAACTAGAAGTCAGTAAGACAACGTAACAATTCACCTCAGGATGCCCCAAGATCCCCCACGACGAACGAATCAACACGAGGAAGGAATGGAGGAATCCTACGTGGACCGATCTCAACAACCCAACCCGTCGTCGACCCTCGAGCAATTGAAGGCCGAGATGAAGGAACTAAAGAGACTTCGAGAAAAGGACGCCCATGAATTGTGGTCCTAAGAAGAGAGAATGCTGAGCTTAGAAGTGACAACCGGTCGTAGAATCCATCTCAAGACACCCCCTACACCCAGTCAACTCGGGATCATGGGGAATCGTCGGGATGGTACAAAGAAACAAGGGACCCTAAGCCCCCACCAGGAATGATGACTACTACTCTCGATTAGCAACGAAGACAGGGGAGGACGCCGTTTACACCACACATTGCCGGGGCCCGTTTGCCCGACAATTGGAAAAACTTGGCCCTGGAAAAGTATGACGGAACCACCGACCCAGAAGAACACCTTGATGCATTTGTCACCCAGGTCAGTCTGTACACGGACGATGATGCTATCATGTGTAAAGTCTTCCCTACCTCACTGAAAGGACCAACGCTTAATTGGTTCACGAGGCTCCCACCCGGATCGGTAGACTCGTTCACGACCTTATCTTCCCGGTTTGTGATACAGTTTGCCACAAGCCGTCCTCATTAGCTCACGTCAATCGCATTGGTCAATATTCTCCAAGAAAAGAAGGAACCTTTAAGAAATTTTATGGAGAGGTTCGAAAAGATGACATTATCCATTCGCAACCTGGACCCGGCCGTGGCGATGCATCACTTGACCATGGCGCTACGGCCTGGGCCCTTCGTCAACAACCTATGCAAAAAGCCACCCCGAGACCTGGACGACCTAAGACAGAGAGCCACAAAATACATGCAGATGGAGGAATTGGCCGAGTTCCGGAGTCAAAAACGATCCGACCTATTTCTCACAAAAAAAGAAAGTGACAAGGAACCCCCCAGATCCTGCCCCCGAGACGTGACCGATCGTGAGAAGAATAACAGGGGGCCAAGGTACATGCAGTACACGCCGCTCAACACCAGCAGGGCCAAGGTGTTGGAGCAGGCCTTAGCCACAGAAGTCCTGGCTGTTCCTCGAAGAGCTATGACCCCGCCTCATGCTGATAAGACGAAAGCATGCCAGTTCAACCGGAATAGGGGGCACACTACTGAAGAGTGCTCTGCCCTTCGGGATCGCATCAAAGACCTCGTTAAGGTCGGCCATCTTCAAAACTTTATTTGATCGTCAGATAACAGAAGGAATGACTACCGCTCTGGTAGGGGGGAGTACAGAAGGGAGAACCGAGATCAAGCACCTCCGAGGAACCGATCCCGTGAGCGCAGCAGGTCCCAAGAAAGAAACAATCAACGAGACCGGAATCAACCTAGACGAGTGATAAACACCATCGCCGGAGGCTTCGCGGGAGGAAGAAGCTCATCTTCGGCCCGAAAGAGACACTTGAGGGCCATCAAGTCGGTCAACGCTATAGGCCAGGCAGCCCCAATTCGTATGCCCCCTATTACATTCACCGACCAAGATTTTCAAGGCGTCGACCCGGTGCAAGATGATCTCATGGTCATCAGTGTAGAGATTAACAACTGTATTGTGAAGAAGACTCTGGTTGATCAGGGAAGCTCGGCAGGCATATTATACTGGAAGACGTTCGAGCAACTTGGCATCCCGGAACAAGAGCTGACGCCTTACGATGAACCCCTGGTGGGGTTTTTGGGTGAACGGGTGGAAACTCAGGGGACGATAGGCTTGTATACCTACTTCGGAGATGACCAGCGTAGACGAAGGATTAAGGTACGTTATGTGGTGGTGCATGCTAACACTTCATACAACATCCTGCTGGGCCGGCCCTCCCTGAACAAGCTCCGAGCCATCGTCTCCACCCCCCACTTGGCTATGAAGTTTCCATCTGAGGAAGGGACCATCATCACTTTGCACGCCGATCAAAAAACGACACACGAATGTTATTTTGCCAGTTTGAAGGTGCAACCAACTCCAAAGCCTAGACGAGATGTCAACGTCATCGGCGATGTCGGCCAACAGAAATTATTTGAAGGCCTATAACTTGATCCAAGAATGGAGGATGAAGATAGGGTCGAACCTATAGAAACAACGGTTCCGTTTCAACTTGGAAAGAATGAAGAACAAGTTACTTATCTGAGTTCCCAATTATCTGAAGCAGAAGCAAAAGACATTAAGCAGGTCCTAAGGAGGTATTCAGACTTATTCGCCTGGACCGCAACTGATATGCCGGACACCGACCCAAGCTTTCATTGCCACCGGCTTTCAGTGTGCCGAGACGCCAAGCCCATCGCTCAAAAGAAGAGAAAGATGGGTGGAGAAAGGGCCCAGGCAATAAAGGAAGAAACAACCAAGCTACTTCGGGCGGGATTTATAGGGGAAGTTAAATACTTCACTTGGTTGGCCAACGTGGTAATGGTCAAGAAGTCGAACGGCAAGTGGCGGATATGCACCGATTACACAGATCTGAACAAGGTGTGCCCGAAAGATGCTTACCCCTTACCCCACATCGACGCATTGGTCGATGGAGCGGCCGACCATCAGAGATTGAGTTTCCTTGACGCATACTCGGGGTATAATCAGATACCCATGTACCCTCCAAATGAAGAAAAAACAACATTCATCACCGATTCGACAAATTTCTGCTACAGAGTAATGCCCTTCGGTTTGAGGAACGCTGGCGCCACCTACCAAAGGCTCATGGACAAAATTTTCCGCCACCAAATAGGAGCATGCTTGGAGGTATACGTGGATGATATGGTGATCAAGTCTACTTTAGCCAGCGACCACTTGAAAGACCTTCGTACGATCTTTGATGAAGTGAGGCGACATCACATGCGGCTGAACCCGGCAAAGTGCACCTTTGGGGTAGCTGGTGGAAAATTCTTGGGATTCATGTTGTCAAAATGGGGCATAGAGGCCAATCCTGACAAGTGCCAAGCCATCATCAGTATGAAAAGTCCTCATAACATAAAAGAGGTGCAACGACTGCCCGGGCGCATCGCCTCTTTGGCTCGTTTCTTGCCCTGCATGGACCGTTATGCTTCTTGAGGTAGACACCTTTAGACCTCTGAAAACTCCTTTGAAGAAGCTTCAATGGAGGAGAAGTCTTAGAAGAGGTTCGGCCACTTCCTAAAACTTGTGAAGGAAGATTGATGAACCAAAGCAAAGTTGAAGAACTTTGCTAGAAACCTAAGAGTGGAGGTTCTCTACGGTTTAGGGACTCTTGAGTGAGAGAGAAAATCAGATTTCATTTCTCAAAATGTTCAAAAGTGAGTACAAAAGAGGTATTTACAAATATATAGTGAGAGGTAGCTTCTAGGAGAAGCTAACCTTAACCATGGTTCACTAGGAACCATGGTAAGGTAAGCTTTAACTCCCACGGTTTAGCTAGCTTGTAGGAGAAGCTATCCTTGACCATGGTTCACTTAAGAACCATGGTAAGGTAAGCTTACCCTACTAAGGTTTAGAAGCTTGCAAGGCAAGCTTCAAACCTTGAAGAGTAGACAATGAAATTCGGCCAAGAACAAAGGAAGTAGCCTAGGCGGCCTTGGGGTCATTTGGCTCCATGAATTAATTCAAAAATATTTGATTTGGTTTAGTTAGGTTCATCATATGATGATGAGACCTAGCTAAATCAAATCTATGAAAAATTAGGAGCAAAATGAGTCCAATATGCAAAATTTTGCCTAGGCCTAGTTTTGGCCCAATTACTAGTCACACCCTCAAGCATTGCTAAATGCCACCCCTTTTTCCCTACTGAAAAAATACAAAATGAATGTATCAACTAGGGAGGTTAAATGGAGTTAAACTCTCCAAGTAACCTACCTTAAAATCAATATACAAAACACTAGAAAAAGCAAGTAAAGTGCCTCACAAATACAAGCAAAAATAACCTATACAAAAGACTATGTATAATCTGTACAATATACACAAATAGAACTAGGCCTTCTCTTCATGATAGAGCATTCCAAGTGAAGATTACCTTGGGCTTTACAAGCCCACTAGTCTTCACAGGGTCCAACTCTTCTTGTATTCTTCTAGCCATAGCTCTGGTAACTGGGCCCTTGGCCCATGGTCTATCATCCCCTCCTTCTTGAGAAGGATTTGTCCTCAAATCTGTAGGTTCATCTTCCTCATCATAACCTGCAAAGGGAATAAGATCACTCACATTAAAAGTGTTACTTACTCCATAATCACTGGGAAGATCTAACCTGTAGGCATTATCATTGATTCTTTGGAGAACTTGAAAGGGACCATCTCCTCTTGGGTTGAGTTTAGACTTCCTTTGAGAAGGAAACCTTTCCTTTCTCAAATGAAGCCAAACCCAATCCCCTTCCTCAAAAATGAGGTTTTTCTTACCTTTGCTTCTTTCTAAAGCAGTTCTCTCATTTTGTTGTTGTATATGAGTTTTAACCTTCTCATGTAATTTCTTAACAAATTCAGCCCTAGATACCCCTTCTTTATGAAAGTAATGAGAAGAATCTGGTAGGGGTATTAGGTCCAAAGGAGTAAGAGGGTTAAAACCATACATAACCTCAAAAGGTGAGATTTTGGTAGTCTTATGGACTACCCTGTTATAAGCAAATTCAATATGGGGCAAGTACTCATCCCAAGACTTATGGTTACCCTTAAGGACTGCCCTTAACATTGTAGATAGGGATCTATTAACTACTTCTGTTTGCCCATCAGTTTGTGGGTGACAAGTAGTAGAGAAAAGCAATTTAGTTCCTAACCTACTCCAAAGAGTTTTCCAGAAATGGCTAAGGAACTTAGTATCCCTATATGAGACAATGGTTTTGGGTAGACCATGAAGTCTAACCACTTCCTTGAAGAAGAGTCTTGCTATGTTGCTTGCATCATCTATTTTTTGGCAGGGTATAAAGTGGGCCATTTTACTAAATCTGTCCACTACCACAAAAATCGAATCCATGCCTCTCTGGGACTTGGGCAAGCCCAAAATAAAGTCCATACTGATATCAACCCATGGAGAGTTAGCAACAGGTAAGGGTGTATAGGTGTCATGAGGCATTACTTTAGACTTTGCTTGTAAACAAGCTATACATCTAGAGCAAAACCTCTCAACATCCCTTCTCATATGGGGCCAAAAGAAATTTTCTTTTAGAAAGCTTAGAGTCTTTTCAACTCCAAAGTACCCCATGAGACCACCCTCATGACTTTCTCTAACAAGGAGTTTTCTTATAGATCCTTGGGGTATACAAATTCTTCCTTCTTTATACAAATACCCCTCAGAAATATAGAAACCTCCTTGAGGCTTGGCTAAACATTGGGTATAATTTTCATTGAATTCGAGATTATTAGAATACAATTCCTTAATGTGATCAAATCCCAAGATTTGAGATCCAAGGGAGACTAACAAAGTATGTCTCCTAGAAAGGGCATCAGCCACAACATTATTTTTTCCTTTCTTGTATTTAATCACATATGGAAATTGTTCTAAGAACTCTACCCACTTAGCATGCCTTTTATTTAGTTTGCCTTGACCCCTCAAATATTTAAGTGACTCATGGTCACTATGAATGACAAACTCCTTGGGAATAAGGTAGTGTTCCCAAGTTTGAAGAGCCCTAACCAAAGCATAGAGCTCTTTGTCATAGGTAGGGTAGTTAAGAGAGACACCTTTAAGTTTTTCACTAAAATAAGCAATAGGGTGCCCACCCTGTAACAAAACCGCCCCTATGCCAACTCCAGAGGCATCACATTCTAACTCAAAAGTTTTTGAAACATCAGGTAGAGCTAGAAGTGGTGCATGGGTAAGCTTATGCTTTAAAGTTAGGAAGGCATTTTCTTGTTTCTCTCCCCATATAAATTCCACATTTTTCTTAACTAATTCATTTAATGGGGAGGCAAGTGTGGAGAAATTAGGAACAAACCTTCTATAGAAGCTTGCCAACCCATGGAAGCTCCTAATATCTCCAACACTTTTAGGAGTGGGCCATTCTTGGATGGCCTTGATTTTCTCGGGGTTCACATGAACCCCTTTTTTACTAATTATAAACCCTAGGAAAACAACACTATCTACACAAAAAGTACATTTCTCTAAATTACCAAAAAGTTGGTTTTTCCTAAGAATATTGAAAACTTGCCTTAAGTGTCCTATGTGATCACTTAGGCTCCTACTATATATGAGAATATCATCAAAATAAACTACAACAAATCTACCTATACAATCCCTTAGAACATGATTCATGAGACGCATAAAGGTACTAGGAGCATTGGTTAGCCCAAAAGGCATCACCAACCATTCATACAATCCAAACTTGGTCTTGAAAGCGGTTTTCCATTCATCACCCTCTTTAATTCTTATTTGATTATAACCACTTTTAAGATCAAATTTGGAAAATAGGATGGCTCCATGAAGCTCATCTAACATGTCATCAAGTCTAGGGATAGGATGCCTATACTTCACAGTGATGTTGTTGATGGCCCTACTATCACAACACATTCTCCACTTGCCATCCTTTTTAGGAACCAACAACACTGGAACAACACAAGGACTTAAGCTCTTTCGAACCCAGCCCTTCTCCAACAACTCTTGGACCTGAGACTCAATTTCTTTTGTTTCTTGGGGGTTGGTCCTATAGGCAGGCCTATTAGGTAGGCTAGCCCCAGGTACCAAATCAATTTGATGTCCTATTCCTCTTGAAGGAGGAAGGCCCATTGGACCCTCGGGAGGAAATAGATCATCAAACTCTTTTAAAAGTGTTTTTACCCCCTTAGGTAAAGTCTCATGTCCACTAGATGTGGCAGTGCAAGAAAGAGTTCCTTTACAGAGAAAGATATAAGAGGGTTGTTGAATCAAGAGGGTTTGTTTGGAAATTACATTCTCTTGAGTAACAACCTCTAGGGAGGGAACTCCTTTCTCCCTAGATTCCTCTCTATCCTTAGTTTTCACGGACTTTTTTTTTCTCTATTTTCCTCTTTTTTTTAAATCTTTTTTCTTTATCTCTTTTGAGTTTCATTTGTGCTTGATCCTCAGCCACCTGTTGAGGAGTAAGAGGATGAAGCACAAATTTCTTTTCTTTATGTGTAAAGGTAATCTCGTTAGTAAGGCCATTATGCATGGTTTTCTTATCAAATTGCCATGGCCTTCCTAATAAGATATGACAAGCTTCCATTGGTACTACATCACATAACACCTCATCCTCATAATTCCCAATGGAAAGCTTGACCTTTACTTGTTGGTCAACTTCTAAGTCACCATCCTTATTAATCCAATGGAGTTGATAAGGTTTAGGATGTGGACTAGTAGTTAAACTCAACTTTTCAACCAGCCTAGTGCTACAACAGTTGCACCATGAACCACTATCAACAATGAGAGAACATGCATTGTTTAAAACTTTGCATCTAGTGTTAAATATGTTCTCCCTTTGTGATAGAGTATCACTAGATTGGTTTTTGAGGAGTCTCCTAATCATTAAGAGCTCCCCTTCATAAGGAAAAGTAGACTCTACACCTTCCTCTTGCTCACTTGCTTCTTCCTCACTATTACTAGAGGAAGTAGTAGCCTCATCTTGGCTACTATAAATGTCATGTCCCCTCATGATCATGACCTTCTTTGTGGGGCATTGGGAGGCAATGTGGCCTCTCCCTAAACATTTAAAGCATTTAATATCACTAGTCCTAGAACTAGTGTGTGTAGTGTCCTTCCCCTTTCCCTTATCTTTTTCTGTTGCTAGATTCTTGGAGGGTTCAAAAGTTTTCTTTTTCTCAAAAGTTTTTCCTTCCTTCTTGGAATCTTTCTTTAGAAATGAAGAGTGGGAGCTATCCTTTTTATAAGATTTTCTCATTTTTTGTTGTTCTATCCTTACACAAAGTTGGACCAAGTCATTTAGGTCCCTGTAGGGTAGTAGCTCCACTTGGTCTCTTATTTCTAAATTAAGACCACTTAAGAATCTAGATACAGTTGTAGCTTCCTCTTCCCTTATGCATGCCCTCATCATTAAAAGCTCCATTTGTTGTCTGTACTGTTCTACAGACATGTCTCTTTGTTGGAGCCTTTGGAGCCTATTCATAAGCTCCATTCCATAGTAGGTGGGAATGTGCCTCCTTCTCATAGCACTTTTGAGATCATTCCAATATTGAATTGGAGGATCATTGTGGAGGCGTCTCTCTCTCTCTAGAGCAGTCCACCAATACATGGCATGCCCTTGGAAGCTAAGGGTAGCCAGAGGGACTTTTCTCTCTTCACCTACCCTGTGGCAAGCAAAGAGTTGCTCAACTTTCATCTCCCAATCTAAGTATACTTCCACATCATCTTTACCAAAGAATTGTGGAAGATCAACTTTGACTTCCCTAGGACTTATGGACCTTCTAGCAGTGTGTTGGTAGTGATCCCCTTGATTCATGCTTTCATTAGGGGATGTATATTGGGAATGTGAGCTCCTACTCTTTTTCCTATGTTTCTTCATATCTTCTTTCAATTTTTCTTCTTGTCTTAAAATCCTCAATTCTTCCTCAAAATAAGCAAGTTGTCCTTCTCTTTCAATCTTTTCCTTCTCTCTTTGAATGGACTCTTGCTTTTTCCATAGTTTAAGTGATTTGAGCTCTTTAGTGATATATGAAAGACTTTTTGGAGAGCCATCACTTTCACTATGGGAGGAATCTTGAGACATTTTAATTCAAGAAAATATTTTCACACAAAAATAGTTTTTATGAAAATAAATTTTTTTTGAAGTGCTTTAGACTTGGCACTTGGAGGTCTAAGAGTACAAATTGAACTTTGGAGGGAGGTGAGCTACTAAAGAGCCACTTAATAACCAAGCCTCTTCAAGTAAAAATCTCTAAACCCCCTTGTACTTTTGCCTTGCACAAATCAATTTTCACAAAGATCTTTTCTCAAAGAAAATAACAATCAAGTGCCTAAGTGTACAATTTATATGATGCTTGAAATCATAAAGAGCAAGAAAACATAAATTGCTTGAAAACTTAAATGACTGAAAACATAAATTGCTTAAAACATAAATGACTTGAAAACTTAAAGACAAGAAAACATAAACTAGGCGTTGAAAGCAATTAAACCTAGTTGAAAGGTACCAAAGACCTTCAAGGACCCTCTCACAATTACTAAACGAAATTTACTAAGAGAAATCTTAAGGAGAGATGGAGATACACCAAAGGCACTCCAAGACACTCCTTAATAAAGGCCTTGTACAAAAATTTGGAAAAACAAAGATTACAAGAAAATTGAAATTCAAATTTTCTTCAAATGAAATGCAAATTCACACTCCAAATGAAATGTAAATTCACATTCAAATGAAATTAGTGGTTGCACTTAATTTCAAAGAAAAACAACTTAGCCACTAATTAGAAACAAATTTTAGTCACGAATTTGTAAGGAAAAACTAGTTTTAGAAACCAAAATTTCCGTCACTAAAATTAGTTCTAAATTTTCACAAAAATTTTGACAAATGATTTAGCTCCTTCTTGCTCCAATCCAGCCACCAAGTTGCAGCCTCACAAGGTGTTTTCACTCCTCTTTAGAAGCAACTTTGACTTTAGTCACTTCTAGGTGTTTTCAAGAGCCTAGCCACCAAGAGAGAACAAACTCCCTAAGCAACCACCAAAGCCTTCAAGTGGATGTCCTTTGCCTTGGCCTCCTACACCTTTTAAGAAGCACTCAACCACCTTCAAGACTGGAATATTAGTTTAAAATTGAAAAGGAACAATTTAGAATAGCTACACCAATTGGTAGAAGAAAAATGAGACAAGACTAGAAAGAATTCCACAAAATTGACAAGCAAAAAATTAAGGCAATTTTAGGAAGCTAGCACACAAAGAATAACCTAGAAAAGGCACTAGAATGGATTACCAAATCAAAAGCTAAGATTATAAATAAAAACAAGACTCAAATGATGTGGCTGGTCACAAAATTTATATGCCAAAACAATACCAAAACCGAGAGCAACACGAACAAGTTTTCACTCCTTTTTGGCTTTTTCTTTTGCTTTTTCTTTCTTTTCTTTTTAGAAAAATATTTTTCACTTCTTTTTCTTGTAATGTTCAGGAGTTTCAATGCCTTTTAAACACTTATATGTCTCAGTTTTAAGGTAGAAAAACTGCAGCAAAAATTTTACACAAAACAAGAGTTGTTCACATGCATTTTGTAGTTAGTGCTTCACTATTTTGTATTGTTTTTAGGTCAAACTTTTAAGCACTCATTCTTTTGTTTTTTTTTTCATGCATTTAGGACACTCACACCTCTGTTTTGTCTCTGTTTTAAGGTTCAAAAAATTGCAATAGGTTTCAGCCACACAAAAAGACTCAAAGAAACCTAATAGGAAAAGTGTTTAACAATTTTTTTTGACAAAACTTTTAAAAAGACATAATAGAAACCTAACTCTAGGAAATTTGCTAGAACTAATAGAAAATTAGGAACTCAATCATGTAAAGAAAAAGCACATATAGTAAGGTACAAATTTAATAAGCAAAGACACAAAAATTTCGGACACAACAACACAAAACAAAAATTAGGTCAAACAAGCTAGTCTAGGAAGTTTCAACATACAAAGGATTACACATGACTTTCTAAGACAAAACAATTGATTAAGAAACAAAATCTATACTCAATGCATGTTTTCCAATCACGGACATATGTGAATGAATGGAGATACTCAAGCAAAAATTAAAAACGCACAAGTTTAAGAGTACCTAAAGCACAAAACCGAAATTGATTCACAAGAATAGGAACAAGCAAACATGAATCAATTACTTCATATTAGACATATAGGATCCATCAAAAATTATATTAGAACTAGATCCATGCAGAAAACAAAAATTTAGACATAGACAAAGGAAGATACAACACGGATTCACTTAGAAAAAATTAGAGACAAAAACCTCAAGAGCACTAGGCTCTAGATACCAAAAATGATGGAACTAATTGAAGGAGATTGATGTTCCTTCAAAACTTCCATGCTTGGACCGTGATGGTTCTTGAGGTAGACACCTTTAGACCTTTGAAAACTCTTTTGAAGAAGCTTCAATGGAGGAGAAGTCTTAGAAGAGGTTCGGCCACTTCCTAAAACTTGTGAAGGAAGATTGATGAACCAAAACAAAGTTGAAGAACTTTGCTAGAAACCTAAGAGTGGAGGTTCTCTACGGTTTAGGGACTCTTGAGTAAGAGAGAAAATCAGATTTCATTTATCAAAATGTTCAAAAGTGAGTACAAGAGAGGTATTTACAAATATATAGTGAGAGGTAGCTTCTAGGAGAAGCTAACCTTAACCATGGTTCACTAGGAACCATGGTAAGGTAAGCTTTAACTCCCACGGTTTAGCTAGCTTGTAGGAGAAGCTATCCTTGACCATGGTTCACTTAAGAACCATGGTAAGGTAAGCTTACCCTACTAAGGTTTAGAAGCTTGCAAGGCAAGCTTCAAACCTTGAAGAGTAGACAATGAAATTCGGCCAAGAACAAAGGAAGTAGCCTAGGCGGCCTTGGGGTCATTTGGCTCCATGAATTAATTCAAAAATATTTGATTTGGTTTAGTTAGGTTCATCATATGATGATGAGACCTAGCTAAATCAAATCTATGAAAAATTAGGAGCAAAATGAGTCCAATATGCAAAATTTTGCCTAGGCCCAGTTCTGGCCCAATTACTAGTCACACCCTCAAGCATTGCTAAATGCCACCCCTTTTTCCCTACTGAAAAAATACAAAATGAATGTATCAACTAGGGAGGTTAAATAGAGTTAAACTCTCCAAGTAACCTACCTTAAAATCAATATACAAAACACTAGAAAAAGAAATTAAAGTGCCTCACAAATACAAAGGCAAAAATAACCTATACAAAAGACTTTGTATAATCTGTACAATATACACAAATAGAACTAGGCCTTCTCTTCATGATAGAGCATTCCAAGTGAAGATTACCTTGGGCTTGACAAGCCCACTAGTCTTCACAGGGTCTAACTCTTCCTATATTCTTCTAGCCATAGCTCTGGTAACTGGGCCCTTGGCCCATGGTCTATCAAGATGACTTCGGTAGAGCATCCCCGGTCCAATGGGCAGGCAGAAGCGGCAAACAAGGTTATCCTTAAAGAGTTGAAGCGACGTCTCAGACAGGTTAAAGGTACATGGCCTGATTGTTTGCCTGAAATCCTATGGGCTTACCATTGTACTCCACAAAGCTTGACTAAGGAAACCCCTTTTCGGTTAACCTATGGCACAAATGCCATGATCCCGGTAGAAGTAGGAGAACCCTCCCTAAGACGGACACTATTCAATGAAGAAACCAATAGGGAAGCACTAAACGTCGAACTGGATCTAGTCGATGAAGCACGTGATCAAGCCCTCATCAACATGGAGGCTTGCCGAACCAGGTTAACCAGGAAGCATCAAACGAAGGTCCGGCCACGTGAATTTCAACCCAGCGACTTGGTCTGGCGAGTCACAGGCGAAGCACGAAGGGACAAGGCTCAAGGAAAGTTGGCACCCAACTGGGATGGTCCCTATCGTATAATGCAAAACTTGCAAAATGGCGCATACAAGTTGGAAGAACTCACAGGGAAAGCCATTCCTCGGACATGGAATGCAACACACTTGAAGCACTATTTTAGTTAGCAAACACCATGTAATTGTTTCGGTGCACTATTTTCCTTTTCTCAGGTTTTCCCCTCTTAAAAAAGTGTGAAAAGAGGTTTTCCTGAGAAAAGGTTTTTAACGAGGCACCATATCAATGAAACAAGTCCCTTTTTTCAGGAATCTTTTATCTGCTCAGTTTAATCACAAGTCAAAATAACCAATTCCCTCCCGAGCACTCTCGCTCAGCCAAGGTTGATTAAATAAATCCCTCCCGAGAAACCTTCTCGGCCAAGGTTGATTAACTAAACCCCTCCCGAGTGCCCACCACTCGGCTAAGGATGAACAACTAAATTCCCTCCCGAGTGCCTTCCTCTCGGCCAAGGATGAACAACTAAATTCCCTCCCGAGTGCCTTCCCCTCGGCCAAGGATGACCAATTCCCTCCCAAGCACTCTCGCTCGGCCAAGGTTGACTAAAATAAATCCCTCCCAAGAAACCTTCTCGGCCAAGGTTGATTAACTAAACCCCTCCCGAGTGCCCACCACTCGTCTAAGGATGAACAACTAAACCCCTCTCGAGTGCCCTCCTCTCGGCCAAGGATGAACAATTCCCACCCGAGCACTCTCGCTCGGCCAAGGTTGATTAAATAAATCCCTCCCGAGAAACCTTCTCGGCCAAGGTTGATTAACTAAATCCCTCCCGAGTGCCCACCACTCGGCTAAGGATGAACAACTAAATTCCCTCCCGAGTGCCCACCACTCGGCTAAGGATGAACAACTTATTCCCCTCCCGAATACTTACCACTCGGCCAAGGAACACAACTTTCCTTCCCGAGTTCCCTAACTCGGTTAGGGTTGAGAAAACTTGTCCCCCTGAAGACACCTACTCGGTCAGGATTGAATGACCATCCCTTCCGAGCACTTACTATTCGGCCAAAAGTCGAACAATTAGGGTCAACCTCCTACCCCCACTCGGCCAGAGTCAAATATTTAGCCTTTCTTATTCACCTCGGTCATTCAAGACTTTATAATCATTTTTACATCGTTGTTACTTAGCCGAAAGGACTACCACCTAAAGCCCAACAACAAATGGATTCCAACTCTCTCGGCCGAGATAAACACTTGCGAAATATCCAAACTTCCTATACGAATCCGAGGCAATCCTTTTATAAATTGTTCGTAGTTTGTGAAGAAAAGCAACAGCAAAGCAAAGCCCAGTATGAAAAAGAAACAATTCATTAAAGGCTCTATGGCCGAAGCGGCACTATCGGCCGAAGGGTACAATTGCAATATGGCTCGAATGGCCGAAAATGATCAAAATAGCAAAAATAAAAAAGTATACCCTATTTCTATACATCTTTACCAAAATAGATGTATAAGCAAAAAACAAAATGCCGAGGCCCATCAATTGGCGTTAGTGGTCTGCTCGGTTTCTTCATCCTCGTTCACCGTCGTACCAGGGTCTTCGGGGGCGGCTGATCGAGGAGGTCAGCGTTGTCATCGACTTCGGCAAAGTCTAAAAATACTCCATTGAAGAAGTCTTTGCTCAATTCGAAGGAGAAGCCAGGCAGAAATGTGCCGAAATGAGAGGCCTGCCGAACGGCATGCCAAAACCCTTCCTCGTGCTCCTTGACGATTTTGCCCTCACATTCGGCCCGGAAGGTCGCCATGGCAGCATCGACTTCGGCCTTAGTTTGTTGTTCCCGAGCAGTGAGTTCTTGTACCTCTTGGACCCTCATCCGCTCCGCGTCTTCCACCGCAAGAGCTCGGCCTTCCATTTCCCCAAAGGCCTCCTTTAACCGAGCCACCTCGGCCTCCAACGTGAATTTCTCACTTGAAGTGGCCTCATGCGCCTCGACGGATTGTTGAAGGGCCGACTTGGTCTCGTCCAGACTCTTCCGCAAGTTATGCACATCGGCCATAGGCTCTAAATCCATATTCCGAAATATGGTCGTGGCCCTGATCTGTAATTCACAGGCCATGGCCCACTGAGCCGAGGGAGTGGCGAGTCAAGCATGCGATGCCCTTGAGCCGACAGCAAATCAGACGACATCATCTGGGCCGGCCGGATTTCCTCCGAAAGAAAGTCCTTGGCAACGATGGCCGAGGGAATGGCCAAATCCGTCGAAGGACCTTCAACCCGGCATTACTTGGGCCGAGTGGCTTCCGCGCCAGAGGCATCGGTCTTCCACTTCCCTTTGTCCTTCTCCTTCTTCCTTGTAGGATCTGGAAGGGCAATGACCGGAGGTGGCGGCCGAGGAGCATCCATGGAATTCGGTTGTTGGTCAATAGCCACGCTACGATGGTCCTCGGTAGAGGTCCCGGCTGGGGCTCGATTCCTCATTAGTTGCCGATAAGACAGTCCAAGACCTTGTTGCGCCATCCAGCCTGCAAAAATCAAACAGTCACACATCAACTTAACAAGAACGACCAATCTGAAATATTAAAACATACCCTCTAAATCAAAACGAGGCCGAGACGACTTGGGCAGCAGCACCAGAAACCGAGAGGAGATGCACTTCGGAAATCCTTTCAGGATATCTAAAGCCGACAACTCGGCATCGGTCATCATGTCCTCCGGAAAATCATCGTATTTCCGAGGCTGCTGAGTCCAATAAAAAGAAAAAAGGGGTTTCTGCTCGGCGTCATAAAAATAATTCCGGCCGGCAACGGGGTCTATGATTACCTTCACAAACCCCGACTTAAACCCTTAAAGGACGACGTGAAGGGCTTTAGCAACGGTCGGTCGGCGTGCCGAATTAGGGAAAGCCACTTGACGGTTTTATTGGATGGACGAGTACAGAAAAAATGTAAAAATAGACCTACGGTCGGCTCTATATAATGGTATTTACAAAGCACCCTGAACGCTTGCATGTAAGCCCACGCGTTCGGATGCAATTGCGTCGGGGCCATGTTCAAGATACGAAGGACCCCCATCTGAAAGTCATCGAAGGGGAGCGACAAACCAAGCTCTCTGAAGAAGCACTCATACATGTAGAAGAAGTCTCCCTGACCCTCCTGCTTCGCAAGAAAAACCAGGTCAAGCCCCCCTGGCCCTTCGGCCCGGCACCGATGCAGCATAATGGGATACGGATCCCAACCCTCCCATCGGCCCAATGTACAAAGACCGAGAAGCCGTATCACGGCGGCCCTCTCATAAAAACGAGAGAAGTACGCCGCCACCTCACCATCGACCCAATCGTACCCGGGGATCTCACAGGGGGGGTACTTCTGCCTATAGTCCCCAAGGCTCATCTCGGCGTCAGGTAAATTTGACCCGGATGAAGAACTACCCGACTCCCCACTACCGTCAGGCCCCGACCCACAAGGACCCCCGAGTATTTCCACTTCGGCATTGAAGGCCAGCATCTCGGCCTCGGCATCTTGCGCCGAGACCCTAGCACTGGCCGACGACCTTGATGACAATGTCACACCTTCGGCTGCCATTACATCAACAAAAACCGATGGAAAATCTAAGTTTAACCTACCTTAACGAGTATTCGGCTCAGAAAGGTGGGGGTGTCGGGGTAGAGTATTTGCTATCAAGAAGGCACGAGATAAGTTGTCACCCCAACACCCTATTTATAGGAAATTCCCTCGGCATTCGAAAAGCCCCTCATAAATGCTTCTGAAACGAAAGGACACAACCCCAGGGCACAAAACCCAAAGGCGGCCAGAGCATGCAACAGTCGTAATCAAGACATGAAACGATGCGAACCCCAAGAAACACACGCCAAAAGCGTCTCCACTCCAAAACCCTAGACAACTTTTCAAACCCCTTTGTCTTCCATCCTTGGGCTTGGGGGGGCAGTGTCCTAGTAGGCACCTCCTCGGCCGGATCGTAGGCCGAAACAAGCTTCAAAACCGAAGACAGGGTACTAGCGGGTACCTCCTCGGCCGGATCGTAGGCCGAACCAAGAGCCAAAATCGAAGACACCACCCCTTCGGTCCTTGACTCAGCCGAACCACCCTTCGACCTTGAGCCGAGCCGAAGCCATGCCATGCTTTGAGGGAAACCACATGCTTCTCCCATGAAAAACAAGCAAACATCCCAAGCAAAGCATTCAAGTAACTCAAGACACCCCTTCGGCTCTAGGTCAGGCCGAATACCCCTTCGGTGTCAAGCTAGGCCGACTACCCCCTCGGTTTCTATTTGGGCCGAACACCCTCTCGGCCCCGATAATGACAACATCCCCCTTGACCTTGGAAAAGAATAAAAGAAGTACCCAGGAGAAGTGCGCAAGAGACCCCTCGGCATGAAGCTTGGCCGAATACCTCTTCGGCCCCAAGCTTAGCCGAAGCCACTCTTCTGTCACAAGCTAGGCCGAACCCCCCTTCGGCATTATGCTTGGCCGAAGACCTAAAAGAGGGACAACGCGCGGTGAACACGTGGCAAATTAAATATTTGTTATATAATTACCATGCCTAATTAAAAGAGGTTAAGGCTAATCCAGGTATTACCCATCCCCCAAGACAGAAGGCCCACCAGGCCCAGACATGTCACTATAAATACACAGGTGATGGGACGTAAATGAGGTACGCTCTATCCAATATAAAAGCCTTTATTGCTCTGTATCGAACACTTACTTGATCGTCGGAGTGCCTTTGCAGGTACCCTTCCCACCACCACTTGGAGATTCTATTCGGTCAGCACTGAAGACCTAGAAGACCGTCAAGAAAGAACAACAAGAGGAGTGTTTCTATGTAGGAACATAATATTTTGTAATTATGTACTCTTTATTATAAATTTAATAATTCTTGTTACGTTAAAAGACAATATTAAATTTCTTAAGTTTTGTTGTTTTAATGTTAACAAATAAAATATTTTTACAAGAGAAAATGTTTTTGAAAATGTTATCAAACCAAGTGTAAGATGCTCCAATTTAAACATATAATCTCTTTCGATTGGTTTTTTGGATCTGTCCTGCTCCAATTCAAACACATATTCTTCCACTTCTATGATCCCGTTATATACCTCGCATCTTTTTGTTACCCACCCTCCATGCTTGGGTTTGAAATTTTGTATCCACTGACAAAGTACTTGTATCAAGTTATAGCCTTTGAATTTGGACCTCAAGACATTAACATCAAGTTTGTGTCGTTCACCCCATTTGCCTCATTAGTAACACACAGACATTGTTTACATCATATTATCACCCAAAGTTCATTGAGCGAAACCATTGGTATATAGTTAAGAGACTTGCATATTCTCGAAACCAATATGAAAATTGTCCGTATACGAAAAGAAACTTCTTTCTTGTTTTCATGAAGTTATATTGCAAAAATACATTCAACAAATGTACTTATACTTAGCAAATGGTGATTACTTACTCGAAATACAGCTTAGCCACATTGCAATTGACGAGAATATATATATATATATATATATATATATATATATATATATATATATATATATATATATATATACCGTTTACTCCTCAATAACTCATGTTCTACATTTAATTTCAACGATCCAACCGTTGAATTTACGAATTTTAATACATAGATCAAGTCTGCAAATTTTTAAAAAATTTGAAAATCATTTGATACTTCATTTTATTAATTCAAATTGACGGATAATCATAAAATCATTTTATATATTGATTTGAATTAATGAAACGAAGTATCAAATGGTTTTCAATTTTTTTAAAATTTTGCAGATTTGATCTATGCATTAAAAAGTTTAAATCAAACGGTTAGATTGTTAAGATTTGATGTAAAACATGAGTTATTAAACGGAGTAAGTTTAAATAAACTTACTACTAGAATAAATAAATCAAGGTTTCGATTTTTGACACATCACACTTTCAATTGAATTTAGTGTTGTTGAAAAAGAAGCATCGACACTTATTTTCTAAACCCAATTTTTTTTGTACATATACCTTCAATTTCCTTGTCTAATCTATCTGCTAGCCTTACCAATATAGAACATTTTTTTTCCTATATCATTGTGTGCTATCAAATTTATTATCCGCCAGGATAATCTTGTATCTTGCAGTAATCCATTTTTTGCATATCTTGTCCTTTTTGTTCAGGAACTAATTCAGTACAATTTCTATGAAATATCTTCAAAGCATGGTAGCATAATACGCCAAATATCTCAAACGTTCTACAATTACACATGAAACAGAATTGTCAACAAAATTGAACAAGACTTGTGAAAGCTTTATCGTGGGTCAGACCAATCATATATTTAGAAATAAACTTACCTTCATATTAATATTTTGTGCATATTTAATAAATATATGTTGGATGAATGGAATTCTCAGAACTGTAACAAGCACTGTTATACTACAGTGATCGATGGAATTCAGATTTTATTATATATGTAGTTAAAATGGTCAAGCACTTTCATTTCCGAGTTCTTTAAAGGGCAATGTTCTAATGTTGGAAATCAACACAATATATAAACAAAATAGTGTAACGTTTTACAAAATCCTACACTGTTTACCACCATGATCAAAATACAAAGCAAAACATGACAACAGCTACAGGTCGACAGCATCAATGGCTAAGGCTAACAATAATAAATTGCACCAAGGAAAAAGCAATGGTTAACAGAATAATAAAGCTGATCTGCAACAACTATGAAGCTGCACTCTCACTAGTCTGGGCCCACATATTATGAAGCCCTCAAGTAATCTGCTTCTTCGGGTGAAATTGCATTTCAAGCAATGGTGACATATATCATCAAAGAAATGTCTCTGCTCTGCAAACAAACTTAAGGAACATTGCTGCAGTCATTTACTTGACAGCCACGTGGAAAATATCAACAAAGGAAGCATTAAAACCAGTCCATAGCACACAAAAGTATCAGTGCTTTCAAAAGTATTCACATTACTGAGAATAGCACTCCATATTTGTCCAACACTATCCCGGATATAATCCTGCACAGCAAATCCAATGTCCATGACTAAACCTTTTATATGAAAATTTGTAAAAGTATTCTCAATGAGGCAATATTAACTTCACCTCTGCAGTTAAATTATTAAATTGATCCTCCTCATCCGATTTTCTCAAAATTCTTCCGTCACTGTCAAAGATTGATTGATCCAAAGGCATTTTGGATTTAGCTGCCCGAATTTTCTTATTTGACCAGGATCTGTAGGCTGAATCAGTATGTATTGTTTTCATTACAGAACCAAAGAAGTTTGTCACAGGTACCTAGAATGACGTCACAAAACAAGAACTCACCACTTCAATCAAACAAAACATCAAAAGTGGCAGATATTACAATAATCAAACTAAATCATAAAACCTATCCAATTAAAAGCTAAAGATTGAGCTAACAGATAAAAATTAAAACCAAAACTAAAAATGGTTTAATATATCAATAGGTCCTTGAACTTTTAGAGAATTTCCAATTAGGTCTTTAAACTAAAAAAATATATATAATTAGGCCCTTGATCTTTTAGTAATTTTGTATTTGGGTACCTAAAATTAATAAAACAGTCAAATTTGTTATTTTTGTGACAGTTTCAAGCCATAATAATTAATTCAAAGGATTCAATTAAAACAATTGTAAAAGATAAAGGACCTAATTACAAATTTTTAGTTTAGAGACCTAATTAAAAATTTCCAAAAAGGGACCTACTGATATATTAAACCTGTTGGGATACAAACCAAACAAGAAGAGAATAAGAACTTATAACGTACATATGTGCTCCATTGGTTAAGAGGCCTTTTGAGTGATGACCGAAAACAAAACTATGAGAACTTAAACCCAAAGTGGACAATATCTTACTAATGTGGAGTTGTGTGTGCAAATACCATCAAATAACCAATAAAAATAATAAAAGAAATAACTCTCCTCTTGATATAAATATATCCTTTCAAACAAGTACATAACATAACCCAAACAAAACCTTTAAAAATCAACTCAATCCAAACCAAACTAAAATTGTTCATGAAGTTCATATGTTATACATATTAAAGAATTTTCCTCACTTGAATTTGCATATATGCTGCAAGATTGATAATTAATTTTGACCTGTGATAGAACCCAATTAGAAAATGCAAGTCCAAATGGTCAGCTTTCACATCAGCAGAATAGGCCCACTGTTTGGAGAGTCTATGTCAGGAGGAATAAGAAGAAGCAAGGAGGGAATGATGGGGTGGCAGCAAGAGAGAGATATGTGATTGTCATGAGTGGATTTCGGTTATAGGAAGGTTTGAAAGTGAGGGGACAAGGAGAGAATCATTTTTCTGTTAGGCAGAGAATTCTCTTTTCTCTGTTGGAGCTGAGCTCTGTGGGCTTTGGGGATATCTTTCCTACTGCATTTACTATCTTTTTCAGCAATAAAACAGTCTTTTATCTTCATTGATTTTTCCGTTCACCTACAAT
Organism: Cajanus cajan; assembly: GCF_000230855.2. Taxonomy (NCBI): domain Eukaryota; kingdom Viridiplantae; phylum Streptophyta; class Magnoliopsida; order Fabales; family Fabaceae; genus Cajanus; species Cajanus cajan. The sequence continues at coordinate 22,113,959 of NC_138518.1, forward strand.
TATACTATTCTGTGTTTTGGTTCCTAACAACTTGTATATGATGAATTTGGATAGTCATATGTGGGACAATGAAACAATGCTTTTAGTTTAAAATGAATTTTAAAACACTTATTTTCAGCTTTAAATTTAAAATACTATTAAGCCAAAAAGAAGGGCTAAACATAGCCTATGAAAATCAATTGGATTTGACTGATTGGCCTTTTCCCCTAAAGCTGAAGCAATCCAATCCACTAATCTCCCGCATTACAGGTGGTGAAGCTTCTAACTGTTTAGAACTTGAGATTGAACATAAACTAAATCACCCATCAATTCAGCACAAAGAAATATATACATCTCAAAACTTTGGAAATGAAGGTAAAGCATAATAAATGACAGACATACAGTAGCATAAACGCATAAAAATGACCTACTGGTCCCTATGTTACATGCACAGAGCTCATATTTGTTAAGGGGTCTCAAACCAATAAACAATCAACTATAAATGAGTATAGAATTTGGCGTGTAATTTTACTATTCCACCCAGGTACTCAGGCAGTAGCTTAACAAGATGATCTATACAATAAATGCAATACTTGAATGGAGGTAAAATAGAAAACTGTTACACATTGTATAGAAAATATATGCTAGGAATTTGGAACTTTATGAAAGAAATCATTAAATTTCATGAAAGGAATCCAATCTACACCGAATGCAATGTCAGAAAAAGCACGAGGTAGCAGTAAGTTGTTCAAAGCAATTGATCTGATCTGGTTATGTACTTAAACAAGGATCACGAATATTCTGTCCAATTCAACAGAACCCTAACCTAGGGATCCAATTATGAATAATTAAAAAGTTCAGGGACCAATTATAAACTTCTAAAAGTATAGGAAATTAGGAACTGTTGAAATTCAGAGAGAGAGAGAATTTCATAATTATGTCTAACAGAAATTTAACTGAATTTGTCACCAAATGAACTCAATCAATTACAGAGAAGAAGAGTCAGCTATATATAGCTGGACTAGACAAAACAGGGTCAGCAACACCCTAACCCCAAACTGAAAAGAAGTCCAAGGCCCAAAAAGAAAAATACTACAAAAGCAATTATAGTACAAAAAGTATGTAATGCATCTGTCTCTAACATGAACCCATTTAAAGTTCTCCAATAGTTCAGTAACTAAAATATTAATTTAACCAAAGAAAACTAGAGTCCTCACCACAAAACAATAAATTTACAGAAAAATAGTAGCAAAAGATTAAACATCCGTCCACAACTTTATTACCTCCTCTAAATGGCGTTGGTATAGATCCATTCTGTAATATGCAGTTGACATCAACAAATTTGGATTATATGAATTGAAAAGACTGCAAAACACACACAAAAAATCTGAGTAAACAATGTAGTCTTCATGGACATGTTGCAAAAATAATTTTAATGCTGTGTATTCCAGATGCTTCTTAGTCTGGACTTATGAACTTTCTTAACAAATAAAGGAGGATATCGATTTTGTGTATTTACAAATGATAGAAAACATGAAAGTTATTTTACCAAAATTGATCAATTAAGTTTTAATTGCCAATGGGATTTTCAAGAGAATTGTTTCAAACAAATATTAAGAAACAGAACTGCAATAAAATGTTGGGAATGTAAAATCAATTAAAAGACCACTAAACAAAAGATCATGCATATAAAATCAATTAAAAGAACATGAAACAAAAGAACATGCATGCTCTATAGACACTTGATAGCAAGGCTAAAATACTTAATGTGAAAAGGCTTATAAAAAGTTTGAATGTACCTGCTCAATGAAGCATTGTCATACATATTCAGCCTCTCAAAGAAAGCAAGAGTGTAAAATGTAAAACGATCAACAACTGAAACGCCAACCTGTATATTTTAGAGAAAAATTACAACAGAATTTTAGTTGTTCAGAAATTGGACTTAATCAAGAAGAAATCCAATGGATAATCTGTAGTAAAGAACGTCAAATACTTGTCTGAAGGACTAATAAATTCATGCATACATCAGAGTCCAAATGATGTGAATATGAATTCTCTCCTTTCATACTACTTCCAATTGCCAAAACACCTGGTGAATGAAACTGCCATGCTCAGAAAAAGAAATCGTCAGGATAAATTTGTTATAAATTTCAGGACACTAAGTGCTGAGAGTATCAACTTAATCCACGAAGACAAAACCTAGAAAAAAGAAAAGTAAGAAAAAAAAAAAAGCAGACTGTATAAATTTGTATTCTTTGTAGTTCATGATATGATGTTTAACAGGAATGAAAATATGTTATACAATTAATTATGCAGGTATATGTTAGCATGACCATAAAGGTAAAACCACAACCTTCAGTACAGGAAACTCGTAACTCACCTTTCCTCAAAATTATGTAATTGCCCATGACTGAAAGCAAAGTAACCATCATTTATACTAAAGGAAAATAATTCAGAATAGACCCCCTTTAAACATACATGTATATCCATAATCATCAAATTATAGACCATTTAACAGCAGCCAAACATCCTAACAACTTAGAAATATGAGGAACTCAGTTTCAGACTTCTTTATATGCCCAACCTATGCACTGTTTTACCAATGATGGAAAATATGATTGTCCGATCAAGGGCAAGAACATTAAAAAAAATACATCAAATGAGGAACATAAGCTATGCATTAAACTTGGACAAAAACTCTAAAACTAACATTTCGCCCTTAATAATAAGTGTTAAACTGTTAATTAATTCTGGACAATAAATACTCCAGAAGCTCACATACTATCATTTTACAAGAATTGGCATGGGAGTTTTCAAGAATGACAAGCATATAAAATCAGTTTGAGACCTGAGAGAACAGAGTAGAGGCTTGGCAGGTATCCACCATTATCAGAAGCTCCTTAAACCTAACAAATCCCATTATGAGTATCAGCCAAAAATGAGTTCTTTATCCAATAATGATAAGCATATGAAATGAGAGTCCTAATTCATTAGTCTATTTGTCAAGGACATGGGTAGCTTTATTCCAGTGATTTCCTCTTTATCTTTATTGTTTTCTATTTTGTGCATTTTTTAAGAAGAACTCAATATCCTCCTTCCTCTTTGTATGCAAAAATCATTGCCCCAATAAATACTACACTAATAGCAAATTCTTTTTCATTTCAAGTAACCAATTTACAGGTCATAGATTACAAGTAAACAGTTGAATTAGAAACAATACCTGCGCTTCTCTTTCATTTGCTTCACAGCATCAGCTAAATCGTGACTTTGAAGCTCTTCTGAGTCCTGAAACTTCAAAAACTCATCACCTCCATGCCCTGTCATATAAAGAAGAATATGGCTTCCTTCATCACTAAGAAGTCGCTTGGACCTCGGAACAGCAGTTTCATGACGTCCTGTAAGTACCCGTAAAAAGTTTTCCACTGTCACTTCATATCCACGATAATCTACCTGGGAGATTGCAGGCAAACGATCATCCTCTAAAAGATACTAGTATTTTCTCTTCTGAATAGTACAAGAGATTGAGAAACAATTAAATGAGAGAAGAAAATAAACATGGGGGCCTTTTCAAGTTATAGCCATTGAATCGTATAGCACCAGTACCTTCTCCACTAGAGAAAATAACAATAAGAATGAAGATGAACATAAAATCATCACAGACTTTTCACAAAAGAACAAACTTCAGTAATTTTCAGAGAAGTTATGGTCTTATAGTTCATAATCTACTGCAGTACAACTACAGAATAGATAAACTAAACTAATTTAAGATAGATTCAAACCTCACTCAGAAAGTTTTTTTAGCAGCCCTGCTTAGCTCGGTCAGGCTCATTATGAAGCAAAATCTTTATATCAAAACTTGCATTCCATGAAAATTTCATTAAATTACATGATGGTATCACATGTGCCACTAGAGAAAAATGTATATCAATCTATTTATATTAATTTAAAGGAAACTCAAAGCTTAGTTAAATTTTATATTTTATATCTCAAGCATAAAGATACAATCTACGAAGCAAACCTAGCCAATCCTCTGCCCAACTAATGAATGTACTATCAGTGTGTTTGTTTAGTAGTTAGAATCCTTCTTAACGTCTGTTCAAATAAAAGCAACAACTACTTGCTTCCTATTTTTATGTTTTGGAAAGTGGGAATTCCCGTTTGCATCATGCCAAAAGGTTTCCCAAACATACAATATATGACACAAATTAGCCAAAAGCCAAGATGATCTAGATAATGAATCTAGTTCAAGGTAGAGCTATTGATAAGCAGCTTACAAACACTGAAAGTTATTTACTACCCTATCAACTACAAAACAAACTTGATAAAGGATGAAGAAACAATATATTAACAATAGGCCAGTAATAGAGTACTGTCCATGACCCAGATAAAGTTTTGAGATAGATTCATAAACAAAACAGGATTGCTATATTATATATATGATAGAAACCTCAAGATAAGGCCAATATGTTGACAACACTATGCTATCAAAGACAGTTAAGCTAGCTGCCTCAGCAAGGCAAGCAGAATTTGATGGCATCATTTTATATGGCTGGGGATTTTAATATTAAAGAAACACCCATCAAAATGAGGCAGATTTTAGGGTTGCAGACCCAGCCTGCCTTGCACCTCATAACTACACATCCTTACAAATTTGAAGATTGTAGGATCACTAAGATGCATAACATTTCCAAAGGAGACTCAGTTCTACAAGAAAACCATCAACAAAAGGAAAAGAAGAACACGTGCGAGAGCTGACTTCAGCATAAGTTTCATACAGCTAACTATACAAGCAAAAGTTATCATAAACAACACTAACCACATTTTGGAAATGTAAAGATTAAATGAAGAAGTACTAACTTTACAAATGATCTAGCTTAGTGTTTGTGATACGTAAAACAAAAATTCCAAGGTTTGCAAAGAGAGCCACGAGGCAGAGACAAAGCTAACGGTGAAGATATTCTCTTTAGTCTATTAAAGATTCAGACATAAAAATGCATGCCTAAAGACTCACCTCCACATTATCCCCGTACAGATTAAGTCTATGGTTTTCATTATTAAAAACTTGGGCAGGGTACTTGTTTCTTGCATTACATGCCATGTCATCTGCTAGCATGAGTATAATCCTTTCATCAGGTATTCCTAGCCGCTTAACTGTCCTGAATGAGAAAGAAGTTAAAGACCAATAGTTCATTGTCAAGCACAATTCAAACAATCACAAACAAGGCTAAAATTGTATACTTGCCTATAGAGTGACAGGGTATTGGCCATATGCCGATAATTAAACCTGAACAAGGAAAGCACCACATTTAGTATACCATCCATGTCACACAACCAGAAAAACCACAAGGTGAACGATAATTCAAATTTTGTTTATAATCCATATAACGAGTTGCCAAATTCTCAAGTAAACAACTAAAAATAATTCATTTTCACTATGTATTCTATTTTTCATTCACATATATTGCTGCCAAAGATACTAAACAAAGAATTACGCAAAATCTAAAAAATAGAAAAATAAAATAAAATCATATAGCCTCATATGGGTCTTATTATTCAAAAAAAGAAAAGTTGATGTACCAGAAGCGAGACGTGCAGACCAAAACAGCCCAATTATTAGTGTGCATTGTAGTCTCAGATGAAGACGAGGAGTATGCTACAGAGTAGCAGAGAAATATGAGCAACATCAGCAGCACCACTTTCATAGGGAGCATTGAAACACTTAATCCCATGCTTCTATCCAGTTCTTATTCTCGCATCAACTTCACAAAACTTGTCCTTCTTTTACAGGTGGAATTGTTTGTCTGCCTCTGATTTTCTCCCACCGATCACTGCAAACGAAGTTCGGCCACCACAAATCAACCCCACAATCTCAAATTACAAGCAAGTGTCTTCTGGGAAGAAAAAGAAAAGGTAGATGCGATGCCAAGATACGCAATAAAATGAAAATGCCTAACCCGTTTCTTTTGCGCAATAGATTGGGGTCGTTTAAGGAACACGTGGATCAAACCAGACGCTGACCTAAACGACTTTCGTGAGTGTGTCGTTGGAAGTGTAAACAAATAAGGAGGTTGTTCGGACGAATGGTAAATGAACGAAACGCGCCTACGGCGAGATCGGCGTCCTTGTTACAGTGTTTCTGGTTTTTCCAACACACATATCAAGTCGCGTTCTTCAAATATATTTTTTGTGGGGTTAATTTTTTTTATTAATTTAATTACCGATTAGGAATTAGTTTAGTTTATTTTTATTTTTTGTGAAAGTTTTTCTTTTGGACACACAAGTATTTTAAGTTAAATCTTTATTATATATAACTAAATTTTATAATAAAATTATATATACAAATAAATATTATCTATAACAATATATAAAGTCAATATCAAGGTTTTAGTGTACATATTTCATTTTTTTATCTTTTATTATTACATGAAGAATAGATGTAGAGAAAAGATAGATATTAAAATGAGAACTGAATAATCTCTATCAAAAACTTAAATTTTTTCGAGTAGTGAAGTAATAATAACATAAAGAATGGAGGAGATAAAACAAATGAAACACATGGTGATTTTATACTAATTTATTTCAACCATCGAGATTATGTTTAGTTCTTAATCCAACTAAATTGAGTTTTACTATCTTAAAAAAGATACAAGTATTCTTTTAACAAATCATTTTTTATTCAAACTTTAGTATTCTTTGGATACTTTTTCAAACAATCTACCTGAGTATTCTTTTTACACAATTTCTTCAAACTTAAAACACCAAGTATTCTTTTATAGTCAAGTCCTTCCAAACTCAAATAAGTATTTTTTTACAAACAAATCTCTCCAGACTCAAAACAACTATTCTTTTATAGATAAAACTCTTCAGACTTAACCAAGTATTCTTTTACTAACAATAATAAAAGAAATAAGCCTATTATTTTTCTTGATACCACTAGCTAGAAACTTACTCTAGTTTGAAGTCTTTAGGTTCCTCTGACAATCCCTGAAAGTGGTCATGTCACTAAAGTCACCAAAGTTTACACCTTAAGGTCTCTTTAAGCTTGTACTCCTTAGACCAACAACCGCTAAAAGGGTATGTTTGTCCAACCTATCAAGCACTCCCTTCACCACAACATTTGTCACTCCCCTTACACTTGATGCCAAAGAGAAGAAGACTCTTACCAAATTTGGGTAATAAGGACCTTGAAGTTCCAAAAACTTTTTCAACCCTTGAAACTCAAACAATAGTGGAAATGTGAACCCTCATTATTGAACAATTCTAGATTTAGAGTCTCTAGTGGGATGATTCTTCTCCCAGCATACCACTAAAAGTACTCCTTCAGGGTTTTCTCCTCTAGGAACCACCGGTTGACCAAAGCCTACCTCTTAGAAGGTAAAGATCTCTTGCTCCCCTTAACCTCAAGCTTTCTTGGTCTCTTAGAAGAAAAAGAAGTCATGGGGTGTTTAGAAGGTAAGAGATGAAGAGTTTAAAGGTTTAAAGGTTGGTAGATAGTTAGGGTTTGAGAATGTGAGAGGAATGCTTGAAGAATGATGTATATATAATGATAGTTGTGAAGTTTAAGGGTTTTGGGTGTTATAATACATTTTGGAAGTGAAAAGTCAGGGTTTTTCGTGAAAGATTCAAACCCATTGGCTTTTGGCACGAGTAACTATCATTCAAACTTCACAGAATGTGAACAAATTCGAAATAGTTGATCATTTGCACAATTAATCGATTATTTGTGTTAGCAAAAATGCTTAAAAACCAAATCTGCACGAAATAATCAATTATTTGCTGAAATAATTATTTATTAAAAAGAGTAGGATCTTAGTTCACCTAAAATAATCAATTATTTACTGAAATAATCGATTATTTCAGTAAGCATCTCACTCTTGTCACTTAAAATAATCAATTATTACTTGAAATAATCAATTATTTCAGTAACATATGAATTCTCACAAACCCAGATAATCAATTATTTGACAAAATAATAGATTATTACAAACTCTTATGAGTTCATATACATGAAATAATCGATTAAAACTTACTTTAATCGATTATTCTAGTAAGGAATAGTCAATTTCGAATTTCTTAACACTTTAACATATAATTTAACACTTTTATACATTCATCAATTATTTAACTCAATCATATCATACATTTGAACATATTTATGTTTACATCAATCATTTAACTCAAACATATCAGCATACAAACACCTTAAGCATATTCCAATCATTATAAACATGCTTCACTCAATATACCAAGTTCATTTCTAAGAAAATTAAATATGTGTCTTGGTAGAGACTTAATGAATATATCAGCTAATTGTTTACTTGTTTCTATAAACTCTATTATGCAATCTCCATTTTGAACATTGTTAAATCAAAAATATTGTTTTAAGACAATAGGCAATCCTTTAAGTTTTAATGATGACAAATGAAAGATTTTCTTTAAGCAAAAGTTAGCATTCTTCAAAGATAAATCGTATCAGATGAAATGTGAAGAAAATACATATCATCTGTAAAGATAAAAAAAATCATACGAAGCATACAATCCGTTTGATGACATTAAATGAACACCATTATATAAGACTGACATTGAACTTCATGTAATGTATTATTCCTCAATATATTGAACAAAAAGGAACTTCGAATCTATCAAAGTGCATTAAAGAGGAAAAAGAAAAAATATCCGTGAAAAGTCAAAAAGCAAGATCTCGAATATCACGGAAAAGGTACTAAAAGAGATTGCTCTACACCAGCCCTAATTGCTCTACGTTGACACTACTCTACTACACTTAAAATAGAAGAAAATGATGATAAGTACCTGCCTAGATCATATAAGCATTTAATCTTCACATTAAATGCATCAATGGTAATCTCTAGGATCAACAAGGAAGACTAACGAAACAACTTGCAAAGAAATTTGAAAGTTTAAATCCAACATTGTTGTAACGATCATCTTCTTTGAAACTACTATATAAGGATCAAACCTTTATACTACAAAAAATGTGTGTGATAGTTTCAGAATATACATATACGAAGAAAAAGCGTCGTACATAAAAGATCAACATTCATTGAGTAGTTTTCATTGATGAAATACATTGTGAACAAAGCTGAAACACTACAAAGAAGCTTTTCATTAGAAATCTTGTATATAGCTCTTTGTAGTTAAATTTGTGTTGTACTTTCATAGCATCACGAAGAGAGAAATCTATCATTAAAACTCTTGTCAAATTTATTTGTAAAGGTTGAGCATGAAGAGGCTTGTTCAAAAGAATAATTGGGTTTGAGCCTAGAGATGCTTGTTCAAAAGAATACTTGGGTTTGAGCTTGGAGAGGCTTGTTGAAAGAATACTTGGTGTTGAGCTTGGAGAAGCTTGTTGAAAGAATACTTGGTGTTTGGCTTGAAGAGGCTTGTAAAAAGAATACTTGGTTTTGAGCTTAGAGAGGCTTGTTGAAAGAATACTTGGGTAGTTGCTTGGAGAGAAAAGTTAAAGACTACTTAGGCTTAAGCCAGAAGTGGCTTTTGAAAGAATATTTGTATCTTGTACAAGATAGTGGAATTCAATCTGGTTAGATTGAGAATTGGATGTAGTCTCTGTGTTTGAGACGAACCAATATAAAATACTTGCTTCATCTGATTAGTTTCTAGTGTTTCATTTGATTACTACTCTACTACAAATTAAAAGCACGAGTTTTTGATATATACTATTCAACTCCCCTTCTAGTGTGTATCTTTTTCTCCAACAAACATGATCTCTAAGAAAGTGATGTCTTATCTCTATGTGTTTAGTCCTAGAATGGAAGATATGATTCTTAGTTAGATTTATATCACTAGTATTATCACACCTTAGAGGAATGTTATCTAGTCTTACACCATAGTCCATTAGTTGCTGTTTCATCCATAGGAGTTGAGCATAACAACTTCTAGTTTCTCTATACTCAACTTTAGTTGTACTTAAAGCAACACAAACTTGCTTCTTACTATGTCATGAAACTAATGCACTTCCTAAAAGATGACAAGTACCACTAGTACACTTTCTATCTAATCTACACCTTGCATAATCAAAATTAGAATATGCAACTATAATTAAAGATACACCTTTAGGAAACCATAATCTGATATCAATAGTTCCTCTTACATATTTTAAAATTCTTTTAATAACAATCATATGTGAATCCTTTGGATTAGCTTGACATTTAGCACACAAACATACAAAAAACATTATATTGAGTCTACTAGCTGTAAGATATAATAGAGATCCAATTATACCTCTATACTTTGATGTGTCTACAACTATACCTCTCTCATCTAAGTCAAGATTACATGAAGTTGAAATTGGTGTGGTAGTTTCTTCACAACTTTCCATACCAATTTTCTTCAATAACTCATTGTAATAATTAGATTGACCTACAAATATACCACTATTGAGTTACTTTATTTGTAGTCCCTAAGAAAATGTCAATTCTCCCATCATAGACTGATAGAAAAGAATGGCTCAATCCAAGATGGGGTGAATTGGATTCAATGACACTTAAAAAATTTATCAGAGTTTAAGGATCTTTATTTCAATTAAAAATTTTCTAATACTAATTTGCAATGAAGTTAATTGAACCTCTTGTAAATGAGAATGACTCATATATGAATTCTTGCTTAATCTTTATTGAATTAGCTTAAAGAACTACTAACATGCAATGCTTATGTTCTAGTTTAAACCATTTTAATCAAACAAGCATATTAATCAAAGCCAGCCATCCTGACATTTAATTAAAGATTGTTCAATGTAAGAGATAAGGATGAGAGAAGAGTGCAAAGTGTTTTATCCAGGTTCAGCCACTCCACATATGACCTACATCTAGTCCTCAATCATAACCTGATCAAGATTTGTTCCACTATCTCAATGAAGAAATTTTACGAGCATACCACACATGCACACACTTCAACACTCAAGATATACACTTTCTTGCACCCAAGATAGAACTTCTTGTAGAAACCCACTACAAGAATTCCTTACCACTTGAGACACCTACTCAAGATTTTTTTACACATTACACAAAGAATTAAAGGAACGAATTCACCTGGAAGCTGAACAAATCAGAATGTGAATTCTTGACAAATCTCAATCCTTATCTTCCAAGAATGTAGTGATGATGATGATCCCTTTCAAAGCATTTCACAAAATATTTTTCTTCTTGGTTTCACAAAGAAAACACTCCAAGAAGGTCACAAAGACTTCACAAAATCAGTAGTATATTCTCTTCTGTTCTTTGTTCTTCTTTGTACTTGTTTAAAAGTTTGAAAACTATTTATAAAGTTTTCCAGACCCAAATAATCGATTATTGTTAAGGATAATCGATTATTTTGTTCTTCATGAATTCTAGAAATCACTCAAGAACAAAATAATCAATTATTTTGCAGGATAATCGATTATTCTAAAGAGTACTTCCTGAAATAATTAATTATTTCACAGATAATTGATTATTACAGCAAGGTTCTATGAACCTCTTGTTGGAATAATAGATTATAGTTAATAATAATCGATTATCTTGATTTAGTTTTCAAAAATTCGATTTCACACTTTAGAAAACTTTCTAAGTTATTTGAATCATCATAATACTCACTTTTAGTCAATTTAGGTTAAGATTAACTCATGCACAAAGCATACACATGCAAAATAAACTCAACAAGGCAACTTAACATATAAGAACATATAACCTACTCCTACATATTGTATTCTTTCATGATCTTCATGTCTTTCTTTCTTGTTTAGCTTGTGTTCTTTGTTATCATCAAAACTCTCAGAACTTCAGAGTTGAGTTTGATTCATCATCCATGAATCTCAACAATCTCTCCCTTTTTAATGATGACAAACTAATGTTTTGCTAACCAATATGTTTTGCTCAAGTCAAATGAGAGTAGTTAGTTCATGCCTTGTTAGTAGACAAACCTACAAAACAAATTCAAAACCTTTCTCCCCCTTTGGACAACATCAAAAACATATAATAGAGCTAATAAGAGCAATGTGTCCAACTTAGAGAAATAACATTGCAGATTCCATATGTATATATGCACAAAAATGTCAGTCCAACATCCACATCAAAGATTTTGATACATTTTATATACAATTTATTCCAAGAAATAAGTCAAACATGTTCTCATGAGCATTATTTCAAATGCACCAGCACAACTAACAAATATACATCAAGTGCATCACTTTAAGAATCACAAATGTATACCAATGTTCAAACCAAAATAACCATGATCAGTCAATATCAAAACACAACCAAATTCAAATTTTACTAGAATCAAATTTGTTGAAACTACAACCAAATTTAAAACCAAACCAAATTGTTCAAGACTTAAAACTATTACAACCAAATTGGAGTACTTAAAAACTTATAATTAAAAACCATTAAATTGAAACTAAACTTCTAGAACAAAACATGAAACTCCCAAAAACATAGCACTAGCCAAGCACGTCACTTTGAATCCTCTTGAATTCCCAACTGAGCCTTAATCCTTGCAATCTCATGATCAAGGTTATCAAATCGATCAAGAATGCCAGAATATTAGGGACTCATGCTTCCTTGTCATCTCCATGACAGCATCAAGCTTGTTTATCATTTTTTGCTCAAACGGAGAAAATGCCTTAGGCTCCGATTGGTGCTCTTGTTCCGGTTCTTACTCCACTTGAGGTGGTTGGTCCTCATCATGAGATGGAACACCATCTTCATCAGTTGTCGGTTCAAGTGTAAGAGGAATATATCCCTTGAATATCCACTTAACCTTTTGCTTCAACATTCCCATGTAATGCAAAGAAGATTTCTCAATCTTATTTGAAGCATGGAGAATAATCTTTTTCGTCCCCTGAAGTTCTACCCCTGCATTCTCAAACACTCTAGACAATAATAAAGCATAAGGTATAAGACCATCCTCTTTTCTCCTAGCCTTCCAAATGCAATCATTCACAATAGAGACCCAATCAATCTTTTCCTTTTTCTTAATAATATGTATCATTAGAATATCATCTCTAGACATTTGAGCATGATTATGAAGTCTAGGCTTAAGCATCCAAACAATTATAAAAGAGATTAACCTAGAATTTTTCTTCATACCTCTAGCCAAAAACTTACTATAGTTTGTGTTCTCTGGATTCCTTTGACAGTCCCTAAAGGTTGTCAACTCCTTAAAATCACCAAAGTTGAAAGGTTAGGGCTTTGTGCTCCGGGTTTTGCTCAACCCAGCAGCTCCTTTTAGGGTTGGTACATCAAGCTTTATAAGCTTCCCTTTCACTATGGATTGCATGATTCCACTATTGCTCGAAGCAAAGCACAAGAATAGCCTAATGAGGTCTGGATAATAGGGACCTTCCAACTCCAAGAACTGTCCAAGTTGTTGATACTCCAAGAGAGGAGGAAAACTGAAACCCTCGTTCTTGAACCACTCCAACTTTAGAGTTTTTGGAGGAATGATTCTCCTACCCGCATACCACTCAAAGTAGTAGTCTTGGGCTTCCTTGTCAGCAAACCACTTGCCAATCAATTGCTCAGCTCCAGTGAGCAGAGGTCTCTTGCTCCCCCTGACTTTGAGCTTCTTGATCCTTTTGGAAGATGAGGCCATTTTGTAGAAAAAGGTGGGTTCTTGGTTGGAGAAAAGAAGAAAAAGAAGAATAGGAATGAGAGGTTAGGGTTTGTGTGTGAGAGTTGAGAGAATGTGTGTGGGTTTTATAGAGAATGTGAGTGTTGGGTGAGATTAATGCCCTAGGCACCAGATTGGGTACTGAAAAGGTGCCACTAATGAAGGAAGGTGGGAGGTTGGGAGTTGGCACGAAGATAACCGTTCAAAAATCTCTTGGAGAAATGAAGGGTCGCGAAAATAATCGATTATTCATACAAATAGTCGATTATTTGTATCAATAAAATCAACTTGAAAACCCTTTCTGCACTAAATAATCGATTATTTTTAGAATAATTTATTATTCCATGGACTTATTTTTTAGATTTTCTCCTAGATAATCAATTATTTCTAGAATAATTGATTATTACAAAAACTTATTCCTTCTAACCTACCCAGATAATCGATTATTTTCCAAATAATCAATTATTCTAGAGACTTCTGGAATTCATATCCTTCCCAGATAATCGATTATCTACAGAATAATCGATTATTTGCCTAGTCTTACTTACAATAATCGATTATATTTTAAAATAATCGATTATTACAGAGAAATTTTTCTTTTCTTCTTTAATCCTTATAAAAATTCTCTGATTCATTTTAATTTATAAACACTCTATCATCAAACATGTTTTAACATACATCACATTCAAACAATTTCAATCAAGTGTAACTTTGCAATCTAATCACTCAACACAAGTAAGACTCATTCATTATATCAGGCTCAATTCTTAGTTGATTAAGCTTTTCTTTTGGTAGTGGTTTTGTAAATATATCATCAAGTTGCTTATTTGTCTCAACAAATTCAACCACACAATCATTCTTTTGAACATGGTCTCTTAAGAAATGGTGTCTTATTTCAATGTGCTTTGTTCTTGAATGTAAGATTGGATTCTTAGTAAGATTAATTGCACTTGTGTTATCACATCTTAAGGGAATCTTGTTAAGTTCAGTTCCATAGTCTTTCAATTATTGTTTCATCCAGAAGATTTTTGCACAACAGCTGCATGCGGCTATGTACTCAGCCTTAACTGTGCTTAAAGCAACAAATGCTTGCTTTTTGTTATTCCATGAGACAAGTGCACTTCCAAGAAGGTGACAAGTACCACTTGTACTCTTCCTATCAAGTCTACACCCATCAAAGTTTGAATCTGAATATCCTATCAGACTTAGTGAAACTCATTTTGGATACACAATCCTACATTTATTGTTCCTTTTAGATATTTACGTATTCTCTTAACAGCTTTCATATGAGACTCTTTTGGATTAGCCTAAAATCTTGCACACAAGCACACAACAAACATTATATCAGGTCTACTAGTTGTCAAATACAATAATGATCCAATAATACCTATTAACTTTGAATTTTCAACCGTTGTTCCCTTCTCATCTAAGTCAAGATTGCATGAGATTGATACAGGTGTTGCAGCCTCTTTACACCCATCCATACCAAACTTCTTCAGCAACTCATTACAATACTTGCTTTGACTTATAAAAGTACCATCATTCAATTGCTTTATTTGTAATCCCAAGAAAAATGTAGGCTCTCTCATCATGGACATCTCAAATTCACCTTGCATAGTCTTAACAAATTCTTTACATAGAGATAGATTAGTAGAACCAAAAACAATGTCATCCACATAGATTTGAACATACATTGTATCTTTCTTATATTTCTTCACAAACAATGTATTGTTTACTTTACCTCTAACATAATCATTTTCAGTCAAAAAATTTCTGTCTATCATACCATGATCTTGGTGCTTGTTTTAAGCCATATAGTGCCTTATTAAGTTTATACACATGATTTGGATATTTAAAATCAACAAACCTAGGTGGTTGTTCAACATAAACTTCTTCTTGAATGAAACCATTTAGAAAAGCACTTTTCACATCCATTTGGTACAGCTTGAAGTTCATTATTGAAGCATAAGCAAGTAGTAATATTATAGCTTCTATCCTAGCTATAGGGGCAAATGTCTCATCATAATCAATTCCCTCTTCTTGATTATACCCCTTAGCAACTAACCTTGCTTTACTAATTATAATGATTCCATATTCATCAAGCTTGTTCCTAAATACCCATTTAGTTCCAATTATTGGATGATCACTTGGTAATGGCACTTGTGAATAACCAATTTTATCCAAACCCATCAAAATAATGAAATGGACGTCTACAATGAAGCGGAGGAGCTCCCAAAGTATGGAGGCAACACCATATGACAACAAGGAGGTTTGAAGCCCAAATAGGTTGGTTTTAGTAGCCTAGAACAGGCTGTTCCAAAACTAGAATGGGCCATGCCGAAGTCAGAACGGGCCATTCTTAAATTGGAACGGGTCGTTCCAAGTTACTAAAAACACCTAAAATCCTAATTGAGAACGAGCCGTTCTAGTGCAGTTCACTATGGGAAACGTTCAAATTGGGAACGAGCCATTCCAAATTTAGAACAGGTCATTCTGCTTCTAGAACGGGCCATTCCAGTGCAATTCACTCTGGGAAAAGTGCAAATTTGGAACGGGCCGTTCCGCCTTTAGAACGGGCAGGAACGGCCCGTTCCACGAGTAGAACAGTCCGTTCCAGATTCACATGTAACTCATAATTGAATGATCCAGAACGGGTCATTCCAAATCCAGAACGGGCCATTCTGGTCAGGTCTGACATCTATAAATAGCAGACTCGGGCACTATTTTTAGGGCGAAAAAATTCATCGAGAACTCCTTATAGCTCGAAATTTCTATCTCTTTCTCTTTCTTTGTATTTCTTGAGATCTGTGAGACCTTTGTGTAGTGTGAAAGGTAGCCAAAAAAACACCTAATAGATCCTCATCTTTGAAGATTCAACGCGATAACAAGTTCAAGCCTCTCATTTGGTATCATATTCTTTTCTTGACTCTATCTCTTTTTTTTTTTGACTTGTTGAAAATAATTGCATGTACATAGTGAATATGATTTGTTGTCTTCAAAGTTATTATTTGGAAAGTATTTAATATACAACAAATAACAACGTCGATTGAATAACATTTTTATCTTCGACGTTACTTGATTTTAAGGGTTTAATGATTAGCCATTTGCTAATTTAAATTCTTATACAAGTTCCTCTTTTTTATTTATTTATTTAAAAGAAATAAATAAAAGAGGTTTATTCTTGTATATATATATATATATATATATATATTTTAGGGTAAATTAAATATTTATAAAATTACGTAATTTTCTGCAATTAATTAAAGGTACTGTATTTTTACGAGCGTCATAGGGTGCTAATACCTTCCCTACACGTAATTGACTTTTGAACCCAATTTTTACTTTAAAGATTATTTGTAAAAGGGTTTTCCAATGTTTTCCCCTTAAAATAAAATATTGGTAGCGGCTCCATTGAAAGATATGTTTGCGTCATCTCGTCGTGATCCCGGTTACGACAGCACTAAATCCCAAACTGCATTCCTTACAAATTGGTTTAGTTCCTCTTAGATAGCCATCAACCAATGTTCATCATGCAGTGTTTCATCTAATGTTTTGGGTTAAACTTGTGAAACAAAAGTCATTGTGTTACAAATATTCTTGATAGACCTTCTAGTCGTCACTCCTTTACCAATATTTCCAATTATATTTTCAATTGATAAGTCCCTAAAAGTTCTCAACTCTTTAGGCAAATGCTCACTAGTTTCTTCTATGGTTTCTTTTGATTCACTTTCTTTAGGCAACTCACTTTTTTCATTTCTAAGGGAGGTTGATCAAGCAATTCAGTTGTCTTCTATTTCAATTTGCTTTGTTTCTTGCAGGTTGGTTTCATCAAACACAACATGTACAAATTCTTCAACTACTAAGGTTCTCTTATTAAACACTCTATAAGCCTTTCTATTTGTAAAGTAGCCCAAGAAAATTGCTTCATCAGCTTTAGCATCAAATTTCCCAAGTTATTCCTTACCATTGTTTAACTCAAAACATTTACAACCAAATACTTTGAAGTATGAGATATTAGGGTTCCTACCTTTGTAAATCTCATAAGGTGTTATTTTTAGAATAGGCCTAACTAGAACTTTGTTTAATACATGACATGCTGTATTAATTACATTAGCCCAAAAGTATTTAGGTAGATTAGTCTCATTTAGCATTGTTCTAGCTAATTCCTCAAGAGACCTATTTTTCCTTTCCATAACCCCCATTTTGTTGAGGAGTCCTAGGTGCTGAAAAATTATGATCAATGCCATGTTCTTCACATAATTTTTGGAATAAAACATTTTGGAATTCTCCTCCATGATCACTCCTAATTGAGGTGATGTTTTTGTTCTTCTCATTTTGAACAAGCTTAGAAAATTTCTTAAAAGCATTGAAAACATCACTTTTAGTAGCAAGAAACATTACCCAACTAAACCTTGAATAGTCATCCACCATAACCAGCCCATAGTAATTCCCTCCTAGACTCATGGTTCTTGAAGGACCAAACAAATCCATGTGAATTAGTTGCAAAGGCCTAGAAGTTGAAATCAGATTTTTGCTTTTAAAACTAGCCTTCACTTGCTTGCCCTTTTGACAAAGATCACATAGTTTATCCTTGCTGAACTTGAGTTTAGGTAATTCAATTACTAGCTCTTTTCTACTTAATTTGTTTAAATGATTCATATGTATGTGTGCATCTCTTCTATGCCAAAGCCAAACATTGTCTTCCTTAGTTATCAAGCATTTTGTGTTAGAAATTTTGATTGAATGCTCTAAGTTTAACATGTAAATGTTATTAATTCTTTTTCCAATGAATCTAATTTCTTTAGTCAAATTATCACAAATCAAACAACAAGAATTATCAAATTCAATTTTGAATCCCTTATCACTTAGTTGGCTTATACTTAGCAAATTATGTTTCAGCCCTTCAACAAGCAACACATTTTCAATCAATGTTGAGGAAGAAGAGTTATCAACATTTCCACAACCTAGAATCTTTCCTTTGTTGTTGTCACCATGAGTAACATATCCTTCATGTTTTAGTTTCAGACTTGAGAACTTTGAAGGATCTTCAGTCATGTGTCTTGAGCAGCCACTATCAAGATACCATAGCAAACTTTTGGCTCTCAAGCATTCCTACAACAAAGTCAAAAAAATTATGAATTTAGGTATCTATGTGAAGGGTCCTTGATGGTTAGTTCCCAGCCTTTGCCTTTTATAATCCAAATCATTTCACCATTAGGAACACCAGATTTTTTGGAATAACAACTTCTTATTGTATGTCCTTTTTTACAAAAATAAAAGCATGCTATTTGTTTCATGAAATTATTTTTAACTCTTATAATAGGCTAAATTCTTTTAAAACCATTATCAATTCCTTTTGATGGCTTGTTCTTGCTTTGATTATAAACAAGCCCACTTCTATCAAAAACATGCCTTTGATTTCCCAAAATAATATTCAAATTTGCATTTCCATTTGTGAATTTTGCAAGAGAATTTTTCAAATCAGCATTTTCTCTTTTTAAAACCTTGCAACTTTCACATTAAAGAAGAACTTTTTTCACAATAAGCTTCATTGAAATTAAACATTGTTTGTAAATGATCATGTTCAATTTTCAAATTTTCAAGTTCTTGCTTAGCTTTAATCAAAGTATTTTCATACCAAGTCAATTTGCTTTTCAGCTTTGTATTTAATGAATTTAATTTTAGTGCTTCATTGTGTATTTGAATAAATGCCTCTTGAAGTTGATCATAATCAGGATTAGATTTAAGATCATAATCACTTACAATGTTATCTTGATCAACTTCAACCATCAAACATAAATTGATTTCCTCAGATTCAAATTCACTGCTTGTTGAACTCAGATCATTATCTTCCCAAGCAATGTAGGCTCTTTTTCCTTTGTTATTTTTCTTTCCTTTCTTCTCCTCTTGTTGTTTCTTTAGGAGATTGGGGCATTTAACTTTTATATGGACATATTTTCCATATTCAAAACAATTGTAAGAAGATGTGCTCCCTTCATCTTTCTTAGTTGCCCTCTTGTTGAACTTGTAGGGAGATCTCTTTTTCTTTCTTAGAAATTTTCTGAACTTTTTCACCAGCAAATTGAAATTCTCTGAATCAGAATCTTCACATTTCTCTTTGCCTTTGACTGGTTTTAATGCTTTTAGAGATACTCATTTTCCCTTTTTATCTTGTAGTTCATTTTTATAAAAAATGTGCAGTTTTTGCTCATGCTCTCTTAGCTTTCCAAAGAGAGTTGCAAGTGTTAATGAGGTTAGGTCCTTTGATTCTTCTATTGCAGTAACTTTTGCTTGCCAAGACCTATCCAAGCATTGCAAAACCTTCAAGTTTAATTCCTCTTCCTCGAATTTCCTGTCAAGATCAATAAGGTGATTTATCAAGTGTGTAAAACGTTTTTGAAAATCAGAAATTGATTCACCATGATTCATTCTTAGCAATTCATATTCTCTTATAAGAGTATGTTTCCTAAATCTTTTTACATCACTTTTTCCTTCATGAGTAACTTGTAGTGTGTCCCACATTTCTTTGGATGATTTGCATTGAGAGATTCAAAGAAACTCATCAATAGACAATGCAGATGTTATAATGTTCTTTGCTCTATAATCATATTGAGCTCTCTTTTTCTCATCATCACTCCACTCACTCTAATGTTTTTCTCTCTTCCCATCACTATCCTTAGTCATAGGAATATAGGGTCTATTTTCAATTGCATCCCATATAGTAATATCAATTGCTTCAATGAAAATTCTCATCCTAATTTTCCAATAGACATAATTCTCTCCATTGAAAATAGGAGGTCTATGAATAGAAACACCCTCACCATAAGGTAGGTTGCTGTTGGCCATTTTTGAAATCTTGATTAACACTCAAGAACCTTGCTCTAGATACCAATTGATAGAAAAGAATGGCTCAATCCAAGAGGGGGGGTGAATTAGATTCAATGACACTTAAAAAATTTATCAGAGTTTAAGGATCTTTATTTCAATTAAAACTTTTCTAATACTAATTTTCAATGAAGTTAATTGAACCTCCTGTAAATGGGAATGACTCCTATATGAATTCTTGTTTAATCTTTATTGAATTAGCTTAAAGAATAACTAACATGCAATGCTTATGTTCTAGTTTAAACCATTTTAATCATACAAGCATATTAATCAAAGCCAACCATGTTTACATTCAATTAAAGATTGTTCAATGTAAGAGATAAGGATGAGAGAAGAGTGCAAAGTGTTTTATCCTGGTTCAGCCACTCCACATGTGACCTACATCCAGTCCTCAATCATAACCTTATCAAGATTTGTTCCACTATCTCAATGAAGAAGTTTTACAAGCATATCACACATGCACACACTTCAACACTCAAGATAGACACTTTCTTGCACCCAAGAAAGCACTTCTTGTAGAAATCCACTACAAGAATTCCTTACCACTTGAGACACCTACTCAAGATTTCTTTACACATTACACAAAGAATTAAAGGAACGAATTCACCTGGAAGCTGAACAAATCAGAATGTGAATTCTTGACAAATCTCAATCCTTATCTTCCAAGAATGTAGTGATGATGATGATCTCTTTCAAAGCATTTCACAAAATGTTTTTCTTCTTGGTTTCACAAAGAAAACACTCCAAGAAGGTCACAAAGACTTCACAAAATCAGTATTATACTTTCTTCTGTTCTCTGTTCTTCTCTGTACTTGTTTCAAAGTGTGAAAACTATTTATAAAGTTTTCCAGACCCAGATAATTAATTATTGTTAAGGATAATCGATTATTTTGTACTTCATGAATTCTAGAAATCACTCAAGAACAGAATAATCGATTATTTTACAGGATAATCGATTATTCCAAAGAATAATTTCTAGAATAATCGATTATTTCACAGATAATCGATTATTACAGCAAGGTTCTCTGAACCTATTGCTGGAATAATAGATTATAGTTATCGATTATTTTGAGTTAGTTTTCAAAAATTCGATTTCACGATTTAGAAAACTTTCCAAGTTATTTGAATCATTATCATACTCACTCTTAGTCAATTTAGATTAAGATTAACTCATGCACAAAGCATACACATGCAAAATAAACTCAACAAGGAAACTTAACATATAAGAACATATAAACTAATCCTATTACATATTGTATTCTTTCATGATCTTCATGTCTTCCTTTCTTGATTAACTTGTGTTCTTTGTTATCATCAATACTCTCAGAACTTCAGAGTTGATTTTGATTCATCATCCATGAATCTCAACATAGACATCTTAAACTCACCCTACATTGTCTTAGCAAATTCCTGACAGAAAAAAGGATTAATAGCTCCAAATACTATGTCATCCACATAAATTTGAACAAGCATAGTATCATTTATAATCTTTTTCACAAACAAAGTGTTATCTACTTTACCTTTTACTTAGTTATTATCAAGCAAGAATTTAATCAATCTCTCATATCAAGACCTAAGGGCTTGTTTTAATCCACAAAGTGCCTTTTTAAGAACATATACTTCTTCTTGAATAAAGTCATTTAAGAAACTAATTTTAACATCCATTTGATAAAACTTAAAATCCATTATTAATGCATAGGCTGATAGTCTCTTATGGCTTTTATTCTTTCTATAAGGGCATAAGTCTCATCATAATCAGTACCTTTTTCTTGATTATAATCCTTAGCAACTAGCCTAGCCTTGTTTTTGAAATAATGATTCCAAATTCATCAAGCTTATTTCTAAAAACCTACTTAGTACCTATTATAGGATGATCACCTGGAAAAGAAACTAAGTCCCATACATCATTTCTTTTAAATTGATTTAGTTCTTCTTGCTTAACAAGTAGCTAATGCTCATCAACAACAACTTCTTTTATAGTCTTGAGCTCTATTTATGACACAAAAGCCATTGTGTTACAAATGTTTATGATCTAGTTGCTACACCCTTCTTGATTTCACCAATAATGTTATCTATTGATTGGTCACAAGTAGTTTTCCACCCTTTAGATAGCTCTTTACTAGCTCTCTCTATAGTTTCACTAGGTTCACTAACCTTTTGCTTCTCTATAGTTTTAGTACGTATTTTCTAGCAGCTCACCAACATCATCTAATGTTATATGCTGATGAGCTTGAGGGTTATTTTCATCAAACACCACATGAACTGATTCTTCAACAACTAGAGTTCTTTTATTAAAGACTTTATAAGCCTTTCTATGTAATGCATATCCTAGGAAGATTGCTTCATCAACTTTTGAATCAAATTTACCAAGTTTTTCTTTACTATTATTTAACATAAAACACTTACATAACCCAAGTGAATCTAGAGTAATCATCGACCATTACCAAACCATAATAGTTGCCACCTATACTCATGGTTCTAGAAGGTCCAAATAAGTCCATGTGAATTAATTGTAAAGGTCTTGAGGTTGAAAAAATGTTTTTACCTGTAAAACTAACCTTAACTTACTTTCTTTTTGAAAAGTAGTACAGTTTGTCCTTATAGACTTGAGTTTAGAAAGTTCTATTACCAACTCTTTTCTCACTAGTTTATTTAAGTGATCTATGTGTATGTGTGCAACCCTCTTATGCCATAACCATGTATTTTTTTCTTTAGACACCAAGCATTTAATGTGTGTGTGCAGATGCAAAAATCAAGTCAAGCATATAGAGGTTATCTATTCTTCTACCTATGAATTTGATTTCATTTGTTGACTTATCACTTATTAAACAATTATCATTGTCAAATAAAATTTAAAAACCTTTATCACACAATTAAATTATACTTAACAAATTATGTTTAAGTCCTTCAATAAGCAACACATTTTCAATTAGAGTAAAGGAAGTGTTACCAACATTACACATTTTCTCTATCTTCTCACTTCAATTGTTCTTATTCTTCTTCACTTTATTTTTGTCTTACTCTTTCATCTGATCTAGAAAGAGAGAAAGTATTTGTTGGTGCATTAAATGCTTCAATTAATGCCTTCCATATAAACGTACTCCTTGTTAAGTTTGAAGCCCCCCTTGAAGATCTTTATGAAGATTGAAGAAGTTTTAGTTTTGATGTAACTAGATTTCGCTTTGTTTAACATTGATCTAGTTTGCTTCATTTTGTATTTTATGGCCTATGTGAAAAGGATATTGTATTGATTGTGAATTAGACTTGTGCTTGAATGTGTTTGCTTATCATGATTGATTAATTGTTAAGAATACATCTTGTTTTAGTAAACATTAAACTCAATGTTTATCATTTCATATGAAAACATGATATAATAGATTATCAAGTGTTGGTGATAGATTTCAAAGTGATTTGACATAAAATGAAACTTGGTTCATTCAAAAGAATTCAAGATTGAGTCAGGTAATAGATTACCATTTAAGGTAATAGATTATTGAAACTTAGTTTTGATGTGGAATTCAAAGTCATCTTTGTGATAATAGATTACTAATTGAAGTAATAGATTACCTTGATAACTTTTGAGTGAAAACCAGTGAATCAAGTTGAAAAGGCATTGGTTAATGATGGAGTTTAGGTTGAAGCAATGGATGGATTCTTGCTTCTTGTGACCTTCTCCGAATTTGAAGACCTTTTCCTTGAGCTTGCCACAGATTAGATGATGGAAGAAGATGATTGAAATGATAGGAGAAGATCCCTAAGCTATGGATGGAAGCATCTAAGCTCAAGAACCAAAAGAAAGCTCACTTTCAAGTTTAGGAATGGAGGTTTTCTTAGAACTAGGGAAAATGAGATTTCGGTGACCTTTGAGAGAATTTGGGCTGAAATAAAATTCAGAAATTATCATTCATCAAAAGTGAATACAAGTTGTGAAGGATCATGCATATATAGGTTCGGCTAGGGAAGCATTTTGGTGCCAAGATTGAAACACCACATGTGGCGCCAAGATTTGAATTCAAATTTGAAATTTGAATTCAAATCTTCACTCCCATGTGCAAGTTCGTGGATCTAGGTGCCCTCATGCATCTTAATTTGATTTAGGAAGCATTTAGGGTTGATTTGGCTAAGCACATGGCCATCCACAAGTGGCACCATCCATGTGATCCCAAATTCAACTTAAATGCCTTCTAAATTAAATCTAGTTTAGCCTAATGAACCTATTTAAGTAATCCCTCAATAATCCTAATCTAATGGCCTAAATACAATGGCCAAGCAAATACAATGGAAAGGAAAAATTACAAGAATGAAAATGAGCCCAATATTGGGTACCAAAAGCCCAAAGGCCCATGAAGCCCAAAACTAGGCCCAATAAGCCTATAGCCTAAAATGTTATCCTATATGGTCCAAAATACAAGACCCAAAATATAGAGAACCTATACTAACATGGTATATACAAGACATAAGAAAATAGCTAAAACAAGATATGGCCCATGAGAAGCTCAACTTGGGCCTTTCAAGCCCTATCGGGCCCATTGGGCCTTGATTGGCCCAATCCTCCATGTCTAGCCCCACTCCTCTTGGCTCCTTCAATATGTCACCCCTTGCTTTCCTAAGCATGATTCCATCAGTTAGTCAAATACCCATATCATTAATCGATTACCTCTGCTCAAAATTGAGTTTTATGGTTCCTAGAACACATGTTAATCGATTACCAGGATTAGTAATCGATTACCACAATGCTTGTGTTCAATCTAATTTCAGTTTCATTAAAGGCTAGTAATAGATTACTATTATTATGAGTTTTTAGTGCTAAAATTGTTTGTTCTATAAATATAACTCTTTTCATAAACTTAAAAGAAGGATGACACATATGATTAGAGAGATCAAAGAATGGAAAATGGAAAACATTTTTTGATTTGAAAAACATTTTGAATGAAAATCAAATCAATTTTTTTTCCAGAACAATCTCAATAGCAAGTTTGAAAAGCAAGAAAGATGTCTTCTTGAAAAGAAATTCAAGAACTACAAAGATTATTATGCTAATCTCTGTGCAAGATCAATTTACACATCAAAGTGTATCAATTCTGATCTTTAAACTTTGTTTTCTACTATTGGATATATGACTTTTTGAGATAGAGTGTCTTAAGAAAGAGTTAAGAGAAATCTTGAGATAGATTTTTCTCAAGTGGATTCTTGAGGTGCAAGAATTTTGTATTTGTGTAATCTTGTCGGATCAAGATTATGTGATTTAGATTCTGATTATAATATTGCTTGTATATGGTGTTTTTAATAGATATTATAGTGGAATGACTAGATTTAGTGGGGAGCTAAGTTTGAAACAGGATGTAGTCCTTTGTATGGTCGAACTAGTATAGATCATTATGCAAATTCTCACTTAACCCTCATACCTTGTTATAATTCATGTTGAATTGATAAAAAGGAATTTCAAGAAGTGAAATAAATGTTTTCTTGAATATTATCAATCACTGATTTGGGAAAAATCTTTGTATGTTATATGCAATTTGGTAATAAAGAAAAAAGGTAATTGCTAAAATCAATTTGGATTACAATATTTGTTATGCTGTGTATTAAATATGATAAATTGTATTCTTGATTGTATTTATGAATGTGATTTACTAAAATTGGACTAAGAAATAAAGAAATTAGAAAGAGAGTTTGAAATACCATTAGAAGTCGTCTAAGCGAAAAATCTATTCAGCCCCCCTTTCTAGATTCGTGTTCTACTCGGGACCAACACTCCTTATCTTTGATAGATCAAGCTACTTATCATAGCAAAGTAGCAAAGTGGGAACAATAGGAAGCAAAGTCAGCATGCAGGTGAGAACACATTTCTTTTTCAGTGCCTTTTTTGTAAAACTTAGGATCTTTTTCCTTCGTTCTGCTACTCTTGATGTTTTTATACACTTTTAACAAAATGTGAGTTCCAAGACAACAATTTTCAATCAATTTAGGCACAAAGCATTCATTTGAACATTTAAACTCATTAGTCACAATAAATAATGATCATTAGAAACAATTTGTATGCTTCATATGATTAGCTTCATCTTGTTGGTCTTGGGTAGAACACGAATCTAGAAGGGGGTTGAATAGATTCTTCGCTTAGACAACTTCGAATGGTCTTTCAAACTTTCTTTCTAATTTCTTTAATTTCTTTAGATCATTTAATTTAATCACATTTAGATAACTAATACAATCAAGAATACAATTAATCAGATTTTATACACAATGGAACAAATATTATAATCCAAATTGATTTTAGTAATTGAGAATTCATATTTGTTGTGAACAATGAAAATTATACCGTAGGAATTGAAACCTTGAACCGTTATTTGATAATATTGAAATTCTGTGTTGAGATTCTCTCTTCTCTTTTCTATATTGTTGTTTACAATCTTTTCAAAGTAAAATCCCCCCAAAATCTAACTCAATTGCATGATATAAAATTTGAAATAGAATGAACTTGTGTCCTTGAGAGATGACTGAGGTTAATTCTCTATATTACAATTTTTTTTGAGAAATCTAGTTTTGTTTGATAGTGACTCGACAACGCTATCATTTTTTCATTATCTATGACTATTCTGTATTCACATGGGTATATTTCCTAAGCCATAAACATGAGTCTTATAAGGTCTTTGAGATATTCTGCAAATGTGTTCAAAATGGAAAAGGATTTTGCATATCTACCATAAGAAGTGATCATGGAACTGAATTTCAAAACACTGATTTTAAAACCTTTTTTGAAAAATAAGGCATCTCTCACAACTTCTCTTCACCAAGAACACCCCAACAAAATGGGGTAATTGAAAGAAAGAATAAGACCTTGCAAGAAATGGCCAAAACACCTCTTTGTGAAAATGATTTACCAAAACATTTTCGGGTAGAGACAATGAACACAACAAATTATATTCAAAACAAAGTATTAATCAGATTTTTATTAAATAAGACTGCTTATGAACTATGGAAAGGAAGAAAACCCAACATATCATACATTCACCCATTTGGATGTGAATGTTATATCCTAAATACCAAAGATCAACTTGGCAAGTTTGATTCCAAGGTGGATAAGGGTATTTTCCTAGGGTATTCAAAAACCTCAAAGGCATATAGAGTTTACAACTCTAGAACCAATGTGGTGGAAGAATCCATAAATGTGAGATTTAAAGATGTTTCAAAGACTGATAGAAAACTATCAGATATGGAAGATGAATTTGCAGACTTATAGATAAACGAACAAATGAAAGAACCAAAGGCTGACGTTCAAATAATAGATCAAATGAATCAATTAAATGAAGCAATCAAACATAAAAAAGATTGGAAGTTCATAAATCATCATCCACAAGATATCATCCTAAGAGATAAAGCTATAGGAGTAAGGACCAGATCAACTCTAAAAAATAATGCATCATACGCTCTTGTCTTAGAAATTGAACTCAAAAGCATTGACGAAGCATTAAGTGATAATGACTGGATCATTGCCATGGAAGAAAAACTTCACCAATTTGAGAGAAACAATGTCTAGACCCTTGAACCCAAGCCAACACATCAAAGTGTTATTGGAACTAGGTGGGTCTTAAGGAACAAGCTTGACGAGCAAGGTAAAGTGGTAAGAAACAAAGCTAGATTAGTAGCTTAAGGCTATAATCAGCAAGAAGGATTTTTCAAAGTTGTAGAGCGAGTTTGAAATGAGCATGATGAGAAAACTAAAGTTCTTCTTAGGTTTATAGATCAAGTAGATAGATGAAAGGATCTATATTCATGAACAAAAATACATCAAGGAACTCCTCAAACAATTCAACATGAATGAGTGTCAGAAGCCGACTTGAAAAGGATGGCTTGTTCGACTTCCATTGTTAAATATCATCAACATTAGAATGCTTAAGACAAAGCAATTCCCAGCAAAGTTTTGAATGAGACAATTATAATACATATTGTTATTTCTAACATGTGTGTTAGTGTTTCAGAAAAACATAAGTACAAGCAAGTTGAAGAACAGAGCATGTGCCACTTCTTATACTAGAGCCAAGATAAAGGAAGGAAAGCTTCAAGCATTAGACGGAAAGGTCAAACAAAGCCAAGTCAAGCACAAGAAGGAAAATGATCAAGCTTCAAACGAAGCGCATTCAAGAATGAAAAGAAGTCCATACAGACCACATACGAAACTTCCTCAAGTACCAGATGAAGATTAGTCAAGGCATAGCATAACATGAGGATCAAACGAAGCAGAGTCAAATGCAAGATGAAACACGACATGAGCACCAGACGATGTTGGATCAAATACCAGACGTAGGTGTGTCAAGCACAACATAAAGCGCAACATAAGGATTCAGACGAAGGTTGGTCAAGAATCAGACAAAAGTCAACTACATATTAGACGAAAGACAGCACAGACTGAAAAACATTCCAAACAGAAATAAAGTCTATCCATCTACAATATTGACCAGACCAAAGGAAGTCAAAGCATTGATAACAAATGCTCAAACGAAGATCAAGTCTTAAGATGCACATGGACTACCAGACGCAGACGAAGACTGTCACGCAAGCATTTGATGAATCAAGTCTCAAGGGATAATTCAAGCATCGTCTACAATTATACCAAGAGCTCTCAATATGATTGGGTGTTGGAAGGAAAAGAAGAAGAAGAAGAAATGCAAGCCCAAAAATCAAAGCATGCGTGTCAGAAAAAGTACATTACTTTTTCAGATAAAGACAATGTCTCTATAGCTACAATGACTGAAAAAGGACAAGAAATTCCTAGATCATAGTTAAAGTCGGACACTACAGCTAACAAAAACATAGAAGACTTCACACAATGTCTATAAACAGGAAACAACATTTAATGCAAAATCAAGTGCATTAAATGAGAAATCAAACTAGTCATGAACGACTACATTTTGCTTCAACGGACACTTGCAATGGGTAGATTTTACAGAGGATATAAATATGTCATGACTCCAAACCTGGAATGGCTGGCGAAGAGTGATTCCAAGCCCAAGAAGCAACATAACCAGAGACAAAGCATACATAGTCAAATGTAAGATATTGTATTTATCTCTGTAGACTAAGGAGTTCTGATGGCATCCTTACTTGCATGAACATGAAATGATGAGCAAGGATGAGGACGCCTACTCCAAGGATCAAGTTCTTCAAAGGTGGCACAAGGTTTTAGGATGGATGATGATAGAATGGGCTAATGGGAAGTAGGGTAGAAGGTGTTTGATGAAATGTTTGAGGAGGGTACTCTAGGGTTGGCGCACTTCATGGTGATGAAGGCCACTTCTAGGTTGTTTCTCTCAAGGTGGAGATGGGAGGGAGGTGGCCGAATTAGCCAAGGGTGACTAAGGAAAGATATAAAGGCACAAAAGGCTCTCTTTATATTCAATATCCAAAGTATTTACATGATGCATAGCCTAGGGTATTTATAGGAGTGGGAGACATTTAGGGTTGCATTTGGAGAGTGCATGGCTGAAATTCACAAGCCAAATGCACACCAAATGAAATGCAAATTAACCCTAGATGCAACTTGGTGGCCAAGAATGGAATCTTTGGGATTAGTTAGGCTACATATAGGTGCACGATAAGACCATGCAACCTTTGCCCTCCACTTGGGCCTAAGCCTTTCTAACACCAAAAATAGGTCCAATAGCCACAAAAAATACGTCTAGGTTTTTGTTCCCACCCTAATCAAATACCTTAGCCCAAAAATAAAAACCTATGATCTAAAGCACCCCATAATACAAGGGTAAAATGGGAAATACAAAGAAAATAAAACCTATGACTAAAATACCCCAAAATACAAGGATAAAATTGGAAATACAAGTAAAATAGATCCTATGTCTAAGATACCCCAAAATATACGGGTAAAAATGGAAAATCAAAGACAAGGGAAAAATAGGCACATAAAAATAAATGCTATGCTAATAAAAACTTAGGAGCTAAGATCCAAAAGTGGCCTCACTCCTCCTATGATTTTTCAACACTAACCCATTCCTTTTGCTTCCTTCAATACATCACCTCTTGGACTTCTTGGCCTTAGTGTTATTCCATCAAGTTCTAAGTGTAACTTAGGAACATAAACCTTAGTGAGTATAGTAAATCTTTGTATTCTCTAAGAGAGTAAACCACACATTCAAAACAAATTATCTATCATTTGTAAAGCCTGAAAAGGCTAGGGAAAGAATACTTGTATGAGCCTAGAGAGGCTTGTCAAAGAATCCTCACTGAGAGCCTGAAGAGGTTGAACAAAGAATACTAGCACTAATGAGTGAAGTTAGCGGGACAGGAGTGGTCGATAATCCTCACTGAGAGCCTGAAGAGGCTGAACAAAGCATACTAGCGGTAATGAGTGAAGTTAGCGCGCCAGGAGTGGTCGATAATCCTCATTGAGAGCCTAAAGAGGCTAAACAAAGAATACTAGCGCC
Source organism: Cajanus cajan (assembly GCF_000230855.2). Taxonomy (NCBI): domain Eukaryota; kingdom Viridiplantae; phylum Streptophyta; class Magnoliopsida; order Fabales; family Fabaceae; genus Cajanus; species Cajanus cajan. The sequence goes on from NC_138518.1 coordinate 22,144,885, forward strand.
AATGAGTGAAGTTGGCGAACTAGGAGTGGTTGATAATACTCGGGAACTAGTAGTGGTTGAGAATACTCACTAAGAGCCTAAAGAGGCTGAACAAAGAATACTAGCGCCAATGAGTGAAGTTGGCGAACCAGGAGTGGTTGATAATACTCGGGAACGAGGAGTGGTTGAGAATACTCACTGAGAGCCTGAAGAGGCTGAACAAAGAATACTAGCGCTGACGAGTGAAGTTGGCAGGCCAAAAGTGGTCGACAATACTCGGTAAACCAGAAGTCGTGATAATACTTGTACTTAATTGAAAATCTAGTGGAACCCTTCAATTGAAGGAGACTGGACGTAGCTTAGACTGAGCGAACCAATATAAAACTCTTTGCACTATTTTACTCTTCATAGACGCAAATTCATTTCTTTGGTATTTCATACTGAAAATCTTACTCACTGCTTATTTCATACTACAATAGCTTTCAGACGGAAAACATCTCTTGTTTAACTTATTATTGCAAGAAACACTCTCGTGCAGACGATAAAACTTGCAGATGCAAAACTCTTTTAAATGTTATATTAAAAGTAAACGTGAGATGCATCTTGAGTTTGAAAACGTCAGTATGAAACATAAAAAAGCCTTTTATGCGAAAAGATTTCTTTAAACCATCACACACACATATTCAACCCCCCTTCTATGTGTTTTCCCTCTAACTTCAATTAGTATTAGAGCTTGACCCCTTGGGTTGAGCAATTAACATTGCAGGGGTAGAATACGATCCATGGAAGAATGAAGGACAAACGAGAAGTCGAAAAGCAAGGAGGACAAACAATTAGAATAGCTAAAACAGGTATCAACTCATTTGCTTCAATGAAGCATGTCCCAAATGTTATAAGAGTAGATCACATCAAATACACTAGAATATTAATATATTTACTGTCTAGTTTCGTCTAAAACGCAATAGGAAAACAAACGTAGTAATCCACTACGTATGAATATTCCTCAGAGAGCAGTAAGAAATTACTACGTCTAAAAATCTTCGTCCGATGAAATGTCTAGGTAATTTCTCTTGCATCTTAAAATTCAGTCCTTGCGTTTGAAAATTCAGTCTAGCATATTCCTAATAAATGACCTTCATTATTAAACGTAAAATCTTTCAAGAGTAGTCGAAGACAAACATTCTCCGCATTTAAAGGATAAAACTCTTAAATAAATGAGTAACAAACCGTCATTTGGGATTTTTACTCAAAAAGACAGATCTTTTACCTAAAATTAAATGTGAGCTGTGCATGACACATTTCACTCCGTCTAAGGCCTTCCTGACACTTCCACCAGATGCAATCACTGCTCTTCCTCAACCATCATTCAAAAGGATAGTTTACCTGGGAAGGGTAATAAAGTCCAAAACTGCATGGATGCCTCCACAGGGCACTCCTCAACTTATCCTTCCCCAACGTCAACAACCATCTTCCTCACCACCCAAACGCAAGAAGAAAATGCCATCCACCATAACCATTCCTCCAAGACAGCCTTCGTCCCCTCTACCAAAGGTAGAGTTCATCAAAACACCCGCCAAATTCTTTCCTGTACATATAGGTCACCTTCGTTCTCTTTTAGCGTCTGACCCTACAATAATTGGCCATCACGCCTGTGTATAGATACACCCATACAACTATACACACCTCCCTCACTATACACCACAAATGACACCTAAATCTTTGTTTACCCTAATCGCATTTGCCCTTGTCTTCCTCTAGTAGATGAAAACAAGATGAAGGATCATGCACTTCATGTCGGACCAATGCCCAAACCATCAAAGGTTGAGGTTCGCCACTATCCAGGGGTAAGTTTTGACAAGCCACAGGATCCTGCAAACACACTTCAATGCACTGAAGATGACACTGAGAAGTATTATCAAAACTTCATGCATAAATGCAGTCAGGAGGCTAGTTCGTCTGGTATTTCAGACAGAGAAAAGGCAAAGACACTCATGCTGCGTGGATATCGCTAGATGTCTCCATGCAAGCTAATGTACTTCTCTGACACATCTGTCGCCTTTCTTCAGAATGAAAGATGCGAGCCAGACCTGAACGCTCTCAACAAAGAATACTTCATCCATTCTGCGTTATTCAAGTTAGATCTCTATAAGGATGAATGGAAGGCAGTTACAGACTCATGGTACAAAGCTCCCATCTACAACTGGTGCAAGCACTACAAGGAAAATGATGAATTGTGACGGGCAAATTCCGACAGTTATCCTGAAACCGTCATCGCTTTGATATTGCGACCCTTCATACGACGGTTTCTACCAATCGTCGCAAAAATTTTCAACATTGCGACGGTTTCTCTCAAAACCATCGCAAAATTTTCAAACATTGCGACGGTTGGGAGAAACCGTCGCAAAATTTTCCAACATTGCGACGGTTCCTCCTAACCGTCGCAATTTACAAGACAAAAATTGAAATAAAAATTTACACAAAGTCATGCACACTCCAAAATTATATAATTTTACTTTCAATAAAAAATAAAAAAATAAAATAATAATCACATGTAATTACATTTAGAAATGTTAAAAAGGAAAAAATACTTTAATATACTATATTAATTTTATTTCTCTATCTCTTAAATTATTTTAGAATAAAAAAGTTTTATGTTAATCCTAGGAAGCTAAAAATTTAAAAAATATATATATGTTACATTTTTTTATGTGTTAGTGAAATTAATAATACATCTTAATTGTGAATTAAATCGAGAATATTGAAAAATAATAAATAATTTATGAAATTTATTATTTTAATAGTTAATTAAATATGAGATATTTGATAAATTAATTATCTTTTCACAAATAATACCTTAAAAATCACTTCTAGGTTTGAATATAACACACACACACATATATATATATATAACCCCTATTTAATTAGAATTTAAAAATTATTTTTAGTAAAAACTAAATATTATTTTGTTCAAAAATTACGATGAAATTTGATAAAGTTTAGGATTAAAAATATATTTAATAGTAGATTAGACCAAAAGTAATATTTTTCTTTTGGAAGTATTATATTATCTTAATAAACTTATATTTTATTAACAATTTTATATAATTTTTGTTTAATATAAGATACACAATTATCATCAAAAAAATTATATATATATATATATATATAGCATTGTTAATGGATCTAAACTACAGATTAGATACAAGCTTTCAAAATCCACCAAAGAAAACCAAGGCCAACAAATTGAAAATCCATGTATGACAATCAAAATACATGGATCCCAGCAGATCTTCAATTCTTTTCAAGCTTCTCACTATCATGGATACATTCATGGCAATACAAGTTTGGAAAAGCACAACATCCATTACAACCTCCTCTATTGCAAAGAAACTCTTATGTCAAATGGTGGACCCAATTTGATGCAAGTAAGGCAAACCCACAAGAAGTAAAAAATTGCTTTGCTTCCAACACAAAGTTGCTAAAACCAGCTAACCCAGAAACATCATTGTTTCTCAATCAGAAAGCAAAAATTACAGCGTCACTGGTTGCTGCAAAAACAAAAGAAAGTTTTTCCAAAAACCTTGAAGAAATTTTAGCTCTACTCAAGAATAAAGGCGAAACTTCAAAATCCTCTTTACCCAGTTCATCAGAGTCTACAGCTTCTCTAGTTGAATTCTATCAAAATGAAGATGACTGCTTTGGTCTAAACCTAACAGAAATCTGACAATCTTTAATTTGTTTAAAGTATTAATCATGATATATTTATTTAATGGTGGACATATTCACATTACATATTGTGAATACCCTGCACTGCATATCATCATGGCTATTTACCGATATCATTTCAACCCAGCATTGTATGTAGATATCTAACCGGTCTGAAGTGATCAACAGTTCCAGTCAAGATACTGAACTAGATTTCCCCTTTATCCTAATTCCCGAGTCTCCCCAAGGTACTGAAGAAGCCTCTTCTAGACCTAAAATAAGGATGCCAGCAAGAACTATAAGTGTTTTAAACCAAGGATCAGATCACGATTCTGATTCTAGTAATCCTCAATCCATTCAGATTAATCCTATTATGACCACCTCCAGAAACCAATGGAAAGGTTTAACAAAACCTTATCCATCTACAGCCTTAGATTTGGCCATAGAAGATAAGGACCTCAATAATAGTAGTTTTAATGCCAACAATGTTTATGAATGGAATATTCATGGTAAATCTGAATACAATATCATGCATATGTTACAACATATGACCATGATTTGTACTGCCTATCAAACAGCCCATGAGAGTTCTGAGGAAGCTATAGCAAACATTATAGTATCAGGATTTACAGGGCAACTTAAAGGTTGGTGGGATCATTATCTCACTGAAGCACAAAAATTAGGGATCTTTTCAGTTGTGAAAATAGATGACAATGGTGAACCAATCTTCAACAATGTGAGACCATTCTAGATGCTGTCAATACCTTAATTTTTACCATAGCCCAACATTTTATAGGGGATCCATCTTTATGGAAAGATAGATCTGCTAAATTATTGTCCAATCTCAAGTGTAAAACCTTAGGAGATTTCAAGTGGTATAAGGATACATTCCTCACTAGGGTTTTTACCAGAGAAGATAGTCAACAACCATTCTGGAAAGAGAAATTTTTAGCCAGTCTTCCAAGATCTTTAGGAGACAAGGTTAGGGAAAAAATTAGGTCTTTAACACCTGATAACATTATTCCCTATGACCATCTGAGTTATGGCCAATTAATTTCTTTTGTACAAAAAATAGCCTTGGAAATTTGTCAAAATGATAAGCTCCAGAGGCAACTAGCAAAAGAAAAAACCCAAAATAGGAAAGAATTAGGAACTTTTTGTGAACAGTTTGGTTTACCAGGATGCTCTAAACAAAAAACCAAAAAAATTGTGAGACATGACCAACCTACCCATTACAAACAACAACGACGGTTTAGGAATCCTAAAAGAAGGAATCAAGCATCCACTAGGGAACCTAAAGCAGAATCAAAACTCCCACCAGGGAAGAAGAAATCCATAATCTGTTACAATTGCAAAAAACCTGGTCATATCACTAAATACTATAGACTCAAAAGGAGAATTCGCAATCTCAATTTAGAACCAGAATTGGAAGAACAAATTAGTAGTCTTCTAGTTGCAACTTCTGAAGAAGAGTCCACGAATGATTATTCTAATGAAGATATTCATAACATTCAGCAGGATGTTGAAATTTCATCATCTGATAGTAGTGAAGCCCCAACCATAAATGTTTTAACAAAAGAACAAGATCTTTTGTTTGAAGCAATCAATTCTATTCCTGATCCGGAAGCAAAAAGAATTTTTTTGAATAAACTCAAACAAACTTTAGAAAAGCAACCTAGGAATTCTGTTGTAACCAATAAGTACGACTTAAACCTATCCTCAAGAAGTTAGAGAAAACTTCTACCAAACCAGCAACTATCTAAGATCTCCAAGCTAAGATTAACAATCTTAAAAGGGAAATTAGAACCATTAAGGATCAACAAGTCCTTCATCAAAGTATTCTTTCCCAACTACAAGATGATTCTGACAAAGAAAAACCTCATTCCGAACCAAATTTAGAGCATAATGAAGTTGACTGGAGTGATTTCTTAGGTCTTATAAACCATTTAACCATTCAAAAGTTCTTCATCAATATCAAGATTATTGTTGAAGATTTTGTCTTAGAAACCATAGCTCTTTTCGATACAGGAGCAGACTCCAATTGTATCTTAGAAGGGCTCATCCCAACCAAATATTTCGAAAAAACATCTGAAAAGCTTAGTACTGCTAATGGATCTAAACTACAGATTAGATACAAGCTTTCAAAAGCCACCATAGAAAACCAAGGCCAACAAATTGAAACCTCCTTCTTACTGGTCAAAGACCTCAGAAATGAAGTTATTCTGGGAACTCCTTTCATTAGGGCTTTATTTCCCTTAGAAATTACTGATGAAGGAATAACTTCTCACAAAGGTGATAAATCTATTATCTTTAGATTTATTAAGAAACCCATTAGTAAAACTATCAACTTGATAGAACAAAAATCCAACTAGATCAATTATCTGAAGGAAGAAATTTCCTTTAAGACTATTGAGAAACAACTTGAGCAAAGTCATATCCAAAACAAGATCAAAGATCTTTTGCTTATAATCCAAAACTCTGTTTGTTCTGACCTTCCTCATGCTTTTTGGGATAGAAAGCAACATGTTGTTAGTCTTCCCTATGAAAAGATTTCAAAGAAAGTCAGATCCCAACCAAAGCCAGACCCATTCAAATGAATGAGCAATTACTCCAATATTGTCAACAGGAAATCAAGGATCTTTTAAACAAAAATCTAATCAGACCTAGTAAAAGCCCTTGGTCATGTGCAGCTTTTTATGTCAATAAACAAGCTGAACTTGAACGAGGAACCCCTAGACTAGTCATAAACTACAAGCCTCTCAACCAAGCACTTCAATGGATTAGGTATCCTATTCCAAACAAAAAAGATCTTCTCAATCGTCTTCATTCTGCCAAAATCTTTTCAAAATTTGATATGAAATCTGGATATTGGCAGATTCAGATACAAGAAAAAGAAAGGTACAAGACCGCCTTCACTGTTCCCTTTGGACAATATAAATGGAATGTTATGCCATTCAGATTAAAAAATGCTCCTTCAGAATTCCAAAAGATTATGAATGACATTTTTAATCCTTATACAAGTTTTTCCATCGTCTATATTGATGATGTCTTAATTTTTTCCCAATCTATTGATCAGCATTTCAAACATGTAAACATCTTTGTCCGAACTATTAGGCAAAATGGCTTGGTAGTCTCTAGCTCAAAAATTAGCCTTTTTCAAACAAAGATCCGGTTTTTGGGTCACATTATCCATCAGGGGAAAATTACTCCTATTAGTAGATCCATAGAATTTGCTGATAAATTCCCTGACAAAATCACTAATAAAACCCAACTCCAAAGGTTTTTAGGATGTTTAAATTACGTGGGAGACTTCATTCCCAATTTAAACAACATTATCAAACCTCTGCATGATCGATTAAAGAAAAATCCTCCCTCTTGGAGTAAAGATCATACAACTTCAGTTAAACATGTCAAACAATTGGTTAAAAACCTTCCTTGTCTTTCCCTGCCTATTCCTCAAGCCTTCAAGATCGTAGAAACAGATGCTTTTGATCTTGGTTATGGAGGAATCCTTAAACAAAAACTAGGAGAAGTAGAACATATAGTTGCCTATACCTCCAAACATTGGAATTCTGCATAGCAGAATTATTCAACTGTTAAAAAAGAAGTTTTAGCAATTGTTTTGTGTGTTTCAAAATTTCAATCCGATCTTTTAAATCAAAATTTTTTAATTAGGGTTGATTGCAAATCAGCCAAAGAAATTTTGCAAAAGGATGTTAAAAACCTTGCATCAAAGCAAATTTTTGCTAGATGGCAAGCAATTTTAAGTGTTTTTGATTTTGACATTGAATATCTCAAAGGCACTTCTAACTCTCTACCTGACTATTTAACTCGTGAATATTTACAGAATACAACAAATGCCTAAAAAGGCAATTTTGGCCTCGGCCAGGGGTCGAGGTAGAGGAAGACAGTCGACCTCTTCCAGGACAGAACAACCTATGGAACTATCCTCTCTGGTTCTCAAACTTTTAGAGTCACTGACTCAACCAAATCAAGTTGTAGAGTCATCTACTCAGCACACCAATCAACCTCAAAAACAAACAAAGCTAGATTATGCTATACCAATTTCAATCTCAACCCTCATGAATCTTCAAAACCAAAGTCTTACCTCCATTCCAAACAAGACTTGGGCTGACATCATGTTAGAAGAAGAAGATGAAAAAGAATCAAAGGCTTTACATCTCCTTATTGGAAAAATACCAGAAAAATAGATCCAATCCACCTCTCAAAATCAAATTACAACCCAATCCAGATCTCAAAAAACCCAATCACATTACATTTCCAAGAATAAATTTTAGGTGATTACTCAAATGGAATCTGAATTTTGGGATAAAAACCCAAATAAAATTCCACAAAAGATTTTTCCTGACGACTTTCATTTTAAACCTCTAGCCCTTAACAAAACACGAAAGTTTTATGAGTTTATCCTGGTTGATACAGATTCTGTAGCAATCAAGCATTATAAGGATCCCAAAGATCCTTCTAATGTAACTCATACAACCTTCCAAATTTTAAAGGTTTTAACCCCAAGCCAGTTTGGCCAAAACCCGAGTACTACTCAGAAATTTTCAATGCTTTTTGACCCTATTAGGTATAATTACTGGGATTATATTGATGCCTGGAATAAAACATTCTGGTATCAAAATAAGACCAACCGCCATTCGTGGCTGATATATTTCAAACGAAATGTCCAATATAAGTTCCCCAATTGGTTTCTCCAATGGTGGGACTTCTTTGGTCCAATTGAAGAAATCCTTCCAACCCCAGCAGACGAAGGATTTAAGATCTTCAAATCCATGTATGACAATCAAAATACATGGATCCCAGTAGATCTTCAATTCTTTTCAAGCTTCTCACTATCATGGATATATTCATGGCAGTACAAGTTTGGAAAAGCACAACATCCATTGCAACCTCCTCCATTGCAAAGAAACTCTTATGTCAAATGGTGGACCCAATTTGATGCAAGTAGGGCAAACCCACAAGAAGTAAAAAATTGGTTTTCTTCCAACACAAAGTTGCTAAAACCAGCTGACCCAGAAACATCATTGTTTCTCAATCAGAAAGCAAAAATTACAGCATCACTGGTTGCTACAAAAACAAAAGAAAGTTTTGCCAAAAACCTTGAAGAAATTTTAGCTCTACTCAAGAATGAAGGCGAAACTTCAAAATCCTCTTTACCCAGTTCATCAGAGTCTACAGCTTCTCTAGATGAATTCTATCAAAATGAAGATGACTGCTTTGGTATAAACCTAACAGAAATCTGACAATCTTTAATTTGTTTAAAGTATTAATCATGATATATTTATTTAATGGTGGACATATTCACATTACATATTGTGAATACCCTACACCGTATATCATCGTGGCTATTTATCGATATCATTTCAACCCGGCATTGTATGTAGATATCTACCCGGTCTGAAGTGATCAACAGTTCCAGTCAAGATACCGGCACTGTAGCAAATCATGGTCTGAATGAACAGTTCCAGTTAAGATACCGACACTGTAGTGAATAGTTCAAGTCAAGTAACTTGTACTCTTGAAACAGTAAATTTTTAGTGTTTAAAAGGAGGCCTCGTCCATGTTGTGAGGTACCCTTTCGTTTTAGCACTTCTTAGAGAGAGAGTTCAGATACAGAAGCTTTGAGATATTTCTTTGTAAGCTTTTTTGTTTATAAAATCTTTCTTTCTTCATTTGCTTTCTTTACTTTCTTGCATCATTTAAAAATTTTGTGAAAACCTGGGATTTGTAAGCCTGATTCGTCAGGTGTGCCCTTGATACCCAGTATTGTGCGGACTACCGTTGTGTAAATCTGGTTCATTGTTGCATATTTCCTCTTTCCCCTTTACCCTCCTAGATCCACTCCGGGACATCTGGTATCAGAGCCTGATGGGGAAATAAGATAATATTTATTAATATTAAGTTAATATCTGTTACTATGCATCTGTTATACCTCGTTCATTTACATTTTTAATGATCTTTTTAGTTGTACAATAAATTTTCTGGAAAACTATGAACCTATGCTTTAAGACTTCGAAACAACTGTAGCAGTAAGACTCGTGAGTGGCCGTAAGACTAATTTGATGATGTTGTCTTCAAGTTCTAAAGCTAGTTCATAACGATTCCTTTTTGTAATTAATTTATGAAAAAGAAAAAAAGTGTTTTTTAAACCCAGATTCATTGGACAGGTATTAATTTAATATTAATTTATGGGATCTTATGGAACCAAATAAGGGTAATGATACTAGATACTAGTACACCATGAGTAGTTTCCTCCGCTCCCTTTCTCGTCGTCTTACTGTTAAGGCATCCTCTTCCTCTTCTTCTCCTTCAAAAAATCTGCTCACTAAGCAAAATCAAAGCATGGAGGAAATCCCTCCTAAAAACAATATCTTCGAAGAAGAGGTCTGCTTTGAAGATATCAACCAAGCAATTGATAATTGGGAAATCCCCAAAATACCTCAGGATGAGTTATATATTCCTGATGAAAAACATGTGCGCTGTTCTGATTACATTATCAAGACTGCTGAAAACAATATACCATTAGACCCCCAAGCTGGTGAGGAGTTCCATCTTCTTACCAAACAATCTATTACAGAACATTCTAGGAAGTACAAGTACCTCCATATAGAATGTGTCCAAGTTGCTGTTAAGCCCCTAATCAGGGAAGGTCTTAATGCTTCAATTCTTATGTGTCTTAGAGATACAAGGCACAATGATTTCCATTACTCCCTTATAGGAACCGTCGAAACAAATTTAGGACATGGTCCTGTTTATTTCAATTGTTTTCCAAATAAAACTGTGAGTCTTTTAGATAGAAATGTCTTAGACTCATTGTTTTTAAACATTAGACTACATGGGTTAAACATGAAAAAAGGTTCTATCCCTACAACCCTCCTTTATAGGATCCAATATAAAGTCATGAACACTTGTAATTCAAGGGTTCTTAAAAAAAACGATAGGGAAACCACCTTGTTTGTCACAAACATGACAAAAGCCAATGTTGTTGTTCCCAAACTCATAAAATGGGATGAAGTAGAACTTCCTACAGCTTGGCAACTTGAAAGAGCCACACCAACCCTACCCAGACAAGCCCCTGAATTCCAAGAAATTAGGCAGTCTGAGGCTGGCAAGGTAGAGATTATTTTTGATAGGAGAAATTCTTTCTCCTCAAGAACCGAAGCTACTAGATCAGAATACACTTCTGCTATAAGATCCTTTTCGGTAGCATCACAATCTAGTACAAACACTATTCCTAGAATAATTATTCCTAATACAAATCTTAGAGGAATAGAAACAAATTCAACCATTCCAAGAGCTATTTACCAAACCAATGAGGAGGATAATCAAAAGTCTATCCAGTCTCCAACCTATTCTTCCCTCAATCATCATTATGATACAATCTAAATTCCAAATTGATAAGGAGGCCCTCCGTAAAGATTTTGCCTTGGAGGAAAATCAACCCCAAAGATCTTGGTTTTTGAAAAATTACCAAGGTCCAAACAGAATACAAATTCCGGAGATTTATTATAATTTCTTGAACTATGTCAAACTTAATATACCATTTCTTGATTGGTTTCATGCTTATACCATTAAGAAAAATATAGATTATCCTTTTAGAGATGACCTTATAGGACAGTATTCCACAAATGTTGTTTGGCATCTCAAAGACGGAAAAAAGGTCCAATCTGAACTTCCTCCCAAAACCCAATATCAACTCCCTCAAATTAGGGATGACAAAAATAACCCTGTGCTTGCTGCACCATTCAAAACCAACGATGTGGATGAAAATTTGACTCCTAAAGACATTAAGAGTCTTATGGAGCAAGTTAACTATACAAACAAGTATCTTCAGGTTTTAGGTGACAAATTAGCTGCCCATAAATCTGAATCAAGCCAATCACTGGCTAACCAAGCCCCAAGTTCAAAACATTTAGAAAAACCTCTATTTCATCCTTTTAAGCTTAGTCAAAAGGCTAAAAAAAATTTGCACAAAGCCAAGGCAAAAGCCAACATGGATTCTGATGCTAGTGAATTATTAAGTAAAATTAATAATTTACTTAAAGCAACTACCATTCCTGAGTCTCCCCAAGGTACTGAAGAAGCCTCTTCTAGACCTAAAATAAGGAAGCCAGCAAGAACTATAAGTGTTTTAAACCAATGATCAGATCACGATTCTGATTCTAGTAATCCTCAATCCATTCAGATTAATCCTATTATGACCACCTCCAGAAACCAATGGAAAGGTCTAACAAAACCTTATCCCTCTACAGCCTTAGATTTGGCCATAGAAGATAAGGACCTCAATAATAGTAGTTTTAATGCCAACAATGTTTATGAATGGAATATTCATGGTAAATCTGAATACAATATCATGCATATGTTACAACATATGACCATTGTTTGTACTTCCTATCAAATAGCCCATGAGAGTTCTGAGGAAGCTATAGCAAACATTATAGTATTAGGATTTACAGGGAAACTTAAAGGTTGGTGGGATCATTATCTCACTGAAGATCAAAAATTAGGGATCTTTTCAGCTATTAAAATAGATGACAATGGTGAACAAATCTTCAATAATGGTGAGACCATTCCAGATGCTGTCAATACCTTAATTTTTACCATAGCCCAACATTTTATAGGAGATCCATCTTTATGGAAAGATAGATCTGCTGAATTATTGTCCAATCTCAAGTGTAAAACCTTAGGAGATTTCAAGTGGTATAAGGATACATTCCTCACTAGGGTTTTTACTAGAGAAGATAGTCAACAACCATTCTGGAAAAAGAAATTTTTAGCTGGTCTTCCAAGATCTTTAAGAGACAAGGTTAGGGAAAAAATTAGGTCTTTAACACCTGATAACATTATTCCCTATGACCATCTGAGTTATGGCCAATTAATTTCTTTTGTACAAAAAACAGCCTTGGAAATTTGTCAAAATGATAAGCTCCAGAGGCAACTAGCAAAAGAAAAAACCCAAAATAGGAAAGAATTACGCACTTTTTGTGAACAGTTTGGTTTACCAGGATGCTCTAAACAAACAACCAAAAAATTTGTGAGACATGACCAACCTACCCACTACAAACAACAACGACGGTTTAGGAATCCTAAAAGAAGGAATCAAGCATCCACTAGGGAACCTAAAGCAGAATCAAAACTCCCACCAGGGAAGAAGAAATCCATAGTCTGTTACAATTGCAAAAAACATGGTCATATCAGTAAATACTGTAGACTCAAAAGCAGAATTAGCAATCTCAATTTAGAACCAGAATTAGAAGAACAAATTAGCAGTCTTCTAGTTGTAACTTCTAAAGAAGAGTCCACGGATGATTATTCTGATGAAGATATTCATAACATTCAGCAGGATGATGAAGTTTCATCATCTGATAGTAGTGATGCCCCAACCATAAATGTTTTAACAAAAGAACAAGATCTTTTGTTTGAAGCAATCAATTCTATTCCTGACCCGGAAGAAAAAAGAAATTTTTTGAATAAACTCAAACAAACTTTAGAAAAGCACCCTATATATATATATATATATATATATATATATATATATATATAGAGAGAGAGAGAGAGAGAGAGAGAGAGAGAGAAAGAGAGAGAGAGAGAGGAGGAATCAAATGACTCACAAAGTAACTCTTAATAAAGTTACTCCGCTCAATAACTCATGGTATAAGTTAAATTTTATCGTTCTAATTATTAAATTAAAAGTTTTTAAATTTTACTAATAATTAATGTAGAAAAAATTGATTAGAAAATAAAACAAGGATAAATACATTTTTTGAATTTTATATCTTAGATTTAAGATGAATAAATAAATAAAGTTAATTAATAATTTATTTAAAATGTTAAAATTTAATTTATAAAAATAATATTTTAAAAGAGAAAGGTTATAATAACGCCAATGTAACTTTTACTTACACCGCTCAATAACTTTATATTAAATGTGAATTTTATAAATTCAATCGTTAAATTGAAAGTTTTTAACTCTTAGATCATATATACAAAATTTTATATTAATTCAAGATGATTTGATACTTCATTCTTGTAAAAAAAATTGACGTAATATATATATTTCAAAATATACTAAAATATGAACACTTTGATTACCTTCAAGTTGTTCAATTTTAACAAAATTTGATATAAACATATGAAGTGATATGAACTTTCAATCCAACGGTTGGATTTACAAAATTCACATTTAATATAAGATTATTAAGCGGTGTAATACTTAGTAAAGGTTACACTAGTGTTATTATAACCTTTCTCATTTTAAAATATATAACTTATTATTTAAACTTTTAAATTTATAATAAATAATTTAAATTATATCATAATATTAATTTTAAATAGAAATAAGTAGATTATTAATTATAAAAGTAAGTATATATATAAATAAAGATTAATTAAATATAATATAATTATTAATAGTAATATAATTATTATATATTTATAATGATTCGGACACACCAGAATGAGAGGGATCCAAAGATAGTATAAGTATGAGATTGTATAGTTGAGAATGACTTAAATGAATTAATTTGTACTACTTATACTGACAACATGTATCTGCTTTTCTGTAGCTTATCTCATCAGAACTCCACAGTTAAGTGTGTTTGACTTGGAGTAATACAGGGATGGGTGACCTTCTGGGAAGTTTCCCAGAAACTGTGTAAGTAAGGACAAAACATGCTAAAAAGTGAAGTATTGTGAAATATAATCCTTGAGAAGAATAACAACCGAATTTGAGACGTCTAAAAAATTTAATAAAATAAAAAATAAATATTTAGCGCCTGATTTAGAGGCAGTTGGTGCGACGGGTGCTGTAAGAGTCGCAATTCCAATTTTACGATGGTTTGTGCAACTGTTTCAGTAACCGTCACAAAATTCACTCGTGACGGACATTTCTGCGACGGTTGGTGAACCGTCGCAATTGTGTCTTTGCGGCAGTTTTAACCGTCGCAATTTAGGTCATATAACTGTCGCAAAATCGTCATTTTCTTGTAGTGAAGGACATTCCCTCATGGAAACCAAGCATGCCTATGCCTTGGGATGCTCCTTCTAAAATGACACTGTTTGAAAAGCCCATGTCTAAGCCTATCTCCACTGAGCCAATTGCAGCGTATGCCCCTCTTGAGGGTTTTCCATCTACATCTGAACCTGCACAGTCATATGTCTCTATAGAGACATTCAACAAATTCATTGTAGACCTGGACAACAAGTTGGACCATTTGTTCAAGTTGATGGCGTCTAAGCTTCCCATGGACCCACCTCTGTCTTCATGATCACATTGGGAAGGACAAAATAATTTGTATAAACTGGCTTAGGGATAACCAAGTCAGGGGGAGAATAATCTAGTGTATTTTTTTTATTTATTTGGCTGTATAGATTCTTCTCATTGTATACATTTCTAATTCAATTCAATTCAATATACATTTTTCATCCAAAGTTATTGTTTTGATGTATGGAATGCTCTGCTCAAAGTTATGGTTTTGATATGTATGATCTCGCTCTATTATGTTATTTATCCGGGTATCAAATTTCACTTAGAGATTCATCTATTTCTTTTTGATGATTACAAAGGGGGAGAAATAGAAAAGGATTAATCAAATATGATATATGAATCAGATATGACTAAGAAACAATCTAGTAAGAGGGAGAGCATATACTAAGGGTGAGAGTCGTAGTACATTAATAATATGCGAACTTGCTATGATATATGAATTGCTCTGATTTAGTTTATCTGAAACAATTTGATCAATTATATTTGTCATCATCAAAAAAATGGAGATTGTTAAGTCAGACGAAGCAATTCCCAGCAAAGTTTTGAATGAGACAAATATAATACATATTGTTATCATTAACATGTGTGTTAGTGTTTCAAAAAAAGATAAGTACAAGCAAGTTGAAGAATAGAGCATGTGCCACTTCTTATACTAGAACCAAGATAAAAGAAGGAAAGCTTCAAGCATCAGACAGAAAGGTCAAACAAGCCAAGTTTAGCACAAGAAGGAAAATGATCAAGTTTCAGATGAAGCGCATTCAAGAAAGAGAAGAAGTCCATATAGACCATAGATGAAACTTCCTCAAGTACTAGACAAAGATTAGGCAAGGCAAAGCACAACTCGAGGAAGACGAAGCAGAGTCAAATGCAACATGAAACACGTAGGTGTGTCAAGCACAACATAAAGCGCAACATAAGGATTCAAATGAAGGCTGGTTAAGAATCAGACAAAAGTCAACTACATATCAAACGAAGGATAACATAGACTAAAAAGCATTCTAGATGAAAATGAAGTCTGTCCATCTACAACATTGACCAGACCAAAGGAAGTCAAAGCATTGATGATAAATGCTCAGACAAAGATCAAGTCTTGAGATGCACATGGACTACCAGATGCAGACGAAGATTGTCATGCAAGCATTTGAAGAATCAAGTCTCAAGGGACAATTCAGGCATCGTCTACAATCATACAAAGAGCTCTCAATATGATCGCGTGCTGGAAGGAAAAGAAGAAGAAGAAGAAATGCAAGCCCAAAAATCAAAGCATGCGTGTGTCAAAAAAAGTACGTTACTTTTTCAGATAAAAACAATGCCTTTACAACTACGATAACCGAAAAAGGACAAGAAATTCCTAGGTCACAGTTAAAGTCAAACACTGTAGCTAAGAAAAACTTAGAAGACTTCACGTAATGTCTATAAACAGGAAGCGAAATTTAATGCAAAATCAAGTGCATTAAATGAGAAATCGAACTAGTCATGAACGACTACATTCTGCTTCAACAGACACTTGCAACGAGTAGATTTTACAGAGGCTACAAATATGTCATGACTCCAAACCTGGAATGGCTGGTGAAGAGTGATTCCAAGCCCAAGAAGCAACGAAACCAGAGATAGAGCATACAAAGTCAAATGTACAATATTATATTTATCTCTGTAGACTAAGGAGTTCTAAGTGTAACTTAAGAACATAAACCTTAGTGAGTGTAGTAAATCTTTGTATCCTCTCTGTGAGAGTAAACCACACACTCAAAACAAATTATCTATCACTTATAAAGCCTGTAGAGGCTAGGGAAAGAATATTTGTATAAGCCTGGAGAGGCTTGTCAAAGAATCCTCACTAAGAGCCTGAAGAGGCTGAACAAAGAATACTAGCGCTAATGAGTGAAGTTATCGGGCCAGGAGTGGTCGATAATCCTCACTGAGAGCCTGAAGAGGCTGAACAAAGAATACTAGCACTAATGAGTGAAGTTAGCATGCCAGGAGTGGTCAATAATCCTCACTGAGAGCCTGAAGAGGCTGAACAAAGAATACTAGCGCCAATGAGTGAAGTTGGCAAACCAGGAGTGGTTGATAATACTCGGGAACTAGGAGTGGTTGAGAATACTCACTAAGAGCTTGAAGAGGCTGAAAAAAGAATACTATTTCCAATGAGTGAAGTTGGCAAACCATGAGTGGTTGATATTACTCAAGAACCAGGAGTGGTTGAGAATGCTCACTAAGAGCCTGAACAAAGAATACTAGCGCTGACGAGTGAAGTTGGCAGGTCAGAAGTGGTCGACAATACTCGATAAACCAAAAGTGGTGATATTACTTGTACTTAATTGAAAATCTAGTGGAACCCTTCAATTGAAGGAGACTAGACGTAGCTTAGTCTGAGCGAACCAGTATAAAACTCTTTGCACTATTTTACTCTTCACAGACGCAAATTTATTTATTTAGTATTTCATACTAAAAATCCTACTCACTGCTTATTTCACAGTACAATATCTTTTAGACAGAAAACATATCTTGTTTAACTTATTACTACAAGAAACACTCTCGTGTAGATGATAAAACTTGTAGACGCAAAACTCTTTTAAATGTTATATTAAAAGTAAATGTGAGATGCATCTTGAGTTTGAAAACGTCAGTATGAAACATGAAAAAGCCTTTTATGCGAAAAGATTTCTTTAAACCTTCACACACACATATTCAACCCCCCTTTTATGTGTTTTCCCTCTAACTTCACCTCTGAAGCAAGCTTTTATAGAAGGGGAAGACTAAAGGAGGTGCTTTGCAGAAACCTCCTTGCTCTACAAGAACCTCCTAATCACTCAAGAAAGGCTCCTAAACTATAGAAACTCTGAAATATCTGCTAAAGCGACCAGAGTTCTCTTAATCAAGCTCTCAATGAGTTTATTTTACTTAGAGTTCTCTAAAAGGAGTAAAGGGAAGAGAGAGAATGCTCAAAAATCAAAAAAAAAATGGGAGTCGCTCAAAATGAGGGTGATTAAATGCTTAAATAGATGCCAAAGGCGTAGAGCGGTTGTTCTCCCCTAGGAACGACCATTTTCAGCCTCATTTTTGCATGACAAAATTCGAATTAGAATGGCCATACTCACCATGAGAATGATTGTTTTGGTTAATCATTGGAATGGCCATTTTCATTACCAAAATGGTTGTTCTCTTGCCTCCAAGCTTGGTTCTTGGTTGTTTCACCCTTGGAATGTCTTTTGGAGGCCTCTTACTCCATCTCGACGCATTCTGGAGTCTTCAAGATCCCTTGAGGGTCACTTCTCTTGCTTTAGGAGCTTCCCATCTTCAGATTCTCAACCTGGATGTCAAAAACTAAAAGATTCTGATCTTGCCCTTAGATGGTTTGGACTTCCATTTGAAAATCTCATCAGTTAGGGAATGCCCAGAAACTAGGCTAATACCTAATCGATGGTTTTTGAAAAAAAGGTTCATAATAGTCGCCACCTATGTTTTACTCAAACATCAGGAAAAAAAAAGGTTTTTTTAAACTTGAAACTATGGCCTTCATGGCCAGAATTGGGTTCGAGGGTCGGTTATGTGTAAGGAAGGTGTTAGGTACCCTACGATGCGCTGATTCAGTACCCTATGATGAAATTAGCATAATAAAGAATAATAGTTTGGATATTTATTCCCCCTTTTATTGATTATTTACATGCTACATTTATTACAATTATTCATAGAAATAGGGGTTTTAACCCTAAGCATTTGAAAGTAAAATTTCTACATGATTATTAATAATTTATAGTATATTCATATATATAAACAACTCAAATAAAGGATATGAGATTACTGAAAATACCTCTGAAGTGAACTTTTATTGAATGATTCTTTCGATATAGAGCCAAGGTGCGTTTTAGCAATCTTTTTTACTAACAAATAACCTCACTTACTCCAAAAATACAAAAGAGAGAAAAAGGGAAAATATATAAAACTATAAATGACCTCTATAAGCAAAAAAAAATCTCCCCTTTTAAGCATTTTTCACGGATTTCTATTTATAGCCTCAACTCATGCCGAAACGGCCCGTTCCGATGATTGGAATGACCTATTTTGGATTAGTTTGTTATGGGTAATTTTTGAATCTAAATTAGTGTTGAGATTTTCCGTTGAACTATTTTTGTTATCACTTTAAATCACTTTTGTTCTATCAACGGTCTCAAACACGGCAAGTATACCGGCCGTTCAAGTAGTAAAATTATCATATCCACAGGGATTAGTAGGTAAAATAAGCATTTATTGACTATTCGTGACTAAAGAATAATTCCAATTTTGTAGTTTTTCATACAAATGTGAATTGAAGAGTATGACTACTGGAATGTTAAACTATAAAAATATTTGGTTGTGAGTGGAAAAGGGTAGAAATGGTATTATGATTTTTGTGAGATTGTGGGGTCAGATATCACCGAACGCCACACTAATGAATCCTTAATCTCTTGTTACATACATTGCTTAGTAAACTCATAAGTTTACTCAAACCTAATCCCTTAGAGCAAGAGCCTAGGTGCGGATATTGAATATCAATTCCTTAAGTATCCAATACCTACACCCGCATTACGGGCTAGGGTTTAAGACTACTAATGGGCCAAGCTCCATTCCTAGATACATTTCCCACTAGGCATTTGTTTCAGAGCTAGTTTCAATGGTTATTTTCCAACACCCAATGGAACCTATATCATGCAAAGGAGAATAAATCCAAAGCAAGCATTAAGAATAGAAACATACACAACAATGAGTGAAACAACATGTATATATATCATTAAAACATAAGGATTACAATAGCATTTGTTGGTTACATCTAACCCCACAAAAAAATGGGTAGAACCACTCAAAACAATGAGGGTAAAGCAAAAATAGAGATGGAAGAGAGAATGAAGAACCAAAGGAAAGACCCACACACGAACGGTCCCAAGCTCCGGGAATCCCTTCCTCAGCTCCTAAAACGCGTCCAATGTGCGAATGAGGAAGAAGCCCTCAAAAATTTCTTCAAATACGAGCTTGGGGAGTCAGATTAAGGTTACACGCCCGGCGCATAAGTCTTTGGGCCCGGCGCAGGGCCTTCCAAGAAGGTCAAGTATTCTCTGCCTCAGAACACGCCCAGTGCAATTCCTTTTACGCCCGGTGCAATGCCTTCCAGAGAGTTTGAGGTACTCTCTGTCTTGATCACGCCCGGCAAGGGTAGTCTCGCGCCCGGCGCAGGTATGACTTGCAGAGGTGTGGCGCTTTGTTTTGCTCAAGCTCGGAACGGGTAGTATTGCGCCTGGCGCAGTCACTCTTCTCTGCTCCTTAGCTCCTTAGATTTTCAATCCTATGGATCTTCTATCCTCAATTCTCTAGCTCAATACCTACACAAAAATGAGGTGTATTAGAGTATTGTTAGCTAAATTCTGGGTTAGCTATATCTGCACAAAAAATGAATCAAAAAGAGGACAATTATCATGCAATGGTGCAAAGGATGAGTGGAATTATTCTCTAAGTCTTGTCCAAAAAGAAGTATAATTGAGACTTAACAATTAGCCCGTTCCGAAATCAAAATGGGTCATTATGAAATTAGAATGGCCCATTCTGGATTTGAAATTAACTTGTAACAAACTAGGTCAAAACGACCCATTTCGGATTGGGAACGACTCATTTTGAACTAGGGTTTCCAAACCATTTTGGAAGCTTGAAACAGCTCATTTTGGATCAAGAATGGTCTGTTCTGGGCTTCTAATTCAAATTTTGGGTTTTTAGGCCTTTTGGTGTCTTCCTAGTCCATTATGATGCCACGCTGGGCCTTCAAAGTCTTTTTGCCTTGCTTTGGATACTCCGAACAAAATTGGGTGTCTACACTAGATAGAAACTAGTGTCTACAGCTACCCCTCTTTACTTGTCTTTCGGATAGAAAAGACTCTATACTTTTTATTCCAAAGGCAAGTAAAGACGTAGATACGTATCTGTTTAGGTCTTCAGATCTCTAATGCTAGCAGATTCTCTAAAGGTCGAGTATTTTGTATAACCATCTCCAAGTTGGGTGTGGATATTGTTGCTCGGCAAGATATGTTAATGTCCCATGGCTTGAGCAATCTGAGTCCATCTTTATTGAGCTTCTCCAAGCTTATTAGGGTTGGTGAGTATTTCTGTGCAGCCTCTCCAAGCTTATTGGGGGTTTGAGTATTCCTTGAGCTCAGCCTCTCCAAGTTGGACGAGGATTAGCGATTCTTGCCGACTGTTGAGTATTTTTGTGCGGCCTCTCCAAGCTTACGAATGGGTGAGTATTCCTTGAGCTTAGCCTCTCCTGGTTGGATGAGGATTAGCAATTTTTAACCATCATTGAGTATTTCTGTTCGACCTCTCCAGACCTACAAATTGTTCTACTTAACGATAATGCCTCTTGCTTTAGGCAAAGGAGTCCAACAAGGACGATGGTTTGAGAATTGAAGTTAGATAAAAAAAACATAGAAGGGGGGTTGAATATGTGTGTGTGTGAACAAAGGAGTTTTAAAAATCATTTTCCCAAGAAGACTCTTTTTCGTCCAGTAAAATAGTATTGGGGAATGCTAAACAGAAATTGCCCAGGATTGGTTTTACAAAAACATTTTTTGTCTGGGAGTTTTATCGTCTGCACACAGGAAATGTTTCTGATGAAGTCCTCCCTTCCATAGTTGAAGTAGACGTCAATGAGGAAGGTCTCCTTTGCCCAATGATCTTGGCACACCAAGGGAGGGTAGTCTTCAAGGGGAAATGGGTGTGAAAGGTGGGAGAAGGTTTAGGCGTTTTGATGGAAGCTCAAGGATGGTTGGCTCACTCCAAGATGAAGTTGGAGGCCACTCTAGGTTTCCTACTCTCCAAGGGTGGAGATAAGAGAAGGCTAGCCAAAGTTAACCTAGTGACTAAGGATGGGATGTTGAGGCAAAAATGCTCACTCAATATCATATAATCCAAATGTATTTACATGGTGCATGGATTTGGGTATTTATAGGGGAGGAAGCATTTAGGGTTGCATTTGGGGAGTGCATGGCCGAAAATGCAAGGCCAAATGCACTTCAAATGAAACTCAAATTAATCCTAGATGCTACTTGGTGGCCAAGGATGGAATCTATAGGTTTGGCTAGGCTACAACTAGGTGCATGATAAGACCATGCAACCTAGGTGCCTTCCACTTGGGCCTAAGCCTTGCCAAGTCCAAAAATAAATCCAATGCTCACCAAACAAATATGTCTAGGCTCTAAATAAATACCCTAGTCCAAAAAATAAAATCCTATAATCTAAGGCACCCCATAATACAAGGGTAAAATGGAAAATACAAGTAAAAAAAAATCTTATAACTAACATACCTCAAAATACAAGGGTAAAATTGGAAATACAAGTAAAATAAATCTTATGTCTAAGATACCCAAAATACAAGGGTAAAAATGGGAAAATTAAAGACAAGGGAAAAATAGGAATAAAAATAAATTCCATGTAACAAGGTTTAGGAGAAAGATTGGTATTCCTTAGCCAAGGGAAGCATGTCTCTAGGGGTGTTAGCTCCCCTATACTCTTCCAATCTCCTAGCCATGGACCTAGTGATGGGTCCAACATGAAGCTCCAAGGATGGTCCTCCATCAGTTTCATAGACGAAAGCTTATTTCTTAAAGGAAACATTGTTTCTTCAGATAATGCTTTAAACAAGAGTGTTTCTTGTCTAGGAGTAGTTTCATTGAAGAATAAGTAATGGACAAATTTTTTAATATGATTTAGCAAATAAATAAAATCTCGTCTACTGGTTCGCTCAGACTGAGCTACATCCAGTCTCTTTAAAGAAAGGGTTCCACTAGATATTCAATGAATTATAAGTATGATGAACACTTCTGGTTTGTCAAGTATTGTCGACCACTTTTGGCCCGTCAACTTTATTCATCGTTGCTAGTACTTTTAGTCAGCCTCTCTAGGCTCGCATTGAGTATTCTCGACCACTCCTGGTCTTGAGTATTCTCAACCACTCTTGGTTGGCTAATAGCACTATTATTCTTTGTTCAGGATCTTTAGGCTCTCAGTGAGTATTCTCGACCACCCCTGATTCCAAGTATTATCAACCACTCATGGTTGGCTAACTTCACTCATTAGCTCGAGTATTCTTTGTTCAGCCTCTTCAGGCACTTAGTGAGTATTCTCGACCACTCCTAGTCTTGAGTATTCTCAACCACTTCTGGTTGGCTATTAGTACTAATGTTCTTTATTCCGCAACTTCTAGCTCTTAGTGAGTATTGTCGGCCAACTCCTGGCCTGCTAACTTCACCATTAGCGCTGGTATTCTTTAATCAGACACTTCTGGCTCTTAGTGAGTATTCTTTGACAAGCCTCTGCAGGCTTTACAAGTATTCTTTCCTTAGTCTCTTCGGGCTTTACAAATGACAAGTAAACAGTTGAGGTTGAGTGTTTTACTCTCACAGAAAGGATACATATGTTTTCTACACTCATTAAAGTGTATGATCCTAAGTTACACTTGTCGCCACCGGCCCGAAACGGGCTTTCGGCATTCGCGAAGGATGGTTGGACTCTTTTATTTGTTTAAAAATATGGATTGCCAGAATGACTTATTCTCAAACTGAGACCTTGTCAAACGAGCAATTTTATTAAAAGGCTCACCAATCCATGTTAATCCCAAGCGGGACCCTCCATGGATTAGCGGTTTTCATAAAAAGGAAGGGTTCATGGAGTCGCCACCAATGTTTTACTCAAAACATTGGAAAAAGAAGTTTAAGGCAATCGATTCAAAAATCGACTTCGGCCATTACAACCAGAGTCGGGTAAGGGAGTCGGTTACGCGTGGGGAAGGTGTTAGCACCCCACAACGCCCCTTTCGGGTTCCCTATGACAGATTATTTCTAAAATTAATAGTGTGAAATTACTAAATTACCCCTATTTATTCTAAGCAATTATAAATTAACTATCTACATGATGACAGTTTAAATATGTACACACAGAAAGCGGTAAAAGAAGGGACTTTAAAGAGATAAACCTTTGAAGCGTGCTTTCTTATATATCTTGACAGAAATTGGGAAGCGTTTTGGCGTTCCCTCCCTCTACAAGACCGCTCGCTCCCTCCTATAAAATTTTAACTATGGAAATCCGGAGGATTTCCCTTCGACTAGGTTCGAGACTCAAGCAAATGGCTCGTGACTCAAGAACTTCGTCGGATCAACTCTCCGAGTGATTTCTAGGCAGAGCACTGCTCAAAAAAACCCAGAATACTCAAGAAGAGGGTTAAAACTCAGTGTCAAAGTGTAGAATGACGTCCCATTGACATCATATTTATAGGGATGAGGCTCAATACGGTCTCTGGGGGTCAATACGGTCCGTATTGAAGTTTTGAACTACAATACGGCCGTATTGAATTCAATACGGCCGTATTGAATTCAATACGGCCGTATTGAATTCAATACGGCCGTATTGAAGTTCAAAAACCTCAATACGGCCGTATTGAAGTTCAGTGCAGCCGTATTGAGTTCAAAAACCTCAATACGGCCGTATTGAAGTTCAGTGCAGCCGTATTGAGTTCAGTGCATCCGTATTGAAGTTCAGAAACTTTAATACGGCCGTACTGAACCCTTGGGAGGCCGTATTGGGCTTCATTCCCTCCACTTTCTTATTTTTTGCTACTCTAAGACCTCTAAACCTACAGATTGTCATCCTAGGGTCTTCCAGGGTCTTCCAGGAGTCCTTCCGGCTGACTTTCCTTTGATCTTCGAGAGTCTTCGAGTTTTATTTCCGACCCGGACAATTTTAGGGGTCTACAACACTTATAACACCTTAGACTACAAAGATAATTTCATCAGTGTACATTTGATTCTATGAGCTCTATCTCTGGTTTCGTTACTTCATGAGCTTGATATCAATCTTCGTCTATCTTTTCTAAAGCCAACCTTTTCAAGTTCGAAATTGTGACATATATATAGTCTTGCAAAATTTTCCCGTTACAAGTGTCCGTTGAAGCAGATATATTCGTTCATGACTAGTTTGATCTTTCATTTAATGCTCAGGATCTTGCATTAAATATTACTTCCTGTTCATGGATATTGCGTGAAGTCTTCTTCTTTTTTATAGCAGTCGTATCTAAATTTTGCAGAGACCTAGGAACCTTTTTGTCCTTTTCTGATCTCTTAAATGTAGAGCGTTGTCCTTATCTGAAAAAGCAATCACACATGCATGTTTTTTCTTCTGCGCTTGATTTCTCTTTTTCTATTCTCATTTTGCTCACTTAGTCATGTTGAGAGTTCTTTTATAATCGTAGATGATGCCTGAGTAGTCTTTCAAAACTTGATTCTTTAAGTGCCTTTATGGCAATCTTCGTCTACGTTTGTTGGTCCATGTGCGTCTCAAGTCGTGATCTCTGTTTGAGTATTTGACGTTGATGTTTTGACTTTCTTTTGGTCAATGCTGCATTTGATTTGCTTTTTAGGTTGTCCTTGACACATCTTCATCTAACACTTGAAGCTTTCCTCTTTATCTAATTCTGGAGTAGGAAGTGGTACATGCACATGCTTTATTCCTCAGCTTTCATGTACTTATGTTTTTCTGAAACATTAACATGCTTGTTAGAAATAACAACATGTATTATATTTGTCTCATTCAAAACCTTGCTGGGAATTGCTTCGTCTGACTCAACAATCTCCCCCTTTTTTATGATGACAAATATAATTGATCAAATTGTTTCAAATAAAACTTAACTATAGAAACTCATGGTCCATAGAAATTTTGTAGGTTTGCTTATTATAAATGTATTGCAACTCTCCCCCTTAGTGTATGCTCTCCCCCTTACAAGATTGTCTCTAAATTGTTTTCTTTTTGATTAGGATTCATTGTCATATACATATTTGATTAATTTGATTAATTTCTTCTATTTCTCCCCCTTTGTAATCATCAAAAAGAAATGTAGATCAGGGTAAGCCTCAAAACCAAACTAGAATTTCTGTGAGAAATATCATAGCAAATTGATCATAATAGAATCAAGGCATGACATAACCCAATAATTCTGGATGAAAAGAAAACATGTGTTGTATTGAACTAAAATTTTAATGTGTACAAAAGAGAGTCAATACGATCGACAAAAAAACTATTCTCCCCCTAACTTAGCGATCCCTAAGCTAGTTTCCTCAGAATGATCAAGAAGATAGAGATGGATCTTTGGAGAGCTGAGATGCCACCAAGTTGAATAGATGATCCAACTTGTTGTCCAGATCTGCTTTGAATTTATTGCAAGACTCAATGGAGACATATTGTTGCGCTGGTTCAGAAGCAGCTGGGAGACCTTCAAGAAGGGCAGATGCTGCGATTGTCTCAACATGTATGGGTTCAGACAATTTAGACTATGTTATCTCTAAAAGAGCATCCCAAGGCATGGGCATGCCTGATTTCCATGGTGGAATGTCCTTGCACCATTCATAGATTGGGGCTTTGTACCACGAGTCTATGACAGCTTTCCATTCATCCTTGTATAGATCCAGATTGAAGAGTGCAGAATGAATGAAGAACTCTTTGATGAAAGCATTGTCGCAACCCGAAAATTTCCGATCTCGCGACCTATGGTTTAGACATCCTTTTAAAGATCTCATTAATTAAGGAATACCTGGACACCAGACTAATCCTTAATTAATGGTTTTAAAAAATGAGTTCATGGAGTCGCCACCAATATTTTACTTAAAACATTGGAAAAAGAAAAGGTTTTTAAAAATCCATTAATGGCCTTGATAACCAGAATTGGGATCGAGAGTCGGTTACGTGTAGGGAAGGTATTAAGCACCCCTACAGCGCCCTCAATCGGTACCCTATGATGAAGTTAACGTGATGAGAATTAATAAATTAAATATTTAATCCCCTTTATTAATATATTTATTTACATGCTTGAAATTTAAATTATACAATTAACTAAAAAATGTCTACATGATTGCTTTTAATATAACAATATTTATCAAAGATAATAAAATAAAATAGAGAAAGGAAGATTGATTGAAATACCTCTTGAACGAGCTCTATCAAATCTTCAAATATGAAAAAGGTGCTTTGTGGCGACCTTTCACACTACAATATGCCTCACAGATCTCAAGAAATACAATAGGAAGGAGAGAGAAAAAAGAGATGCGACACAAATCTCAAGAAATATAATAGAAGGGAGAGAGATAGAAAATTTTCGTGCTCAAAGGAGTCTTATTCAAAATTTCTCTGGCTTCCCTGAGAACTGTGCCCGAAGCTTCTATTTATAGGAATCAGAAGGGGCCAGAATGGCCTGTTCCAGATTCGGAATGACCCGTTCTGGCCCAATCGTTATGTGTAAATTTCATATCTTAGAACGGCCCGTTCTGAAAACGGAACGTCCCGTTCTGAAAACGGAACGTCCCGTTCCAGAGCAGAAATTAACACAAATTTTCCCTTTCCAGAACGGCCCATTCGAAATTTGCCTTGTTTGGAACGGCCCGTTCTGGTATTGGAATGACCTGTTCCACCCAAAATGTTAAGGTGTTTTTAGTTATGTTGGAACGACATGTTCTGATATTGGAACGGCCTGTTCCGGGCTACTAAAACCACCTTATTTGGCCTTTAGGCCTTCTGATGTCTTGTCTTGTTGTTTGCCTGCTTCGGAAGCTCCTTCCCTTCATAAAGGATGTCCATTTCTTTGTTTGTGTGCCCCCGGACGAAATTAGGTGTCTATTGCTGCCCCTTTTTACTTGTCCATTGGAGTAGCTATGTGTTGCTTTTCCAAAGACAAGTAAAGACGTAGACATTTCGTCCGGGTCTCCTCCTCGTCTCTTTGGTGTTGGCGCTTCTACGTTCCTTCTCTTGGATAGGTGTATTTGCTCGTGTCCTCGCCCTTTAGAGCAGTTGAGTGTTGGTTGCATACTCTATTGGGTAACAAGGCTGACAAATTGTACACCTGATCTTCGATCTTCAAGTAGATGCTCCATTATTTCTCTTGTGATAGTGCGTTCTTTTATTTGTAGCTTGTTGAAGAGGGAGTATTTTCGTAGCTCAGCTTCCCTCACGGCTTTGTCGTATACCAGATTGAGAGATGACTACAGTCTCTCCAGACCTTTCCCTCACGGCTTTGTCGTATACCGGATTGGGATGCGAGTACAGTCTCTCCAGACCTTTCCCTCACGGCTTTGTCGTATACCGGATTGGGATGCGAGTACAGTCTCTCCAGACCTTTCCCTCACGATTTTATCGTATACTGGATTGGGAGGTGAGTACAGTCTCTCCATACCTTTCCCTCACGGCTTTGTCGTATACCGGATTGGGATGCGAGTACAGTCTCTCCAGACCCTAGTATTTTCGTAGCCTCTCCAGGCCCTAGTATTTTTGTAGCCTCTCCAGGCCCTAGTATTTTCGTAACCTCTCCAAGCCGTAGTATTTTCATAGCCTCTCCAGGCCGTAATATTTTCATAGCCTCTCCAAGCTGTAATATTTTCATAGCCTCTCCAGACCTTAGTATTTTCATAGCCTCTCCAGGCCGTCTACTGGTGATGATGATGTGATTGTCCCTTGACGATGATTGCTAGTAGGTGGTGCCCTTGTGTTGGCGGGAAAAGGAGTAGATGGTTGACAGGGATTCTGGTGTTGCCCCTGCCATGTGAGTATTGTGATGCCTCTCCAGGCGTTTGCTTGTGGTATTTTTTTTCTGAATTTTATTTTTTGTTTAGCTTCGGCTCTTTCATGTTCGAAGCTTTCCTTTTTTACTATTTTTCTAAATGCTTCGGCTTTTTCAACATTTGTGAAGCTTGTTTTTTTCTCATGTTTTTGCTTTTTTATTGTCATCATTGGTGGAGGGATCTATTCCCATGATGTTATTTGCTGGATCTTTATTGAGGAGTATTATTTTGGAAGCCACTCCTGGCTTTGGTTAGGAAGTCATTCCTGGTCTTGGCATTTTTTGGATCATCCTTTATTTAGTTGAGGAGTAAGGCGCGATGGCCTCTTCATGGTTACAGACTTTCTTGTTTGGTCGATTCTATTCTATTCCACTATTGATATGTCTTTTCTTAGTGGGCACATAGAATCATTTGGGGTTGCCGTTTGCCACTACTTGGCTCATGGTTGGCTGTTTAGCTTGTGCTTCGTCTTGATGACTCCTTCTGACTCATAGCAAGCAGAATGCATGGATGCATGGATGCAATGAAAATGCAAGACAGGGGTGATTTTATTATTATTATTTTATTATTATTTTTATTTATTATTAATTTTTTTTTTTGTGTAACGCCCTTCCATATGCCCCTACCTCATATGATGCGATGCAGTTTATGCTCATGTGTTTGTTCCTAAACATGCGATTCAATTTTTTTGTTGGGAAATTGACCTGTGCGCGTTAAGGTTAATGTTGACGATTCCTGTTTATCCGTTCCATTTGTGATTATTGCCGGGATATACTCCTTTAAACCCAAGGTTTAAGTAGCTCTTTGATTACCTAGTTGATGTGTAGTCAAGTGTCTCCAAACTCTATTCAGGGACATCTCTGTCTTCTCTTTGTGAGTGTTCACTGTGCATTTTCCGTGTATCTTTTTGGTACCATTTTAATGCCACAAAGGTCAATAGAAAAGAAGGAAGGAATGTTATTATTATTATTATTGTTTTTTCGAAAGGGTTGTTAGAAGGGATTTTTCAAAAAGGGTTTTTTAGAAGAGGGGCTGGCCAAGGTAGGCTTTGGTGTTTAGTGTCGCCACCCGCCGAAACGGACATTGGCATTCGCGACGATGGTCGGACTCTTTTTAGTTTTGAAAAATGATGGATTGTTAGAACGACTTATTCTCAAACTGAGACCTCATCGAACTAACAATTTTGTTAAATAATTCTCACCAATCCGTATTAATCCCAAACGGGACCCTCCATGGATTAGTGGTTTTCGCAAAAAGGGGTTCTTGGAGTCGCCACCAATGTTTTACTCAAAACATTGGAAAAAGACATAAGGCAATTGATTTTCGCAAATCAACTTTGGCCATTACAACTAGAGTTTGGGTAAGGGAGTCGATTACGTGTGGGGAAGGTGTTAGCACCCTACAACGCCCCTTTCGGGTTCCCTATGACAGATTATTTCATAAATAATAGCGTAAAATTACTAAACTACCCCTATTTATTAGAACGATTATAAGTAAACTATCTACATGATGAAAGTTTTAAACGTGCAATGCAACAATCAAAAAGCGATAAATGAAAGCGGTAAAAGAAAGGATTTGGAAAGAAACCTTCGAAGCGGGCTTTTATATATTCAAAAAGGAGTTAGGAGGCTTTTTTGGCGCTCCTTCCCACTACACGTTCGCTCGCTCCTTTCCCTAAAAATAAATATTAACTATGGAAATCAAAGAGATTTCCCTTCGACTTGTTCGAGTCTCAAGCTAAAGGCTCGTGAACTCAAGAACTTAGTCGGATCAGCTCTCGGAGAGATTTCTAGGG
Source organism: Cajanus cajan (assembly GCF_000230855.2). Taxonomy (NCBI): domain Eukaryota; kingdom Viridiplantae; phylum Streptophyta; class Magnoliopsida; order Fabales; family Fabaceae; genus Cajanus; species Cajanus cajan. The sequence goes on from NC_138518.1 coordinate 22,175,273, forward strand.
CAGAGAATAGCTCAAAAACCCAAGAATACTCAGCAAGAGGGTGGAGAAATGCTCCAAATGTGTGGAAGGACGAGCCAATGACGTCCTATTTATAGGATTGAGGCGCAGTACGGCCTAAGGAGTCAATACGGCCCGTACTGAGTTTTTGAACTACAGTACGGCCGTACTGAATTCAGTACGGCCGTACTGAAGTTCAAAAACTTCAGTACGGCCGTATTGATTTCAATATGGCCGTATTGTAGTACAAATGGCTCAGTACGGCCGTACTGAACCTCTAGGAGGGCGTATTGAGCTCCAATCCTCACACACCCTTATTCTAAGCTACTCTAAGACTTCTAGACCTACAAAGAATCATCCTAGGGTCTTCCAGGAGTCCTTCCGGCTGACTTTCCTTCGGTCGTCGAGAGTCTTTGAGTCTTATTTCTGACCCGGACAATTTTAGGGGTCTACAGCTGTCCCCCCTTTACTTAGTCGAACGACTTTTTTGGTGTACCGGTTGACAAGTAAAGGAGTTGACCCAATTGTCCGGGGAGTAAGCCATCCTTCCGACTTGTAGTGTCTTCAGGTGGGAAAATTGTTGAGTAGCCTCTCTAGGTTGAGTTTGCCCTCTCCAGGGTGAGTATTAGTCGTCGCCTCTCCAGGCTCGTGCATACCTCGGTGTTTCTGACGACCTCGGTAGCGTGAGTTTGCCCTCTCCAGGGTCTGCATGCCTCCGTGTTTCTGACGACGTTGGCAGCTGCATACCTCCGTGTTTCTGACGACGTCGGTAGCTGAGTATTAGTCGTCGCCTCTCCAGGCTCGTGCATACCTCGGTGTTTCTGACGACCTCGGTAACGTGAGTTTGCCCTCTCCAGGGTCTGCATGCCTCTTTGTTTCTGACGACGTTGGCAGCTGCATACCTCCGTGTTTCTGACGACGTCGGTAGCTGAGTATTAGTCGTCGCCTCTCCAGGCTCGTGCATACCTCGGTGTTTCTGACGACCTCGGTAGCGTGAGTTTGCCCTCTCCAGGGTCTGCATGCCTCCGTGTTTCTGACGACGTTGGCAGCTGCATACCTCCGTGTTTCTGACGACGTCGGTAGCTGAGTATTAGTCGTCGCCTCTCCAGGCTCATGCATACCTCGGTGTTTCTGACGACCTCGGTAGCGTGAGTTTGCCATCTCCAGGGTCTGCATGCCTCCGTGTTTCTGACGACGTTGGCAGCTGCATACCTCCGTGTTTCTGACGACGTCGGTAGCTGAGTATTAGTCGTCGCCTCTCCAGGCTCGTGCATACCTCGGTGTTTCTGACGACCTCGGTAGCGTGAGTTTGCCCTCTCCAGGGTCTGCGGTTTGCCCTCCCCAGGGTTGCATACCTCCGTGCTTCTGGTCACTTTGGTAGCGTGAGTTTGCCCTCTCCAGGGTCTGCGGTTTGCCCTCCCCAGGGTTGCATACCTCCGTGCTTCTGGTCACTTTGGTAGCGTGAGTTTGCCCTCTCCAGGGATTTGTGATGATTTTGTCTCCACAGTCCACGATGCTGCTTCGACGGTTATTTTTGATTTTGGTGCCGCTGAGGGCTGGATAACGCAGGGATCCGTCTAGGGGATGTGCAGTTACTCATAGGTTCTTGTGTCCCAACTTTCCATTGCGTAGTTGGTGCCCACTGGGGAAATTCTGATTCCTTGGGGATGCAGACACAAAGATGCTCTTTCTGAGGTGAGCGATGCCTTATGATTGGCTGACGTCATTTCGACGTTGGTGGAGTATCCCGGTTATCCTTATTCGGGTGACTTTTTTGATTTTCTGGTTTTGTTGCCTCTGCGTAGGCTGTTATCCGCTAGGGGATTCTGTCGTATTGATCTTGATTGGCCTCTTCTGTTTAGGCGGATTATCTTGACGTTCGATGTTTGGTTGAATACCGAATTCCGCTTGGGGAATGGTTATTGATCTTTTCGGATTTTCTCTTTTTGAAGGAGTGCCTCTGAGTAGGCGAATGGGGATTGAGGATCTTATGTATTCCAGAGTATTATTTAGAAAGCCTCTTCAGGCTTAGCTTCACTCGTCGCCCGAGTTGGAAAGCTATCTTCCACTGAGGAAGTCTAAGTCCTTTGACTCGGATATTTTGTTTGGATGATCATGCTTCCATTGGGGAATCTTGCTGATCTTGCTCTGATAGCTTTCACTGGGAATTCGGCCCAAGAGTGCAAGCTGAGATGTCTCTGGGGAGTATTATTTCGGCAAGCCTCTCCAGGCTTAGTTATTCTGTACGATTGTTGGATTTTCTGAATTTTTGCCTTTTTTGTCGATTTCGGCTTTTTTCGGCTTTTTCTGTACAGAAATTAAAGTGCTAAAGAACTTTGAACTCGAAAGTGGAAAATTTCATTAATCAAACGGAATGAAATTTGTACAATGATGATAAAAAGAGTGGGGCACAGCCCGATCAATCAAAATAAACAAAAAGCAGGAAAACACAGCAAATGGCCGGTCTTCATTCCTCTGCCGGCGGATCCTGTGGAGGGTCTGGGAAGCGACGATGCAGCCAGACTGACAGGTTGTCAAAATCCTGTCTCAGGGCGTCAATGCTGTGCTGCGCAGTGTCGAATCGGGCGTCGATGCTCTGCTGCAACGCGTCGAAACGAGCATCAAAGTAGGCCCTGTCTTGCTACGAGGTGTCGGCCTCTGTCTGCGGGTCCCCTTCACCCGGGAGCTCGATGTTCTCGAAAAGCTCACTGAAGGTGTCGCGGGTGGTCGCACGTACATATTGCCTCCCTGCCTTAGCAATTATCTTCATATTGAGCAGGGTGGCAGCATTGATAGGCTTGGGCGCCAACTCCCCCGCATCTACGCCATCAGGGCACCCCCAAGTCTCTGCGAGTCGTGAAAGGAGCGTAGAGACCAAAATGTATCCTCGCCGAGCGTCGCTGCCCTCTCTTGCCCCCAGATTCTTTATATGTTCGAGAAAAAAGAATCCGGGGTTGGCCTTCTGCCCGGTGGCCATGCAGTAAAGAGCTAGCAGATCCTGCCGCGTTATTGACTCTGGACTCTTCAGTCTGGCGTGGATGGAGCCGGTGATCAGCTTGTGGCAAATCCGGAGCGCAGTCGGGAGCCGGGTACCCTTTACTCCAGCGTGATAATCCATCTGACCCATGACCTCTCTCCACATCTCGGTCGGGGTCAAATTATCAGGGCACTCACAGACGACGTCCCGATATTCCAACTGATCGGCTCGCCGAAAGAAACCAGCCTGGACGTTGAATTCATCCAGTGTCAGGGAGCGGTATCCTCCCTTCATCCAGAAGTCTACAGAGTAGACCATTGCGCCGTAGCTGTTCGTCGACTCTGTGACACCGACGGTAGCCAGAAATTCCTTTGTTGCGGTCGGATAGATCTTAGGGTGGGGATCAAGGAGGAACCCCCATCCTATGGCATCGATGTAGCCTCTGGCCTCATCTTCCCATTCCATTGCCCGAAGGATGCTGAAGTCGAGCACCCTCGACGGCTAGAAGACGAATGACTCGAGGAAATCCAACCTCTCTTGGTGCCGCGCGGTCATTTCAAGTTGCGCAGGGACCCTCTGCCTCTTCCTTGAAGACTCGGCCATTTTTTCGGAATCGGAGGGATCTCAAACACACTCACAGATAAAGTATGCAGAGGAATGAAGATGTTGTGATGAATGAGAGGAGGAGGGACGTATTTATAGAAAAAATTAGGTCAGTACGGCCCGTATTGAATTCAGTACGGCCGTACTGACCTTACTGTTGATGTACAAAAGAATGGGCCAATACAGGCCGTATTGAAATCAATACGCCCGTATTGGTGTGGACGTTGTGGCCAATACGGTCGTATTCATTTCAGTACGCCCGTATTGAGTTGAAAATTTGTTCGTAACCCTAATTTTAGTACGGGCGTACTGAACATGGTACGGGCGCATTTTTTTTTTTTTTTTTTTTTTTTTTTTGGAAATAAACAGAGAATAAGTGATCTTCCAGTATACCTATCATCTGTATGCATGTATGCGGTAGGATGCACCTAATTCTATTTGATTTATTTTTCAAAAGAATTAACCGATGCGTTTCTTTGCTTGGATTTTGCCATTCCTCTAGACGGGCTGTGCGCTGCCGATTTCTGTAACCGAGGAATGATGCGTGTTATATCGAGATTGGTGTCATCAACCCAGTGATCCTTCCCTTCCTTTAGAAGACGTATCAACCCTCCTATTGACCACTATGTCTCCATGTTTCCACTAGATTATTCTAAAATCGTTTGGGACAAGAGAAAAGAAAGGAAAGATATTTTTGTTCAAAAGTTTGTGTTTTAGAGGGGATTATTATTGTTTTGAAAACGGTTTTTGTAAGAATGGCTGGCCAAGGTAGGCTCATGTGTTTAGGCTTGTTTGATTAAACACTTATGAAGTTAAGAAAGTCTTGTTATTGACGTTGTGATTCGACAATTTAGATAGCTTCCCTTGAACCTTTCTTTTTGAATTCAGCTCATGGTACCATCATGGATTTCTTTTGCTTTTTTTGATTGTCCTTATTTTTGCCTAAAACACCCCTTTGTGGCGTCTCAGCGGACCTTTGTTTCATTTTTGCAACCCTAATTTTTGCCTAGGTCACCCTTTTGTGGGATTCCTAGCGGGTTCTTTGCTCTTATTTTTGCGCAGCCCCCTTTTTGGGTTTCCTGTCGAGCTTTTTTGTTTTTAGGATTTTGTCCTTAAAGGATTTCTTTTTTATCCATGATGGCACTTATCGAGGCCAAGGAAAGGTGCTCCAAGTTGTCACACACACTTCCACATAAAAATGATGCGGGTTTATTGTTATTAAGATGATTTTAACCTCATTCATGCTTATTCAAACAGGGTTAAAAATAATGTGGTCTAGAAATTTATTGCAAGCAAGAAAAGAAGCAATAAGAACTAATAAAGAACGATTTTATTATAATTATAGCGAAAACATGTGCCCTATCGAGGCTCGGGGGTCGGGAATCCTTGCCAAGTCCTTGTCCAGGCAAGTATCCGTTCTTGGTGAGCATGTAGGCTACCTTCTTCATTTCTCGGGGAAACGTTTCGACATTGGCAATCTCCAATGCTTGGAAGGCGGTCTCTAGAGCTTCCTCTGCTGCATCCACGTAAGGTATGGCAGATGGCTTGCTGATGAGTATGTCATCTTCGGCTTGTACGGTCACCAGCTTGTCACCCACTATGAATTTGACTTTCTGGTGAAGCGTAGAGGGAACAGCTTTCGCATCATGAATCCAAGGTCGACCGAGGAGACAACTGTACGCGGGAGTAATGTCCATCACTTGAAATTCGACATTAAAGATGGTGGGTCCAATTTGGATTGGAAGATTGATTTCTCCCACCACTTCTCTTTTAGAACCGTCGAAAGCTCGGACGATCATGTTGCTCGAGCGCATTTGGATTCCCTTGATTGCCACTTGATCAAACGTTCTTTTTGGCATCACATTCAAGGAAGATCCATTATCCACCAAGACTTTAGCGATGTGATATTCCTTGCACTTTACAGAGATGTGCAAGGGCTTGTTGTGATTCGGTCCCTCAACGGGGATTTCTTCATCGGTGAAAGTGAGGTGATCATTAGCCGTGATGTGACTAACAATCCCCTCAAACTTGTCTTGGGAGATAGTGTGCGACACGTACGCCTCGTTCAAGACTTTCAACAGAGCTTGCCGATGCGGTTCGGAGCTTAGGATCAACGACAACAGAGTAATCTTTGTTGGCGTCCTATGAAGTTGATCCACGATGGAGTACTCGCTCTGTCGGATATATTTTAACAGCTCGTCGGTCTCCTCCTCGGATTCTTTATTTTCCTCGGTTTTCTCTTTTTCTTTTTCCTTTCCTTTATTCTTGGGAGCTTTATCGTGAAGATCTTCGGGAGTGTAGATCCTGCCACTCCTAGTCATGCCCCCAAGTCCAGCGATGTTAGAGATATCGCTGTCGGCAGAAGAATGGATGTCGTATATCCATGGCACAGCCTTATTCGATTCGTAGGGAAAAGGTCTTGGAGCAGTGATCTTCAATGGTATCGGACCTTCCCCTTTATTCGTCTTGATTACCAACAACGGAGTTGATGTGCGTTCGCTTGGCACGGTTGTTGGCTTACACTTAATAACAAACGGCGTGCGATCCATTCTGAACATACGCATCGATTAATCCTTTCTTTTTATTAATGTTATTAATGAATTACTAGGAGAGATATATGCAAATGAATGACTATGAAATGCAAAGGCAATTGAAAGATTTCATAGATCTCAAAAATTCGATTTATTAATCAAAGAAAGTGTACAACTCATTATACAATGCTTCGAAGCAAATTTTTACAAAATGAGAAAAGCCGATAGAAACCCACAGGCGGGTTCATGTTTCTTCTCCATTCAACTTCGGCTTCCTCTACATGACGGGCCATTGCTTCGGCTTGCGTATGGACCGCTTGGCTCATATTATAACTAATCTTTTAAGCGTCCTTCGCCTTTTGAATATAGTAGTTGATCATGGCTTGCAGCTCATTAAGCTCGTCTTCGACTCGATCCTTCTCCTCTCGGAGCTTAGCCATATGTGTTAATCCTTCCCTTTCCTTCTTGCGAAAATCGGAAAGGCTTGCGGTTTGTTGTTGAGCAACTTCCCGCCATTGCTGTGCATCGGATCGAGTCAAGAGTAGATCATCTTGCATATCCTTGATCAACTGTGCCTGCCTTGTGTACTCGGCTTCAAGGCGTGCTATCTTTGCGTTGACATCTCGGAGTTGACTACTCGGTTCGACCTTTGGCATTTTGGATGCCCGAATAGCCTTCTCATTAAGGTTAGCACACTCGTCCTTGAGCCGCTCTATCTCATGGTCTTTTTTCTTGCACTGCCTTTGTAGACCGTCAATGGCGAAACTGGATTCTTCGCTTTTCTCCTCAAGAACTCTCATCTGAGCTCCCATGATTTCCAGCTTCTTGGTCAAGGCATCGACTTGTTCTTGCAGCAACCTCCTCGTAACTGCGGTTGCGCAAGAGGTGGATGGTTGGGGCACTCCCCTCTCGCTCCTCCAAGTCTCGTAGTCGGTGGAGACGGATACCCGAGGCTTTCCAAGCTCTCGATCTCCCTCGTAGATTGGTCTCTCCCACGCTCTAACGACAGCGTGCATGTCCCTTTGATGCTCGGAATCAAAGGAGAAACACAATCCTCCAAGCTCCTCTTTAGTAGGAACAATCTGAGTCCTCATAAGTTGCCTCATAGCCAATCTAGGTGAATAAGCTATGCAACCTCTGAGGCCCATCAAAGGTACGCTTGGGTAACTGCCGCATCTCATCAATACGTTGCTCGGACGGAACCAAGGACAAACCCATGTGAAGTGCTCAATGCTCCACTGTTCCATCTCTTCCTTCCATTCGGAAGCATAACGGCGGCATACGGGGATCTTCGAAAAGCTCCTCAACGGATCGGGCAAAGTCCCCATGTGACTAGAGGCGTAGAAGTGTGTGATGCTCCACACATATAACAAGGAGGGGCAACATCGGATAATCTTCCCTTGCTTCTGCTGAGGTATGTTGACAGAAAGCAAGGTGTGGGCAAGAATGGCAGGCACGGGACTCTTCATGTGCACGTCCCATGCGAAGAAAGCATCCATAGCGGCATGGTCCACTGTGTTAGCGTGAAAGGGGAATAGGACTGTCCCAAACACGGCTAATGCTAGAGTCTTGTTGAAAGCTAACCAATCTCCCTCACCAGCTAAGGAAGAAAGGTGATCCTCAATCATAGCGAGCTTCCAACCTTTGATACTGCCGTTCCCCACTAAGGCAGATGATCGTGATGGTAGTTTGACTTGAGTAGCGACCCTCTCCACGGCCACATAATTACCATGAAAAACATAGACCCCTGCTGATTTGGGCCATCGCAGCATGAGCTCGTACTCCTCGAGAGTAGGAACTAAGTCAAACTGGGGGAACTCGAAGCAATGCAGATCGAGACTCCAAAAGTGAACCAATGCTCTCAGAAAGGCCGGATCCACACATATCTTCATCAAATCGAGGACTCGTCCATATGATTTCTCGAACTCAACACGAGCCTCATGTGGCATCAAAGAACAAAGGTGGTCCAACCTCTCGGCACGGTATAACAAGAAGTCCACTTTCTTCAACTGCCCTTGCACTCCCCTAGATCCCTCCATGATCTTCGATAAGAATGCATGATATGAGATGATGGCGTTGAATATGAATGCATTGTGTTTATTCAACTAAGCATTATCATGTTTTCAGGATGCTCCTAAGATGATGCATGATATTGCTTGGTTTGGATAAATAACCCCTTTTTTTTTTTTTTTTTTTTTGGGTATTTTGTTTTTTGTATTTTTTTGGGTGAAAAGGGAAACTACCTACATGAATGTGATGAAGGTAGATGTTAACACCATGTAATGGAAGATTCTTATTCCTATTTATTCTTATTCTAAAAGGGGAATGTTGTATGTTTAAAGAATGCAATGTATGCTCAAACAATGTCACATAAACAATGCACAAACAATTCACTCATCCACGAACAGTCACGAGCGAATCACGAGGTAGGGGTATCCTGCAGACAAGTGCATATTCAAGGAGGTTCTAACTGTTCTCACCAGTCTAAGGCCCCCAAGGTGCCCCCATTATAGGTGTCGCCACCCGCCGAAACGGACATTGGCATTCGCGACGATGGTCGGACTCTTTTTAGTTTTGAAAAATGATGGATTGTTAGAACGACTTATTCTCAAACTGAGACCTCATCGAACTAACAATTTTGTTAAATGATTCTCACCAATCCATGTTAATCCCAAACGGGACCCTCCATGGATTAGTGGTTTTCGCAAAAAGGGGGTTCTTGGAGTCGCCACCAATGTTTTACTCAAAACATTGGAAAAAGACATAAGGCAATTGATTTTCGCAAATCAACTTTGGCCATTACAACCAGATTTGGGTAAGGGAGTCGATTACGTGCGGGGAAGGTGTTAGCACCCCACAACGCCCCTTTCGGGTTCCCTATGACGAATTATTTCATAAATAATAGCGTAAAATTACTAAACTGCCCCTATTTATTGGAACGATTATAAGTAAACTATCTACATGATGAAAACTTTAAACGTGCAATGCAACAATCAAAAAGCGGTAAAAGAAAGGATTTGGGAAGAAACCTTTGAAGTGTGCTTTTATATACTCAAAAAAAGAAGTTAGGAGGCTTTTTGGCGCTCCTTCCCACTACACGTTCGCTTGCTCCTTTCCCTAAAAATAATGTTTACTATGGAAATCAAAGAGATTTCCCTTCGACTTGTTCGAGTCTCAAGCTAATGGCTCATGAACTCAAGAACTTAGTCGGATCGGCTTCTGGAGAGATTTCTAGGGCAGAGAATAGCTCAAAAACCCAAGAATACTCAGCCAGAGGGTGGAGGAATGCTCCAAAAGTGTGGGAGGACGTGCCAATGACGTCCTATTTATAGGATTGAGGCGCAATACGGCCTAGGGGGTCAATACGGCCCGTACTGAGTTTTTGAACTACAGTACGGCCGTATTGAATTTGGTACGGCCGTACTGAAGTTCAAAAACTTCAGTACGGCCGTATTGTAGTTCACTCGTGTGTTTAGGCTTTGTTTGATTAAACACTTATGAAGTTAAGAAAGTCTTGTTATTGACGTTGTGATTCGACAACTTAGATAGTTTCCCTTGAACCTTTCTTTTTGAATTCAGCTCATGTTACCATCATGGATTTCTTTTGTTTTTTGATTGTCCTTATTTTTGCCTAAAACACCCCTTTGTGGCGTCTCAGCGGACCTTTGTTTTTGTTCATTTTTGCAACCCTAATTTTTGCCTAGGTCACCCTTTCGTGGGATTCCTAGCGGGTTCTTTGCTCTTATTTTTGCGCAGCCCCCTTTTTGGGTTTCCTGCCGAGCTTTTTTTTGTTTTTAGGATTTTGTCCTTAAAGGATTTCTTTTTTATCCATGATGGCACTTGTCGAGGCCAAGGAAAGGTGATCCAAGTTGTCACACACACTTCCACATAAAAATGATGCGGGTTTATTGTTATTAAGACGATTTTAACCTCATTCATGCTTATTCAAACAGGGTTAAAAATAATGTGGTCTAGAAATTTATTGCAAGCAAGAAAAGAAGCAATAAGAACTAATAAAGAATGATTTTATTATAATTCTAGCGGAAACATGTGCCCTATCGAGGCTCGGGGGTCGGGCTGTCCCCGAGGAGTGATCTCTAACAGTCATCAGGTCTATACATCCCTATAGGAAGAAGAAGAGCACTTGATGACGACGACCGGCCTTGACGCCTGTGAACCGAACTTCCTAAAGATCTGGCTTAAAGAACGTCGAGAAGGATCTTGGTTCCTCTTCGTCCTTTGATCTTTATTAGGGTTGTATCCTAACCCTTGTTTCCCCGGATTATCCTTAATAATGGGTAGCTCGGGAATCCTTGCCAAGTCCTTGTCCAGGCAAGTATCCGTTCTTGGTGAGCATGTAGGCTACCTTCTTCATTTCTCGGGGAAACGTTTCGACATTGGCAATCTCCAATGCTTGGAAGGCGGTCTCTAGAGCTTCCTCTACTGCATCCACGTAAGGTATGGCAGATGGCTTGCTGATGAGTATGTCATCTTCAGCTTGTACGGTCACCAGGTTGTCACCCACTATGAATTTGACTTTCTGGTGGAGCGTAGAGGGAACAGCTTTCGCATCATGAATCCAAGGTCGGCCGAGGAGACAGCTGTACGCGGGAGTAATGTCCATCACTTGAAATTCGACATTAAAGATAGTGGGTCCAATTTGGATTGGAAGATTAATTTCTCCCACCACTTCTCTTTTAGAACCGTCGAAAGCTCGGACGATCATGTTGCTCGGGCGCATTTGGATTCCCTTGATTGCCACTTGATCGAACGTTCTTTTTGGCATCACATTCAAGGAAGATCCATTATCCACCAAGACTTTAGCGATGTGATATTCCTTGCACTTTACAGAGATGTGCAAGGGCTTGTTGTGGTTCGGTCCCTCAGCGGGGATTTCTTCATCGGTGAAAGTGAGGTGATCATTAGCCGTGATGTGACTAACAATCCCCTCAAACTTGTCTTGGGAGATAGTGTGCGACACGTATGCCTCGTTCAAGACTTTCAACAGAGCTTGCCGATGCAGTTCGGAGCATAGGATCAACGACAATAGAGTAATCTTTGCTGGCGTCTTATGAAGTTGATCCACGATGGAGTACTCGCTCTGTCGGATATATTTTAACAGCTCGTCGGTCTCCTCCTCGGATTCTTTATTTTCCTCGGTTTTCTCTTTTTCTTTTTCCTTTCCTTTATTCTTGGGAGCTTTATCGTGAAGATCTTCGGGAGTGTAGATCCTGCCACTCCTAGTCATGCCCCCAAGTCCAGCGATGTTAGAGATATCGCTGTCGGCAGAAGAATGGATGTCGTATATCCATGGCACAGCCTTATTCGATTCGTAGGGAAAAGGTCTTGGAACAGTAATCTTCAACGGTGTCGGACCTTCCCCTTTATTCGTCTTGATTACCAACAACGGAGTTGATGTGCGTTCGCTTGGCGCGATTGTTGGCTTACACTTAATAACAAACGGCGTGCGATCCATTCTGAACATACGCATCGATTAATCCTTTCTTTTTATTAATGTTATTAATGAATTACTAGGAGAGATGTATGCAATGCACTCCCCTAGATCCCTTCATGATCTTCGATAAGAATGCATGATATGAGATGATGGCGTTGAATATGCATGCATTGTGTTTATTCAACTAAGCATTATCATGTTTTCAAGATGTTCCTAAGATGATGCACGATATTGCTTGGTTTGGATAAATAACTTTTTTCTTTTTTGGGTATTTTGTTGTTTTTTTTTTATATTTTTTTGTATTTTTTTGGGGTGAAAATGGAAACTACCTACATGAATGTGATGAAGATAGATGTTAACACCATGTAATGGAAGATTCTTATTCCTATTTATTCTTATTCTAAAAGGGGAATGTTGTATGTTTAAAGAATGCAATGTATGCTCAAACAATGTCACATAAAAAATGCACAAACAATTCACTCATCCACGAACAGTCACGAGCGAATCACGAGGTAGGGGTATCCTGCAGACAAGTGCATATTCAAGGAGGTTCTAACTGTTCTCACCAGTCTAAGGCCCCCAAGGTGCCCCCATTTTAGGGACCCAATCCCTCTCGTCGTAAGTCGATGGAAAACTCCAACGCACTGTCGAACTTGAGTTCATGGTTTTCACCTTGAGTGAAGCTTTCCGACAACGGTCTACGGGCACCTATAGACCCATTCGACAACCGGCCGTACTAACATCCACTCCCTATGGCTTTCCACTCATGCCCCCGGGTATAGAGGGAACTGTTGTGTGCAAAGGTTCGTGTGCAGTTTATATTTCAAACAATTGCGAAAATTTAAACATCCAACAGTTATTAAAGCCAATTAGGAAAAACATATTATCATACAAGCGAGGGGTAATGAAGTAATTTTAGACTATCATTTTAGAAATAATCCATCACTAAATGGGACTGACTCTCGAGGCTTCCCCAGTGGAGTCGCCATCTGTCGCCACCCGCCAAAACGGACATTGGCATTCGCGACGATGGTCGGACTCTTTTTAGTTTTGAAAAATGATGGATTGTTAGAACGACTTATTCTCAAACTGAGACCTCATCGAACTAACAATTTTGTTAAATGATTCTCACCAATCCATGTTAATCCCAAACGGGACCCTCCATGGATTAGTGGTTTTCGCAAAAAGGGGGTTCTTGGAGTCGCCACCAATGTTTTACTCAAAACATTGGAAAAAGACATAAGGCAATTGATTTTCGCAAATCAACTTTGGCCATTACAACCAGAGTTGGGTAAGGGAGTCGATTACGTGCGGGGAAGGTGTTAGCACCCCACAACGCCCCTTTCGGGTTCCCTATGACGGATTATTTCATAAATAATAGCGTAAAATTACTAAACTACCCCTATTTATTGGAACGATTATAAGTAAACTATCTACATGATGAAAACTTTAAACGTGCAATGCAACAATCAAAAAGTGGTAAAAAAAAGGATTTGGGAAGAAACCTTTGAAGCGTGCTTTTATATACTCAAAAAAATAAGTTAGGAGGCTTTTTGACGCTCCTTCCCACTACACGTTCGCTCGCTCCTTTCCCTAAAAATAATGTTTACTATGGAAATCAAAGAGATTTCCCTTCGACTTGTTCGAGTCTCAAGCTAATGGCTCATGAACTCAAGAACTTAGTCGGATCGGCTTCCGGAGAGATTTCTAGGGCAGAGAATAGCTCAAAAACCCAAGAATACTCAGCTAGAGGGTGGAGGAATGCTCCAAAAGTGTGGGAGGACGTGCCAATGACGTCCTATTTATAGGATTGAGGCGCAGTACGGCCTAGGGGGTCAATACGGCCCGTACTGAGTTTTTGAACTACAGTACGGCCGTATTGAATTTGGTACGGCCGTACTGAAGTTCAAAAACTTCAGTACGGCCGTATTGATTTCACTACGGCCGTATTGTAGTTCAAATGGCTCAGTATGGCCGTACTGAACCTCTAGGAGGGTGTATTGAGCTCCAATCCTCGCACACCCTTATTCTAAGCTACTCTAAGACTTCTAGACCTACAAAGAATCATCCTAGGGTCTTCCAGGAGTCCTTCCGGCTGACTTTCCTTCGGTCTTCGAGAGTCTTATTTCCGACCCGGACAATTTTAGGGGTCTACAATAGGGACCCAATCCCTCTCGTCGTAAGTCGATGGAAAGCTCCAACGCACTGTCGGACTTGAGTTCATGGTTTTCACCTTGAGTGATGCTTTCCGACAACGGTCTACGGGCACCTATAGACCCATTCGACAACCGGCCGTACTAACATCCACTCCCTATGGCTTTCCACTCATGCCCCCGGGTATAGAGGGAACTGTTGTGTGCAAAGGTTCGTGTGCAGTTTATATTTCAAACAATTGCGAAAATTTAAACACCCAACAGTTATTAAAGCCAATTAGGTAAAACATATTATCATACAAGCGAGGGGTAATGAAGTAATTTTAAACTATCATTTTAGAAATAATCCATCACTAAATGGGACTGACTCTCGAGGCTTCCCCAGCAGAGTCGCCATCTGTCGCCACCCGCCGAAACGGTCATTGGTATTCGCGACGATGGTCGGACTCTTTTTAGTTTTGAAAAATGATGGATTGTTAGAACGACTTATTCTCAAACTGAGACCTCATCGAACTAACAATTTTGTTAAATAATTCTCACCAATCCGTATTAATCCCAAATAGGACCCTCCATGGATTAGTGGTTTTCGCAAAAAGGGGTTCTTGGAGTCGCCACCAATGTTTTACTCAAAACATTGGAAAAATACATAAGGCAATTGATTTTCGCAAATCAACTTTGGCCATTACAACCAGAGTTTGGGTAAGGGAGTCGATTACGTGTGGGGAAGGTGTTAGCACCCCACAACGCCCCTTTCGGGTTCCCTAAGACAGATTATTTCATAAATAATAGCGTAAAATTACTAAACTACCCCTATTTATTAGAACGATTATAAGTAAACTATCTACATGATGAATGTTTTAAACGTGCAATGCAACAATCAAAAAGCGATAAATGAAAGCGGTAAAAGAAAGGATTTGGAAAGAAACCTTCGAAGCGGGCTTTTATATATTCAAAAAGGAGTTAGGAGGCTTTTTGGCGCTCCTTCCCACTACACGTTCGCTCGCTCCTTTCCCTAAAAATAAATATTAACTATGGAAATCAAAGAGATTTCCCTTCGACTTGTTCGAGTCTCAAGCTAAAGGCTCGTGAACTCAAGAACTTAGTCGGATCAGCTCTCGGAGAGATTTCTAGGGCAGAGAATAGCTCAAAAACCCAAGAATACTCAGCAAGAGGGTGGAGAATTGCTCCAAATGTGTGGAAGGACGAGCCAATGACGTCCTATTTATAGGATTGAGGCGCAGTACGGCCTAAGGAGTCAATACGGCCCGTACTGAGTTTTTGAACTACAGTACGGCCGTACTGAATTCAGTACGGCCGTACTGAAGTTCAAAAACTTCAGTACGGCCGTATTGATTTCATTATGGCCGTATTGTAGTTCAAATGGCTCAGTACGGCCGTACTGAACCTCTAGGAGGGCGTATTGAGCTCCAATCCTCACACACCCTTATTCTAAGCTACTCTAAGACTTCTAGACCTACAAAGAATCATCCTAGGGTCTTCCAGGAGTCCTTCCGGCTGACTTTCCTTCGGTCGTCGAGAGTCTTTGAGTCTTATTTCCGACCCGGACAATTTTAGGGGTCTACATTTAGGGTTATTAAACAAAATGTATTTGTTGCAAGGAAGCTATCATTGTGTTTTAGCCTTTTTGGAAAGTGGAGTGATGACTTGGGGTCGCGCTCTGATTGAATGATTCCCCTGAGCTGCCTTTCGGTTTTCAACTCAAGTTGCTGCTTTAACGTCTTAACTTTTGCCTAGGTCACTCGGGATGTGTTTCCTAGCAGACATTTTTCTTTTGATCTTTACTTTTGCCTAGGTCACCCTTTTTGATTGTGGGCCCCATAGTAGATCTTGCCCTAATTTTGCGCAGCCCCCTTAGTGGGTTTCCTACTGGGCCTTCATTTTTGCAGCATTTGTGTGGGACGCCCTATTTTTATTGACCCATAGTCATGTTTGGATTCTTGATTGTTCCTTTTTTATCCTTTCAATGTTATTATCGAGTAACATCTTTGTCGCAAATACATTTTGTTTATTAAGGGTTGATGGATGAGGCCTAAAGTGAATATTTAAAGGGAGAAGAGAAACAAAAGAGTGTTATGGCATTTAAAACAGTACTTTCAATTTACACGTGCCCCTTTAGAAAAGCTCGAAGGCCCGGGCATGCCCCGAGTTCGTGATTCATACACAGAGAGATAGACAGAGGTTGTCCCCTAGAGATTCATGAATGATTTGATAATTTCCAAGAGAAAACCTTTCCACTTGCTTGAACGTTGGTGTTTTGCATTTGGAGTGAAACCTTCGTGAATTCTTGCTTTCGAAGGGAATACTCGAGCCACCTTTCGATTCCAACTCAGATAGACATTTCTTATTTTTATATATCCCTACTTTTGCATAAGACGTATCCTATCGGGATTTTGATTCTTTTTTTTTTCACCCTAAATTTTGCCTAAGATGCCCTTTACGGGTTTTCATCCTAACGATTTTTTTGTATGCAATGTCTTTATTCTTCAATTGGGTTTTGTCTTGTAATTCCCTAAAAAGCAAGGATTCGTCCATTCTTGATCATTCTTCTTATCCCGGCAATTGTTGTTTCCGCATGGAAAAGTCTCGATGTTTGAATCGTCAATTTGGGAAAGTGATACCCCCAATTACTGATAAGTGTTCCTCGATTTGATGTGTCAGGTTCGCATTTGATTACAGTAATTTCCATTATCCAGCTAACACGCACAAATTAGATTTCCCTTTTTATTTATTATTTACAAGGAAGGCGTGTTATCTATATGAAACATAAAGTAGGATGCAAAGACACATGAGAAATTCAACAAATATCATTCTCATTGATTTTTGTTTAGAAAACATTTTTTGCATACTATTATGTGTGCCTTCCATTTCTAATGAATGTATGCTAATGCACTATCCTAGGAGATGTATGATATTTATTTTCTGCCTAAATTTTATCATGTTTTTGACTAAGGGTTATGATGCATGATTTTTTTTTTTGCTATATTTTTTTTATAAACTACCCTATATGATGCTTTAGAGTTAGGGTATATAGAAGGGAGTAAAATTTTCATCATATTTTTTTTATTAATATCTATTTGTTTGTAATTCTTATCCATTTAAAATAAATAAACACAAACAAATGCAACACACATATGCTCAAACAAATGTACACCCGCGAACAGTCATGTTTAAATCCTTGGTCTGTGGTCCTTGCAAGAAAAGTGCATTGTATAGGAAAGTTCTAATCTCACTGGTCTTAAGGCCCCCAAGGTGTCCCCATTATAGGGACCCAGTATCTCTGTCACCGTCACCTGGCAAACTCTAAGGTCTGTCGCAGTATTTTGGGCTAGAGTAACCGGTTATCACCTTGAGTGTAATTTCTGACAAGGCTCGCAGGCTCCAAGGCCAAACTTGGGCCGGTCGTACGTCAACCACTCCCTATGTTTATTACCCTCATGCCCCCGGGTGTAGGAGGAACTGTTGTGTGCAAAGGTTTGTGTACAATTTTTATTCAAACAAATACAGAATTTAAACAGGCAAATAGATATTAAAGCCACACAAATAAAACAAATAAATTAAAGGGGAAAAATATTTAAATTATTATTTTTATTTTATAAAATTCATCAATTAAATGGGCCTGACCCTCTTTAAACTTCCCCAGCGGAGTCGCCATCTGTCGCAACCCAAAAATTTCCGATCTCGCGACCTATGGTTTAGACATCCTTTTAAAGATCTCATTAATTAAGGAATGCCCGAACACCAGACTAATCCTTAATCAATGGTTTTAAAAAATGAGTTCATGGAGTCGCCACCAATATTTTACTCAAAACATTGGAAAAAGAAAAGGTTTTTAAAAATCCAATAATGGCCTTGATAAACAGAATTGGGTTCGAGGGTCGGTTACGTGTAGGGAAGGTATTAAGCACCCCAATAGCGCCCTCAATCGGTACCCTATGATGAAGTTAACGTGATGAGAATTAATAAATTAAATATTTAATCCCCTTTATTAATTATTTACATGCTTGAAATTTAAATTATACAATTAACTAAATAATGTCTACATGATTGCTTTTAATATAACAATATTTATCAAAGATAATAAAATAAAATAGAGAGAGGAAGATTGATTGAAATACCTCTTGAACGAGCTCTATCGAATCTTCAAATATGAAAAAGGTGCTTTGTGGCGACCTTTCACATTACAATATGCCTCACTGATCTCAAGAAATACAATAGGAAGGAGAGAGAAAAAAGAGATGCGACACAAATCTCAAGAAATACAATAGAAGGGAGAGAGATAGAGAATTTTCGTGCTCAAAGGAGTCTTATTCAAAATTTCTCTGGTCGCCTTGAGAACTGTGCCCGAAGCTTCTATTTATAGGAATCAGAAGGGGCCAGAACGGTCTGTTCCAGATTCGGAATGGCCCGTTCTGGTATTGGAACGACCTGTTCCGGGGTTCATAACGGCCCGTTCCGATTTTGGAACAGCCCGTTCCGGGGTACTAAAACCACCTTATTTGGCCTTTAGGCCTTTTGATGTCTTGTCTTGTTGTTTGCCTGCTTCGAAAGCTCCTTCCCTTCATAACGGAGGTCCATTTCTTTGTTTGTATGCCCCCGGACGAAATTAGGTGTCTACAAGCATCAAGGTCAAGTTCACGTCTCATGTTGTGAAGAAAGGAAACTAATGTATCTGAGAAATGCATCAATTTGCATGGGGTCATCTAGCGATACCCACGTAGCATGAGTGTTTTAGCCTTTTCTCCATCTAAGAGACCAGACGAACTTGCCTCCTGATTGCACTTGTACATGAAGTTCTGGTAGAACTTTTTAGCATCATCTTTAGTGTTTTGTAGTGCTTTGGCAAGGTCCTGTTGCTTGTCCAAGCTCACTCCTTTATAATGGCAAACCTCAACCCTTGATGGTTTGGGCATTGGTCCTAGATAGAGTGCAGGATCCTTCAACTTGTTCAGATTGATCGGAGGAAGACAGGGGAAGATACGATCTGGGTAGAAAAAAATTTGGGCTTCTGCAGGAGTGTATAGTGAGGGAGGCATATATAGCTATAGGGGTGAATCTATACATAGGTGCAGATGGCCAATTGTAGCCAGATCAGACGCTGAGAGGGAGCGATGGTGACCTATATTTACAGAAGAGAATTTTGTTGGTGTTGTGAAGAGCTCTACCTTTAGAGGGCATGGAGGCTGTTTTGGATGGGTGGTGGATGGAGTTTTCTTCTTGATTGGTGACGAGGATGGTCGTTGATGTAAGGGAAGAATGAGCTGAGGAGTTCCCTGTGGTGGAGTCCATACAGATTTGGACTTAGTCACCTCTTTGGGGTAAATCTTCCTCTTGAAGGTAGGTGGAGGAAGAGCAGTGATTGTACCTGGTGGGAGAGCCAGGTAGGCCTTAGACGGAAAGAAAGGAGTGTTTAGGCAATAAGGTGTGCAATTGTACATCCCTTCTTCATATTTGTACACCAGCACATGATATTCTTCTCGGCATGGTGGAGAGGCTTCTTCTTCAACAGTTTGACCATGAGGGTCAGTGATAGTGAGTGCTGGGAAGTGCTTCTGAATATAGTCCTCATACGAAGAATGTCTGGACTAATCTTTAGTCATGTGCAGAGAAGATGGAGAAGATGAGGAGGTTGCTCCAGGTAATAGTACTTCGGTCTATATGTAAGGTTGTTCGATAGAATGGCTTCATACTTGTGAGTGTTCCCTTGCAAGTCTCGTAGAGGGTTTCCTTCAGCATCTAGTATGGTTGAGCCTTCTTCAAGCCTAGAGTACACTGGTTTGTAGTACCCAAGAACATGCTTCGTGGGCTCCTGAAACACAAAGCGCCCAGCCCAGTTGATGGGGTAACGTTCAAAGAACACGCTTATTGTCTTGTCTATGATGTAAGGTCGTGGCTTTGGACGCAGACCCACTCTATTCTTCTTCATCGTGTCCTTGTTGGTTGTGAGTTGGACGTCCTGAAGCAGTTCAGCCTTTCCTTCTAGGTGAGTAGAACCAGGAAAAATGATGGAATATAAATCCGTCTCTAGGTGCATCCCTTCTAGAATTAGTGGGTTTATTGATTTCCATGTTAAGGTGGAAGGAATAGGTTTTGGGGGCAGGATCATTTGATCGTCTCTAATTGTCGTCTTTCTTTTTCTAAGAGCAATGGTATTTACAGGGGTGATGGAAAATGAATGTACAGTGAGACGAGGGGAAGGAACATCCACAGAGTTTTTCGTTCGAGATGAAGGGACGATGACTTCAACAACGGACTCAGCTACCACCTGTTCAGCTTCAGGTGTAGGAATGCATGTCGACCGCTCTGTTTCAGTAGCCACCTTTGATCCCAACTTTATGATTCTTTTTTTTTGGGCTGAGGTGGTGCAAGAGGAGGTTGAGGAGCCCTTTTCTTTAAGGCCTTCTCAATGGGTTAGCTATCCTCAACATCAGATGTAGAGTCTTTATCTAATACCAGAACAATTTTCCTTTTAGTTGGTTTTGCAGCAACAACCAACGCTTCATCCTAATTTAGAGATGGAGAGGATAGACGCTTCTTGTTGAGCGTGTTACTGGGTGTTCTCCTCTGATCTCCTTCTTTATTTTTATGGCTATTATGGGGTCAGTGATTGTGTAGCTTATAGGAATCTTCCCTAGGTTAGCCTTTCCAAAGAAAATGAAGTGCAATCTCTTGTCTCCCCCCTATTTCCAAGATCCTCTGCTTCTCACCTTCTTCAAGAGAGAAGAGGGTGTGGTACATTTTGTGATCTTAGAGGATTTTGTTGAGAAGCATGGTGTGAACCACGAAGTCCTTGCAATCCTTCAAGCACCCTCTTCAGTGATGATAGAGTATTTATGGTAAGTTGAAGGCTCCTCCAGCCATCATCTGGTACAAGCAGAATTTATGCATGTCTGAGATGCTGTCCTTGGCACCTACCTTATGAAGGATTGATTTATTTAGAATCTGTTGAAAGATTTTAGCCTTGTCGTCAAGTTTGTTGTAGACTATGGGTCCTTCTTCACCCTCCTTGTGAATGGTCTTGGTGATGTCAATCAGACCACCAGCGTCAAACATCCACTCCTTGTGGTAGATGAGGCTTATTCTTTCGTACCCAATGGCTTGTGCGATGGAGGCAGGACAGATTCTGACCTTCACTCCAAGCACAGTTCCTTTGAAGAATCCTTGAAAGGCCCTTAAGGACTCGTAGAACATTTTTATCAAGCCAGGGTATACAACTTCCTTAATTTTGAAGTACCCGAGAATCCCATAGTCAGCTAGGTTCTCATAAATGGGTATTCCCCATTCGTTCATCTGTCTAATGTTGAAGTGATGCTCCAAGTATATGATTGACTTTTCCTCCGTAGAAAAGGTATGAGTGCAGGTGGTGGCTTTGCGCATTTCATCAGGAATTATGACAGGTGCAACTTCTCCAACTTGTACGGTAATTGCAGTGAGTAGGGAAGATTTGAGAGAAGAGATTTAAGGTTTGAGAGAGAGAGCTTGAGAGTTCAAGGTTTTGAAATAATGAAGCGTAGATAGTACGTTAATGAACGCGAAGAAGATGTAGGGTTTTAACAATATTTTCCATTTTATTTTCTATTATTGTTTGTATGACTTGGCGCCCGTTTTTCTTTCCTTGTGTAGAGTGTCGTACAACTCGCATTAAATTTGGGGTAAGGGATGCGTCTTTTCGAATAAACCCTAAATGACGGTTATGACACTTATTGAATTTTTAAGCGTTTTATTTTTAAATGCAGAGAATATTTGTCTTCGACTGTTATTAACGGATTCTGCATTTTAATTTATGAAGGTCATTTAATACAAATGTGCTAGACTGAATTTTCATATGCATAGACTGATTATTCAGACACAAGGGAATTTTTCTAGACACTTCATTTGACGAAGACTCTCAGATGCAATAATTTCTTACTCCATTCTGAGGGATGTTCAGACGCAGTGTTTACTTGGTTTGTTTTGCTACTGTATCTTTGACTATACTGGACGGTAAATGTATATGAATATTCTAGTGTATCATATGTGATCTACTTTTATAACATATATAACATGCTTCAATCAAGTAGATGATTTGATACCTGCTTTACTTGTAATAGTTGTTCGTCCTTCTAACCTTTTGACTTCCATCTGTCCTTTGCTCTTCTATGGATCTTTATGTACCCCTGCATTGTTAGATGCTCAACCCAAGGGGTTAAGCTCTGATACCAATTGAAGTTAGATGAAAAACACATAGAAGGGGGATTGAATATGTGTGTGAGTGTGAACAAAGGAATTTTAAAAATCATTTTCGCAAGAAGACTCTTTTTCGTCCAGTAAAATAGTATTGGGGAATGCTAAATAGAAATTGCCCAGGATTGGTTTTACAAAAACACTTTCCGTCTAGGAGTTTTATCGTCTGCACACAGGAAATGTTTCTTAGATGAAAGTTTATTTCTTAAAAGAAACATTATTTCTTCAGATAATGGTTTAAACAAGAGTGTTTCTCATCTAGGAGCAGTTTCATTGAAGAATAAGTAATGGACGAAGTTTTTAATATGATTTGGCAAATAAATAAAATCTCGTTTGAAATGTAAATAGATAGTGCAAGGATTTTATACTGGATCGCTCAGACTAAGCTACGTCCAATATCCTTCAAAGGAAAGGTTCCACTAGATATTCAATGAATTATAAGTATTATGACCACTTCTGGTTTGCCAAGTATTGTCGACCACTTCTGGCCCGTCAACTTCATTCATCAACGCTAGTATTTTTAGTCAGCCTCTTCAGGCTCGCATTGAGTATTCTCTACCACTCCTGGTCTTGAATATTCTCAACCATTCTTGGTTGGCTAATAGTACTAGTATTCTTTGTTCAGCCTCTTCAGGCTCTCAGTGAGTATTCTCGACCACTCCTAGTCCCAAGTATTATCAACCACTCCTGGTTGGCTAACTTCACTCATTAGCTCTAGTATTCTTTGTTCAACCTCTTTAGGCTCTCAATGAGTATTCTCGACCACTCCTGGTCCCGAGTATTCTCAACCACTCCTGGTTGGATATTAGTACTAGTGTTCTTTATTCATCCACTTCTGGCTCTCAGTGAGTATTGTCGACCAACTCTTGGCCCGCTAACTTCACCATTAGCGCTAGTATTCTTTAATCAGCTACTTCTGGCTCTCAGTGAGTATTCTTTGACAAGCCTCTCCAAGCTTTACAAGTATTCTTTCCTTAGCCTCTTCAGGCTTTACAAATGACAAGTAAACAGTTGAGGTTGAGTGTTTTACTCTCACAGAGAGGATACATATATTTTCTACACTCACTAAAGTGTATGATCCTAAGTTACACGTAGAACACCTTAGACTACAGAGATAATTACATCAATGTACATTTGATTGTAAGAGCTCTATCTCTGGTTTCTTTACTTCATGGGCTTGATATCACTCTTCGTATATTTGTTCTAAAAGCCAACCTTTTCAGGTTTGAAGTTGTGACATATATAGTCTTGCAAAATTTGCTTATTAGAAGTGTTCGTTGAAGCGGATATATTCGTTCATGATTAGATTGATCTTTCATTTAATGCTCAGGATCTTGCATTAAATGTTGCTTCTTGTTCATGGACATTACGTGAAGTCTTCTTCTTTTTGCTAGCAGCAATATCTAAATTTTGCAGAGACCTATGAACCTTTTTGTCTTTTTCTGGTCGCTTAACTGTAGAGCGTTGTCCTTATCTGAAAAATCAATGTATTTTTTCTGACACATGCATGCTTTTGCTTCTACGCTTGATTTCTCTTTTTCTATTCTCATTTTACTCACTCGATCATGTTGAGAGTTCTTTTATATTCGTAGACGATGCTTGAGTAGTCTTTTAAAACTTGATTCTTTAAGTTCCTTTATAGCAATCTTCGTCTTTGTCTGTTGGTCCATGTGCGTTTTAAGTTGTGACCTATGAACCTTTTTTGTCCTTTTCTGGTCGCTTAACTTTAAAGCGTTGTCCTTACCTGAAAAATCAATGTATTTTTTCTAACACATGCATGCTTTTGCTTCTGCGCTTGATTTCTCTTTTTCTATTCTCATTTTACTCACTTGATCATGTTGAGAGTTCTTTTATATTTGTAGACGATGCTTAAGTAGTCTTTTAAAACTTGATTCTTTAAGTGCCTTTATAGCAATCTTCGTTCTGTGTCTGTTGGTCCATGTGCATTTCAAGTCGTGATCTTCGTCTGAGTATTTGATGTTAATGTTTTGACTTTCTTTTGGTCAATGCTTCGTCTTATTTGTTTTTTAGGTTGTCCTTGACACATCTTCATCTGACACTTAAAGCTTTCCTCTTTATCTAATTTTGGAGTAGGAAGTGGCACATGCACATGCTCTATTCCTCAACTTTCATGTACTTATGTTTTTCTTAAACACTAACATGCTTGTTAGAAATAACAGCATGTATTATATTTGTCTCATTTAAAACCTTGTTGGGAATTGCTTCGTTTGACTCAACAAGAATAGCCCCTTTGTTGGGCAGGATCCTGACTGTCCCATTGGGGAATGAGTGCTTTCTGTGAGTTCTACTGAACTGAGCAATCAATGCTAAATATTCCTCTTGACCTTAGGCGAGTGAGTCCAACAAGGATGATGTTTTGCAAGTTGCCCCTGGGCTAGGCAAAAATCTTGGTTGAGGAGGATCTCGCTAAGGATAAATTGCCTCTCTAAGTTTTATAGGCAAATTGAGTGCCCCTTCATGGGACTTTTAGGATCCGCTTGAAGAGTAAGCAAACTATGCTAGGGAGATTATGGCAAACAATTCCTTTTGGGGAAAGTTCAAAGGCGCTCTGGATGCCCCTAATGTCGATTTCTTTGCCTCTTAATAGGTTATTATCTGACATGGATCATGTAATTCTGAGATATAAGTATTATTGACAAAGCATCTTCAAGCTTAATTCCCATTGGGGATGCTTTTGGCGCTTGAGTATTATTTGCATAAAGCCTCTTCAGGCTTGGTATAAATCTCTGAGGAGATAATAACCCCTATTGGATTTTTGACAAACAATGTCAATGGGGAATTGAGCCCATATTCCTGGGGACGATGACAATCAATGTCAAACGCTTGATGAACAAAATCATCAAAGAGATTTGTATGTTCTAAGTGCTTGCTGTACTGGCCTCTTGCTAGGCGATTACCCGATTGGGGATTATCATGCTTTGAGCTTTCTCAGTCCTTTGGGAGATATTTTGGCGTTGTGCCACTGAGAAGGCTATGTTTTAGCCAAATTCACCTAGAGGTGGACCTAATTGTTCAATAGCCTTCTTAGCTGATATAATCTTTGCTTTCCTATGAAATGAGAGCAATTTATGCCTCTAGTCTTGGATATTTCTTATCCGGTAGCCTAGTCGTCTATTAGTCTTGTGTGACTCTATGTTGATCTTGGTTTAATGTTTTCGACGAGGAACTAAATTTTATTTTTCTAAGCTTTAGCTTTTTCTACAAGATGAAGCTTAGCTTTTGCTGTTTATTTTTTCCTTTTTCTTCACTAATTTATTTTTGGTTTTTCTTGTTAAAAATAAAACAAAAGATAAAAATTAGAAGAAACTAACATTTTATTAATCAAGTAGTTGCATACAAAAAGTAAAGAATTCATCAGGAACAAAAACTATAGGAAAGCAAAAAAATAATGCATAGTCATCGGCTAGGGGTGATGGGAAGTGGTGTCTTATCCACTCGAACATTTGCTCTTGATATTATTGGATCTCTAGGCAATGACGGTCTACTACATCAAACTGCTACTCCATAGCATCAAATCGCTACTCCATAGCACCAAACCTACGCTCCATGATGTTGAAACGAGCTTGATTAGTCACATGCATCTCCTCTATGTGGCATTGGAGGTCTCCCACATCCTCTTGATGTTGTGGCTACCACTCTGAAGACTCTCTTACTTTGACATCAAAATCAAAGTCAAAGAGATCAATAGTAATCTCCCTTCTAAGGGTATAGTTATCTCTTTCTCGCTAGATCATATTCATATTTAGGATAGATGCAATGCCAAAGAGCTTTGGGACTGGGCCCACATCGTCACTCTTCTTAGTGACTCCATGAAACATGGCAAATTGAGTGAGCAAAGAACCAACAAGGATGTAGCCCAAGCACCTCTTAGTGCCTTCCCTAACACCAAAGTCATTCACATGCCTTAAGAAGAAGGTGTCAAGGTTGCACTTTCAACCCTGCCTCATGCAATAGAGAGGGAAGAGGTCAGCTTGAGTCACTGATCCATCACTATCCCGACATCCATGGATAGACCCCACCATAAGCTTATGGATGATGCGGAGTGCGAGGTCTCAAAGTTTTGAAGCTTTTGCAGTCTTCAGCATGATTGGAATGTCAGTGAGCTCCATCCATATGACATTCACTGATTCTTCAACTGACCTAGCCATATAGGCTTGTTGATATTTTGGGGTAACGATGCGCCCCACCAAGATGAAGCCAGCATTAACATTGAAGTCTTCTAGCTTCAAGGAGTGGTAGCTTCCACTCATCCAATAGGACACCATCACGATCTCTACTCTATGCACCATCCTAGTGGCATGTTGAGTTACCGAGGCCAGGAACTCCCTAATAGTAGCTTAGAATCCCCTCTTTAAGATTCCCAACCAGAATTCCCAGGCAATGTTGGCTAGGCCCTCCTTGACCTTCTTCGCAAGGCCAAGCTCTGCCACAAATTTGAGATCCAATACCCTCATTGGACAAAACTCGAACCTTTCTAGGAACTCGTACTTTCATCGGATACCATTGCTCATCTTTTGAGGAACCATTGGAGATGGGACTCTTGGGTTCTTATCGGGCCTTCGGCTCATCATGACTAGCTTATGCAAGTAGAAAACTAAAAAAAAAACTAGAAATATGCAAAAAGGGAAGGAAGAAGTAGATTGAAGTGATTTGAGAAGGGAAGGGTGACCCCCTTATATGGGAAATGGGCTTGGAACGACCATTCTTATTCAGGGACTTGGAATGGTTGTTTTGGGGAATATTCCCTACAATATTATTTTTCATATTTTTTCTTTTTTATGTATTTTTATCAGTAAACAATACCCTTTCGCGCACGCTCGTGCCATATGCATGATATGCAATGATGCTTCTATGCTAAGCTTAAAATGAAAATGAAGATTAATTTTATTTTTGAGAAGTTAATCTATACGCATTAATCATTGGTATAGATTGTTAGCCTTGATCGTGCCTGATCCATTTGTATTGAGGTATTCCCCTGAACCTGAGATTATACCCTTTTGGCCTTGCTTTGCCTGTATGAGATATGATCCTTATCTCAACTCCCTGGATCAAATGTTCCTAGACTCTATTCTAGGACATCTCCAACCCCAATCTATGAGCATTCACTATGCATACTCCGTGTATCTCCAACCCCAATCTACTTTTTTTGTCCTAACTTTTGCCTATGTCACCCCCTTTGTAGGCTTGTAGACACCTAATTTCGTCTGGGACACCCAAACCAAGGAGAAAGGTCTACTAGAGTGAGACAAACAACCCTTAAGGGGCCTAATGCATTGGGTAGCATTTTTATTATGATAATATATCTCTTTACAGACTAAATTTTAACGATCCGAATGTTGAAGTTAAATATCAATGTATTGAGAAGATATAATCAAAATTTCAAGATGATCCAACGGTTAACGAATTCTATAGAAGCCTCGCACTGCAGCTAAAAAAAGCAACATGCACAACCCCTAAGGACCTAATAGAGCACCTAAACAGGCCAAGATGGCTTTGGAAGTCCCAAAAATATTATAAAAAAAATGATTCGGGGCGTAGAATGCTTGTTCCCAAATTGGAACGGGTCGTTCCCAATGTTGGAATGGCCCGTTCCAAAACTGGAACGGCCCGTTCCCCTTTTCAGAAAATTTTGCGTTGGATAGAATTTTTGTTCTGATAATATCTATCGGTAAAGACCTAATTTTCATGATCCTACCGTTGAAGTTAAAGATACATGTATTAAGAAAATATCATAAAATTTTTAGCATAATCCAACGGTTAATTATTTCTCTAGAGGCCTCGCATTGCAGCTGGAAAATATGAGTCCTATACCAAACAACGTTTTTGTTATGATAGTATCTCTCACTATAGACCTAATTTCAACGATCCAACCATTGAAATAGAAGATCAATATATTGTGAGGATACTATAACAAAAAACCAGCACGATCTGATGGTTAACGAGTTGTCTAGAGGTCCTGCATGGTGCTAAGGAAAATATTGTATTTTTATAAAATTTAGTCCCACATTGGATAACTCTCTTATGCTTCTGTTTCCTAGTTGGCTATATAAGAAACCCTCTAGCCAAGGGATTAGGAGAGGAGAAAAAAAATTTGCATAGCTTCCCCCCTCCTTCTCTATAAATCTATGACTGATAGTGAGGATTATGTAGAGCGAAGGGTTGCTAAAATGCGTCCCGCACGTATTTTGGAAGATTCCCTTATAAAAAGTTCGCTTCGGAGGTTCTAAATTCTTCTCTCATATTTATTGTTTTTATTTATTATTTTGTTTATTGTTTTATTTATTATTTCATTTATTATTTTATTTATTTATTATTTTATTTATTTTATTTATAATTCTTATATGCCAAAAATAATCATGTAGATAATAGTTATTTTTTGTTATTTAAATAATATTAAATAAAAGAGGATTAAATATTTAAAATATTATTTATTATTATGCTAATTTCATCATAGGATACCAATCTAGGGCATTGTAGGAGTACCTAATACCTTCCCTACATGTAATCGACCCCTGAACTTAATTTTGGCTATGAAAACCTTTACTCTAATTTCAAAATATTTTATTTTTCCGATATTTTGAGTAAAATATCGGTGGAAACTCTTTTGAAGTTTTTTCAAAAACCATTGGTTAGGGATTAGTTTGGTCTCCAAGCATTTCCTAATCGATGAGATTTTCAAAATGGAAGTCCAAACCATTTGTGGGTAAGATCAAAATTTTTTTGAGTTTTGACAGGGCTTTCTAGCAAACTTTTCTTTTGACCCTAACTTTTTCCTAGGTTACACCTTTAGTGGGTTTCCTAGCAGGTGTCGCCACCCGCCGAAACGGACATTGGCATTCGCAACGATGGTCGGACTCTTTTTAGTTTTGAAAAATGATGGATTGTTAGAACGACTTATTCTCAAACTGAGACCTCATCGAACTAACAATTTTGTTAAATGATTCTCACCAATCCATGTTAATCCCAAACGGGACCCTCCATGGATTAGTGGTTTTCGCAAAAAAAGGGGTTCTTGGAGTCGCCACCAATGTTTTATTCAAAACATTGGAAAAAGACATAAGGCAATTGATTTTCGCAAATCAACTTCGGCCATTACAACCAGAGTTGGGTAAGGGAGTCGATTACGAGTGGGGAAGGTGTTAGCACCCCACAACGCCCCTTTCGGGTTCCCTATGACGGATTATTTCGTAAATAATAGCGTAAAATTACTAAACTACCCCTATTTATTAGAACGATTATGAGTAAACTATCTACATGGTGAAAGCTTTAAACGTGCAATGCAACAATCAAAAAAGCGGTAAAAGAAAGGATTTGGAAAGAAACCTTCGAAGCGTGCTTTTATATATTCAAAAAGGAATCTAGGAGGCTTTTTGGCGCTCCTTCCCACTACACGTTCGCTCGCTCCTTTCCCTAAAAATAATGTTTACTATGGAAATCAAAGAGATTTCCCTTCGACTTGTTCGAGTCTCAAGCTAATGGCTCGTGAACTCAAGAACTTAGTCGGATCGGCTCCCGGAGAGATTTCTAGGGCAGAGAATAGCTCAAAAACCCAAGAATACTCAGCCAGAGGGTGGAGGAATGCTCCAAAAGTGTGGGAGGACGTGCCAATGACGTCCTATTTATAGGATTGAGGCGCAGTACGGCCTAGGGGGTCAATACGGCCCGTACTGAGTTTTTGAACTACAGTACGGCCGTATTGAATTTGGTACGGCCGTACTGAAGTTGAAAAACTTCAGTACGACCGTATTGATTTCACTACGGCCGTATTGTAGTTCAAATGGCTCAGTACGGCCGTACTGAACCTCTAGGAGGGTGTATTGAGCTCCAATCCTCGCACACCCTTATTCTAAGCTACTCTAAGACTTCTAGACCTACAAAGAATCATCCTAGGGTCTTCCAGGAGTCCTTCCGGCTGACTTTCCTTCGGTCTTCGAGAGTCTTTGAGTCTTATTTCCGACCCGGACAATTTTAGGGGTCTACAGCTACCCCCCCTTTACTTAGTCGAACGGCTTTTTTGGTGTACCGGTTGACAAGTAAAGGAGTTGACCCAATTGTCTGGGGAGTAGGCCATCCTTCCGACTTGTAGTGTCTTCAGGTGGAAAAATTGTTGAGTAGCCTCTCCAGGGTGAGTATTAGTCGTCGCCTCTCCAGGCTCGTGCATACCTCGGTGTTTCTGACGACCTCGGTAGCGTGAGTTTGCCCTCTCCAGGGTCTGCATGCCTCCGTGTTTCTGACGACGTTGGCAGCTGCATACCTCCGTGTTTCTGACGACGTCGGTAGCTGAGTATTAGTCGTCGCCTCTCCAGGCTCGTGCATACCTCGGTGTTTCTGACAACCTCGGTAGCGTGAGTTTGCCCTCTCCAGGGTCTGCATGCCTCCGTGTTTCTGACGACGTTGGCAGCTGCATACCTCCGTGTTTCTGACGACGTCGGTAGCTGAGTATTAGTCGTCGCCTCTCCAGGCTCGTGCATACCTCGGTGTTTCTGACAACCTCGGTAGCGTGAGTTTGCCCTCTCCAGGGTCTGCATGCCTCCGTGTTTCTGACGACGTTGGCAACTGCATACCTCCGTGTTTCTGACGACGTCGGTAGCTGAGTATTAGTCGTCGCCTCTCCAGGCTCGTGCATACCTCGGTGTTTCTGACGACCTCGGTAGCGTGAGTTTGCCCTCTCCAGGGTCTGCATGCCTCCGTGTTTCTGACGACGTTGGCAGTTGCATACCTCCGTGTTTCTGACGACGTCGGTAGCTGAGTATTAGTCGTCGCCTCTCCAGGCTCGTGCATACCTCGGTGTTTTTGACGACCTCGGTAGCGTGAGTTTGCCCTCTCCAGGGTCTGCATACCTCCGCATTTCTGACGACGTTGGCAGCTGCATACCTCCGTGTTTCTGATGACGTCGGTAGATGAGTATTAGTCGTCGCCTCTCCAGGCTCGTGCATACCTCGGTGTTTCTGACGACCTCGGTAGCGTGAGTTTGCCCTCTCCAGGGTCTGCGGTTTGCCCTCCCCAGGGTTGCATACCTCCGTGCTTCTGGTCACTTTGGTAGCGTGAGTTTGCCCTCTCCAGGGTCTGCGGTTTGCCCTCCCCAGGGTTGCATACCTCCGTGCTTCTGGTCACTTTGGTAGCGTGAGTTTGCCCTCTCCAGGGATTTGTGATGATTTTGTCTCCACAATCCACGATGTTGCTTCGACGGTTGTTTTTGATTTTGGTGCCGCTGAGGGCTGGATAACGCAGGGATCCGTCTAGGGGATGTGCAGTTACTCATAGGTTCTTGTGTCCCAACTTTCCATTGCGTAGTTGGTGCCCACTGGGGAAATTCTGATTCCTTGGGGATGCAGACACAAAGATGCTCTTTCTGAGGTGAGCGATGCCTTATGATTGGCTGACGTCCTTTCGACGTTGGTGGAGTATCCCGGTTATCCTTATTCGGGTGACTTTTTGATTTTCTGATTTTTGTTGCCTCTGCGTAGGCTGTTATCCGCTGGGGGATTCTGTCGTATTGATCTTGATTGGCCTCTTCTGTTAGGCGGATTATCTTGACGTTCGGTGTTTGGCTGAATACCGAATTCCGCTTGGGGAATGGTTATTGATCTTTTCGGATTTTCTCTTTTTGAAGGAGTGCCTCTGAGTAAGCGAATGGGGATTGAGGATCTTATGTATCCCAGAGTATTATTTAGAAAGCCTCTTCAGGCTTAGCTTCACTCGTCGCTCGAGTTGGAAAGCTATCTTCCACTGAGGAAGTCTAAGTCCTTTGACTCGGATATTTTGTTTGGATGATCATGCTTCCATTGGGGAATCTTGCTGATCTTGCTCTGATAGCTTTCACTGGGAATTCGGCCCAAGAGTGCAAGCTGAGATGTCTCTGGGGAGTATTATTTCGGCAAGCCTCTCCAGGCTCAGTTATTCTGTACGATTTGTTGGATTTTCTGAATTTTTGCCTTTTTTGTCGATTTCGGCTTTTCCTGTTGGCTGCTGTCATACACAAGAAATTTTTCCTAGTTTTTCTATTTTATCCGACTGCCTCATGATAAGGTCTTTGAATGTGCAACTAATGTGTGTGTGATGCACAAAATGCAATTTTAATCATTTTGTTAATGTTTTTAGAAAAATGAATGGCTCTCCCTATCCTCCTCTTCTTGGAGGAATTTCTGTCGTCGATGTGAGGGAGGATTTCTGTGAGCCTCTTACGCAGGAGATTACGGATTTTAATAAACAGAGAATAAGTGATCTTCCAGTACACCTATCATCTGTATGCATGTATGCGGTATGATGCACCTAATTCTATTTGATTTATTTTTCAAAATAATTAACCGATGCGTTTCTTTGCTTGGATTTTTGCCATTCCTCTAGACGGGCTGTGCGCTGCCGATTTCTGTAACCGAGGAATGATGCGTATTATATCGAGATTGGTGTCATCAACCCAGTGATCCTTCCCTTCCTTTAGAAGACGTATCAACCTTCCTATTGACCACTATATCTCCATGTTTCCACTAGATTATTCTAAAATCGTTTGGGACAAGAGAAAAGAAAGGAAAGATATTTTTGTTCAAAAGTTTGTGTTTTAGAGGGGATTATTATTGTTTTGAAAACGGTTTTTGTAAGAATGGCTGGCCAAGGTAGGCTCATGTGTTTAGGCTTGTTTGATTAAACACTTATGAAGTTAAGAAAGTCTTGTTATTGACGTTGTGATTCGACAACTTAGATAGTTTCCCTTGAACCTTTCTTTTTGAATTCAGCTCATGGTACCATCATGAGAATCTTTTACTTTTTGATTGTCCTTATTTTTGCCTAAAACACCCCTTTGTGGCGTCTCAGCGGACCTTTGTTTTTGTTCATTTTTGCAACCCTAATTTTTGCCTAGGTCACCCTTTCGTGGGATTCCTAGCGGGTTCTTTGCTCTTATTTTTGCGCAGCCCCCTTTTTGGGTTTCCTGCCGAGCTTTTTTTTGTTTTTAGGATTTTGTCCTTAAAGGATTTCTTTTTTATCCATGATGGCACTTGTCGAGGCCAAGGAAAGGTGCTCCAAGTTGTCACACACACTTCCACATAAAAATGATGCGGGTTTATTGTTATTAAGACGATTTTAACCTCATTCATGCTTATTCAAACAGGGTTAAAAATAATGTGGTCTAGAAATTTATTGCAAGCAAGAAAAGAAGCAATAAGAACTAATAAAGAATGATTTTATTATAATTCTAGCGGAAACATGTGCCCTATCGAGGCTCGAGGGTCGGGCTATCCCTGAGGAGTGATCTCTAACAGTCATCAGGTCTATACATCCCTATCGGAAGAAGAAGAGCACTTGATGACGACGACCGGCCTTGACACTTGTGAACCGACCTTCCTAAAGATCTGGCTTAAAGAACGTCGAGAAGGATCTTGGTTCCTCTTCGTCCTTTGATCTTTATTAGGGTTGTATCCTAACCCTTGTTTCCCCGGATTATCCTTAATAATGGGTAGCTCGGGAATTCCTTGGGAATCCTTGCCAAGTCCTTGTCCAGGCAAGTATCCGTTCTTGGTGAGCATGTAGGCTACCTTCTTCATTTCTCGGGGAAATGTTTCGACATTGGCAATCTCCAATGCTTGGAAGGCGGTCTCTAGAGCTTCCTCTGCTGCGTCCACGTAAGGTATGGCAGATGGCTTGCTGATGAGTATGTCATCTTCGGCTTGTACGGTCACCAGCTTGTCACCCACTATGAATTTGACTTTCTGGTGGAGCGTAGAGGGAACAGCTTTCGCATCATGAATCCAAGGTCGGCCGAGGAGACAGCTGTACGCGGGAGTAATGTCCATCACTTGAAATTCGACATTAAAGATGGTGGGTCCAATTTGGATTGGAAGATTAATTTCTCCCACCACTTCTCTTTTAGAACCGTCGAAAGCTCGGACGATCATGTTGCTCGGGCGCATTTGGATTCCCTTGATTGCCACTTGATCGAACGTTCTTTTTGGCATCACATTCAAGGAAGATCCATTATCCACCAAGACTTTAGCGATGTGATATTCCTTGCATTTTACAGAGATGTGCAAGGGCTTGTTGTGGTTCGGTCCCTCAGCGGGGATTTCTTCATCGGTGAAAGTGAGGTGATCATTAGCCGTGATGTGACTAACAATCCCCTCAAACTTGTCTTGGGAGATAGTGTGCGACACGTATGCCTCGTTCAAGACTTTCAATAGAGCTTGTCGATGTGGTTCGGAGCATAGGATCAACGACAATAGAGTAATCTTTGCTGGCGTCTTATGAAGTTGATCCACGATGGAGTACTCGCTCTGTCGGATATATTTTAACAGCTCGTCAGTCTCCTCCTCGGATTCTTTATTTTCCTCGGTTTTCTCCTTTTCTTTTTCCTTTCCTTTATTCTTGGGAGCTTTATCATGAAGATCTTCGGGAGTGTAGATCCTGCCACTCCTAGTCATGCCCCCAAGTCCAGCGATGTTAGAGATATCGCTGTCGGCAGAAGAATGGATGTCGTATATCCATGGCACAGCTTTATTCGATTCGTAGGGAAAAGGTCTTGGAGCAGTGATCTTCAACGGTATCGGACCTTCCCCTTTATTCGTCTTGATTACCAACAACGGAGTTGATGTGCGTTCGCTTGGCGCGGTTGTTGGCTTACACTTAATAACAAACGGCGTGCGATCCATTCTGAACATACGCATCGATTAATCCTTTCTTTTTATTAATGTTATTAATAAATTACTAGGAGAGATGTATGCAAATGAATGACTATGAAATGCAAAGGCAATTGAAAGATTTCATAGATCTCAAAAATTCAATTTATTAATCAAAGAAAGTGTACAACTCATTATACAATGCTTTGAAGCAAATTTTTACAAAATGAGAAAAGCCGATAGAAACCCACAGGCGGGTTCATGTTTCTTTTCCATTCAACTTCGGCTTCCTCTACATGACGGGCCATTGCTTCGGCTTGCGTATGGACCGCTTGGCTCATATTATCACTAATCTTTTGAGCGTCCTTCGCCTTTTGAATATAATAGTTGATCATGGCTTGCAGCTCATTAAGCTCGTCTTCGGCTCGATCCTTCTCCTCTCGGAGCTTAGCCATATGTGCTAATCCTTCCCTTTCCTTCTTGCGAAAATCGGAAAGGCTTGCGGTTTGTTGTTGAGCAACTTCCCGCCATTGCTGCGCATCGGATCGAGTCAAGAGTAGATCATCTTGCATATCCTTGATCAACTGTGTCTGCCTTGCGTACTCGGCTTCAAGGCGTGCTATCTTTGCGTCGACATCTCGGAGTTGACTACTCGGTTCAACCTTTGGCATTTTGGATGCCCGAATAGCCTTCTCATTAAGGTTAGCACACTCGTCCTTGAGCCGCTCTATCTCATGATCTTTTTTCTTGCACTGCCTTTGTAGACCGTCAATGGCGAAACTGGATTCTTCGTTTTTCTCCTCGAGAACTCTCATCTGAGCTCCCATGATTTCCAGCTTTTTGGTCAAGGCATCGACTTGTTCCTGCAGCAATCTCCTCGTAACTGCGGTTGCGCAAGAGGTGGATGGTTGGGGCACTCCCCTCTCGCTCCTCCAAGTCTCGTAGTCGGTGGAGACGGATACCCGAGGCTTTCCAAGCTCTCGATCTCCCTCGTAGATTGGTCTCTCCCACGCTCTAACGACAGCGTGCATGTCCCTTTGATGCTCGGAATCAAAGGAGAAACACAATCCTTCAAGCTCCTTTTTAGTAGGAACAATCTGAGTCCTCATAAGTTGCCTCATAGCCAATCTAGGTGAATAAGCTATGCAACCTCTGAGGCCCATCAAAGGTACGCTTGGGTAACTGCCGCATCTCATCAATACGTTGCTCGGACGGAACCAAGGACAAACCCATGTGAAGTGCTCAATGCTCCACTGTTCCATCTCTTCCTTCCATTCGGAAGCATAACGGCGGCGCACGGGGATCTTCGAAAAGCTCCTCAACGGATCGGGGAAAGTCCCCATGTGACTAGAGGCGTAGAAGTGTGTGATGCTCCACACATTTAACAAGGAGGTGCAGCATCGGATAATCTTCCCTTGCTTCTGCTGAGATATGTTGACAAAAAGCAAGGTGTCGGCAAGAATGGCAGGCACGGGACTCTTCATGTGCACGTCCCATGCGAAGAAAGCATCCATAGCGGCATGGTCCACTGTGTTAGCGTGAAAGGGGAATAGGACTGTCCCAAACACGGCTAACGCTAGAGTCTTGTTGAAAGCTAACCAATCTCCCTCACCAGCTAAGGAAGAAAGGTGATCCTCAATCATAGCGAGCTTCCAACCTTTGATACTGCCGTTCCCCACTAAGGCAGATGATCGTGATGGTAGTTTGACTTGAGTAGCGACCCTCTCCAAGGCCACATAATTACCATGAAAAACATAGACCCCTGCTGATTTGGGCCATCGCAGCATGAGCTCGTACTCCTCGAGAGTAGGAACTAAGTCAAACTGGGGGAACTCGAAGCAATGCAGATCGAGACTCCAAAAGTGAACCAATGCTCTCAGAAAGGCCGGATCCACACATATCCTCATCAAATCGAGGACTCGTCCATATGATTTCTCGAACTCAACACGAGCCTCATGTGGCATCGAAGAACAGAGGTGGTCCAACCTCTCGGCACGGTATAACAAGAAGTCCACTTTCTTCAACTGTCCTTGCATTCCCCTAGATCCCTCCATGATCTTCAATAAGAATGCATGATATGAGATGACGGCGTTGAATATGCATGCATTGTGTTTATTCAACTAAGCATTATCATGTTTTCAGGATGCTCCTAAGATGATGCATGATATTGCTTGGTTTGGATAAATAACTTTTTTTTTTTTTTTTTGTATTTTTTTTGGGTGAAAAGGGAAACTACCTATATGAATGTGATGAGGGTAGATGTTAACACCATGTAATGGAAGATTCTTATTCCTATTTATTCTTATTCTAAAAGGGGAATGTTGTATGTTTAAAGAATGCAATGTATGCTCAAACAATGTCACATAAACAATGCACAAACAATTCACTCATCCACGAACAGTCACGAGCGAATCACGAGGTAGGGGTATCCTGCAGACAAGTGCATATTCAAGGAGGTTCTAACTGTTCTCACCGGTCTAAGGCCCCCAAGGTTCCCCCATTATAGGGACCCAATCCCTCTCGTCGTAAGTCGATGGAAAGCTCCAACGCACTGTCGGACTTGAGTTCATGGTTTTCACCTTGAGTGATGCTTTCCGACAACGGTCTACGGGCACCTATAGACCCATTCGACAACCGACCGTACTAGCATCCACTCCCTATGGCTTTCCACTCATGCCCCCGGGTATAGAGGGAACTGTTGTGTGCAAAGGTTCGTGTGCAGTTTATATTTCAAACAATTGCGAAAATTTAAACATCCAACAGTTATTAAAGCCAATTAGGTAAAACATATTATCACACAAGCGAGGGGTAATGAAGTAATTTTAAACTATCATTTTAGAAATAATCCATCACTAAATGGGACTGACTCTCGAGGCTTCCCCAGTGGAGTCGCCATCTGTCGCCACCTGCCGAAACGGACATTGGCATTCGCGACGATGGTCGGACTCTTTTTAGTTTTGAAAAATGATGGATTGTTAGAACGACTTATTCTCAAACTGAGACCTCATCGAACTAACAATTTTGTTAAATGATTCTCACTAATCCATGTTAATCCCAAACGGGACCCTCCATGGATTAGTGGTTTTCGCAAAAAAAGGGGTTCTTGGAGTCGCCACCAATGTTTTACTCAAAACATTGGAAAAAGACATAAGGCAATTGATTTTCGCAAATCAACTTCGGCCATTACAACCAGAGTTGGGTAAGGGAGTCGATTACGAGTGGGGAAGGTGTTAGCACCCCACAAC
The DNA here is from genome assembly GCF_000230855.2 of Cajanus cajan. NCBI lineage: Eukaryota > Viridiplantae > Streptophyta > Magnoliopsida > Fabales > Fabaceae > Cajanus > Cajanus cajan. The sequence continues at coordinate 22,213,104 of NC_138518.1, forward strand.
GCCCCTTTCGGGTTCCCTATGACGGATTATTTCGTAAATAATAGCGTAAAATTACTAAACTACCCCTATTTATTAGAACGATTATGAGTAAACTATCTACATGATGAAAGCTTTAAACGTGCAATGCAACAATCAAAAAAGCGGTAAAAGAAAGGATTTGGAAAGAAACCTTCGAAGCGTGCTTTTATATATTCAAAAAGGAATCTAGGAGGCTTTTTGGCGCTCCTTCCCACTACACGTTCGCTCGCTCCTTTCCCTAAAAATAATGTTTACTATGGAAATCAAAGAGATTTCCCTTCGACTTGTTCGAGTCTCAAGCTAATGGCTCGTGAACTCAAGAACTTAGTCGGATCGGCTCCCGGAGAGATTTCTAGGGCAGAGAATAGCTCAAAAACCCAAGAATACTCAGCTAGAGGGTGGAGGAATGCTCCAAAAGTGTGGGAGGACGTGCCAATGACGTCCTATTTATAGGATTGAGGCGCAGTACGGCCTAGGGGGTCAATACGGCCCGTACTGAGTTTTTGAACTACAGTACGGCCGTATTGAATTTGGTACGGCCGTACTGAAGTTCAAAAACTTCAGTACGGCCGTATTGATTTCACTACGACCGTATTGTAGTTCAAATGGCTCAGTACGGCCGTACTGAACCTCTAGGAGGGTGTATTGAGCTCCAATCCTCGCACACCCTTATTCTAAGCTACTCTAAGACTTCTAGACCTACAAAGAATCATCCTAGGGTCTTCCAGGAGTCCTTCCGGCTAACTTTCCTTCGGTCTTCGAGAGTTTTTGAGTCTTATTTCCGACCCGGACAATTTTAGGGGTCTACAGCAGGTTTTGTCCTAATTTTTGTGAAGCCCCCTTAGTGGGTTTCTTGTCGGAATTTTGCCTTTATTTTGTACTTTTAAGACTTTTGTCTTAGCAGACTTTTATTTTTTCACAACATTTGTGAAACGATCACTTTTATTGTTTCAACTTTTAAAGGGAAGTGTCCCTTGCCAATTTCATTAGATTTTTATCTACAAGTCATGCAAAGACTATTGATTAATAAAGTGTGTTATATTTTATGTTAACGTGATTTTAAACTAACGCTTCTAGTGATGTCCTTACTCTGAACGTACTCACTCATTCTAGGTTTTTTAGTGGGGCCTATAATCGATATGAGAGAGAAAAGAAACAAAATAAACAGACAAATGGCATTTAAAGCAACATTTTTTATCTATACGTGCCTATTTAATATATCTTGAGGGCCTAGGCATGCCCCAAGTTTGTGATTTGTACACAAAATAAGGGAGAGAGAATGCCCCTTATAGAGGTTTGGTCTATTTGACCACCAAAGCTAATTTTTTGGATGTATAAAAACCAACACCTCTGAAGATACGATGCAAAGGGAGATTTCTCAGCTTTTTCCCCCTTGAAGCAGTAGCTGGCTCATATCCCAAGCCCTATCTCCTTGGATTTTCTCAGAAGTTGGGTACCTCTGTTACTCCTTGAGCATTTTTACCAAGCCCTTGTCCTAGCTGGTAACCCTTCTTGATTATCATTTGTGCTACCAAGATCCCATTATTAGAGATTTTCTCAACGTGAACAATCTTTAATGCTTGAAACGTGACTTCTAGGGCTTCTTCCGCCGCATCCACATATAGGATAGCTAATGGGTTGCTAATAAGCATGTCTTCTTTAGCTTGCACTACTATTAGCTTGTAATCCACCACAAACTTGACTTTTTGGTGGAGCGTGGAGGGTACAACTTTAGTCTGGTGAATCCATGGCCTTCCCAAGAGGCAACTATAAGCAGGAGTGATATCCATCACTTGGAACTCATGGTTGAAGATAGAAGGCCCTATCTAAATAGGCAAGGTAATTTCTCCTAAAACCTCTCTTCTTGATCTGTCAAAAGCTCGAACTATCATGTTTCTCAAACGCATCTAGATCCCTTTCATAGATAGCTAGTTGAGTGTGTTCTTAGGTAGCACATTCAAAGCGGGTCCATTATCCACAAAGAACATGGCCATGAGAAACTCCTTACACTTTATAAAGATGTGTAAAGGTTTACTGTGGTTTGCTCCACTAACTGGAATCTCATCATTGGTAAAGGTTAAGTGATCGTTTGTTGTGATGTAGCTTACAATCCCTTCGAATTTGTCTTGGGAGATATTGTGCGTGACATAAGCTTCATTCAAGACTTTTAACAAAGCTTGTCGGTGTGGTTCAGAGCTCATGATCAACGAGGGTAGTATGATCTTTGCGGGTATACGATTCAGCTGATCAATGATGGAGTACTCACTCTGCCTTATGTACCTAAGGAGTTCGTCCTCCTCCTCAAGTTTTTTTGCTTTCTTTTCCTCCTTCTTTTCCTTTTCCTTCTTCTTTTCCTTTTCCTCCTTCTTTTCCTTTTCTTGGGAGGTTTTAGCTTTCAATTCATTAGTGATGGAAATCTAATCCCCAAGGATCCCTTTGGAAGAGGTAAGACCAAGAAGGGTAAAGGTTGATCCATAAGAGAGCTCACACTTGAAGACCATTAGGCCTTTAACTAGGTCCATGGTTAGGAGGCTTCTATGGAGGAGGTGCTTCTTAGACCTATGCTCAACATAAGCATTGAGTATGATTCCTCTTTTTAGTCTCATACTCTCTATTGTACATACATTGTATAGTTTGAGTTCTTGTACCTTATATATAGTAGATACTTGTATATGTGTATTTTACATTTGTATTTGTAAGGCACCTTTTCCTTTTCTTATAGGTCATCCCTTTAGGATTTTAGGGTATGTTGTTTGGAGACTTTTGCTCTATTTGACCTTGTATTAAGGGTCATTGATTTTCATATTTTTAGTAGTAGAAGTGGGGTGACAAATAGTAAAGTGTGTAGGTGAAGCTAGCAATTGGGCCTATAGTGGGCGTAGGCTAATTTTTACATATTGGGCTTGTTTTTCTCCATTTAATCAAAGGAATTGATTTAGCTAGGTCTCACCCTCATTAGGTGAACCTAATTAAACCAATTCCAACATTTTTGGATTGGATTAAGTGAAGGAAAACAAGAAGGGCCGCCTAGCTTTTCTAGCTTCTCCCACACACTTGGTTAGCTTGTGCTACAAGCTTCTAGCTTGGCTTGCACCACAAGCTTTGAAGTTTAGCTTGTTCCACAAGCTTCCAAGTTACTAGACCGGTTAGCTTGAGTGCAAGAAGGCTAACTATGGTTCTATTTGAATCATAGTTAGACTAGCTTGCACCACAAGCCACTCCCTCACTATATAAGCCTTTCTTTTCAGTTTGTAAACACTTTTGATGCATCTATTGAGAGGATTCCAAAAATTGCTCTGAATTTTCTCTCTTCCAAAAGTATAAACCTCTTTGATTTCAATCCATTTCTCTTATTCTCTTCATACAAGAGTGTGGTGAGATTTGAAGTGGCTAATCTTCTTCCAAGGAGTGGCTCCACTTAAGAGTGTTCCTCACCATTGAAGGTGAATTTCCAAAGCTTCATCCACCACTGGAGGCTTTCGAGAAGCTTAAGGAGAACCAAGGTGCCAAAGGTCTAGGGAGAAGCTTGAAGAGGAATCAACTCCAATCCATTTCCAATCCAAGTTTCTATCAATTAGAAGTGTATATTCAACCACTTATAGTCAGACCTCCAACCCTGGTAATGTTTGATGAGTCTTCAACTAATTGGACCTTGATGTCGTAGACCCATGGCACAGCCTTATTGCTGGCATATGGGAAAGGCCATGGTGTCTTGATCGTCAACTACTTTGGCACACCTTGCCCTTTGTCCAAGTTGATTATTATTGGTTCAATTTTAAGTGCATCTTGATCTTTTGTGTTGGGTTTAAAGTTAATTAGCAGCGGCTTTCATTCCATTCTTTGATTAATTAACACGCATAGATTACTAGATTTCTCTTTTTATTCTTAATTATTCAATTACTAGGAAGGCATATGATCCTAAATGCATACAATGAAGAATGCAAGGACATTTGAAAAGTGACAAATATCATTATATTGATTTGTTTGTCAATGAATATCTCATATAATACTTTTCAACAGATTATGAGAGTATCATAGAAGTCTGAAGAAGCCAATAAATGGTTGATGAACTCGCAAATCAACTTTAGCTTCTATAACATGTTGCCTCAATGCCTCGACCTCTATATGAACAGCCTGACTCATCTCATCGCAAGTTGAATGTGCTTCCTTCGCCTTTTGCTGGTGAAATTGAGTCATGACACGTAATTCCTGAACCTTATCAAGAGCTTGATCCCTTTGAGTTGTGAGTTCTTGTCAATGCCCATACCCCATCTTCTCTCTTTGATTTATATCGGAGAGGGTGATGGTCCATTTCTGGATAACCTCCCACTATCTCTAAGCCTCAGATCAGGTCTCTAATAGGTTCTTTTGCATTAGCTTCATCAGTTGTACCTATGTTTTGATCTTGGCTTCGAGTTGTGCTATCTTTGCTATAGCTTCCTGAAGTTGACCATCTAACTTAGATCTCTGTATCTTCTTTGCATGGGTTTTCTCTGCATTTTTATCAGTACACTCGTCCTTGAGCCGCTCAATTTCCATGTCTTTTTTCTTGCATTCCCTCTCTAGACCATCTATAACAAGGCAAGATTCTTCATCCTTTTCTTCCAAGGCTTTCACTTGAGCCCCTAGAATCTCTAACCTCTTAGTTAAGGCATCGACATGTGTTTGTTGGCTACTTTCTACTTTAGGGGTTTGTCCAACTATACTAGACACCCCTCGCTCTCTTCTCCACTAATCATAGTCACTATAAGAAGCAATCCTTGGCTTTCCAAGCCCGTTATCTACAAGATAGATTGGTTTGTTCCAAACTCTTCTGATGATACTCATCATGCTATGCTATTCAGGGGAGTAAAGGAAACATAGTCTTTCAAGCTCCTCGGATGTTGGCAAAGTCTGAGTCCTCATAATTTGCCTCAGTGCTAGCTTTGGGGAGTAGGCTATACACCCTCTCAGACCCATCAAAGGAACACTCGGGAAATCTCCACACTGGATTAAAACACTTTCGAAGTGGAACCATGGACACATCTAATAAATGGTCAAGCAACTCTCTGTTTTTCTTTTCCACTCCATTGCATGCTTTCTTGGGCATGGAATCTTGGAGAAGCTTCTCAATGGATCGAACAACGCTCCCATATGCCGGTCAGCATAGAAGTGAGTATATGTCCATGCGAACAACAAAGGGTGTTGATATTCACAAGTTACTGAATCAATTTTGAGTGTTTTGATGATTACAAAAAAGAATCATGAAGGTCATGAAATGTTTTAAGTGAAAAGTTGTAATAGTGTAGTTCATATGTAATAGTTAGTTGATTGTTTTGTCTTATGTATGTTTATGTTAGTTTATTCTTTGTGCATGTATCAAATCTTTATCTTAATCGTCTTGAAAGTAGTATGATGATGATAAAGCATAACTTGGAAAGTTTCTGAGTGTTTAAAATCGAATTTTGAGAATCAACTCAAAATAATCTATTATTCATTAACAATAATCGATTATTTGCTTTATTTTTCAGTAACTTGGAAAAAATTGTTGTGATAATCAATTATCTATTAAAATAATTGATTATACCGGAATGTGCTCTCTGGAGTAATTGATTATCTTGTGAAATAATCGATTATTCTATTCTTGAGTGATTTCCAGAATTGCTAAGAAAAAAATAATCGGTTATCCTTAAAAATAATCGATTATCTGAGCCTAAAAACTTTATACAGATTGTTTTCCTCATTCAGAAATGCAAGCAAGTGATATTGTGCAAACTTTGTGAAATACTTTTGATCTTTGTGATCTTCTTGGAGCATTTTCTTTGTGAAACCAAGAAGTAAAAATACTTTGTGAGATATTTTTGAGAAAACTCATCATCATCACTACATTCTTGGAGAGAAGGACTAAGATTTGTCAAGAATTCACAATCTAATCTATTCATCTTTCAGGTGAATTCGTTACTTAATTCTTTTTGTGTAATGTGGTAAGAATTTTGAGTAGGTTTCTCAAGTATAGGAACTCTTGTAGTGGTGACTACAAGAAGTGTTTTCTTGGGTGCAAGAAAGGTTTTATCTTGTATGTTGGAGTCTTTTGCATCTGTGATGTGATTGTAAAACATCTTCATTAAGATAGTGGAACAAATCTTGATCAGGTTATGATTGAGGACTGGATATAAGTACATGTGGAGTGGCTGAATCAAGATAAAAAATCTTGCACTTTTCTCTCATCCTTGTTTTTTTTTCTTTGTGCAATCTTTAATTGAAAAATTAACTTGCTTCACATATGTTTGCATGTGAGTAATATTCTTTTGTGTTTAAAGATTTAATTGAAGTATAATCAATTAATGTTAACAAGCAATCACTAACACATGGATCTATCAAATAATTTCTCAAAAATTAGATCCAAACAATGAAACTCAATTGTGACAAGCAAGAACACAAAACAACACAAAAACAATCGGTGAAAAGGAACACCTAACCTCAAGGAATCAACCGAGTTGTAGATACCAAAAATGATGGCAAAGCTAGGTGAAGTGGAGTGAGGATCTTCCCATAAATTTTCTCTGATGACTTGATATTTTCCTTGAGCCAATTATGGACTTCAATTCTAGAATAATAAAAGAAGTTTTGTGGAAGAAGAAGGAGAAGGAAGCACTAAGGCTAAAGGAGCAAATGATTGCTCACAAGGTGCTAAACCTAGAAGCTTTCTAGGAACCTAAAAGCTAGGCGTAAAAATGGCTTTGAAGGAGAGAATTTGCTGAAGCAAATGGGTCTAAATTCTCATTAGGTTCAAAGTGATTACAATGTGAGAGAATGGCTTGATTTATAGGCAAAGGTTTAGCCCAAATTGGCGCCATACTCATGCATAAGCTTTTGCGCGAAATTTGAATTCAAATAACATTTGAATTTCAAATTCTTGGCCACTTTCCATGTGTTCACCCATGTGCTTGGTTCCAATTTGAATTAAGATTGCGTTTAGATAATTTGACCTTAATTTAGATAATTTTCCTAATCAAGTTTTCTCTATATTTTCCTATTCTAATGGCCTAAATACAATGTCCAATCAAATATAAATAATAAGAAATAATAAAAGAAGCAAAATGGGCCCAATATTGGGTACCAAAATACCCAAGGCCCATAATGCCCAAAAAATAGGCCCACTAAGCCTATGGCCTAAAATCCTAATCTAAGTGGTCCAAAAATACAAGACCAACTTATGCAAATCCTATTCTACCACAATAAGATCAATAAAGGTGGTTCACTGTAAAGCCCATGTGAAAGAGTACCCTGGGTCCACCAAGTCTATTGGGCCCACCAAGCTCTAAAGCAATCAAATCTTTATGTAATCTTCTGGCCATAACTATAGTGGTTAGACCCTTGGTCCATGCTCTTTCATCACTCTTCCTCAAAGATAAGTTTCTTTCTTCTTTTGTTGTTGTAATCAACATATCTTTGAACTTGTTTTTCAATTTTCACTTTAACCTTCTCATGATATTTTTTAACAAAATTCGCCCTAAATACTCTTTCTTTATGTAATAAGAAAGTAGTACTAGGGAGTGGAAGTATATAAAAAGGAGTAAGAGGGTTGAATCCATATCACAACCTCAAATGAGAAACATTAGTAGTCTTTTGAATTACTTTGTTATAAGAAAAATCTATGTGAGGAAGATGTTCATCCCAAGACTTCTTGTTGTTTTTAATATTACACCCAATAGTGTAGAAAAAGATCTATTTACTACTTTTGTTTGCCTATCAATCTGTGGGTGACAAGTAGTAGAGAAAAGAAGTTTAGTTTCAAGTTTTTCTCAAAGAGATCTCCATAAATGACTTAGGAACTTAACATCCCTATCTAACACTATTGTATTGGGTATGACATGCAATCTAAAAACTTCCTTAAAGAAGATTCTTGAGATATTTCTAGCATCATGTACTTTGTGGCATGGTATAAAATGAGTCATCTTGCTAATGCACTACCACAAAGATAGAATCTTATCAACTTTGAATTTTTGGGAGACTAAGTACAAAATTCATATTATCTAAGAGGCATTAGCTATAGGAAGAGATGTGTAAAGTCCATGAAGCATTACTTTAGACTTTATTTGTAAACAAGCTATACATCTAGAGCAAAACCTTTGGACATCCACTCTTATGTGTGGCCAATAAAATCTATCTTTTAGAAAGGTTTATAGTCTTATCAACTCCAAAATGGCCCATGAAACTTCCTTTATGAATTTCTTTTACAAAAAGCTTTCTAATGGATCCTTAGGGTATGCAAAGTTTTCCTACTTTGAAAAGGCACCCATCAAAACATAAAACCCATCAAAAGGATTCTTAAGGCATTGAGCATAATTGATGGAAGATCATCCATTGGAAAATCACACTTGAAGACCATTGGACCTTTAACTAGGTTGATGGTTAGGAGGCTTGAAGTGAATTCTATAGAGGTGGTGCTTCTTTAACCTATTGATGGCAAATCTAGGAGAAATGATGGCTAATTCCTCCAAGGACTTGCTTCAAGCTCAGTGATCCTTCCTTGAGTGACTTTGAACGTGCAATTGGATGAAGAAAAAAGGTGAAGATGTAGAGAACACTAGATTTGGAAGCACCTAAGCCAAGGGAGCAAAGGATTGCTCACAAAGGTGCTAAACCTAGAAGGTTTCTAGGAACCCTAGAATTATATGCCTGTTTGGACTTCTAAGAAGAGAGAATTTGGCTGAAGTAGATCAATGCTCTGCATATATCTCAAAATTGAATAAAAGTGAAGAAGGAAAGCTTAATTTATAGGCCAAAGGTGAGTGAAATTGGTGCCAATCTCCAAGGAAGCATGCTAGGCATCGAAAATTTGAAATTCAAATAGAATTTGAATTTCAAATTTTTGGCAGCCACATGCTATTCCATGTGCAGCTCCAATTTCATTTAGATAGCATTTAGAGTTAATTTCAGGATTCTTAGGGGCTAATCATGTGTAGCCAACCTTAGGCTAGCACATGTGCACCAAATGCATCTCAAATTAAACCTAAATGTGATCTAATTTAGCCAACTTTGCCTAATTAAACTTTTCCTCTCTAATCTTACTCTAATGGCATAAATACAATGTCCAAATGATCTAAAACACTAAGAATTAATAAAAGAAGCAAAATGAATCCAATATTGGGTACCAAAATACCCAAGGCCCATTAAGCTCAAAAATAGGCCCAATAAGCCTAAGGCCCAAAAACCCTAATCTATGTAGCCCAAAATACATGACCAAAATATATGAAACCTATACTAATATAATATGTACAAACAATTTATCTCAAAGTGTGGCCCAAGTGAAATGCAACTTGGGCCCACCAAGCTTATCAGGCTCTAAAGTAGTCAAATCTTCATGAATCTTCCTAGCCATGGCTTTGGCAGTTGGACCCTTGATTCATGTTATTCTATCACCACCTATGCTCTATATGAGCATTGAGTATGTTTCCTCTATTTAGTTTCATAGTCTCTATTGTACATATCTTGTATAGTTGAGTTCTTTTCTTGTGTACATAGTAGATACATGTATAGGCTTATTTTTTCCTTTGTATTTATAAGGCACCTTTATCTTTCTTTATAGTTCATACCCTTAGGATTTTAGGGTATGTTGCTTGGAGACTTTTACTTCATTTGACCTTGCATTAAAGCTCATAGATTTTCATGTTTTTAGTTTTAGTAAAGGGGTAGTGAGTAGTAATTGTGTAGGTGAATCTAACAATTTGGCATTTAGTGGGCTTAGGCCAAATTTTACATATTAGGTTTATTTTTCTCCATTTAACACAAGGAATTAATTTAGCTAGATCTCACCATCATTTGGTGAACCTAACTAAACCAATTTCTAATTTTTTGGATTAGATTAAGTGAAGGAAAACAAGCTTGGTCGCCCCTCTCTTTTCCTTGGCCAAAAGTTGCAAGCTTCTCCAACACACCTTGCCATTTGGCTTGCCAAGGGACAAGGTGACACTTGGCACTCTATGATTGGCTCTTCTAGATCTAAGTGTTCCTACCTTGTCTCCACCTTGTCTAGCTTACACTACAAGCTTCTCCAACACTATATATTTGTTCCTTCAAATGTAAAACTTGCTTTTTAGCATATGTTTGAGTTTGGCTAAGATTTTTCTCTCAAAAACTTAAATTCTCTCTTTGATTTGCTTCCATATCTGTTATCCTCTTCCTAAGAGTGTGGTGAGATTTGAAGTTGTTTACATTCTTCCTTGAAGTGGAGCCACTTAAAGAGCGTTCTTCACCATTGAAGGTGAGTCTAGAGGTTTCCTTTTCCATTAGAGACCTTGAAGAAGCTTAAAAAGTGTCGAGAAGTCAAAGACTAGAAAGAAGATTGAATGAGAAGTTTCATCAATCAAACCTTTCCTTAAGGTTTCCATCAATAATTGGATTGGAAATATTGATCATATTCATACAATTCCTTAATGTTATTAAACCCAAGAATTTAAGAACCAAAGGTAGAAAGTAATGTGTATTTTCTAGAAAGAGCGTCAACTATAACATTTCTCTTTCCTTTTTATATTTGATAAGGGGATTTTTTCTAGATACTCAATCCACTTAGCATAACTTTTTCTTAACTTACCTTACCTTCTCAAATACTTAAGTGACTCATGGTTTGTATGAATGATAAACTCTTTAGTCATCAAGTAATGTTCCCATGTTTGAAGGCTCTAATAAAATCATATAGCTTTTTTATCATAGGTGGGTTAGTTTAAGGTAAGACCACTTAGTTTTTCACTAAAGTAGGCAATGAGGTGACCACTTTGAAGTAACACAACACTTATGCTTATTCTATATGCATCACATTCTAGCTCAAAGTTTTGAGAAAAGTTTGGAAGAGCTACGAATAAAAGATCACACTACCATGAGACAAGTAGAAGCATCAGGAAGCATCTACACCAAGCCAAAAGTCTAGATGGTGTAGTTTACCACCCTTGACACCCAACGGAGCATACAACCTAACACCTAGTTGCTCCAAAGGACAAGGATACAGGTAAACACCATCTACTCAAAGGAAATGATGTGGAGATATCCACACTATTGAAGCAAAAGAGAAGATTCGGATGAAGCAACAAAAGAGATGAAAGAAAGCATTCACACGGAGCCCGAAGCATAGATGATATGGTTTACCACCCTTGACACCCAATAAAGCACGCAACTCAACACTTAGCTACTCCAAAGGGTAAGGATACAGGTAAACACCATCTACCCAAAGAAAATAACGTGAAGGCATCTACTGCCAAAATAAAAGTGAAGACTCGGATCTTCACCTCACCATCACAAGAGAAGCAATTAGAGAAAATGGCATGGAGCATCTACATGAAGATTGGATATCAGGTGTACAGCTTGTCACCCTTGTTACCCAATGGAGTACGCAACCCAACACTCAACTACTCTAAAAGGCAAGGATACAGACAAACTCACCTATTTGAGGGAAACGACGCGAAGCGCCAGCATAGAGAGATAGAAAGAAGACTCAGACAAAATGTATATGTATTTACTTGCCTTTGGAAAAGAAAAAAAAACTAGTTATCCTAAAGGACAAGTAAAGAGGGGCATCTATAGACACCTAATTTTATCTAGACCCGCAAACAAAGAAATGGACTCCTATTATGAAGAAAATGAGCTCTTGGAAGCCCAAAAATGATACAATATGACATCAGAAGGCCCAAAACTCAACAAGGGTGATTTAGTAGCCTGAAATGGGTCGTTCCCAATTTGCAACGGACTGTTCCAAACTCCTAAAAAGAGTTTAAAAATACTATGTCAAAACGGGTTGTTCCTAATTCGGAACGGGCCATTTCAACATAGTTTGTTATGAGCAAAATTCAAATCTGAAATGGGTCGTTCCGATTCTGGAACGGGTCATTCTAGATTCAAATTTTGGCCTTAACAAACTGGCTTAGAATAGGTCGTTCCGAAACTGGAACAAACCATTCTAGTCAGTTATCACATCTATAAAAGCAACGTCAGGCACTGCTCCAGGGACTGAAAAATTTACCTTAGAAAGTTCCATAAAGCTCAAAATTCTCTCTCTCCCTCTTTTCTATTTCTGGAGAGTTGTGAGGTACATTGTAGTGTGTAAGGTAGCCAAAAAATGCCTGATCTCCACATTTAAAGATTTAATAAAGTTCGACTAAGAGGTACTTCATTCAATATTCTTTTCCTTCCTTTACTTCCTTTATTTTAATAAATGTTGCTCTAAATAAAAAATAATCATGTAGACATCTTAGGGTAAATCGTGTAATTTAAGTTTCAAGCATGTAAATAATCATCAATAAAAGGGGATCTAATATTTAAACTATTAATTCTTATTGCATTAGTTTCATCATAGGGTACCGATTTAGGGCATAGTGGGGGTGTCTAATGTCTTCCTTACACGTAACTAACCCTCGAACCCAATTTTGGTTATTGAGGTCATTATTGAATTTTCGAAAATCTTTTCTTTTTCCAATGTCTTGAGCAAAACATTGGTGGCGAATCCTTCAAACTTTTTTTCAAAAAAATGTTGGTTAGGGATTAGTCTGGTTTTCGGACATTCCTTAATTGACGAGATTTTCAAATTGGAAATCTAAACCATTGGTCGTAAGATCAAAATTTTTCGATTTACGACAAGGACCAAATATTTGAACTTTTATTCTTTATTGCGCTAATTTCATCATAGGGTACTGATATAGGGCGTTGTAGGGTGCCTAATACCTTCCCTACACGTAATTGAATCTCGAACTCAACTTTGGCTATGAAGGCCTTTTTGGTAATTTTTAAAATCATTTTTCTTTTTTTCTGATGTTTTGAGTAAAACATCGGTGGCAATTCCTTCAAACTATGTTTCTAAAACCATTGATGAGGGATTAGTTTGGTGTTCGGGCATCCCTTAATCAATGAGATTTTCAAAATGGAAGTCTAAATCATTTGTGGACAAGATCAAAATTTTTTGGGTTCCGACACATATCAGCTAACCTAGGGATTGGGTGTCTATACTTAATAGTGATTATCTATAGCTCTATCATTTATAAAAAATCCTCCATTTCCCATCTTTCTTAGGCACTTATAGCATAAGCACAACACAAGGGCTAAGGCTCTTTTGAATCCAACTCTTCTTCAACAAGTCTTTAACTTGACTCTCAATCATGTTTTCTATCAGAACCAAGATCCCTGAAATCATGGAGAAAAGTAGATAAAGCCACTATTGTAATTGTTTTGCGTTGACATTGCTTCTACAGTCTTTAATTGGTATGAAAAGTTGATAAGTAGCCTTCTTGATCATATAAAAGGTACCATTTGGTGAAATGCATTTAATGTTTGCATTAAATAAGTCAAACAGTTACATGTCATCATAATAAAAGATAATGAAGAAAAACAAAGCAAATTTATGAGTTGGACTCAAAGTGTTGCAATATTCATCTTCTCCAAGTTACTATATAAGAAGATTCAAAATGCAAGAAAAAAAATGAGAATATATAGAAAAGACTTGTATGGAAAGAAACACTTTTTATAAACCATACTTATTCTTTCTTGTAAAAGATTACTACTCTATATTGGCTAAATAACATCTAAGTGAGACGAACACAAGATCTACAAAACCTTTATAATTATTGTTATAAGGTTGAGCCTAGAGAAACTTGTCTATAAAAAAAATACTTGTTTTAAGCCTGAAAAAGTTTGACTGTAAAAGAATATCTAGTTGTTAAGCTTGAAGAAACTTATTGTGAAAAGAATACTTAGATAGTTGCTTGAAGAGGCAAGTCAAAGAATATTTAGGATTGAACCAAAAATGACTTATTGAAAGAATACTTGTATCTTTGTTTAAAGATAGTAGAACTTAATCTAGTTGGATTAAGAACTGGACATAGTCTCGATATTTGAGACCAACCAATATAAAATTACCCAACATTCCATCTAATTGTTATTCACACTTCATCTAACTAGAAATACTATTTCAATACGAAAAACATCCGAGTTTTTGATACACATTATTCAACCCCCTTTTAAAATTTATCCTTTCTCCAAATTTACACTATCGATGACAAAAACAAAACCATCTTCTATTGCATAATTATCACCATATGCATTACATATTCTCCAAAAGTATCAAAAATGTCATCATTAACAAACTCATCATCTTCAATCGGAAGTCCAAATCCATCTTCATTGTCATTATAAGTTTCATTATCAACCACAAAATCAACTCCGTCTTCCATGTCACCCTCAACCTCAAATTCAAGTTCAACACCCTCATCCGTCTGCACCTCAACTTCGTCATCAATCTTAGAATCAACTTCATCTTCCATCTCAATTTCAAATTCTATCATTTCAGCATATTGTTCTTTGACACCCTAACAATATATTTTCTTATTGAGTAATGGAACATACAAATAAATTTAATGTACAACATTACTAACTTATTTAATACAACACAACTTATTTCCCTCTAAATCTCCATTCAGTTGATCGTTCAACAATAATTTCCCTCTCAACATTGTTCTCCATTGACATATATGCTCTATTTTTTTGCTACCTACATGTTAGATTCACAAACACCCGTATACAACACAATCAATCCACAAAAAGCTTACGAAATAGATATCAATATAATTAGCTATTGAATTAATGTTGCTCTTTCATTAACTTGCTCCTTCATAAAAATAAACGACAAATGCATAAATACATAAAAAAAATCTCACAAAGATATGCAATCGGAATAGAGAGAGCGTAAAAAGCTCGTAAGAATGATCAATAGAGGCTTGCTTTTATTATTACAGAGAATGGTGTATATATACAATGCTAGCTAAGAGAATAACAGAATATTAACAGTACAACAAAACAAAAAAATATAACAGAAAAAATAACAAGAAACTAATTTTTGTTAAGAGCCCCCCTCAAGCTGGGAATGGATATTGAGCATTCCCAGCTTGGAACAAAATCCATGAAAAATAGCAGGAGACATGGCTTTTGTGTAGATATCCGCAAGTTGGAGAGAAGAAGTAACAGGTAAAAGCTTGAGAAATCCCACATGCACCTTGTCACGAACAATATGACAATCTATTTCAATATGCTTTGTTTGTTCATGGAAAACTTGGTTAAAGGAAATTTGCAAAGCAGACTGATTATCACAATATAAAAGTGCAGGTCAAACAAAAGGAACGCGCAGGTCTTCTAAAAGATAAGTGATCCATTGAAGTTCACATGTTGTAGATGCTAAAGCTCTATATTCTGCTTCAGAAGAGCTCTTAGAAACTGTATTCTTTTTCTTGGAATGCCAAGAAATCAAAGAGGAACTGTCGCCACCCGCCGAAACGGACCTTCGCATTCGCGACGATGGTCGGACTCGTTTTAATAGTTTGGAAAAGTGGTGGATTGTTAGAACGACTTATTCTCAAACTGAGACCTTATCGAACTAACAATTTTATTAAATGATTCACCAATCCATATTAATCCCAAGCGGGACCCTCTATGGATTAGTGGTTTTCACAAAAAGAAGGGTTCTTGGAGTCGCCACCAATGTTTTACTCAAAACATTGGAAAAAGGGATAAGGCAATTGATTTTCGCAAATCAACCTTGGCCATTACAACCAGAGTTGGGTAAGGGAGTCGGTTACGTGCGGGGAAGGTGTTAGCACCCCACAACGCCCCTTTCGGGTTCCCTATGACAGATTATTTCATGAATAATAGCTTAAAATTATTAAATTACCCCTATTTATTAGAACGATATTAAGTGAATTATCTACATGATGAAAGCTTTAAACATGCAATGCAACAATCAGAAAGCGATAAAGAAAGCAATAAAAGACGAGTTTTGGAAGAAAACCTCTTGAAGCGTGCTTTTATATATTTAAAAGAACTAGGAGGCTTTTTGGCGCTCCTTCCCACTACACGCTCGCTTTCTCCTTTCCCTAAAATAAAATTTTTACTATGGAAATCAAATAGATTTCCCTTCGACTCGTTCGAATCTCAAGCAAATGGCTTATGATTCAAGAACTTCGTCAGATTGGCTTTCAGAGAGATTTCTAGGGCAGAGCACTGCTCAAAAACCCAAGAATACTCAGCCAGGGGGTCCAGAATAGCTGGAAAAGTGTCAAATGACGTCCAAATGACGTCCTATTTATAGGGGTGAGGCGCAGTACGGCCTCTGACATCAATACGGCCCGTACTGAAGATTTGAACTACAGTACGGCCGTATTGAATTCAGTACGGCCGTACTGAAGTTTCAAAAACTTCAGTACGGCCGTATTGGTTTCAGTACGGCCGCACTGAAGTTCAAAAACTTCAATACGGCCGTATTGGGTTCAGTACGGCCGTATTGTAGTGCAAATTGTTCAGTACGGCCGTACTGAACTTCCAGGAGGCCGTATTGAGCTTCAATTCTCCCACATCTTTATTTTAAGCTACTCTAAGACCTCTAAACCTACAGATAATCATCCTAGGGTCTTCCAGGAGTCCTTCTGGCTGACTTTCCTTCGGTCTTCGAGAGTCTTCGAGTCTTATTTCCGACCCGGACAATTTTAGGGGTCTACAGCTGCCCCTCCTTTACTTAGTGTCGCCACCGGCCCGAAACGGGGCTTTCGGCATTCGCGAAGGATGGTTGGACTCTTTTATTTGTTTAAAAATATGTGGATTGCTAGAATGACTTATTCTCAAACTGAGACCTCGTCAAACGAGCAATTTTATTAAAAGGCTCACCAATCCATATTAATCCCAAGCGGGACCCTCCATGGATTAGTGGTTTTCGCAAAAGGAGGGTTCTTTGGAGTCGCCACCAATGTTTTACTCAAAACATTGGAAAAAGGGATAAGGCAATCGATTCAAAAATCGACTTCGGCCATTACAACCAAAGTCGGGTAAGGGAGTCGGTTACGCGTGGGGAAGGTGTTAGCACCCCACAGCGCCCCTTTCGGGTTCCCTATGACAGATTATTTCTAAAATAACAGCGTAAAATTACTAAATTACCCCTATTTATTCTAAGCAATTATAAATTAACTATCTACATGATGACAGTTTAAATATGCACACAGAAAGCAGTAAAAGGAAGGATTTAAGAAGAAACCTTTGAAGCGTGCTTTTATATATTAAAGTAAAACTGGGAAGCTTTTTGGCGTTCCCTCGCTCTACAAGCCCGCTCGCTCCCTCCTATAAAATTTTGACTATGGAAATCCGGAGGATTTCCCTTCGACTAGGTTCGATCCTCAAGCAAAATGGCTCGGGGCTCAAGAACTTCGTCGGATCAACTCTCCGAGTGATTTCTAGGGCAGAACACTGCTCAAAAACCCCAGAATACTCAAGGAGAGGGTTAAAACTATGTTCAAAAGTGTGTTATGACGTCAAAATGACGCCATATTTATAGGGAACAGGCGCAATACGGGCTATGGAATCAATACGGCCGTATTGAAATTTTTGAACTTCAATACGGTCGTATTGAGTTCAATACGGCCGTATTGAAATTCAGAAATTTCAATGCGCCCGTATTGAGTTCACTGCGGCTGTATTGAAGCTTCAATACGACCGTATTGATTTCAGTACGGCCGTATTGAAGTTTCAGAAACTTCAATACGCCGTATTGAGTTCACTGCGGCCGTGTTGAAGCTTCAATACGGCCGTATTAAGTTTAGTACGGCCGTATTGGGCTTCATTCCCTCCACTTCCTTATTTTAAGCTACTCTAAGACCTCTAAACCTACAGATAGCCATCCTATGGTCTTCTAGGAGTCCTTCTGGCTGACTTTCCTTCGATCTTTGAGGGTCTTCGAGTTTTATTTCCGACCCGGACAATTTTAGGGGTCTACAGCTGCCCCCCCTTTACTTAGTCAAACGGTCTTTTGGTGTACCGGCTGACAAGTAAAGGAGTTGACCCAATTGTCCGGGTGATGTGCCAACCTTCTGACTTGTAGCGTCTTCCGGTGGAAAATTGTCGAGTAGCCTCTCCAGGTTTTGCTTTGCTTGCTGCCCAAGCTGGAAGCTGTGAGTACCCGCCTCTCCAGGCTTAGCTTCACTCTTTGTTCGAGCCGGAAGCTAAGTACCCTTGTGACAACGGTAGCAGTGTGAGTTTCGCCTCTCCAGGCTCTGAGTATCGTCTCTCCAGACTCTGAGTATCGTCTCTCCAGACTCTGAGTATCGTCTCTCCAGACTCTGAGTATCGTCTCTCCAGACTCTGAGTACTGTCTCTCCAGACTTTGAGTACTGTCTCTCCAGACTTTGAGTATCGTCTCTCCAGACTCTGAGTACTGTCTCTCCAGACTTGTGCATACCTCGGTGCTCTCGACAACTGGGTAGCTGAGTACTGCCTCTCCAGGCTTTGAGATGATTTTGTCTCCACAGTCCACGATGCTGCTTCGACGGTTTTTCTGATTTTGTGCCGCTGAGGGCTGGATAACGCAGGGATCCGTCTAGGGGATGTGCAGTTACTCATAGGTTCTTGTGTCCCAACTTTTCATTGCGTAGTTGGTGCCCACTGGGGAATTTCTGATTCCTTTGGGGTGCAGACACAAAGATGCTCTTTCTGATGTGAGCGATGCCTTATGATTGGCTGACGTCCTTTCGACGTTGGTGGAGTATCCCGGTTATCCTTATTCGGGTATCTCTTTTGGGTTTTCTGATTTTTGTCGCCTCTGTGTAGGCTGTTATCCGCTGGGGATTCTGTCGTTGATTTTGATTAGCCTCTTCTGTTAGGCGTATCAGCTTGACGTTCAATGATTGGCTAAAAAGCCAAATTCCACTTGGGGAATATTTATTGATATATTTTTTATTTTTTCTCCTTTTGTAGGGGTGCCTCTTGAGTAGGCGACTGGGGATTTGGGGATCTTATGTATCCCAGAGTATTATTTAGGAAGCCTCTGCAGGCTTAGCTTCACTCAACGCCTGAGTTGAAGAGCTATCTTCACTGAGGAAGTTTTAAAGTCCTTTGACTTGGATATTCTTCTTGGGCGATCGTGTTTCCATTAGGGACTTTGACGATCTTGCTTGATAGCTCTTGCTGGGGATTTTGAGTCCAAGAGCGTGAGTTGAGGTTTCTCTGGGGAGTATTATTTCTGCGAGCCTCTCCAGGCTCAATTATTCTGTACAGTTGGGGAGTATTATTTCAGCAAGCCTCTCCAGGCTCAATTATTCTGAGGGAGTATTGTTTCGGCAAGCCTCTCCAGGCTCAATTATTCTGGGGGAGTATTGTTTCGGCGAGCCTCTCCAGGCTCAATTATTTGGGAGAGTATTATTTCGGCGAGCCTCTCCAGGCTCAGTTATTCTGGGAGAGTATTATTTCGGCGAGCCTCTCCAGGCTCAATTATTTGGGAGAGTATTATTTCGGCGAGCCTCTCCAGGCTCAGTTATTTTGTATGAGTATTATTTCGGCAAGCCTCTCCAGGCTCAATTATTCTGTGGGAGTATTATTTCGGCAAGCCTCTCCAGGCTCAATTATTCTATACAATTTTGTGGATTTTCTATGTTTGCCTTTTATCGATTTTTGGGCTTTTTCCATATTTTGCCTTTTTATTGATTTTGGCTTTTTCTGTATTTCGCCTTTTTGTTGATTTTGGCTTTTTCTGTATTTCGCCTTTTTTTGTTGATTTTGGCTTTTTCTGTATTTTTGCCTTTTTTGTTGGTTTTGGCTTTTTCTGTACAGAAATGTCTCTGAGGAGTATTATTTTGGCGAGCCTCTCCAGGCTCAATTATTCTGAGAGAGTATTATTTCGGCGAGCCTCTCCAGGCTCAATTATTCTGAGAGTATTATTTCGGCGAGCCTCTCCAGGCTCAGTTATTCTGAGAGTATTCTTTCGGCAAGCCTCTCCAGGCTCAGTTATTCTGAGAGTATTCTTTCGGAAAGCCTCTCCAGGCTCAGTTATTCTGTATGACGCTGTTGATTTTTTGAATCTTTGCATTTTGTTTGCTGCTGTCATACACAAGCAATTTTTCTATTTTTTCTATTTTATGTGATTGCCTCATGAAGAGGTCTTTGAAAATTTCTTTATGGCCAATACGGCCGTATCCATTTCAGTACGCCCGTATTGAATTGAAAATTTGTTCATAACCCTAATTTTAGTACGGGTGTACTGAACATGGTACGGGCGCATTGTTTTTTCTGAAGTTTATATTTTTTGTTTTTTCCAATAAACAGAGAATAAGTGATCTTCCAGTACACCTATCATCTGTATGCATGTATGCAGTATGATGCACCTAATTCTATTTGATTCATTTTTCAAAAGAATTAACCGATGCGTTTTTGGATTTTGCCATTCCTCCAGACGGGCTGTGCGCTGCCGATTTCTGTAACCGAGGAATGATGCGTGTTATATTGGGATTTGGTGTCATCAACCAAATGATCCTTCCCTTCCTTTAAAAGATATGTCAACCCTCCTATTGACCACTATATCTCCATGTTTCCACTAGATTATTCAAAAATCGTTGGGACAAGAGAGAAAAGAAGGAAATGATATATTTTTTCGAAAGTTTGTGTTTTAGAGGGGATTTATTTTTATTTTGAAAAATGGTTTTTGTAAGAATGGCTGGCCATGGTAGGCTTATTGTGTTTAGGTTTGTTCGATTAAACACTTATGAGATTAAGCACATCTTTGTTATTAATGATTGTGCTTTGACAACTTGGATAGCTTTTCTTGAGCCCCTTGTTGAATTCAATTGATGGTACCATCATGGATTTATTTTGTTTTTCTTTTTTTGACGGCCCTAACTTTTGCCTAAAACACCCTTTTGTGATGTCTTAGCGGGCTTTTGTATTCATTTTGTAACCCTAACTTTTGCCTAGGTCACCCTTTTCGTGGGATTCCTAGCGGGTTTTTGTCTTCATTTTGTAACCCTAACTTTTGCCTAGGTCACCCTTTTGTGGGATTCCTAGCGGGTCTTTTGCTCTTATTTTTGCGCAGTCCCCTTTTTGGGTTTCCTGCCGAGCTTATTATCTTTAGGATTTCTTTTATTCATGATGGCACTTATTGATGCCAAGAAAAGGTGCTCCTAGCTGTCATGCACATTTCCACATAAAAATGATGCGGGTTTATTGTTATCAAGATGATTTTAACCTCATTTATGCTTATTCAAACAGGGTTAAATAATGTGGTTTAGAATTTTATTGCAAGCAAGAAAAGAAGCAATGAAGAATGATTTTATTATAATCATAGTGGAAACATGTGCCCTATCGAGGCTCGGGGGTCGGGCTGTCCCCGAGGAGTGATCTCTAATAGTCACTGAGTCTATACATCCCTATCGGAAGGAGAAAAACATTTTGACGACGACGACCGGCCTTGACGCTTGTGAACCGGCCTTCCTAAAGATCTGGTTTAAAGAACGTCGAGAAGGATCTTGATTCCTCTTCGTTCTTTGATCTTTAACAGGGTTGTATCCTAACCCTTGTTTTCCCGGATTGTCCTTGATAATGGGTAGCTCCGAGATTCCTTGGGAGTCCTTGCCTAATCCTTGTCCTGGCAAGTATCCGTTCTTAGTGAGCATATGGGCTACCTTCTTCATTTCTCGGGGAAACATCTCAACATTGGCAATTTCCAATGCTTGGAAGGCGGTTTCCAAAGCTTCCTCTGCTGCATCCACATAAGGTATGGTGGATGGCTTGCTGATGAGTATGTCATCTTCAGCTTGTACAGTCACCAGTTTGTCACCCATTATGAACTTGACTTTCTGGTGGAGCGTAGAGGGTACAGCTTTCGCATCATGAATCCAAGGTCGGCCAAGGAGACAGCTGTATGCGGGAGTGATGTCCATCACTTGAAATTCGACGTTTGAAGATAGTGGGTCCAATTTGGATTGGAAGATTGATCTCTCCCACCACTTCTCTTTTAGATCCATCGAAGGCTCGAACGATCATGTTGCTCGGGCGCATTTGGATTCCCTTGATTGCCACTTGCTCGAGCGCTCTTTTTGGCATTACGTTCAAGGAAGATCCATTATCTACCAAGACTTTAGCGATGTGATACTCCTTGCACTTTATAAAGATGTGCAAGGGCTTGTTGTGGTTTGATCCCTCGGCGGGGATTTCTTCATCGATGAAGGTGAGGTGATCATTAGCCTTGATGTGACTAACAATCCCCTCAAACTCGTCTTGGGAGATAGTGTGCGACACGTATGCCTCGTTCAAGACTTTCAACAGAGCTTGCCGATGCGGTTCGGAGCATAGGATCAACGACAACAGCGTAATCTTTGCTGGCGTCCTATGAAGTTGATCCACGATGGAGTACTCGCTCTGTCGGATAAATTTTAACAGCTTGTCTGTCTCCTCCTTGGATTCTTTATTTTCCTCAGTTTTCTTTTCTTCTTTTTCTTTATTCTTGGGGGCTTTATCGTGAAGATCTTCGGGAGTGTAGATCCTTCCACTCCTAGTCATGCCCCCAAGTCCAGCGATGTTAGAGATGTCGCTGTCGGCAGAAGAATGGATGTCGTATATCCATGGCACAGCCTTATTCGATTCGTAAGGGAAAGGCCTTGGAGCAGTGATCCTTAATGGTGTTGGACCTTCCCCTTTGTTCGTCTTGATTACCAACAACGGAGTTGACGTGTGTTCGCTTGGCGCGGTTGTTGGCTTACACTTGATAACGAACGGCGTGTGATCCATTCTTTGAATATACGCATCGATTATTTCTTTCTTTTTATTAATGTTTATTAATGGATTACTAGGAGAGATGTATGAATGACTCCTAGATCTCTCCATGATCTATATGCATGATATGAGATGATGAGGTTGAATATGCATGCATAGTGTTTATTCAACTAAGCATTATCATGTTTTTAGGATGTTCCTAAGATGATGCATGATATTGCTTGGTTTGGATAAATAACCCTTTTTTCTCTTTTTTTTTTTTTCTTTGGGTATTTTGTATCTTTTTGTATTTATTTTTTGGGTGAAAAGGGAAACTACCTATATGAATGTGATGAAGGTAGATGTTAACACCATGTAATGGAAGATTCTTATTCCCATTTATTCTTATTTTAAAAAAGGGAATGTTGTATGTTTAAATAATGCAATGTATGCTCATACAATGTCACATAATCAATGCACAAACAATTCACTCATCCACGAACAGTCACGAGCGAATCACGAGGTAGGGGTCTCCTGCAGAAAAGTGCATGTCCAAGGTGGTTCTAACTGTTCTCACCGGTCTGAGGCCCCCAAGGTGCCCCCATTATAGGGACCCAATTCCTCTCATCGTAGGTCGATGGAAAGCTCCAACGCACCGTCGGACTCAAGTTCATGGTTATCACCTTGAGTGATGTTTTCCGACAACGGTCTACGGGCACCTATAGACCCATTCGACAACCGGCCGTACTAACATCCACTCCCTATGGATTACCACTCATGCCCCCGGGTATAGAGGGAACTGTTGTGTGCAAAGGTTTGTGTGCAGTTTTTATTTCAAACAATTGCGGAATTTAAACATACAACAGTTATTTAAAGCCATATAATAAATCATGTTATCATACAAGCAAGGGGTAACGAAGTAATTTTTAACTATTATTTGTTAAAAACAATCTGTCACTAAATGGGACTGACTCTCAAAGCTTCCCCAGCAGAGTCGCCATCTGTCGCCACCGGCCCGAAACGGGGCTTTCGGCATTCGCGAAGGATGGTTGGACTCTTTTATTTGTTTAAAAATATGTGGATTGCTAGAATGACTTATTCTCAAACTGAGACCTCGTCAAACGAGCAATTTTATTAAAAGGCTCACCAATCCATATTAATCCCAAGCGGGACCCTCCATGGATTAGTGGTTTTCGCAAAAGGAGGGTTCTTTGGAGTCGCCACCAATGTTTTACTCAAAACATTGGAAAAAGGGATAAGGCAATCGATTCAAAAATCGACTTCGGCCATTACAACCAGAGTCGGGTAAGGGAGTCGGTTACGCGTGGGGAAGGTGTTAGCACCCCACAGCGCCCCTTTCGGGTTCCCTATGACAGATTATTTCTAAAATAACAGCGTAAAATTACTAAATTACCCCTATTTATTCTAAGCAATTATAAATTAACTATCTACATGATGACAGTTTAAATATGCACACAGAAAGCAGTAAAAGGAAGGATTTAAGAAGAAACCTTTGAAGCGTGCTTTTATATATTAAAGTAAAACTGGGAAGCTTTTTGGCGTTCCCTCGCTCTACAAGCCCGCTCGCTCCCTCCTATAAAATTTTGACTATGGAAATCCGGAGGATTTCCCTTCGACTAGGTTCGATCCTCAAGCAAAATGGCTCGGGGCTCAAGAACTTCGTCGGATCAACTCTCCGAGTGATTTCTAGGGCAGAACACTGCTCAAAAACCCCAGAATACTCAAGGAGAGGGTTAAAACTATGTTCAAAAGTGTGTTATGACGTCAAAATGACGCCATATTTATAGGGAACAGGCGCAATACGGGCTATGGAATCAATACGGCCGTATTGAAATTTTTGAACTTCAATACGGTCGTATTGAGTTCAATACGGCCGTATTGAAATTCAGAAATTTCAATGCGCCCGTATTGAGTTCACTGCAGCTGTATTGAAGCTTCAATACGGCCGTATTGATTTCAGTACGGCCGTATTGAAGTTTCAGAAACTTCAATACGCCGTATTGAGTTCACTGCGGCCGTGTTGAAGCTTCAATACGGCCGTATTAAGTTTAGTACGGCCGTATTGGGCTTCATTCCCTCCACTTCCTTATTTTAAGCTACTCTAAGACCTCTAAACCTACAGATAGCCATCCTATGGTCTTCTAGGAGTCCTTCTGGCTGACTTTCCTTCGATCTTTGAGGGTCTTCGAGTTTTATTTCCGACCCGGACAATTTTAGGGGTCTACACTTAGTCAAACGGTTTTTTGGTGTACCGGTTGACAAGTAAAGGAGTTGACCCAACTGTCCGGGGAATAGGCCATCCTTCTGACTTGTAGTGTCTTCCGGTGGAAAATTGTTGAGTAGCCTCTCCAGGTTGAGTATTAGTCATCGCCTCTCCAGGCTAGCGTGAGTCTTGCCCTCTCCAGGGTGAGTATTAGTCGTCGCCTCTCCAGGCTAGCGTGAGTCTTGCCCTCTCCAGGGTGAGTATTAGTCGTCACCTCTCCAGGCTAGCGTGAGTCTTGCCCTCTCCAGGGTGAGTATTAGTCGTCGCCTCTCCAGGCTAGCGTGAGTCTTGCCCTCTCCAGGGTGAGTATTAGTCGTCGCCTCTCCAGGCTAGCGTGAGTCTTGCCCTCTCCAGGGTGAGTATTAGTCGTCGCCTCTCCAGGCTAGCGTGAGTCTTGCCCTCTCCAGGGTGAGTATTAGTCGTCGCCTCTCCAGGCTAGCGTGAGTCTTGCCCTCTCCAGGGTGAGTATTAGTCGTCGCCTCTCCAGGCTAGCGTGAGTCTTGCCCTCTCCAGGGTGAGTATTAGTCGTCGCCTCTCCAGGCTAGCGTGAGTCTTGCCCTCTCCAGGGTGAGTATTAGTCGTCGCCTCTCCAGGCTAGCGTGAGTCTTGCCCTCTCCAGGGTGAGTATTTGTCGTCGCCTCTCCAGGCTAGCGTGAGTCTTGCCCTCTCCAGGGTGAGTATTAGTCGTCGCCTCTCCAGGCTAGCGTGAGTCTTGCCCTCTCCAGGGTGAGTATTAGTCGTCGCCTCTCCAGGCTAGCGTGAGTCTTGCCCTCTCCAGGGTGAGTATTAGTCGTCGCCTCTCCAGGCTAGCGTGAGTCTTGCCCTCTCCAAGGTGAGTATTAGTCGTCGCCTCTCCAGGCTAGCGTGAGTCTTGCCCTCTCCAGGGTTTTGCCTCTCAACATGGGCAGCTGAGTTTGCCCTCTCCAGGGTTTTGCCTCTCAACATGGGCAGCTGAGTTTGCCCTCTCCAGGGTTTTGCCTCTCAACATGGGCAGCTGAGTTTGCCCTCTCCAGGGTTTTGAGATAAGTTTGTCTCCACAGTCCACAATGCTGCTTCGACGGTTGTTTTTTGATTTTGATGCCGCTGAGGGCTGGATAACGCAGGGATCCGTCTAGGGGATGTGCAGTTACTCATAGGTTCTTGTGTCCCAACTTTCCATTGCGTAGTTGGTGCCCACTGGGAAATTCTGATTCCGTGGGGATGCAGACACAAAGATGCTCTTCCTGAGGTGAGCGATGCCTTATGATTGGCTGACGTCCTTTCGACGTTGGTGGAGTATCCCAGTTATCCTTATTCGGGTGACTCTTTTGATTTTTCAATTTTGTTGCCTCTGTGTAGGCTATCATCCGCTGGGGGATTTTGTCGTTTTGTTGTGATTAGCCTCTTCTGTTAGGCAGATCATCTTGACGCTTGATGTTTGGCTGAGAGCCGGATTCCACTTGGGGAATGATTATTGATCTTTTTTGGATTTTCTCTTTTTGAAGGAGTGCCTCTGAGTAGGCGAATTATCTTGATGTTCGGTGTTCGGCTGAGTGCCGGATTCCGCTTGGGGAATAGTTATTGATGTTTTTGATTTTTTCTCTTTTTGTAGGGGTGCCTCTTGAGTAGGCGACTGGGGATTTGGGGATCTTATGTATCCCAGAGTATTATTTAGGAAGCCTCTGCAGGCTTAGCCTCACTCAGCGCTTGAGTCAGAGAGCTATCTTCCACTGAGGAAGTTTCAAGTCCTTTGACTGAATATTTTGCTTGGATGATCGCGCTTCCATTGGGGATTTTGACGATCTTGCTTTGATAGCTCTCGCTGGGGATTTGTTCCATGAGCTTAAGCTGAGGTTTCTCTGGGGAGTATTATTTCTGCGAGCCTCTCCAGGCTCAATTATTCTGTACAATGCTGTATTTTCTGTTCAGCCCAAGAGCGCAAGCTGAGACGTCCCTTGGGGAGTATTATTTCGGCAAGCCTCTCCAGGCTCAATTATTCTGAGAGAGTATTATTTCGGCAAGCCTCTCCAGGCTCAGTTATTCTGAGAGAGTATTATTTCGGCAAGCCTCTCCAGGCTCAGTTATTCTGTACAATTTTTCTGAACTTTCGTCTTTTTTTTCATTTTTTTTTTTTTTTTTGGCTTTTTCTGTGTTTTTGCCTTTTTTGTCGTTTTTTGCCTTTTCTGTTGACCGTTGCCATACACAAGCAATGTTTCCTATTTTTCTATTTTATGCAATTGCCACATGAGGAGGTCTTTGAAAATTTCTTTATGGCCAATACGGCCGTATCCATTTCAGTACGCCTGTATTGAGTTGAAAATTTGTTCATAACCCTATTTTTAGTACGGGTGTACTGAACATGGTACGGGCGCATTGTTTTTTCTGAAGTTTGATTTTTTGTTTCTTTGTTTTTTTGTTTTTTTTGTTTTTTTGTTTTTTGTTTTTTTTTTTTTTGTTTGTTTTTTCAATAAACAGAGAATAAGTGATCTTCCAGTACACCTATCATCTGTATGCATGTATGCGGTATGATGCACCTAATTCTATTCGATTTATTTTTTCAAAAGAATTGAACGATGCGTTTCTTTGCTTGGATTTTGCCATTCCTCTAGACAGGGCTGTGCGTTGCCGATTTCTGTAACCGAGGAATGATGCGTGTTATATTGAAATGGGCGTCATCAACCCAGTGATTCTTCCCTTCCTTTAGAAGACATGTCAACCCTCCTATTGACCACTATATCTCCATGTTTCCACTAGATTATTCTAAAATCGTTTGGGACAAGAGAGAAAAGAAAGGAAAGATATATTTTTTCGAAAGTTTGTGTTTTAGAGGGGATTTATTTTTATTTTGAAAAATGGTTTTTGTAAGAATGGCTGGCCAAGGTAGGCTTATGTGTTTAGGCTTGTTTGATTAAACACTTATGAAGTTAAGAAAATCTTGTTATTGACATTGTGATTTTGACAACTTAGATAGCTTCCCTTGAACCTTTCTTTTTGAATTCGGTTCATGGTACCATCATGGATTTCTTTTGCTTTTTTGATTGTCCTTATTTTTTTGCCTAAAACACCCTTTTGTGGCGTCTCAGCGGACCTTTGTTTTTGTTTATTTTTGCAACCCTAATTTTTGCCTAGGTCACCCTTTTGTGGGATTCCTAGCGGGTTATTTGCTCTTATTTTTGCGCAGCCCCCTTTTTTGGGTTTCCTGCCGAGCTTTTGTTTTTAGGATTTCCTTTTTTATCCATGATGGCATTTGTCGAGGTCAAGGAAAGGTGCTCCAATTTGTCACGCACACTTCCACATAAAAATGATGCGGGTTTATTGTTATTAAGATGATTTTAACCTCATTCATGTTTATTCAAACAGGGTTAAAAATAATGCGGTTTAGAAATTTATTATAAGCAAGAAAAGAAGCAGTAAGAAATGATAAAGAATGATTTTATTATAATCATAATGGAAACATGTGCCCTATCGAGGCTCGGGGGTCGGGCTGTCCCCGAGGAGTAATCTCTAACAGTCATCAGGTCTATATATCCCTATCGGAAGGAGAAGAGCACTTGATGACGACGACCGGCCTTGACGCTTGTGAACCGGCCTTCCTAAAGATCTGGCTTAAAGAACGTCGAGAAGGATCTTGGTTCCTCTTCGTCCTTTGATCTTTATTAGGGTTGTATCCTAACCCTTGTTTCCCCGGATTATCCTTGATAGTGGGTAGCTCGGGAATTCCTTGGGAATCCTTGCCAAGTCCTTGTCCCGGCAAGTATCCGTTCTTGGTGAGCATGTACGCTACCTTCTTCATTTCTCGGGGAAACGTTTCAACATTGGCAATCTCCAATGCTTGGAAGGCGGTTTCTAAAGCTTCCTCTGCTGCATCCACGTAAGGTATGGTGGATGGCTTACTGATGAGTATGTCATCTTCAGCTTGTACAGTCACCAGCTTGTCACCCACTGTGAATTTGACTTTCTGGTGGAGCGTAGAAGGAACAGCTTTCGCATCATGAATCCAAGGTCGGCCGAGGAGACAGCTGTATGCGGGAGTAATGTCCATCACTTGAAATTCGACGTTGAAGATGGTGGGTCCAATTTGGATTGGGAGATTGACTTCTCCCACCACTTCTCTTTTAGAACCGTCGAAAGCTCGAACGATCATGTTGCTCGGGCGCATTTGGATTCCCTTGATTGCCACTTGCTCGAGCGTTCTTTTTGGCATCACATTCAAGGAAGATCCATTATCCACCAAGACTTTAGCGATGTGATACTCCTTGCACTTTACAGAGATGTGCAAGGGCTTGTTGTGGTTTGGTCCCTCAGCGGGGATTTCTTCATCGGTGAAAGTGAGGTGATCATTAGCCGTGATGTGACTAACAATCCCCTCAAACTTGTCTTGGGAGATAGTGTGCGACACATATGCCTCGTTCAAGACTTTCAAGAGAGCTTGTCGATGCGGTTCGGAGCTTAGGATCAACGACAATAGGGTAATCTTTGCGGGTGTCCTATGAAGTTGATCCATGATGGAGTACTCGCTCTGTCGGATATACTTTAACAGCTCGTCTGTCTCCTCCTCGGATTCTTTGTTTTCCTCGGTTTTTTCTTCTTTTTCTTTCCCTTTATTCTTGGGAGCTTTATCGTGAAAATCTTCGGGAGTGTAGATCCTGCCACTCCTAGTCATGCCCCCAAGTCCAGCGATGTTAGAGATATCGCTGTCGGCAGAAGAATGGATGTCGTATATCCATGGCACAGCCTTATTCGATTCGTAGGGAAAAGGTCTTGGAGCAGTGATCCTTAACGGTGTTGGACCTTCCCCTTTGTTTGTCTTGATTACCAACAACGGAGTTGATGTGCGATCGCTTGGCGCGGTTGTTGGCTTACACTTAATAACAAATGGCGTGCGATCCATTCTGAACATACGCATCGCTTAATCCTTTCTTTTTATTACTATTATTAATGAATTACTAGGAGGGATGTATGAAATGTAAACCTAGATCCCTCCATGATCTTTGATAAGAATGCATGATATGAGATGATGGCGATGAATATGCATGCATTGTGTTTATTCAACTAAGCATTATCATGTTTTCGGGATGTTCCTAAGATGATGCATGATATTGCTTGGTTTGGATAAATATCTTTTTTGGATATTTTTCTTTTGGGTATTTTGTTTTGTATATATATATTTTTTTATTTTTTGGGTGAAAATGGAAACTACCTATATGAATGTGATGAAGGTAGATGTTAACACCATGTAATGGAAGATTCTTATTTCTATTTATTCTTATTTTTTTAAAAAAGGGATGTTGTATGTTTAAAGAAATGCAATGTATGCTCAAACAATTTCACATAATCAATGCACAAACAATTCACTCATCCACAAACAGTCACGAGCGAATCACGAGGTAGGGGTATCCTGCAGAAAAGTGCATATTCAAGGAGGTTCTAACTGTTCTCACTGGTCTGAGGCCCCCAAGGTGCCCCCATTATAGGGACCCAATTCCTCTCGTCGTAAGTCGATGGAAAGTTCCAACGCACTGTCGAACTTGAGTTCATGGTTATCACCTTGAGTGATGTTTTCCGACAACGGTCTACGGGCACCTATAGACCCATTCGACAACCGGCCGTACTAACATCCATTCCCTATGGATTACCACTCATGCCCCCGGGTATAGAGGGAACTGTTGTGTGCAAAGGTTCGTGTACAGTTTGTATTTCAAACAATTGCGTAAATTTAAAAATACAACAGTTATTAAAGCCAAATAGATAAACATGTTATCATACAAGTGAGGGGTAATAAAGTAATTTTAAACTATTATTTTGAAAAGAATCCATCACTAAATGGGACTGACTCTCGAGGCTTCCCCAGCGGAGTCGCCATCTGTCGCCACCCGCCGAAACGGACCTTGGCATTCGCGACGATGGTCGGACTCGTTTTAATAGTTTGGAAATGTGGTGGATTGTTAGAACGACTTATTCTCAAACTGAGACCTTATCGAACTAACAATTTTATTAAATGATTCACCAATCCATATTAATCCCAAGCGGGACCCTCTATGGATTAGTGGTTTTCACAAAAAGAAGGGTTCTTGGAGTCGCCACCAATGTTTTACTCAAAACATTGGAAAAAGGGATAAGGCAATTGATTTTCGCAAATCAACCTTGGCCATTACAACCAGAGTTGGGTAAGGGAGTCGGTTACGTGCGGGGAAGGTGTTAGCACCCCACAACGCCCCTTTCGGGTTCCCTATGACAGATTATTTCATGAATAATAGCTTAAAATTATTAAATTACCCCTATTTATTAGAACGATATTAAGTGAATTATCTACATGATGAAAGCTTTAAACATGCAATGCAACAATCAGAAAGCGATAAAGAAAGCAATAAAAGACGAGTTTTGGAAGAAAACCTCTTGAAGCGTGCTTTTATATATTTAAAAGAACTAGGAGGCTTTTTGGCGCTCCTTCCCACTACACGCTCGCTTTCTCCTTTCCCTAAAATAAAATTTTTACTATGGAAATCAAATAGATTTCCCTTCGACTCGTTCGAATCTCAAGCAAATGGCTTATGATTCAAGAACTTCGTCAGATTGGCTTTCAGAGAGATTTCTAGGGCAGAGCACTGCTCAAAAACCCAAGAATACTCAGCCAGGGGGTCCAGAATAGCTGGAAAAGTGTCAAATGACGTCCAAATGACGTCCTATTTATAGGGGTGAGGCGCAGTACGGCCTCTGACATCAATACGGCCCGTACTGAAGATTTGAACTACAGTACGGCCGTATTGAATTCAGTACGGCCGTACTGAAGTTTCAAAAACTTCAGTACGGCCGTATTGGTTTCAGTACGGCCGCACTGAAGTTCAAAAACTTCAGTACGGCCGTATTGGGTTCAGTACGGCCGTATTGTAGTGCAAATTGTTCAGTACGGCCGTACTGAACTTCCAGGAGGCCGTATTGAGCTTCAATTCTCCCACATCTTTATTTTAAGCTACTCTAAGACCTCTAAACCTACAGATAATCATCCTAGGGTCTTCCAGGAGTCCTTCTGGCTGACTTTCCTTCGGTCTTCGAGAGTCTTCGAGTCTTATTTCCGACCCGGACAATTTTAGGGGTCTACAGGAACCAAGATAGACAGAGAAACCAGTAATGGATCGGCGAGAATCAACGCAGCCTGCCCAATCGGAATCACTAAAAGCCTTGAGCTGTAAAGAGCTATGAGCTGACAAGAAAACACCTAAACCTGGAGTGCCTTTCAAATATCGAAGAACACGAAAAGTAGCTTGATGATGAGCTGTAGTAGGACTGGAAACAAATTGACTTAAGTGTTGAACCGTAAAGGCAATATCGGGACGTGTGGTAGTCAGATATGGGTCGGCCAATTAATTTGCGATAAATCAAAGGATCAGTGAGAGGAGTACCAAAGGCTGAATGAAGACGAGTATGATAATCCATTGGAGTAGAGATGGGACGTGATGCAAGCATGCCATTGTCAGAAAGAAGATTAAGAACATATTTACGTTGACACAAGTGAATGCCTGAAGTAGAACGAGAAACCTCAAGGCCAAGAAAAAATTTCAGATCACCCAAATTATTTATCTTAAAAGTGTCATCTAGAAGAGTTGTAATACGAGAGATCTCAGGAAGATCATTACCAGCAAGAACAATGTCATCAATGTACACGAGAAGAGCAGTGATTGTATTCGTGGAAAACTTGAGGAAAAGAGAGTGATCAAAAGATGATTGTTGATACCCATGAGATGTAAGGAAAGAGGAAAGCTTAGCAAGCCATTGACGACTAGCTTGCTTAAGGCCATAAAGAGAACGCTGTAAGCGACAAACCTGGACTAGTTTGGAAACATCCAGACCAGGAGGTGGCTACATATAAACTTCTTCAAGAAGCTCACCATGCAAGAATGCATTGTTGACATCAAGCTGCTTAAGGTGCCATTTATTAATAGTTACGAGCGCAAGAAGCAAGCGAACAGTAGTTAACTTGGCAACGAGAGAGAATGTATCAAGAAAATCAACACCCTCTAGCTGAGTATAACCCTTCACAACTAATCGAGCTTTGTAACGCTCAATAGAACCATCAGCATTATATTTAATCTTGTAAACCCAACGACAATCGATTGTAGTTTTATCAGAAGGAAGATCCGTAAGGAACCAAGTATGATTCGTTTCGAGTGTAATAATCTCATCTTGCATAGCTTTAATCCAACAATTAGACTTGGATGCCTCAGCATAAGACTGAGGTTCAATGGAAGAAGAAATAGAGAATATGAAGTTTTTAAAAGAGGGAGAAAGACGATTATAAGAAAGAAAATTATTAAGGGGATATCGAATACCTTCAGAGGAAGTGGTACGAGTTGATGCAAAAGTAGTATGAAAGTCTTGAAGATAAGTGGGAGGCTGACGAGTGCAAATAGGACGACTAGGAACGTGAAGGTTTGAAGTAGGTGTAGAAGTGGTAGAGGGAATGGCTGGAACAGTTGGGGAAGGAGAGTTGGTAATAATATGATTAAAAGAAGTAGGATGCGTAGGTGGAAAAGAAGTAAAAAGAGGTAATGATGGGTCTGAAGACAAGGTTTGGTGAGAATTTGACAAGTAAGGAAATTGATCCTCGTAAAATACCACATTACGAGATACAGTGAGTTCACGAGTGTGTAAATTAAAAACTAAGTATCCTTTAGTATGACTTTTAAAACCAAGAAAAACAAAAGAATGAGCCCGAGAAGCAAGTTTAGTGTGGTGTGCAGTGATAGTACTAATATAACACAAACAGCCAAACACACGAAGAAGACTAATATCATAAGGATGAGAATGAAGCATTTCATATGGAGATTTATTAAGAAAAAAAGGGGTGGGAATGCAATTTATAAGAAGAGTAGCATGCAAAAGAGCAAAAGACCAAAAGCTTGAAGGTAAGGATGACTGAAACAACAATGCACGAGTAACATTGAGAATATGCTGATGCTTTCTTTCAACGATACCATTTTGTTGTGGGGTTTCAATGCAAGTAGTTTGATGAATAATTCCTTTTGAAGAAAAATATTGAGACATTGAGAATTCAACTCCATTATCAATCCGTATAGTTTTAACAGATGTAGAAAACTGATTTTCAATTTCAGCAATGAAATTTGTTATGTGAGAGCGAGTTTCAGCCTTAGAGACCATAAGAAAAACCCAAGTGTACCGTGTGTTATCATCCACAATGGTTAAAAAATATCTATGTCCATTCAGAGAAGTAGTAGAGCTGGTCCCCAAATATCCATATATAAAAGTTCAAAAGGTTTAGAAGCATGGGAATGACTTAAAGAAAAAGGAATTTTTTGTTGTTTAGCAAAATGACATGTGTTACATATAAAAGTACTATCGCTGGACAAGCATGAGTAACATTGCTTCATGATAAGCATATGTTGATGAGAAGGATGACCCAAACGAAAGTGCCATAAATCAATTGGCAATTTATTACACTGAGGATGGACTATAACAGACTATATAAGGTGGTTAACAACTGGTTGAAGAGCAAGAGTGTAAAGGTTATTATGAACATCAATTGTACCAATCTTCCTCCTGGTTTTCGAGTTCTGAATGATACATGAAGAATAAGAGAAAATCAGTTCACATTTAAGGGAGGAAACTAATTTGGAAACAGAAATAAGATTGAAGTTGAAATTAGGAATGTAAAGAACATCAACAAGAAAAAGAGACTCAGAGAATTTTACTACACCAGAATGAGTGGCTGTAACGTGATGACCATTTGGGAGTTTGACAACTATAGGACTAATTGAAATATAAGAAGAAAAATTATGTAATGAAGAAGAAACATGATCTGTAGCTCCTGAATCTAATATCCAAGGAACCAAAGATTTTTTGGCAGAACAAATTAAAGAATTACCACATATACCTACAGTAACAGAAGAGGACACTGAACCAATTTGATTGACACAAGAAGTAGAAGATGCTGAAGTTCCATTGTTTGGTTGTTGTATTAAAGCTAGCAAGGCTTGAAACTGTTGAGGAGAGAAACGAAGATCTTGATTCTCATGTGCCTGTTGTTGATCATTCTTCGTGACTCTACCATTACCTGTCACGATGTTGTTTACTACATTGTTTTTGTTATTGGAAAATTTGTGCCCAGGTGGAAATCCATGCTTTCTGTAGCAAACTTCAACAGTATGGCCAATCCTACCACAATGTGTACAAACTTTTCCACCACGATTAGCAATAGGTTTTCCATTTTTATTATCATTGTTGGAAGGGTATCCGTGTTTTCTGTAGCAAACAGCTTCAGTATGACCTGCACATCCACAATGAGTACAAGAACTAGTGTTCACAACATTAATCAATGTTTCTTTTATATCAGAATTAACATTTCCAAGTAATTGACGTTCCTGCTGAGCTACATATGAAAAAATCATAGAAATAGGAGGCAAAGGATCCATGAGTAAAACATGTGACCGAACATTGCTATATTGATCATTTAAACCACGTAGAAATTGCATAGCTTGGTCTTCCAATTTTCGTTGAGCAATAATAGAAGAAACCTTGCACGAGCACTTGATGGAGCAGATGCAGATCGAATCTGGACGAAAATTCTCGAGTTCATCCCAAACAACCCTTAGTTTGGTGAAAAGTTCAGTAACAGTAAGTTCTCCTTGTTGCATGGAAGAAGCTTCAAATTGAAGATCAGAGACACGAAGAAGATCGCCTTGCGAGTATCGAGACTTTAAATCTTTCCAAATTTCATCAGCACGATCCATCCATAAAATGTTGTGACGAATAGGAATTGAAACTGAATGAACAAGCCAAGAAACCACCATATTTGTTGCAGCGTCGCCAAGCATTGAACAAAGGATCGGAAGGAGAAAGTTGCAGTGCACTTCCATCAACAAATTCTACCTTGTTTTTTGCACTGAGAGCAGTTAACATCGAACGACTCCAAGAATGGTAATTATTCGCATCAAGTAAAGGAGACACAAGAGGAGTAGCTGGATTTTCACTCGGATGAAGATAAAGATGGCTATGAATGCCAGGTGTTTGATCTTCACCATTCATGACAATAGAAACAAAAAGATAACAGAATGCGCAGTAGAGCCCTTCAGATGAAGAGTTCTGATACCATCACAAAGATATGCAATCAGAATAAAGAGAGCGTAAAAAGCTCGTAAGAATGATCAACAGAGGCTTGCTTTTATTATTACAGAGAATGGTGTATATATATACAATGCCAGCTAAAAGAATAACAAAATATTAACAGTACAGCAAAACGAAAAAATATAACAGAAAAAATAACAAGAAACTAATTTTTGTTAAGAAAATCTATTATTTAACAATAAATATAAAAGGGTTATTTCATAATTTACATCTGAAAAATAATTTTTTAATTTAACCAATTTAACATGATACATTTGGTTTAGTCACTTCTTCACGAGGACGATTTGATAAATTTTTCCACCGCCAAAAGTCATCCCTTTAGTCGGTTATAAAACACCGAGGTAGAAGAGTTCGCAAAATTTTAAAAAAGAAGAAAAAAAAATCACTTCGTCTTCCACTACTTTGGATATGACACAACCAATGTAAAAAGCATGACACGGAACAATATTCTTTGACTAGTAATTATGTCCCTAAATTGAATTGTGATGAAATTTTACTTGTAGAGCTCTAGAGCAGTTTAATGAAAGAAACTCGAATATGATGATTTCAAGAAGAAATTTTCTGTAAAACGTGCGGTTTTGTGTAGAAAAAGAAGACATTTAAAAAAAATTCTAGCGTATATGAATAAATAGTAGTCTTTATTTCTTTTTGTTATATTTTACTTATTTCGTAATCCTTCCCCTACTTCCCTTTATGTTCAACATCGACATAAATCATCATTGCTTTTTGTACTTGCCGGAATCAGGTCGGCATATCAAGTCCGTTGTTCCTGTAAGTTTGTCTCTTCTTTCCCTCCTTTCAGGGGTGATTTCTGATCTCTCCGAGCCTTAGATGTACCCGCAA
Source organism: Cajanus cajan (assembly GCF_000230855.2). NCBI lineage: Eukaryota > Viridiplantae > Streptophyta > Magnoliopsida > Fabales > Fabaceae > Cajanus > Cajanus cajan. The sequence goes on from NC_138518.1 coordinate 22,249,882, forward strand.
AAGGGATTCCGACGATCAAGTTAGTTACATGTCTCTTCCAAATATTCCTATATATCATCCTACCTAAACTGAGGTCGGTTGAGTTAAATGTTCCCATAACTGTTGGGTTTGCGATTTTATTGAATAACTTCTTGAACACATCAGCATTATTTTTCCAATCTATAACTTCTCCTTTGTAACTCTTTGGCCATGTCAGCATAACCTTGCCGATCTCTGCTTATATTTGCCTTGTTATTAAATAACGAATATAGTATAGTAAATCGACAGTCTTCATGGTTAAGCTCAATTAAAGTTATTATTGTTGATGAGATTGGCATTCAATATCAGTACGGTACATAAGCCACCCAAGCTCAGAGTGATGTAAGAGCGTAAGAGGTTAAAAATTAGGTTTTGATCTACAACGAATGTGAAAAGGTATAATAAGGGGGTGTACACGTGGAAAAGTGTTTTTATTACAACCGTCAAAGTATGAATGAGTGTCTCCTCAACTGAATCATTTATTTATGAGTGGGTGTCTTTTCATTTATGAGATGGCGTACCCTCAATCCACAACCCCCCAAATGATAAGAGGTTTGCATCAAAAGGTGCGACTCATGAAAAGGCAGGGGTGTTGGGGTGTGAGAAAAATTAATGGTACGTTTAATAAGATTTTAAACGTTGAGGAGGTGCGGCAATGACTATTTAAGAGGGTTTCCAATGTTTGCTCTTTGTTTCTCTGTTATTTTTCTTCATGAGAGATAAAGTTAGAGTGGAAGTGTTGAAGAGAAGTGGGAATATTCTTGTGCAAAATACATTCATCCTTCAGGTATTTATTTGGTTTTGTTGCTCTGAGTTTTGTTGTCATAGCGCTATTCTAGAGTTTTTGGTCTCTTCATCTACATAATATGTACATTTAAATCGATAGGTAAGGGTAAAATGAAGACTGAGAAAGGAAAAAACAAAGTGTTTGAAGGTCTTGAAGGGAAAGTGCGTAAAAGAGGGGGAAATAATCGTAAAGATTCGCATCCCAAGATTGTAGTGACTGGTTATGAGTGGGTTAGGGGTGATGTGGGTCAATATAGTAGTAAATTTGGGAGTTTGATGGAGGCGAGTGTATTGCAACACAATTTAAGGTTTTGTTTACTTCCAATCCTTGAGGGAATCTCTATAGAACCCTGTCTACCAGAAGAACGTGTGTTCTTCCATAATTCTTTGACATCGCCAAGTATATATACGCACAAATGCATATTTAAAGATCTAGGCGTTTTAATCCCATTTACTTCCTTTGAGTGTGACTTTTAAAAAAAAATCAATGTAGCACCAAGTCAATTACATCCTAATAGTTGGGCTTTTCTACGTGTTTTTCAGATATTGTGTGCGATTTTGGGGATAGAAGTAAGTTTAGCAAAATTTATGCATTTTTATCAATTGAAATTAGGAGAACCACCATTTGGTTGGGTTTCATTGAGTGGAAGTTCACAAGTAGGGGGATTATTTCAAATATTTTCCCAATCCTATAAGAATTTTAAGGAAGAATTCTTTAAAATATGACTTACTCAAAGTGATCCAAGCTTGGAATGCGTTTTCCGTTTAGGTGGAGAGCCTAGATTCCCTTTTTATTGGCAATCCCAACCTTTGAATGTTTCTAGCTCAGAGGGTTTAGAGTTAACCCCATCCGAGACGAAGGATATAGAAAAGTTACAAATGCTGCCCCGACCTTTAGAAAGCAAATCGGTTTTATTGCTTGCTGGATCAAAAAGTCCTCGAGAGGATTTAGAAAGTAAGTTATAGTCATAATCTTTGCAGTTTTGTGAAGATTGTTTACATTTTTTAAGAGTGTAATTTCATGATTTTCTATAACATGTAGGTATAATCGGAAAAAGCAAATGGCGTGAATTAAAATCCAAATTCAATATAGAGGATATCCCTGATGTCAATCCTACTAAACATCAAGTGAAGAAACAAAAAATAGAGAGGAACAAACTAGAAGCAGGAGTTATTGGCCAAAGTCATGTTACAAAGGGAACTATTACAAGGAATGTCACGGCCCTAGGGGCTAATATCAATCAGCAAAGTGTGGGGAAAGAACCAGTTATCGATTTGGAAAAAAAGAAGGTAAAATTTCATTTTTCAATGTACTTGTTTTTCAGGTTTGATATCATTCAACATTGTGCTTTATAGGCCTTAGAGGCTGAAAATACAAGGGTTCATGAATCATCGGAACAGTTAGTATTGAGCTTACAAGCTTCGATAGCCCAACTTGGATTTTCTTCCCCAACTCAGCAAGAAGGATCGTCCCAATCTGAACCAGTGGTTCATCTGAGGACATTGCATCAAAGATATGATTCCAGCCATCCACTTGAGAGGTTGGATCATATAAGTATGTCTCCAGATGTAAAATCATTTTGGAATGCTAAATTAACTACAGATTCATTCTACAAGGAGGATCCGACTTTCATTGCTGATAAAGCGATGATCGAGAAAGTCGGACCTGTGCAAGGATTGGATTTGGTGCAAGTAGTTTTGCAGAGATCGATTGTTGTAGTTGATCATTGGAAGAAAAAATGGGAGAAAAATGAGACATAGATAAACGAATTGAAGGACGAGAATGCTCAGATTGGATCTTTGAACTTAGAGGTAGCTGATTTAAAGAAGAAATTAGAAGAATCTTCAAAAGCTTTTGAGATGTCTGTGAGATCAAATAAATCTTACGCAGCTAAGGTAGATTAACTTCTCAAGAAGGTAAATTCTTTAGAGAAAGAGAAAGAAGCTCAATCTGGGAATGTTGCCGAGCTGGAAAGTAAGATAAATGGGTATGAGAAAATTGGTCAAAGTTTGCAGGACGAGATTAATGGTCTGAAGGAGAAAAATAAGGCTTGTCAAGATGTTATTGCTACCAATGTAAAGAAGATTGGGGACATGGAGAATCAAAATAAAAAGCTAAGTAAAGAGCTTGGGGCAACCGAGTTTCAAGTGGTTATAGAACATTAGAGAGGGTTTGCTAAAGCACTTCGGCAGGTTTAGGTTATTTCGCTGAACATCGATTTAATAGAGGTTAACATCAATAAAGATGTGAAAGAAGGTAGATTGATTAATGAGGATATTTACTTGAAGATACAAGTAGTGAAGAGAACAATGAAGAAGGAGAAGAAGTAAAAACTACATAAATTTACGGTTTTTGTATGAATTTCAGAATGTAATGAAAGAATCTTAGTTATAGATATGATTTTCTTCATGTGATTCTCTTCACAAATTTCTAACATCAAATTAATGCTATGTGATTCCCTATAATTCATGGTTGTGTATGAATTACTTCAATTATGTATGTATATAAAGTTATAATAAATGAATGTAAATGAATCGGCCATTTATATATTATAACTTAACTTGATTTAAGTTTGCTTCGTTGGCTTCCAATCGTCTATATCATTTGCTAACTCTGAATTTATTTAGTCTTAAAATCGGATTAACATAATAAAACCTTGATATCTTCAACTTGAAAAATTCGAAATTTAACTTGGGTAAATTTAATAAGTTTGCTAGGCTCAAGCTTGACCAATATAAAAATGGAATAATGCTCAAACTCAGCCTATGAGATGGATAATTTGGCTCATGCAAATGTAAAAAATGCAGATTTGATTTATTGAGCTTGGACTCGGCTAATAAAGATTGTTTAAACTCATACTTGGCCAAATTAGGCTCGAAGTCGACCGATTAAGATGAAATAAGCTCATACTTGGCGTATTGGGCTCAGACTCGGCCAGTAAAGATTGACTAAGCTCATACTTGGCTAAATTAGGCTCGAAATCGGCCAATAAAAAATTAAATAAGCTCAGACTTGGCGTTTTAAGCTCAGACTCGGCCATTAAAGGTGACTTGAGAATTCGAATCAAGGGCGAAATATATATTTGGAAAATAAAGAGAGATTGGAAATATTGGAATTGCAATTCATTTATTGAACATGGGATGCCTCATTAAAACCTCTTCAGCCAAAACCCTTGTTTCTTTTATATTGGGAAAAAAGATTGAAGTAGGAAAAAGAGTACATCACCCATTTTCACAAGCCTAACTATAATAAAACTTCAAATGAGTGGCATTCCAAGTTCTAGGAATGGCTTTACCACTCAGTTCTGCCAATCTGTAATTTTCAAGGCATTCTAAGATGCAAAAAGGTACTTCCCAATTTGCTGCAAGCTTTCCTACTGATGTTTCTTTTTTGGCATCTCCTGTGGCTCTCCAAACGAGATCTCCCTCATGGAAAGATCTCACTTTAAGCTTAGAATTATATCTTCTGGCTGCTCGAATCTTGCAAGCTTCTTCAGTTACCTTGGCATGATCTCGGACCTCATCCAACAAGTCCAGGTCAGTCTTCAACTCTTCCCTATTTTGTGCTTCATTGAATGTCATCCTTCTGTAGCTTGGTTCACCCACTTCCACCGGTATCATGGCATCAGTTCCATAATTTAACTTATATGGAGTTTCTTGAGTAGTTGTTTGCGGTGTGCAGTGATATGCCCATAGAATACCAGGTAATTCTTCAACCCATTCACTCTTGGCAGAGCCCAATCTCTTCTTGAGTTCTTTGAGGATAACCATATTTGCTGCTTCGACTTGTCCATTCGTTTTTGGATGCTCAACTGAGGTTACCTTATGATTGACACCGAGTTGGTTTAAGAATTGTTCAAAATTCTTATCTATAAACTGTTTTCCATTGTTGGTGGTGATTGCTTAAGGTAGTCCATGTCTGCAGATAATTTTCTTCCATGTGAATTTCTGGACATTTGCTGCTGTAATTTTTGCAAGGGCTTCTACTTCAATCCATTTTGTGAAGTAATCAATCCCCACAATTAAAAATTTCAATTGTCCCTTTGCTACTGGAAGAGGACCAAGTATATCCATTCCCCATCATGCGAATGGCCATGCTGATTGTATGGAATGCAAAGAGGTTGGGGGTAGCCGATGTAGGTTTCCAAATTCTTGATAGGCTCTACATTTCTGGACATAAAGTTTATAATCTGCTCTCATGGCAGGCCAATAATATCCAACGCAAACTATTCGAGTCGCCATAGACCGAGCTCTAGAGTGCATTCCACATATGCCTCTATGAATTTCCTCCAAGACATACTGGCCTGATCAATATCTAGGCATTTGAGAAGGGGAACCGAAAAACCGCGCTTAAACAACTCGCCTGCTTCAATTGTGAAATGACAAGATTTAGCTTTCACTTTGGAAGCCTCAATCTTGTTGTCTGGCAAGGTTCCATCTTCCATGTATTTCCAAATATTTGACATCTAACTTTGATTGCTTGGACAATTGGTCAAAATAGCTATAGAATTGTAGCTTGAGGTAGTGATTGACTCCTGAATAATTGTTTTATGTTGGCCAGGACGCTTGGTGCTAGCAAGCTTAGACAATATGTCAGCTTGGACATTCTGATCTCTAGAAATATGCACAATTTGGAAATTATCAAAAAAGGATGTCAAGCGAGATACCATGAGATTGTACCTTTGAAGTTGAGGGTCTTTAGTCTGGTAATGTCCTCCTACTTGTTCTATAATTAGCTTGGAATCACTGCAGCACTTCAACTTTTTACACCGGTGTCCCTTGCTAACCGCAATCCAACTAATAAAGCCTCATATTCAGCCTGATTGTTGGTGGCTCTAAAATCAAATTTGATAGCAAGTTCGAGCATCATGTCATTAGGTCCCTCTAGGATGATCCCTGCGCCATTGCCTTTGGTGTTAGAAGATCCATCAACGTGTAAAGTCCATGATCGGTCTTCCACATCGGGAGTTGGCGTGAGCTAGGCAACGAAGTCGGCAAGATATTGGGCTTTCAACGGGCCTCAACTTTCGTATTTAATTCCATACTCAGACAATTCAATTGACCAAGTTATCATCCAGCCTGCCAAGTCAGGTTTCTGAAGTATTTGTCAGATTGAATAGTATATTTTCACCACAATTTGGTGGCTTTGAAAATAAGGTCGTAGCCGCGAGTTGAGGTTACTAAGGCCAAGGCTAATTTCTCAATTGTCTAATATCTTCTCTCGGTATCCTGCAAAACACAACTGACAGAATAGATGGGGATTTGTTTTTTATTGTCTTCTTGGACAAGGGCGGCACTGACAACATTGTTAGCTACAACAAGGTACAGTAAGAGATCAACTTGATGGCTAGGTTTAGACAAAATCGGTGGAGTAGAAAGAAAATGCTTGAAATTAGCAAAGGCTTGTTCGCACTCCTCATTCCAATGAAATGTTTTTGGTTTTCGCAATATATTAAAAATTGGCTTAGCCTTTTCTGCCAATTTAGGAATGAAACGAGATAGGGAAGCAAGTATGCTTGCTAATCTCTGTACCTCTTTGTGGTTTTGGGGGCTTCTCATGTTGATTAGTGCTTGGCATTTATTTGGATTCGCTTCAATTCTCCTGCAAGTAATCATGAATCCTAAAAACTTTCCACTATGTACTCCAAATACACACTTCTCGGGATTCAGTCTCATATTGTGTTTTCTGATTTGCTTGAAGATTTCTTCCAAATCTTTGACATGTTCTTCAATTGATTTTGTTTTGATGACCATGTCATCCACATATACTTCAAGGTTACGGCCAATTTGTTCAGAGAAAACTTTGTCCATGAGTCTTTGATAGGTAGCTCCTGCATTTTTAAGCTCAAAGGGCATGACACGATAACAATAATTTGCTTGTTACGTAATAAATGTTTTGTGTTCTTCATCTGGGGGGTACATTAAAATTTGATTGTAACCTGAGTAAGTATCAAGAAAGCTGAGTAGGGCGTACCCCGAGGCTCCATCTACCAACCTATCAATGTTAGGAAGTGGATATGAATCTTTTGGACATGCTTTATTTAGGTCAGTATAATCAACACACATACGCCATTTACCATTTGACTTCTTAACCATAACGACATTGGCCAACCAAGTGGTGTACTTGACCTCCCTGATGAAGTTTTCCTGTAATAGTTTTTGTGTTTCAATCTTTACAGCCTCATTCATTTCTCCCCCTATTTTTCTTTGCCTTTGTGACACAGGCTTTGCTTCTTTGTGAATGGACAACTTGTGGCAAATGAAGTTGGGATCTATACCCGGCATGTCTATACTACACCACGCAAAAAGATTAGTATTTTTAAGTAAGATGGACATGATTGTATTTTAGACGTCGGCATCAAGATATTTGTCGATTCTGGTGCACTGATTTAGTTTCTTTTCGATTTGAAATTCAATTAGTTCATCGACCGAGTTTGGACGTCGGTCGTGCATATCAGCTCAGGGATCTAGGTCAGCTGTAGCATCTGTATTGATGTAACCACGACAGGAGATGAGGATGATTCATGTTGAAATTTGGTTGGAACAATCTTCAGGCTCTCAGCATAACATCTCCTTGCCATTTGCTGGTTTGCTTTGATTGTCACTATCTGCCTGTTCGCCCCTGGGACTTTCATGGTGAGATGGGGTGTAGAGACGACCGCTCCTAGTTGGTTTACGGTGGGTCTTCCGATGAGGATATTGTACGAAGTAAAGGCATCCACCAGCAAGTATTTTACCAGGATTCTCTTGGAATTTTGTGTTGTGCCAAATGTCGCCACCCGCCGAAACGGACCTTGGCATTCGCGACGATGGTCGGACTCTTTTTAAGAGTTTGAAAAAAGTGGATTGTTAGAACGACTTATTCTCAAACTGAGACCTCATCGAACTAACAATTTTATTAAATGATTCACCAATCCATGTTAATCCCAAGCGGGACCCTCCATGGATTAGTGGTTTTCGCAAAGTAGTAGGGTTCTTGGAGTCGCCACCAATGTTTTACTCAAAACATTGGAAAAAGGGATAAGGCAATTGATTTCACAAATCAACTTTGGCCATTACAACCAGAGTCGGGTAAGGGAGTCGGTTACGTGTGAGGAAGGTGTTAGCACCCCACAACGCCCCTTTCGGGTTCCCTATGACGGATTATTTCATAAATAACAATGTAAAATTACTAAATTACCCCTATTTATTATAAACGGCTATGAATAAGATATCTACATGATGAATAAATTAAACATTCGATGCAACAATCAGAAAGCAGTAAAAGGAAGGATTTTGAAGAAGAAACCTTTGAAGCGTGCTTTTATATATATTCAAATGTTAGGAGGCTTTTTGGCGCTCCCTCCCACTACACGCTCGCTCGCTCCTTCCCTAAAAATTAATCTTTACTATGGAAATCAAAAAGATTTCCCTTCGACTAGTTCGAATTCTCAAGCTAAATGCTCAGAACTCAAGAACTTCGTCGGATCGGCTCTCGGAGAGAATTCTAGGGCAGAACACTGCTCAAAAACCCCAGAATACTCAGCAAGAGGGTCCAGAAGTCTGGAAAAAGTGTGGAATGACGTCCAAATGACGTCTTATTTATAGGGGTGAGGCGCAGTACGGCCTCTGACATCAATACGGCCCGTACTGAAGATTTGAACTACAGTACGGTCGTATTGAATTCAGTACGGCCGTACTGAAGTTTCAAAAACTTCAGTACGGCCGTATTGGTTTCAGTACGGCCGCACTGAAGTTCAAAAACTTCAGTATGGCCGTATTGGGTTCAGTACGGCCGTATTGTAGTGCAAATTGTTCAGTACGGCCGTACTGAACTTCCAGGAGGCCGTATTGAGCTTCAATTCTCCCACATCCTTATTTTAAGCTACTCTAAGACCTCTAAACCTACAGATAATCATCCTAGGGTCTTCCAGGAGTCCTTCTGGCTGACTTTCCTTCGGTCTTCGAGAGTCTTCGAGTCTTATTTCCGACCCGGACAATTTTAGGGCTCTACAGCTGCCCCCCCTTTACTTAGTCAAACGGCTTTTTGGTGTACCGGTTGACAAGTAAAGGAGTTGGCCCAATTGTCCGGGGAATAAGGCCATCCTTCCGACTTGTAGTGTCTTCCGGTGGAAAATTGTTGAGTAGCCTCTCCAGGATGAGTATTAGTCGTCGCCTCTCCAGGCTCGTGCATACCTCGGTGCTTCTTATCACTTTGGTAGCGTGAGTCTTGCCCTCTCCAGGGTGAGTATTAGTCGTCGCCTCTCCAGGCTAGCGTGAGTCTTTCCCTCTCCAGGGTGAGTATTAGTCGTCGCCTCTCCAGGCTAGCGTGAGTCTTGCCCTCTCCAGGGTGAGTATTAGTCGTCGCCTCTCCAGGCTAGCGTGAGTCTTGCCCTCTCCAGGGTGAGTATTAGTCGTCGCCTCTCCAGGCTAGCGTGAGTCTTGCCCTCTCCAGGGTGAGTATTAGTCGTCGCCTCTCCAGGCTAGCGTGAGTCTTGCCCTCTCCAGGGTGAGTATTAGTCGTCGCCTCTCCAGGCTAGCGTGAGTCTTGCCCTCTCCAGGGTGAGTATTAGTCGTCGCCTCTCCAGGCTAGCGTGAGTCTTGCCCTCTCCAGGGTGAGTATTAGTCGTCGCCTCTCCAGGCTACCGTGAGTCTTGCCCTCTCCAGGGTGAGTATTAGTCGTCGCCTCTCCAGGCTAGCGTGAGTCTTGCCCTCTCCAGGGTGAGTATTAGTCGTCGCCTCTCCAGGCTAGCGTGAGTCTTGCCCTCTCCAGGGTGAGTATTAGTCGTCGCCTCTCCAGGCTAGCGTGAGTCTTGCCCTCTCCAGGGTGAGTATTAGTCGTCGCCTCTCCAGGCTAGCGATGATTTTGTCTCCACAGTCCACGATGCTGCTTCGACGATTGTTTTTGATTTTTGTGCCACTGAGGGCTGGATAACACAGGGATCCGTCTAGGGGATGTACAGTTACTCATAGGTTCTTGTGTCCCAACTTTCCATTGCGTAGTTGGTACCCATTGAGGAATTTCTGTTTCCTTGGGGTATAGACACGAAGATGCTCTTTTTGAGGTGAGCGATGCCTTATGATTGGCTGACGTCCTTTCGACGTTGGTGGAGTATCCCGGTTATCCTTATTCGGGTGACTCTTTTGATTTTTCAATTTTGTTGCCTCTGTGTAGGCTGTTATCCGCTGGGGGGATTTTGTCGTTGATTTTGATTAGCCTCTTCTGTTAGGCGTATCATCTTGATGTTCAGTGATTGGCTGAAAGCCGGATTCCGCTTGGGGAATGATTATTGATCTTTTTTGATTTTCTCTTTTTGAAGGAGTGCCTCTGAGTAGGCGAGTGGGGATTTAAAGTTTATATATCCCAGAGTATTATTTAGAAAGCCTCTTCAGGCTTAGCTTCACTCATCGCTTGAGTTGGAAAGCTATCCTCCACTGAGGAGGTCATAGTCCTTTCGACTCGGATATTCTGTTTAGACGATCAAACCCTCCTTGGGGAATCTTGCTGATCTTGGTTTGATAGCTTTCACTGGGGAATTTGGCCCGTGAGTGGAAGCTGAGATATCTCTGGGGAGTATTATTTCGGCGAGCCTCTCCAGGCTCAATTATTCTGTACAATGCTGTATTTTCTGTTCAGCCCAAGAGCGCAAGCTGAGATGTCCCTTGGGGAGTATTATTTCGGCAAGCCTCTCCAGGCTCAGTTATTTTGTATGAGTATTATTTCGGCAAGCCTCTCCAGGCTCAGTTATTTTGTATGAGTATTATTTCGGCAAGCCTCTCCAGGCTCAGTTATTCTGTATGAGTATTATTTCGGCAAGCCTCTCCAGGCTCAGTTATTCTGTACGAGTATTATTTCGGCAAGCCTCTCCAGGCTTAGTTATTCTGTATGATGCGGAATCTTTGCCTTTTTTGTCGAATTTTGACTTTTTCTGTATTTTTGCCTTTTTTGTCGTTTTTTGGCTTTTTCTGTTGACTGCTGTCATACACAAGCAATTTTTCTATTTTTCTATTTTATGCGATTGCCTCATGATAAGGTCTTTGAATGTGCAACTAATGTGTGTGTGATGCATAAAATGCAAGTTTAATTATTTTGTTAATGTTTTTAGAAAAATGAATGGCTCTCCCTATCCTCCTTTTCTTGGAGGAATTTCTGTCGTCGACGTGAGGGAAGATTTTTGTGAGCCTTTTTCGCAGGAGATTACGGATTTTATAGGAACCCCTCCAATTTTCTTTATTGACCGATTATTAAAGGAATTTCATACAATTTTTAAGAAACACCAATTTAGAGGCATAATCACATGGTCAAGAGAGAAGAGAAATGAATAGATATTTTATTGATATTCACAAATGTTTTTACAGAAAGATATACAAAAGGAATTTCTGAAGAATGGCTGGCCAGGGTAGGCTATATACATCAGGCTTAACAATTATATCTGTAATTGTTGCTCTTACGTTCCCCTAATTGCTTCGGGTGAGATGCCTGAGCCAGGAGTGTAGACGCTTGCTTCTAGAAGATAATCACTTGAACCGCCTTTCGGTTTTCGGTTCAAGTGATCGATGCTTGCTTTGTTTTTGTGTCTTATTCTTTTGCCCCTAATTTTTGACTAGGACGTATCCTAGCGGGGATAAATTTGCCTTTGTTTTGCCTAGTACCCTTGTACTGGCGGGCTTTTTATTTTGCCCTAACTTTTGCCTAGGACGCCCTTTTCGGGTTTTCATCCTAACGGGCTTATGCAAGCAACGTCTTCAAGCATAGCACTTCTTTACCACGTCAGCGTTGACTGGGTATCGAAGTTCTTCTCCATCCATGTCTGTGAGGATCAATGCTCCTCCTGAGAAGGCTCGCTTCACCACGTATGGTCCTTCGTAATTCGGGGCCCACTTTCCGATTTTGTCCTTTTGAGCTGGTAACAGCTTCTTCATTACCAGCTCTCCCTCGTGGTAGACTTGAGGATGGACTTTCTCGTCAAGAGCCTTTTTGATCTTTCTCTGATAGGCTTGACCATGGCATATGGCATTCAGCCGTTTTTCTTCGATAAGGTTCAATTGATCATATCGGCTTTGAACCCACTCTGCCTCGGAAAGTTTTGCTTCCATGATTACCCTTAGAGAAGGTATTTCGACTTCGACGGGTAGAACTGCCTCCATCCCATAGACGAGGGAGATGGAGTAGCTCCTGTAGATGTGCGTACAGAAGTCCTATAACCATGAAGAGCGAAGGGTAACATCTCGTGCTAGTCTTTAAATGAAACAACCATCTTTTGCACTATTTTTTTTTTGATGTTCTTATTGGTTGCCTCGACTGCCCCATTTATCTTCGGCCGATATGGGAAAGAGTTGTGGTGTTGGATCTTGAATTCTTGGCACAGTTCTTCCACCATTTTATTATTCGGATTAGATCCATTTTCAGTGATGATTTATTTCTCCATGCTTCCACTAGATTATTCTAAAATCATTTGGGACAAGAGAGAAAAGAAGGGAAAGATACTTTTATTCTGAAGTTTGTGTTTTAGAGGGGATTTATTTTTCAAAAATGGTTTTTGTAAGAATGGTTGGCCAAGGTAGGCTTATGTGTTTAGGTTTGTTTGTTTAAACACTTATGAAGTTAATAAAATCTTGTTTATTGACGTTGTGATTTTGACAACTTAGATAGCTTCCCTTGAACCTTTTTGAATTCGGCTCATGGTACCATCATGGATTTCTTTTGTTTTTTGATTGTCCTTATTTTTGCCTAAAACACCCTTTTGTGGCGTTTTAGCGGACTTTTGTTTTTGTTCGTTTTTGCAACCCTAACTTTTGCCTAGGTCACCCTTTCGTGGGATTCCTAGCGGGTTCTTTGCTCTTATTTTTGCGCAGCCCCCTTTTTGGGTTTCCTGCCGAGCTTCTTTTATTTTAAAGGATTTCTTTTTATCCATGATGGCACCTGTCGAGGCCAAGGGAAGGTGCTCCAAGTTGTCACACACACTTCCACATAAAAATGATGCGGGTTTATTTAAGACGATTTTAACCTCATTCATGTTTATTCAAACAGGGTTAAAAATAATGTGGTTTAGAATTTTATTATAAGCAAGAAAAGAAGCAATAAGAAAGAATGATTTTATTATAATCATAGCGGAAACATGTGTCCTTATTTCATCACTGATATGGGTTCCAATGTTGACCTCTTTTGTCTCTCGGCCTGGCCCCCAAATTCACAGTTTCCAATTTCTCTTGATATGGTTGGAGTAGACGAGCTTCTTGATCTAGCAGTCTTTGCAGATCCGGAGAGATGGTCTCCTCATCACTGTCCAACTCAACCCATTCATCCTCAACTTTCAGATCCCGGTCAGAGCGAACAATTACAGACATAATTATTTTATTGGTTCTGTTTAGGTTTAGAATTATTAATGTTAATGAGGAAAGAGAGAAAAGAACCAAAAGAGAGAATGATATGTGAAAAATGCCTCTTTATTGATATGTATTAAAACTGTACAAAAACCCTTATTTACATGAAAAGGTTCTCATGATCTCGGGTACTGATCATAAGTCCCTAAAAGAAGAATATGGAGGGGCCCTATTGTGGCTTGCTCTTCTCTCTACTCCTGCTTCGGAAGAGGATTCTTGCTCACGTCGGGCGCTGTTGAATCAAAAGTGATCCACCCAGCATCGATAAGGTCTTGGACCTTATTTTTGAGAGTTCTACATTTCTCCGTTGAATGCCCCGATGCCCCCGAATGGTATAGACATTTGTCTTGCGGTTTGTACCAATAGGGATGAGGTGGATCAATCTTCTTTAGTGGAACGTAAGCTAGAAGACGTGCTTCCACTAGCTTCGGCAGGAGGTCGCTATATGTGGTCGGAAGTTTATCAAACTTCTTCACAGGGTTGTATTGCGACTTTCCTAACTTCGAAGTGGAAGAAGATGAAGAAATATTTACGGCATTGACTCCTCCCTCCTTCTTCTTCCCGTAGGTCTTCTTGGCTTCAAATGATTGGGAAAGCCCAGCTAGCTTCCCACTTTTCAGCCCTTGTTCCACTCTTTCGCCAATGGTGATGATGTCCGAGAAGAGTGTTGTCGTGTTCCCTATCATCTTGTCATAATAGGGACCGGTCAACGAGTTTATGAATAGGGACACCGTCTCCTTATCCGACAGCGGGGGCTCTATTTGTGCCGCCAACTCCCTCCATCGTTGGGCGTACACCTTGAAGGATTCATCATTTGTCTTACTCAAGGCTTGAAGATCGGACCTATCGGGTGTTAGGTCGATGTTATATTTATAGCGCTTGAGAAAGGCGTCGGCCAACTGCCTCCATGTGCACACTTGACTTCCATCCAGCTGCATATACCAATTGAGTGCGGTGTCAGCCAAGCTCTCTTGGAAGCAATGGATCAAGAGCTTTTCATTGGTAGCATATGCAGCCATTTTTCGGCAATACATGGTGAGATGACTTTTGGGGCAAGTCGATCCCACATATTTTGGGAAATCGGGCACTTTGAATTTGGGAGGGAATTGGATGTCCCTCACCAAGCACATGTCGGCGGCATCTTTGATGTCAAAATCATGCCCCTCCATAACTCTTAGCCGATCCTCAAGAGCATGGAATTGTTCCTTTGAAACCTCGGGCTCTTTAATCATGATCCCCGCCCCAAGGGGTACAGCTCGTGGAGGTTCTTCCTCGTGCTCCTCCTCCTCATGATGATGGGACTCATGGTCACTGTGGTGAGACCCATGTACATTATGATGACGCATGAGTTCCATCATTTGCGCCATTTGTTCTTTGAGCTGTGAGAGCTCGGCTGTAAGCTTCTTATTTTGGTCCTCCAGCGCTTCCATCTTCTTGATTTTCTGCGCGCGTGTGAGGACAGAGAGATGACCAGCCACTTTCTAAAATGAATGTTTAATTAGTTTATTTATGGGATGAATACGCTCTTGACATGAGCTTGATAACCCTCTATCTTTAAGGTGCTTCCTTTTTAAGACGAAGTTTTACCACCCTCCTTGACTTATGACCTCTCCCCAACGGAGAAACTCAATAGTCGTGGGTCTCTTTCACTCATGTCAAGGGGTATTGGTGAACCTAAAATGCATGGTTTATGAGGATGCATGATGTCTTATTGGTAATGATGCACATGCTCCTTACTTTTATTATATTTTCACACATTGTCTTTCCTCTCATGTCATGGTATTTTCATGCATGAGGATTATTCTTAGACCTTATCACGAGGTTTATTTTTAGTGCACAAACAATATCACATAAACCTATACACAAACAATTCACTCATCCACGAACAGTCACGAGCGAATCACGAGGTAGGGGTATCCTGCAGAAAAGTGCATATTCAAGGTGGTTCTAACTGTTCTCACCGGTCTGAGGCCCCCAAGGTGCCCCCATTATAGGGACCCAATTCCTCTCGTCGTAAGCCGATGGAAAGTTCCAACGCACTGTCGGACTTGAGTTCATGGTTATCACCTTGAGTGATGTTTTCCGACAACGGTCTGCGGGCACCTATAGACCCATTCGACAACCGGCCGTACTAACATCCACTCCCTATGGATTACCACTCATGCCCCCGAGTATAGAGGGAACTGTTGTGTGCAAAGGTTCGTGTGCAGTTTGTATTTCAAACAATTGCGAAATTTAAACATACAACAGTTATTAAAAGCCATATAGATAAAGCATATTATCGTACAAGCAAGGGGTAATAAAGTAATTTCAAACTATTATTTTAGAAATAATCCATCACTAAATGGGACTGACTCTCGAGGCTTCCCCAGCAGAGTCGCCATCTGTCGCCACCCGCCGAAACGGACCTTGGCATTCGCGACGATGGTCGGACTCTTTTTAAGGGTTTTGGAAAAGTGGTGGATTGTTAGAACGACTTATTCTCAAACTGAGACCTCATCGAACTAACAATTTTATTAAATGATTCACCAATCCATGTTAATCCCAAGCGGGACCCTCCATGGATTAGTGGTTTTCGCAAAGTAGTAGGGTTCTTGGAGTCGCCACCAATGTTTTACTCAAAACATTGGAAAAAGGGATAAGGCAATTGATTTCACAAATCAACTTTGGCCATTACAACCAGAGTCGGGTAAGGGAGTCGGTTACGTGTGAGGAAGGTGTTAGCACCCCACAACGCCCCTTTCGGGTTCCCTATGACGGATTATTTCATAAATAACAATGTAAAATTACTAAATTACCCCTATTTATTATAAACGGCTATAAATAAGATATCTACATGATGAATAAATTAAACATGCGATGCAACAATCAGAAAGCAGTAAAAGGAAGGATTTTGAAGAAGAAACCTTTGAAGCGTGCTTTTATATATATTCAAATGTTAGGAGGCTTTTTGGCGCTCCCTCCCACTACACGCTCGCTCGCTCCTTCCCTAAAAATTAATCTTTACTATGGAAATCAAAAAGATTTCCCTTCGACTAGTTCGAATTCTCAAGCTAAATGCTCAGAACTCAAGAACTTCGTCGGATCGGCTCTCGGAGAGAATTCTAGGGCAGAACACTGCTCAAAAACCCCAGAATACTCAGCAAGAGGGTCCAGAAGTCTGGAAAAAGTGTGGAATGACGTCCAAATGACGTCTTATTTATAGGGGTGAGGCGCAGTACGGCCTCTGACATCAATACGGCCCGTACTGAAGATTTGAACTACAGTACGGTCGTATTGAATTCAGTACGGCCGTACTGAAGTTTCAAAAACTTCAGTACGGCCGTATTGGTTTCAGTACGGCCGCACTGAAGTTCAAAAACTTCAGTATGGCCGTATTGGGTTCAGTACGGCCGTATTGTAGTGCAAATTGTTCAGTACGGCCGTACTGAACTTCCAGGAGGCCGTATTGAGCTTCAATTCTCCCACATCCTTATTTTAAGCTACTCTAAGACCTCTAAACCTACAGATAATCATCCTAGGGTCTTCCAGGAGTCCTTCTGGCTGACTTTCCTTCGGTCTTCGAGAGTCTTCGAGTCTTATTTCCGACCCGGACAATTTTAGGGGTCTACACCAAAAGTGGTTAATAATTCAATGAATCCACGAGTACGAACTCGCTCACCTGAGAAGCCAACTAATGGCTCAGAGTATGGTTGGATCAAGTCATGCGGGATGTCCAGCTTGAGAAAGGTTGGCCAATATAGAACATCGGCAAAACTTCCTTGATCAATTAGAGTTTTTTGGACTTCCCAATTGGCAACTTCTACCGAGATGACCATTGGATCATCTTGATTGAGGCTTATTCCTTCATAGTCGCCATCATCAAAAACAATCGGGGGGTTATGGACTGCAAGTTGGGGTGTCAAACTGCTAAGATTATTGATATTAAGGATGTTACGTAAGTTTCATTTTCTGGCGGAGTTGGAACTTCCCCCACCTGCAAAACCCCTAGCAATAGTGTTGATCACACCTCAGATATTGTTGCCATCCAGGGTTTTATCTGTCCGTTGTTGCTCGGCATTGTTAGTATTTGGCTTGATCTCCTCACGTCGATTTGATGGATTGTAAGTATTCTGCATGAATCGGGACTGATAATGTGAGTGGCGACCACGTCCTTTACCTCGGCCTCTAAACCCACCTCTATGGTTTGAGTTACGTTGTACGAACTGTCCAAGTTGCCCTGCCTGGATTAATTCTTCAATTCAGTCTTTAAGAGTCCAACATTCCTCTGTCTTATGCCCATAATTTATATGGTATCGATAGTGTTTGCTCTTATCAGCATTGGTTGAATTGTGTGCCGATGGTGGTAGAGATATAAGATCTGCATGGTTAGCCTCTTCCAGGATATTCACTCGAGGAGTATTTAGAGGCGTATAAAAGTCATACCTTGGACCTCGTGTTTGACGGGGCTTTTTTCATTTTCAAGTCAGCATTTGTCCTTGGCCTACTCTTCCGATGTTGTCACCTCTCATCGAGACACCATCTCGGACTTGGTTGCGGAATTTTGTGTGTTCCTCCATTTGAATATAACCGGCCGCCCGTGCACTAAGTTCATCCATGTTCAAAGGTTGATGTCGGAAAAGACTGTCGACGAAAGGGCCTGGCTTCAAAGCCATAAGCATAGAGTGCAATGCGAGTTCAGGGTTGAGGTTACGAATTTTTATGGAAACTCCGGTGAAGCATTCCATGAAATGTCGTAGGGACTCATTGTCTTGTTGTCGCAAGTTGGATAGCGCGGCCGAGGTAATATGATGAGGTCGGCTAGTGGCATATTGGGCTGAGAAGTGACGGATTAATGTGTCTAAGTTGTCTACCGATTTTGGTGGCAGTTGAGTGTACCAACTAAGAGCAGCCCATTTCAATGAAGTAGGAAAAACTTTGCACATTATGGCATCATTGTTAGTGTACAAGTTGATTTGTGTAACATACGCATCAATGTGCTCGTCTGGATCGATAGTGTCGTCGTATCTCTCAATGTTCAACGCTTTCCAACTTGTAGGGAGAGGAACTTCCATTATGCCATCAACAAAAGGATGTCGAAGAGTTTTATTTTGATCATGCATTGCATGGGTGTGTTGAGAGCGATGAGTGGGGGTGGATTCCGAAAGATAAGTGGGGTCTGATGAAGAATGATATTCTTCGGCTGTGGGAGGAGCGTGGCTGGTTTGATTTGGTGGTGGTCGATGTTGTTGCCATTGATTTTGAAGAGTGGCGTTCTCAGCACGCAACTCTCGTAAATCGGTTTCATGTTGGTTGTGCATGGCTTCTAATGAAGTTATGTATTGCTGTCGCATCAACTCTACTTGTTCAAGCAATCGTCGTAAAGTGGTGTTGTCTTCCACATTGGACATGTTGTGTTGAACAGCAGATGTTGAACGATGAGCTTGACTCCAAGTTGAGACCATACGTTAATCAGAGGAGAAATTTTACCAGGCCTTTCTTCTAGCGCCAAATGTACTTACCAGAATCAAGTCAGCATATCAAGTTAGCTATTCCTATAAGTTCGTCTCTTCTTTCTGTCCTTTCAGGGGTGATTTCCGATCTCTCCGAGCCTTAGATGTACCTGCAAAAGGGACTCCGACGATCAAGTTAGTTGCATGTCTCTTCCAAATATTCCTATATATCATCCTACCTAAACTGAGGTCAGTTAAGTTAAATGTTCCCATAACTGCTGGGTTTGCAGTTTTATTGAATAACTTCTTGAACACATCAGCATTGTTTTGCCAATCTATAACTTCTCCTTTGTAACTCTTTGGCCATGTCAGCATAACCTCGCCGATCTCTGCTTATATTTTCCTTGTTATTAAATAACGAATATAGTATAGTAAATCGACAGTCTTCATGGTTAAGCTCAGTTAAAGCTATTATTGTTGATGAGATCGACATTCAATATCAGTACGGTACACTTTTCTTTCCTACTAAGTAGAAAGTTATGGAAAGGTCGATGATATTTGCAGTTATCATATTAAATAGTTACTGCTAGTTTTAATGTAAAGGCCTTAGTTTGCAAACAAGCCGTTGTAGCATCTACGGAGTATTCTCTTGGCTAAATATATGAAAAGTAGGTTTTGTTAAGGTTTAGTTTTTCCGTTTTTCTTTGTTCTTTGGCATCAAAGACAATAAATAGGTCAAAAAATACCTTTTGGTATAAATAAAAAAGGGACACAACGTCACAAGCTCACTCTATTTCTTGCATCCACTCATTTAACCAAAAAAAAAGTTATCTACTTAACCAACTTAATTTTCTTTTACCATAAATATCATTTATATAATATTTTAAAATTAATAATGAAAGACTAATTTATATTCGTAAAATATAGTGCATAAAATATTATTTTAATATATAAATGATAAAACTAGGTAAAACAGCTAACTAATTAACTTTTATCTCACTTGGTTGTGCCTATTAAGACATGCAACGGGCAGCGAAAACATAAACCATGAAACCCATACAAAACCATAAAACAAAGAAGAGGAAAGGTTAGGGAACAGAGCAATTTCGTATTTGTTGGACAACTATACCTTTCTGCTTGTTTTTCATTCATAAATACTGCCAGTAAAACACATGTTCCTGTCGCAACCCGAAAATTTCCGATCTCGCGACGTATGGTTTAGACATCCTTTTAAAAGTCTCATTAATTAAGGAATGCTCGGACACCAGACTAATCCTTAATTAATGGTTTTTGAAAATAGGTTAATGGAGTCGCCACCAATATTTTACTCAAAACATTGGAAAAAGAAAAGGTTTTTTAAAGATCCAACTATGGCCTTGATAACCAGAATTGGGTTCGGGGGTCGATTACGTGAAAGGAAGGTATTAAGCACCCTTACAACGCCCTCAATTGGTACCCTATGATGAAGTTAACATTATAAGAATTAATAAATTAAATATTAAATCCCCTTTATTAATATTTATTTACATGCTTAAAATATAAATCATGCTTAAAATATAAATTAAGCGATTAACCCTAAAATATCTACATTATGACGTTTATTATAACGAAAAAAAAGAGATAAAGATAAGAAATAAAAGGAAGAGAATAAGATTAGCTGAAATACCTCTTGAACAAGCTTTATTGAATCTTCAAATATGGAAAAGGTGCTTTTTGGCGACCTTTAACACTAAAGTATGCCTCACAAATCTCAAGAAATACAATAGGAGGGAGAGAGAATATAGAGATGCGACACAAATCTCAAAAAAATATAATAGAAGGGAGAGAGATAGAGAATTTTCGTGCTCAAAGGAGTCTTATTCGAAATTTCTCTGGCCGCCTTGAGAACTGTGCCCAAGACTTCAATTTATAGGGATCAGCAGTAGGCCAGAACGGCCTATTCTGGTTTCGAAACGGCCCGTTCTGGCCCAATTATTATGTGTAAATTTCGTACCCTGGAACGGCCCGTTCTGAAAACGGAACGGCCCGTTCCAGAGTAGAAAGTAACACAAATTTTCCTTTTCCAGAACGGCCCGTTCCATATTTGCCTTGTTTGGAACGGCCCGTTCTGGAATTGGAACTGGCCGTTCCACCCAAAATATTTAGTTGATTTCAGTTACGTTGGAACGACCCGTTCTTATATTGGAACGGCCCGTTCCGGGGTTCAGAACGGCCCGTTCCGATTGTGGAACGGCCCGTTCTGAGTTTTTGGAACGACCCGTTCCGATTTTGGAACGGTCCGTTCCGAGCTACTGAAACCGCCTTATTTGGCCTTTAGGCCTTCTGATGTCTTGTCTTGTTGTTTGCCTACTTCGGAAGCCCCTTCCCTTCGTAATGGAGGTCCATTTCTTTGTTTGTGTGCCCCCCAGATGAAATTGGGTGTCTACAGCTGCCCCTCTTTACTTGTCCTTTGGAGTAGCTATGTGTTGCTTTTCCAAAGGCAAGTAAAGACGTAGACATTTCGTCCGAGTCTCCTCCTCGTCTCTTTGGTGTTGGCGCTTCTACGTTCCTTCTCTTGGATAAGTGTATTTGCTCGTGTCCTCGCCCTTTAGAGTAGTTGAGTGTTGGTTGCATACTCTATTGGGTAACAAGGCTAACAAACTGTACACCTGATCTTCGATCTTCAAGTAGATGCTCCATTGCGTCTCTTGTGATAGTGCGTTCTTTTATTTGTAGCTTGTTGAAGAGGGAGTATTTTCGTAGCTCAGCTTCCCTCACGGCTTTGTCGTATACCGGATTGGGAGATGACTACAGTCTCTCCAGACCTTTCCCTCACGGCTTTGTCGTATACCGAATTGGGATGCGAGTACAATCTCTCCAGACGTTTCCCTCACGGCTTTGTCGTATACCGGATTGGAATGCGAGTACAGTCTCTCCAGACCTTTCTCTCACGGCTTTGTCGTATACCGGATTGGGATGCGAGTACAGTCTCTCCAGACCTTTCCCTCACGGCTTTGTCGTATACCGAATTGGGATGCGAGTACAGTCTCTCCAGACCTTTCCCTCACGGCTTTTTCGTATACCGGATTGGGATGGGAGTACAGTCTCTCCAGACCTTTCCCTCACGGCTTTGTCGTATACCGGATTGGGATGCGAGTACAGTCTCTCCAGACCTTTCCCTCATGGCTTTGTCGTATACCGGATTGGGAAGCGAGTACAGTCTCTCCAGACCTTTCCCTCACGGCTTTGTCGTATACCGGATTGGGATGCGAGTACAGTCTCTCCAAACCTTTCCCTCACGGCTTTGTCGTATACCGGATTGGGATGCGAGTACAGTCTCTCCAGACCTTTCCCTCACGGCTTTGTCGTATACCGGATTGGGGTGCGAGTACAGTCTCTCCAGACCTTTGTTGTATTTTGAGGAAACTGTCCATGCCCTCATTGGTTTGCTTGAATTGTGGTAGATATTGCCCCAAGGATGTTGGGCAGGAGGTGTGTCGTGATGCCTCTGAGTTGGGCTACTTTTGTGTTTTGTTCAAATGTTGTCAATTGGAATTTGTGCTTGGCTTTTCTTGTTGGGATGCAGAAATGTTAAATGCTTATTTATGCAAGATTTATTTATTTATTTTTGAATAATCCCCCATGGATAAAGAAAGCTTTCTAAGTGTGTGAAATGTTTTTGGATGCATGCAATGCATGTTGATTTTAGTTTTTTAGAAGGTGGCTTCCCCTTTCTCCTTCTCACGAATAAATTACTTTGCTTGATGCACAACATTTAGTTGTATTGGCCGTTTGATGTGTTGAACCGTCTTGGGGCTCTCTCTTTTCTTCTTTTTGTTTAGACACCCTAACTTTTGCTTAGGATGTATCCTAGCGGGTTATTTTTGCTCTCCTATTTTTTTTCACCCTAATTTTTGCCTAGGATGCCCTTTGCGGGTTTTCATCCCAGCGGGTCATTTTCATTTTTTTGGACATGTTCAAATTTTGACAACCATCAACAATATATGTCATTAGGATGGGATAAGACAGAAAGGAAAAACGGATGATTTAGAATGGATATGTGGTTGAGGTAAGTCAGTGTTTAAGTTTTTAAACAAACATTTCTTTGGATAATTATTATAATCATTCTTCTAATTGTCTTGGACTACATATCTGAGTCTGGGGCAGAGTCTTCAAAAAGTTTTGGCCTTTTACAGGAGTATTCAAGCCGCCTTTTGAAAAATCGTCACTTGCTATTTTTAATCTTTTTAGATCCCTAATTTTTGCCTAGGACATATCCTAGCGGGAACTTTTGATCTTTTTTTTTTTTTTTTTTGCCTAGGACCCCTTTGCGGTTTTTCATCCCAGTGGTATTTTGCAAGTGACTTTTTCGCTTTGACAAAACCTCCTACCGTCTACATTTGGGAGGACTAGTGCCTTTGGTGATTAACACTGCCCCCGTCCGTACATCAAGGAGAAAGATGTTGCCCTGGCCTACAGGTGTTGAGAGTTCCTTCATGGACCGAGATTTGTGCTTCCTCTGTCAACCAAATTGAGTCGATGTTTTTGTAAGACTCTTCTTGTGCAATAAGAATCTCATGATTTTGCATTTTATCATTTTCTTATCCTTTTATGCTTCGAGGAAGTGATCTCCATAGACTTAGATGATGTGTCGTAGATGTTCAAAGCTTTGATTAATTTTATTATCCTTAGTCATGTCTGTTTTTTTTTTTTTTTTTTTTTTGGTATTTGGGCACTATGATTGTTTTAGATTTTAGTGATAAAAGGGAAAAGGGAATGAAATAGAGATTTGTAGGAATGACATATCTTATTGATAAATGTAAAAACTTATACAAGC
This sequence comes from Cajanus cajan, assembly GCF_000230855.2. Taxonomy (NCBI): domain Eukaryota; kingdom Viridiplantae; phylum Streptophyta; class Magnoliopsida; order Fabales; family Fabaceae; genus Cajanus; species Cajanus cajan. The sequence continues at coordinate 22,273,297 of NC_138518.1, forward strand.
CCTTATTTTGAACTTGTGACCATGGGCGAAAGTCATGAGTTTTGAGCATGAATTTAAATTTATTTATTTATTTATTATTTTTTTTTTGAAAAAAAAGAGAGTCCCCTACTCTAGTAATTTTTCAATCTTATACTCCAAGGTCATTCCTCATCATGCTTGTGCAGTGGGTGCTTGTCGATGTTAGGTGTGTTGGTATCAAATTTCAACTACCCAGCGTCTATAAGTCCTTGCACGCGGAATTGTAGGGCCTTGCATCGCTCCACGGAGTGCCCCGTAGAGTTAGAGTGATAGTCACACCTTTCCTCAGGTTTGTACCATGGCGGGTAAGGGGGGTCCATCTTCTTCGTTGGAGGAAGTCAGACTATCATTGAAGCCTCTAGGAGTTGGGGTAGTAGCTCTGTGTATGTGATGGGGATTTTGTCTACTACCTTGTCGTCTCTAGGCTTTGCCTGTGGTGTGACTTGACTTTTTGGAGTAAAGATGACGGCGTGGACCCCTTCTTCCCTCTTCTTTTCATAGATCTTCCTAGGGTCATAACTCGTCGGAGCCTTCCCTATCTTCCTGCTTTTTAAGCCTTGCTCAACCCTTTCACCTATAGTGACTATGTCGGCAAAAAGGGTCGACGTGTTCCCTATCATCTTGTCATAATAGGGTCCACTTAAAGAGTTGATGAACATTGTCACCATCTCCTTGTCAGATAATGAAGGCTCTATTTGCGCAGCCAATTCTCTCCATCTCTGTGCATAGGTTTTGAAGGACTCATCGCCCTTCTTGCTCAAGCTTTGTAAATCAGACCTATCAGGAATTAGGTCGATGTTATACTTGTATCGACGAAGAAAAGCATCGGCTAACTGTTTCCATGTTTGGGTCCTCCCTCCATCTAGCTACATGTACCAATTGAGAGCGATATCTGAAAGGCTTTCCTGAAAACAATGTATCAGGAGCTTTTCATTATCCACGTAGGCTGCCATCTTCCTACAGTACATTGTTAGATGTCCTTTTGGACAACTGGCTCCAGTGTACTTTTGGAAGTCAGGGATTTTGAACTTGGCGGGGAATTGGATGTCTTGCACCAAGCACATGTCTGCAGCCTCTTGAACATCAAAACTGTGGCCTTCCACAACTCTCAGTCTTTCTTCCAAGTCGTTCAGATGATCTTTGGAAGCGTTACCAACATTGCTAGTACTATTGTCGTGCTGCAATTTGTTCATGGCCTCAAGCATTCTAGCCATTTGTTCCTTGAGCTGTCCGAGCTCCTCATTGAGGGCACGATTTCTCTCCTCTAGGTCTTCCATAGCTTTTATCTTTTGAGCTCGTGTGAGTACGGAATGTTGAAAAGCCACCTTTAAGGGTAAGATAATTTCCTATTAAGCTTATTTAAATGATAATGCATGAAGGAGGTTTCTCAACAAAGACTTGGTAGCCACTCCTTTGAACATGAGATCAAAGTGTCCCTTTTCGTAATTTTTTACGATGTAACAAAGGTCACACTAATTGGAGTTCATCAGTCTTTGTGAGAAATCTCCTTGTGATCATAGGAATGTATGTAGTATGCATGTCCCTCCTCTTTACTCTCTCTTTTATATTTTTTTTATTATTATTTTTTTATTTTGGAAAATGCATGATGCCCCCCTTTTTTTTATTTAAAAAAAAGGGATGTATGATTCTCACAGATTTTATTTTCACACTAGGTTTTCTCTCGCATGATAATGCATTTTTATTTTTTTTATTTTGTGTTTTTCTTTACCTTAGGGGAACTATAAAAATAAATGAATGGTTTGAATAAACAAAATGCAACAAACATGTGTTCATACAATCCACAAGCAGTCGCGTATAAATCCATGGTCTGTGGTCCCTGTTAAGAAAAGTGCATTGTATAGGGCGGTTCTAATCATCCTTACTTTGGTCTTAAGGTCCCCAAGGTGCCCCCATTATAGGGACCCAGTATCTCTGTCACCATCACCTGGCAAACTCTAAGGTCTGTCGCAGTATTTCAGGCTAGAGTAACCGGTTATCACCTTGAGTGTGATTTCCGACAAGGCTCACAGGCTCCAAGGCCAAACTTGGGCCGGTCGTACGTCAACCACTCCCTATGTTTAATACCCTCATGCCCCCGGGTGTAGGGGGAACTGTTGTGTGCTATGGTTTGTGTGCAGTTGTTAATTCAAACAGATGTATAATTTAAACAAACAAACATATATTAAAGCCAAACAAATAAAACAAATAAAGTAAAGGGGAAAAATATTTAAATTATTATTTTTATTTTATTAACTTCATCAATTAAATGGGCCTGACCCTCTTTAAACTTCCCCAGTGGAGTCGCCATCTGTCGCAACCCGAAAATTTCCGATCTCGCGACGTATGGTTTAGACATCCTTTTAAAAGTCTCATTAATTAAGGAATGCTCGGACACCAGACTAATCCTTAATTAATGGTTTTTGAAAATAGGTTCATGGAGTCGCCACCAATATTTTACTCAAAACATTGGAAAAAGAAAAGGTTTTTTAAAGATCCAACTATGGCCTTGATAACCAGAATTGGGTTCGGGGGTCGGTTACGTGTAGGGAAGGTATTAAGCACCCCTACAACGCCCTCAATTGGTACCCTATGATGAAGTTAACATTATAAGAATTAATAAATTAAATATTAAATCCCCTTTATTAATATTTATTTACATGCTTAAAATATAAATCATGCTTAAAATATAAATTAAGCGATTAACCCTAAAATATCTACATTATGACGTTTATTATAACGAAAAAAAAGAGATAAAGATAAGAAATAAAAGGAAGAGAATAAGATTAGCTGAAATACCTCTTGAACAAACTTTATTGAATCTTCAAATATGGAAAAGGTGCTTTTTGGCGACCTTTAACACTAAAGTATGCCTCACAAATCTCAAGAAATACAATAGGAGGGAGAGAGAATATAGATATGCGACACAAATCTCAAAAAAATATAATAGAAGGGAGAGAGATAGAGAATTTTCGTGCTCAAAGGAGTCTTATTCGAAATTTCTCTGGCCGCCTTGAGAACTGTGCCCAAGACTTCAATTTATAGGGATCAGCAGTGGGCCAGAATGGCCTATTCCGGTTTCGGAACGGCCCGTTCTGGCCCAATTATTATGTGTAAATTTCGTACCTGGAACGGCCCGTTCTGAAAACGGAACGGCCCGTTCCAGAGTAGAAAGTAACACAAATTTTCCTTTTCCAGAACGGCCCGTTCCATATTTGCCTTGTTTGGAACGACCCATTCTGGAATTGGAACTGCCCGTTCCACCCAAAATATTTAGTTGATTTCAGTTACGTTGGAATGGCCCGTTCTTATATTGGAACGGCCCGTTCCGGGGTTCAGAACGGCCCGTTCCGATTGTGGAACAGCCCGTTCTGAGTTTTTGGAACGACCCGTTCCGATTTTGGAACGGTCCGTTCCGGGCTACTGAAACCGCCTTATTTGGCCTTTAGGCTTTCTGATGTCTTGTCTTGTTGTTTGCCTACTTCGGAAGCCCCTTCCCTTCGTAATGGAGGTCCATTTCTTTGTTTGTGTGCCCCCCGGACGAAATTGGGTGTCTACAGTTCCCACCATCATTAAGTGTGTAGATTTGCCTAAAATCAGAAACCTAGCAAGATATTATCTACTGGACTAAGCAAACATAATTACAGTAGAACTTTACCCACTAATACAAGCAACCATAATTAATTATAGCAGTAAAAAATAAAAGAAAAGTTTTACTACATTAACACTCCTCCTTAAAACTTTTCTTAAGGACTCCCAGCTTGCTTCTTAGCTCATTAAACTTAGCACTTGGAAGGGCCTTAGTGAGTATGTCTACCAATTGCTCCTCGACCTGTAACTCATCAACTGAACATCTCCATTCTTCTCAACTTCCCTTATAACATGAAATTTGACATTGATATGCTTGGTTCTTCCATGTTGAATTGGATTTTTAGCAATTGAAATGACTGACTTGTTATCAGACCATAGCACAGTAGGTTCCATTTGCACATGACTCAAATCTGTCAAGACTTTCCTGGCCCATGTAGCTTGATTTGAGGCTGCTGCTGTAGCTACATTCAGCCTCGACAGAGGATTGAGAAACCACGTCTTGCTTCTTAGAGTTCCATGAAAATACTCCACTACCAAGTGAAAAAACATATCCTATTGTGCTCTTACAGTCATCAATAGATCCAGCCCAATAACTACCAACAAAACCTTCAACCTTTCCATAACTTTTGCTATACCAAATGCAAAAATCAGTAGTACCTTTCAAGTATCTCAACATTCTTTTGCCTACACCAACCTGTGTTAAACTTGATGAATGCATGAACCTTGAAAGTAAACTACTACAGAACATCAAATCTGGTCTGGTTGTAGTCAAATAAAGAAGACTACCAACCAAACTTCTATATTGAGTCACATCTTCTTTTGCATCACCATCAGCCTTGGAGAGCTTTTCATTAACAGCAAGCGGAGTTAAAACAGGATTACAATTCTCCTATTTGAATTTTTTCAGCAAGTCATTTGCATACTTTTTCTGTGAGAGAAAAATTCTATCATCAAACTGATGCACTTCCATCCCCAAAAAATACCTCATCACTCTAAGATCTGTCATTTCAAAAACCTGCAACATGCTGTTTTTAAATTCTTCAGTTTCATCAATATCATCACCTGTAATCAACAAATCATCAACATAAAGTGAAACCACAATTTTCTTTCCATTGCCACAACCCTTCACATAAAGAGTAGGCTCATTTTGGCTCCTCCTGAAATTATTTTGCAGAAAATGAGAATCAATTCTGTTGTACCAAGCTCTTGGAGCCTGTTTCAGCCCATACAAGGCTTTTGAAACCTATAAACTTTTTCTTCATGACCTGCAACAATAAAACCATCAGGTTGTTCAACATATATTTCTTTTTGCAATACTCCATTTAAAAAAGCAGATTTAACATCCAAGTAAAATATTTTCCATCCATATTGAGCCGTTAATGCAACAATTAATCTAATTGTTTCATGCCTAGCAACCAGCGCAAATGTATCACCATAATCAATTCCAGCCATTTGAGAATACCCATTCACAACAAGCCTTGCTTTGTGCTTATGGATGGAACCATCTGGATTTAATTTTGTTCTATAAACCCATTTGACGCCAATCACATGTTTGTCCTTGGGCTTTGAAGTAAGTTCCCAAGTGCCATTTTTGTTAATCATGGCCAGCTCCTCCTTCATTGCATCTTTCCATTCTTCATGCATTGAAGCCTCTTCAAAACAAGAAGGCTCACTTACAACAAAATTGCATTTTTCATAAATTTCAGCCAAAGACTTGGATTTTAGCACAGGAGAATCAGATTTAGCAATCTGATTTTTATTCTCATTTGCAGCTTGCTCCGAGTTGAAATTGGTTGTCAACTGTTCTGTTTTTGTGTTCTTTTGAACTTCATTGTTTTCCCAATTCCAGTATGCATTCTCATCAATTTAAATATCCCTGCTAATCACAATCTGTTTTGACCTCATATTGTACACCCGGTAACCTTTGGAGTTTGTAGCATAGCCTAAGAAAATCCCTATTTCAGCTTTGTTATCTAATTTGGATCTTTTTGCTGCTGCAACATGAGTATAACAAATAGATCCAAAAATATTCAGGTGTTTGGCAGTGGACTTCACTTCATTCCAAGCTTCAATTGGTGTTTTCTCTTGAACAGCTCTTGTTGGTAGCCTATTCAAAAGATACACAGCTGTGTAAACAGCTTCAGCCCAAAAACATTTAGGCAATTTCTTTTCAGCAATTAAGCATCTTGCCATCTCCATAACTGTTCTATTTTTTCTCTTAGAAACTCCATTTTTTTCAGGAGTATAACTTACTGTCAATTGATGAAAAATGTCCATATCTTCACAAAATGCATTAAACTCATTAGATGTATACTCCTTCCCATTGTCAGATCTCAATATTTTAATTTTGCAGCCACTTTGAGACTCCACCATGGCTCTAAACTTTTTAAAGACATCACAAGTTTGAGTTTTACTTGATAAAAAATACACCCATGTCATTCTTGTCAAATCATCAATAAATAGAAGAAAATATTTGCTTTGGCTAAGAGAAGGAACACTCATTGGACCACACAAATCAGTGTGAATAAGCTCCAATTTTTCCTTTGCTCGTATGAAATTTGTTGATGAAAAAGACTTTCTATGCATTTTTCCCAATTGACAAGCATCACATAAATCATCAATAATACCCATCATAGACATGTCTTTCACCATATCATGAATTTGCAAAAATATCAAAGCACCCATATTAAAGTGACCATATCTTTTGTGCCATAAAACAGAATCATCATGTTTGGAAACAAGAGCTGATTCATTCACTTGATTCAAACTGATTGGAAAGATATTATCGCACATTTCAACCTTAATAACTTCCGAATCATTTGAATCCAATATGATACAGCCATTATTTTTAAATGAAAGAGAATATCCTTTGTTCATTAGTTGGGCAACACTTAGCAAATTCTGATCCAAATCAGGAATAAATAAAACATCATGAATAAATTTAGGACCTTTGCTAGTGTGAACAGAAACTATACCTCTTCCTTCAGCTTGTACAATATCTCCATTTCCAAGCTTAACTTTGGTTTGGACAACCCTATCCAAAGTAGTAAAGAGACTTGAGTCCCTTGCCATGTGGTTTGTGCACCCACTATCAACATACTATACATCATTTGAACCTGAACTACTTGTTTGAGTAGTCATAAACAAGTGTTCTTCATCTTGGAGTTTCTGATCGGTGAAGTTAACTTGATGTGCATGTTGTGGTTGAGATTGGTTTTGCCTGAGTCTGCAATACCTCTCTCTATGTCCCCACTTCTTACAAATGTTACATTGGATTTGAGGCTTCCCCTTATACTAACAATCTTTTGATAAGTGGTTTGTTCTTTTGCATGTAGAACAAGGAGGACAATGATTGTTTGCTGCAGATTCACTACTCCCATCCATCTTAGTTTTCCCCTTTTGGTCACCGACAACTTTATAATTATGCTTCTTTTGATTTTTCTGACCATCTTGCTTTCCCTTGTGCCTTGCTTGAAATGTACCTTCAGTTACATCATCCATTCTCATAGAGAATCTTTGCTCATGAGCTTGCAATTTACTAACCATTTCAGAAATGGTTAGTTTCTTAAGATCACATGACTCTTCAATGGCAGCAACTTTGGCTTCAAATTTTCCGGGTAGACTGATCAGCATTTTTTCGACTACCTTGTGGTCATGGACCACCTTACCATACAATCTCATTTGGTTCACCAAGTGAGACAACTTTGAAGTGTACTCCTTGACTGATTCACTTTCCTTCATTTTCAGCATTTCAAACTCTCTTTTAAGAGTCAATAGTTTGATGGATCTCACCCGTTCATCACCGGCATATCGTTCGTTCAGCTCATCCCATATTTGTTTTGTTGTTTCCAAATGCATAATGCTTGTAAAAACATCATCTGTCAAAGCTGAATGTAAACATGAGACAGTTTTTTCCTTCTTCAAAGTCTCCTCCTCATGTTGCTCCATTTGAGCTATGGTAGGATTAGCCCTCAATGGTGGAACTTCCTTATCTTGATCTACATACTCCCATAAGCCAAAAGACTTCAAACATGATCTCATTTTGACAATCCATATGTGATAGTTTTCCCCAGAAAATTGAGGGACAACAAATACATCATTGTTCCCCGAAGCCATTTTATCACTCACTCACAAGTGTTTAATCTCTCCTCTCAATTTTTTCCAGACCCATAGCCTATAAGAACAATGCTCTGATACCACTGTTAAGACATGCAATGGGCAGCGGAAACATAAACCATGAAAATCATACAAAACCATAAAACAGAGAAGAGGAAAGGTTAGGGAATAGAGCAATTTCGTATTTGCTGGACAACCATACCATTCTGCTTGTTTTTCATTCATATATAAGGCAAATACATGAAAAATGATAGCCATACATAAAACTCATAAATGTTGTCAGTAAAACACATGTTCCCACCATCATTATGTGTGTAGATTTGTCTAAAATCAGAAACCTAACAAAGGAACTTTACCCATTAATACAAGTAACCATAATTAATTATAGCAATAAAAAATAAAGGAAAAATTTTACTGCATTAACAGTGCCAAACTCTAAAGTTCCATTTTTCCATGATACATTGCAAATTGCAAGTACGATACATGATCCATGACAATTTACTTAGTGTTGACAATTCTAACGAAAAGAATTGAGAAATTTATAAAAGGAAGAGTTACTGTTTTGACAAATATAGGTTGGTGATTTGTGAGGGTGTGATAGGTTGGAACTGAACGGTGGCAGCCCAATCCAAAGAGCCGAAGACGACAAGAAAGCCTCTAATAAGCTTCTCGTGCGTGTGAATAAGGTTGATGATAGAGGCACAGAAGCGAGATTGTGAAAGAGAGACCGAGACGATGAGGTGTCAAAGAACAAAAATATGAGGCCCGAAATCGCTACCCTCTTACGTGCGTGTGTACAAGGCCAGCCCAGGCTTCGCTTACCTTATCCTATCCTCACTCTTTTTTCTTTTTCTATCTCTCACAATCTCTATTCTCATTTCTCATTTCTCATTCTCTCTGTCCCCAGCTACTCTTTCACTTCCCCTTCCTTTTACCACTCAAACCTCTTTCCTTCAATCCCTCACCAAAATCTTTTAAAATTCTCCAAAAAAAAGAGAAAAGTTACATTATATAATATATATTGTTCCTCTCATTTCGCCTCTCGCCATTCTCCTTGTTTGTCTATTCCAGAGTTTAAGGACGGAGATTCTTTTTCCTCTCCCAGTTCATATGCAGAGGGATTTTGTCCATTCGATGAATTCAACTAGCGTCTCTTAGTAATTTCCGTCAAAGAAGAAGCGCTAGCTACGCAAGCTATAAATATCGGAAACATTACTGATTTCATTGGAGTGCAATGGCTCCCAAAACTGGGAAAACCAAACCGCACAAGCCCAAGGGAGAGAAGAAGAAAAAAGAAGAGAAAGGTTAATTCACAACTGCAATTAATTACTATTACTACTACTATTCCTCTGCTTCTTGTCCATTCTAATACTAATAGTTCTTACTTTCCAACACAACCACCGTTTTGAATTGGGAATGGAAACAAACGAATTTCGTGTCTCGCCCTGTTTAAGCAAGGAGCACGTGATTTTTCATTTTCTTTTTTTTTTTTGGTGGTTGCATTACCTTTTATTACGTCTTTACAAAATTCAAACTCTAACCGTCTCTGTGGTATCGAAATGCATTGCTTATCTTTAATTTCATTGGTTCTTGAAATTCTCCACCTTATCCCTCGGAAAGTGCTCCTAATGTAAACATTACCCATTGCAGTTTTGCCAACCGTCATCGAAATTACAGTAGAAACACCAGACGAATCACATGTTACCCTCAAGGTAATGATTCCATTTATTTTTTGGTGGATAGTATTATATTAATATATTCATTATAATATTTTTTACATTATTTTACTATTCCTTTAAACACTGCCGTTTAAATCAAAACTACATAATATATTTACGTAGTTTTATGTTGAAAATTTTTTACTTATTTTATTTTGGTGCTGACCAAAAACACAAAATAATCGGTTTGAGAAATATATCTAGCATACACGTTATCAACTTCGTCGTAGAGATTTTTTATGTATGGCAATATGTGTTGCTTGTAGTGGCTTAGTTTTTTTCGCAACGTGACTCGGGCTTGTGTGTGCAGATTTCATTTTAAAACTCTGCAAAAGTTTTCTGAACTTGTCATTTTCACCATAGGCTGCAATTCACTTTTATATCATAAAATAATTATTTTTTGTCGTTGGAAAAAATATTTTTTTTTCTTCTATTACGACGTCATGGTTGGAAAACATTATTTTTTATGTTTAATAAAAAAATCTCAAATAATTGATTACATTTTTTTCAGGAAGTTTTTCTCTCTCAAAATTTCAGTAATTATTTATTGCATTAAACTTTCTCTTTCTAAATTTTAACTGCTTATATTTTCAAATTAATTAATTTAACTTTCAGTTAATTGAGTAATATGTGTTAATGGTTGTAACATGTTTGATTCCTACTTATCAAATAAAATTGTTGCACACTACAAGTATACTATATAATCAAACAATCTTGGTGGGTTTAGAAAAATCCACAAACTTATCCTACATAGTAAATTGTGATCGAGTGATAATCTTTTTACAACATATTTTATTTCCTTTTATTTTTTTTTATATATTTTATCTTTATATTATTTCGTATAATATATGAAAACTATGCAAATTAATTAAAAATATTCATATAATATATGATATATTAGTTTGATTAAAATCTATATTATTATTAGTAGTAAAAAAAAAGACACTTTAGGCTTTCATTAAAAAAAATTAAAAATAATGGTTAATTTTAATAGAATAAGAGATGATAGTTAAAAAATAATTTATAAGAAAAATATTATTTTAAAAATGTATACATAAAAATACGAATAAGGTATCACTTCTATATATTGATATAACACCTCATGTATTTGTTGTGTGGAGGCAGGGTATTTCCACGGACAGGATCCTAGACGTGAGAAAGCTTTTAGCGGTGCACATTGAGACTTGTCACTTGACGAACTTTTCCTTATCTCACGAGGTACGCTTCTCATATACAGAGACATTTTTTTTAATATGTTATAAATTAATTTTTGAAATTGAAAATATTAGTTATTTTAATTCATCACTTTTGTATCTTTTATGTGTTTTATTTCATAAAGTTGTATTCATTTTAATATCTTTTTATCGACATTCAGGATTAAAATGAATAATTTTTTATTTATAAATTTTTAAGCTAAATGAGAATAAAAAAAATACAGAATTAAATAATAACTAGTATTTTAGCCTATGTAAAATTATAAATATTTATTTTATATAATTATAATTTATAATAAATAAATGTTTTGAATATTTAAATAATAGTATAATTAAAATTAGTAATAAAAAATATTTTTAAACTTATAAAATATATATTAGATTTATAATATAATGCAAGGTTATTTTAATTATTAATAGTTTAAAAAATTAATTTCAATTTAAAATTTAAAAAATTAAAGATATGGGAGGTTGAGAAAAATTCCTAAAGCCACTTTTTTTGGAGAGAAAAAAAAGATCAGTTAAAAATGTCTCATTAAAAAATGGTCTCTAATAACATTTTTATTAAGATAATTATTTTAATTTTTGTGTTTATATATACACACATATATATATATAAATAAGTTAAATTTTTTTGAAAGTATTACAATAATAACATACTTTAATAATAATTAATATAGTTGAAATATAACTTAAAAATATTAGTAATTGCTATAAAACTTGATCCAATTTGAATTAGACCAATAAGACAATAACATACTTTTAAAAAAGACTTATTTTAGTTTCTTAACCACAAGTAATATTATTGATAAAAGCAAATTTTGTCAATTATGCATTAATAATTAGATATGATGTGAGACTTCTTTTTAACAATAATACTAGTGTGTAAATTATCCGTAAGAGATTCATTAATAATATTTAAATAGAAACACTTAAAAAAACTCTATTAAAATTATAGAGATTAAAAGTATTTTTTTAATATTTTTTTTAAGTTTGAAAAAAAAAACTTATTAAAAAATAAAAATATTTTTAAACTTATGTATTAATTATTTTATTTCTACCAAAGTAAATTAAATTTAGGTATTTAAATTTAAATTTAAAGTTTAAATATAATTTTTATCCTTATAATTTATTATTTTTTTACTTTTAGTCTCAATAAATTATTCTATTGCTATTTTATATCCAACTTTTTATAATATTTAAAAAATAGTTTTTACCGTCAACTATCACTAAAAAAATCTTGTGACAAATATAGTATTATTTTCGGTATATTTCACTTCACTATTGTTATGTAGTTAAATTAATTTTAATTTTTTTTAGATAAAATTTAAAAATGCACTTCACTATATCCAAACTTTCACCCTCCCATGATTACACTTTCCCTCTCTAATCCAAATTTGACAATGAAACCCTAAACCTCCACTCGAAACCTCAATCCCTCTAACAAGTAGTAACTTCTCACAATTCATGATCTTAACAACGATGTTGAGTTCATCCTCAACGACCATATCCTATACGAGGTTGCCACCTCACCAAGGAGAAACTCAATCTCACACTCAGTTACTCCCTATCATGCAAAAGCTCATATGTTGCAAGAGTGTCCACCATTTTGCTTGCACCACCACCAATATTGTCTCCTCCAAAGTCAAGAAAAATTGTGTCGATGACTCAATTGACTAAAGATCATCGAGATTGTTGTTGCCTATTGTGATTGCAGCAACAAGATAACTGGACACTTCGTTGTAGAATGGAGACCAATTGTCCAGCTTTGTCACCAATAATAGTTAGGACACGATGTTCCACCATTTGAAAAGGATGCGTCCGAAGAGTACATTGAAGTAACAATAATGAAGTGTATTTTGAAGTTTTATTTAAAAAAATTTAAAATCAATTTACCTAAAATATAATAAATATAATATATATTATGTTTATCACACATTTTTTTTAATGGAAGTTAATGACAAAAACTATTTTTAAAATATTATAAAAGATTAATAATTAAACAACAACAAAAAATTTACAGAAATTAAAAGTGAAAAAGCATTACATGAATAAAAATTATATTTAAGTCAAAATTTTATTGAAATAAGATAAGATATTGAATGGACGGCGACATGCACTTGCATTAATTGGTGGCTTACCATACTCCAACTAGTAGGTAGTGGCCCAATCAAGGCACTGGTGCGTGAGACAGTTTTGTTCATTGTTTTGCATACATTCCTCGTTTTTTCACAAGTTATTCCAACATACCTCATAATGACCATTTTGACACGGCAAACTATTTTTACTTGGAAAAAACCATATGTATCACGAGTTTCTTTGATGCTTATATGTACCACGGTTTAATTTAATTTAATTTTCACGAGTCACTTGGACGGCGCATGAATGGCTACCGATATCTAACTGAAATAAAATTAATGTTTTTAAATTTTTTTACACTCACATATATATAGAAAGGAATTAAATGATATTGGTGTACCTTTTATAAAGTATTATATCGTTTAATAATTTTATATTAAATGTGAATTTTGTTGATCTAATTATTGAATTATAACTTTATATCATCTTGTATGTATATATTAAATTTTGTTAAAATTGAACAACAATTTGAAGTTAATAAAATTATTCATATTTTAATATATTTGAAATATATATATATATTGATAATTTTGTTCTATAAGAATGAGATATAAATTATCTTTGACTATTATAATTTTTTTATATGATCTAAAAATAAAAAACTTTTAATTTAACGATAAAATTTGAAAAAAAATTAGATTTAATTGAAAGTTACTAAGCAGTTTAATAATTGGTAAAAGTTACACCAATGTCGGTTGAACCTTCTCATATATATATATATATATATATAGAGAGAGAGAGAGAGAGAGAAAGTGGGGATTCACTTAAAAAAATCAAAAAAATTATTTAATACTTTATTTCATTAATTCAAATTGACAAATAATTAATCATAAAAATATTCTATACGTTAATTTGAATTAATGAAATGAAGTATCAAATAATTTTGAAATTTTTAGAAAATTTGTAAACTTAATCTATGTAATAAGAACTTTCAATTTAACGATTAGGTTGTTAAAATTTGATGTAGAATATGCATTATTGAGTTAAGTAGAGTAAGTAGATCCTTCTTCATATATAAAAGCAATTCCCCTTTTCGTGTATGCAAATTTTACATAGTTTTACTCTTATAAGTTATAATCATTTTTAACTCACTCTAAACCTCCTCTAACCTTTTACTCTATTATTTATATTTTTCATTATTTTTTTTAAAATATAAGAGGTCACGAAATGTCTCTTTTAGTGCCTATTTGGATAAGTTTATGCAGAAATACTTTTAGGAGATACAAGTAGAAAGAAAAGTTAAAAGAAACTTCTCAACAAGTTAAAACTAGCTTATGTAAGAGTTAAAAATAAGATTTTGAAGAAACTAATTAGATAGAGCTTCTACAAATTAGCTCATATACAAACTAATTTTAACTTATGGAGAAACTCATTTCATTTTCTCTTCCTATTTTTCTCTCCTAAAAGTTTATGGAGAAATTTACCCAGACAAACACTGGTATAACTTTTACTAACTATTACACTACTTAATAACTTTATATTAATTATGATTTTTTGAAAACTTATCAGTAAATTCAAAGTTTTCTATTCCAAGATCATATATACAAAATTTTATATTAATTTAAAATGATTTGATACCTCATTCTTATAAATCAAAATGACATAATATATTTATTTCAAAATATACAAAAATATAAACACTTTGATTACATTCAAATTTTTGTTCAATTTTGACATAGACATACAAGGTAATATGAAGTTATAATTTAACGTTTGGATCGATAAATTCATATTTAATGGAAAGTTATTGAGTAGTGTAATAGTTAGTAAAAGTTTATATCGGTATCATTTAAACTTTTCTCATATATATATATATATATGTTTATATATATGTTTTTAGTTCCTATAAGATAAGTGAGTTTTGATTTTGGTCCTTGTAAATTTTTTTCTTTATTTTTCATCATTTAAAAATTTATAAACATTGTTTTGGTCCTTGTGAAATAAGTAAATTTTGAGTTTAATATCTATAAAATATTTTTCTTTAATTTTTATCCCTTTATAATCTAAAGTTACTATTTTTAGTCTTTAATAAAAAATAGTTATTAAAAACAATAGTTTCAATTTTAGAGAGATGAAAATTAAATGAAGAAAAATAAATAAAAATATTTTTAAAAATTATAAGACCTAATTTAAAACAATTGTTTGTTCTTGTATATAAGACCCAATTCATATTATCTCATATATTAATTAATTTTAGCCTGAAATACTCCTAATTTCATTGTGTTCTTTTAATTTAAATACACTCTAATTGATTATAAAATATACAAGTATTAGAAGTAGTATAAAAATATATTTTTAAAAAAAATATGAATAAGATAAATTTATTATTATTAATAAATTAACTATGTTTTTAATATTAATAAATTAGATAATTACTTCTTGTATGTACATAGAGGAGATAATATTTCTTTCTAAAAATGAATAGTTTGATTAATTTCCCACAATTTAGGAACCTATTGTCGATATACTAAAAGTAATAACGAACAAAACGGCTAACAGAATTATTTGAACAGGTGCGAGGCGCGAGGCTGAAAGACACGGTGGAAATAGTGTCCTTGAAACCCTGCCACCTCACCATCGTCCAAGGTAACGAACACCACTAAAATAGCCTGAACCTTCTGTAGACGATCACTGCTCACTCACACTATTTTGTTTCTTTTCAGAGGATTACACGGAAGAGCTCGCCGTAGCGCACATTCGGCGACTCCTTGACATCGCCGCGTGCACCACCTCCTTCGCCTCCGCCGCAAAAGCCCCCGCCGGCAAGTCCAAAGAATCCACCGAACCGGGTTCAGAAAATGGGTTGGAAACAAGCCCAAAGCCCAAACCCAAGCCCGTGGATCCGAATTCGGACTCGGGTAATGCCAAAAGCGACAAGGTCGACGGTGACATCTCTATGTGTCCACCTCCCAGGCTCGGACAGTTCTACGATTTCTTTTCTTTTTCGCACCTTACACCGCCGTTTCAATGTGAGTTATTTGTTTTTAAATCTCTACCGTGTTTTCCTTTAGTTTGTTGCTTTTTCCATCTTATTCCAACCCAATGCAATTTTCAATGCTAGAAACGGCAAAACCCTACCTATCAAGTTTTATAGTTTCAATTGCTGTAGGGATTTTATGTTGAGTTAACTTTAATGCATTAGCGTGTTTTGTTATACTTTATTTTTTCCCTTTTGCTCTGTCAGAGGGACTTTTGAACTTGTCGTAATGTTAATTATATGTGCATTTAAAATAAACCCATTTATGTTTTTGGTTATTTTCCTTTGCTTTGGTGAAATAGTATTCTTCTTTGCAAACAACTGGGTAACATTCCTACTTCTAACTCTGAGCATGTCATTAGATTTTTTTAAAGTATTTTTGTTTTAGTGATGAATGATCACTTGTTCAAAAAACTAGAAAGAAGCTGCAATCTCAAACTTCAACAACTTTATTAAAGCGAAAGTTAGTTTTTAAAGTGTTTGTACTAGGATAAACTTCTCCGGAAGCATTTGTAAAAAAAAAATAAGGAAAAAAAATGAAAGAAATTTCTTCGTAAGCTAGAACTAACTTGCGTACAAGTTAATTTGTAATTTTTTGGAGAAATTATGTACGGGAGTTTCTTTAAAACTTATTTCATTTATCCTTCCTACTTTTTTTGCTCTTAAAAAGTGGAGAGGTTTATAAAATGTCCTAATTCTACTTCCTCTTTCTTGGATTTGTTACACTGCTATTAGATAAATGAATAATGGTTTGTGCATGTGGATTTTACTTAGGTTGGATATTATTATTCATATTCAAGCACTATGAATTTACTGATAGTATAATTTAATTGGAAGCCTTTTTTTTTTATTTTTTTTATTAATGTTCTTGTGGTTTATGATGCAGACATACGAAGATCAAATCGTCCTTTCCTTGAGGATAAAACGGAAGATGATTTCTTTCAGATTGATGTGAGATTTATTGTTTTGCCGATTTATGTCTCCTATATTCTAATTTTTTGAATCCTTTTTTCTTTCCACACTCAATGATGGTAAATGGTGATGTACACCTTGGGAGGGAAGAGAGATAAATTAATAGATACGATAGGTGATTTTAAAAGGAGGAGACAAATGAAGAGGGAGGTGTAAGGCTAGTATAAAAATTTATTTTAAAAATCAAAGTTCCTCCTTTATCTTGAATGAGCTTTGGCAGATAACCTATCTTTGATGTGGGATTGTTGTGCACTTGGCATATGCAGGTTAGGGTTTGTAGTGGAAAACCAACTACGATTGTTGCTTCTAGAATAGGATTCTATCCTGCTGGAAAACTTCCACTTGTGAGTCATACTTTGGTGGGTCTCCTTCAGCAGATAAGCAGGGTGTTTGATGCTGTAAGTTTAAATTCATTGATGTTTATTTACCGTTGCTGCTGTAAACAATTATACAGTAACTGTTTATAAAAAGTCTAATAATCTATAATCTATAATATCTATATAAAGGGCACCTTCCTATATATATATATATATATATATATATCAAAGGGATAACACCATTTGTTTTCACATTTTTTTTAGATATTTATGTCCCTTTATTTATATATTAATCTTTCTTCCACCATCATATCTCTTAAGATAAAATAGAAAAAAAAAACATGTATACAAAAAATTAATTATTTTTACTCACTTATTTTGTAATTAACTTTGGTCTTTATTTTTATTTAAGATTATTTTACTCTTTTATTATTATTTTTTATTTTATATTATTGTTAAACTAAATTTATAGAGACACATAATGCCTCTTTTCTACTAATCTTAAAGTATTGGAAACGAGATACTGATAGAGTGTAGATAAACAACATAATTATAATTTCATAAATATTATATTGTATATAATTGCCATTACTTGATAATATAAAGTTGTTATTGTATTGTGGAATTGGACTAAATCATATTGTTTTCTTTTATCGAATGATAATAATAGTAATTAATAAACAATAATCACTCTTGCAGGCCTACAAGGCACTTATGAAGGCCTTCACCGAACATAATAAAGTAAGTACTTCTCATTATAATTTTTCACATTTGGTAATTGTACCAGATGATTTTACAATTACAGTGGTGTCATTTCAGTTTGGCAATCTTCCTTATGGTTTTCGTGCAAACACATGGGTTGTCCCTCCTGTTGTTTCTGACAATCCATCAGTCTTTCCACCACTTCCCATGGAAGATGAAACTTGGGGAGGAAATGGGGGTGGACAAGGCAGAGATGGTAAGCATGAAAATAGAGCGTGGGCCAGAGATTTTGCAATTCTAGCTGCAATGCCTTGTCAAACTACAGAGGAGAGACAAATTCGAGATAGGAAAGCTTTTCTACTTCATAGTTTATTCGTCGATGTATCAGTCTTCAAAGCAGTTTCCGCAATAAAGCATTTAGTAGATACTAAGCAAAACTCTTTCAGTAATTCAGCTTTGCTAACTTCCTATGAAGAAAGAATTGGAGATTTGACTATTAAAGTAACAAGAGATGTCTCTGATGCAAGTTTGAAGTTGGATTGCAAAAATGATGGGAATCGAGTTCTTGAATTGTCTGAGGAAGAACTGGCTCAGAGAAACTTGCTCAAAGGCATAACTGCCGATGAGAGTGCAACTGTTCATGTAAGTTAAATTAATGTCATGAGCCTATTGTAGCACTGAGTGGTTTTTGTGTTTGATAATCTGTACTTGCCTTTTGTTGTAGGATACTCCAACTTTAGGTGCAGTACTTATTAGACATTGTGGCTACACAGCTGTGGTAAAGGTCTCAGCTAAGAGAGATTTGGAGGGGAGTCCAGATTCCATGGAAATTGATATTGAGGAGCAGTCTGAAGGAGGTGCAAACGCATTGAATGTTAACAGGTTATTTATTCTAGCACTAGCTTAACCTATATTAGTAATTGAGGACCATCAAAGAGTACCTACTTGAAACTTAATTCTTGTGTTAGTTTCTAATACACTTTTGCACCAGAAGTTATAAAATCTATGCAGCAATGGGGGAAAACATCTTGCCTTTGCAACTTATTATAATGCAGTAGTGTAAATCTGTTTTAGCAATTGTTTTGGCCAATTAGTAAATAGCTTTAGCTTGAGGGTGCTTTGACTTTTATGTCTTTTGGGGTAAATCTGGTTTTATGAGCTCCTAATACAATTTTCTTTTCATATTATCTCAGCTTAAGGATGCTGTTGCATAGGTCATTCACTCCCCAATCATCTAATGCAATTCAACGAATCCAGAGCACAGATATTGAATATTCACGTTCTACTTGGTCATTGGTAAGGAAAGTCCTAGAGGAAAGTTTACTGAAGTTGAAGGAAGAATCCCCTAGACACAGTAAATCTATCAGATGGGAGCTTGGGGCATGTTGGGTACAACATTTACAAAATCAAGCTACTGGGAAAACAGAGCCAAAAAAGGCAGAAGAGGCTAAAGTTGAACCATCTGTTAAAGGTCTTGGGAAGCAAGGTGGATTACTAAAGGAATTAAAGAAAAAGATTGATATCAGAAACTCCAAAGTTGAAGTAGGAAAGGATATTTCCCCATGTAATGGAAATGACTTAAACAAGCCAGAAGCCTCTAAACAGGAGTTAGAGAGACAAGATGAAGAAAAGGAAACTATATGGAGAAAGCTGCTTTCTGATGCTGCATATACACGCCTTAAAGAATCTAAAACTGATCTTCATCTGAAGGTTCATCTCTGCTTTTTGACACAAATGATGCTTCATTTTACCAACTCTGTAATTGTAATGTGGTTCTCAATAAGGATAGATCAATTTTATGATTTCTACATAGCCATGTGCTCATTAATCTATGTACTTATTTTTATCATTATACTTATTCAACACCTCCATCTTTGCAGTCACCTGATGAATTGATGGAAATGGCACATAAATATTATGTTGATACTGCACTTCCAAAGCTGGTTCGTTTTTTATTGTTGAACTTGTTTATACTTAAACCAAGTTATTCTGGAACGTGTTTAGTTATTATTACTTCAAATTCATAGGTGGCAGATTTTGGGTCCCTTGAACTCTCACCTGTTGATGGAAGGACATTGACTGATTTCATGCACACCAGGGGCTTGCAAATGTCTTCCTTGGGACAAGTGGTAATATTTTTAGGAGAATATTATTTTTCATACAACTTCACCAATTAGTCCAATACTATTTTTCACTCAAATTCTGTCTACCAGGTTGAGCTTGCAGATAAACTTCCTCATGTGCAGTCTCTATGTATACATGAGATGGTTGTTCGAGCCTACAAGCATATCTTGCAAGCAGTTGTTGCAGCAGTTGATAATGTTTCTGAGTTGGCTTCATCTGTAGCATCATGCTTAAATGTATTGTTGGGAACACCATCACCTGAAGCTAATGATGAAGATGTTAATAGTTTTGAAGAACTTAAACGAAGATGGGTAGAAAACTTTCTTCTGAAGAGGTTTGGATGGCAATGGAAGTACGAAAATGGTCAGGATTTAAGAAAGTTTGCCATTCTTCGGGGACTCTGCCATAAGGTTAAATAAAAGGCCCTCTCAGTAGTACATTGATATTGATCATGTTATGCCATTGTTAATTTCAATTAAGAGAATCCTTAAACAGGTGGGGCTTGAGCTGGTTCCTAGGGATTATGATATGGATACACCATCTCCTTTTAGAAAGACAGATATTGTAAGCATGGTCCCCATTTATAAGGTGAAATAAATGACAACTTGAATTTTTTGCCTGAAAATTAATACTATTTTTCTCAAGTCCTGATGGCTAAATTACAACTTTAATTATTTTCGCAGCATGTAGCTTGTTCATCTGCTGATGGTCGCACACTTTTGGAATCATCCAAGACTTCCTTGGATAAAGGTAAGTTGGAGGATGCTGTCAACTACGGTACTAAGGTATGAAAATTTCTTCCATTTTACATTATGGTTTGCTCGTGAAGCCAATAACCAAATGTAACAACATTTTGCATTGAATCTTCAAGGCACTTTCAAAATTAGTGTCAGTATGTGGGCCTTACCATAGAATGACAGCAGGAGCATATAGTCTCTTGGCTGTTGTGCTGTACCATACTGGAGATTTCAACCAGGTGTGTTTTAATATCTCTAAGTAATCTCTGTTAATATATCAATACCGGTGACATGCTGAAAAATTTTAAACACTTCGTATGCATTGTACTAGACCAAAGAACTGTATTTGGTTTGAAACCATTGAGTTCTAAGCAAATTGTAAATCTCTGTATTGTGTACCATGTGTAACAAAACTAAAACTTCATTAAAAGAGACATTGATCCTAATTGACCAAATTTTCTACTTGATCAAGCTGTTGAATTTTCTAATATATAACATTTTTCCATTTAACGACTTGGAGTAATAGAATTCTCATTCAGAGAAAACTAAGTTGAACTAAAGATTTTATTAACCAACAATATATTCAGTGAAGTATATATTTATAGTCACTCCGAGAAGAGTGTTGAGGAATCTAATGACTCAGTTCTGACTCAGCACAGATGTGACAGGCAACAAACTATCCTAACTAACTGAGAGTCTGAGATGCAGTTACTGAGGAAGAAATCCTCTACTATAGATACTAGAATAATACTGCGTACTATATTGACTTGTATACTCTAACATGGAGGATAATTTTTCCCTCACAAATCTTTAGCCTTGTTATTAAAAAATTCTTGGCTTTGGCTTAGACTACTTCACTACAGTTACTTCAAGATTTCAAGTTACTGTTCTTCCCCTTCTCTGAATCATGATAAACAAAAAGAGTTTAAGAAATTTTGCAAAATATATATTTCACCATCTTCTGTATCTTGCAGTTTTTTACCCTGGTTGCTTAGCTTAGTTTTGATATTACATATCATTCATGAAAAAAAGAAAATCATTATGTGGTCTGAGTGGGGAACCCCTTGGGGATTAATTACATCAATTTTCAAAAGTTCATTTCAATTATTGCAAACACTTAAATCAATAATAAAGACTTGACATGGACACCTAACTTTTAAGGAACATTTTGAATAATGTGCCAAGTTAATTCTATTCAGTACCATTGTACTAACTTTAGCTATTGTTTTGCTAGGCAACTATCTACCAGCAAAAGGCATTGGATATTAACGAAAGAGAGCTTGGACTGGACCATCCTGACACGATGAAAAGTTATGGGGATCTTGCTGTTTTCTATTATCGACTTCAACATACAGAATTGGCTTTAAAGTATGCTGCCATATATCATATTCTTAATATAAATTTTCTGATTGTTATACCACGACAGTGGCTTTATAGAATGCTTCCATATATCATATTGTTAAGATAAATTGTTTGATTGTTACATCATGGCAATGGCTTTCATTTTTCATGTGAGAATCTGGTATTCTAGGGGGATCCTTTCTACCTTAATAGAAGTTTTGTTAACAATTAATAGTAAGATGAGGCTTTGATCATATGGATTATTTTAGTGGTTTTACAGAGATCATAATAGATTGAAGTATTCTATGTAGATCAGCAATGCCTGAATACCTTGAAAATATTTTCTTCAAAATTACAGAACAAATGTAAACTAACATTAGGAAAAAACAATAGAACTTTATCATTGGAAAAAAATTGACCATCTAGGCAAACATTCTGGAAAAGTTAAGTCATCAGAAATGGGCCAATCCCTTATGTTTTATTGTATCATGAAATAATATCAAGAAAATGCCAAGTGTAACTGGTGATCTTGAAAGTTGTTCATCTTGGATCATTATAGGGAACATCCAATATGAACTTGTTGACTTAAAACTAATTGAGCAAGAGCAACTAATTTTGAAATTATAGGAAGAGAGACTCTAAACAATTGATACGTTATGTGTTAGATGCAAAGTTTGAAAACCACAAACACCAATTATACTGTTCTGGTTTAGTAGTATTTTTCCTTTGTCTAGCTATAGCATAACAAATAAGAAAACTCCTGTGAATAATTAAATTAATATTTTTATCTTATTTGTATCTAGGTATGTCAATCGTGCTTTGTATCTTCTGCACTTAACATGTGGACCTTCACACCCAAACACTGCTGCCACCTACATTAATGTTGCAATGATGGAGGAAGGATTGGGGAATGTCCACGTTGCTCTCAGATACCTTCACGAGGCTTTAAAATGTAACAAAAGATTACTTGGAGCTGATCATATACAGGTTCCCTCTTATACCTGACATGAAACTTACATGTTACTATTGCACGAGACTTCACGTTCTTATACACTTCAAATTTGAGACTTTTGAAACTGAACAACATTCTCAGTTATATGCGTCTATGGCATGTCTATAAAATGCATCCTTCTCTGCTATTGAACATTTGCTATCTAAGCTTCAAAGAGATGATATAATATATTTTATGTCTTATAAATCAGTAAGTTTTATGGTTGGAATTGGATTATAGAAACATAAGCTTAGGTGTTTCTTGAAGGATTTATGTCTTATAAATTGGTTTATGTGCATTTCAAACTTAACTTTTGTCTATGAAAGATGAAAGATATAAAAAAAAAGAGAGACTAGGTTGTGGGACATTGGTAGAATATATATCATCCACTTGATGATGGTGTTAGACTTTTTTAATTAGCAGAGTTGTCTCTTAATGAACCAAACCTTGAAACTAAGTTTTTTTTTTCTTTCTAGATGATGGTGATAAGGGAGAAGAGAGTGACACAAAAAGCACTAGATAGTAATTTAGTAATGATGCTTTTGAGTCATAGACCATTGTATATAACCAAGACTAGTTTTAAGTTGTACCAAAGATATAGTTAACTTGATATGGGCAAAAACTGTTTTTTGTTGTTATGATCACAAATATATCCTTTGTAAATTGTAATCATCATAGTTATAAATTAATATCTCTTTCTTTACCAATATTCTACGTGTATATAAATTTTTCTATAAAATTTTATTAACGTATCCAAAATCTATCATATCTTAATTTTTTAAAACATTGTCGTATATTTTTATTCGTTTCGTATCATACTTGTGTCATACTTATTATCTGGCTTCATAGTCTGTCATTAGTTGAACCAATTAACTTAAGAAAACAATTTCTTAACATTTTTAGTTGTTGTCCAAGTCTATTTTTCTTTTTTTTTTGAAAAAATTCAAATAAGCCCCTTAGTTTGAATTAGTTAATTGGGTTCCTAATCCTATAGTGTCAAAAGTATTTCTATTAGTGGTCCTAAATCCAAAAGATCATCAAAACATTATAGAAACCCAACTATAACATTTTAAACTATTGGGACCCAATTACAGATTTCAAACAATAAAATGAAAATTATTAAAAAATTATTCAGATTCAGGCCCATAGACTGATTTAACATATTTATTTGCTCATGGTAAAGTAATATGGTGTTTGTAAGCAATGAATGATTGTATCAATCGAAGTCTTTAAAACAGGGTGGTATTGGAAGTTACAAAAGATGCTCGGATCAATGGCAGTATGAAATTTGTCAAATATGGAGTGGTTTTCATTCTATGAAATATGAAATGCAATTTTAGCTCACTAAAAGCACTTGATTTTGTTCAGTTTCTTCACATATATACATCAGATCAGGGTAGTTGGCATTTTTAACTTGTTTTTATAAATATTTTACTTTTTCAGACGGCTGCTAGCTATCATGCAATAGCAATTGCTCTTTCTTTGATGGAGGCATACTCTCTAAGTGTTCAGCATGAACAGACCACCCTCCAGATCCTGCAGGCTAAACTTGGTTCTGATGATCTAAGAACACAGGCAGTTTTACAGATGCTTTTTGATGTTAGATTAAAATAAACAAATTGTAATCCTCGTTTCTTATGCACATATATATATGAATTTATTACAGGATGCAGCTGCATGGCTTGAATACTTTGAGTCAAAGGCTCTAGAGCAACAGGAGGCTGCTCGGAATGGTACTCCTAAACCAGATGCCTCAATCTCCAGCAAAGGTCATTTAAGGTAGACATTACAATTAGGAACATGTTCCACTTATGTCAGTCTATCTGGTTCACTTGATGGTTTTTCAGCTCATTTGAACACAATCATGTGCTCTATGCATTTTGATTGAATCATCTGTACATCACTGCTGATCTGGGCTTCTTGTCCTCTATGCAAACCTGTTTGTTTATGATTTAAAAAAAACAATAAAAAAATAGTTTTAGAATTTGGGTTTAGAATTTATAATTCAACTCTACAAAATTGGCTTGTGGCTTGTAAGGTGAGGGTGAGGACTGCCCAAGTCTTATAACTTTTAAGCACTATTTAGGTCATATTTTTAGTTGATATGGGATCTCAACCTTTTTGGTCAGTCCCTCCATATGTAGTTCTTTCCCCGACACTAGAAACTAATTCTAATAGGCTGCAATTATGGCAGATTAAGGGTGACCACAATTAAGGTGGCTGTCCAACAAATAGAAAGTGGAAAAAGAGAAGATGTGGAGTAACTTTGAAACTTAAATGACTCAGGATTGAGCTATGCATAATATGAGGATGTCACTTTTGAATTGTGTGTTTCTAATCTTATAAATCTACCAATAAACTAAAGTAAATTTGGACTATGCAGTTCAATCAGTTTCTCCTGTGTTTTGATGTCTTACAACTAATTTTTAATTTTAAATTGAATTTCTGGATTGAATTACATTGTGAGTATATGTTTTTTATTGCTTTAACATTGTTGTTTCTTCATATAATAATGTTTATTCTTTTTGCTGAAAATATGTTATTATTACATGAAAAATGTCAAGGATGAACTTTCCTAAAAGTTTACGCCACTGACCCAGGAATGTTTTATGAGCCTGTCTGTTTAAACTTTTTTTAAAGCATTTTTTTTAATAAAATAAAATGTTTTCTACTGTCTTATTAGTTTGTCTAAACTTTTTATTTCTTTTAAAAAAAGTATTTTCTTTTTTAAAAAAAAAAACTAATATTTGCTTCTTAAAAAATTACTTTTTAAAAAATCACTTATTTTACCATCACTTTGTAATTTTAAATAAACTGGCATTCTATCTCTGGCTAAATAGTTTAACCACCGACCAAATATAAAGTCCTGCAAACCTTTTGATTTTATTAAATCTATCTCTCTTTTCCTTAAAGTTCCTTTTAAATTTTATGACAAAAAATAAATTCCTTCTATCAGTGTGTCAGACCTCTTGGATTATATAACACCAGATGCTGATCAGAAAGCAAGGGAAGCGCAGAAAAAGGCTCGTGCCAAGGTAATATATAGCTTCTTTTTACCCAGGATATACCTGTGAATACTCTCAAATTTCTTTCTGAATTAATACTTGTAACATCGTTTCCTATCTCTTATTCAAAGAAACTAAATTATCACCTATTTTACAGTTAAAGGGAAAACCAGGCCATAACTGGGAAACAGCTTCAGATGAAAATCAGAAGGATGAAGACATGTCTCAAGGTTATTCAATCACTGAGACAACTAGTGATAAAGAAAATAAATCTGAAGTTCAAATTAAAGACCTTGGGATTGATAAAGTTGAGTCCACTCACTTAGACCAAGCAATGCTCAATGAAAGTAACCCAGAACAGGATGACAGCTCAGATGAAGGATGGCAGGAGGCTGTTCCCAAAGGCCGTTCACTCACAGGGCGCAAGTCATCTTCGTCGCGGAGGCCAACCCTAGCAAAACTGAATACAAACTTCATGAATGTTTCCCAATCATCAAGATATCGAGGCAAGCCGACTAATTTTTCTTCCCCAAGAACAAATTTAAATGAGACTATTGCTGGGCCTTCCCCTCCTGTTCCAAAAAAGTATGTGAAGAGTGCAAGCTTTAGTCCTAAGCTGAATAGCAATAATGCGCCAGATGCTGGAGCAGAGAAGTTAGCAGACTCAAAGTCAGCTCCAGCCAGCCCAGCTCCGAGTGATCAAATTGCTAAAGCAGCTCCTGCTAGCAGTGGCGTCAGTGTTCAGTCAGCAGGTAAACTTTATTCTTACAAAGAGGTAGCTTTAGCCCCACCTGGGACAATTGTGAAGGCGGTGGCTGAACAGTCACCAAAAGGAAATCCTATTCAACAAAATTCTGAGGTGAGTACCATTGTAGTTGCAACAAAGGAAACACAAAATATCGTGGCAACAACAAATGATGTGGAAGATTATGCTCAAAAATCAACTGATGAGAAACAGGTAAGTCCTATCCATGAAGAAAAAACAGAAAAGGAAACCACTGTGATGAAAGATAATCCAGGAACAGTAAATAGCAAGGCCAAAGATGAGGTTGTTGAAATTAAACTCCAGGAAGCTAATAATGTTGCAATAATAGAGAAGAAAAAAGAAGTTGGAAACATCAAAGACGTGGAGGTTGACAGTTCTGGTTGCTTAGACAAGACAAACAACGGGGCCTCTAAAGGTGCATTAGAGATACAAGTGCATGAAAGTTGTCTAGCAACTTCCCACAATTTAAATCCCCTAACCATTTTAGTTGAAGACGAAAAACAATTACTTGACAATGATGTCTCTGTGTCAAAAGATAAGGTTGCTGAGGGAGATGGGGAAAATGAATCATCCCGTGACAATGCAGTCAGTAAGCCGCCAGCATCAGAAGGAGAAAAGCAAGAAATAGAAACAGGAAAGGAATCAACCAAGAAACTTTCTGCAGCTGCACCACCGTTTAATCCATCCACAATTCCAGTTTTTGGCCCTGTTCCTGTTCCGGGTTTCAAAGATCATGGAGGTATTTTGCCCCCACCAGTAAATATTTCTCCTTTGCTTCCAGTCAGTCCTCGAAGATCTCCGCATCAGTCAGCTACAGCTAGGGTTCCATATGGTCCACGGATTTCTGGTGGCTATAACAGATATGGGAATCGTGTTCCGCGGAATAAAACTGTATTCCACTCAGGTGAACCTTCCCCTGATGGTAATCCCAGCAGCCCTCCTAGAATAATGAACCCACATGCCACAGAGTTTGTACCTGGCCAACATTGGGTACCTAATGGCTATGTTGTGCCTCCTAATGGATATATGGCTTCTCCAAATGGCGTTCCAACATCTCCTAATAGTTTTCCCCCGGTGTCTCCCAATGGTATGCCAGTTTCACCAAGTGGATATCCTGCTTCACTAAATGATATCCAAGTGAATCAAAATGGATCTGCAACATCTCCAACCAGTTCAACTGATTCAGCTCAAGTTGTATCTGTTGAAACTGATCATGAAAACAAAAGTCAAACTCTGGATGAGGAAAATAAAGATGCTTTTTCAACAGATGTCACTTCTGAAAAGAAGCACATTGAGCAAAATCCTCAAGAGCTATCTGCCAGCAATGAAAATTCTCATCCTAAAGTAGAAGAAAAGCAGGCAGATCTCAGGCACCCATCTGGTTGTATTAATGAGGATAAAGTAACCAACAAGGATGCAGTAGATGAGAAAAAGCCAAGCAAGTGTTGGGGAGATTACAGTGACAGTGAAGCTGATGTGGTTGAGGTCACAAGTTAAGGAAAGATAAACTTTTCTTAGTAAAATGATAAAAAAAAAATAAAAAATAAACTGTTGCATTGCAAGGGTTTTACGCCTATCAAGATACTAAAAGTGATGCCAGGGATTGACTGTACTGAGGTCTTTGAGGCAAACTGATTACTTTTGAGGACTTGTGAAAGGTTTCATACAGCGTGGTACATACTTCTCTTCTCTAGGGGTTTCAAACTTATAGCGTGTTTATTGAAGGAGGTTACCGTGACCATGACCATGGAAGGTGGAGGCTTTGTTTGTAGCTAATTGGCAATGTCTTGAATTGTTTTAATTTTTTTTTTTACAGCTACTTTTCTTTTGCTTATTCAAAATGGGATTCTAGCTTTGAGGTCAAAATACTCTTACGGCTAATAACTAGGTTGCAGTTGCACGACAATAAGGCCTCATTTGCCAGGTCTGTGTATGTTTTTTCAAGTTGTAGAAGCAGCCTTTACATCTTACAAATATGTTCATATTTTTACTTTCATATGGTGACGATGGTTGGCAGTAAAAATTCTGGGTATGTTAATCAGCAAATAGTTTTAAATGGAGTGATGATTTACATCAAATAACGTGTTGGTGACTCCTCAAATTTCCAGTTTTCTTTTTACCCTCTTAGAAGAATATTATTTAGTTAATAAATTTTCTGAATTAAATAATTTGAAACATATTATTACTGTCGAAAAGGAGTTAAGATAAAGAGTTTTTTTCATTTCTAGTACAACAGAATAATTAATATATACATGAACTAGTGGCTGCTTATAATTTGCTAGCCATTTGTTCCATGAATGATAATCCAATAGGAACATGCAACAAAAAATATAATGGTGACAACTACCGACAGAGTAGCTATGAAAGTTGATTAAAATGCACAGGTGGGCGACCCCCGTCGAAATTCCATTACTTGTAGTGTGGCTAGAGTGTGTGCAAGCGCCCCAAGAACAACAAAAAAATGAAAAATCTGATGACTGTGGCCAGCAATATCGAATGCCCCAGGCTTCCATCGCTCTGGTATTCTAGTAACATAGAACACAGCTCCGGTGGCATATAGAATGGCCATTACAAGTTCATATCCGAGTGCAACAACAACATGCGGGTGTTCCCAATGGGTCACAAGAGCGTGAACAGCGGGAACCACTCCTGAAAATCCCATGGAGAGAAATAAAGTTGCTCTGAAGGATCGAAAGCGAGAGGAAGAAAGTGAGGGGGAAAGAAGGGTAACGATGGCCATGACTCCAAACACAGATATTGTGGTCAAATAGAGTGTCCTTATATAAGGATTGCAGAAAAAAACATAGTAAATTGGAGCATAGAAAGAGCAGACTATCATAAGAGATATTCCTGCATAATCTAGACGCCAGAAAAACAGGTTGAAGGGTTTGGAGTGGCAGGCCAGAAGATGGGAAAGAGTACTGAAAGCCAAGCACCCCATTCCTCCAGCTAAGAAAACGAACCAAGGCCATGTAGGAATTGTTTCTGCAACATCCTCTCTCAGGCTCACCTCATGAATCATGGACGGTGACAATATGTGTCTCAAATGCGAATCCTGAAAAAAACATAAATGAGTTACTAGGACTCTTTTCATTACTTATCTCATGTTTACAGCTGCCATTGCAATGGATTTTCATTTTATTTCATTTCTTTTAATTAAGCTCAAATGCTAGGATTATACTGCTAAATTTTATTAGATGTTTATTCTTAACTTTAAATTAAAATTAAAGTTTTATTAATTTTTTTTATGGTTTTAAGCTATATTATAGAACTACCCCATAAGTTAACTAATAATTAATTTATTGAATTAAAAATATTTCACAACTTTTTTCCTGGTTGTAGAATGATACATTTGTATAATTTCTTTATTTTTTTTAAGAAAATATTTTTAATAATTACTATAATTTTGGAATTTTTATTAATATTAATTTTTTTATCCATTTTCAAATATCAAATATTGTATTAATTTAAAAGAGTGAGGATATTAAAACAGTTAAATAATGTAAAAACAATTCGAGAAAGAAGAGTGTTATCAGAAGACTACAGCATTGGATCTGTTTAACTCTTTATTATTGATTATTAAAAACTTAAAATTCATAAATGTAATTTATTATTGATTAAAATTTAATTAAGAAATATAAAATATAAATGTGAGTTTTTTTTTTTCTTCTAAAAATGAAAGTTTAGGTTAATTAAGTCATAGAGACTCACTCACAAGAACCAACACATATTAATTTCAAGATTTATGGATATTTATACAAATACTTGCATGTTTATAGAGATACTTGCAGATTATTTATCAAGAAGTCCTTACTGGAATACTTTGGATATGAGTTCCATCTTTATGGACATTTATTGTCCAAATACAAGTTCATTAAATAAGGATTGAGGACAATATAATTTTGTAATTTTCAATGAATTAATAGGTTATCAAGATTAAAATATACGATCTTGTGCATTTTATCTTAACTTCTAACACTATATTGACCCTAATGAATTAATATATTAGAGAATATGTTTGTATTTCTCTAATAAAATAATATGAAAAATAAAAGTATTATAAAATAATGAGATAAAATTATAAAAATAAGTTATAAATATACAGGACATAAAGTAATTTATAGTGTATAAACTATAAGTTAGTAAAACATTTTTTTCCCAAAATTTTTAATTTAATCAAAGAAATTTTGTGTAAAAGAAAATAAGATTGAACTATTTTTTGGACATTGCAAATGTGTTCTTTTAAAAATTTGGAAGATTTTCCTTTCATCTCAAGCAAAAGTTGTGAGCATCACAAGGCAGCTACCAAACAAAGTTGTCAAATTAATACCAAGTCAGGTATTTCATTTATTAATATAGTCATAGATTCCTATCTAGTAATTTTATTCAAATTAATAATTAAGATATCTCAATACTCTTCCAAATCGAATATATAATGGCTTCTGTCACAATAAATTCTGGTTCATAATAGAAGGTTAAAATAAATTATATATTAGTACGTCAATAAATTAACAATTATTTTAAATACATATTTAAAAATCAAATTTGTTAGATATGTCAATCTATAATCAAATCACAATTTCTTCAATCCATAGATTCTTATATTAGATTATAATTTAAGTATTAGCACAGACAAAATTCGGTTGACAAAGTACACCTCATGTTAAACTTTGGATAGTGGCACATGAATACTTCCATTTTATAAATATTTCATTTACATTTATCATTTATTTTATTATATATATATATATATATATATATTGTGAAAATTAAGGTGAAAACCAAGAAAAATTTCTTTAAACCATGTATTTGAAGGATTAATATTTTCCAGCAAATATTTTTACACATAAATATATATATATATATATATATATATATATATATATATATATATATATATATATATATATTTACACACAATTATGCAACATCAAATTTATGACCATATTTTTCCTTATTAAAATTTACAACAACTCACGTATCTACTCAGCTGACTCGGTTAGATTCCTTGATTATTGAATAACATTGAATTTTGCATGCAATATTTTTCCTAAATTTACCGAAACAAGGGAATTACTAAAAATTAATCGGAAATGGGTTTGGCGCGCTTATTGCAGAGGATTGAAATGCCCTGCTTGTAGGGAGGTGTGGATGATGATGTATTATTTTAACAAAAAATTATAATTATTTTTGTCCTATTTTTTTTAAGGTTAAATTATAATTTTGATCTCTTTATTTTCATTAATTTGTAGTTTGAGTCTTTCAATTTTAATATAAAGGCATTTAGTCTCTTTAAAATTAAAAATATGAAGTTTTGATTCTATCAAATTAACATCATTAATTATTAAATTTTAAAATTTATTTATATTTAAGTAACATAACATATTTAATATTATAACATTTAAAGATAAATTTTTTAAAAATATATAAAAATAAGATTTACTAATAAAATAAATATCAATTATTTGTTAAAATATATATAAAAAATATTTGTTAAATGTTATTTTTAATTTTTAAGTCCTCATGTTATATCACTAAATATTACTTAAATAATGGTATGTTATTGAACATCAAAATTTAACAATCAATAAAGTTTAAATTAATAATAAAACTAAATCTTTTTATTTTTTAAAATAAAGAACTAAATATCTCTAATGTAGAAGACTAAAATTATAGATTAAAAAAAAAAAGAACTAATACAACAAATGATCTTTTTTTACACCTACAATCAATCCGTACACCCTTTTTCTAAAAATAAATAAATGATCTAATTGAAGAAAGCTTCCCAATGAAGTACTTATAAGAAGAAAAAAAAAAGATTTTTTTTTGTATAAATTAAAATTAATTTACACATAAATTAATTAATTATATATATATATATAACAATTTATATATAAGTTAATTTTAATTTAATAAAAAATTTATTTCATTTTTCTTTCTTATTTTACTCTCAATTTTTTGTAACAAATATATAATCACAATTTATAACTCTTATTTTAGACCTCACAGGAGTCACGCACCCCAATTGAAGTTTGTTTTGAAAATCTGAAAATCGGAAAATCAGAAATTAATAAATTATAAGGATGAAGAAACAAACCAGGAATCCCGTGGTGGCAGGGTGAGAACCGTTGATTAGCTTTTCCATCGCCGGTGCACTGCGAAACGACACAACATCGTTACTTCACTCTCCGTTCTCTTTCCACAACACATGAAAAAATCATCCAATCATACATACCTGAACATGTTCGAGAGACAACCTCCGAGCACCGCCATGGTCGCAAATATCAAAAACCCCACGAAATGCCTGCACCAAAATAATAACAAACAAACAAACAAACAAATAAATAAATAAAAGAATCGCTGTAAGCGTTTGCATGCATAGTATAAACAAATGAAAAAATTGCTCACGTCCAAACGTTTAGCGTTTCGTTGTGCCACATGAAGACGCTCAACAATGCATCCTTCACCGACCATTCCGACCGGTAATGGTCCAAGATGAACTCGTTGTCTTTCAGGTACGCCGGCAACTCCTCGAACGTCACCAATCGTCGGCCCATTCTCTTTTTGTTCCCTCGCCGGCGATGACCGTTCATCAAACGCTCGCCGGAAAATCCCTACCTTGGTTTTCCGGCGAGAGAGTCGCCAGCGCTTTCTTTTCTCTCTCACCCCTTAATCTCTTTCTTCCTCCTCCTATTTATAGGCAACGGGTACGTGATAATGCCATCTGAAGTGTGAACCATTTTCTTTTACTTAAAAAAATCATTGGTTGTTGACGTGTAGTAATAGAATTATGGGCAAATTTGTTGCGTGGCGGGTATTCATTCTCAAGGAATTTTTTTTAATCCAAAGTTGATTATCAAGAATAGTGCTCATAATGTGATTTTACTGCTTATATATTATTTTAATAAGTTAAATCAAATTTAGGATTATCAGAGGAATCTCTTATATCTCAGAAAGGATTTTCCAATACGAGGATAAAAGACTTGATAATTAGGTATAAATGTGAAAACTATGATTGAAGGTATAAATGTGTTTTTTTGTTGTGGCTTAAAGTTAAATCTAGTGACTCGTTATATATGGTTTTAGATTAACGAAGGAGGAATCACGTTTCGTGAGAAGGTGAAGAATGAGGATTTTGTGAACGAAGAAAATCGGATGAAGCAAAGCTAAATTACAAAGTTGGTCTGAAAAGCATGATGCTATATTTTAAGTCATGACTCATGCAAAATCACGTGAGTATTATTAATCCATTTATGTTTCTTTCTTTGTTTTTCTTTTTCTTCTTTGCTTTGGTTAAATCATATACTTCGGTGAAAATATTTGGATAAAATTTCTATATTTAAAATTTCGTGTGTTTGGATAAGAGATTTTAAATGAAAAAAGTAATTTAAGTAAGAATTTATTTATTTTTGACAAAATATTGTGTTTGGATATTTTATTAAGCGGCATTTAAAATTTTAAGACATTTAAAATTTTAAGACTTTTAATTGATTAAAAGTTTAAGATTTTAATTTTCACATAAATAAAGAACTTTAAAATTTTTTTGATGGAAGAGCCGATCAATGGACCCATTAGTAGGATCCAAGAAGATTAGGTACATAATAAGGTTAGTAGGCCTAAAATTATCTTGAATTATAGATTACTAAATATATAAGCTCAATGTCCTTTGTGTATTTGTGTATTTCTTAACTTTTTGGCCTTGTATTTTTAGAGTAAATAAAGTGAAAATTTTTCATGCAATTTTCTTTGATGTGTAATTTTGAGCTTAGGAAGTGCAACTTATTTTTGGGCCAAGTATTAACAATTGTATTGAAATAGAATATACATGTGACCGCCAAAAGTCGCACACATAGTGTCATTTAAATTCAATTCAAATTGTTAATCACATGGCTGCAATTTATAAAAGGTGTATTGAATTAGAATTTAATAAGACTATTTTAGCACAAGATTTTTTGTGGATTTTTACAAGATTTATAAGAATTGATCACTTTTAAGATTTTTTAAAAAGACTTTGTAGGAATATAATGAATTTTAAAAAAATTTAAGAGACTTTTATTATCAAGATTTTGTAATATGAATTTAATTAATTTATATCTTAAGAATTTATAGGATTTGAAAGGATTTTATGAGATTTCAAAATAAAATATAAATTTTTTAAAAATACAATTACTAAAAAATAACAAAAATGATAAGTTTTGAATAAAGAAGAATAAAATCAATAAATGTTTTCAATCTCTTAATAAACAATTGATTCTGGTTTCATGTTCTTCTAAGTAACATTTCCTTATATACAACTCTCTATGCATTTATATTTTCTCATTCATGCTATTGAATTTGAACAATATGTTCAAATTTATGATTTTTATAAATGAGTAGAATTTTCAAAATATATTTTTAATATATGTTTATAAATTTGATATTTTAATATTATTTTTTTGAAAAAAAATATTTGTTAAATTTTAATAATTTAAAAACTTTAATAATAGATAATATGATGAAAC
This sequence comes from Cajanus cajan, assembly GCF_000230855.2. Taxonomy (NCBI): domain Eukaryota; kingdom Viridiplantae; phylum Streptophyta; class Magnoliopsida; order Fabales; family Fabaceae; genus Cajanus; species Cajanus cajan. The sequence continues at coordinate 22,308,523 of NC_138518.1, forward strand.
TAGTGAGAAGATGTTGGAGATTTCTGCTCAACAAGCTTTATTGATGCTTCTATCTTCACCCTTGGACTCCAATGCTTCAAAGACAAACAAAAAATGGGGAAAAACGTGTCGGAACCCAAAAGATTTTGATCTTATTCATAGATGGTTTGAACTTTCGTTTTGAAAATCTCACCGGTTAGGGAATGCCCGGAGACCAGACTAATCCCTAACCAACAGGTTTTGAAAAATGGTCGAAGGAGTCGCACTCGCTACTGATATTTTACTCAAAATATCAGAAAAAGAAAAGATTTTGAAATTAGAATAAAGACCTTCATAACCAGAATTGGATTCGGGAGTCAGTTATGTATAGGGAAGGTGTTAGACACCCTACAATGCCCTAAGTTGGATGATATTATCATAATAATAAATAATATTTTAAATATCTTATCCCATTTTATTATTTAACATTATTTACGTGACGAAAAATACCTATTATCTATATGATTATTTATTGACATATAATACTTATAAATAAAATAAATAAAATGATAAATAAAGAAATAAAATAATAAATAAAATAAATAAAAAGAATAAATAAAAGAGAATAATTTAGAACTTCTGAAACAAGCTTTTTATAAGGAAATCTTCCCAAATGCGTGCGGGGCGCGTTTTGGCAACCCTTCGCTCTACAAAATCCTCACTATCACTTAAAGATTTATAGAAAGGGGGGGGGGGGGGTGGGGAAGCTATGTAACTTTTCGGTTCTCTAATCCCTTGGCTAGAGGGTTTCTTATATAGTCAACTAGGAGACAGAAGCATTAGAGAGCTATCCAATGTGTGACTAAATATTATAAAAATACAATCGTTTTCTAGGCATCATGCAAGACCTCTAGAGAACTCGTTAACTGTCGGATCGTGTTGGTTGTTTTATGGTATCCTTATAATATATTTATCTTCAATCTCAACGGTTGGATCGTTCAAATTATGTCTATAGTGAGAGATAATATCATATAAAAAAAATGCTGTCTGGTATAAGACTCATATTTTCCAGCTACAATGTGTGGCCTCTAGAGAAATCATTAACCGTTGGATCATGTTAAAACTTTGATGATATCTTCTTAATACATTTATATTTAACTTCAACGGTCAGATCGTGAAAATTCAGTCTTTAGTGATAGATATTATCAAAACAAAAACGCTGCCCAATGCAAAATTTTCTAGAAAGGGGAACGGGTCGTTCCAACATTGGGAACGACCCATTCCAATTTGAGAACGATCATTCTTCACTTTGGATCAGTTTTTCTGAGTTTTCTGGGCCTTCCGAAGCCATCTTGGCCCGTTTAGGTGCTCTATTGGGCCCTTAAGAGCGTACGTGCTATTTATTTTCCAGCTACAATGCGAGGCTTCTAGAGAATTTGTTTACCGTTGGATCATGCTGAAATTTTGATGATATCTTCTCAATACATTGATGTTTAACTTCAATGGTCGGATAATCAAAATTAGGTCTGTAACGAAAGGTATTATCATGACAAAAATGTTACCCAACGCGTTGGGCTCCTCAAGGGCTGTTTGTCTCACTCTAGTAAACCTTTGTCCTTGGTTTGGGTACCCCGGACAAAATTGGCTGTCTATAGCTGCCCTTTTTTACTTGTCTTTTGGATGGCTAGATGTTGCTTGTCCAAAGCCAAGTAAAGACATAGACGTTTCGTTTGGGTTTTCTCTTTGCTTCTTTGCCCAAGTGCTTCCACATTGCTTCCTTTAGATAGATGAGTTTGCTCGTATCCTTGCTCTTTAGAGTAGCTAAGTGTTGGGTTTCATGCTCCATTGGAGAATAAGGATGGCAAACTGTACCACCTGATATTCTATCTTCATGTAGATGCTGTATGCCATTTCTTCTAATTCCTTCCCTATGATGGTGAGTGTTGGGTTGTGCACTCCATTAGGTAACAAGGGTGGCAAAATGTACTCCTGATCTTCTGTCTTTGAGTAGATGCTCCATGCTGATTTTGCTTATTTTGTGATAGTGTGATCCTTATTCATAGCTCACTGAAGAGGGAGTATGTTCTAAGCTTAGCCTCTTTAGGCTAGACTGATATTGAGACTTCAACCGACCTATGGTGGAGAACTCGACGGTGATCCCAGTTTTGACTTTGAGGAACTCGGCGGTGCCCTCGATGTCACTCATTGATTTGAGGAGCTCGACGACGTCTTTCAATCAAGATGAGTATTGATGTCCTTTGTAAAGTTGGACCTCGGAACCTTTGGATGCATACTCAGTGGTGATCCTAGGTTTGACTTGAGGAACTCAGTGGTGCCCTCATTGTCGCTCACTAATTTGAGGAGCTCGACGACATCTCTCAATCAAGATGAGTATTGACGTCCTTTGTGAAGGTGGACCTCGAAACCTTTGGGTTGATACTCGACGGTGATCCTCGGTTTGACTTGAAAAACTCGGCAGTGCCCTCGTTGTTGCTCACTGATTTGAGGACCTCGACGACGTCTCTCAATCGAGACGAGTATTGACGTCCTTTGTGAAGGTGGACCTCGGAACCCTTGGGTGGATACTCAACGATGATCCTTGGTTTGACTCAAGGAACTCGACGATGTCCTCATTGTTGCCCACTGATTTGAGGAGCTCGACGACGTCTCTCAATTGAGATGAGTATTGACATCCTTTATGAAGGTGGACCTCAGAACCTTTGGCGGATACTCGGTGGTGATCCTTGGTTTGACTTGAGGAACTCGATGGTGCCCTCGTTATCGTTTCCTAATTTAAGGAGCTCGGTGGCATCTCCAAATCGAGATGAATATTGTTGACGTCCTTTGTGAAGGTGGATGTGTTGAGATTCATGGATGATGAATCAAGCTTAGCTTTGAAGTTCTGAGAAGTTTTGATGATAACAAAGGCAAGCTAGTCAAGAAAGGGAGACATGAAAGAATACAAAATGTAATAGGGATAGCTTATATGTTCTTATATGTTGTGTTGTCTTGTTGAGTTTATTTTTGCATGTGTATGCTTTGTGCTTGAGTAAATCTTAATCTCAATTGACTAAGAGTGAGTATGATGATGATCTAAATCACTTGGAAATTTTTCTAAACTGTGAAATTTTTTGAAAACTTACTCAAAATAATTGATTATCATTAAAAATAATCTATTATTCCAGCAAGAGGTTTAAGGAACATTGAAGTTTAGCAGAAAACACACAGAACGGGGGGTTGAATGTGTGTGAACGAAAGATTTTAAATTTTTTTTCCTAAATGGGCTTCTTTCCGTCTGAAAATAATATTTCAAGCACTTAGAGACTGTGTAAGATTGGTTAAGAAAAACTTTGCGTCTGAAGATCTATCGTCCACTTGAAAATGGTTTCTTAAGTCAAACAAATATAATTTTTTCTAAATATCGTTTAGAAAATAAGTAGCAGACGAAGTTTTTCAATGTGATATATCAATATAAATAAAACTGCGTTTGTAAAACAAATAATGATGCACAAAGTTTTCTGAAGTGTGAAATTGAGTTTTATGGATTTGGGTCCATAAATGTTAGCGTTTGAGGTTTTGGAATATCCCTTCTTGTGCATGTGACTGCACTTAGGCGTGAAATGCTCATGCTTCCCATAAGTAGGATATGCAGATGTACTTGATTTGTTTTCTGATTCAGAATCAACATATCCTAATCTAAACTTATCAATTCTACTCCTAGAGTATTTTAAAAGATTTTCAAGATTCTTAGTTCCTAGAGTGAACTTTGATAAATATGATTTTAATGATTCATTTTCTTTGTTTAGCAGTTTTGCTTCTTCAAGACCTTTTTCTGATTCTTTTAATAATTTTGCATTTTCATTTTTGAGTAAAAGATTTTCTTCAAGTAGTTCAAAAATTCTTTTCTTCTGTTCTCTATATGTTGTAAAGATCTTTACTGAATCAATTAGAAGTTGATTATATGCATGCTGAAGATCTTTGAAATCAGATTCACTAACCTCTTCATCATCAGATTCCGATGATGAGTTTGTGTATGCCATGAGACATATGTTCATTTGTTCATCATCTTCAGATGATGTCATGTCTAGGTCTTCCCAGGTGGCTATCATTGCCTTCTTCTTCTTGTGGAGAGTTGACTTCTTCTTTTCTTTCTCCTTTTCTTTTTCTAGTTCTGGACATTCTATTTTGTAATGTCTTGGTTTCTTGCATTCATAGCACAATAGTTGTGCTTTGTCTCTTGGAGTTCTGTTGTATTTTCTCCAGCGTGACCCTCCCTTTTTCTTCATCATAGAGTATATCTTTCTAGACAAGAAGGATATCTCATCGTCTGAGTCACACGTCTCTTTGTCGCGACTCTCATCGGATGCTTCTTCAGCCTTTAAGGCTTTCGAGGATGATGATTTAGGTTTTGACTTTTGCACACTTAGTGCAATGGAGTTTTGTTTTCTTCTTGCTTCATCTTGTTGTAGCTCCATCTCATGGACTTTGAGTAGTCTTATGAGTTCTTCTCGTGAGAGCTTTTTGAGATTCTTGGATGCTCTCAGGGCCGTAACCTGGGGTCTCCACTTCCTGGGTAAACTACAAAGAAATTTGTCAATATGATCAAAATTATCATAGGTCCTACCTAGAAAAGAGAGTTCATTAATAATAGTTTGAAATCTTCCAAATATAGTTTGGATAGTTTTGTTCTCTTCCATCTCGAAGAGTTCATACTTACGAACCAACAAGCTTAGCTTGTTACATTTTACCTCCAGGGATCCCTCATAGGTTATGGCTATGGTATCTCATATTTGTTTGGCACTTTTGAAGTTGTGCACTTTGGTGTATTCGTCCTCAGTCAAAGCACACATGAGTGCATTTTGGGCTTTAGAGTTCAGCACGAATCTTTGTTTTTGTCCCTCATTCCAGCGTGCCTTGGGTATCTCCCTGCCAGCCTCGTCCAACGAAATGTAGTCTCCCTGTTCTACAACCTCCCACATATCTATATGACATGCATCAAAGAATGAAATCATTCTTTGTTTCTAGTAGTTGTAGTTGGTGCCTCTAAAGAGAGGTGGGCAGCTCATCGTCTGTCCTTTGTTTTCCATTGATCGTACCCCTACAGTGTTAGATACTCAATCCTAAGGGTCAAGCTCTAATACCAATTAAAGTTTAGCGGAAAACACATAGAGGGGGGGGGGTTGAATATGTGTGAATGAAGGATTTTAAAAATGTTTTCGCAAAAGGGCTTCTTTCCGTCTGAAAATAATATTTCAAGCACTTAGAGACTGTGCAAGATTGGTTAAGAGAAACTCTGCATTTGAAGATCTATCGTCCACTCGAAAATAGTTTCTTAAGTCAAAAAAATATAATTTCGTCTAAATATTGTTTAGAAAATAAGTAGTAGACAAAGTTTTTCAGTGTAATATATCAATATAAATAAAACTGCGTTTGTAAAACAAATAATAACATAGAGTTTTATATTGGTTCACTCGTCCTGAGCTATGTCCATTCTCCTTCAATTGAAGGGTTCCACTAATCACAACGGATTACAAGTATATTTAACCACTTCTGATTCGTCAACTTTACTCGTCAACGCTAGTATTCTTAAACCACTTCTGGTTCTTCGAGTATTCTCAACCATTTCTGGTTCGTCAACTTCAGTTGTTGACGCTAGTATTCTTAAACCACTTCTGGTTCTCCAAGTATTATTTCACTAGCCTCTTCAAGCTTTACAAACAATGGATGTTTTGAGTGTGTGTGCGACTCTCAAAGAGAGGATAATATGGTTTCTACACTCGCTAAGGTTTTCAACCTTAGTTTTACAAGGATATGTGTTTTAGAGTGTGTATATAAATCTCGCAGAGAGGATGGGATAGCTTCTACATTCACCAAGATAAACTATCTTAGTTTTACACTAATATTCAAATTTGAACAAGAAGAGATATAAGTTTGTTTTGACGTTTGCTTTTGCTTATTGTTCGTTGCTTCTCTTCTCTTTTTCTTCTCTTATCAGGTCTTGATATTTATAGCCTTGTGATAAATCTACTAGTTTTTTGAATTTGAATGTGTCTGTTGAGGCAGAGCTTCCTATTGGTTCAGATAATCATTTGTTCATGGCTAAACAGATCTTTTTCATTTAATGCGTTTGATCTTGCATTAAATGCTTGCTTGCTGAATCTGTGTTACGTGAAGTACTTTGCGTAATTTGTTCCCTTTTATTTCTGACTTCAATCATGACCCAGGTATGTTTGTCCTTTTTCTGTCATTGTAACTGTGGAGGTGTTGCCTTTTTCTGAAAAAGTAGATGTACTTGCCCTGACACACGCAACTTTGACTTGTGGATTCGCGCTCTTCTATTTTTCTTCTTTCATATCACATTCTTGATGACTTCGTGTAATCTTCATGTGAATGTGGACAATATGGGATGTGCTTTGTTGTGAACAGTGGACTTTAGACGCTTCTCAACATTCTTCGTTTGTGTCTGGAATTTGAGTCTTAGTCTAAGAGTTAGACTTTGACTTTTTCATCTTGTTTTATTAGTCGTGAAGATGGATGACTTTTATTCCGTTTGGAATATTTCTCCGTCTTGTGTTATCCAACGACTGATGCTTGTTTTGTTGACCTTTGTGTAGTTGACCATTGAGCTTCATCTGATGTTTATTTGGTATTGAGCCAACTTTGTCTTGGTCTAGTTTTGCTCTTTGGTTGATATTTGTTTTGGCCTTGCGTCTCATTTCTTATGATGCGCTCTGGGTTGTCCTTGACACATCTTTGTCTGATATTTGTTATCGCTTGGCACTCATTTGGCTTTGTTTGATCCTTGTTTTGTTCGTCCATGCTTTAGTTTTGCCCGTGTCTTATATATATCTGAAAGATTGACACATAGATTAGTCTTAACAATATGTATTATATTTGTCAATGTTCAAAATCTCGCTGGGAATGGCTTCGTCTGACTCAACAGAACCTTGTTGTAATAATCGATTATTTGAGAAATAATCGATTATTCCAGGAAATACTCTCTGGAATAATCAATTATCTTGCAAAATAATGTATTATTTTGTTCTTGAGTGGTTTCCAGAAATCATGAAGAACAAAATAATCGATTATCCTAAGAAATAATCGATTATTTGAGTCTGGGACACTTTATAAATAGTTGTGACACCTTGAAACAAAAATAGAGATGAACTAAAAATAGAAGAGAGAAAAACTGATTTTGTGAAGTCTTTGTGACCTTCTTGAGTTGTTTTCTTTGTGAAACTAGGAAGAGAAATATTTTGTGAAATGCTTTGAGAGAAATCATCATCATCACTATATTCTTGGAAGAGAAGGATTAAGATGTGTCAAGAATTCACAGTCTGATTTGTTTAGCTTCTAGGTGAATTCGTTCCTTTAATTGTTTTTGTAAAATGTAAAGAAACCTTGAGTAGGTGTCTCAAGTTGTAAGGAATTCTTGTAGTGGGTTTCTACAAGAAGTTCTTTCTTGGGGGCAAGAAAGTGTTTATCTTGAATGTAGGAGTGTATGCATGTGTGGTATGCTTGTAAAACTTCTTCATTAAGATAATGGAACAAATCTTGATCAGGTTATGATTGAGGATTGGATGTAGGTCACATGTGGAGTGGTTGAACTAGGATAAAACACTTTGCACTCTTCTCTCATCTCTATCTCTTACCTTGAATCATCTTTAATTGAATGCTAAAATGGCTGGTCTTGATTGATATGCTTGTATGATTAATAATGGTTGAAAATGAAACATTACAATTGCATATTAGTTGTTTCTTAGACTAAATTCAATAAAGATTAACCAAGAATTCATATAGGAGTCATTCCCATTTGTTAAAGGTTCAGTTAACTTCATTGAGAATTCATATTAGAAAAGTTTTTGAGTGAAATAAAGATCCTTAAACTCTGAAATTTTTTTAAGTGTCATTAAATCCAATTCACCCCCTCTTGGATTGAGCCATTATTTTCTATCAATTGGTATCTAGAGCAAGGTTCTTGAGTGTTAATCAAGATTTCAAAAATGGCCAACACCAACCTACTTTATGGTGAGGGTGTTTCTATTCATAGACCTTCTATTTTCAACGGAGAGAATTATGTCTATTGGAAAATTAGGATGAGGATTTTCATTGAAGCAATTGATATTACTGTATGGGATGCAATTGAAAATGGACCTTATATTCCTATGACTAAGGATAGTGATGGAAAAAGAGAAAAAAATTTGAGTGAATGGAGTGATGATGAGAAAAAGAGAGCTCAATATGATTATAGAGCAAATAACATTATAACATCTGCATTGTCTATTGATGAGTTTTTTAGAATTTCTCAATGCAAATCATCCAAAGAAATGTAGGACACACTACAAGTTACTCATGAAGGAACAAGTGATGTAAAAAGATCTAGGAAACATACTCTCATAAGCGAATATGAATTGTTGAGAATGAATCATGGTGAATCAATTTCTGATTTTCAAAATGTTTTACACACTTGATAAATCACCTTGTTGATCTTGGCAGAAAATTCGAAGAAGAGGAATTAAACTTGAAGGTTCTAGAATGCTTGGATAGATCTTGGCAAGGAAAGGTTACAACAATTGAAGAATCAAAGGATCTAACCTCATTGACACTTGCAACTCTCTTTGGAAAGCTAAGAGAGCATGAGAAAAAGCTGCACATTTTTGATGAAAATGAACTACAAGATAAAAAGGGAAAAGGAGTATCTCTAAAAGCCTTGAAACTAGTCAAAGGCAAAGAGAAATGTGAAGATTCAAGCTCTGAAGATTATGATTCAGAAAATTCAATTTGTTGGTGAAGAAGTTCAGAAAATTCCTAAGAAAGAAAAAGGGATCCCCTTACAAGTTCAACAAGAAGGAAAATAAGAAAGATGAAGGGAGCACATCTTCTTACAATTGTTTTGAATGTGGAAAATCAGGCCATATAAAAGATGAATGCCCCAATCTTCTAAAGAAGCAACAAGAGGAAAAGAAAGGAAAAAAAAACAACAAAGGAAAAAGAGACTACATAGCTTGGGAAGACAATGATCTAAGCTCAACTAGTAGGGAATCTGAATCTGAGGAAACCAACCTATGTTTGATGGCTGGAGATGATCAAGATAACATTGTAAGTAATTCGGATCTTGAGTCTAATCTTGATTATGATCAACTTCAAGAAGCTTTTATTCAAATTCATAAAGAAGCTATAAAATTAGATGCTTTAAACACCAAACTTAAAAGCAAATTGTCATGGTATGAAAATGCTTTGATTAGAGCTGAACAAGAGCTTGAAAACTTGAAAATTGAACATGAAAATCTGCAAACAATTTTAAACTTCAATGAAGCTCATTGTGAAACCTCTTCCTCTTCAAAAGCTGATTGTGAAAGTTGCAAGTTTTTAGAAAAATAAAATGCTGATTTGAAAAATTCTCTTGCAAAATTCACAAATAGAAATGCAAATTTGAATATCATTTTGGGAAAGCAAAGACATGCTTTTGATAGAAGTGGACTTGGTTTTAGTGAAAGCATGAACATGCCATCAAAATCAAAGGAAAAAGTTTTCAAAAGAAACTGCGGAAGAAAATATGCACAAATTTTTTGTTGATGCCAAAGTGATTATAAAGCATTAAAAAAGAATAAAGGTTGAGCTGAAGCAAGTTGATGCAAGAACAAGATCTCAAGTCATAGATAAGTCTTATCAACTTAGCTAAGAATGTAAAAGAATTTTTTAGAATTGCAAGTATGTTTGGCCTTGAGAATAAGTTTTCAAAAACCTCAAATTAATCTCTTTAAATTTAAACAAGTTTTAAATATTTTGAAAGTAAGTAAAAATGTTTTCAAAAGACTTAACAAAAGCTTTAAAGAATAGTTCAAATCATTTCTTAAAAGAGATTTGTGAAATAAATTATTGAGATGAAGTTTTCTACATAAAATTTTTTGAAACAATAAAAAAAATATGTTATGGTAATCCATTACCAGAACAGGAAACTTCAAAGTTCAAATTCTGAATACAAAATGTGTTCTGGTAATCGATTACCAGACTTTGTAATTAATTACCAGAAGATGAAACTTCAAAATTTGAATTTAAATGATACAATGTTTCAAACATTTTGAACTTAAACCATTGTAATCGATTACCAGAGCCTATTTTTTGAAAAATTATAGAGAGATACAACTCTTCATGAAAAGACATAACCTAAGAAATAATTGTCTATAAATACCTATAATTTTTTAGAGGAAGGTTACGAACTCTATTATGAAAAAGTCATATACAAAAATATCTTGGCCAACTTCATTTGTATTATTCTAAAAGAGTTCATCAAGATCATAAAAGTGTATATCGACTCTTAAAAGAGAGTTATTTTGTAATTCCAAATTGATCATTGGATCTGTGAAGGAGAAAGGGTTTTTCTCCTTGTTGGTTTTTGAATGTCAACACAAGGAAAGGGAGTTCCTAGGTGTTGGAGGATTCAAGTCTTGTAAGGTTTACAAGAATAATGGAAATCTCAAGTGGGAGACTTGAGAACTGGACGTAGACAGGATTGGCCAAACCAGTATAAAATTGAGTTTGCAATTCTTCTTTCCTTATAGTTTTAATTACTTGTTGTTAATCGTGATTGAGTAGTTTGCATCATCATTCATTCTTTACATATAATCCTATATAAGGAATTGAATTTGTAAGAAAGTAATTCAGAAAAGTTTTATAAGAGAAAAATTTGGAAAACTTAATTCACCCCCCTCTTAAGTTAATTAAGGCTATTTGACTAACAAGTGGTATCAAGAACAAGTTTCTTGTATAAGGCTTAAAAGCTTCAAGAATTGAAATGGTCTCAAATTTTTTTTTATTTTTCGAAGGAAACTTCATTAATAGACCTCCAATATTCAATGGTGAAGGGTATCATTATTGGAAATCTAGGATGCAAATTTTTATAGAAGCCATAGATTTAAACATATGAGATTCTGTTGAAAATGGTCCTTTCATTCCCACTATTGTAGTAGGTCATAAAATAAAAGATTTACCCAAAGATCAATGGAGTGATGATGATAGAAGAAAAGTTCAATACAATTTGAAAGCAAAAAATATAATTACTTTTGCATTAGGAATAGATGAATACTTCAGAATTTCAAATTGTAAAAATGCAAAAGAAATGTGGGACACATTAAAAATAACACATGAAGGCACAAACGATGTTAAAAGATCTAGGAGAAACATTCTCATCCATGAATATGAATTATTTAGAATGAATCAAAATGAAAGTATTCAAGACATGCAAAAGATATTTACACATATAATCAATCATCTTGCATCCCTAGGAAAAGTGTTTCCTAATGAAGATCTTATTAACAAATTTTTGAGATGTTTGAGTAGGGAATGGCAACCGAAAGTGACTACAATTGCTGAATCAAAAGATATAACAACCATGTCTCTTGCATCTCAATTTGGAAAACTTCAAGAGCATGAAATGAAATTGATGAGACTGTCAAAATGAAGATAGTGACAAAAAGAAGAAAAGTATAGCACTTAAAGCATCTTCATCCTCTCATGAAGAAAATGAAAAAGATGACAACATTGAGGAAGATGATGATGATGATGAAGATTTCAATCTCTTTGTAAAAAGATTCCACAAATTCCTAAGGAATAAAAGAAATAGAAGAAAATTCAACTTTAACATAAAGAAGAAAGGAGAAGAATCTTCTTCAACTTCAAGATGTTATGAATGCAATCAACCAGGTCATTTAAAATTATAATGTCCATTCTACAAAAAGAAGATGGAGAAGTCAAACAAGAAAAACTTCAAGGATAAGAACAACAAGAAAGTATATATCACTTGGGAAGAAAATGACATGGAATCTACAAGTGATTCAGATAATGAAGTTGTGAATTTTGGACTTATGGCCAAAGATTACGAAAGCGAAGAAGAGGTAACATCTCCTAACAATGATATCTCAATTTCATTTGATGAACTTCAAGATGCATTCAATGATTTACATAAAGAATCCTTTAAACTTGCCAAATTAGTATCATCTTATAAGAAAACAATTTCAAACTTGGAAAAAAAGACTTCAAAATTAAATGATGAATTAGATAATCTTAAAACCAAAATTAAGATAATAAATTCTAAAGATGAAAATCAAGAGACTAAAAATAAGTTAGAAACAAATAAAATAAATCATCCATGTTCAACATGCAATAGATTTAAAGAGGAAATTCGTAACCTAAGAAGTACTCTTGCAAAATTTACTAGTGGAAGAAATAATTTAGATATAATATTAGGAAAACAAAAATGTGTATTTGATAAGGAAGGATTAGGATATAATCCTCAAAAACAACAAAAGAAATACAAAAATTTCTTCATACCCTCACAAGTTACTAGTTTTCCATTCACAACATGTTTTTATTGTGCTAAGAAAGGTCATAATTCATCAAGATGCTATATTAGAAAGAATTTTAGCAATTCCAAGAATATGGTTTGGATTCCTAAAGGTTCTTTTGTTATTACTAACATTAAGGACCCAAAGAAAACTTGGGTACCAAAATCAATTCATTCTTTGTCTTAAAGGATTCCAAGACCAAACTTGGTACATTGATAGTGAATGTTCCAAGCACATGATAGGAGATACTTTAAAATTCATTGACATTACTTCTAAGAAAAGTGGACATGTAACATATGGAGACAACAACAAAGAAAAATACTTGCCATTGAAAAATAGGTACAAATTTCTCAACCTCCATAGAAAATTTCTTGTGGATGTTCTTAAACATAGTTTATCAAGTGTGAGTCAATTATGTGATAAAGGTTTCTCTGTATCGTTTGATTCACAAAAATGTCTTGTTGGACATAAAAATGATGAACATGTTAAAATAATAGGATTTAGAGTAAACTATATATACAAGATAAAATTAGAGAAAAATATGAGTCATTCTCAATGTCTTGTGAGTAAAGATGATGAATCATGGTTATGGCATAAAATAATTGCTCACATAAACATGGAACACTTAAATAAATTAATCTCAAAAGATTTAGTAATAGGATTACCAAAAATTAAATTTGAGAAAAATAAACTTGGTGATGCATGACAAAAGGGGAAACAAGTAAAAGTATCTTTCAAACTAAAGAATATAGTTACAACCTCTAGACCCTTAGAACTCTTGCATATGGACTTGTTTGGACCCTCTAGAACTATGAGCTTTGGTGGAAGTTACTATGGTCTTGTCTTAGTAGATGATTTCTCTAGAAATTTCTTGGATACTTTTTAAATAGCAAATCATATAGAATATAAAACAAAAGAACCATGACTATAAAAGAATCATTTGATGTTGTATTTGATGAGACTAACATTGTTTGTCCAAGAAAAGATATTATTGATGATATTATAGAAAGCCTTAAAGACACTCATATTCATATGCAAACTCAAAAGGACAATGAAGATGAAGAAAATGAGGATTCAATAATCCAAGAAGATCAACCCAAACATGAATCCTCAAAGAGAGTGGAGAATCTTAAGAAATCATCCTCTTGGAAATATCATTGTAGACATATCAACGAGGTAACTACTATATACTTTCTCAAAGAAGCATGCAACAATTTGGTTTTTGTTTCTAAAATAGAAGTTAAAAAATCATTGATGAAGCCTTAAATCATGAACATTGGATAAATGCTATGCAAGAAGAGTTAAATCAATTTGAGAGAAATAAAGTATGGAAACTAGTCCATGGACCAAATAATCATCCAATTATAGGAACTAAATGGATTTTTAGAAACAAACTAGATGAACATAGTATAGTCATAAGAAACAAAGCTAGACTAGAAGCCATTAGAATGTTACTTGCCTATGCATCTATAATGGATTTCAAACTATATCAAATGGATGTCAAAAGTGCATTTCTAAATGGTTTTATTCAAGAAGAAGTATATGTTGAACAACCTTCTAGATTTGAAAACTCATAATTTCCAAACCATGTCTTTAAGTTGAAAAAGGCTTTATATGGATTAAAACAAGCTCCTAGGGCATGGTATGAAAAGACTAAGTAAAATTCTTTTGGAAAAAGAATTTACAAGAGGAAAGGCTGATACAACATTATTTATCAAAAGAAAAATGAATGACATTCTTTTAGTACAAATCTATGTTGATGATATTATTTTTGGAGCTACTAATGACTACTTGTGCAAGGAATTTTCAAATGATATGCAAAGTCAATTTGAAGTGTCCATGATGGGAGAACTAAATTTTTTCCTTGGACTACAAATAAGAAACCAAAATTGATTTTTTTTAAATCAAAGCAACCAATGGCCACACCCATGAGCATTACTTGCTACTTGGACAAAGATGAAGGTGGTAAATCCATCCATTTAAAACAATATAGAGATATGATATGATCCATTCTCCTTTTATCTGCAAGTAGGTCTGAGACCATGTTTAGCTTGGTTAACATTGGTTAATATTTTGGCTTACTCTTTACCTTTGGATAATTTTGTTATTATATTCTTTTTGATGTTGCCAAAGGGGGAGAGAAAGGATAAGGATCAAAAAAGGAAAAAGATAACATTTATCTTAATACTCTAATTGGCTTTTTGATGTTGCCAAAGAGGGAGAGATAAGACCGTAAAGGAAAAGAAAATGTTATTTTTGTCTAACATTACTTTGGGCTAAGTTTGACAAAAATATTCTTCATGCTCAACATAACACATGTTTTATAATATAAACATTGATATCTACAATTTTTTTCAAAACATAAGTAAAACTCCTTTTATAAAAATAAAAGTAACATTAATCAATGCTTTACTAAGGGGGAGTTTAAGGGGGAGTGGTCGGAATATACTGTTTTATTTTCCTTCCTTTTACAGTGAATTGTCATCATCAAAAAGGGGGAGAATGTGGAAGAACATATGCTAAAGTTTTGATGATGCCAAAGCAATAAAAAAAATAAAGGTCAAGATAAAGAAAACTGATCAAGAAGCAAGATCTCAAGTAATAACTAGATAAGTCTTGATTGCTTAACTTAGTATGTAAAATGAACTTTTAGAATTTGCAAATTTTACTTGGCTATTAAAATAAGGATTTAAAGAAAACCTAAACTTAATCTTTTTGAATATAAGAATAAGTTGTTTGAAAAGAAAGCAAAAAGAGTATTCAAAAGATTAAACAAAAATATTTTTAACTGGAAAATATAAGCTTTCTATATCTTAAGTTTTCATAAGCTAATTTTGGTATTATCAGTCTGGTAATTGATTACCAGTACATGTAATCGATTACCAGAGGATGAAAACTTCTCTGTTCAAAATTGAAATGTTAAACGTGCTCTGGTAATCGATTACCAGTTGATCGAAGCCGTATCTGGTCAAATAAAATAATTAAAATGTAGTACTTGAAAGTTGTCCTAGGTCGCCTCCCAAGGACCATTTTTCTCTGTCAAAGGCTTAAACACGAAGGGGGGGCTTTAGTTGTTCAGATTTTTTAGTTTATAACACAATAAAACGCAGATACACAGCAAGTAAAATAGATTGGCTCCTTGTTCAGATTGTATCTCTCTTATCCTTGTTTCACAATGAGATTACTCTATTAATCACTTAATCCTTGTTCCATCCGAGTTAACCAACTAAGCGAAGATTAACTCAAGATTTCCCTACACGAATTAAGCAAACGTATACAACATCAACCTCTTCATAGATTAAGCAACTGTGGCATTGAGAACAACCCATTAAGCATGGACACATTGATACAGAGGTTAAATGAAGAAGAACAAAGCAGAACAGAGATATACAAACATACCCAACCTCAAACAGAGATTACAATCCACAACAAGAAGCCAACCCAAGGGATTTTAGCCTTCCATTAAAACAGAACAGAAACAGAAACGAAAATGCAAGGGAAGGAGAGGAGAGCATAACGAAAATGGATAATATGTATTCTTCAATGCAAGGGTTCAGATACAAAACAAAAATGCATACAAAAGGAGAGGAGACTAAAACGTAAACTGCAGCTACAAGAGAGAAAAACGTAAAGAAAATAAAGAGAAGGGAGGCAGTAACATGGTCACATCAGGTCTGAAGGTTGGTGGCTGCCCTAGGACCCTAAAGAAAACCTAGAAGAGTCAAAATAGGCCCACAAGTCAGGTTTGACCCGAAAATATAATAAAAACAAAATACAAAGTGAAATTAAATGTTGAGGTGGAAAATGGTGCAGCAGTGACATGGCATATGACGTGGCAGCTCCTCTTGAAGTAAAAATAAATAAATAATTCCAAGCCCAAATAATTATTAAACTGCCCTGAAAATAAAAATTGGAATAATTAGATTCAGAAAATTCAAATTAGTTAAAATATGAATTACTGGTCCAATTAAAGCCCAAATAGTAAACAGTGCAGAATATAAACAATTAAGCACAAATCAGAGATTAAAATAAGTACAAAAAGGTAAGAAAATAAGGGAAAATAATGACTCATCAAATTCCCCCACACTTAGCCTTTTGCACTCCTGGGCAAAATCAAAAAGCAGAGCAAGGAACAATTCCAGAGACATCAAAGAGAGTGACACAACAGGAAGAAACAGAAACAAGAAAACACACAAGAAAACAAACAGATTTACACAATCCTCAATGAATCCTGGGAAAAGAAAAGGAGTAGACAACATCCAACACACAAAGAGTCAGAGAAACCAGATACTTATGGAAATCATCCAAGCATTTCAAAACATGGCAACACAATCAATCAGCTCAAGAGGTGAATCAAAAGTAATAGAACCTCACAAGATGCACTGTATCACTGTATCTCTCAAGTGTCTAGGAAACTGTATACTCTCAAAGCACTCATGAAAAACAAGTGACAGATAGACTTGGAAAGCCTCTAAAATCAACACCCAACACACAAGCACGTAAGGATCAAAAGGTATTTTCAGGGTTGTAATGAGGCCAAGGACAGGGTAGAGGATAATATATGGGATAAGAAACTACAAACAAGAGGAACCAGAGGAGCAATGGGGAATAAGTCAAGAATACCCACAAGAAACTAACCTTGAAACCTCTAATGAACTCTATGATAATCAATCTTCTTTCTCTTGCCTCAAACAACTTCTCTTTTTCATTTTTTTTATTATTTTTTTTAATTTTTTTTGAACGAAAATTACGTAGTGAACAGTACACACGAAAATTTGAAATGAGATAAGATAACATGTAGAGGAGTCAAATGTACAGCATAAGGAATCAACTAGCCAATATACATCATCCAATGAAACATACACACACCCCCACACTTATTCAAGAACTTATTCTCAAAACAATTCCAAAGCTCCAAAACTCCCTAAGGTTAAGGTAATCAGGGTTTTTTCGCTTAAGGCTTGTAATGAGCTTCAAACAACGAAGGGGAAATAGGCTCAACAGGGGTTATCAGAGGAGTTAATTCAAGGTAGGCTTATTTGGCTAGAGGCTTATGAGAATCAAAATGCCTTAATCCTTTCCAAACAAGCATGCGAATCAAGAAGTATCAAACAGAGTCAAGACAAGGCAACTGTGCAAGCAATCAAGAGGCATAACACACAAGAAAGAACAAAGAGTGGCTCAAGTCCTCACACAGGGTATATCTGTGACAATTAAAACAACCTCTCAAACCTCAAAATCATCTTTCCAAGTAGAGAAAAGTAGGGATTTCAAACCATATAGTATCAAGAAACTCCTATCCAAGAATGAAGTAAGTTCCTACAAAGTATCAAAACCCAGAAATCAAAGAGAAACATGCAAAACTGTACATAACACCTAAACATAAAACCTAAACCAAAAATAACAAATAAACCCTAAAAGCATGTAACCAAAATGGTCCCCCCCACACTTAAACTACACATTGTCCCAATGTGGCACAAACATAAGATCATAGCAATCAGAACAATCAACAGAATTGGACATGTGTAATAAAAGTAAAGAAGGAGAAGGGGAAAGAAAACTACCTGAGTCATGGTAGTGGGAGAGAAGCAGGGTCAAGCAGAGACATCTCCTCTACAACAACATCCAACAAAGATGAATTGCTGAGGAATGGCTTTAACCGGTGCCTATTGACTTTAAAACTATTATCTGTGGATTCACTTTTGATCTCAACTGTACCATAAGGATAAACATTAGTAACAACAAAATGTCCAATCCACTTTGATCATAACTTACCACCCATGAGTCTGAGCCGAGAATTGTACAACAGAACTTTCTGGCCAACCACGAAGTCCTTCCTAGCTATCAAGCTGTCATGGAACTTGTTGGTTTTCTCCTTGTAGAATTTTGAATTCTCGTAGGCTTCCAAGCGGATCTCATCAAGCTCATTTAGTTGCAACCTCCTTTCTGTTAGAAAAGAATGGCACAATTCAAGAGGGGGGGTGAATTGAATTCAATGACCCTTTAAAAATTATCAGAGTACTTGGATCTTTATTTCAAATAAAACTTTTCTAAGTCAGAATTTTCAAATGAAGCACTTCTCAAGACTTGTTATGATAATATGAATGCAATACACTAACTTGATTACAACATTATGAGGTTCACTAATAATGATCAATTACAGATTTAAACCATCAAGAATTACATACACTTGCTAATAAAATTTTATCTTCCTTAAAGCTCAACCAAGAAATTGCAAAACAAGAGATAAGGTTGAAGAAGATTGCACAAGTCTTTTATACTGGTTCAACCACTCCACATGTGACCTACATCCAGTCCTTAATCACCACCTGATTAAGATTTTTCCACTATCTTTAAGCAAGAAGGTTTACAAGCAAACACACATGCATATACTTCACTACTAAAAGATAATCACTTTCTTGACCCCAAGAAAGCACCCCTTGTAGATCCCACTACAAGAACCTTAATCACTTGAGAAACTCTTCTCAAGATTTTCCACAAAGATTCACAAAGAAACAAACATGAAACGAATTCACCTGGAATTCTTGAACAATTCTTTGTCTTTCTCTTTCAAGGATATGATGATGATGATGATTTTCACAAGAACTTTCACAAATGTTTTTCTTCTTGGATTTTCACAAAGAAACCTCTCCAAGATGTCACACAGACTCTCTAAACGTTTTTAGAAGTTGATTATCAGTTCTCACTCGAAGTTATGAAGTTTCAAAATAGTTCAAGTCTATTTATAAAAGTTCAAACCCAGATAATCGATTATTTTAAAGAATAATCGATTATTTTGTTCTTCAGATTTCTGGAAATCAACCAAGAACAATTTAATCGATTATTTAGCTGGATAATCGATTATTCCAGAGAGTTGTTTCTGAAATAATCGATTATTTTGGCAAATAATCGATTATTACAGCAAGGCATTCCAGTTAGCCCATTTGCTGAAATAATCGATTATATTTAACAATAATCGATTATTTTGAGTCAGTTCTTAAAACTTCATTTTAAGTCTCAAAATAATTTTCCAATGTTCTCAACTCATCATCATCTACTCCCTACTTGATTTTAGACAAGATTTGCTTAATGCACAAAGCACACATACAAGTATACACAAATATAAAAATTCATCTCCTAAGTTCTATTACATAGCCATTCTCCAACACATTTTTCTTGACTCTTCCTTGACTTTGTTTTTGTGTCCAATTGTTGTTGTACACTTGTGATCTCCAATTTGTTCCTCTCATGTTGTGATCATCAAAACTCTTAAAGCTTCCAATTCTCCTAAGCTCAACACTTTCCTCACCAGCCTGATCGATGGAGAAGTTGCAGGTCTTCACAGCCCAGTAAGCCAGATGCTCAATCTCAACAGGTAAATGACATGCCTTGCCAAAGACAACCCGATAAGGAGACATCCCAATGGGTGCTTTTTAGGCAGTCCTATGAGCCCAAAGAGCATCATCCAATCTGTTACTCCAATCTTTTCTGTTGGGCTGGACAATCTTCTCTAAGATTCTCTTGATCTCCCTGTTTGAAATTTCAGCTTGCCCATTGGTTTGGGGGTGGTAGGGTGTAGAAATTCTGTGCACGACCCCATACTTCTTGAGCAAAGCCTACATAGATCTGTTACAAAAATGGGTGCCTTGATCACTAACAATAGCTCTGGGTACTCCAAACCTGTAGAATAGGTGAGATCTAACAAAATCCACAACAACCCGAGCATCTTTAGTTCTGGTGGGTTTGGCTTTCACCCATTTTGAAACATAATCAACAACTAAAAGAATGTAGGAAAAACCAAAAGAAACAAGAAAGGGACCCATGAAATCAATACCCCAGACATCAAACACCTCACAGAATAGCATGGGTTGCTGAGGCATTTGCTGTCTCCATGTAAGGGATCCTCCTGCTCGTTGACACTGCTCACAAGTGCTAAAACTCTTCCATGCATCACTAAAGATAGTGGGCCAGTAGAAACCACAATCAAGCACCTTGTGAGCTGTCCTCTGAATGCCTAGATGGCCACCTGGTGCGGAAGAGTGACAAAACTGCAGGACCGAATCGATCTCATGATCTGGTATGCATCTCCTAATCACTTGGTCACTGCATAACTCTCACAAATAGGGGTCATCCCAAATATAAAGCATCAGTCTTAATTTTATCAATTTGAGCTCGTGATGCTAAAGGAGGAAAAACAGAAGCAACTAAAAAACTAACAATGTTTGCAAACCAAGGGGTGGTAGAAGAAACAGAAGAAACAATCAACAAATTTTCATCAGGAAAATTATCCTGGATGGGCAAGATGTCAGCACTATCCTCAGCTCTTTCAATTCTGTTGAGATGGTCTACCACTAAATTCTGAGCTCCACTCATGTCTCGGATATCCAAATCAAACTCCTGGAGCCAGAGCATCCACCTAATCAGTCTAGGCTTTGACTCAGCCTTTTTTAGTAGGTACTTTAGAGCTGCATGGTCAGTATAGACAATAACACGAGAACCAAGCAAATAAGATCTAAATTTATCAAGAGCAAAAATAATGGCAAGAAGCTATTTCTCTGTGGTAGTGTAGTTTGCTTGGGCAGCGTCCAAAGTTCTGGAAGTATAATATATCACTCGAGGCAACTTGTCAACTCTTTGTGCCAGGACAGCTCCCAATGCATAATTGGATACATCACACATCAGCTTGAATGGGACTGTCCAATTAGGTGCCTAAATGATTGGAGTGGTGGTGAGTGCTTCCTTGAGGTAGTCAAAAGCCTGTTTACACCTGTCATCAAAAACAAATTCCATATCCTTCTGAAGCAAGCTGGATAGTGGAAGGGCTTTCTTGCTGAAGTCCTTAATGAAGCGCCTGTAGAAACCTGCATGGCCAAGAAAAGATCGCACCTATCGCACGCAAGAGGGGTAAGGCAATTGTACAATTACAGATATCTTTACAGGGTCAACCTGAATGCTCCGACTAGAAATGATATGCCCTAAAACTATACCCTGCTCTACCATGAAATGACATTTCTCAAAATTAAGAACAAGGTTAGTCTCAATGCATCTATTCAGAACTCTATCCAAACTATCCAAACATGCATCAAAAGAGGAACCATAAACAGTAAAATCATCCATAAACACCTCTATGCAATTTTCAAGAAAATCACTAAAAATACTGAGCATGCACCGCTGGAATGTGCCAGGGGCATTGCATAGGCCAAAAGGCATCCTTCTATAGGAAAAAGTACCAAAAGGGCAGGTGAATGTGGTCTTTTCCTAATCCTCAGGAGCAATATGAATCTAAAAATAACCAGAGAACCCATCAAGAAAATAGTAATGCGATTTACCTGCCAGACGCTCAAGCATCTGATCAATGAAGGGCAGAGGAAAATGATCATTCCTTGTTGCTTGGTTGAGCCTCCGGTAGTCAATACAGACCCTTCAACTATTTTGGACTCTGGTGGGTATGAGCTCATCCCTCTCATTTTTCACAACAGTGAGGCCTGTCTTCTTGGGGACCACCTGGAATGGACTCACCCACTAACTATCTGATATTGGATAAATGATCTCAACTTGAAGAAGCTTGGTCACCTCTTTCTTCACTACATCCAAAATGACAGGATTGAGTCGCCTCTGGACCCTTCAACTATTTTGGACTCTGGTGGGCATGAGCTCATCCCTCTCATTTTTCACAACAGTGAGGCCTGTCTTCTTGGGGACCACCTGGACTGGACTCACCCACTGACTATCTGATATTGGATTAATGATCCCAGCTTTAAGAAGCTTGGTCACCTCCTTCTTCACTACATCCAAAATGACAGGATTGAGTCGCCTCTAGGGCTGTCTGACTGGTTTAGCTCCATCCTCTAAGAGTATCCTATGCATGCAAGTGGATGGGCTGATACCAGGAATGTTTGTTAGGGTCCAACCGATGGCTTTCTTATGCTTTTTTAGAACGTGCAACAATTTCTCCTCTTGAACAGCATCAAGGGAGGTGGAAATGATCACTGACAACTTCTCATCATCCTCCAAGTAAGCATACTTGAGGTTGTCAGGTAGAGGCTTTAATTCTGGAATGGGTGTTGGCTGAACATTAGAAGGAACTAAGGGTTCCATAGCATGTACCTCAACCTGCAAGTCAGATTCATGTGTACTTCCTGAAACATGGTTAGTGCATTCTGACTCTAAAGAAATAGTATCCAGAGGTACAACACCCAAAACATCAGATACAAAATCAGATTTGTTTTTGGAACAGGAATCAAAATCGGATACAGAAACAGATTCAAAATCAAACTCAAAAACAAATTCAGAAACATAATCAGATTCAGTGCATGCAAGAGAATTATATAGATTAGATAGAAAACAATGTTTCTTATCATGTAAAGAATAAAAATCAGAAGCATACTCATCAACAACATCATCAAGTATCTTAGTACCAAAAATAGAATGGTCTTCAGATGGATGTCTCATAGCATCAAGAATATTAAAATGGACAATAATATCACCAAATTCCATGGACAATGTACCAGCATAAACATCAATCTTAGTTCGGGCTATTTTCAAAAATGGTCTGCCAAAAATGATTGGGACAGATCCATGGGAGAATCCCTCCTCCATATCAAGCACATAAAAATTAGCAGGGAAAATTAGTTCACCGACCCGAACTAAGACATCCTCAATGAAACCTGTAGGGTGGGCGACACTTCTATTTGCCAACTGTATCACCACACCCGTAGGTTGCATAGGACCAAGAGACAGAGATTTAAAAATGGACAGAGGCATGACATTTATAGAAGCACCCAAATCAAACATGGCATTTTCAAATTTACTATTACCAATAATGCAAGGTATACATAATGTACCTGGGTCGTTACATTTTTCAGGAATGTGCGGAACAAATTTACCTATGAGTGCTGAGACATTTCTGCCCATGCTGATTCGCTCATTGCCCTTCATTTTCCTCTTATGAGTGCACAAATCCTTCAGAAACTTAGCATATCTGGGAATTTGCTTGATGGCATCTAGTAGAGGTATGTTCACCTCCACCTTCCTGAAGGTCTCCAATATGTCCTTATCCATCTCTTCCATATTTTTGCTTGGAATTAATTTTGGTGGAAATGGAAGAGGGATAGCAGGCTGCTACAAATCAG
This sequence comes from Cajanus cajan, assembly GCF_000230855.2. NCBI lineage: Eukaryota > Viridiplantae > Streptophyta > Magnoliopsida > Fabales > Fabaceae > Cajanus > Cajanus cajan. The sequence goes on from NC_138518.1 coordinate 22,331,957, forward strand.
AATTGGTGCTGGAAGAAGGTCAACCTGCATAAAAATTTCAGGCACCAACTAGTTCATCTTTTTGTTCAGATGCAGATGCTGGAACTGGTACTAGTATTGGCACAGGTGCAGATGGAGGTGGAGGTACTGCAATGGGTATTTCAATCTGTTTCCCTGACCTCAATGTGATGGCACTCACATTTTTTGGATTCTGCACAGTTTGTGAAGGCAACTTATCTGAATTTTGAGACTGTGCCTGATTGAGTTGAGTAGCCATCTGCCCCATCTGATTGGTCAAGCTCTGGATGGAAGCTCTAGTCTCTTGCTGGAATTGCATATTTTGAAGAGTCATCTGCATCACTAACTCCTCCAATGAAGGTTCAGAAGTAGAAGGTTGAGGAGCTAGTGGTGCAGGTGCAAGAGAAGGAGGTCTCTGTTGAGGGGGCTGGTATGAAGAACTTGAGGGATGGTTCTGGAAAGGTGGTTGATTTTGTTGTTGCTGAGAGTTTCCCCACCTCAAGTTGGGATGATTCCTCCAACCAGGATTGTATCTATTGGAGGACAGATCATAATTTTGTTGTTGCTGCTGCGCTGGTCTGTTATTGTAGATATTTGCAGCATAAGCTTGAGGAGCATGAACATCAGAAGGCTGCTGCAATGGTGGACACGAATCTGTATGATGGTCATTTGACGTGCAAATGCTGCAAACCCATGCTACAGATGCATATTTTTGATTTGCAGCAAGTTGAGTCACCAGGTTGACCAATGCATCAAGTTTAGTCTCCAGTTTTTTATCTGCATCAGTGGCCACATCATGAACTCCTCTGACGACAATTGCATTGTCGTTTCTGGTACTAAATTGTTGAGAGTTGGAGGCCATTTTTTCTATCAAGTGCCTGGCTTCAGCTGGGGTCATGTCACCAAGTGCTCCACCACTTGTAGCATCTATCATACTCCTCTCCATGTTATTCAGCCCCTCAAATTGATCTCTATTGCATTTCATAGCTCATTGTCCAATTATATTGATTCCATTTGGTGTGCTAAATCATTGTTGTGTTGAGTTTCAATTCGTCCATAAGTGTAGACATCAAAATTTATGGTGCGTTTAGGTGCGTTTTGGTGCGTTTTCTGGTGCATTTTCTGCTTTGTTTTGGTGCGTGTTTGGTGCATGCTCTGTTTTGGTGAAGGCATACTCTGTTTTGGCTGTCTACTACTCCTCTATTCGGGTGCCAAAAATGTGGGAAAATGGTGTGGAAGTGTTCCAAATGTGGTGCAAAATCTGGTGCATTTTTGGTGCGCGTGAATAGTGCTGAATAGTGCCAGAATTTTCCAATTAATTGTGATTTTTGGTTTTGATAGCTAGACTTGTTATTTTTGCCTCAAATTTTGTGTGGAAACTTCTTTCAACTTATATTCTGTGTAAAAAATAGCTAGGGCACATAGTTTGGTCAAGATTTGGAAATACCAAAATTTTTGAAAATTGTTTTAAGCAAAACTTCAAAAGGCCATAACTTTGGCTCTGGTTATCGGAATTAGGCAAACTTTTTTTTCATTTTTTGTAGAAAAAAAAGATCTATCAAACCCACATTCTATGCCTTGTGGCCCCAGCTAGATTTTCAAAAAAAGGTCGTTTACTATTTTTTTCCTATTTTTGAAGTTTTATTTCACTATTTTTCCAATTTTTTCTTAGGTAGTTCATATAGCTAGGGTTTGAATTTTGTTCTCAAATTTTTTGTGGTAGTTTCTAATGATTTTAGGATGATATTGGTGCATTAGATTTGGTTTTTTCTGATTTTAGGAGGCTTCTTTTTTCACGTGTCCTTATGCATGTGTTGCATGTAGTGCATGACTAGGAGCAACCCTGATTTTTTGCACCCATTTGATCCTGAGATTGATAGGACATTCCATAGACTAATTAGAGAGCATTTTATTCCATCTTTAGATAGTGATACTGATAGTCATAGTCATATTCATAGTCATAGTGTAAGTGTTGCATCTGAGCTTGATGCAATTCAAACAGAAAACATGGGTGAACAACCTTATAATGGACCTCGTGAGAGGACTCTTAGGGAGATGGTTGCACCTGATTTTACTTATGAGAGTTTGTGCATTCAATATCCTGAAGAAGATGTTCCTTTTGTGCTTAAAAATGGACTAATCCATTTGTTTCCCAAGTTTCATGGTCATGCAGGTGAGGATCCACATAAACATCTGAAGGAGTTCCATATTGATTGTTCTACCATGAAGCCTCCTGATGTTCAAGAGGATCACATTTACCTGAAGGAATTTCCACATTCATTGGAGGGAGTTGTTAAAGATTGGTTGTATTATTTGGCTCCCAGGTCCATCACTAGCTGGGATGATCTGAAAAGAATGTTTCTAGAGAAATTCTTCCATGCCTCTAGGACCACTGCCATCAGAAAAGATATATCAGGAATCAGGCAACTTGGTGGAGAGAGCTTATATGAGTACTGGGAGAGATTTAAGAAGTTGTGTGCAAGTTGTCCTCACCACCAGATTTCTGAGCAGTTGTTGCTGCAATATTTCTATATCCCTATTACATTTTGTATTCTTTCATATCTTCCTTTCTTGACTAGCTTGCCCTTTTTTCTTGGCTTGTATCCTTTGTTATCATCAAAACTTCTCAGATCTTCAGAGCTGAGCTTGATTCATCACCCATGAATCTTAACAGGAGGAATCACCCCAATCTCAGATGGTCTAACCAGCAACAACAACAACCATCCCCTCTCTTCTAGAACAATGTTGGTCCCAGTAGATATGTGCCTCCCCCTATCCAACAAAGCAACAAAGAAAGCATGATGTTCCTGGATTTCCACCAGCTCAACCTTCTACTTCTACGCCTTATTGGAGGAGTTGGTGAGGCAGATGACCATTCAGAGCATGCAATTTCAACAAGAGACCAGAGCCTCCATTCAGAGTTTGACAAATCAGATGGGTTAGATGGCCACTCAACTCAATCAGGCATAATCCCAATATTCAGACAAGTTTCCTTCACAAATTGTGCAGAATCTGAAGAATGTGAGTGTCATCACCTTGAGGTCTAGCAAACAAATTGACATACAGTACCTGTAGCTGCACCTGCACCTAAGCCTACACTTGAGAAAGAAGCCCCTACAAGTAGTAGCAGAAAATCTAATTCAGGTGAACCTTCTTCGAGTTCACACAGTGACAACTTGCAGCCTCCTATCCCTCTTTCATTTCCACCAAAATTAATTCCAAGCAAAAAGATGGAAGAGGTGGATAAGGAGATATTGGAGACCTTCAGGAAGGTGGAGGTGAACATACCTCTACTAGATTCCATCAAGCGAATTCCCAGATATGCTAAGTTCCTAAAGGAGTTGTGCACCCACAAGAGGAAGCTGAAGGGAAATGAGCGAATCAGCATGGGCAGAAATGTCTCAGCACTCATAGGTAAATCTGTTCCACACATTCCTGAAAAATGTAAGGACCCAGGTACATTCTGTATACCTTGCATTATTGGTAACAATAAATTTGAAAATGTCATGCTTGATTTGGGGGCTTCAATTAATGTCATGCCTCTATCTATTTTTAAATTTCTATCTCTTGGACCTCTGCAACTTACGAGTGTGGTCATTCAGTTGGCCAATAAGAGTGTTTTCCACCCCACAGGTTTTGTAGAGGATGTCTTGGTTCGGGTTGGTGAACTTATTTTTCCCGCTGATTTTTATGTTCTTGATATGGAGGAGGGATCCTCCCATGGTTTTGCCCCCAATCATTTTGGGTAGAACATTTTTGAAAATAGCCTGGACCAAGATTGATGTTTATGCTGGCACCTTGTCTATGAAATTTGGTGATATTGTTGTTCATTTCAATATTCTGGATGCCATGAAATTTCCTTCTGAAGATCATTCTATTTTTTGTGCTGAATTGATTGATGATTTAGTTGATGAGCACATTCATGATTTTGATTCTTTTCATGTTAAGAAACATCCATTTTTATCTGAATTGTATAACTGTCTTTCATGCATTGAATCTGAATATGAATTTGGAAGTGATCTTAATTGTGATGATGCATTTGAATTTGATACTTTGGGTGTTGTACCTCTTGGTCTTGATTTTATAGAGTTAGAATGCACTAACCATGTTGTAGGAAGTACAAAAGAATCTGACTTGTAGGTTGAGGTACAGGCTGCGGAACCCCTTCCTCTCCCTTCTTTGGTTCCTTCTGATGTTCAGCCAACATCCACACCAGAGTTGAAGCCTCTTCTAGAGAATCTCAAGTATGCTTACTTGGAGGATGATGAGAGATTTCCTGTGATCATTTCCACCTCCCTTGATGTTGATCAAGAGGAGAGGTTGTTGCATGTGCTCAGGAAGCACAAGAAGGAAATTGGTTGGACCCTGGCATACATTCTCGGTATTAGCCCATCCACATGCATGCACATGATATTATTGCAGGATTGAGCTAAACCAGTGAGACAGCCACAGAGGAGACTTAACTCGGTGATTCTAGATGTGGTAAAGAAAGAAGTGACCAAGCTTCTACAGGCTGGGATCATCTATCCCATTTCTGATAGTCAGTGGTGAGTCTAGTCCAAGTGGTCTCCAAGAAGACAGGCCCCACTATTGTTAAAAATAAGAGGGATGAGGTCATACCCACCAGAGTGCAAAATAGTTGGAGAGTCTGTATTGACTACCGAAGGCTCAACTAAGCAACAAGGAAGGATCATTTTCCTCTGCCCTTCATTGATCAGATGCTTGAGCGTCTGGCAGGTAAATCTCATTAATGTTTTCTTGATGGTTTCTCCGGTTATTGTCAAATTCATATTGCTCCGGAGGATCAGGAAAAGACCACATTCACTTGCCCCTTTGGCACTTTTGCCTATAGGAGGATGCCCTTTGGCCTATGCAATTCCCCCGGCACATTCCAGCAGTGCATGCTTAGTAATTTTAGTGATTTTCTTGAAAATTGCAAAGAGGTGTTTATGGATGATTTTAATATTTATGGATCCTCTTTTGAAACATGGTTGGATAGTTTGGATAGAGTTCTAAATAGATGCATTGTGACTAACCTTGTTCTTAAGTTTGAGAAATGTCATTTCATGGTAGAGCAGGGTATAGTTTTAGGGCATATAATTTCTAGTAGGGGCATTGAGGCAGACCCTGCAAAGATATTTGTTATTGAAAAATTGCCTTACCCCTCTTGCGTGTGAGAGGTGCGATCTTTTCTTGGCCATGCAGGTTTCTACAGGCGCTTCATTAAGGACTTCAGCATGAAAGCCCTTCAACTATCCAACTTGCTGCAGAAGGATATTGAGTTTAATTTTGATGACAGGTGCAAGGAGGCATTTGACTGCCTCAAGAGAGCCTTAACCACCACTCCTATCATTCAGGCACCAGACTGGAAAGTTCCCTTTGAGTTGATGTGCGATGCTTCAAATTATGCACTAGGGGATCTCTTAGCACAGAGGGTTGATAAATTACCTAGGGTGATATACTACACTTCCAAGACGTGCTGCTCAAGAAAATTACACGACCACGGAAAAAGAACTTTTAGCTATTTTTTTGCACTTGATAAATTTCGGTCATATTTTCTTGGTTCTCGTGTTGTTGGTTTTACAGATCATGCAGCTCTAAAGTACCTGTTTAAGAAGGCCGATTCAAAGCCTAGGCTAATCAAATGGATGCTCTGGCTTCAAGAGTCTGACTTGGACATCTGTGATAGGAGTGAAGCACATAACTTGGTGGCAGACCATCTCAGTAGGATTGAGAGAGCTGAGGATGAGAAGACCTTGCCCATTCATGATGATTTTCCTGATGAACATTTGTTAACTGTTTTTGTTCTTTCCCCCACCCCTTGGTTTGCAAACATTGTGAATTATTTAGTTGCTTCTATTTTTCCTCCTTTGGCATCTAGAGCTCAAATTGATAAACTTAAGAGTGATTCTAAACATTATGTTTGGGATGACCCATATAGTGGAAGTTGTGCAGTGATAAGGTAACTAGGAGATGTATTCCGGACCATGAGATTGACTCGGTCTTGTAGTTTTGTCATTCTTCTACACCTGGTGGTCATCTTGGCATTTAGAGGATAGCTTGTAAGGTGCTTGATTGTGGTTTCTACTAGCCCACCATCTTTAAGGATGCATGGAAGATTTGCAGCACCTGTGGGCAGTGTCAGAGAGCAGGAGAATCCCTTTCTTGGAGATAGTAGATGCCTCAGCAACCCATGTTATTATGTGAGGTCTTTGATGTCGGGGTATAGATTTCATGGTCCTTTTCCTATTTCTTTTGGTTTTTCATATATTCTCCTAGTTGTTGATTATGTTTCAAAATGGGTGGAAGTCAAAGCCACCAAAACTAATGATGCTCGAGTTGTTGTGGATTTTGTTAGATCTAACATATTTTTTAGGTTTAGAGTACCTAGAGCTATTGTTAGTGATCAAGGCACCCATTTTTGTAATAGATCCATGCAGGCCTTGCTCAGGAAGTATGGGGTTGTTCATAGAATCTCTACACCCTACCACCCTCAAACTAATAGGCAAGTTGAGATTTCAAATAGGGAGATCAAGAGAATCTTGGAGAAGATTGTGCAACCCAACAGGAAAGATTGGAGTAGCAGGCTGGAGGATGCTCTTTGGGCGCATAGGACTGCTTACAAAGCACCCATAGGGATGTCTCCTTATCGGGTTGTCTTTGGCAAAGCATGTCATCTTCCTGCAGAGATAGAGCACCAAACATATTGGGTTGTGAAGACCTGCAACTTCTCGATTGATTAGGTTGGAGAGGAAAGAAAGTTGCAACTAAGTGAGCTTGATGAGATCCGCCTGGAAGCCTATGAGAACTCTAAGTACTACAAGGAGAAAACCAAGAAGTTCCATGAGAACTTGATAGCTAGGAAGGACTTCACGGTTGGGCAGAAAGTTTTATTATATAATTCAAGGCTTGGTCTCATGGGTGGTAAGTTACGTTCTAAGTGGATTGGACCTTTTGTTGTTACTAATATTTTTCCTTATTTTAAAGTTGAGATCAAAAGTTAATCCACAGACAAGAGCTTCAAAGTTAATGGGCACCGTCTAAAGCCTTTCCTCAGTAATCCTTCCCTATTGAATGTGTTAGAAAAGAATGGCCAAATCCAAGAGGGGGGGTGAATTGGATTCAATGACCCTTTAAAAATTTATCAGAGTTTTTGGATCTTCACTTTCAATTACAAACTTTTCTATGACAGAATTCTCACTTGAAGCACTTCTCAACACTTGTTATGATAATAAGTATGCAATATGCTAACTTGATTACAACATCATGAGGTTCATCAACAATGTTCAATTTACAGATTTAAAACATCAAGAATTACATTCACTTGTTAATCAAATTTTATCTTCCTTAAAACTCAATCAAGAAATTACAAAACAAGAGATAAGGTTGAAGAAGATTGCACAAGTCTTTTATACTGGTTCAGCCACTCCACATGTGACCTACATCCAGTCCTTAATCACCACCTGATTAAGATTTTTCCACTATCTTTAAGCAAGAAGGTTTACAAGCAAACACACATGCATATACTTCACTACTAAAAGATAATCACTTTCTTGACCCCAAGAAAGTACCCCTTGTAGATCCCACTACAAGAACCTTAATCACTTGAGAAACCCTTCTCAAGATTTTCCACAAAGATTCACAAAGAAACAAAAATGAAACGAATTCACCTGGAATTCTTGAACAATTCTTTGTCCTTCTCTTTCAAGAGTATGATGATGATGATGATTTTCACAAGTTCTTTCACAAATGTTTTTCTTCTTGGATTTTCACAAAGAAACCTTTCCAAGATGTCACACAGACTCTCTAAAGTGCTTTTAGAAGTTGATTATCAGTTCTCACTCAATTGTCTTATGTTTCAAAATAGTTCAAGTCTATTTATAAAAGTTCAAACCCAGATAATCGATTATTTTAAAGAATAATCGATTATTTTGTTCTTCAGATTTCTGGAAATCAACCAAGAACAATTTAATCGATTATTTAGCTGGATAATCGATTATTCCAGAGAGTTGTTTCTGAAATAATCGATTATTTTGGCAAATAATCGATTATTACAGCAAGGCATTCCACTTAGCCCATTTGCTGAAATAATCGATTATATTTAACAATAATCGATTATTTTGAGTCAGTTCTTAAAACTTCATTTTAAGTCTCAAAATAATTTTCCAATGTTCTCAACTCATCATCATCTACTCCCTACTTGATTTTAGACAAGATTTTCTTAATGCACAAAGCACACACACAAGCACAAATATAACAATTCTTTTAACACTTTATTTCCTAAACACTATTACATAGCTATACTTCAAAGCATTTTTCTTGAACTTCCTTGACTTTGTTTTTGTGTTCAATGTTGTTGTTGCACACTTGTTGTCTCCGGCTGTTGTGATCATCAAAACTCTTTTTCAGCTCTCCTAAGCTCAACAATCTCCCCCTTTTTGATGATGACAACCCATGACAACCCACGGACAATGATATCAATCCATAATGCACTTTGTGCCTGCTTCTTATTGTGTCATGAACCAAAACCTATACAACACACACACACACAAAGCACAATACCTGCACAAAGCACAATACCTGCAACAAAAACTCAACACACAATACCATTTCTCCCCCTTTGGCATTATCAAAAACAAAGTAAGCCAAGGTTAACAATTATAAGCCATGTATAGAATTTTTCAGCAGCTCAAACCAAATCAGTTGCTCATTATTCAACCATACTTCAAACCAAAATAAACCAATGTGTGATGCCAATTGTGCACCATACCACAAACCAAATCAAATCAAGTCAAGATATCCATTATCTCAGTACAAAAACAGAGTATTTCAAATAATCACATTACAACATATATGCTCACCAAAAACAGAGCATTGTGCACCAGTATTCCAAAATAACCTTTGGAATCAAAATCAAGCCAATCACATAAGCAAACCAAACTTCAAATTCATCAAACTTAAATTGTTCAACATCAAAAACAATAAACTTGTTCAGGAATTAAAATTATTACAACCCAATTGAACTTATAAATTGTTCCAAACGTAAATTTAAAAACTAAACAAAAACAGAAATCACTCCTCATCATCCGGAATACCAAGCTGTGTCTTGATGATTCTAACTTCGCGATCCAGATCATCAAACCTGTCAAGCAAACCAGAAAACAAAGTCTCATGTCTCCTTGACATGTCCATAACAGCATCAATCTTGTTAATCATGATCTGCTCAAAAGGTGAGAACGGCTTTAGTTCCGGCTCAGCTTCTCCAGGCTCAGCTTCCACCTGTGGTGGCTGATCCTCATCATGAGAAGGCACACCGTCCTCATCTGTAGCTGGCTCCGGGGTAGGAGGAACATCTCCTTTAAACACCCACTTGTCTTCTTGCTTTAGAATCCCCATATGATGCAAAGAAGACTTCTCTATTTTGTTCGATGCGTGCAGAACAATCTTTCTTTCACCTGTTAAATCTACACCAGCAATCTCAAAAATTTTTGACAGAAGCAAAGCATAAGGAATTGGACCGTCTTCCTTTCTCCTTGCCTTCCAAATACAGTCATTCACAACCGCCACCCAATCAATCTTAATTTTCTTCTTAATTACATGCATTAACAAAATGTCATCCCGAGACATCTGAGCATGGTTGTGCAACCTAGGTTTTAACATCCAGGCAATAATGAAGGAAATCAAGCGAGAGTTCTTTTTCATACCTCCCGCCAAGAACTTTTCATAGTTTGTGTTGGATGGGTTCCGTTGACAATCCCGGAATGTGATCAGTTCTTCAAAATCTCCAAAGTTGAATGGCTGGGATTTCTTTGCTCCAGTTCCGCTCAGACCCGCAGCAGCTCTCAATGTGGGTCCGTCCAGCCTGATTAACTTCCCCTTAACCACCGATTGCATAACCCCATTATTAGTGGTAGCAAAACAGAGGAATAATCGGATGAGCTCCGGATAATAGGGTCCGTCCATCTCGAGAAACGCCTTCAACTCTTGGTACTCCAGGAGGGTTGGAAAGCTAAACCCCTCATTCTTGAACCAATCAAGCTTTAGGGTCTTCGGAGGGATGATTCTCCAACCGGCATACCATTCGAAATAGTATTCTTGGGCCTTCTCATCGGCGAACCACTTCGAGATGAGTTGCTCCGAGGGAAGAGGGCGCTTGCTCCCCCTCACTTCCAGCTTCTTGGGTCTCTTGGAGGAAGATGCCATGGTTGGGTCTTGGAGAAAGATGAAGAAGAAGAGGGATTTGAGAGGTTTTGAGAGAGTTAGGGTTTTGAGGGTTTGGGAAAAATGAGAGAATGAGAGAAAACAGAGGTTGTGTGATGTTTTGAGGTCCTAACACGTTCTGGGTATAGAGAAAATGGGTGGTTTTAAGGTTTGGCGCGGAGTTAACCGTTTTAGGAAAATTTAAAAAAAACGCCCAAATAATCGATTAGTTGTGCAAATAATCGATTATTTGCATCAGTAAACTCAGTTTAAACCACTTTCTGATATGGATAATCGATTATTTTAAGGATAATCGATTATTACAGAGGGTTCATTTTCCTTATACTCCCCAGATAATCGATTATTTACAGAATAATCGATTATTTCAGTGACCTTTGAGTTTCTTCTTATCAAATAATCGATTATTACCCAAATAATCGATTATTCCAGTGACTTTTAAGTTTCTTGCTTACCAGATAATCGATTATTACCCAAATAATCGATTATTTCCGAAACTCTTGGAATTCTTCATGTTCCAGATAATCGATTATTTCCTCAGATAAGCGATTATTTTCATGAGTCACTTTAAGATAATCGATTATATCTTAAGATAATCGATTATTCCAGTGATGATTTGTTTCACTGAAAATTTTAACTTGTCAAATTTCACCAAGTCTTGTTTGCAACTTCCAAATATTATCTTCCACACATCTCTTGTATTCATTCTCACAACATAATCAATTCAAACTTGTTTCACTAATTATTCCCAACTCAATTCTCAATTGATTGAACCTCTCTCTAGGTAGAGGTTTTGTGAAAATATCAGCTAGTTGTTTACTTGTCTCTACAAACTCCACAACACAATCATTCCTTTGAACATGATCTCTCAAAAAGTGGTGTCTTATCTCAATATGCTTAGTCCTAGAGTGCAAAATTGGATTTTTGGTTCGATTTATTGCACTTGTGTTATCACACCTCAAAGGAATCTTGTTCAACTCAATTCCATAGTCTCTTAATTGTTGCTTCATCCAAAGGATTTGAGCACAACAACTTCCAGCTGCTATATACTCAGCCTCAGCTGTACTTAAGGCAACACAAGCTTGCTCTTTGCTATGCCATGAAACAAGTGCACTACCTAATAAGTGACATGTTCCACTTGTGCTCTTTCTGTCTAGCCTGCACCCAGCAAAATCTGAATCTGAGTAGCCAATTAGACTCAATGATACTCCTTTTGGATACCACAAACCAACATTAGTTGTACCCTTCAAATACTTAAGGATTCTCTTTACACTTTTCATATGAGATTCTTTAGGATTTGCTTGAAATCTTGCACATAGGCACACAGCAAACATTATATCAGGCCTACTTGCTGTCAAGTATAAGAGTGATCCTATGATACCTCTATATTTTGAATTATCAACAGCAATTCCTTTCTCATCTAAGTCAAGATTGCAATTGTTTGATATTGGTGTGGCAGCCTCCTTACACCCTTCCATACCAAACTTTTTCAAAAGTTCATTGCAATACTTGCTTTGACTTATGAAAGTTCCATCATGCATTTGTTTGATTTGTAATCCCAAAAAGAAGGTAAGTTCTCCCATCATTGACATCTCAAATTCTCCTTGCATTGTTTTGGCAAATTCTTTACAAAGAGAGGAATTTGTAGATCCAAACACAATATCATCCACATATATTTGCACATACATTGTATCATTTTTAAATCTCTTAACAAACAAACAATGTATTGTCCACCTTTCCTCTTTCATAATCATTCTCAATTAGAAATTTGCTCAACCTATCATACCAAGATCTAGGAGCTTACTTCAAGCCATAGAGTGCCTTTTTGAGCTTGTACACATGATTAGGATTTTTGAAGTCCGCAAATCCAGGTGGCTGTTCCACATACACTTCCTCTTGTATCAGCCCATTGAGGAAAGCACTTTTTACATCCATTTGATAAAACTTGAAATTCTTAATTGATGAATAAGCAAGAAGTAGTCTAATAGCTTCAATCCTTGCTACAGGGGCAAAAGTCTCATCATAGTCAATTCCTTCTTCTTGATTATACCCCTTAGCCACTAGTCTTGCCTTATTTCTAAGAATTATTCCAGATTCATCAAGCTTATTTCTGAAAACCCACTTGGTTCCAATAATTGGATAATCTTTTGGTAATGGCACTAAATCCCACACTTCATTTCTTTCAAACTGATTTAGTTCCTCTTGCATAGCCATTAACCAATGCTCATCTTTAAGTGCTTCATCAATGTTCTTAGGTTCAACTTGTGAAACAAATGCCATAGTGTTGCAAATATTTTTGATAGCACTCCTAGTTGTAACACCTTTACCAATATTTCCAATTATGTTATCTATTGATAATTCTCTAGAAGTCTTCCACTCTTTTGGCAATTGTTCACATGTTACCTTTTCTTTCTCATGTGATACACTCTCCTTAGATTTTTCATTTGGTTCACTCTCCAATAGGGGTTGATCAAGCAATTCATTTAAATCTTCAATTTCTGTTTGCCTTGTCTCTTGCTTATTTACTTCATCAAATACTACATGAACAGATTCCTCTACCACTAAAGTTCTCTTATTGTAAATTCTATAAGACTTACTATTTGTAGAGTATCCTAGAAATATTGCTTCATCAGCCTTTGCATCAAACTTCCCAAGTTGTTCTTTCCCATTGTTCAGCACATAACACTTGCAACCAAACACTCTAAAATAGGAAATGTTAGGCTTCTTTCCTTTATAGATTTCATAGGGTGTTTTCTTTAAAATAGGCCGAATTAGAACTCTATTTAACACATGACAAGCTGTGTTAATAGCATCAGCCCAAAAGTATTTTGGTAGGTTTGTTTCATTTAACATTGTTCTTGCAAGTTCTTCTAAGGACCTATTTTTCCTCTCAACAACTCCATTTTGTTGAGGTGTCCTAGGTGCTGAGAAATTATGGTTTATACCATGTTCCTCACAGAATTTTTGAAACATGATGTTTTGGAATTCACCTCCATGATCACTTCTTATAGAGGTGATGTTTGAACACTTCTCATTTTGAACAAGCTTAGCAAATTTTCTAAAGGCAGTGAAAGCATCATTTTTATTTGCAAGAAACATAACCCATGTATATCTTGAGTAGTCATCAACAATTACTAAGCCATAGTAGTTTCCACCTAAGCTCATTGTTCTTGATGGACCAAACAAATCCATGTGAATTAATTGCAAAGGTCTAGATGTTGAAATCTGATTTTTGCTTTTAAAACTAGCCTTCACTTGCTTGCCCTTTTGACAAGCATCACATAATTTGTCTTTTCCAAACTTGAGTTTAGGTAGACCAACCACCAATTCTTTCCTACTCAATTTAGTTAAGTGATCCATGTGAATGTGTGCAGCTCTCCTATGCCAAAGCCATATATTTTCTTCTTGAGTTATTAGACATTTAGTGTTTGACATTGATATAGAGTGCTCTAAGTCTAGCATATATATGTTGTCAATCCTTTTTCCTATGAATCTGATTTCTTTACTCTTTTTTATCACAAATCAAGCAACATGTGTCATCAAATTCAATTTTAAAGCCTTTATCACTCAATTGACTAATACTCAGCAAATTATGTTTCAAGCCATCAACAAGCAATACATTTTCAATCAATGTTTGAGAGGAGGAATTACCAATATTTCCATGACCAAGAATTTTGCCTTTATTGTTGTCACCATAGGTAACATACCCTTCATTCTTCAATTTCAGACTTGAGAATTTGGAGGGATCCCCAGTCATGTGCCTTGAGCAGCCACTATCAAGATACCACAGCAAATTTTTGGCCCTCAAGCATTCCTACAAAATAAATTCAGAGGAAAAATTTAGGTACCCATGTGGAGGGTCCTTGTTGGTTAGTTCTCAGCCCTTGACTCTTCTCAACCCAAATCATTTTTCCACTTGGAACTCCAAATTTTCTTGAGTAACAGTTCCTAATAGTATGACCCATTTTACAACAATAAAAACAAGTTGCTTGTTTAGAAAAGTTACTTTTGAGTTTTCTAAAATTTTGACTTTTCACAAAAGCTACTTTCCTAGACTCAAATGGTATGCTTGTGCTTGGATTAAAGCCAAGTCCACTCCTATCAAAAGTGTTTCTTTGCTTTCCCAAAAGAATATTCAAATTTGCATTTCCCTTTGTGAACCTTGCAAGTGTGGATTTCAAATCAGCATTTTCTTTTTCAAAAACCTTGCAATGTTCACAAACATCTTTTGAGGAATGAGCTTCACTAAAGTTAAACATTGTTTGAAGATTTTCATGCTCATGCTTCAAATCTTCAAGTTCTTGTTCACCTTTAATTAAAGCATTTTCATACCATTTCAGCTTGTTTTTCAATTTTAAATTTGAGGCACCTAACTTGACAGCCTCTTCATGAATTTGAATGAAAGCTTCTTGAAGTTGGTCATAATCAGGATTTGATTCAAGGTCTGAGTCACTTACTATTGTGTCTTGTGCAGTTCCAGCCATCAAACACAAATTGTTTTCCTCACTTTCAGATTCTCCACTTGTTGTGCTTGAGTCATTGTCTTCCCAAGCAATATAGGCTCTTTTTCCTTTTGCATTTTTCTTAAACTTCTTCTCCTCTTGTTGCTTCTTTAAGATATTTGTACAGTCAGTTTTCATGTGTCCAGGCTTTCCGCATTCAAAGCAATTGAAGGAGGAGGAGGATGCTTCCTCTTTCTTGTTTGGCTTTTTGTTGAACTTATAGGGAGAGTTTCTTTTTCTTCTTATAAACTTTCTGAATTTCTTCACTAGCAGGTTGAAATTTTCGGTTTCGGAGTCATCGGAGCTTGTTTCTTCATATACCTCTTTTCCTTTGGCAGTTTTTAAGGCCTTCAATGACACTCCTTTACCTTTCTTGTCTTGCTGCTCATGTTCATCAAATATGTGCAGCTTTTGTTCATGCTCCCTTAATTTTCCAAAGAGAGTAGCTAATGTTAAGGAGGTCAAGTCCTTTGATTCTTCAATGGCTGTCACCTTTGCTTGCCATGTTCTATCCAAGCATTGCAGCACTTTTAGATTCAGCTCTTCCTTTTCAAATTTCCTGCCAAGATCAACAAGGTGATTTATCAAATGTGTAAATCTTTTTTGAAAATCAGAGATGGATTCACCATTTTGCATTCTAAACAATTCATATTCTCTAATGAGAGTATGTTTTCTTGATCTTTTGACATCACTTGTTCCTTCATGAGTGACTTGCAAGGTGTCCCACATTTCTTTAGCTGATGAGCATTGTGAAATCCTGAAAAATTCATCAATAGACAATGCAGATGTGATTATATTTTTTGCTCTCTTATCATGTTGGGCTCTTCTCCTTTCCTCATCACTCCACTCACTCCAATGTTTCTCCTTAAGCTCACCATCATCATTCTTTTTCATTGGAACATAGGGTCCATTTTCTATAGCATCCCATACAACAATATCAATAGCTTCGATGAAAATTCTCATCCTAATTTTCCAATAGACATAATTTTCACCATTGAAAACAGGAGGTCTATGTATAGAGACACCCTCACCATAGGGTAGGTTGTTGTTGGCCATTTTTAAGTCTTGAACAACTCTCAAGAACCTTGCTCTAGATACCAATTGTTAGAAAAGAATGGCCAAATCCAAGAGGGGGGGTGAATTGGATTCAATGACCCTTTAAAAATTTATCAGAGTTTTTGGATCTTCACTTTCAATTACAAACTTTTCTATGACAGAATTCTCACTTGAAGCACTTCTCAAGACTTGTTATGATGATAAGTATGCAATATGCTAACTTGATTACAACATCATGAGGTTCATCAACAATGTTCAATTTACAGATTTAAAACATCAAGAATTACATTCACTTGTTAATCAAATTTTATCTTCCTTAAAACTCAATCAAGAAATTACAAAACAAGAGATAAGGTTGAAGAAGATTGCACAAGTCTTTTATACTGGTTCAGCCACTCCACATGTGACCTACATCCAGTCCTTAATCACCACCTGATTAAGATTTTTCCACTATCTTTAAGCAAGAAGGTTTACAAGCAAACACACATGCATATACTTCACTACTAAAAGATAATCACTTTCTTGACCCCAAGAAAGTACCCCTTGTAGATCCCACTACAAGAACCTTAATCACTTGAGAAACCCTTCTCAAGATTTTCCACAAAGATTCACAAAGAAACAAAAATGAAACGAATTCACCTGGAATTCTTGAACAATTCTTTGTCCTTCTCTTTCAAGAGTATGATGATGATGATGATTTTCACAAGTTCTTTCACAAATGTTTTTCTTCTTGGATTTTCACAAAGAAACCTTTCCAAGATGTCACACAGACTCTCTAAAGTGCTTTTAGAAGTTGATTATCAGTTCTCACTCAATTGTCTTATGTTTCAAAATAGTTCAAGTCTATTTATAAAAGTTCAAACCCAGATAATCGATTATTTTAAAGAATAATCGATTATTTTGTTCTTCAGATTTCTGGAAATCAACCAAGAACAATTTAATCGATTATTTAGCTGGATAATCGATTATTCCAGAGAGTTGTTTCTGAAATAATCGATTATTTTGGCAAATAATCGATTATTACAGCAAGGCATTCCACTTAGCCCATTTGCTGAAATAATCGATTATATTTAACAATAATCGATTATTTTGAGTCAGTTCTTAAAACTTCATTTTAAGTCTCAAAATAATTTTCCAATGTTCTCAACTCATCATCATCTACTCCCTACTTGATTTTAGACAAGATTTTCTTAATGCACAAAGCACACACACAAGCACAAATATAACAATTCTTTTAACACTTTATTTCCTAAACACTATTACATAGCTATACTTCAAAGCATTTTTCTTGAACTTCCTTGACTTTGTTTTTGTGTTCAATGTTGTTGTTGCACACTTGTTGTCTCCGGTTGTTGTGATCATCAAAACTCTTTTTCAGCTCTCCTAAGCTCAACAGAATGCAGTTTCAGAGGAGATGTCTCTGCTCGACCCTGCTTCTCTCCCACCATGACTTAGGGAGTTTTCTTTCTCTTTCTCCTTCTTTACTTTTATTGCACATGCCCAATTCTGTTGATTGTTCTAATTGCTCTAATCTTATGTGTATGCCACATTGGGACAATGTGTGGTTTAAGTGTGGGGAGATTGTTTTGGTTATGTTTTTAGGGTTTATTTGTTACTTTTGGTTTAGGTTTTATGTATAGTTTTGCATGTTTCTCTTTGATTTATGGGTTTTGATAGTTTGTAGGCACTTACTTCACTCTTGGATATGAGTTACTTGATATTCTATGGATTGAAATCCTTGTCTTTCTCTGCTTGACAAGTTGATTATGAGGTTTGAGAGGTTGATTTGAATGTGACAGATTTACCATATATGAGGTTTTGAGCCACTCTTTGTTCTTTCTTGTGTGGTTTTCCTCTTGATTGCTTGCACAATATCCTAGGCTTGACTCTGTTTGATATTTCTTGGTTCATATGCATGTTTAGAAAGGATTAAGGAATTTTGATTCTAATAAGCCTCTAGCCAAATAATCCTACCTTGAATTAATTCCTTTGATAGACCCTGTTGAGCCTGTTTCCCTTTCTTTTTTCGAAGTTCATTACAAGACTTAAGTGAAAAACCATGATTCCCTTAACCTTAGGAAGTTTTGGAGCCTCAGAATTGTTTTGGGAATAAGTTCTTGAATAAGTGTGGGGGTATGTGTATGTTTCATTGGATTATGTATATTGGCTGGTTGGTTCCTTATGTTGTACATTTTACTTCTCTGCATCTTATCTTATCTCATCTCAAATTTTTGTGTCAATGAAAAAAAATCGAAAAAGAAGTTGTTTGAGGCAAGAGAAAGAAGATTAATTGTAGAGGTCATTAGAGGTTTCTGGGTTTGCTTCTTATGCTTATTTTTTACTTATTTCCCATTGCTCCTCTAGTTCCTCTGGTTTGTAGTTACTTACCCATATACTATCCTTTACCTTGTCCTTGGCCTTATTACAACCCTGAAAAGACCTTTTGATCCATATGTGCATGTGTGTTAGGTGTTGATTTTAGAGGCTTGCCAAGTCTATCTGTTGCTTGTTTTTCATGAGTTCTCTGAGAGTATAAAGTAGCCTAAACACTTGAGAGATATAGTGATACAATGCATATCTTGTGAGGTTCTGTTGCTTTTGATTCACCTTTTGAACTGACTGATTTTCTTGCCATGTTTTGAAATACTTGGATGATGTTCATAGGTAGATGGTTTCTTTGAATTTTTTTGTGTTGGATGTTGTTTATTCCTTTCTCTTCACAGGATTCATTGAGGAGTATGTAACTCTGTCTATTTGTGTGCTGCTATTTTTGTTTCTATTTTTCTCCTTTGTGTCACTCTCTTTGCTGTTCTGGATTTGTCCATTGCTCTGCTTCATGATTTTGACAAGGAGTGCAAAAGGCTAAGTGTGGGGGAATTTGATGAGTCATTATTTTCCCATATTTATTTATCTTTTTGTGCTTATTTTAATTATTGATTTGGGCTTAATCGCTTATTAATTGCACAATTTCACTATTTGGGCTTCATTGGGCCAGTAACTCGAATTTTAATTAATTTCAATTCACTTGGTCTAATTTTTGTCTATTAATTATTTTCAGGTTAATTGTGAAGCATTTTTGGGCTTGGATATTTCGGACTTCAAGAGACAAGGTGCCACGTCAGCACCACTTCACCACATCAGTTCCACATAAATTGTGAAGCATTTAATACACGTCGCACGTCTCACTGTATGAGGAAAATAGAGGGCGCCACGTCGTAATGATAATAATATAAACAACAAAAACCTCTCTGCCTCAAAAATCTCTATATATTCCCCTACACTCAGTATCCTACATCTCATGCCTTAAACTCTCAAGACTTCAAAATACTTTCTGAATCCCAACACTCTATTCTCTCCCATTCCTCACCACTACAATGGATGCACAAGTGGAAAATGTTGCACCAGTGATCATTCCTGCTGAAATGCGCGAAGTCATCAACTATGCCTATACCTTCTCCACAAAGGTAAAGCCAATGATGTACCTGGAGCATCACTTCAACATAAGCCATATGAACGAATGGGGAATAACCATCTACGAGGATTTGGCCAATTGTGGAATCCTCGGGTAGTTCAACATCAAGGGGTCACAAAGTAGGCCAGAGCACGAGATGGGTGAAAAAGTGAAAACAAGTGTCAGAGCCAGTGCTGAAGAAGAAAAAGAGAATGAGCGTTGGCAAAGAAGCTGTGAAGATAGAGGGAGCCAAACAACACGCTAAGGAATACGATGAGTAAGAGAAGAAACTAATTAGGTTTAAGTGTGAGGGAAAAGCCAAAACGACCAACTTAACCATCCGTCTACATCAGCCTTCATTTCCTCTACCTAAGAATTCATCCTTACACCCTTAAACTTCTGTCCTAAAAATATAGGCCATATTCGTTCTTCCCAAGCATCTGACCCCACAACAAGTGGTCATTAGAATCGTGTATAAATACACCTATAGCGTTGACTGCTCCTTCTGAAATACCTTCCTCTGCGTCTGAACCTACATAGCAACACGTCTCTATTGAGACACTCAACAAAGAAGACTAAGATAGGAAGTTGAATCGTCTATTCAATGACGTAGCAACCCTCCCAAGATCTACTTTCGTCTTTGTGATCACTATAGGAGAAATAGAAAAATAGGGATAACCATGTTAGAATAAATTTTTTTTTGTAGGACTATGTAAATTCTTCATGGTGTACATATTTACAAGTCAAGTCAATAATATATATATATATATATATATATATATATATATATATATTTTTTTTTTCCTTATCTAGAATTATTGGTTGACGTATGGAATAATCTGCTCAATGCTATTTTCTTTTCTTACTGGATATGATAACCCTTCTGTGTTAGACTATTTCTAGAAACTCATCCATTACGTCTTAATGATCACAGTAGGAAAGATAGAATAACAAGGATAATCATAATAGAGAAAAAAAAGTTTCCTTTTGATTATATAGACTCTTTATGTTGCACATTTCTGATTCAGATCAATGCATTTCTTTTCTTTCCAAAAATTGTTGTTTGATGATCATGACTACAGGTTCTCTTACTCCCTAAGCATCTCGCTTACTGTAGAAATCTTTTTGATGTCTGATTACCCTTAGAAACTCATCTATCTTGATGACTACAAATGAGGAAAATAATAGGATGCTCCTCTTATCGTACACAATTTTTTTTCCCGTGTACGTTTGTAGTTCAACTCAATCTAATTTAACTAAGTATAAATGTTTCATTCAAAGTTATCATCTTGAGTTATGAAATGATCTGATAAATTTCTTGATATTCATGCTCTGATCAATATTATAATCTTGTTATGAATGATCCTGCTTGGTATCTTGATTGTTACTAATTCCTGCATAATACTTCCCTTAGAGATTCTCATCACTCTGTTTATATTCAAATGTTTTGATATTTACCCCAGCATCAATTTCTTTTTTATGATTACAAAGGGGGAGAAATAGAACATAATTAATCAAATATGTTAACTAAATCAAAAACGCCTAAGAGACAATCTAGTAAGGGGGAGACCATATACTAAGGGGGAGAGGTGCAATGAACTGACAACATATGAACTTGCTATGACATATGAATAGCTCTGATTTAGTTTATTTGAAACCATTTGATCAATTATATTTGTCATCATTAAAAAGAGGGAGATTGTTACGCCAAATGAAGCAATTCCCAATAAGGTTTTGAATGAGACAAATATAATGCATATTGTTATTCCTAACAAATGTGTTAGTGTTTCAGAAAAATATAAGTACAGGCAAGTTGGAGAATAAAGAATATGCATTGACCACTTTCTACACCAGAACCAAGACAAAATGAGCTAAGCACTAGATAAAGTCTGATCAAAAGAAGAATATACACTAGACAAAGCTAGCCACAAACTACAAGCCATGCATTACAACTTCCTTCCCAACACAAAGCACAAGCAACAAAGATAAAGGGTAAAAGGTACAAGACATCAGATGAGGTGATCAAATAAAATCAAGTCTAGCACAAGAAAGAAAATAATGAAGCCCTAGATGATACAAGACCATAGACGATGGACAAATCTAAATCAAAGCATCCTAGACGGAGTCAAGAGCTTGCATAGCTGACTAGATGAAAGAAAAAGTCAAAGTCTATCTTTGAGACGGAGACTCAAATATACAAATGAAAACGAAGAATGTTGGATTGAATCTGAAGTCAAATAAATCACAACGAAAAATATTTCTTATCATCCACACTCTCAGAAGAACACATGAAGTCATCAAAAATAGGAGAAGAGAGAAGAGAAAATTGGACTAGCGCTTATCCACAAGTCAAAGTTGCACGTGTCAGAGCAAGTATACCTACCAGTCAATAAAAGACAACGCCTCTGTAGCTACAATTCCAGGAAAGTACAGATATGTCTAGGTCATGATTAAATTCAGTCATAGAAGTAAACAAAATGGTACAAAATACTTCATGTAACAGATTTGGCGAGCAAACATTTAATGCAAGATCAAATGCATTAAATACAAGATCTACAAAGCCTGGATGAACTAAACAAGAAAATCAAAAGATGGGTGATCAAGCAACAAGATTAGGTCTGATCAAAAATAGAAGAACATTCAACAAACACTAGACGAGGTCTACTACAAGTCGAAACCTTGAAGTATCAGATGAAAAGCCAAAATAGGGCTAAATCTGGAACAAGACAAAAAAAGATTAAAACATCAGATGAAACTAGATAATCAACTCAGATAAAAGAATTGTCAAGGCAAGACACATCATCATACAAATCAAGCTAACCTTATAGACAAAGTATAATGTATACGCCAAACGACTATGAGTCTAACATCAGACGAAGGTGTGTCAAGAACAACCTCCAGTGCAACATAAGAAAATAGACGAAGCATGAGTCAAAGATCAGAAGAAAGTCAACTTCGCACAAGATAAAGGATAGTAAAGACTGAAAGATAGTTCAAACAAAAACAAAGTCTATCCATCTATAACGTTAACCAAATCAAAAGAAAGTCAAAATAATAAACTCAAATGCTTAGACAAAAATCACAGATTGAGACACATAGGACTAGCATACGCAGATGAAGATTGCCACGCGGGCACTCAAAGAATCAAGTCTCAAAGGACAAATCAAGGCATCGTCTACAATCACTCAAATGCTCTCAACATGTTAGCGTGATGAAAGAAAAAGAAGAAAAGAACGTAAAAGCAAAAGCATGCATGTGTTAGAAAAAGTACATCACTTTTTCAGATAAGGACAACACTCTATAGCTACGTGAATGGAAAAGGACAAAAAGGTTCCTAGGTCTCTGCTAAATTCAGACACAACTGCTAACAAGGCAAAGAAGACTTCACGCAAGGTCTATAAACGGGAAGAAACATTTAATGCAAGATCTTTAGCATTAAATGAAAGATCAAACTAGTCATGAACGACTATATCTACTTCAACAGACACTTGCAACAGGCAAATTCTACAAGACAATATATATCACTACTTCAAACCTTGAAAGGTTGGCTTTTGGCTTTGCAATTTTAACAAAAGTAATATCAAGCCCATGTAGCAATGAAACCAGAGATGGAGGTTCTAGAGTCAAATGTACCATAGTGTATTCATCTCTGTAGACTAAGGAGTTCCAAGCATGTGCATCTTAGGAACAAAAATCCTAGTGAGTGTACCAACTTATGTATCCTCTATGTGAGAGTAAACCAAACACTCAATCATTGTAAAAACTAAGGTTGCATACCTTAGTGAGTGTACAATCTTATGTATCCTCTCTATGAGAGTAACCCAAACACTCAAACCAAACCAATTCAGCTATCATATGTAAAGCCTGAAGAGGCTAGGGAAAGAATACTTGTAAAGCCTGAAGAGGTTTGTCAAAGAATACTCACTGCGAGTCAGAAGTAGCTGATTAAAGAATAATAACGCTAGTGAGTGAAGCTGGCGGGCCAGGAGGTGTAGACCCCTAAAATTGTCCGGGTCGGAAATAAAGCTCAAAGACTCTCAAAGACCGAAGGAAAGTCAGCCGGAAGGACTCCTGGAAGACCCTAGGATGATTCTTTGTAGGTCTAGAAGTCTTAGAGTAGCTTAGAATAAGGGTGTGCGAGGATTGGAGCTCAATACACCCTCCTAGAGGTTCAGTACGGCCGTACTGAGCCATTTGAACTACAATACGGCCGTAGTGAAATCAATACGGCCGTACTGAAGTTTTTGAACTTCAGTACGGCCGTACCAAATTCAATACGGCCGTACTGTAGTTCAAAAACTTCAGTACGGGCCGTACCAAATTCAATACGGTCGTACTGTAGTTCAAAAACCCAGTACGGGCCGTATTGACCTCCCAGGCCGTATTACGCCTCAATCCTATAAATAGGACGTCATTTGCACGTCATTCCACACTTTTTCCACACTTCTGGACCCTCGTGCTGAGTATTCTTGGGTTTTTGAGCTATTCTCTGCCCTAGAAGTCTCTCCGAGAGCCAATCCGACGAAGTTCTTCATGAGCCATTAGCTTGAGACTCGAACAAGTTGAAGGGAAATCTCTTTGATTTCCATAGTAAAAATTATCTTTAAGGAAAGGAGCGAGCGGACGTGTAGTGGGAAGGAGCGCCAAAAAGCCTCCTAAACTTCGTTTTGAATATATAAAAGCCCGCTTCGAAGGTTTCTTTCCAAATCCTTTCTTTTACTGCTTTTATTTATTACTTTTTGATTGTTGCATTGCATGTTTAGAGCTTTCATCATGTAAATATTTTACTTATAATCGTTTCTAATAAATGGGGGTAATTTAGTAACTTTACGCTATTATTTATGAAATAATCTGTCATAGGGAACCCGAAAGGGGCGTTGTGGGGTGCTAACACCTTCCTCACACGTAACCGACTCCCTTACCCAACTCTGGTTGTAATGGCCGAAGTTGATTTGCGAAAATCAATTGCCTTATATCTTTTTCCAATGTTTTGAGTAAAACATTGGTGGCGACTCCAAGAACCCCTTCTTTTTGCGCTTGGGATTAACATGGATTGGTGAGAGTCATTTAAACAAAATTGTTAGCTCGATGAGGTCTCAGTTTGAGAATAAGTCATTCTAACAATCCATCATCTTTCAAAGCTTAAAAAGAGTCCGACCATCGTCGCGAATGCCAACGTCCGTTTCGGCGGGTGGCGACTCCACTGGGGAAGCCTCGAGAGTCAGTCCCATTTAGTGATGGATTATTTCTAAAATGATAGCTTAAAATTACTTCAGTACCCCTCGCTTGTATGATAATATGTTTTTCCTAATTGGCTTTAATAACTGTTGGGTGTTTAAATTTTCGCAATTGTTTGAAATATAAACTGCACACGAACCTTTGCACACAACAGTTCCCTCTATACCCGGGGGCATGAGTGGAAAGCCATAGGGAGTGGATGTTAGTACGGCCGGTTGTCGAATGGGTCTATAGGTGCCCGTAGACCGTTGTCGGAAAGCATCACTCAAGGTGAAAACCATGAACTCAAGTCCGACAGTGCGTTGGAGCTTTCCATCGACTTACGACGAGAGGGATTGGGTCCCTATAATGGGGGCACCTTGGGGGCCTTAGACCGGTGAGAACAGTTAGAACCTCCTTGAATATGCACTTTTCTGCAGGATACCCCTACCTCGTGATTCGCTCGTGACTGTTCGTGGATGAGTGAATTGCTTGTGCATTGTTTATGTGACATTGTTTGAGCATACATTGCATTCTTTAAACATACAACATTCCCTTTTAAAATAAGAATAAATAGGAATAAGAATCTTCCATTACATGGTGTTAACATCTACCCTCATCACATTCATGTAGGTAGTTTCCCTTTTCACCCGAAAAAATACAAAAAACAAAATACCCAAAAAAAAGAAAAAAAAATCATTTATCCAAACCAAGCAATATCATGCATCATCTTAGGAGCATCCTGAAAACATGATAATGCTTAGTTGAATAAACACAATGCATGCATATTCAACGCCGTCATCTCATATCATGCATTCTTATCGAAGATCATGGAGGGATCTAGGGGAGTGCATTGCATACATCTCTCCTAGTAATTCATTAAATAACATTAATAAAAAGAAAGGATTAATCGATGCGTATGTTCAGAATGGATCGCACGCCGTTTGTTATTAAGTGTAAACCAACAACCGCGCCAAGCGAACGCACATCAACTCCGTTCTTGGTAATCAAGACGAATAAAGGGGAAGGTCCGACACCGTTGAAGATTACTGTTCCAAGACCTTTTCCCTACGAATCGAATAAGGCTGTGCCATGGATATACGACATCCATTCTTCTGCCAACAGCGATATCTCTAACATCGCTGGACTTGGGGGCATGACTAGGAGTGGCAGGATCTACACTCCCGAAGATCTTCATGATAAAGCTCCCAAGAATAAAGGAAAGGAAAAAGAAAAAGAGAAAACCGAGGAAAATAAAGAATCCGAGGAGGAGACTGACGAGCTGTTAAAATATATCCGACAGAGCGAGTACTCCATCATGGATCAACTTCATAAGACGCCAGCAAAGATTACTCTGTTGTCGTTGATCCTAAGCTCCGAACCGCATCGACAAGCTCTGTTGAAAGTCTTGAACGAGGCATACGTGTCGCACACTATCTCCCAAGACAAGTTTGAGGGGATTGTTAGTCACATCACGGCTAATGATCACCTCACTTTCACCGATGAAGAAATCCCCGCTGAGGGACCGAATCACAACAAGCCCTTGCACATCTCTGTAAAGTGCAAGGAATATCACATCGCTAAAGTCTTGGTGGATAATGGATCTTCCTTGAATGTGATGCCAAAAAGAACGTTTGATCAAGTGGCAATCAAGGGAATCCAAATGCGCCCGAGCAACATGATCGTCCGAGCTTTCGACGGTTCTAAAAGAGAAGTGGTGGGAGAAATTAATCTTCCAATCCAAATTGGACCCACCATCTTTAATGTCGAATTTCAAGTGATGGACATTACTCTCGCGTACAGCTGTCTCCTCGGCCGACCTTGGATTCATGATGCGAAAGTTTTTCCCTCTACGCTCCACCAGAAAGTCAAATTCATAGTGGGTGACAAGCTGGTGACCGTACAAGCTGAAGATGACATACTCATCAGCAAGCCATCTGCCATACCTTACGTGGATGTAGCAGAGGAAGCTCTAGAGACCGCCTTCCAAGCATTGGAGATTGCCAATGTCGAAACGTTTCCCCGAGAAATGAAGAAGGTAGCCTACATGCTCACCAAGAACGGATACTTGCCTGGACAAGGACTTGGCAAGGATTCCCAAGGAATTCCCAAGCTACCCATTATTAAGGATAATCCGGGGAAACAAGGGTTAGGATACAACCCTAATAAAGATCAAAGGACGAAGAGGAACCAAGATCCTTCTCGACGTTCTTTAAGCCAGATCTTTAGGAAGGCCGGTTCACAAGCGTCAAGGCCGGTCGTCGTCATCAAGTGCTCTTCTCCTTCCGATAGGGATGTATAGACCTGATGACTGTTAGAGATTACTCCTCGGGGACAGCCCGACCCCCGAGCCTCGATAGGGCACATGTTTCCGCTATAATTATAATAAAATCGTTCTTTATTATTTCTTATTGCTTCTTTTCTTGCTTGCAATAAATTTCTAGACCACATTATTTTAACCCTGTTTGAATAAGCATGAATGAGGTTAAAATTGTCTTAATAACAATAAACCCGCATCATTTTTATGTGGAAGTGTGTATGACAACTTGGAGCACCATTCCTTGGCCTCGACAAGTGCCATCATGGATAAAAAAGAAATCCTTTAAGGACAAAAATCATAAAAACAAAAAAAGCTCGGCAGGAAACCCAAAAAGGGGGCTGCGCAAAAATAAGAGCAAAGAACCCGCTAGGAATCCCACGAAAGGGTGACCTAGGCAAAAGTTAGGGTTGCAAAAATGAACAAAAACAAAGGTCCGCTGAGACGCCACAAAGGGGTGTTTTAGGCAAAAAATAAGGACAATCAAAAAGCAAAAGAAATCCATGATGGTACCATGAGCTGAATTCAAAAAGAAAGGTTCAAGGGAAACTATCTAAGTTGTCGAATCAGAACGTCAATAAAAAGACTTTCTTAACTTCATAAGTGTTTAATCAAACAAGCCTAAACACATGAGCCTACCTTGGCCAGCCATTCTTACAAAAACCGTTTTCAAAACAATAACAATCCCCTCTAAAA
This sequence comes from Cajanus cajan, assembly GCF_000230855.2. NCBI lineage: Eukaryota > Viridiplantae > Streptophyta > Magnoliopsida > Fabales > Fabaceae > Cajanus > Cajanus cajan. The sequence goes on from NC_138518.1 coordinate 22,359,411, forward strand.
CACAAACTTTCGAACAAAGATATCTTTCCTTTCTTTTCTCTTGTCCCAAACGATTTTAGAATAATCTAGTGGAAACATGGAGATATAGTGGTCAATAGGAAGGTTGATACGTCTTCTAAAGGAAGGGAAGGATCACTGGGTTGATGACACCAATCTCGATATAACACGCATCATTCCTCGGTTACAGAAATCGGCAGCGCACAGCACGTCTAGAGGAATGGCAAAAATCCAAGCAAAGAAACGCATCGGTTAATTCTTTTGAAAAATAAATCAAATAGAATTAGGTGCATCATACCGCATACATGCATACAGATGATAGGTGTACTGGAAGATCACTTATTCTCTGTTTATTGAAAAAAAAAATGAACTTCAGAAAAAACAATGCGCCCGTACCATGTTCAGTACGCCCGTACTAAAATTAGGGTTATGAACAAATTTTCAACTCAATACGGGCGTACTGAAATGAATACGGCCGTATTGGCCATAACGTCCACACCAATACGGGCGTATTGAATTCAATACGGCCCGCATTGGCCCATTATTTTGTGCGTCACACACATTAGTTGCACATTCAAAGACCTTATCATGAGGCAGTCGCATAAAATAGAAAAATAGGAAAAATTTCTTGTGTATGACAGCAGCCAATAGAAAAAGCCGAAAAATCGACAAAAAAGGCAAAAAATTCAGAAAATCCTACAATCGTACAGAATAACTGAGCCTGGAGAGGCTTGCCGAAATAATACTCCCCAGAGACATCTCAGCTTGCACTATTGGGCCGAATTCCCAGTGAAAGCTATCAGAGCAAGATCAGCAAGATTCCCCAATGGAAGCATGATCATCCAAACAAAATATCCAAGTCAAAGGACTTAGACTTCCTCAGTGGAAGATAGCTTTCCAACTCGAGCGACGAGTGAAGCTAAGCCTGAAGAGGCTTTCTAAATAATACTCTGGGATACATAAGATCCTCAATCCCCATTCGCCTACTCAGAGGCACTCCTTCAAAAAGAGAAAATCCGAAAAGATCAATAACCATTCCCCAAGCAGAATTCGGTATTCAGCCAAACACCGAACGTCAAGATAATCCGACTAACAGAAGAGGCCAATCAAGATCAATACGATAGAATCCCCCAGCGGATAACAGCCTACGCAGAGGCAACAAAACCAGAAAATCAAAAAAAGTCAACCGAATAAGGATAACCGGGATACTCCACCAACGTCGAAAGGACGTCAGCCAATCATAAGGCATCGCTCACCTTAGAAAGAGCATCTTTGTGTCTGCATCCCCAAGGAACCAGAATTTCCCCAGTGGGCACCAACTACGCAATGGAAAGTTGGGATACAAGAACCTATGAGTAACTGCACATCCCCTAGACGAATCCCTGCATTATCCAGCCCTCAGCGGCACCAAAATCAAAAACAACCGTCGAAGCAGCATCGTGGACTGTGGAGACAAAATCATCACAAATCCCTGGAGAGGGCAAACTCACGCTACCAAAGTGACCAGAAGCACGGAGGTATGCAACCCTGGGGAGGGCAAACCGCAGACCCTGGAGAGGGCAAACTCACGCTACCGAGGTCGTCAGAAACACCGAGGTATGCACGAGCCTGGAGAGGCGACGACTAATACTCAGCTACCCCGTCGTCAGAAACACGGAGGTATGCAGCTACCGAGGTTGTCAGAAACACCGAGGTATGCACGAGCCTGGAGAGGCGACGACTAATACTCAGCTACCCCGTCGTCAGAAACACGGAGGTATGCAGCTACTGAGGTTGTCAGAAACACCGAGGTATGCACGAGCCTGGAGAGGCGACGACTAATACTCAGCTACCGATGTTGTCAGAAACACGGAGGTATGCAGCTGCCAACGTCGTCAGAAACACGGAGGCATGCAGACCCTGGAGAGGGCAAACTCACGCTACCGAGGTTGTCAGAAACACCGAGGTATGCACGAGCCTGGAGAGGCGACGACTAATACTCACGCTACCAAAGTGACCAGAAGCACGGAGGTATGCATCCCTGGAGAGGGCAAACTCACGCTGCCAACGTCGTCAGAAACACGGAGGCATGCAGACCCTGGAGAGGGCAAACTCACGCTACCGAGGTCGTCAAAAACACCGAGGTATGCACGAGCCTGAAGAGGCGACGACTAATACTCAGCTACCGACGTCGTCAGAAACACGGAGGTATGCACGCTGCCAACGTCGTCAGAAACACGGAGGCATGCAGACCCTGGAGAGGGCAAACTCACGCTACCGAGGTCGTCAGAAACACCGAGGTATGCACGAGCCTGGAGAGGCGACGACTAATACTCAGCTACCCCGTCGTCAGAAACACGGAGGTATGCAGCTACCGAGGTTGTCAGAAACACCGAGGTATGCACGAGCCTGGAGAGGCGACGACTATTACTCAGCTACCCCGTCGTCAGAAACACGGAGGTATGCAGCTACCGAGGTTGTCAGAAACACCGAGGTATGCACGAGCCTGGAGAGGCGACGACCAATACTCAGCTACCGACGTCGTCAGAAACACGGAGGTATGCAGCTGCCAACGTCGTCAGAAACACGGAGGCATGCAGACCCTGGAGAGGGCAAACTCACGCTACCGAGGTTGTCAGAAACACCGAGGTATGCACGAGCCTGGAGAGGCGACGACTAATACTCAACCTGGAGAGGCCACTCAACAATTTTCCCACCGGAAGACACTACAAGTCGGAAGGATGGCTTACTCCCCGGACAATTGGGTCAACTCCTTTACTTTTCAACCGGTACACCAAAAAGCCGTTCGACTAAGTAAAGGGGGGGCAGCTGTAGACCCCTAAAATTGTCTGGGTCGGAAATAAAGCTCAAAGACTCTCAAAGACCGAAGGAAAGTCAGCCGGAAGGACTCCTGGAAGACCCTAGGATGATTCTTTGTAGGTCTAGAAGTCTTAGAGTAGCTTTGAATAAGGGTGTGCGAGGATTGGAGCTCAATACACCCTCCTAGAGGTTCAGTACGGCCGTACTGAGCCATTTGAACTACAATACGGCCGTAGTGAAATCAATACGGCCGTACTAAAGTTTTTGAACTTCAGTACGGCCGTACCAAATTCAATACGGCCGTACTGTAGTTCAAAAACTTCAGTACGGGCCGTACCAAATTCAATACGGCCGTACTGTAGTTCAAAAACCCAGTACGGGCCGTATTGACCTCCCAGGCCGTATTGCGCCTCAATCCTATAAATAAGACATCATTTGCACGTCATTCCACACTTTTTCCACACTTCTGGACCCTCGTGCTGAGTATTCTTGGGTTTTTGAGCTATTCTCTGCCCTAGAAGTCTCTCCGAGAGCCAATCCGACGAAGTTCTTGAGTCATGAGCCATTAGCTTGAGACTCGAACAAGTCGAAGGGAAATCTCTTTGATTTCCATAGTAAAAATTATCTTTAAGGAAAGGAGCGAGCGGACGTGTAGTGGGAAGGAGCGCCAAAAAGCCTCCTAAACTTCGTTTTGAATATATAAAAGCCCGCTTCGAAGGTTTCTTTCCAAATCCTTTCTTTTACTGCTTTTATTTATTGCTTTTTGATTGTTGCATTGCATGTTTAGAGCTTTCATCATGTAAATATTTTACTTATAATCGTTTCTAATAAATGGGGGTAATTTAGTAACTTTACGCTATTATTTATGAAATAATCTGTCATAGGGAACCCGAAAGGGGCGTTGTGGGGTGCTAACACCTTCCTCACACGTAACCGACTCCCTTACCCAACTCTGGTTGTAATGGCCGAAGTTGATTTGCGAAAATCAATTGCCTTATATCTTTTTCCAATGTTTTGAGTAAAACATTGGTGGCGACTCCAAGAACCCCTTCTTTTTGCGAAAACCACTAATCCATGGAGGGTCCCACTTGGGATTAACATGGATTGGTGAGAGTCATTTAAACAAAATTGTTAGCTCGATGAGGTCTCAGTTTGAGAATAAGTCATTCTAACAATCCATCATCTTTCAAAGCTTAAAAAGAGTCCGACCATCGTCGCGAATGCCAACGTCCGTTTCGGCGGGTGGCGACAGGAGGTGGTCGAGAATGCTCATTAAGAGCCAAAAGTGGCTGATCAAAGAATACTAGCGTCGACGAGTGAAGTTGATGAGCTAGGAGTGGTTGATAATACTTGGGACCAAGAGTGGTTGTGGCCTGGGTGGTCTATAATACTCACTGCGAGCTTGAAGAGGCTGAACAAACAATACTTGTACTTCATTGAACATCTAGTGGAACCTTTCATTTGAAGGAGATTGGACATAGCTCAGTTTGAGTGAATCAGTATAAAAATACTTGCACTACACTTAAATGTTTCAGACGCACTTTATTTGGTTGATCAAATATACTAAAAAATTTGTCTAATGCTTATCGTCTATTAAAACTATCTTCAGACGAAAACCATACTTGTTCAACTTATTATCCTAAAGAATGATTTTCGTTTAAGAAGTATTTTCTCTAAGCAAATGATGAAACTCCCAAACGCAAAATGATTTTGGTAAACCAATCCTGGGCAGTTTCTTTGTAGCATTCACTAATACCATTTTACTGGACGAAAGAGAGTCTTGCGAAAAAGTTTTTTAAATGCCTTTGTTCACACACACACATATTCAACCCCCTCTCCCTTCTATGTGTTTTTCATTTAACTTCACTAGCTTCCCTTTACAACTAATTTAACAAGTAATTTTCTTATTTTCTCATTATTTTTTTCATTTTCTTTTTCTCTCTTTCTAATTTCTTCCTATCTTTTTAGGTTTTCCTCTTCTTTTTTTCTTAAGTACTCTTTCAATTTCCTAAGTTCATCCCTAACACTAGGTCTACTACTATAGGAGTTATGACCATGCACACTAGAATGATCACTCATCTTTGATTAAGAAAAGGTTTTCACAAATAGAGTTCAAAAGGTTTTCACAAATAGAGTTCAAAAGGTTTTCACAAAGAGTGAGTAATAAAAGATTTTCACAAATGTTTTGAGGTGTAAGATTAGTATTAGAAGGCCTAAGTGTACAAATTGAACTATCAAGGGAGGTGGACTTCAAAGAATCACTTAATAACCAAGCCTTTTCAAGTAAAAATCATTAAGGCTCCTTATATTTTTCTTACAAAAACAATTTTGCACAAAGGTTAAGTGTGTGTGTGCATAAACTCCTAGCAGGCCACTTGAAGCCTTCTAAATGAAAACAAGCAAGGTAAAAACCTAAGCAATTATACTACCAAAGCAATAGGCATGTAAAGAAAGCAATTAAAGCATGTGCTAGTCAGATTTCCTAGGGTGGGAGCTTGAAGTGACCTTGGTGGTATTCAAGCCACTCCTACAAGCACTACTTGAATTACCCTAAAACTACTTAATAAAGAGACCAATTACAAACCAAAAGAAAAAGGAACAAAGGCCAAAAATACAAGTGGCCTAAAAGAAATTGTGCAAAAGAGAAATTTAAACAAGAAGAGTAAATCTTCTAGTCTTCAAATCGTCACCCCTTCACAAGGAACACCCAAAGTTAGCCTCTCAATGGTGTATGCATGTAGACCCCTAAAATTGTCCGGGTCGGAAATAAGACTCAAAGACTCTCGAAGACCGAAGGAAAATCAGCCGGAAGGACTCCTGGAAGACCCTAGGATGATTCTTTGTAGGTCTAGAAGTTTTAGAGTAGCTTAGAATAAGGGTGTGCGAGGATTGGAGCTCAATACACCCTCCCAGAGGTTCAGTACGGCCGTACTGAGCCATTTGAACTGCAATACGGCCGTAGTGAACTCAATACGGCCGTACTGAATTTTTTGAACTGCAATACGGCCGTACCAAATTCAATACGGCCGTACTGAAGTTTTTGAACTTGAGTCATGAGCCATTAGCTTGAGACTCGAACAAGTCGAAGGGAAATCTCTTTGATTTCCATAGTAAAACTTATCTTTAGGGAAAGGAGCGAGCGGACGTGTAGTGGGAAGGAGCGCCAAAAAGCCTCCTAAACTTCGTTTTGAATATATAAAAGCACGCTTCAAAGGTTTATTCCCAAAATCCTTTCTTTTACCGCTTTTTGATTGTTACATTACACGTTTAAAGCTTTCATCATGTAAATATTATACTTATAATCGTTTCTAATAAATAGGGGTAATTTAGTAACTTTACACTATTATTTATGAAATAATCCGTCATAGGGAACCCGAAAGGGGCGTTGTGGGGTGCTAACACCTTCCTCGCACGTAACCGACTCCCTTACCCGACTCTGGTTGTAATGGCCAAAGTTGATTTGTAAAAATCAATTGCCTTATATCTTTTTCCAATGTTTTGAGTAAAACATTGGTGGCGACTCCAAGAACCCCTTCTTTTTGCGAAAACCACTAATCCATGGAGGGTCCCGCTTGGGATTAACATGGATTGGTGAGAGTCATTTAAACAAAATTGTTAGTTCGATGAGGTCTCAGTTTGAGAATAAGTCGTTCTAACAATCCACCATTTTTCAAACTTAAAAAGAGTCCGACCATCGTCGCGAATGCTAGTGTCCGTTTCGGCGGGTGGCGACAGATGGCGACTCCACTGGGGAAGCCTCGAGAGTCAGTCCCATTTAGTGATGGATTATTTCTAAAATAATAGTTTAAAATTACTTCGTTACCCCTCGCTTGTATGACAACATGTTTTACCTAGTTGGCTTTAATAACTGTTGGATGTTTAAATTTCCGCAATCGTTTGAAATATAAACTGCACACGAACCTTTGCACACAACAGTTCCCTCTATACCCGGGGGCATGAGTGGAAAGCCATAGGGAGTGGATGTTAGTACGGCCGGTTGTCGAATGGGTCTATAGGTGCCCGTAGACCGTTGTTGGAAAACATCACTCAAGGTGAAAACCATGAACTCGAGTCCGACAGTGCATTGGAGCTTTCCATCGACTTACGACGAGAAGAATTGGGTCCCTATAATGGGGGCACCTTGGGGGCCTTGGACCGGTGAGAACAGTTAGAACCTCCAATATGCACTTTTCTGCAGGATACCCCTACCTCGTGATTCGCTCGTGACTGTTCGTGGATGAGTGAATTGTTTATGTGACATTGTTTGAGCATACATTGCATTCTTTAAACATACAACATTCCCTTTCAAAATAAGAATAAATAGGAATAAGAATCTTCCATTACATGGTGTTAACATCTACCTTCATCACATTCATATAGGTAGTTTCCCTTTTCACCCAAAAAAAATATAAAAAACAAAATACCCAAAAAAAAAAAAAAAAAAAAGATATTTATCCAAACCAAGCAATATCATGCATCATCTTAGGAGCATCCCGAAAACATGATAATGCTTAGTTGAATAAACACAATGCATGCATATTCAACGCCATCATCTCATATCATGCATTCTTATCGAAGATCATGGAGGGATCTAGGGGAATGCATTGCATACATCCCTCCTAGTAATTCATTAATAAACATTAATAAAAAGAAAGAATTAATCGATGCGTATGTTCAGAATGGATCGCACGCCGTTTGTTATTAAGTGTAAGCCAACAACCGCGCCAAGCGAACGCACATCAACTCCGTTGTTGGTAATCAAGACGAATAAAGGGGAAGGTCCGACACCGTTAAGGATCACTGCTCCAAGACCTTTTCCCTACGAATCGAATAAGGCTGTGCCATGGATATACGACATCCATTCCTCTGCCGACAACGATATCTCTAGCATCGCTGGACTTGGGGGTATGACTAGGAGTGGCAGGATCTACACTCCCGAAGATCTTCATGATAAAGCTCCCAAGAATAAAGGAAAAGAAAAAGAAAAAGAAAAAACCGAGGAAAGTAAAGAATCCGAGGAGGAGACAGACGAGCTGTTAAAATATATCCGACAGAGCGAGTACTCCATCGTGGATCAACTTCATAAGACGCCAGCAAAGATTACTCTGTTGTCGTTGATCCTATGCTCCGAACCGCATCGGCAAGCTCTGTTGAAAGTCTTGAACGAGGCATACGTGTCGCACACTATCTCCCAAGACAAATTTGAGGGGATTGTTAGTCACATCACGGCTAATGATCACCTCACTTTCACCGATGAAGAAATCCCCGCTGAGGGACCGAACCACAACAAGCCCTTGCACATCTCTGTAAAGTGCAAGGAATATCACATCGCTAAAGTCTTGGTGGATAATGGATCTTCCTTGAATGTGATGCCAAAAAGAACGTTCGATGAAGTGGCAATCAAGGGAATCCAAATGCGCCCGAGCAACATGATCGTCCGAGCTTTCGACGGTTCTAAAAGAGAAGTGGTGGGAGAAATTAATCTTCCAATCCAAATTGGACCCACCATCTTTAAATGTCGAATTTCAAGTGATGGACATTACTCCCGTATACAGCTGTCTCCTCGGCCGACCTTGGATTCATGATGCGAAAGTTGTTCCCTCTACGCTCCACCAGAAAGTCAAATTCATAGTGGGTGACAAGCTGGTGACCGTACAAGCTGAAGATGACATACTCATCAGCAAGCCATCTGCCATACCTTACGTGGATGCAACAGAGGAAGCTCTAGAGACCGCCTTCCAAGCATTGGAGATCGCCAATGTCGAAACGTTTCCCTGAGAAATGAAGAAGGTAGCCTACATGCTCATCAAGAACGGATACTTGCCTGGACAAGGACTTGGCAAGGATTCCCAAGGAATTCCCGAGCTACCCATTATTAAGGATAATCCGGGGAAAAAAGGGTTAGGATACAACCCTAATAAAGATCAAAGGACGAAGAGGAAACCAAGATCCTTCTCGACGTTCTTTAAGCCAGATCTTTAGGAAGGCCGATTCACAAGCGTCAAGGCCGGTCGTCGTCATCAAGTGCTCTTCTCCTTCCGATAGGGATGTATAGACCTGATGACTGTTAGAGATTACTCCTCGGGGACAGCCCGACCCCCGAGCCTCGGTAGGGCACATGTTTCCGCTATAATTATAATAAAATCGTTCTTTATTATTTCTTATTGCTTCTTTTCTTGCTTGCAATAAATTTCTAGACCACATTATTTTTAACCCTGTTTGAATAAGCATGAATAAGGTTAAAATCGTCTTAATAACAATAAACCCGCATCATTTTTATGTGGAAGTGTGTGTGACAACTTGGAGCACCATTCCTTGGCCTCGACAAGTGCCATCATGGATAAAAAAGAAATCCTTTAAAAACAAAAATCATAAAAACAAAAAAAGCTCGGCAGGAAACCCAAAAAGGGGGCTGCGCAAAAATAAGAGCAAAGAACCCGCTAGGAATCCCACGAAAGGGTGACCTAGGCAAAAATTAGGGTTGCAAAAATGAACAAAAACAAAGGTCCGCTGAGACGCCACAAAGGGGTGTTTTAGGCAAAAAATAAGGACAATCAAAAAGCAAAAGAAATCCATGATGGTACCATGAGCTGAATTCAAAAAGAAAGGTTCAAGGGAAACTATCTAAGTTGTCGAATCACAACGTCAATAACAAGACTTTCTTAACTTCATAAGTGTTTAATCAAACAAGCCTAAACACATGAGCCTACCTTGGCCAGCCATTCTTACAAAAACCATTTTCAAAAATAATCCCCTCTAAAACACAAACTTTTGAACAAAAATATCTTTCCCTTCTTTTCTCTTGTCCCAAACGATTTTAGAATAATCTAGTGGAAACATGGAGATATAGTGGTCAATAGGAGGGTTGATACATCTTCTAAAGGAAGGGAAGGATCACTGGGTTGATGATACCAATCTCGATATAACACGCATCATTCCTCGGTTACAGAAATCGACAGCGCACAGCCCGTCTAGAGGAATTGCAAAAATCCAAGCAAAGAAACGCATCGGTTAATTCTTTTGAAAAATAAATCAAATAGAATTAGGTGCATCATACCGCATACATGCATACAGATGATAGGTGTACTGGAAGATCACTTATTCTCTGTTTATTGAAAAAAAAATAATAATAATAAAAAATAAAAAATAAAAAATAAAAATAAACTTCAGAAAAAACAATGTGCCCGTACCATGTTCAGTACGCCCGTACTAAAATTAGGGTTATGAACAAATTTTCAACTCAATACGGGCGTACTGAAATGAATATGGCCGTATTGGCCATAACGTCCAAAAACATTCATTTTTCTTTAATAATCGGTCAATAAAGAAAGTTGGAGGGGTTCCTATAAAATCCGTAATCTCCTGCGTAAGAAGCTCACAGAAATCCTCCCTCACATCGACGACAGAAATTCCTCCAAGAAGAGGAGGATAGGGAGAGCCATTCATTTAAAAAAAAAAAAAAAAACATCAACAAAATGATTAAACTTGCATTTTGTGCATCACACACACATTAGTTGCACATTCAAAGACCTTATCATGAGGCAGTCGCATAAAATAGAAAAATAGGAAAAATTTGTTGTGTATGACAGCAGCCAACAGAAAAAGCCGAAATCGACAAAAAAGGCAAAAATTCAGAAAACCCAACAAATCGTACAGAATAACTGAGCCTGGAGAGGCTTGCCGAAATAATACTCCCCAGAGACATCTCAGCTTGCACTCTTGGGCCGAATTCCCAGTGAAAGCTATCAGAGCAAGATCAGCAAGATTCCCCAATGGAAGCATGATCATCCAAACAAAATATCCGAGTCAAAGGACTCAGACTTCCTCAGTGGAAGATAGCTTTCCAACTCGAGCGACGAGTGAAGCTAAGCCTAAAGAGGCTTTCTAATAATACTCTGGGATACACAAGATCCTCAATCCCCATTCGCCTACTCAGAGGCACTCCTCCAAAAAAGGAAAATCCAAAAAGATCAATACCCATTCCCCAAGCGGAATTCGGTATTCAACCAAAAAACCGAACGTCAAGATAATCCGCCTAACAGAAGAGGCCAATCAAAATCATACGACAGAATCCCCCAGCGGATAACAGCCTACGCAGAGGCAACAAAACCAAAAATCAAAAAGTCACCCGAATAAGGATAACCGGGATACTCCATCAACGTCGAAAGGACGTCAGCCAATCATAAGGCACCGCTCACATCAGAAAGAGCATCTTTGTGTCTACATCCCCAAGGAATCAGAATTTCCCCAGTGGGCACCAACTACGCAATGGAAAGTTGGGACACAAGAACCTATGAGTAACTGCACATCCCCTAGACGGATCCCTGCGTTATCCAGCCCTCAGCAGCACCAAAATCAAAAACAACCGTCGAAGCAGCATCGTGGACTGTGGAGACAAAATCATCTCAAATCCCTGGAGAGGGAAAACTCGCGCTACCAAAGTGACCAGAAGCACGGAGGTATGCAACCCTGGGGAGGGCAAACCGCAGACCCTGGAGAGGGCAAACTCACGCTACCGAGGTTGTCAGAAACGCCGAGGTATGCAACGAGCCTGGAGAGGCGACGACTAATACTCAGCTACCCCGTCGTCAGAAACACGGAGGTATGCAGCTGCCAACGTCGTCAGAAACACGGAGGCATGCAGACCCTGGGGAGGGCAAACCGCAGACCCTGGAGAGGGCAAACTCACGCTACCGAGGTTGTCAGAAACACCGAGGTATGCACGAGCCTGGAGAGGCGACGACTAATACTCAGCTACCCCGTCGTCAGAAACACGGAGGTATGCAGCTACTGAGGTTGTCAGAAACACCGAGGTATGCACGAGCCTGGAGAGGCGACGACTAATACTCAGCTACCCCGTCGTCAGAAACACGGAGGTATGCAGCTACCGAGGTTGTCAGAAACACCGAGGTATGCACGAGCCTGGAGAGGCGACGACTAATACTCAGCTACACCGTCGTCAGAAACATGGAGGTACGCAGCTGCCAACATCGTCAGAAACATGAAGGCATGCACACCCTGGAGAGGGCAAACTCACGCTACCGAGGTTGTCAGAAACACCAAGGTATGCACGAGCCTGGAGAGGCGACGACTAATACTCAGCTACCCCGTCGTCAGAAACACGGAGGTATGCAGCTGCCAATATCGTTAGAAACATGGAGGCATGCAGACCCTGGAGAGGGCAAACTCACGCTACCGAGGTTGTCAGAAACACCGAGGTATGCAACGAGCCTGGAGAGGCGACGACTAATACTCAACCTGGAGAGGCTACTCAACAGTTTTCCCACCTGAAGACACTACAAGTCGGAAGGGTGGCCTGTTCCCCGGACAATTGGGTCAACTCCTTTACTTGTCAACCGATACACCAAAAAGTCGTTTGACTAAGTAAAGGGGGGGCAGCTGTAGACCCCTAAAATTGTCCGGGTCGGAAATACGACTCAAAGACTCTCGAAGACCGAAGGAAAGTCATCCGGAAGGACTCCTGGAAGACCCTAGGATGATTCTTTGTAGGTCTAGAAGTTTTAGAGTAGCTTAGAATAAGGGTGTGCGAGGATTGGAGCTCAATACACCCTCCCAGAGGTTCAGTACGGCCGTACTGAGCCATTTGAACTGCAATACGGCCGTAGTGAACTCAATACGGCCGTACTGAAGTTTTTGAACTTCAGTACGGCCGTACCAAATTCAATACGGTCGTACTGTAGTTCAAAAACCCAGTACGGGCCGTATTGACCTCCCAGGCCGTATTGCGCCTCAATCCTATAAATAGGACGTCATTGGCACGTCCTTCCACAATTTTTCCACACTTTTGGACCCTCGTGCTGAGTATTCTTGGGTTTTTGAGCTATTCTCTGCCCTAGAAGTCTCTCCGAGAGCCAATCCGACGTAGTTGTTGAGTCATGAGCCATTAGCTTGAGACTCGAACAAGTCGAAGGGAAATCTCTTTGATTTCCATAGTAAAAATTATCTTTAGGGAAAGGAGCGAGCGGACGTGTAGTGGGAAGGAGCGCCAAAAATCCTCCTAAACTTCGTTTTGAATATATAAAAGCACGCTTCAAAGGTTTATTCCCAAAATCCTTTCTTTTACCGCTTTTTGATTGTTACATTACACGTTTAAAGCTTTCATCATGTAAATATTATACTTATAATCGTTTCTAATAAATAGGGGTAATTTAGTAACTTTACACTATTATTTATGAAATAATCCGTCATAGGGAACCCGAAAGGGGAGTTGTGGGGTGCTAACACCTTCCTCGCACGTAACCGACTCCCTTACCCGACTCTGGTTGTAATGGCCAAAGTTGATTTGTAAAAATCAATTTCCTTATATCTTTTTCCAATGTTTTGAGTAAAACATTGGTGGCGACTCCAAGAACCCCTTCTTTTTGCGAAAACCACTAATCCATGGAGGGTCCCGCTTGGGATTAACATGGATTGGTGAGAGTCATTTAAACAAAATTGTTAGTTCGATGAGGTCTCAGTTTGAGAATAAGTCGTTCTAACAATCCACCATTTTTCAAACTTAAAAAGAGTCCGACCATCGTCGCGAATGCCAGTGTCCGTTTCGGCGGGTGGCGACAATGCACTCTTTTGATGATAGAACTCCTTCCAAAGGTCTTGGAGCCAATTCGGACAACGTCTCCAATCAATTCACCAAAATTGTATATGATGAGTTTAGGATCTTTCCACACCTAAATCAAGAAGAAACCACCCAAAAGTACAAGAGTCCAAAGAAATAAAACTAGAAAGGCACAATTAAAAAGGATAAACTCAAGTGGAGATGAATGTGACAAAACTTAAGTGTAGAAAGAAGACACAAAACTAAAATTAAGGCATATTAAGAAAGGTTAGCACTCAAAAGATTAATTCCTAAAATGGCACTAGAATGGAATCAACAAGTATGTGTAAAGAAATGTTGCACTTAATATGTTTGAAATAAGAGTCTCATTCGGCCATTAAGTTTTGTTCAAAGGTCCAAGAATAACTCCAATTGCTAAGGTAGGAAAATTTGTCCAAAGTCAACAAGTCTAGCAAAGGTTCTCTTTTTGCTTGTTTTTTACTCTTTTTGTTGTTTTTACACTTGTTTATGGCTCGGTCTTTTAGCACAATGGCCAGCCACTTTCATCCTTTTTTTGTATTAATATTCTTCCTTTGCTTGGGTTTTACACTTGTGATTGAAAATTTGATTAGCAAAAATTTTGGGAGTATCCTTTTAACAATTTGTGATGGCTCAATGAGACAACAATTTAAGTGTTTCTTAGAGTTTAATGTGCAAATGTCCAGCAGTAAAATATGCACATAAAAACCAATCTCATACTCAAATCATCAAACAATATGTAAGCATATCAAGTGCACAAGGAACTATTCAAATGGCCGAAAATTTAGAACAACGATATGCAAAGAAATTAATCACACATGAACATTTAAGTGATTTAGAACATGCTAAGACTAATTAACATCATGGTTAACTCTCTAAAGCACACTAGAGACTCACGACCATTTCATCAAACATGTGGCATGCATGTCATATTTTGATCATAACAAGGTTTAAGCATGAATACTTGGAGTTCTTTCAAGGTAATTCAAAAAAGATAAGCGAATGACAAAACCAGATGGATCATAAAACAATATATAATTCACCAATGTTTTCACATGCAACCAAAATTTTCTAGCAACTCAAACTTAAAAAGAAAATGGTAAGAACTTAAACAGGGAAGCCTAAAAACACCAAGATGATTCACAAGGAAGATATGTCATGAATCAACACCTAAAAGAGAACATATGGATCATGAGAACATGATAAGATAATGATCCATTTTAGCACAACTTTTAGACAAGAAAGAAGACACAAAACATGACCAAAAATTTCAAGAACAAGATGGACTAGAAGTTACCCTTGAAGAACCATTGGCTCTAGATACCACATGATGGGTTTCCTCCTTGCATTGATGGAATAAGGAGCATCAAAAGAGGGACCCAGACTCCTTGGATCATGGAACTCCAAGGTTTCTAGCCTTGGTGATGATGATGACCGAATGATGTTTATGGAGGCTAGGTGTTTGATGAAATGATAGGATGGTACTCTAGGGTTTTGGCTCACTTCATTGATGGATGAAGACCACTCCTAAAGGTGAGAACACTCACGGTGAAGATGAGAAGGATAGGTGGCCGAAATGACAAGGGGACTAAGGAAGGATATTAAGGCTCAAAGGCTCTCTCAATATCATAAATTTCAAAGTATTTACAAGATAGATAGCCTAGGGTATTTATAGAAGGGAAAAATCATTTAGGGTTGTATTTGAGAGTGCATGGCCGAGTGATGCAAGCCAAATGCACTTCAAATGAAACCTAAATTAACCTTAGATGCTACTTGGTGGCCAATGATGGAATCTTTGAGTTTGGTTAAGCTACAACTAGGTGGTGCATGATAAGACCATGCAACCTAGGTGCCCTCCTCTTGGGCCTAAGCCTTGCCAAGTCCAAAAATAAATCCAATGCTCACCAAAAACACATTTAGGCTTAGTTTCCAACCCTAATAAAAATACCCTAGCTATAAAATAAAATCTTATAAGCTAAGGCACCTCATAATACAAGGGTAAAATGGGAAATACAAGTGAAAATAAAGCCTATGATTAAGACACCCCAAAATACAAGGATAGAATGGGAAATGCAAGTAAAATAAATCATATGTCTAAGATATCCAAAATACAAGGATAAAATGGAAAATTAAAGACAATGGTGAAATAGGAATAAAAATAAATTCAATGCTAACAAGGCTTAGGAGAATGATCAATACTCTATAGCCATAAAAAGCATGTCTCTAGGGGTGTTAGCTCCCCTATCCTCTTCCAATCTCCTAGCCATGAACCTAGTGATGGGTCCCACTTGAAGCTCCAAGGATGGTCCTCCATTAAGCAACATTAGTATAACTTCCACTATCAATAATCATGTTGCATACCTTCTCCTTTATATGGCACGTAGTGTGAAAAATATGCTCACGTTGCTCAAGATCTCCATCTTCCTTAGGTTGTATGCTAAGAGCACGCCTAGTAACAAGTAACTCTCCTTGTATAGGTTCAACAACTTCAACATCACTACAATCTTCTAATGGTGGCATATATCATCATTTAAGCTCACACTCTCCGCGTCTCCATTCTCCATGATAATCATTACTCTTTTGTTTGGACATTGAGAGACAATATATCTATTTCCTTAGCACCTAAAACATTTGATGTCACATGATCTAGAAGATGTGTTAGTTTCAATTTTACCTTTAGAAGGAATGAATGAATTTTTAGCCTTCAAATTAGGATTTGCAACGGCTTTGTTATTCTTCCAATTTGATCTTCATGAAGAGTTAGAAGATGAAGCAACTTTGGAAGGGCCTTTCGATTCATTTTTCGTTCTACCTGAATTGCCTTGTGCAACAAATCCTCCATCTCCACATGATGTTGTAACTCCACCACATTAGTTATCTCCTTCTTTAAGCCTTCAATAAACCTTATCATAGTTGCCTCACGGTCTTCCTCAACATTAGCTCTGATCACAGCTATCTCCATCTCTTTGTAGTAATCCTCTACACTCATATATCCTTGAGTTAGACTTTGCAATTTTCTATGCAAGTCCCTATGATAATGACTTGGTACAAATCTCCTTCTCATGACAACCATCATTTCTTCCCTTGTACGAATTAGTCTTTCTTCGTTTCTACACCTGTTAATCACAAATTGATCCCACCAAATACTAGCATAATCAATAAACTCAACAACTGCTAATTTTACCTTTTTTTCTTCTAAGTAATTATGACAATCAAACACATGCTCAACCTTTCTCTCCCACTCCAAGTACAATTCAGGATCATTCTTTCCTTGAAATATTGGAATTGTCATCTTGATATTACCTAAATTATCATCACTACTTGGTTCAAATCTTCTTCTTCTTTCACCATGTCTACCATCTAAATACTCTTCTTTTTCCTCATCACTACATTGTCTATAAGGGGTCCTAAATCTGGAATTAGATTGTAAATTATCTAATATTTCTTTTAAAGCATTGAATTGTTCCTAAACAACCTGAAATTAACATCATTTTCTCCTCCGCTCATAATTAAAATTGTTGTACAAATTTAGTTAGAGCGATGTCGCCACCCGCCGAAACGGACATTGGCATTCGCGACGATGGTTGGACTCTTTTTTTAGTTTCGAAAAATGATGGATTGTTAGAACGACTTATTCTCAAACTGAGACCTCATCGAACTAACAATTTTGTTAAATGATTCTCACCAATCCGTGTTAATCCCAAACGGGACCCTCCATGGATTAGTGGTTTTCGCAAAAAGGGGTTCTTGGAGTCGCCACCAATGTTTTACTCAAAACATTGGAAAAAGACATAAGGCAATTGATTTTCGCAAATCAACTTTGGCCATTACAACCAGAGTTGGGTAAGGGAGTCGATTACGTGTGGGGAAGGTGTTAGCACCCCACAACGCCCCTTTCGGGTTCCCTATGACGGATTATTTCATAAATAATAGCGTAAAATTACTAAACTACCCCTATTTATTAGAACGATTATAATTAAACTATCTACATGATGAAAGCTTTAAACGTGCAATGCAACAATCAAAAAGCGATAAATGAAAGCGGTAAAAGAAAGGATTTGGAAAGAAACCTTCGAAGCGAGCTTTTATATATTCAAAAAGGAGTTAGGAGGCTTTTTGGCGCTCCTTCCCACTACACGTTCGCTCGCTCCTTTCCCTAAAAATAAATATTAACTATGGAAATCAAAGAGATTTCCCTTCGACTTGTTCGAGTCTCAAGCTAAAGGCTCGTGAACTCAAGAACTTAGTCGGATCAGCTCTCGGAGAGATTTCTAGGGCAGAGAACAGCTCAAAAACCCAAGAATACTCAGCCAGAGGGTGGAGAAATGCTCCAAATGTGTGGAAGGACGAGCCAATGACGTCCTATTTATAGGATTGAGGCGCAGTACGGCCTAAGGAGTCAATACGGCCCGTACTGAGTTTTTGAACTACAGTACGGCCGTACTGAATTCAGTACGGCCGTATTGATTTCATTATGGCCGTATTGTAGTTCAAATGGCTCAGTATGGCCGTACTGAACCTCTAGGAGGGCGTATTGAGCTCCAATCCTCACACACCCTTATTCTAAGCTACTCTAAGACTTCTAGACCTACAAAGAATCATCCTAGGGTCTTCCAGGAGTCCTTCCGGCTGACTTTCCTTCGGTCTTCGAGAGTCTTTGAGTCTTATTTCTGACCCGGACAATTTTAGGGGTCTACAGCTGCCCCCCTTTACTTAGTCGAACGGCTTTTTTTTGGTGTACCGGTTGACAAGTAAAGGAGTTGACCCAATTGTCTGGGGAGTAAGCCATCCTTCCGACTTGTAGTGTCTTCAGGTGGGAAAATTGTTGAGTAGCCTCTCCAGGTTGAGTTTGCCCTCTCCAGGGTGAGTATTAGTCGTCGCCTCTCCAGGCTCGTGCATACCTCGGTGTTTCTGACGACCTCGGTAGCGTGAGTTTGCCCTCTCCAGGGTCTGCATGCCTCCGTGTTTCTGACGACGTTGGCAGCTGCATACCTCCGTGTTTCTGACGACGTCGGTAGCTGAGTATTAGTCGTCGCCTCTCCAGGCTCGTGCATACCTCGGTGTTTCTGACGACCTCGGTAGCGTGAGTTTGCCCTCTCCAAGGTCTGCATGCCTCCGTGTTTCTGACGACGTTGGCAGCTGCATACCTCCGTGTTTCTGACGACGTCGGTAGCTGAGTATTAGTCGTTGCCTCTCCAGGCTCGTGCATACCTTGGTGTTTCTGACGACCTCGGTAGCGTGAGTTTGCCCTCTCCAGGGTCTGCATGCCTCCGTGTTTCTGACGATGTTGGCAGCTGCATACCTCCGTGTTTCTGACGACGTCGGTAGCTGAGTATTAGTCGTCGCCTCTCCAGGCTCGTGCATACCTCGGTGTTTCTGACGACCTCGGTAGCGTGAGTTTGCCCTCTCCAAGGTCTGCATGCCTCCGTGTTTCTGACGACGTTGGCAGCTGCATACCTCCGTGTTTCTGACGACGTCGGTAGCTGAGTATTAGTCGTCGCCTCTCCAGGCTCGTGCATACCTCGGTGTTTCTGACGACCTCGGTAGCGTGAGTTTGCCCTCTCCAGGGTCTGCGGTTTGCCCTCCCAGGGTTGCATACCTCCGTGCTTCTGGTCACTTTGGTAGCGTGAGTTTGCCCTCTCCAGGGATTTGTGATGATTTTGTCTCCACAGTCCACGATGCTGCTTCGACGGTTGTTTTTGATTTTGGTGCCGCTGAGGGCTGGATAACGCAGGGATCCGTCTAGGGGATGTGCAGTTACTCATAGGTTCTTGTGTCCCAACTTTCCATTGCGTAGTTGGTGCCCACTGGGGAAATTCTGATTCCTTGGGGATGCAGACACAAAGATGCTCTTTCTGAGGTGAGCGATGCCTTATGATTGGCTGACGTCCTTTCGACGTTGGTGGAGTATCCCGGTTATCCTTATTCGGGTGACTTTTTTGATTTTCTGGTTTTGTTGCCTTTGCGTAGGCTGTTATCCGCTGGGGGATTCTGTCGTATTGATCTTGATTGGCCTCTTCTGTTAGGCGGATTATCTTGACGTTCGGTGTTTAGCTGAATACCGAATTCCGCTTGGGGAATGGTTATTGATCTTTTCAGATTTTCTCTTTTTGAAGGAGTGCCTTTGAGTAGGCGAATGGGGATTGAGGATCTTATGTATCCCAGAGTATTATTTAGAAAGCCTCTTCAGGCTTAGCTTCACTCGTCGCTCGAGTTGGAAAGCTATCTTCCACTGAGGAAGTCTAAGTCCTTTGACTCGGATATTTTGTTTGGATGATCATGCTTCCATTGGGGAATCTTGCTGATCTTGCTCTGATAGCTTTCACTGGGAATTCGGCCCGAGAGTGCAAGCTGAGATGTCTCTGGGGAGTATTATTTCGGCAAGCCTCTCCAGGCTCAGTTATTCTGTACGATTGTTGGATTTTCTGAATTTTTTGCCTTTTTTGTCGATTTCGGCTTTTTCGGCTTTTTCTGTACAGAAATTAAAGTGCTAAAGAATTTTGAACTCGAAAGTGGAAAATTTCATTAATCAAACGGAATGAAATTTGTACAATGATGATAAAAAGAGTGGGGCACAGCTCGATCAATCAAAATAAACAAAAAGCAGGAAAACACAGCAAATGGCCGGTCTTCATTCCTCTGCCGGCGGATCCTGTGGAGGGTCTGGGAAGCGACGATGCAGCCAGACTGACAGGTTGTCAAAATCCTGTCTCAGGGCGTCAATGCTGTGCTGCGCATTGTCGAATCGGGCGTCGATGCTCTGCTGCAACGCGTCGAAACGAGCATTAAAGTAGGCCCTGTCTTGCTGCGAGGTGTCGGCCTCTGTCTGCGGGTCCCCTTCACCCGGGAGCTCGATGTTCTCGAAAAGCTCACTGAAGGTGTCGTGGGTGGTCGCACGTACATATTGCCTCCCTGCCTTAGCAATGATCTTCATATTGAGCAGGGTGGCAGCATTGATAGGCTTGGGCGCCAACTCCCCCGCATCTACGCCATCAGGGCACCCCCAAGTCTCGGCGAGTCGTGAAAGAAACGTAGAGACCAAAATGTATCCTCGCCGAGCGTCGCTGCCCTCTCTTGCCCCCAGATTCTTTATATGCTCGAGAAAAAAGAATCCGGGGTTGGCCTTCTGCCTGGTGACCATGCAGTAAAGAGCTAGCAGATCCTGCCGTGTTACTGACTCTGGACTCTTCAGTCTGGCGTGGATGGAGCCGGTGATCAGCTTGTGGCAAATCCGGAGCGCAGTCGGGAGCCGGGTACCCTTTACTCCAGCGTGATAATCCATCTGACCCGTGACCTCTCTCCACATCTCGGTCGGGGTCAGATTATCAGGGCACTCACAGACGGCGTCCCGATATTCCAACTGATCTGCTCACCGAAAGAAACCAGCCTGGACGTTGAATTCATCCAGTGTCAGGGAGCGGTATCCTCCCTTCATCCAGAAGTCTACAGAGTAGACCGTTGCGCCGTAGCTGTTCGTCGACTCTGTGACACTGACGGTAGCCAGAAATTCCTTTGTCGCGGTCGGATAGATCTTAGGGTGGGGATCAAGGAGGAACCCCCATCCTATGGCATCGATGTAGCCTCTGACCTCATCTTCCCATTCCATTGCCCGAAGGATGCTGAAGTCGAGCACCCTCGACGGCTGGAAGACGAATGACTCGAGGAAATCCAACCTCTCTTGGTGCCGCGCGGTCATTTCAAGTTGCGCAGGGACCCTCTGCCTCTTCCTTGAAGACTCGGCCATTTTTTCGGAATCGGAGGGATCTCAAACACACTCACAGATAAAGTATGCAGAGGAATGAAGATGTTGTGATGAATGAGAGGAGGAGGGACGTATTTATAGAAAAAATTAGGTCAGTACGGCCCGTACTGAATTCAGTAGGGCCGTACTGATCTTACTGTTGATGTACAAAAGAATGGGCCAATACGGGCCGTATTGAATTCAATACGCCCGTATTGGTGTGGACGTTATGGCCAATACGGCCGTATTCATTTCAATACGCCCGTATTGAGTTGAAAATTTGTTCATAACCCTAATTTTAGTACGGGCGTACTGAACATGGTACGGGCGCATTGTTTTTTCTGAAGTTCATTTTTTTTTTTTTCAATAAACAGAGAATAAGTGATCTTCCAGTACACCTATCATCTGTATGCATGTATGCGGTATGACGCACCTAATTCTATTTGATTTATTTTTCAAAAGAATTAACCGATGCGTTTCTTTGCTTGAATTTTTGCCATTCCTCTAGACGGGCTGTGCGCTGCCGATTTCTGTAACCGAGGAATGATGCGTGTTATATCGAGATTGGTGTCATCAACCCAGTGATCCTTCCCTTCCTTTAGAAGACGTATCAACCTTCCTATTGACCACTATATCTCCATGTTTCCACTAGATTATTCTAAAATCGTTTGGGACAAGAGAAAAGAAAGGAAAGATATTTTTGTTCAAAAGTTTGTGTTTTAGAGGGGATTATTATTGTTTTGAAAACGGTTTTTGTAAGAATGGCTGGCCAAGGTAGGCTCATGTGTTTAGGCTTGTTTGATTAAACACTTATGAAGTTAAGAAAGTCTTGTTATTGACGTTGTGATTCGACAACTTAGATAGTTTCCCTTGAACCTTTCTTTTTGAATTCAGCTCATGGTACCATCATGGATTTCTTTTGCTTTTTGATTGTCCTTATTTTTGCCTAAAACACCCCTTTGTGGCGTCTCAGCGGACCTTTGTTTTTGTTCATTTTTGCAACCCTAATTTTTGCCTAGGTAACCCTTTCGTGGGATTCCTAGCGGGTTCTTTGCTCTTATTTTTGCGCAGCCCCCTTTTTGAGTTTCCTGCCGAGCTTTTTTTGTTTTTAGGATTTTGTCCTTAAAGGGTTTCTTTTTTACCCATGATGGCACTTGTCGAGGCCAAGGAAAGGTGCTCCAAGTTGTTACACACACTTCCACATAAAAATGATGCGGGTTTATTGTTATTAAGACGATTTTAACCTCATTCATGCTTATTCAAACAGGGTTAAAAATAATGTGGTCTAGAAATTTATTGCAAGCAAGAAAAGAAGCAATAAGAACTAATAAAGAACGATTTTATTATAATTCTAGCGGAAACATGTGCCCTATCGAGGCTCGGGGTCGGGCTGTCCCCGAGGAGTGATCTCTAACAGTCATCAGGTCTATACATCCCTATCGGAAGAAGAAGAGCACTTGATGACGACGACCGGCCTTGACGCTTGTGAACCGACCTTCCTAAAGATCTGGCTTAAAGAACGTCGAGAAGGATCTTGGTTCCTCTTCGTCCTTTGATCTTTATTAGGGTTGTATCCTAACCCTTGTTTCCCCGGATTATCCTTAATAATGGGTAGCTCGGGAATTCCTTGGGAATCATTGTCGCCACCCGCCGAAACGGACCTTGGCATTCGCGACGATGGTCGGACTCGTTTTAAGTTTTGAAAAGTGGTGGATTGTTAGAACGACTTATTCTCAAACTGAGACCTTATCGAACTAACAATTTTATTAAATGATTCACCAATCCATATTAATCCCAAGCGGGACCCTCCATGGATTAGTGGTTTTCACAAAAAGAAGGGTTCTTAGAGTCGCCACCAATGTTTTACTCAAAACATTGGAAAAAGGGATAAGGCAATTGATTTTCGCAAATCAACCTTGGCCATTACAACCAGAGTTGGGTAAGGGAGTCGGTTACGTGCGGGGAAGGTGTTAGCACCCCACAACGCCCCTTTCGGGTTCCCTATGACGGATTATTTCATAAATAACAGTGTAAAATTACTAAATTACCCCTATTTATTATAAGCGATTATAAATTAAATATCTACATGATGACGAATTTAAATATGCAACAATCAGAAAGCAGTAAAAGAAGGGATTTTAAGAAAGAAACCTTTGAAGCGTGCTTTTATATATTTCAATGAAGTTTAGGAGGCTTTTTGGCGCTCCCTCCCTCTACAAGCTCGCTCGCTCCTTCCTAAAAATTAATATTTACTATGGAAATCAAAAAGATTTCCCTTCGACTAGTCCAAATTCTCAAGCTAAATGCTCAGAACTCAAGAACTTCGTCGGATCGACTCTCGGAGAGAATTCTAGGGCAGAACACTGCTCAAAAACCCCAGAATACTCAGCAAGAGGGTCCAGAAGTCTGGAAAAAGTGTGGAATGACGTCCAAATGACGTCCTATTTATAGGGATGAGGCGCAGTACGGCCCCTGGGTTCAATACGGCCCGTATTGAGTTTTTGTACTTCAATACGGCCGTATTGAATTCAGTACGGCCGTATTGAAATACAGAAACTTCAATACGGCCGTATTGGTTTCAGTACGGCCGTATTGTAGTACAAAATGTGCAGTACGGCCGTACTGAACTCCAAGGAGGCCGTATTGAGCTCCAAACCTCCCACTTTCTTATTTTTGGCTACTCTAAGACCTCTAAACCTACAGATAGTCATCCTATGGTCTTCTGGGAGTCCTTCTGGCTGACTTTCCTTTGATCTTTGAGAGTCTTCGAGTCTTATTTCCGACCCGGACAATTTTAGGGGTCTACAGCTGCCCCCCCTTTACTTAGTCGGACGGCCTTTTGGTGTACCGGCTGACAAGTAAAGGAGTTGACCCAATTGTCCAGGTGATGTGCCATCCTTCTGACTTGTAGCGTCTTCCGGTGGAAAATTGTTGAGTAGCCTCTCCAGGTTGAGTATTAGTCGTCGCCTCTCCAGGCTCATGCATACCTCAGTGTTTCTGACAACCTCGGTAGCTGAGTACCGCCTCTCCAGGCCCTGCCTCTCAACATTCGGCAGTTGAGTATCGCCTCTCCAGGCCCTGCCTCTCAACATGAGTCAGTTGAGTATCGCCTCTCCAGGCCCTGCCTCTCAACATGAGGCAGTTGAGTATCGCCTCTCCAGGCCCTGCCTCTCAACATGAGGCAGTTGAGTATCGCCTCTCCAGGCCCTGCCTCTCAACATGAGGCAGTTGAGTTTGCCCTCTCCAGGGTTTTGCCTCTCAACATGGGCAGCTGAGTTTACCCTCTCCAGGGTTTTGCCTCTCAACATGGGCAGCTGAGTTTGCCCTCTCCAGGGTTTTGCCTCTCAACATGGGCAGTTGAGTTTGCCCTCTCCAGGGTTTTGCCTCTCAACATGGGCAACTGAGTTTGCCCTCTCCAGGGTTTTGAGATAAGTTTGTCTCCACAGTCCACAATGCTGCTTCGACGGTTTGTTTTTCTGATTTTGTGCCGCTGAGGGCTGGATAACGCAGGGATCCGTCTAGGGGATGTGCAGTCATTCATAGGTTTTTGTGCCCCAACTTGCATTGCTTAGTTGGTACCCATGGGGAATTTCTGACTCCTTGGGGTGTAGACACAGATGCTCTCTCTCTGAGTTGAGCGATGCCTTATGTTTGGCTGACGTCCTTTTGACGTAAGTGGAGTATCCCGGTTGTCCTTATTCGGGTGTCTCTTTTGATTTTTTCAATTTTGTTGCCTCTGTGTAGGCTGTTATCCACTGGGGGATTTTGTCATTTTGTTGTGATTAGCCTCTTCTGTTAGGCAGATCATCTTGACGCTTGATGTTTGGCTGAGAGCCGGATTCCACTTGGGGAATGATTATTTGTCTTTTGTGATTTTTCTTTTTGAAGGAGTGCCTCTGAGTAGGCGAATTATCTTGATGTTCGGTGTTCGGCTGAGTGCCGGATTCCGCTTGGGGAATGGTTATTGATCTTTTTGATTTTTCTCTTTTTTAAAGGAGTGCCTCTGAGTAGGCGAATGATCTTGATGTTCAATGTTCGGCTGAATGCCGAATTCCGCTTGGGGAATGATTATTGATCTTTTTTTATTTTTCTCTTTTTGAAGGGGTGCCTATAAGTAGGCGAATGATCTTGATGTTCGGTGTTCGGCTGAGTGCCGGATTCCGCTTGGGGAATGGTTATTGATGTTTTTGATTTTTTTGCTTTTTGAAGGGGTGCCTCTGAGTAGGCGAATGGGGATTGAAGGTCTTATGTATCCCAGAGTATTATTTAGGAAGCCTCTGCAGGCTTAGCTTCACTCATCGCTTGATTTGGAAAGCTATCTTTCACTGAGAAAGTCAAAAGTCCTTTGACTTAGATATTCTGTTTGGATGATCAAGCCTCCCTTGGGGAATCTTGCTGATCTTGCTTTGATAGCTTTCACTGGGGAGTTTGGCCCGTGAGTGGAAGCTGAGATATCTCTGGGGAGTATTATTTCGGCGAGCCTTTCCAGGCTCAATTATTCTGAGAGAGTATTATTTCAGCAAGCCTCTCCAGGCTCAATTATTTTGAGAGAGTATTATTTCGGCAAGCCTCTCCAGGCTCAATTATTCTGAGAGAGTATTATTTCGGCAAGCCTCTCCAGGCTCAATTATTCTGTATGAGTATTATTTCGGCAAGCCTCTCCAGGCTCAATTATTCTGAGAGAGTATTATTTCAGCAAGCCTCTCCAGGCTCAATTATTCTGTACGAGTATTATTTCGGCAAGCCTCTCCAGGCTCAGTTATTCTGTACAATTGGAGAGTATTATTTCGGCAAGCCTCTCCAGGCTCAATTATTCTGAGAGAGTATTATTTCGGCAAGCCTCTCCAGGCTCAATTATTCTGAATGATGTGATTGATTTTCTGAATTTTCGCCTTTTTTGTCGTTTTTTGACTTTTTCTGTATTTTTGCCTTTTTTGTCAATTTGCGGCTTTTTCTGTTGACCGTTGCCATACACAAGCAATTTTTCCTATTTTTCTATTTTATGCAATTGCCTCATGAAGAGGTCTTTGAAAATTTCTTTATGGCCAATACGGCCGTATCCATTTCAGTACGCCTGTATTGAGTTGAAAATTTGTTCGTAACCCTAATTTTAGTGCGGGTGTACTGAACATGGTACGGGCGCATTGTTTTTTCTGAAGTTTGATTTTTTATTTTTTTTATTTTTTTGTTGTTTTTTTTTGTTTTTTTTTTTTTTTTGTTTTTTTTTTGTTTTTTTTTTTTTTTGTTTGTTTTTTCAATAAACAGAGAATAAGTGATCTTCCATTACACCTATCATCTGTATGCATGTATGCGGTATGATGCACCTAATTCTATTTGATTTATTTTTTCAAAAGAATTAACCGATGCGTTTCTTTGTTTGGATCTTGCCATTCCTCTAGACGGGCTGTGCGTTGCCGATTTCTATAACCGAGGAATGATGCGTGTTATATTGAGATGGGTGTCATCAACCCAGTGATCCTCCCCTTCCTTTAGAAGACGTGTCAACCCTCCTATTGACCACTATATCTCCATGTTTCCACTAGATTATCCTAAAATCGTTTGGGACAAGAGAGAAAAGAAAGGAAAGATATTTTTGTTCTGAAGTTTGTGTTTTAGAGGGGATTTATTTTTCAAAAATGGTTTTTGTAAGAATGGTTGGCCAAGGTAGGCTTATGTGTTTAGGCTTGTTTGATTAAACACTTATGAAGTTAAGAAAATCTTGTTATTGACATTGTGATTTTGACAACTTAGATAGCTTCCCTTGAACCTTTCTTTTTGAATTCGGTTCATGGTACCATCATGGATTTCTTTTGCTTTTTTGATTGTCCTTATTTTTTTTTGCCTAAAACACCCTTTTGTGGCGTCTCAGCGGACCTTTGTTTTTGTTTATTTTTGCAACCCTAACTTTTGCCTAGGTCACCCTTTCGTGGGATTCCTAGCGGGTTCTTTGCTCTTATTTTTGCGCAGCCCCCTTTTTGGGTTTCCTGCCGAGCTTTTTGTTTTTAGGATTTCTTTTTTATCCATGATGGCACCTGTCGAGGCCAAGGGAAGGTGCTCCAAGTTGTCATACACACTTCCACATAAAAATGATGTGGGTTTATTTAAGATGATTTTAACCTCATTCATGTTTATTCAAACAGGGTTAAAAAAAATAATGTGGCTTAGAGATTTATTGTAAGCAAGAAAAGAAGCAATAAGAAATGAATAAAGAATGATTTTATTATAATCATAGTGGAAACATGTGCCCTATCGAGGCTCGGGGGTCGGGCTGTCCCCGAGGAGTAATCTCTAATAGTCATCAGGTCTATACATCCCTATCAGAAGGAGAAGAACACTTGATGACGACGACCGGCCTTAACGCTTGTGAACCGGCCTTCCTAAAGATCTGGCTTAAAGAACGTCGAGAAGGATCTTGGTTCCTCTTCGTCCTTTGATCTTTATTAGGGTTGTATCCTAACCCTTGTTTCCCCGGATTATCCTTGATAATGGGTAGCTCGGGAATTCCTTGGGAATCCTTGCCAAGTCCTTGTCCCGGCAAGTATCCATTCTTGGTGAGCATGGAGGCTACCTTCTTCATTTCTCGGGGAAACGTTTCAACATTGGCAATCTCCAATGCTTGGAAGGCGGTTTCTAAAGCTTCCTCCTCGGATTCTTTATTTTCCTTTCCTTTATTCTTGGGAGCTTTTATCATGAAGATCATTGGGAGTGTAGATCCTGCCACTCCTAGTCATGCCCCCAAGTCCAGCGATGTTAGAGAAATCGCTGTCGGCAGAAAAATGGATGTCGTATATCCATGGCACAGCCTTATTTGATTCGTAGGGAAA
Source organism: Cajanus cajan (assembly GCF_000230855.2). Classification (NCBI taxonomy): domain Eukaryota; kingdom Viridiplantae; phylum Streptophyta; class Magnoliopsida; order Fabales; family Fabaceae; genus Cajanus; species Cajanus cajan. The sequence goes on from NC_138518.1 coordinate 22,387,366, forward strand.
AGGCCTTGGAGTAGTGATCCTTAACGGTGTCGGACCTTCCCCTTTGTTCGTCTTGATTACCAACAACGAAGTTGTCGTGTGCTCGCTTGGCGCAGTTGTTGGTTTTGCATTTGATAACAAATGGTGTGCGATCCACTCTTTGATTATACGCATCGATTAATTCTTTCTTTTTATTAATGTTTATTATTAAATTACTTGGAGAGATGTATGCAAATGAATGACTATGAAATGCAAAGGCAATTGAGAGATTTTATAAATCAAAAACTTGATTTCATTGAACATAGAAAGTGTACAACTTATCATACAATACTTTGAAGCAATTTTTTACAATATGAGAAAAGCCGATAAAAACCCACAGGCGGGTTCATTTTTCTTCTCCATTCGTCTTCGGCTTCCTCCACATGACGTGCCATTGCTTCAACTTGCATATGGACGGCTTGGCTCATATCATCACTGATCTTCTGAGCGTCCTTCGCCTTTTGAGTGTGATAGTTGATCATGGCCTGCAGTTCGTTAAGCTCGTCTTCGGCTCGATCCTTCTCCTCTCGGAGTCTAGCCATCTGTGCTAGTCCTTCCTTTTCTCTCTTGCGGAAATCGGAAAGGCTTGCGGTTTGTTGTTGAGCAACTTCCCGCCATTGCTGTGCATCGGATCGAGTCAAGAGCAGATTGTCTTGCATGTCCTTGATCAATTGTGCCTGCCTTGCATGTTCGGCTTCAAGGTGTGCTATCTTTGCGTTGACTTCTTGGAGTTGACTACTCGGTTCAACCTTTGGCATTTTGGATGCCCGAGTAGCCTCCTCATTGAGGTTAGCACACTCATCCTTGAGCCGCTCTATCTCGTGGTCTTTCTTCTTGCATTGCCTTTGTAGACCATCGATGACGAAACTGGATTCTTCATTTTTCTCTTCAAGAACTCTCATTTGAGCTCCCATAATTTCCAGCTTCTTGGTCAAGGCGTCGACTTGTTCTTGCATTATCCTCCTTGTAGTTGCGGTTGCGCAAGAGGTGGATGGTTGGGACACCCCTCTCTCGCTCCTCCATATCTCGTAGTCGGTGGAGGCGGATACCCGAGGCTTTCCAAGCTCTCGATCTCCCTCATAGATTGGTTTCTCCCACGCTCTAATGACAGCGTGCATATCCCTCTGATGCTCGGAATCAAAGGAGAAACACAACCCTCCAAGCTCCTCTTGAACAGGAACAATCTGAGTCCTCATAAGTTGTCTCATAACCAATCTAGGTGAGTAGGCTATGCAACCTCTGAGGCCCATCAATGGTATGCTTGGATAACTACCGCATCTTGTCAATACATTGCTCGGACGGAACCAAGGGCAAACCCACGTGAAGTGCTCAATACTCCACTGTTCCATCTCTTCCTTCCATTCGGAAGCATATCGGCGGCGTACAAGGATCTTCGAAAAACTTCTCAAAGGATCGGGCAAGGTCCCCAGGTGACTAGAGGCATAAAAGTGTGTGATGCCCCACACATACAACAAAGAGGTGCAGCATCGAATAGTCTTCCCTTGCTTCTGCTGAGATAGGTTGACAGAAAGCAAGGTGTCAGCAAGAATGGCAGGCACGGGACTCTTCATGTGTACGTCCCAAGCGAAGAAAGCGTCCATGGCAGCGTGGTCCACTGTGTTAGCGTGAAAGGGGAATAAGATCGTCCCAAACACGGCTAACGCTAGAGTCTTGTTGAAAGCTAACCAATCTCCCTCATCAACCAAGGAAGAAAGGTGGTCTTCAATCATAGCAAGCTTCCAACCCCTGATACTGCCGTTCCCCACTAAAGCGGATGATCGTGATGGCAGTTTGACTTGAGTTGCGACCCTCTCTACGGCCACATGATTTCCATGGAAGATATAGACCCCTGCTGATTTGGGCCATCGTAGCATGAGCTCATACTCCTCGAGAGTAGGAACTAAGTCAAACTGGGGGAACTCGAAACAATGCAGATCGAGACTCCAAAAATGGACCAAGGCTCTCATAAAAACTGGATCCACACAAATCTTCATCAAATCGAGAACTCGTCCATAAGATTTTTCAAACTCCAAACGAGCCTCTCGTGGCATCAAGGAACAGAGGTGATCCAACCTCTCGGCACGGTACAACAAGAAGTCCACTTTCTTCAACTGCCCTTGCATTCCCCTAGATCCCTCCATAATCTATAATAAAATGCATGATATGAGATGATGGTGGTTGAATATGCATGCATTGTGTTTTATTGAACTAAGCATTATCATGTTTTCGGGATGTCCCTAAGATGATGCATGATATTGCTTGGTTTTGGGTAAATATTTTTCTTTATTATTTTTTTGGGTATATATTTTTTTTGTATTTTTTGGGTGAAAAGGGAAACTACCTATATGAATGTGATGAAGGTAGATGTTAACACCATGTAATGGAAGATTCTTATTTCTATTTATTCTTATTTTTAAAAAAAGGATGTTGTATGTTTAAAGAAATGCAATGTATGCTCAAACAATTTCACATAATCAATGCACAAACAATTCACTCATCCACGAACAGTCACGAGCGAATCACGAGGTAGGGGTATCCTGCAGAAAAGTGCATATTCAAGGAGGTTCTAACTGTTCTCACTGGTCTGAGGCCCCCAAGGTGCCCCCATTATAGGGACCCAATTCCTCTCGTCGTAAGTCGATGGAAAGTTCCAACGCACTGTCGGACTTGAGTTCATGGTTATCACCTTGAGTGATGTTTTCCGACAACGGTCTGCGGGCACCTATAGACCCATTCGACAACCGGCCGTACTAACATCCACTCCCTATGGATTACCACTCATGCCCCCGGGTATAGAGGGAACTGTTGTGTGCAAAGGTTTGTGTGCAGTTTTTATTTCAAACAATTGCAAAAATTTAAACATTCAACAGTTATTAAAGCCAAATAGATAAAACATATTATCATACAAGCGAGGGGTAATGAAGTAATTTTAGACTATCATTTTAGAAATAATCCATCACTAAATGGGACTGACTCTCGAGGCTTCCCCAGTGGAGTCGCCATCTGTCGCCACCCGCCGAAACGGACCTTGGCATTCGCGACGATGGTCGGACTCGTTTTAAGTTTTGAAAAGTGGTGGATTGTTAGAACGACTTATTCTCAAACTGAGACCTTATCGAACTAACAATTTTATTAAATGATTCACCAATCCATATTAATCCCAAGCGGGACCCTCCATGGATTAGTGGTTTTCACAAAAAGAAGGGTTCTTGGAGTCGCCACCAATGTTTTACTCAAAACATTGGAAAAAGGGATAAGGCAATTGATTTTCGCAAATCAACCTTGGCCATTACAACCAGAGTTGGGTAAGGGAGTCGGTTACGTGCGGGGAAGGTGTTAGCACCCCACAACGCCCCTTTCGGGTTCCCTATGACGGATTATTTCATAAATAACAGTGTAAAATTACTAAATTACCCCTATTTATTATAAGCGATTATAAATTAAATATCTACATGATGACGAATTTAAATATGCAACAATCAGAAAGCAGTAAAAGAAGGGATTTTAAGAAAGAAACCTTTGAAGCGTGCTTTTCTATATTTCAATGAAGTTTAGGAGGCTTTTTGGCGCTCCCTCCCTCTACAAGCTCGCTCGCTCCTTCCTAAAAATTAATCTTTACTATGGAAATCAAAAAGATTTCCCTTCGACTAGTCCGAATTCTCAAGCTAAATGCTCAGAACTCAAGAACTTCGTCAGATCGACTCTCGGAGAGAATTCTAGGGCAGAACACTGCTCAAAAACCCCAGAATACTCAGCAAGAGGGTCCAGAAGTCTGGAAAAAGTGTGGAATGACGTCCAAATGACGTCCTATTTATAGGGATGAGGCGCAGTACGGCCCCTGGGTTCAATACGGCCCGTATTGAGTTTTTGTACTTCAACACGGCCGTATTGAATTCAGTACGGCCGTATTGAAATACAGAAACTTCAATACGGCCGTATTGGTTTCAGTACGGCCGTATTGTAGTACAAAATGTGCAGTACGGCCGTACTGAACTCCAAGGAGGCCGTATTGAGCTCCAAACCTCCCACTTTCTTATTTTTGGCTACTCTAAGACCTCTAAACCTACAGATAGTCATCCTATGGTCTTCTGGGAGTCCTTCTGGCTGACTTTCCTTTGATCTTTGAGAGTCTTCGAGTCTTATTTCCGACCCGGACAATTTTAGGGGTCTACAATCATTGCCAAGTCCTTGTCCAGGCAAGTATCCGTTCTTGGTGAGCATGTAGGCTACCTTCTTCATTTCTCGGGGAAACGTTTCGACATTGGCAATCTCCAATGCTTGGAAGGCGGTCTCTAGAGCTTTCTCTGCTGCATCCACGTAAGGTATGGCAGATGGCTTGCTGATGAGTATGTCATCTTCGGCTTGTACGGTCACCAGCTTGTCACCCACTATGAATTTGAATTTCTGGTGGAGCGTAGAGGGAACAGCTTTCGCATCATGAATCCAAGGTCGGCCGAGGAGACAGCTGTACGCGGGAGTAATGTCCATCACTTGAAATTCGACATTAAAGATGGTGGGTCTAATTTGGATTGGAAGATTGATTTCTCCCACCACTTCTCTTTTAGAACCGTCGAAAGCTCGGACAATCATGTTGCTCGGGCGCATTTGGATTCCCTTGATTGCCACTTGATCAAACGTTCTTTTTGGCATCACATTCAAGGAAGATCCATTATCCACCAAGACTTTAGCGATGTGATATTCCTTGCACTTTACAGAGATGTGCAAGGGCTTGTTGTGATTCGGTCCCTCAGCGGGAATTTCTTCATCGGTGAAAGTGAGGTGATCATTAGCCGTGATGTGACTAACAATCCCCTCAAACTTGTCTTGGGAGATAGTGTGCGACACGTACGCCTCGTTCAAGACTTTCAACAGAGCTTGCCGATGCGGTTCGGAGCTTAGGATCAACGACAACAGAGTAATCTTTGCTGGCGTCCTATGAAGTTGATCCACGATGGAGTACTCGCTCTGTCGGATATATTTTAACAGCTCGTCAGTCTCCTCCTCGGATTCTTTATTTTCCTCGATTTTCTCTTTTTCTTTTTCCTTTCCTTTATTCTTGGGAGCTTTATCATGAAGATCTTCGGGAGTGTAGATCCTGCCACTCCTAGTCATGCCCCCAAGTCTAGCAATGTTAGAGATATCGCTGTCGGCAGAAGAATGGATGTCGTATATCCATGGCACAGCCTTATTCGATTCGTAGGGAAAAGTTCTTGGAGCAGTGATCTTCAACGGTGTCGGACCTTCCCCTTTATTCGTCTTGATTACCAACAACGGAGTTGATGTGCGTTCGCTTGGCGCGGTTGTTGGCTTACACTTAATAACAAACGGCGTGCGATCCATTCTGAACATACGCATCGATTAATCCTTTCTTTTTATTAATGTTATTAATGAATTACTAGGAGAGATGTATGCAAATGAATGACTATGAAATGCAAAGGCAATTGAAAGATTTCATAGATCTCAAAAATTCGATTTATTAATCAAAGAAAGTGTACAACTCATTATACAATGCTTCGAAGCAAATTTTTACAAAATGAGAAAAGCCGATAGAAACCCACAGGCGGGTTCATGTTTCTTCTCCATTCAACTTCGGCTTCCTCTACATGACGGGCCATTGCTTCGGCTTGCGTATGGACCGCTTGGCTCATATTATCACTAATCTTTTGAGCGTCCTTCGCCTTTTGAATATAGTAGTTGATCATGGCTTGCAGCTCATTAAGCTCGTCTTCGGCTCGATCCTTCTCCTCTCGGAGCTTAGCCATATGTGCTAATCCTTCCCTTTCCTTCTTGCGAAAATCGGAAAGGCTTGCGGTTTGTTGTTGAGCCACTTCCCGCCATTGCTGCGCATCGGATCGAGTCAAGAGTAGATCATCTTGCATATCCTTGATCAACTGTGCCTGCCTTGCGTACTCGGCTTCAAGGCGTGCTATCTTTGCGTCGACATCTCGGAGTTGACTACTCGGTTCGACCTTTGGCATTTTGGATGCCCGAATAGCCTTCTCATTAAGGTTAGCACACTCGTCCTTGAGCCGCTCTATCTCATGGTCTTTTTTCTTGCACTGCCTTTGTAGACCGTCAATGGCGAAACTGGATTCTTCGCTTTTCTCCTCAAGAACTCTCATCTGAGCTCCCATGATTTCCAGCTTCTTGGTCAAGGCATCGACTTGTTCTTGCAGCAACCTCCTCGTAACTGCGGTTGCGCAAGAGGTGGATGGTTGGGGCACTCCCCTCTCGCTCCTCCAAGTCTCGTAGTCGGTGGAGACGGATACCCGAGGCTTTCCAAGCTCTCGATCTCCCTCGTAGATTGGTCTCTCCCATGTTCTAACGACAGCGTGCATGTCCCTTTGATGCTCGGAATCAAAGGAGAAACACAATCCTCCAAGCTCCTCTTTAGTAGGAACAATCTGAGTCCTCATAAGTTGCCTCATAGCCAATCTAGGTGAATAAGCTATGCAACCTCTGAGGCCCATCAAAGGTACGCTTGGGTAACTGCCGCATCTCATCAATACGTTGCTCAGACGGAACCAAGGACAAACCCATGTGAAGTGCTCGATGCTCCACTGTTCCATCTCTTCCTTCCATTCGGAAGCATAACGGCGGCATACGGGGATCTTCGAAAAGCTCCTCAACGGATCGGGGAAAGTCCCCATGTGACTAGAGGCGTAGAAGTGTGTGATGCTCCACACATATAACAAGGAGGTGCAGCATCGGATAATCTTCCCTTGCTTTTGCTGAGATATGTTGACAAAAAGCAAGGTGTCGGCAAGAATGGCAGGCACGGGACTCTTCATGTGCACGTCCCATGCGAAGAAAGCATCCATAGCGGCATGGTCCACTGTGTTAGCGTGAAAGGGGAATAGGACTGTCCCAAATACGACTAACGCTAGAGTCTTGTTGAAAGCTAACCAATCTCCCTCACCAGCTAAGGAAGAAAGGTGATCCTCAATCATAGCGAGCTTCCAACCTTTGATACTGCCGTTCCCCACTAAGGCAGATGATCGTGATGGTAGTTTGACTTGAGTAGCGACCCTCTCCACGGCCACATAATTACCATGAAAAACATAGACCCCTGCTGATTTGGGCCATCGCAGCATGAGCTCGTACTCCTCGAGAGTAGGAACTAAGTCAAACTGGGGGAACTCGAAGCAATGCAGATCGAGACTCCAAAAGTGAACCAATGCTCTCAGAAAGGCCGGATCCACACATATCTTCATCAAATCGAGGACTCGTCCATATGATTTCTCGAACTCAACACGAGCCTCATGTGGCATCAAAGAACAGAGGTGGTCCAACCTCTCGGCACGGTATAACAAGAAGTCCACTTTCTTCAACTGCCCTTGCACTCCCCTAGATCCCTCCATGATCTTCGATAAGAATGCATGATATGAGATGATGGCGTTGAATATGCATGCATTTTGTTTATTCAACTAAGCATTATCATGTTTTCAGGATGCTCCTAAGATGATGCATGATATTGCTTGGTTTGGATAAATAACCCTTTTTTTTTTTGGGTATTTTGTTTTTTGTATTTTTTGGGTGAAAAGGGAAACTACCTACATGAATGTGATGAGGGTAGATGTTAACACCATGTAATGGAAGATTCTTATTCCTATTTATTCTTATTCTAAAAGGGGAATGTTGTATGTTTAAAGAATGCAATGTATGCTCAAACAATGTCACATAAACAATGCACAAACAATTCACTCATCCACGAACAGTCACGATCGAATCACGAGGTAGGGGTATCCTGCAGACAAGTGCATATTCAAGGAGGTTCTAACTGTTCTCACCGGTCTAAGGCCCCCAAGGTGCCCCCATTATAGGGACCCAATCCCTCCCGTCGTAAGTCGATGGAAAGCTCCAACGCACTGTCGGACTTGAGTTCATGGTTTTCACCTTGAGTGATGCTTTCCGACAACGGTCTACGGGCACCTATAGACCCATTCGACAACCGGCTGTACTAACATCCACTCCCTATGGCTTTCCACTCATGCCCCCGGGTATAGAGGGAACTGTTGTGTGCAAAGGTTCGTGTGCAGTTTATATTTCAAACAATTGCGAAAATTTAAACACCCAACAGTTATTAAAGCCAATTAGGTAAAACATATTATCATACAAGCGAGGGGTAATGAAGTAATTTTAAACTATCATTTTAGAAATAATCCATCACTAAATGGGACTGACTCTCGAGGCTTCCCCAGTGGAGTCGCCATCTGTCGCCACCCGCCGAAACGGACATTGGCATTCGCGACGATGGTTGGACTTTTTTTTTAGTTTTGAAAAATGATGGATTGTTAGAACGACTTATTCTCAAACTGAGACCTCATCGAACTAACAATTTTGTTAAATGATTCTCACCAATCCGTGTTAATCCCAAACGGGACCCTCCATGGATTAGTGGTTTTCGCAAAAAGGGGTTCTTGGAGTCGCCACCAATGTTTTACTCAAAACATTGGAAAAAGACATAAGGCAATTGATTTTCGCAAATCAACTTTGGCCATTACAACCAGAGTTGCGTAAGGGAGTCGATTACGTGTGGGGAAGGTGTTAGCACCCCACAACGCCCCTTTCGGGTTCCCTATGACGGATTATTTCATAAATAATAGCGTAAAATTACTAAACTACCCCTATTTATTAGAACGATTATAAGTAAACTATCTACATGATGAAAGCTTTAAACGTGCAATGCAACAATCAAAAAGCGATAAATGAAAGCAGTAAAAGAAAGGATTTGGAAAGAAACCTTCGAAGCGGGCTTTTATATATTCAAAAAGGAGTTAGGAGGCTTTTTGGCGCTCCTTCCCACTACACGTTCGCTCGCTCCTTTCCCTAAAAATAAATATTAACTATGGAAATCAAAGAGATTTCCCTTCGACTTGTTCGAGTCTCAAGCTAAAGGCTCGTGAACTCAAGAACTTAGTCGGATCAGCTCTCGGAGAGATTTCTAGGGCAGAGAATAGCTCAAAAACCCAAGAATACTCAGCCAGAGGGTGGAGAAATGCTCCAAATGTGTGGAAGGACGAGCCAATGACGTCCTATTTATAGGATTGAGGCGCAGTACGGCCTAAGGAGTCAATACGGCCCGTACTGAGTTTTTGAACTACAGTACGGTCGTACTGAAGTTCAAAAACTTCAGTACAGCCGTATTGATTTCATTATGGCCGTATTGTAGTTCAAATGGCTCAGTACGGCCATACTGAACCTCTAGGAGGGCGTATTGAGCTCCAATCCTCACACACCCTTATTCTAAGCTACTCTAAGACTTCTAGACCTACAAAGAATCATCCTAGGGTCTTCCAGGAGTCCTTCCGGCTGACTTTCCTTCGGTCTTCGAGAGTCTTTGAGTCTTATTTCCGACCCGGACAATTTTAGGGGTCTACAAGAGAAAAGAAAAAAATCCACACCCAAACACTCTCTCACGTGTTTACACTCAAATGTGTTTTAGTTTCTTGTGTTTCACTCACTTTGGCTTTTTCCCTTTTGATGGTCTCACCATCTTGCCTTTTACCACTTAGCTTCTCTTTATGAGCTCTTTAGTAAGAACTTTTGAGGATGATTCTGCACCATAAGAAATAGTAAAAGATGGCTGATATGATAACTTGAAAGAACAAGAACAAGGAAATTGGGGAAACAGAAATGACAAGGATCAATTTTCTTTCTTTTGATTTCTTTTCTTTTTTTAGGAACAAGACAATGAAAGTATTTAGAATAGAATAAAATAAGAATCAATTTTTTGTTTTTTTTTTCGAATATGCATAATGTAATTTCATGCAAAAATATTGAACAACACCAACTAGTTTTTTTTTCTTCTTTTTTTTTTTCAATTTTTTCTCAAGACATTCTTTTTTTCAATTTTTTTTTTTGTTGAATTGTACCAAGAGAGAAAAAGTACAGGAGATAACAAAGAAGATGATCAGGCAATGAACTAGAACATAGGAAAAAAATGAAAGCAACAATGGACTTTTTTTTTTAGATTAGAGAAGATAAATAGATAAAGGATAGATACACCTGAATTCAAGAGCCAAAGCTCTGATGCCAAATGATACGATTTTTAAAATGCAAGACCGTCTTGAAGATAAGTAAAGGAACAAAGAGGAATTTTACCCTAACCATGACTTGTCGATAGAACCAACACTATAAAGTTCATATCCAAGAACAAAGGAAAAAACTCTCACAATAAAAAAAAACTCAAAATATAATTAATATTCAAATATAATTTTGATGCTTACAAGATACTCCTATTTATAGACTAAGATAGACAATCTTTCACTTATATGTAATAATTTTCCATTAAGCTCCACTAGGAAATAATATCTCACTAATTTCCACTAACATTTATTGATGGAATAACACTAAGGTCGAGAAGACCAAGAGGTGATATATTAAAGGAGGCAAGAGGAATGGGTTAGTGAGGCCACTTTTGGACCTTAGCTCCTAAGTTCTTTTTAATCATAGAATTTATTTTACTTATATTTCCAATTTTACCCTTGTATTTTGGGGTGTTTAGGACTTAGAATTTATTTTCCCTTGTATTTCCCTTTTTACCCTTGTATTATGGGGTGCTCTAGATGATTAGGGTTTTTAATTTTGGGCTAGGGTGTTAACTAGAAGGGTGACGCATTTTTTTGGTGTTCATTGGATCTATTTTTGGTGTTAGAAAGGCTTAGGCCCAAGTGGAGGGCAAAGGTTGCATGGTCTTATCATGTACCTAGATATAGCCAATCTAAACACAAAGATTCCATCCTTAGCCACCAAGTTGCATCTAGGGTTCATTTGCATTTCATTTGGAATGCATTTGCCTACTCCAAATGCAACCCTAGATGCCTCCCCTCCTATAAATACCCAACACCCCACACCTTGTTAATACTTTGGATATTGAATATAAAGAGAGCCTTTAGTGCCTTTATATCTTTCCTTAGTCACCCTTGGCTATTTTCGGCAAAACCCTACCATCTCCACCTTGAGAGAAACAACCCTAGAAGTGGCCTTCATCATCTGGAGTACCATTCTCAAGCATTTCCTCAAACACCTTCTACCCAACCTTCATTTTCGTCCATTCCATCATCATCCACCCTAAAACCTTGGTCCACCTTTGAAGAACTTGATCCTTGGAGAAGGCGTCCTCCTCCTTGCTCATCATCTCAAGTTCATGCAAGTAAGGATGCCATCAAGTGGTATCTAGAGCCTTGGTTCTTCAAGGGTAACAATCTCTTTATCTCTAAAAATATTCGGTCATGTCATGTCTTCCTTACATGTCTCCTAAGTGTGCCTAAATGAATCATCTTAATTGCCATATTTTGATGATCCATAAATCTCTTCTCATGTGTTGATTCATACCATATGTTCTTTGTGAATCATCTTAGCATTTTAGGCTTTCTTATTTAGGTTCTTGCTTTTTTCTTTAAATTTTTGAGTTGCTAGAAATTTTGGGCTGCATGTTATACATTAATGTTTTTATTTTTTTTAATCCATCCGGTTTTGTCATAAGCTTGTCTCTTTGAACTACCTTGAAAGAAATTCCAAGTTTTTTATGCTTAGCCTTTGAAATGAACAAAAAATGACATGCATGCCACTTGTTTGATAAAATGGACGTGAGTCCTTGATGTGCTTAAGAGAGTCAATCATGCATGCTAATTAGTTCTAGCATGTTCTACATCACTTAAAATATCATGTGTGATTAATTCCTTTACACATACTTACTTCAAATTTTCGACCAATTTTTTGTGTATTCCTTGGTGAACTTGTATGCCTACATGATGTTTGATAATTTGAGTGTGAAATTGATTTCAATATGCCTATCTTTGCTGCTGGACGTGGGCTATTAAAAACTTAAGAAAAACACTCAAATTTTGTCTCATTGAGCTAGTGTAAGTTGCTAAAAGAATACTCCAAAAAGTTGCTAACAAAACCACCAAAAACAAGTGTAAAACCCAAGCAAAGGAATAGTATAAAATTCAAAAGAAAAAAAGAGAAAAGTGGCTGGACTTTGAACAAAAAAAAAAAAAGACAAGACTTGGACAAGCCCAAAAAGAACAAAGAAACCAAAAACAAGAAAAAGGGAACCTTTGCTAGACTTGTGGAGTTTTGGACCAACTTTCATACCATAGCACTTGGAGTTAATTCTTGGACCATTGGACAATACTTAATGGCCGAATGAGACAATAAATCAAACATGTTAAGTGCATAATTTTTCTTTTAAGCCTACCTGCTAAATTCTATTCTAGTGCCATTCTAGGAATTACTCTTTTGTGTGCTTTCCTTTTATTAATGTGCCTTAATTTCAATTTTTGAGTCTTTCTTCTACTCTTAAGTTTGTCTCATAAATTCCATTTGAGTTTAGCCTTTTCTTAATTGTGCCTTTTTAGTTTTTCTTTCTTGGCCTCTTGTACTCTTGGGTTGTGTTTTCTTCTTGATCTAGGTGGGGAAAACTTCTAAAACACTACACACTTTCTTGGTGGATTGAGTGGAGGGGTTGTCCGATTGGAGTTCAAGGAACTTTGGAGGATCACACCAATTCAAAGAGTGCAAACACCATTTCAAGACTAACATTGGGTGTTCATTGTGAAGGGGTGGAGAATTGAAGACTTGTAGACTTCCTTTTTTTTTTCTACTTATTTCTTTCGTGTTAAATTTCGGCCTCTTGTGTTTTTGGCCTTGGTTTCATTATTTTTGGTTTGTAATTGGCCATTTTTAAACCTTTTCAATTTGGTGGTACTTTCGTGTAGTTTGATTGTGATTTGAAAACCTTCACCTAGGAAACCGACTAGCATATGCTTTAAGTGCTTTCCTTTGCATGCTTTAAAGCTTTGGTAGTATATTTGCCTAGGAATTTACATTGTTTATTTGTTTCATTTAGAAGGCTTCATTTGCCTACTAGGGGGACGTGCACATCACACACCTTAGTATTGTGAAAATTGTTTTTGTGAGAAAAGTGTGAAAAGGCTTAGTGATTTTTACTTGAAAAAACTTGGTTTTTAAGTGATTCTTAGTAGTCCACCTCCCTTGATAGTTCACTTTGTACACTTAGGCCTTTTCATACCTATCTTGCACCTTGAAAATCCTTTTTTGTGAAAACCCTTTTATCACTCACTCTTTGTGAAAACTTTTTCAAACATTTTTGAAAACACTTTGTGAAAACCTTTTTGGATCAAAGATGAGTGATCATTCTAGTGTCCATGGTCATAACTCTTGTAGTACTAGGTCTAGTGTTAGGGAAGAAATTAGGCAACTCAAAGAGTACCTAAGAAAAAAAGAAGAGGAAAATATAAAAAGAGAGGAAGAATTGAGAAGAAAAGAAAAAGAGTTTGAAAAAAATAATGAGGAAATAAAACAACTACTTGCAAAATTAGTTGAGAGGAGAGAAACTAGTGGATCCCAACCTAGGATTGTTCCAACTAGATCTCAAAAAGGCAAAGAAGTTAGAGTTCCTAGGGGTATGCATGAGCAAGAAAATACAACAAGAGAGGAGGAACTTAGAAGGAAAGAAAAAGAAAAGAAAATAGAAAAGAAAGAAAAAATAAAGAAAAGTATAGAGAAAGTTAAAGAGTGGCTAGAAAATGAAAAACAACAACCAACACTCTTAGAGAAGAGTAAGGAGGATAATGTTTCTTTCAAAGGGCTTATGCTTGAAGAGAGTCACTTTCCCATTGAAAATGATTTTAAAAAGACTTTCTTCATTCATCAAGACCTTAACTCTTTCTCTCACGTTGCCACTAGTCATGAAGTGGAGATTCAAAAACAAATCCTTTTTAAAGAAAAAGAATCTCAACTTCAAGATTTAGTGAAGAAGAAGTGGACTTCACTTAGTCCCACTTCTTGTGCTACTTCCTTGGTGGTGCCCAAGGAAGATAAGCCTTCTTTCTTTAAGACTCTTTCTACTTTAGTTTTCTTCATAAAGCACCCAACTTTTGGTTTGTGTGGTTTGTTGGATACATCTCATGGTGTTGTATCTTCTATTTTTGATCTTGAAGGAATTTCAAACTTATTTGAACTTAACTTGAATACTTTCCTACAAGACAAACTTAGATTATATGAGTTTCCTAGACTCCTCTTAACACCTTTTTCTCATATGTATCTAACAAATTATGCAATACAAAGTTGTTTAGGTAATTTTTTAGTTAAGTTTTCTTTATTTTCCAATACATACCTAGGTCATTACATTGGGCACTTCCAACAAGATATTTTAGTTTTTAGGACTAATACATTAGTGTGCGATAGTTTTAGTCTTTTTACCTTTTTAGGTTTTAGTTATACACCTAGACTTCACCATGTGGAGGATCCTATCCTTAACATTAGAAAGTCTAGTCCTTTTAATTTAGACAATCTTTTTAGCATTTTTAGTAGAACTCCTCTTAGGATACACTTTCCAGTTCTATCATATACTATTACCTCTAATGCTTATTTTTATGTTTTTGATGGTCATGATGCCCACCATGAGGAACCTCTTGATTTGAGGTCAAATCCTTTTCAAGAGGGAGGGAATGATGGAATAACACTAAGGTCGAGAAGACCAAGAGGTGATATATTAAAGGAGGCAACAGGAATGGGTTAGTGAGGCCACTTTTGGACCTTAACTGCTAAGTTCTTTTTAATCATAGAATTTATTTTACTTGTATTTCCCTTTTTACCCTTGTATTATGAGGTGCTCTAGATGATTAGGGTTTTTAATTTTGGGCTAGGGTGTTAACTAGAAGGGTGACGCATTTTTTTGGTGTTCATTGGATTTATTTTTGGTGTTAGAAAGGCTTAGGCCCAAGTGGAGGGCAAAGGTTGCATGGTCTTATCATGCACCTAGATATAGCCAATCTAAACCCAAAGATTCCATCCTTGGCCACCAAGTTGCATCTAGGGTTCATTTGCATTTCATTTGGAATGCATTTGCCTACTCCAAATGCAACCCTAGATGCCTCCCCTCCTATAAATACCCAACACCCCACACCTTGTTAATACTTTGGATATTGAATATAAAGAGAGCCTTTAGTGCCTTTATATCTTTCCTTAGTCACCCTTGGCTATTTTCGGCCAAACCCTACCATCTCCACCTTGAGAGAAACAACCCTAGAAGTGGCCTTCATCATCATGAAGTGAGCCAACCCTAGAGTACCATTCTCAAGCATTTCCTCAAACACCTTCTACCCAACCTTCATTTTCGTCCATTCCATCATCATCCACCCTAAAACCTTGGTCCACCTTTGAAGAACTTGATCCTTGGAGAAGGCGTCCTCCTCCTTGCTCATCATCTCAAGTTCATGCAAGTAAGGATTCCATCAAGTGGTATCTAGAGCCTTTGTTCTTCAAGGGTAACAATCTCTTTATCTCTAAAAATATTCGGTCATGTCATGTCTTCCTTACATGTCTCCTAAGTGTGCCTAAATGAATCATCTTAATTGCCATATTTTGATGATCCATAAATCTCTTCTCATGTGTTGATTCACACCATATGTTCTTTGTGAATCATCTTGGCATTTTAGGCTTTCTTATTTAGGTTCTTGCTTTTTTCTTTAAATTTTTGAGTTGCTAGAAATTTTGGACTGCATGTTATACATTAATGTTTTTATTTTTTTTAATCCATCCGGTTTTGTCATAAGCTCGTCTCTTTGAATTACCTTGAAAGAAATTCCAAGTTTTTTATGCTTAGCCTTTGAAATGAACAAAAAATGACATGCATGCCACTTGTTTGATAAAATGGACATGAGTCCTTGATGTGCTTTAGAGAGTCAATCATGCATGCTAATTAGTTCTAGCATGTTCTACATCACTTAAAATATCATGTGTGATTAATTCCTTTACACATACTTACTTCAAATTTTCGACCAATTTTTTGTGTATTCCTTGGTGAACTTGTATGCCTACATGATGTTTGATAATTTGAGTGTGAAATTGATTTCAATATGCCTATCTTTGCTGCTGGACGTGGGCTATTAAAAACTTAAGAAAAACACTCAAATTTTGTCTCATTGAGCTAGTGTAAGTTGCTAAAAGAATACTCCAAAAAGTTGCTAACAAAACCACCAAAAACAAGTGTAAAACCCAAGCAAAGGAATAGTATAAAATTCAAAAGAAAAAAGAGAAAAGTGGCTGGACTTTGAACAAAAAAAAAAAAAAAAGCCAAGACTTGGACAAGCCCAAAAAGAACAAAGAAACCAAAAACAAGAAAAAGGGAACCTTTGCTAGACTTGTGGAGTTTTGGACCAACTTTCATACCATAGCACTTGGAGTTAATTCTTGGACCATTGGACAATACTTAATGGCCGAATGAGACGATAAATCAAACATGTTAAGTGCATAATTTTTCTTTTAAGCCTACTTGCTAAATTCTATTCTAGTGTCATTCTAGGAATTACTCTTTTGTGTGCTTTCCTTTTATTAATGTGCCTTAATTTCAGTTTTTGAGTCTTTCTTCTACTCTTAAGTTTGTCTCATAAATTCCATTTGAGTTTAGCCTTTTCTTAATTGTGCCTTTTTAGTTTTCCTTTCTTGGCCTCTTGTACTCTTGGGTTGTGTTTTCTTCTTGATCTAGGTGGGGAAAACTTCTAAAACACTACACACTTTCTTGGTGGATTGAGTGGAGGGGTTGTCCGATTGGAGTTCAAGGAACTTTGGAGGATCACACCAATTCAAAGAGTGCAAACACCATTTCAAGACTAACATTGGGTGTTCATTGTGAAGGGGTGGAGAATTGAAGACTTGGAGACTTCCTTTTTTTTTCTACTTATTTCTTTCTTGTTAAATTTCGGCCTCTTGTGTTTTTGGCCTTGGTTTCATTCATTTTTTGTTTGTAATTGGCCATTTTTAAACCTTTTCAATTTGGTGGTAGTTTCGTGTAGTTTGAAGGTGATTTGAAAACCTTCACCTAGGAAACCGACTAGCATATGCTTTAAGTGCTTTCCTTTGCATGCTTTAAAGCTTTGGTAGTATATTTGCCTAGGACTTTACATTGTTTATTTGTTTCGTTTAGAAGGCTTCATTTGCCTACTAGGGGGGCGTGCACATCACACACCTTAGTATTGTGAAAATTGTTTTTGTGAGAAAAGTGTGAAAAGGCTTAGTGATTTTTACTTGAAAAGGCTTGGTTTTTAAGTGATTCTTAGTAGTCCACCTCCCTTGATAGTTCACTTTGTACACTTAGGCCTTTTCATACCTATCTTGCACCTTGAAAATCCCTTTTTGTGAAAACCCTTTTATCACTCACTCCTTGTGAAAACTTTTTCAAACCTTTTTGAAAATACTTTGTGAAAACCTTTTTGGATCAAAGATGAGTGATCATTCTAGTGTCCATGGTCATAACTCTTGTAGTACTAGGTCTAGTGTTAGGGAAGAAATTAGGCAACTCAAAGAGTACGTAAGAAAAAAACAAGAGGAAAATATAAAAAGAGAGGAAGAATTGAGAAGAAAAGAAAAAAAGTTTGAAAAAAATAATGAGGAAATAAAACAACTACTTGCAAAATTAGTTGAGAGGAGAGAAACTAGTGGATCCCAACCTAGGATTGTTCCAACTAGATCTCAAAAAGGCAAAGAAGTTAGAGTTCCTAGGAGTATGCATGAGCAAGAAAATACAACAAGAGAGGAGGAACTTAGAAGGAAAGAAAAAGAAAAGAAAATAGAAAAGAAAGAAAAAATAAAGAAAAGTATAGAGAAAGTTAAAGAGTGGCTAGAAAATGAAAAACAACAACCAACACTCTTAGAGAAGAGTAAGGAGGATAATGTTTCTTTCAAAGGGCTTATGCTTGAAGAGAGTCACTTTCCCATTGAAAATGATTTTAAAAAGACTTTCTTCATTCATCAAGACCTTAACTCTTTCTCTCACGTTGCCACTAGTCATGAAGTGAAGATTCAAAAACAAATCCTTTTTAAAGAAAAAGAATCTCAACTTCAAGATTTAGTGAAGAAGAAGTGGACTTCACTTAGTCCCACTTCTTGTGCTACTTCCTTGGTGGTGCCCAAGGAAGATAAGCCTTCTTTCTTTAAGACTCTTTCTACTTTAGTTTTCTTCATAAAGCACCCAACTTTTGGTTTGTATGGTTTGTTGGATACATCTCATGGTGTTGCATCTTCTATTTTTGATCTTGAAGGAATTTCAAACTTATTTGAACTTAACTTGAATACTTTCCTACAAGACAAACTTAGATTATATGAGTTTCCTAGACTCCTCTTAACACCTTTTTCTCATATGTATCTAACAAATTATGCAATACAAAGTTGTTTAGGTAATTTTTTAGTTAAGTTTTCTTTATTTTCCAATACATACCTAGGTCATTACATTGGGCACTTCCAACAAGATATTTTAGTTTTTAGGACTAATACATTAATGTGCGATAGTTTTAGTCTTTTTACCTTTTTAGGTTTTAGTTATACACCTAGACTTCACCGTGGGGAGGATCCTATCCTTAACATTAGAAAGTCTAGTCCTTTTAATTTAGACAATCTTTTTAGCATTTTTAGTAGAACTCCTCTTAGGATACACTTTTCATTTCTATCATATACTATTACCTCTAATGCTTATTTTTATGTTTTTGTTGGTCATGATGCCCACCATGAGGAACCTCTTGATTTGAGGTCAAATCCTTTTCAAGAGGGAGGGAATGATGGAATAACACTAAGGTCGAGAAGACCAAAAGGTGATATATTAAAGGAGGCAAGAGGAATGGGTTAGTGAAGCCACTTTTGGACCTTAGCTCCTAAGTTCTTTTTAATCATAGAATTTATTTTACTTGTATTTCTAATTTTACCATTGTATTTTGGGGTGTTTAGGACTTAGAATTTATTTTCCCTTGTACTTCCCTTGGAGAAGGCGTCCTCCTCCTTGCTCATCATCTCAAGTTCATGCAAGTAAGGATACCATCATTTATTTTTCACTAGGAAGCCTAATGACATTCAAAACTAACCTAGGCAATATGAAAAGCTATATAAACTAAATTAAAATAAAATACAAAAATTACAATAAAAATAAGAAAATAGACTTAAATAATTATTCAGCCCAAAAACTATTTAACCTTCAACCCATTAATATTTCTTCTAGATAAAGGAGTTTGGATTTGTCATGTTTGACTTCAATTTGGGCCTAAGTCCATCAACTTATAAAAAAAGTGATTCATTTTGATACAACTTCTGAATTTGAACTTGTCTTAATCTTCATAATTAGCCCTTGTAAAATTTGTTTCATCATCTTCATCTTAAACCTTATCATGGACCTCCAATATCATATGAAGGATCTTTCCCTTGACCGGTTAGATCCTTATCATGTATGCCCAAATTACTCGCAAAGGGAGAAGATTCCTTAAAAAAAATTATTGTTTAGTACAACTTTTAAGAAGAGAAAGAAGCATCTCATAACCTAATTTTAATTTCCCCTCAATATTAGGATTTGGAAGAGATTATAATATTCAAAATATTTGTATTCTTAAAATGTACACAGAAGTAAATTAATTTTTAAAATTCCTCCCCTTTCCCTACAAACCAAACAAAAATTTACCTTCCCTCCCTTTTATCAACCAAACAATTTCTTATTCACTTCCCTCTCCTCCCTTTTATTAAAATCCCTCCCCTCTCTCACATCCTTTGAACCAAACTGACCCTAAAACAGAAATCAAGTTAGAAACTGATGTGACTGGCGTGCGAGATTATTCCGAATTTATCATCAAATTAATATATACAAACTGAGGTTGCCAGTTCGATAGTATTAGCTACAGCTCATGATCTTATGTATTCCAAAGGCATGAAAATATTGCCCATATTAGCCAATTGATCAGGCAACACATGATTTACTTACAAGCAGACAACTGTGCACAACACCCAGAAATCAAACCCAAAAGGAAACAAATACAGAGCTAAAACATCTACTTGACAATTTTTACATGGGTTCTACCAGGATTCTTCATTAAAACAACTTTTCCAAATCCCAGTGGTTCCCAGGGTAGAAATTAAACTTGCACATGTCTACAAATACATAACATAATGCAGCTGGACACAGCTAGATAGCTCCGTACTCCATACTTACCCAATTTGAAATTCTATATATGAGAATTACTATCTGGCATGACTGTCACCATCCTCTTCTGATATGTTAAACAAAAACTTTGGAAGAGATGCGATTCTAGGAAGTTGGAGGAGCAAATCACTAAACGAGTCTTTCCTAGACATGCCTAGTGCGTGCTTGCCACCAGAAGCGTCCGTTGATTCCTCCTCAGCAGGCTTGACATCTTTTCCATCAACAGGTCCTTCAACAGTGCTATCTTCCGCATAATTCAAATTCTGCACTGTTACAGGGTCCTTCTGTAGAAGACAGCAGAGAGAATTCACCCTAGACATAAGCGATTTTTCATCAGATGTTGCTGCAACCTGATTGTCATTAAGAAGATGCTGCGCAATGTCTTCCAGGACTTCCTTGTACTCCGATCCTCCATCAGAGAAGGGTGGATTCCCGGAGGTCATTTGCTCTGACAGGCAAAGTTCAATTTGGCCTATAAAATCACTCACTGACATAGAAGGTCGAAGTCCAGGAAGTTTCATCTGATCCCCATTTCTCGGGCCCTTGGAATCGGTTTCAGAGCTTGTACTCCCTTCAATTGAAGTACAGTCCATGACTTGTATGTAAAAGAAAAAACATATGAAACAATTAAGCCAAAAAGCACCACATAAATCATGGGACTGACAAATACATTAAAGTAGTTACAGATATCTAACAACACCCTAAACATGGACTAATAAATAAACTACAAAAATGACCAATCAATCAAAGATAAAGCCAAGTATATAGACAGAAAGTGAATTGAGGAAATCCAAATATTATGCCATTGGAATAGATAGACATGGACCAAATACAAATTTTCCATGATACTAATCAATGAGAACAGTGCCATGTTTGTATCAGATAGTAAGATTCAAAGACAATAAAAAATAACTTCAAATATATCATATAGATGATAGTGTTCAATGAAATAATTTTAAACTAGAAGTAGATAAAACAGCTTAACCGTAAGACTAAACAAATTATTAGTTATATATGTGTTTGTGAAGCCTCTAGTTTAGATGAATGGAAACTAAGCAATGAAATAATCATATAGAATGCATGCACTGAAAATGAGTAATAATCTAATAGAATAAGTTCATAAATGCTCCTTCAACTCCTTTTCACTGATTAGTGAAAGAAAAGTAGAAAACAAAAGATAATGAATAGTGGAATCATGTGATTGGTAACAATGATAATAAATTTTGTTTCATAAGATTCAAAATCATTTGAAATTCATTGAATGATACAAATCAGTAGGTAGGTGATTAAGATTTGTGAATTATAAGATTCTAATAACTGTGGTACAATGTATGAAAGTGTGTGTTTTCTCTCTAAATGTACGTTTCCTTTTGAGGCAGGGATTTGTTCAATTAACACATGAAACAGAAGGGAGCATGAGGCAAGTTCTTATTATAATTTATAAGCACCTGAGCTGGGTGAAGGTGCATCTCGGGGGAGACTATCCAACGTCATTCCAGGAGGATCGTTGTGTTCAATCTTAAATGATGATGAAAGGGATGATTGAGGTGATCCTCTGTCGTGAAAACAAGATGTGGAGGATCCTTTACCACTGACTTGAAGCAGTTCACGATCTTTTGAGTTGTCTGGGTCCTCAAAATTAGAAGGTTGTGTGTCAAAATGTGGTGAATCCAAAATTATCTCTGGCTGTTGGCTTAAGAAATTAAGACGCATATCACACTGGATAAGCTTTTCAAAATGTTTGGCCAACAGCCCTTGTGGGCATTGCAAAAAATGCAACCTACAAAACCATAATAAGATCAAGTATTCAGACATCAGAACCTTGTAAGTAGGACCTAAACACATGGTAAAACCTCATTCAAGATGTACTTTTCTTTTCAAATTAAAGATTAAAAATGTTTCAAAATGTACATAACAAGTTCTATCACTTCTCTGGAGTCAACAAAATACAATGTTCAATGGCAATTAACCTCCCTTTTCTAAAGAATGATTATATTGAAATGCTATAATTCTCTACCTCAACTTTTGATAAATGAATAATACCATCAAACTAGTTAACAGCTGAGCCCACATCCGCATATCAGAGAAAAATGGTGAAAGAATATACCTATGTTTGTTAGACTGTCCATCAGTAAAATCAGCGGTTGCCTGCCATAGTGTATGCTTTCTAGGCTGAGGATTAGTCTCCCTGAAGTAAAGAGGCTGTCTAGCAAGCTGCAACACAGAAATTATACAATAGACCTATGAATCTTAAAGAACTAGTCAAGCAGCTAAAATAGAGAGGCATATAATGAATTAAATTACCACAACAGTCAACGTGCTAGGCCCATTATCTGGACAATGAGCTTTAAGTGCCATGATATCAGACCATTGAATCTCTATTTTACTCTTTAGACCGCCTTCAAGAACTTCCCAAACAAGCTTATGCTTCGCAAAGTAACACTTGGCCACCAAATCACCCTCGTATCTTGATTTATACTGCCACGAAGAGAACCTTCAGCTAGTCAACGAAAACACATAGATTTTCCAAACAAAGTATCTCAAACATACCTCCCACGAACCAATCCGCAAAAGCGAAGCCGGGAAGTTTGAAGCTTTAAGCTTGTCCGACACAGCAGCGGCGGCAGCAGCAGCAGCACCTCTGCTCTCCCTTTTGATTCCAGAGCTTAAATCTTCGGTTTGTGGCGCACTTCCTTGAGATAACTTCATCTGAATCAAATCCAACAGCGAAGGGCTCTTCCTGAGGCGCAAACCCAAAGGGCTCGGCTCGTCGAGTATATTCAGATGCGAAGGGGAACTGACAGAAGCATCACTGGAAGCACTCCATTGCTGAAAGATGTGCAAGCACAGGAAGAATAACAAGTTAAAAACAAGACGAATTTCCAACCTCTCTCGTGAACAAAGCGCTTGTTCTATGATTTGTAACCAAATGCTACAATCATTACAATTTGGAAAATTAAAGTTGGGCGATGCAGATGAGATTCTAATGCGGCCTCTGAGAAATGGGAACACAAAAGGAAGAGAGAAGAATAAATGTTTGAAGGCGAGTTAGAGCACATATTGAGCATAAAGGAGGAAGTAAAAACGCGATCTAGCGGTGGAAAGGAAGATAGGTTACGAAATGACCTGAGGGTGAGGGTGAGGCAAAGGCGATGGAGAGGGAAAGGGTTTGCAACGCTTGTTGAGAGGGCCATGCTCTTCTTCCAGTGGGTCCTCAACGATCTCCAACTTGATGGGGTTATTGGTGTCAGCGCACGACGCCGTTTCCGCCTTCGCAGAATTCTTCATCAGCTGAACCATCTGAATTCGAATCCAAGACGAAGAAGGTGTTGGAGATTCCCCAAACCCTAACAATACAAAGGAAGACTAGCGATGGGCTGGGCTTGGAAATGGTCGTTCGTTGAGGGAGAAAAGGCCGTCTAAATCCACGTCTACACTTTCCTTCGTTGCCAAAAACAGATTTATTTAGGTAACTAATATTTATATTTATTTCTCTCGTATTTTCTTTTTTAAATACATGTTTATATTAAATACTCTTTGAAAAAGGCATTTAATAGAAATACACCGTCCCTCTATATGTCATCTTTTCACTATCAACTTCTATATATTTCTTCATCTTGTATTTTTTTAAATGCATGTATGTATTAAAGACTTTCTAACTAATATAATTAGAATTATAAAGAAAAATGAGGAAATAAGAGGGATAAAAAAGGTAATTACCGTACAATCAAGAAAAGACATGTGGCAACTCATCCTAATAATCATGATGTAAAAAAAGCACGAGAATCCACATAATTAATTCTAGGTTGCAAGATCTTGATTGGTTTAAAGTTTAGTATATATTATGTTAGCATAGAATTTATCTCCTAAGTCTTGTTAGCATGAAATTTATCTTTTATGCTTATTTTTTTCTTGTCTTTATTTTTTTCATTTTTACCCTTATATTTTGGGCATTTTAGACATATGATTTATTTTACTTGTATTTCTCATTTTACCCTTGTATTTTGGGGTATTTTAGTCATAAGATTTATTTTCACTTGTATTTCTTATTTTACCCTTATATTATGAGGTGTCTTAGATTATAGGATTTTTTATTTTTTGGACTAGGGTAATTATTTAGGGCCTAGACATATTTTTTTGGTGAGCATTGATCTATTTTTAGACTTGGAGAGGCTTAGGCCCAAGTGGATGGCACCTAGGTTGCATGGTCTTATCATGCACCTAGTTGTAACTTAGTCAAACCCAAAGATTCCATCCTTGGCCACCAAGTAGCATCTAGGGTTAATTTGGGTTTCATTTGAAGTGCATTTGGCATGCAAATTTCGGCCATACACTCCCAAATGCAACCCTAGATGCTCCCTCCCCTGTAAATACCCTAAACCATGCACCTTGTAAATACTTTGGAATATATTGATATTGAGTGAGCATCTTATGCCTCAACATCTCTTCCTTAGTCACTAGGTTTTATTCGTCTAACCTTCTCCTATCTCCACCGTTGGAGAGTAAGAAACCTAGAGTGGCCTCCATCTTCATCTTAGAGTGAGCCAACCTATCTTGAGCATCCACACTACACGCCTAACCTTCACCCATCCTCACGCCCAAAACTCCCTTCACCCTAAAACGTCTCCATCTTTTTTCCTTGGTGAGCCTAGATCCTTGGGCAAAGGTGACCCTCTTTAAAGACGCCAATTTCATCCATGGAAGGGAGGTCTCCATCACAACAAGATCAAGATCTAATAAAAAATAGAAGAACATTCAACAAACACTAGACGAGACCTACTACAAGTCAAAACCTTGAAGTATCAAATGAAAAGCCAAAACAAGGCTAAAACTAGGACAAGACAAAAATGGGTAAAACATCAGATGAAACCAGATGGTCAACTCAAAAAAAAGAACAGTCAAGACAAGGCACATCATGAGAATCAGACAAATCAAGCAAACTGAATAGATAAAGTATAATATGTGCACCAGACGATTATGAGTCTAATATCAGACGAAGGTGTGTCAAGGACAACCTCCAATGCAACATAAGAAATTAAACGAAGCATGAGTCAAAGATCAGAAGAAAGTCAACTACGCACAAGACGAAGGACAACACAGACTGAAAGATATTTCAAATAAAAACAAAGTATGTCCATCTGTAACATTGACCAGATCAAAAGAAAGTCAAAACATTAAACTTAAATGCTCAGACGAAAATCACAAATTGAGACGCATAGGACTAATAAACGCAGATGAAGATTGTCACGCAAGCACTTAAAGAATCAAGTCTCAAAGGACAAATTAAGGCATTAATGGAATCACACTAAGGCCAAGAAGACCAAGAGGTGATATATTGAAGGAGGCAAAAGGAATGGGTTAGTTTTGAAAACCATGAGAAGAGTGAGACTACTTTTGGGCCTTAACTCCTAAGTTTTTATTAGTATAGGATTTATTCCTATTTTGCCCTTGTCTTTAATTTCCTATTTTACCCTTATATTTTGGGTACCTTAGACATAAGATTTATTTTTCTTGTATTTCCTATTTTACCCTTGTATTTTGGGGTGTCTTAGTCATAGGATTTATTTTTACTTGTATTTCCCATTTTACCCTTGTATTATAGGGTGTCTTCGATTATAGGATTTTATTTTATAACTAGGGTATTTTATTAAGGTTGGAAACTAGACCTAGACATGTTTTTTGGTGGCATTGGATTTATTTTTGGACTTGGCAAGGCTTAGGCCCAAGTGGAGGGAACCTAGGTTGCATGGTCTTATCATGCACCTAGATGTAGCTTAACCAAACCCAAAGATTTCATCCTTGGCTACCAAGTAGCATCTAGGGTTAATTTAGGTTTCATTTAAAGTGTATTTGGATCGCATTACTTGGCCATGCACTCTCAAATGTAACCCTAAATGCATCTTTCCTTCTATAAATACCCTAGGCTAGCCTCCTTGTAAATACTTTGGAAATTAATATAGAGTGAGCCTTTTGTACCTTTATATTTTCCTTAGTCTCTCTTGGTCATTTTCGGCCAAGAACCCTACCTATCTCCACCTTGAGTAAAAACCCTAGAGTACCTCTCAAGCATTCCATCAAACATCTTCTAGCCAACCTCCATTTTCATCCTTTCCTCCATCAAAGACATCAAACTTGAAGAACTTAATCCAAGGAGTCAAGGCTTCCTTCACATTGGTCATCATCCCTCCACCAATGCTAGTAAGGATGCCATCAGGCATCATCTACGATAAATGCTCTCAACATGATAGCGTGATAAAAGAAGAAGAAGAAAAACATGCAAAAACAAAAGCATGCATGTGTCAGAAAAAGTACAT
Organism: Cajanus cajan; assembly: GCF_000230855.2. Taxonomy (NCBI): domain Eukaryota; kingdom Viridiplantae; phylum Streptophyta; class Magnoliopsida; order Fabales; family Fabaceae; genus Cajanus; species Cajanus cajan. Next base: position 22,413,685 of record NC_138518.1, read on the forward strand.
CATTTTTTAAGATAAAGACAACACTCTACAGTTACGTAACCAAAAAAGGACAAAAAGGTTCCTAGGTCTCTACTAAATACATACATAGTTGCTAATAAGGCAAAGAAAACTTCACGCAATGTCTATAAACAGGAAGCAACATTTAATGCAAGATCTTGAGTGAAAGATCAAACTAGTCATGAACGACTATATCTGCTTCAACGGACACTTACAACGGGCAAATTCTACGAGACAATATATATATCACTACCTTAAACCTTGAAAGGTTGGCTTTAAAAAAAATAGACGAAGAGTGATATCAAGCACGTGAAGCAACGAAACCAGAGATAGACCGTATAGAGTCAAATGTACCATAGTATAAATATCTTTGTAGACTAAGAAGTTTCGTGTGTGCATCTTAGGAACATGAACCTTAGTGAGTGTATTCAACTTATGTATCCTCTCTGTGAGAGTAAACCAAACACTCAATCGTTGTAAAAACTAAGGTTGTATACCTTAGTGAGTGTACAAACATATGTATCCTCTCTGTGAGAGTAACCCAAACACTCAAACCAAACCTGTCTAGTTATTATATGTAAAGCCTGAAGTGGCTAGCGAAAGAATACTTGTAAAGCCTGGAGAGGCTTGTCAAAGAATACTCATTGAGAGCCAAAAGTGGCTGATCAAAGAATACTAGCATCAATGAGTGAAGTTAACGGGCCAGGAGTTGGTCGACAATACTCACTAAGAGCCAGAAGTGGCTGATCAAATAATACTAGCGCTAATGGTGAAGTTAGCGGGCCAGGAGGTGGTCGTTAACACTCATTGAGAGCCAGAAGTGGCTGATCAAAGAATACTAGCATCAGCAAGTGAAGTTGACGAGCCAGGAGTGGTTGATAATACTTGGGACTAGGAGTGGTCGTGACCTGGGTGGTCTAGAATACTCACTGCTAACCTGAAGAGGCTGATTAAAGAATACTAGAGCCAATGAGTGAAGTTAGCCAACCAGGAGTGGTCATGACCTAGGTGGTCTATAATACTCACTGCGAGCCTGAAGAGGCTGAACAAACAATACTTGTACTTCATTGAACATCTAGTGGAGTCCTTCATTTGAAGGAGACTTGACGTAGCTCAATTTGAGTGAACCAGTATAAAAATACTTACACTATGCTTTAATGTTTCAAACGCATTTTCTGGTTTAATATACTGAAATCTTCGTCTAATGCTTATCGTCTATTAAAACTATCTTCAGACGAAAACCACACTTGTTCAATTTGTTATCTTAAAGAACGATTTTCGTTTGAGAAGCATTTTGCCTAAGCAGACGATAAAACTCCTAGACGCAAAATTATTTTGTTAAACCAATCCTAGGCCGTTCTAGTTTAGCATTTACTAATATTATTTTACTGGACGAAAAAGAGCCTCCTTGCGAAAACATTTTTAAAATTCCTTTGTTCACACACACACATATTCAACCCCCTTTCTATGTGTATTTCATCTAACTTCATATATAAAATAGAAGAAAATGGGTATCTCAGGGTATGACCCATGTGAGTAGCAACTTGGGCTTTCCAAGCCCACCGGGCCCATTGGGCTCTAACTTGCCCAAATCTTCATGTCTAGCCCATTTCTCTTGGATCCTTCAATGTGTCACCTCTTGCCCTCCTAGGCATGATTCCATCATCCCCTCCCTTTTGAAAAAGATTTGTCCTCAAATCACGAGGGTCTCTATGATAGATTTCATTACCTACATTAATAAAATACCATGTATAGGAGGTGATATGTTCAAATGGTGGAAATGGGGATTGAACTCTAAGAGCAATCCTTCTATTAATCTTAGCAAAGAAAGTTATACTAATGAAACTAGACTCTCTAAAGGTAGGGGTAAGATCCTCTCCTAAGCAAAGTCTATGGATATGTTTAAATCCTAAAAATGTAATAAAACTAAGACTATAGAAATTGAAATAGTTATTCCTAAAAACTAAGACATCTTGCCTAAGGTACCCTAGATAGTGACCTAGGTGTTCCCTAGAAAAGAAAGAAAATACTACTAGAAAATTGTCTAAACAATTTTGGATATTATTGTTTGGTAGATAGTTATGGCAATTCAATGTCAAACGGAGTCTTGAAGACTCATATAATCTATATTTATCTTGTAGGGAAGAACTCAATTTAAGTTCAAATGAAGGTGAACTTCCCATACGATCAAAAATAGAATATAACACACTACAAGATGTATCTATCAAACAATATAACCCAAAACTTGGGTGCTTTATTAAGACAACTAGAGGAAAATGATTCCTCAAAACAGAAAAACTATCTTCCTTATACACCTTCAAGGAAGTAGTACAAGAAGTAAGACTAGTTATAGTCCACTCCTTCTTCACTACATCTTGAAGTTGAGATTCCTTTTTTTGAAAAATATTTTGTTTCACATTCTCAACTTCATGATCAGTGGAAGCATTAGGGTAAAAGTTAAGATCTTTATGATTAAAGAGAGTATTTTTCAATGGACGTTTGGTGATAAAGTGACTCTCTTTAGTCATAAGTTCTTTAAAGGAAACACTTTCTTCCTCACTCTTCCCTAAGAAAAATTTCTTTTTTTTTTCTTTCTTTCTTTTTCTTTTCATTTGTTTTTGATCCTCCCACACTTGGGATGGTGTTAAAGGATGAAAAACAACTTTCCTATCTATATGAGTGAAGGATATTTTGTTAGTAAGGCCATCATGTATGGTTTGTTTGTCAAATTGCCATGGCCTACCAAGCAAAATATGGCAAGCCTCCATAGGGATTACATCACATAACACTTTATCTTTAAAATGCCCTATAGAAAACTTGACCTTCACTTGTTGATTCACCTCTAATTCCTCACCTTCATTGAGCTAATGAAGTTTATAAGGTTAAGGGTGAGGAATAGTGGTAAGAGCTAGCTTGTTAACCAACCTTGTACTACAACAATTGGAGCATGATCCACTATCAAAAATGAGAGAACAAGATCTTTTGGAAACCAAACATCTTGTATGAAAGATGTTCTTTCTTTGTGATAAGGAAGTAGGACTAGGTTGACTTCCAAGAAGCCTTTTGACCATAAGAAGATCACCATCAACAGGATAAAGTTTTTCTATTTTCTCTTCATGGTCACTAGCTTTCTCTTCATGGTCACTAGCTTCCTCTTCACTCTCACTAGAAGATGAAGATGATGAGGACTCTTTACTATAAATGTCTTTACCCATTAGTATCATAGTCTTTTTGGTGGGACATTGAGAGGCAATATGGCCTCTACCTAGACATTTAAAACATTTGATTTCACTTTTCCTTAAGCTAGTGTGTGAGGTGACCTTTTTCTTCTCCACATCTCAAAAAGATTAATTTTATAGAGTGCAAGACGTGATTCAGTTATAAAGAGTAATAACAGAAGTAATATATTACCTGTGATAGTAATCTGTTACCTGCTCTTTAAAATTGAATCAGAACATAAAACTGTCCAGGGTAATCGATTATCTCTAGGGGTAATCGATTATCCCATGATTTTAAAGTCCTAGAATTGCCTTTCATTCTGTGGTAATCGATTATCTATAGTGGTAATCGGTTAACACGATGAAAACTTCATTTTTTTTAGTCTAATTCCAAGCAAGAGACTCTATTTTAATCTATTACCAACTTTGGTAATCTGTTACCTCAGAGAGTACTTGAAAAAATTTTCAGTAAAAGACTTGGTAATCTATTAATACAGAGGACATTTGAATATCCTTTTCCAGTAACAGGTTTGGTAATCTATTACCCTGAATGGTAATTTGACTAATAAAGTTACCTTGAAAACTCTTGTTTGAATCAATTCATATTTCTATGTTTAAAACTTGGTAGTAAATTACCCTTTTCAAGATAATCTATTACTTCAAGTTTACTCATGGAAATACTTAAAAATAAAATTCTTGGTTTCTTTAAAAACTTGACAGGTTCTTGAATTAAGCATTCATTATCATCATCAATTATAAACAAACACATACAAAAGCCTATATCTATTACAATCAATACAATATCCTTTTGAATAGGCTCAAACATCATTTATACATTTGTAACATCAAAACTAAAACTTATTGAGGAGTTTTCTTGTCATCTCAATGATCTCCATCATCTCCAACAGTGTTTACCCCAAGATGACATTAATATGGTGCCTATCTCATGTCCCATCAGGTTTGAGGCTCCGTCGAAGAACATGGCCCATGATTCTTCCTTAATTTGTACTTCTTCCTCATTCCCCAGAGCTAAAATCTCTTTGTTAGGGGATTCATCCTAAATTATGTGTTGTTCTTCTATTAGCCTTTCTACTAGATAATCAGTCAATGCACTACCCTTGGTTGTTTTTTGTGTGTCATAAATGATGTCGTATTCAGACAACAAGACCTGCCATCGAGTGACCCTCCCTGTGAGTATGGGTTCGAATAGATACTTGAGGGGATCCATCCTTGATATTAGTCGAGTGGTATGCTTTAACATGTACTATCTTAATCATTGAGCGGCCCATACCAAAGCGCAACAAGTTTTTTCTATCGATGAATACCGCATCTCATACTTTGTGAATTTCTTACTTAGGTAATAGATAACTTTTTCTTAATTTTCATATTATTGATCTAGCATACATCCCATGGAACCCTTCAATACTATAAGGTATAGGATTAGAGGTTTCCCTTTGATAGGAGGCATCAATATTTGAGGGTTTTCCAGACATTATTTTATCCTTTCGAAAACGAGTTGACATTCTTCATTCCACTCCGTCAGCTAGTTCTTTCGGAGTAGCTTGAAGATGGGGGTACAAGTATCAACCAATTGAGATATGAAATGGGCTATGTAATTCACCTTTCCAAGGAAACTCTGACTTCCTTTTCTATCTTTGGGGGTGACATCTTTATGATGGCTTTGGCCTTATCCGGATCCACCTCTATTCCCCTTTCACTGACAATGAATCTGAGGAGTTTTCCGAACTGCACTTTGAATGTGCATTTGGTAGGGTTTAGCTTTAATTGGTACTTTTGGAGTCGTTTGAACAATTTTCTTAGGTGAATAAGATGATCACATTCACTTTTTGACTTGGCGATCATGTCATCCACGTAGACCTCAACTTCTTTATGGATCATGTCATGGAAAAAGGTCACCATAGCTCTTTGGTATGTTGCCTCGACATTTTTTAACTTGAACGGAATTACCTTGTAACAAAATGTCCCCCATGGTGTGATGAAAGAAGTTTTTTTCACTATCTTCGACAACCATTTTGATTTGATTGTACCCCAAATACCCATCCATAAACGAGAAGATGGTGTTTATGGCAATATTGTCTACGAGCATGTCAATGTGTAGTAATGAAAAGTCATGCTTAGGACTAGCCCAATTTAGATCTCGATAGTCTACGCAAACCCAAACTTTCCCATTTTTCTTTAATACTGACACTATGTTCAAGAGCCATTCGGGATAATGGTAAACGACCAGGAATCCTGTGTCTAACTATTTTTGCACTTCCTCTTTTATCTTAAGGTACCATTCGGGTTTAACCCTTTGGAGTTTTTGCTTCACAAGACGAATCCCCTCCTTTATAGGCAGCTTATGTTCGACAATCTCAAGGTCCAACCCCGGCATATCATGATAAGACCATGCAAAAGCATTGAAATATTCCTTGCAGAGTTCCACTAGTTGGCTTTTGGTTTCCTCTTTGATCTTCATGTCGATGAGGACTTCTTTCCTATTCTTCCCTTGTCCCAGGTTAACTTTCTCAATCTCTTCTTGATGAGGTTGGATTATTCGGGCTTCCTGGTCTAGTAATTTATGCATATTTGAGGAGAGATCTTCCTCGAGTTCGAGTGATGCATTATGGACATTTGAATTTTGCTTAATTTCATTCTTGTCAATCATGTTTATTTCTTTTAGGTCCTATATTGGGTTTTAGCAATGAATGAGAAAAACAAGAAAAGAATGGAAACAGAGGAATTTTGCAAAAACAAACGTGTTTATTATTGATAATAATAAAAATATTACAATTCCTTTTATTATGAAAACCTGCGACTTTGGGTGGGAATTGTAGGTTAGAAATAACAAGTGAAAATTAAACAACCCCTTATAAAGCCCTACTCTAGTAACCTTTCAACACCCCTCTTTCAAGGTCAGTTCTCATCATGCTTAGGTAGTGGCTACTTGTCGATACTAGGTGTGTTGGTGTCAAATTTTAACCACCCAATGTCTATAAGCCTTTGCACACGGTATTGTAGTGCCCTGTCATTTTCCATCGAGTGTCCTAAAGAGCCAAAGTGATAGTCACACTTTTCTTCAGGTTTGTACAAAGGCAGGTAAGGAGGGCAATCGTCTTCGATGGAGGGAGTGGGACCAGCATCAAAGCCTCCAGGAGCTATGGTAGCAACTCCGCATAAGTGGTGGGGATTTTGTCTACCACACTATCCCTTCTAGGTTTTGTCTGTGGTACAGCTCGAATCTTTGGAGTGAAAGTGACAACATTAACCCCTTCTTCCTTTTTTTCCATAGACCTTCTTGGGGTCATGGCTCTTTGGGGCCTTCCCTATCTTTCCACTCTTTAGACCTTGCTCAACCCTTTCGCCTATAGCGACTATGTCAGCACAAAATGTTGATGTATTCCCTATCATCTTGTCATAATAGGACCCACTCAAGGAGTTGATAAACATTCTGACTATCTCCTTGTCAGATAGTGGAGGTTCTACTTGTGCGGCCAACTCCCTCCATCTTTGCGCATAAGATTTGAAAGGCTCGTCACCTTTCTTGCCCAGAATCTATAGATCTGACCTATTAGGAATCAGGTCGATGTTATATTTATATCGCTAAAGGAAAGCATCAGCAAGTGCTTCCATGTCTAGACCTTCCCTTTGTCCAACTGCATATACCAGTTGAGAGCGGCGTTAGATAAGCTCTCCGAAAAGTAATGTATCAGGAGGTTCTCGTTGCCGATATGGGTGGCCATTTTTGGATAATACATCATTAGGTTCCCTTTTGGATAGCTAGTACCAGTGTACTTTTGGAAGTCCGCAACCTTGAATTTGGCAGGGAACTCGATGTCCTATACTAAACACATTTTTGTAGCTTCTTGAATGTCAAAGTTGTGGCCCTCTACTACTCTCAGCCTTTCTTCCAAGGCATTCAAGTGATCCTTGGAAGCATCTCCAGCATTACGAGCACTATGGTCGTCGTGTTGCAGTTTGTTCATGCCTTCGAACATCTTAATTATTTGTTCCTTAAACTGCACGAGTTCTTCATTGAGCACTGTAGACACCCAACTTCATCTGGGTACCCAAACCAAGGCAAAGGTCTACTAGAGCAAGACAAACGATCCTTGAGGTCCCAATACGTTAGGCAACATTTTTGTTATGATAATATCTCTTGTTACAGACCTAATTTTGACGATTCAACCATCAACGTTAAAGATCAATGTATTGAGAAGATATCATCAAATTTTCAACATTATCCAACAGTTAACAAATTATCTAGAGGCCTCGCATTGTAGCTGGCAAGAGTAGCATGTACGCCCCCTAAAGGCCCAATAAAGCACCTAAACGGGTCAAGATGGCTTCGAAAAGCCCATAAAACTAAAAAAAAAAAACTAATTTGAGAGTGGAACGGTTGTTCCAAAATTGGAACGGGCCTTTCCCATTGTTGGAATGGCCTGTTCCCCTTTCTATAAAATTTTGCATTAGGTAGCGTTTTTGTTCTGATAATATCTCTCACTAAAGATCTAATTTTGCAACTGAAAAACAAGAGTCTTATACCAGACAACATTTTTGTTATTATAATATCTCTCACTATTGACTTGATTTCATTGATCCAACCGTTGAAATTGAACATCAGTATATTGTGAGGATACCATAAAAAAGCCAGCATTATCCGACGGTTAATGAGTTCTCTATAGGTCCTGCATGGTGCCTAGAAAAAGATTGTACTTTTATAAAATTTATTCCCACATCAGATAGCTCTCTTCTACTTCTGCCTCCTAGTTAGCTATATAAGAAACCCTTTGGCCAGGGGATTAGGGAACAAAAAAGCTGCATAACTTTTCCTCTTTCTATATAAATCTTTGAGTGATAGTGAGGCTTTTGTAGAGCAAAAGGTTGTCAAAATGCGCCCCACACGCATTTGGGAAGATTCCCTTATAAAAGGCTTGCTTCGGAGGTTCTAAATTCTTCTCTTTTATTTATTATTTTTATTTATTTTATTTATTTTATTTATTTATTTATTTATTATTTATTTATTTTATTTATAATTCTTATATGCAAATAAATAATCATGTAGATAATAGGTATTTTTCATCATGTAAATAATATTGAATAATAAAAGCGGATAAGATATCTAAATTATTATTTATTATTATGTTAATATCATAAGGTACCGATTTAGGATGTTGTAGGTGTCATAATCCAAAATTTTCCGATCTCACGACCAATGGTTTAGACTACCTTTTTTGAAAAATCGCATCAATTAGGGAATGTCCAGAGACCAGACTAATCCTTAATTAATGGTTTTAAAAATGAGTTCATGGAGTCGCCATTAATATTTTACTCAAAACATTGAAAAAAGAAAAGGTTTTTCAAAAAAATCCAATAATGGCCTTAACAACTAAAATTGGATTCGCAGGTCGGTTACGTGTAGGGAAGGTATTAGCACCCCTATAGCACCCTAAATCGGTAACCTTATGATGAAATTAACATAATAATAAGTAAATTTTAAATATTTTATTCCCTTTTATTATTTAATATTATTTATATGACAAAAGAAATACCTATTATTTATTGTATATAAGAATTATAAATAACATAAATAAAAAGAAATAAAGTAATAAATAATAAATAAAATAATAAATAATAAATAAAATAATAAATAGAATAAATAAAAGAAGAATTTAGAACCTCTGAGGCAAGCTTTTTATAAAGGAATCTTCCCAAATGCGTGCAGGGCACGTTTTGGCAACCCTTCGCTCTACAAAAACCTCACTATCACTCAAAAGTTTACATAGAGAAGGGGGAAGCTATGCAACTCTCTCTTTTTCTTAATCCCTTGGCCATAGGGTTTCTTATATAGCCAACTAGGAGACAGAAGCATAAGAGAGCTATTCGATGTGAGACTAATTTTATAAAAATACATCATTTTTCTAGGCACCATGCGGCACCTCTAGAAAACTCGTTAACCGTCAGATCATGCTGGAATTTTTATGGTATTCTCAAAATGTATTGATCTTCGATTTCAACGATTGGATCATTGAAATTAAAATTTTAGTGAGAGATATTATCATAACAAAAATGCTATCTGGTGTAGGACACATATTTTCTAGTTGCAATGCGAAGCCTTTAGAGAAATACTTAACCGTTGGATCATCCTAAAAATTTTATGATAACTTTTTAGCTCAATGAACTTTAATTTCAAAGGTAGGATCGTTAAAATTAGGTCTTTATAGGGAGATATTATCAAAACAAAAACGCTGTCTCGCGCAAATTTTTTTGGAAAGCGGAACGAGCTGTTTCAATTTTGGAATGGGTCGTTCCAACATTGGGAACAACCCGTTCCAATTTGGGAACAGCCATTTCGTGCCCCAGTTCAGTTTTCTTCAATTTTTTGGGCCTTTCGGAGCCATCTTGGCCCATTTGGGTGCTCTATTGGGCCCTTAGGGGCCGCATGTACTACTTTTTTCTAGTTGCAGTGTGAGGCTTATAAAGAACTCGTTAACCGTCATATCATGCTGTAATTTCGGTAATATCTTCTCAATACATTGATATTTAATCTCAACGGTTGGATCATCAAAATTAGTTCTGTAATGAGAGATGTTATCATAACAAAACTACTACCCAACACGTTGGTCTCCTCAAGGGTTGTTTGTCTCGTTCTAGTAGACATTTGTCCTTAGTTTGGGTACCCCAGACGAAATTGAGTGTCTATAGCTGCCCCTCTTTACCTTTCCTTTAGATGGATAAGTGTTTCTTTTCCAAAGGCACGTAAAGACGTAGATATTTCATCCAAGTCTTCTCTTTGCTTCTTTGTCGAGGTGCTTCCACATTGCTTCCTTCAGTTAGGTGGGTTTACCTGTATCCTCGCCCCTTGGAGTAGCTGAGTGTTGGATTGCGTACTACGTTGGGTAACAAGGGTCACAAACTATACACTTGATCTTCTATCTTCAAGTAGATGCTCCATGCCATTTGCTCTAGTTGTTTTTCCTGTGATGGTGAGGTGAAAATTAGGGTCTTCAATTTTGTTTGGACAATAGATGCCTCCATGTTGTTTCCTTCGGGTAGATGGTGTTTACTTGTATCCTTGACCTTTAGGGCAATTTAGTGTTGGGTTGTATGTCCTGTTGAGTGTCAAGGATGGTAAAATGTAACATCTAGGCTTTGAGATCCATGTGAGTGTTCCATGTCGCTTCTTTTGTTGATGCGTCTGAATCTTCCCTTTCGCTTCAACAGTGTAGATGCCTTCATATTGTTCCTTCGGGTAGAAGGTGATGGAGGACCATCTTTGAAGAACCATGTGGGCCCAATCACAAGGTCCATGGCTAGGAGAGTAGAAGAGGAGGAGGGAGCTCACCCACCAAAGGCTACCCTCCTCATGATCATAAAGTACTAAATACTTTCCTAAGTCTCATTAGTATAGGGTTTATTTTATTTTCCAATTTTACACTTGTATTTTGGGGTGCTTAGGACTTAGAATTTATTTTCTTTATATTTCCTATTTTACCCTTATATTCTAAGCTCTGCTTCTCTAGGCTGGACTGACATTTGGGGCTTCAGCCGACCCAATGCTAGTTTTATGGTCTAGCAACCCTTACTGATCTCATACTAGTTTTGGAAATCTAGCAACCCTTACCGTTCTTGTAGTATGTTCTAAGCTCAGTCTCTCTAGGCTAGACTGACATTTGAGGCTTCAGTCAGCCCAATACTAGTTTTGGGGTATAGCAACCCTTACTAATCTTGTAGTATGTTCTAAGTTAAGCCTCTCCAAGATGGAATGACATATGAGGCTTTAGTAGACCCAATTTGGGGTCTAGCAACCCTTACCGATCTTGTAGTATGTTCTGAGCTCAGCCTCTCTAGGCTGGGTTGATATTGGAGGCTTCAGTCGGCCCAATGCTAGTTTTGGGGTCTAGCAACCCTTACCGATCTTATAGTATGTTTGAAGTTATGCCTCTCCAAGCTGGACTGACATTCGAGGCTTCAGCCGACCCAATGCTAGTTTTGGGGATCTAGCAACCCTTATCGATCTTGTAGTATGTTATGAGCTTGACCTTTCTAGGCTGGACTGATATTTGAGGCTTCAGCCAGCCCAATGCTAGTTTTGGGGTCTAGCAACCCTTACCAATCTTGTAGTATGTTCTAAGCTCAGCTTCTCTAAGCTGGACTAATATTCAAGGCTTCAGCTGGCACAATGCTAGTTTTGGGGTCTAGCAACCCTTTCTGATTTTGTAGCAAGTTCTAAGCTCAACCTCTCCAGGCTGGACTGATATGCGAGGCTTCAACCGGCCCAATGCTAGTTTTGGGGGTCTAGCAACCCTTACCGATCTTGTACTAGTTTTGTAGATCTAGCAACCTTTACCGATCTTGTACTATTTTTGAGGATCTAGCAACCTTTTTCCAATCTTGCACTTAAGGAACTCGATAGTGTCCTCTCATTGCTGTTATGGGATGTGATAGACTATGGTCAAGGCCAAGGAATTCAAGAGGTGATACATTGAAGGAAGCAAGAGGAAAGGGATGATGGCCCATGGGCCAAGGGCCCAATCACTAGAACTATGGCCACCTTGAAGACCAATGGACACCTTGAAGACCAGTGGGCTTTCCAAGCCCAAGGTACTCTTCAATTTGGACCAGTCTATCATGAAGAGAAGGCATAGTTGTAGTTGTAAATATCTTGTACATAGTTCTCTTGTATAGGCTTATTTTTACCTTTGTATTTGTGAGGCACTTTAGTTTCTTTTATTAGTCATTGTATATTGATTCTAGGGTGGGTTACTTGGAGAGTTTGACTCCATTTAACCTCCTTTGTTGATACACTCTTTTTTTATTTTTTCAGTAGGAAAAGAGGGGTGGCATTTAGCAATGTTTGAGGGTGTGACTAGTAATTGGGCCAGAATTGGGACTAGGCAAAATTTTACATATTAGACTCATTTTGCTCCTAATTTTTCATAGATTTAATTTAGCTAGGTTTCACCATCATTGGATGAACCTAACTAAACCAAATCAAACATTTTTGAAATTAAATCAAGGAGCCAAAAGAGACCAAATCCGCCCACCTTGCCTAGTCTCCTTTCTTTGACCGAATTGCTTCTCTAACCTTCAAGGAGATGAGAAGCTTGTGCTACAAGCTTCTCACTTAGCTTGCTCCACAAGTTTTTAAACTCACCTAGAAGGTCAACTAACCTTACCATGGTTCCTAGTGAACCATGGTTAAGGTTAGCTTGCTCCTTAAGCTACCTACCTCTATATATTTGTAATTTCTACTCTTGTAATCACTTTTGACATTTATGAGACTTAGAATTCAGAAATTCTCTCTCATTTCAAGAGTCCAAATTCGTGGAGAATCTCCTTCTCCTAGAAGCTTCACAAAGGAACTTCTCCTTTGTGCTTGGTTCCTTAAGTTTCTCTCCTTCAAGAGAAACCGAACCACCTTGGGAAGCATCTTCAAGCTTTTGAAGCTTGAACTCATCCAAATCTTTCATTGACGTGAAGAACCTCAACAGAAGAAGGGACTTAGCATGGTTCAACTTGAAGAACATCAATCTTCTCCAAGTAGTTTCATCAGGATGCCCCTCAGATCCTCAAGCAGGGGAATGCATGAGATGCCCTCCATTTTGAGCTAGGACTAACGGGATGTGTGATGCCCCGCTAGGTGAGTATTGCAACGCCTTTCCATGAAGTTAGCGGAAAAACACATAGAGAGGGGTTGAATATGTGTGTGTTTACGAAGGAATTTTTTTTTAAAAATCATTTTTTTGCAAGAGTAATACACTTTGTCCAATGCACTTTCAAATATCAGACAGTTGGGCAGAATTTAGTTAACAAAAGGTCATTGCGTCTAAAGGGTTTATCATCTGCTGAGGAAAATGGTTTATAATAATAATATTTATTGAAGTTCTTACATTTTCCTTCTTAAGATAGTTTTGTTTAAGGACAAGCAGTGGATAAATCTATTCAGTGTAATATATTTGTTAAATAAAATTGCATCTTCGTCTGAAAATTGGTTTTAACGATATGTAAATATTGGACGAAGTCTTTCACAAAGATTTAATCCGTAAAGTAATGCAATCATTTTATACTGGTTCGCTCAATAGAGCTACGTCTAGTCTCCTTCAATTGAAGGGTTCCACTAGATATCAAATTGAAGAACATTGAGTATTATTGTCCACTCCTGGACCTGAGTATTCTTGACCACTCCTAGCCTTGAGTATACTCGACCACTCCTAGCCCTGAGTATTCTCGACTACTCCTGGCCCGTCGGCTTCACTCACCAACGCTAGTATTCTTAAACCACTTCTGGTTATCCAAGTGTTCTCGACCACTCCTGGCCCTGAGTATTCTCAACCACTCCTGGCCCGTCAGCTTCACTCACCAACGCTAGTATTCTTAATCCACTTCTGGTTCCCCAAGTATTCTCGACCACTCCTGGCCCGTCGGCTTCACTCACCAACGCTAGTATTCTTAAACCACTTCTAGTTCCCCAAGTATTCTTGACCACTCCTAGCTCTTCGGCTTCACTCACCAACGCTAGTATTCTCTTATCAGTCACTTCTGGCTAGCAGTGAGTATTCTTTGACAAGCCCCTTCGGGCTTTACAAGTATTCTTTACCTAGCCTCTTCAGGCTTTACAACTGATAGATGTATAGTCGGGTTCAAGTGTTTTGGGTTACTCTCACAAAAAGGATACATATATGATCTACACTCACTAAGGTTTTGCTTTCTAACATGTACACATTTAGAATTCCTTAGTTTACAGAGAGAATTACACTAAGGTACATTTGTTTTTACTTGCTTTGTCTTTGATTTTGTTACTTCATGGGCTGAATATATCTTTTCTTCATGCTTGCACCATTTTGAGCCAAATAGCCAACCTTTTAAGGTTTGATATTGAGACCTATATACAGTCTTGTGAAATCTGCCCATTGCAAGTGTCCGTTGAAGCTGATGCAGTGTTCTTGACTAGTTTGATCTTCTCATTTAATGCTCAGATTCTTGCATTAAATGTTGCTTCCTGTTCATAGACAATGCGTGAAGTTTCCTTGCCCTGTCAGCAGTTGTGTCTGAATACAGCAGAGTCCTAGGAACCTTTTTGCCCTTTTTTGGTCTCATAGCTGTGAAGTTTTGACCTTGTCTGAAAAAGTAATGTACTTTTTCTGACACAAACATGCTTTTACTTCTACGCTTGATTTTCTCGTTCTTTTCTTCAATTTTCCCGTATTCAACTTTGTCCTTGATCTTATGTATTTGTAGATGATGTCTGGATTTGTCCTATGAGGCTTGATTCCTTAGGTGGTTGTCTGATAATTTCATCTACGTCTGGTAGTCTTATATGTAGCTCAAACTTCGAACTTTGTCTGAGCATTTTTCATTAACGTATTGGCTTTTCCTTTCGTGATGGAGGACCATCCTTGGAGCTTCATGTAGGACCCATCAATAGGTCCATGGCTAGGAGATTGGAAGAGGATATAAAGACATGCTTCTTGTGGTTAAAGGATATTGATCAATCTCCTAAGCCTTGTTAGCCTAGAATTTATCTTTTATGCCTATTTTGCCCTTGTCTTTAATTTTCCCATTTTTACCCATGTATTTTGGGTATCATAGACATAGGATTTATTTTACTTGTATTTCCCATTTTACCCTTGTATTTTGGGGTATCTTAGTCATAGGATTTATTTTTACTTGTATTTCTCATTTTACCCTTGTATTATGGGGTGCCTTAGATTATAAGATTTTATTTTATAGCTAGGGTATTTTATTAGGGTTAGGAAAAAGGCCTAGACGTATTTTTTGGTAGTCTTGGAATTATTTTTGGACTTGGTAAGGCTTAGGCCCAAGTGGAGGGCACCTAGGTTGCATGGTCTTATCATGCACCTAGTTGTAGCTTAGCCAAACCCAAATATTCTATCATTGGCCACCAAGTAGCATCTAAGGTTAATTTAGGTTTCATTTGAAGTGCATTTGGCATTGCATTTTCAGCCAATACACTCTCAAATGCAACCCTAAATGCTCCCTACCTTCTATAAATACCATAGGTTATGCAACTTGTAATCACTTTGGAAATTATAATATTGAGTGAGCCTTTTGTGCCTTAATATTTTCCTTAGTCCCCTTGGCTATTTTCGGCCACCACCGTACCATCTCCACCTTAAGAGAAACAACCCTAGAAGTGGCCTTCATCACCATAAAGTGAGCCAACCCTAGAGTACCCTCCACAAGCCTTTCATCAAACACCTTCTACCCAACCTTCAATTCGTCCATTCCATCATCATCCTCCCTAAAACCATGCGTCACTTTTGAAGAACTTGGTCCAAGGAGTAAAGGTGTCCTTCCTTGATCATCACGTCACATCAATGCAAGCAAGGATGCCATCATTTTGTCTTGATCAACCTTGTATATGGTCAGACTTTCAATCTCTTCTAGAATTTCTTCTTGGTCGTTGACCATCTTTCGTCTGAGTGTTTATGTGTTGCCTTAGATTATGCTTGGCATGGTCTTGTTCTTGATTTGGCTTGTTGAATGCTTATGCTGGCCTTTCGTCTTGTATCGTCTAATGCTTATGCTCGCTCTTCATTTTACCTATTCTTATGTTTTTCTAAAACACTAACGCACTTGTTAGAGATAACCACATATATTATATATGTCTCACTCAAAACTTTTTTGGGAATTTTTTCGTTTGACGTAACACTCCAGGTGTCTGCTTGTGGTAGGATTTTTTCTAAATTTATTTTTTTTTAGCTTCAACTTTTTGATGTTTGAAGCTTGTCTTTTTCTGCTATTTTTCTGAATGCTTCGACTTTTTTCAACATGTTTGAAGCTTTCTTTTTTATGAATTTTTTTCTATTGATGAAAATATTCATTTTCTCTAATGATGGTGTTTGTTTACTTGATGAGTATTATTTTGAAGCCACTCCTGGCTTTCATCTTGTAATCCATTCATGTAGGCTTTCTTATTCCTCCTTAGGAAGTTTTGTTTTGTCTTGTTGTTATGTGTGCTTTTTCTTGGTGGCTATATGAAACCACTTGTGTTGAGTGCCGTTGTAGAGTTAGGCTTCTAACGCCTTCTTGTTGACACATGGCCTTACTTGATGGTCAAGCTTTCTGGCACTTGCGGGTGCTTTTGGCTCAAGAGTTCCCCATGACAACAACAAACAAAACAAGGATGCAAAATGCAAAGAGAGTACAAAGTAAGAATGGATTGGATGATCTTTTGTTGTTGTTGTTGTTGTTTTTTCTTCTTTTTATTTTTGTTTATTTGCTTTTTTATACCCTTTTGTGCATCCTTTTGCCATATGAATGTTGAAGTTTTGTGAAAAACACATAGAAGGGGGGTTGAATATGTGTATGTATGTGAACAAAGAAATTTTAAAATCTTTTTGTAGTAAGGATCTTTTTCGTCCAGTAAAAGTATTACTAGTGAATGCTTGAAAAGAAACAGCCCAAGGTTGGTTTACCAAAATCATTTAGCGTCAGGGGGTTTCATTGTCTGCTGAGAGAAAAATACTTCACGAACGAAAATTGTTCTTTTAAGAAAATCAGCTGAGCAAATATAGTTTTCGTATGAAGATAGTTTTAATAGACGATAAGCATTAGACGAAGTTTTCAGTATATTAAATCTTTCAAATAAATGTGCGTCTGAAATATAAGAATAGTGCTAGTATTTTTATACTGGTTCACTCAGACTGAGCTACGTCTAGTCTCCTTCAATCGAAGGGTTTCACTAGATAAACAATTAAGTACAAGTATTATTTGTTCATCCTCTTCAGACTTGGAGTGAGTATTATAGACTATCCATGTCACGACCACTCCTGGTCCCAAGTATTCTCAACCACTTCTGGCTCATTTGCTTCACTCACAGACGCTAGTATTCTTAAACCATTTCTGGTTGTCCGAGTATTCTCAACCACTCCTGGTTTGTCAACTTCACTTACTAACACTAGTATTCTTTGTTCAGCGACTTCTAGCTCTCAGTGAGTATTCTCGGCCAACTCCTAGCCCACCAGATTCACTCACTGGCGCTAGGATTCTTTACTCAACCACTTCTGGCTCTCAGTGAATATTTCGACGAACTCCTGGCCCGTTGACTTCACTCATCAACGTTAGTATTCTTTACTCAGCCACTTCTAGCTCGTAGTGAGTATTCTTTGACAAGCCTCTCCAGGCTTTACAAGTATTCTTTTCCTAGCCTCTTCAGGCTTTACAATATTTGCTAGGCAAGTTTGGTTTGTGTGTATGAGTTACTCTCATAGAGAGGATACATAGGTTTCTGCACTCACTAAGGTATGCAACCTTAGTCTTTACAACGATTGAGTGTTTGGTTTACTCTCATAGAGAGGATTCATAAGTTGGTACACTCACTAAGGTTTGTTCCTAAGATGTAAATGTTTTGAACTCCTTAGTTTACAGAGATGAGTACAATGTGGTACATTCGACTCTATACGCTTTATCTCTGGTTTTGTTGCATCATGGGCTGGATATCACTCTTCTTCTCGCTTGAACCACTTCGAGTCTAACAACCAACCTTCCAAGCTTGGAGATAGTGATATATATATATATATATATATATATATATATATATATATATATATATTGTCTTATAGAATCTGCCCATTGCAAGTGTCCGTTGAAGCAAATTTAGTCGTTCATGACTAGTTCAATCTTCTCATTTAATGCTTGAGTTGCATTAAATGTTACTTCTTGTGATAGGCCTTGTGTGAAGTATTCTTTGTCTTGGTAGCAACAGTGTCTAATTTTAGCAGAGACCTAGGAACCTTTTTATCCTTTTTTGGTCACATAGTTGTGGAGTGTTGACCTTATCTGAAAAAGTAATGTACTTTTTCTAACACATGCATGTTCTTGCTTTTGTGTGCTTTTCTTCTTCTTCTTCTTCTTCTTTTTAATCACGTGCTTATGTTGTGAGCTTTTATATGATTGTAGACAATGCCTGAGTTGTCCTTGAAGACATGATTCTTTAAATGTTTTCATGGCTGTCTTCATCGGCGTCTCTTGATTTCATGCGTCTCTCATTTTGTTCTTCATCTGAGTATTTTACGTTGATGTTTTGACTTCTTAAATGGTCTGGTCAACATTATGGATGGATAGATTTGTTCTTTGTATGAAGTATCTTTCCGTTTGTGTTGTCCTCCATCTTATGTGTTGTTGACTTCATTCTTGACCTCCCTTTGTCTGACTTCTTATAGCGCTCGAGTTTGTCTTGTGATACACCCTCGTTTGACATTAGATCCATAGTCGTCTAGTGCACACACTATTCTTTGTCTATTCTGTTAGCTCGAGTTGTCTAATTCTCATGATGTGCCTTGCCTTGATTGTTTATTCATCAGTGTTGACCATCTGGTTTCATCTGACGTTCTACCATGTTTTCCTTGTTCAAGCTTTAGCCTTGTTTTGGATTTTCATTTGATACTTCAAGGTATCGTCTTGTAGTAGGCTTCATTTAGTGTTTGTTGATTGTTCTTCTATTTTTTATCAGACCTAGTCTTGATGCTTGATCAACCATTATCTGATTTGTTTAGTTTGTCCAGGCTTCGTAGATCTTGTATTTAATGCATTTGGTCTTGCATTAAATATTTGCTTGGTGATTCTGGGTTATGAGAAGTCTTTTGTACAGTTTTTATATTTCTGTCTGACTTTAATCATGACTTAGATGTGTCTATACCTTTTCTGACATTTTTGGTTGCGCAAGTGTTGTCTTTCTATGAAGAGTGGTTGTACTTACTCTGACATACGCGACTTTGACTTATGAATTTGCACTCTTGTATTTTTATCTTTGATAACCCCGTGCGCTAGTCTTATGAATGGAGATGATATGTGATCTTCCTCATTGTGACTAGCGAACTCTGGATGTTTTTCATCATGCTTCATTTACGTCTGAAACTTGAGTCTCCATCTATGAACCATTTATTCGTCTCCTATTTATTCAACATCTAATATTTGATCTTTGGCCGTTGAGCTTCATTTTGTTCTTTATCGGACTTGTTCTTGTATCATCTGAGGCTTCATTATTTTCCATCTTATTCTGGGCTTGATTTTGCTTGATCTCTTCATCTGATGTCTTGTAGCTTTTCCCTTTTATCTTGGTTGCTCGTGCTCTATTCTTTATTTCCTTTGTGTCTATGTTTGTGGGTGTCTTCGTCTGATGTATTTCCCTCTTTTGGTAAGCCTTTATCTAGTGCTTAACTCATATCTCTTGGTTCTAGTGTAGACGGTAATACATGTATATTCTTTGTTCTTCAACTTGCATGTACTTATGTCTTTATCTGAAACACTAACACACTTGTTAGAAATAACAATATACATTATATTTGTCTCATTCAAAACCTTACTGAGAATTGCTTAGTTTGACTTAACACATGTTATGCAATGATGCTTCTATGCTAATGCTTAAAATGCAAATTTATTTTTACTTTCAAGAAATTAATTTATGCGCATTGATCAATGACATGAATTGTTATCCTTTAGCCATGTCAAATTTATTGCAGGTGTTGTTTCTTAAACCTAATGCCTGTGTAGTTCGACCCCCTACTTGTACCGGATATGATTTGTTAGCCCTCGGATCAAGTGTTCCCAGACCTTGTTCCAGGATACCTCTATTCTTTCTTTGTGAGTATTCACTATGCATATTTCGTGTATTTCTCAATACTATCTTAATGCCATGTCGGTCAAGAAAAGAGAAAGAAAGGGATATTTTTTATTTTTCAGAAGATTTATTTTAAAAGGATTTTTTTTAGGTTGTTTTTAGAAGAATGGCTGGCCGAGGTTGGTTAGTGCTTAGGCTGATGAACAAACATATTCAAAGTAAGGAAACCATTTTCCGTGTTAGCTTATTATTCCCTTCAAAGTTAAACGATGACTTGGGATTGCGTATTGATTAAATGATCTTCTCGAGCCACCTCTCGATTTTCAGTTCGTGATGCTGCTTTGTCCTAACTTTTTCCTAGGTAACTTGAGATGTGTAATTCCTAGCAGACATTTTCTTTACAATCCTCACTTTTGCCTAGGTTACGCTTTTTGTTTGTGGGTCTCCTAACAGACCTTGCCCTAATTTTTTCCCAGCCCCCTTAGTGGGTTTGTTGCCAGGCTTTTGTTTTTACAGCGTTTGTGATCACCTTTAGCTCTTTCATTAAAAGGGGATGGCCCTTAGACAGATTTTGTTTAGGCTTTTATCTTCAAGTCATGTTGAATTTGTCTGATGTTATTTTTCCTTGTTGTACATTAAGCTATTGTTTCCAACGACATCCCTATTTGAAATGTACTTGTTCATTTAAGGTTTGTTAACAAGGCTTAGAGTAGATTAAAGGGAAAAGAGGAATGAAGTAGAAAAATGTATGGCATTAAAATAGAATTTTCAAATTACACGTGCCCATTTAATGTAGCTCTAGGGCCTGGGCATGCCTGACTTCGTGATTCATACATAAAGAAAAGGAAGGAGGGTGCCCTTTAGAAAGGATCAATACACTTAAGCTTTCTTCTGATGTTTATATGCCAGCGCTTAAAAAATTCTTCATGTAAAGGTAGATATCTCGGCTCCTCTTCTCTTAAAGACATCTCTGTCTCATATCCTAAACCCTGTCACTTTGAGTTGTCTCGGAATATGGTAGCTTAGTCATTCCTTAAACATCTATACCATGCCCTTATCTTGGATGGTAGTATTTGTGCTACTAAGCTTCCATTACTCGAGTTCCTATTCACGTGAGCAATCATAGGTTTTCCTCTGTTGTATTCATGTGAGAGATGACAAACGGTTTGTTGATAAGTGGTTCTTCCTCAATTGGTATTCACTATCGTTTTGTTGATAAGTAGTTCTTCCCCGGTTGGAATCTACTATCGGCTTGCCATCTGTCATGAACTTGATTTTTTGGTGGAACGAGGAGAGTACAACTTGCGTTTAATGCATCTATAGACTTTCTTAGGAGGCGACTGTAGACAGGAGTGATAATAGAGCTTTGATGTAGAATTTTCATGGGGTCTTGCTTTTAGGAAAGGATACCCGAGCTGCCTTTTAGTTTTCAACTCGAGAAAACATTGCCCACTTTTTCATCCCTAACTTTTGCATAGGATGTATCCTATCGGGACTTTTGATTTTTTTTTGAACCCTAATTTTTGCCTAGGATGCCCTTTGCAGGTTTTCGTCCTAGCAGGTTTTTAACAAGCAATGCCTTCAGACATGATACCCCTTTTCCATGTTGAAATTGTCTTGGTAAGAAAATTCTATTCACTTCACCCTACATTTTTTGAGGGATTTGTCTTCCTCCTTAGATTCCTTTCCTTTCTTCTTTGAACTTCTTCCTCTTTTTGGAGTCATTAACTTCACACTTTACTAGGTCTTGGCTATTCCAGGTTATTCCTCCAATCGTAGTGATGTTGGATGGGTCCTTTAATGATGATGTTTGGATTTTTGCGGACCCAAGACATGACTTTATCCTTGTTGTATGGGGAAAGGCCCGACGTCTTGATAGTTAATTTCAGCATTCCTTCCCATTTACCCACTTGGATAGTAACTGGTTTAACCATTAAGCGTGTCCGCTCCAGAATGTGGGCTTGATTACCAGTGGCCTACTTTTCATTATTAACGCGCATATATTCATTTCCCTTTTATTTTTATTTATTCTTTTACAAGGAAGGATATGTTCTAAATGAATGTAATGCATAATGCAGAGAGAGTTGAGAATTGATAAATATCAGTCTCGTTAATTTGTTTACCGGTGAATGCTTAAATAGATTTTGATAGTGTCAAGCGAGAATCTAAAGAAATTTTGAAGTGGTTGATGTCTGTGTGAAACACGTCTTATGAATGTCTAAGTCTGCACTTTTTGTACCAAAACTTTCGTCTTTGTAGACTCATAATTTGCCCCAAAAATTTTATTAATAAAACATTTTTGTCATAGTGAGCTCTTTTTTTTTTTTGCAAAAAGTGCATATTAGATTCTAAAAAGGCTTGCTTCAACAGACATATCAAAGTAAGAGCCCAACCATAATATTTTCAAAATTGATTTAGGTATTTCTTTAGAGCGTAGATACTATCGTATATTAAAGCATTCACTTTTCTTAATTTTCTCTGCATGTTGTTACCTAATCCTTCCTTAACTAATAAAATCAAATGAATAGAAATTAATGAGCTAATCTAGAATGCATGTCGTTTGTATTTTTTTTTGCCTAAACTTTATCATGTTTCTATTATCTAGGAGGAGATGATGCATGGTAACGATAGGGATTTTTTTTTCATTTCTTTTAAAAGGAAACTACCTATATGATGTTAATGGAATGATGATCTAAGAATGTACAAAGGCGTATAAATTTTTTCTTTTTTTATTTCTTTATTATCTATTTGCTTGTTTTAAAATCCCAATCCAATAATACAAACAAATGCACACACACATGCTCAATCAACATACACCCACGAACGATCACATTCAAATCCTTGGTTTGTGGTCCCTATCAAGAAAAGTGCATTTTATAAGACGATTCTAATCTCACTTGTCTTTAAGGCTCCCAAGGTGACCCCATTATAGGGACTCAATATCTTTATCGCCTTCACCTGGCAAACTTTGAGGTCTGTCACAGTATTTCGGATTAGAGTAACTAGTTATCACCTTGAGTGTGATTTTCGACAAGGCTCGCAGGCTCCTAGGCCAAACTTGGATCGGTCGTACGTCAACCACTCCCTATGTTTATACTCTCATGCCCTTGGGTATAGAGGAAACTATTGAGTGCAAGGGTTTGTGTAAAGTTGTTATTTCAAACAAGTGCAGAATTTAAATAAACATACAGATATCAAAGTCAAACAAATAAGACAAACAAAGTAAAAGGGGAAAAAATATTTGAACTATTATGCTTATTCTGTTAATTTCATTATTTATTTGGACTTGACCCTCTTTAAGCTTTCCCAATGAAGTCGCCATCTATCGTAACCCGAAAATTTCTGATCTCACGACCAATGGTTTAGACTACCTTTTTTGAAAAATCTCATCAATTAGGGAATGTCCAGAGACCAGACTAATCCTTAATTAATGGTTTTAAAAATGAGTTCATGGAGTCGCCACCAATGTTTTACTCCAAACATTAGAAAAAGAAAAGGTTTTTCAAAAAAATCCAATAATGGCCTTAACAACCAAAATTGGGTTTAGGGTCAGTTACATGTAGGGAAGGTATTAGCACCCCTATAGCACCCTAAATCGGTACCCTTATGATGAAATTAACATAATAATAAGTAACATTTTAAATATTTTATCCCCTTTTATTATTTAATATTATTTACATGACAAAAAAATACATATTATCTACATGATTATTAATTGTATATAAGAAATATAAATAAAATAAATAAAAAGAAATAATGTAATAAACAATAAATAAAATAATAAATAATAAATAAAATAATAAAAAATAAAAAATAGAATAAATAAAAGAGAAGAATTTAGAACCTGTGAAGCAAGCTTTTTATAAAGCAATCTTCCCAAATGTGTGCGGAGTGCGTTTTGACAACACTTCACTTTACAAAAACCTCACTATCACTAGGTTTACATAGAGAGGGGGGAAGCTATGCATCTCTCATTTTTTTAATCCCTTGGCCAAAGGGTTTCTTATATAGCCAACTAGGAGACAGAAGCATAAGAGAACTATTCGATGTGAAACTAATTTTTATAAAAATACATCCTTTTCTAGGCACCATGTGGGACCTCTAGAGAACTCGTTAACCGTCAGATCATGCTGGAATTTTTATGGTATTCCCAAAATATATTGATCTTTAATTTCAACGGTTGGATCGTGAAATTAGAACTTTAGTGAGAGATACTATCATAACAAAAACCTTGTCTAGTGTAGGACACATATTTTCCACCTGCAATTCGAGGCCTCTAGAGAAATAATTAACTGTTGGATCATCCTTAATATTTGATAATAGCTTCTTAACACATTGATCTTGATTTTCAACAGTAGAATCATGAAAACTAGGTCTTTAGAGGGAGATATTATCAACACAAAAACATTGTCTAACACAAAATTTTCTAGAATGCGAAATGGGCTATTCCGATTTCGGAACGGGCCGTTCCAACATTGAGAATGGACTGTTCCAATTTGGGAATAGCCGTTCTGTGCCCTAGATCAGTTTTCTTGAGTTTTTTTGGCCTTTCGAAGCTGTCTTGGCCCATTTTGGTGCTCTATTGGGCCCTTAGGGGTCATATGTACTACTTTTTTTCAGATGCACTGTGAGGCTTCTAAAGAACTCGTTAACCGTCAGATCATGCTGGAATTTTGATAATATCTTCTCAATATATGTATCTTTTAATTTCAACGGTTGGATCGTTAAAATTAGTTCTTTAACGAGATATGTTATCATAACAAAATTGTTGCCCAACGCATTAGTCCTCTCAAGGGTTGTTTGTCTCGCTCTAGTAGACCTTTGTCCTTAGTTTGGGTACCCCAGACGAAATTGGTGTCTAAAGTAGGGTTCCTAACACCTTCCCTACATGTAACTGACTCTCGAATCCAATTTTGGCTATGAAGGTCGTTATTGTAATTTCAAAATCTTTTCTTTTTCCAATGTTTTGAGTAAACTATCGGTAGAGACTCCTTCGAACTTTTTTCAAAAACAATTGATTAGGGATTAGTCTGGATTTCGGGCATTCCCTAAGCAATGAAATTTTCAAAATGGAGGTCCAAACCTTCTGTGGGCAAGATCAGAATTTTTCGAGTTCCAACAAGCACGTGGTTCCTCTCTTCTAAGGCCTCCATATATTTTATCCTTTAAGCCCTTGTAAGTATAGAGTGTTGAAAAGCCACCTTCAAGGGACAACGATAATTTTCTTATCATACTACTAAATGAGAACGCTCGAAGGAGATCACTTTAACAAAGACTTGGTAACTCACCTTTGGGAAAGTGAGTCATTGGTGTTCCTTTTTGTAATATTTTATGATGTGACAAAGGCCACACTGACTTTTTTCTTTGTTATAGGTCTCCTTGATGATCTTAAAAAGGCGCACGACATGCATTTCATTCAAAATTTTATCTTAGGGGATTAATATTAAAAATAAATGAATAGTTTGAACAAACAACGATACAACAAACATATGCTCACACAACATACACCCGCGAAAAGTAACATTCAAATCCATTGTTTGTGGTCCCTATGAAAGAAAGTGTTTTGTATAGGAAGGTTCTAATTATCCTTACTTGTCTTTAAAGGCTCCCAAGGTGATGGACCAAGGGCCAAGAGCCCAATCACTAGAGCTATGGCCAGGAGCATACAGGAAGGATTGGCTAGCTTGGAGGTTAGTGGGTTCTCTAAGCCCAAGCTACTGATGGAAAAATCTTGAAGAAGGATTGATGTTCTTCAAGCTCCACCTCCAAGACCTTTTCTCCTCTTGAGGTTGACACCCCAAGTTTGATAAAGACACCTTGAAGAAGCTTCAATGGTGGAGAAGCCACTAGGTAGTGTTCGGTTACTTCCAAAGGAAGTAGAAGAAAGATGTTCCAAGTCACAAAGGTGGAAACCTTTGTGAAGAAACCTAAGAGAAAAAATTCTCCACGGAACTAAGACTTTGAGAAGAGAGAATTTGTGAGCAAATTCTGATTTTCATTCATCTAGAGTGAGGGAAAAGGTTAGAGTTACAACTATATAGAATGAGATAGCTTAGGGAGGAAGCTAACTTTAACCATGGTTCAAATGAACCGTGGTTTAGTTGCTTGACTGTCCAAGCTAGTTAAGAGACTTGTGGAGCAAGCTTCTCACTTAGCTTGCTTGGGAAGCAAGCTAAATGAGAAGCTTGTAGCACAAGCTTCCCAAGCTTTGAAGGAAGAATAAGCAACTCGGCCAATGAATGAACCAAGGAAAGCTAGGTGGCCATTTAGGCTTGTTTGCTCCAAATCTGGATTTTGAAAAAGTTTAATTTGGTTTAGTTAGGTTCATCCAAAGATGATGAAACCTAGCTAAATCAAATCTTTGAAAAATTAGGAGCAAAACAAGTCTAATATCTAAAATTTTGCCTAAGCCCAATTCTGACCCAATTACTAGTCACACCCCCAAGCATTGCTAATTGCCACCCCACTTATACTATTGAAAAAATAGAAAAAGAGTGTACTTCAAAATTAGGTTAAATGGAGTCAAAGTCTCCAAGTAACCTACCCTAGAAAAAATATACAATGATCTATAAAATGAAATAAAGTGCCTCACAAATACAAAGGCAAAAATAAACCTATACAAGTAACTACTATATTTACAAACATATGAAAAGGTCTTCAAGATCATTCCATTCCTCTTGGTTCCTTTAAAGTATCGCCTCTTGGATTCTTTGGCCTTGGCATATTTCTATCATCCCCTCCCTCTTGAAAAAGATTTGACCTCAAATCTCGAGAGTCTTCATGATAGTCATCCACACCTACAAATATATAATATCATTCATTAGAGGTGACATTGTCAATTAATAAATGTGAAAGGTATATCTTAGGAGGAATCTTTTCATAGAACCTAATAAAGAAATTAATGATGTTAGATCTTCTAAGATAATGAATAGGATCCTCTCCTAAACAAAATCTAGATATATTACTAAATCCTAAGAATATGCTAAAACTAAGACTATAACATTAGATTTAATCCTACAACTAGAACATCTTGCCTAATGTACCCTATGTGGTAACCTAGGCATTCCCTAGAAAATAATGAAAATACTACGAGAAAATTTCCTAATCAATTTTGGATTATATTATTTGTTGGATAGTTATGAAAAGGATTTGTC
Organism: Cajanus cajan; assembly: GCF_000230855.2. NCBI lineage: Eukaryota > Viridiplantae > Streptophyta > Magnoliopsida > Fabales > Fabaceae > Cajanus > Cajanus cajan. The sequence goes on from NC_138518.1 coordinate 22,440,639, forward strand.
ACAAGGAGCCTTAAAGGCTCATATGTTGTATCCAACAAATAATATATTCCAAGAATTAGGTGCTTTATTAAAACAACTAAGGTAGGAAGAGTCCTACACAAAGAAGGGATATCTACCTTTGGCACCACCAAGGTAGTATCACAAGAAGTAGAACTAAGTGAAGTCCACTTCTTCTTCACTAATTCTTGAAGTTGAGATTCTTTTTCTTTAAAAATAATGGATTTGTGAATCTTCTTTTCAAGAATAGTGGCAACATGAGGATATGAGTTAACATCTTTATGAATAAAGAGAATTTTCTTCATAGGATTTCTAATAATAAAACAATTCTCTTTAGTCACAAATCCCTTAGAGGATATTTCTTCCTTTTTACTCTTCCCTATACAAAGTGCTTTTTTTTTCCTTCTTTACTTTTGATTTTCATTTGTGCTTGATCCTCAGCCACTTGTTGAGGAGAGAGAGGATAAAGCACAAATTTATTTTCCTTATGAGTGAAGGTGATTTCATTAGTAAGACCATTGTGTATAGTTTTCTTTTCAAATAGCCATGGTCTTCCTAAAAAAATATGACAAGCTTCCATTGGTACTATATCACATAAAACTTGGTCTTCATACTTCCCAATGGAATACTTGACCTTCACTTGTTGGCTAATTACTATGTCTCCATCTTTATTAAGCCATTGTAAATGATAAGGTTGAGCATGAGGCATAGTAATTAAACTCAAATTTTTAACCAACCTAGTGCTACAATAGTTGCACCATGAGCCACTATCTACAATGAGAGAACAAGCCTTGTTTAAAACATTACATCTAGTATGAAAGATGTTCTCTCTTTGTGATAGGTACCACTAGGTTGACTATTAAGGATTCTCCTAAGCATTAGGAGTTCTCCTTGATAAAGATAAATTGACTCCACTTTAGACGTTTGAGGCCTTGTTTCATTCTCACTCTCACTTGAAGAGGAGGTAGTAGTCTCTTCTTCACTACTATAAGTGTCATGCCCCCTTAAGATCATGACTTTCTTTGTAGGGCATTGAGAAGCAATGTGGCCTCTCCCTAGACACTTGAAACATTTTATATCACTAGTTTTTTTGCTAGTGTGTGGAGTGTGTTAAGCTTAGGAGAGCTTGAAGCTTAAAGGAGTTTTGATGATCACAACATGTGTGTACAACAACAACTTATGATCACAATGTGTGTGTACAACAACAACTTGGAAGCACAAAAATAAAGTCAGAGAAAGTCAAGAAAATGCTATGTAATAGAGCTATGTAATAGAGTTTAGAAAATAAAGTGTTTTGAATGAGTTTTTATGTTGTGTGTGCTTAGTATGCTTTGTGCATAAGCAAAATCTATATCTGAGCTAAGTAGAGAGTATATGATGATGAGCGAAAAGGTTGGAAAGTTATTTTGAGACTTAAAACGAAGTTTTGAAAACTAACTCAAAATAATCGATTATCGTTAAATATAATCGATTATTCCAGCAACAGGCAAAATGGGATGCCTTGCTGCAATAATCGATTATTTGCCAAAATAATCGATTATCCCAGAAACAACTCTCTGGAATAATCAATTATCCAGCAAAATAATTGATTATATTGTTCTTGGTTGATTTCCAGAAAACCTGAAGAACAAAATAATCGATTATTCTTTAAAATAATCGATTATCTGCGTCTGAGACTTTTATAAATAGTTTGAACTTTTTGAAACTTCAGACAATGAGTTAGAACTGATAAGAAAATTGAGAAAAGCTTTTTGTGGAGTCTTTGTGACATCTTGGAGAGTTTTCTTTGTGAAATCCAAGAGTAAAAACGTTTGTGAAAAACTTTGTTAGAAGATCATCATCATCATATTCTTGAAAAGGGAAGATTAAGATTTGCTTCAAGAATTCCAGGTGAATTCGTTCCTTTATTCTTTTTGAATTTTTGTAAAAATCTTGAGAAGGGTTTCTCAAGTGGTAAGGTTTCTTGTATTGGGTTTCTACAAGGGGTACTTTCTTGGGTCAAGAAAGTGGTTATCTTTAGTGTTGAAGTATATGCATGTGTGTGTGCTTGTAAACCTTCTTCCTTGAGATAGTGGAACAAATCTTGATCAGGTGTTGATTGAGGACTGGATGTAGGTCACATGTGGAGTGGCTGAACCAGTATAAAAGACTTGTGCAATCTTCTTCTACCTTATCTTTTACTTTGAGTAATTTCTTGGTTGAATATTAAAGAAGATAATTCTTGATTAACAAGTGTGTGTGAATATTGTTGGTTTAAATCTGAATTAAAGCATTACATTTGAACCTCATTATTTTGTAATCAAGAGAGCATATTGAATTCATACTTTCATAACAAGTCTTTAGAAGAGTTTCATTTGAAAATTCAGTCTTAGAAAAGTTTAAGTGAAATAAAGATCCTAAATACTCTGATTGATTTTTAAAGGGTCATAGAATCTAATTCACCCCCCTCTTGGATTGTGCCATTCTTTTCTAACAGAGTGTGGGTACCTTTACCCTTCTCTTTGTTATTATCCTTATCTTTAGCTAATTCCTTGGAGGGTTCTAAAATATTTTTATTTTCAAAAGATTTTTCCTCCTCCATGTAGTATTTCTTATGAGATCTAGAGTGGGAGCTTTCTCTTTTAGAAGAAGATTTTCTCAACATTTGTTGTTCTACCCTTACACAAAGTTGGACCAAGTCATTTAGGTCCCTATAGGGTAGTAGTTCCACTTGGTCTCTAATCTCTAAGTTAAGACCACATAGGAATTTAGCTAAAGTGGTGGCTTCCTCTTCTCTAATACATGCCCTCATCATGTATAGCTCCATTTGTTGCCTATATTGCTCAATAGTCATATCTTTTTGTTGGAGCCTTTGAAGCTTATTCATAAGCTCCCTTCCATAATAGGTGGGAATGTGTCTCCTACTCATGACACTCCTAATTTCATTCCAATATTTCATTCCAAAAGGTTGCTCAACCTTGATCTCCCAATCTAAATATGCTTCCACATCATCCTTACCTAAGAATTGTGGGAGGTTAACTTTGACTTCCCTAGGCCTAGAAACTGTCCTAGGTGTAGGTCGATAGTGGTCCCCTATATTCAAGCTTTCATTAGGGGAAGAATATTGGGAGTGTGAGCTTCTACTCTTTCTCTTTTGTTTTCTCATATCTTCTTTCATTTTTACCTCTTCTCGCCTAACAAGTCTCAATTCTTCCTTTAGGATAGCAAGTTAGGCCTCCTTTTCAATTTTATCCTTCTCTTTTTGGATGACCTCTTGCTTCCTCCATAGTTTAAGTGATTTTATCTCTTTTGTTAAGTAAGAGATGCTTTTAGGAGAGCTACCACTTCCACTATAGTTGGATTTTTGAGACATATTAAACAAAAAGATATTTTCACACAAAAATAGTTTTTAAGAAAATAATATTTTTTTGAAGTGCTAGACTTAGCACTTAGAGGTCTAAGAGTACAAATTGAACTATGGAGGGAGGTGAGCTACAAAGAGTCACTTAATAACCAAGCATCTTCAAGTAAAAATCTCTAAACCCCGTTGTACTTTTCCTTGCACAAAAGTTTTCACAAAGTATTTTTCAAAAAGAAAAATAACAAGCAAGTGCCTAATGTATACAATTAATCAAGACTTGAAAACATAAATTGCTTGAAAACATAAATGACATGAAAACATAAATTTCTTGAAAACTTAAATTGCATGAAAACACAAATTGCTTGAAAAATTAAAGACAAGAAAACATAAACTATGCGTATAAAGCTATAAACCTAGGTGAGAGCTTGGAAAGTACCAAAGACTTCCAAGGACCACTCTCACATGTACTACACGAGTTACCCTAGTATGAAAACACTAAGGAGAGATAGAAATGCACCAAAGGTACTCCAAGACACTCCTAAAGGCCTTATACAAAAATGAAATGGAAACTTACAAGAAATGAAATGTAAATTCACACCAAATAAAATGTAAATTCACACCAAATGAAATGTAAATTCACACTCAAATGAAATGTAAATTCACACTAAATGAAATGTAGTGGCTGCACCAAATTTTATAAAACAAAATTCAGCCACTAAATTAGTGACAAATTTAGAGATGAATTTAACAAGGAAAAATTTTGAGACAAAAATTTTTGTCTCTAAACTAGTCACTAGTTTTCATAATTTTTTTTCTAAAAATTTTGTTGCTCTTTTAACTCCAAGTTCAGCCACCAATTCTTGCAGCCCTCACAAGTGTGTCACTCCTCTCTTAGGAATAACCTTGATTTTGGTTATTCCTATGTGTTTGGACATCCAAAGCCTTCCTCCAATGGAGAAGCAAGCTTCCTAGGCCACCACAAAACCTTCCAATGTTGGCTTCCTTTATAACTTGGCCTTCCACATCTTTAAGAAGAACTCAACACACCTTAAGTTGTTGGGATATATATGGTAAAACTGAAAAGGAACAATTATAAGAAGCTACACCAAATGATAGAAATAGATGAGACAAGACTAGAAAGAATTCCAAATAATAACAAGCAAAAATTAAGGCACCAAAGAAAGGCTAGCACACAAAGGAAAACCTATCAATGGCACTAGATTAGATTAAAAATAAAATATAAGATTAAAAAAAAAATAAGACTCAAAATCAAATGGTATGTGGCTGGACAATTCTCAAAACAAGCTACACAAACCAAAAACCGAGAGCAAATTACGCAAAAAAAAATTATTCCTTGGCTTTTTCTTGTACTCTTTCTTTGTGATTCTTTTTTTGTAAATTCTTTTGCACTTTTTCTTTATCTTTTGTACAGGAGTTTAATGCCTTTTTCAACAATGATATGTCTCAGAATTAATGAATTAAAACTGCTTCCAAAGTTTTCACAAAACAAGAGGTATACTAGTGAAATTGTTTTTCTAGTGCTTCACAATTTTTGTACATTTTTTAGGTCAATTTTCAAGCACTCTTTTCTTTTGTTTTTCCAAATATTTTTGAACACTAATACCTCTGTTTTGTCTCTGTTTTAATGAATTAAAAAGTGACACAATTTTCAGCCACAACACAAAACTCAAGGAAACCTAATAGGAAAAGTGTTTAACAATTTTTTTGACAAACTTTTTAATGTGACATAATAGAAACCTAACTCTAGAAAATTTTCTAGAACTAATAGCAAATTAAGAACTCAAATGTGTAAAGCAAAAGCACATATAGGTCAGCACAAGAATAGAAAGCAAAAAATGAACCAATGTAGACACAAAAACAACACAAAAAATTAAGGTTCAACAAGCTAGTCTAGGATTCAATGACATGTAAAGAACTACACACGACTCTAGACAAAACATATGATTCAAAAACAAAAAACATGCTAAAAAATTTTCATAATCCAATCACGGATTCATGTTATAAGGAATATAGAAGACTCAAGAAAAATAAAAAGCACAAGCACAAGAAACCTAAAGCACAAACTGGATTGATTCAAGGAATTAGGAAACAAGCAAAATCATGAATCAATTAACAATATGTGACATAAGGATCGATCAATATATGAACAAGAACTAGATCCATTCAGCAAACATGTTTTATGACATAGAAGAAGGAAGAAACAACACGGATTCAAGTTTAGAGAACAAGACACATAACCTCAAGAGCACCAAGGCTCTAGATACCAAAAATGATGGAAAAATCTTGAAGAAAGATTGATGTTCTTCAAGCTCCACCTTCAAGACCTTTTCCCCTCTTGAGGTAGACATGCCAAGTTTGATGAAGACACCTTGAAGAAGCTTCAATGGTGGAGAAGCCACTAGGTAGTGCTCAGTTACTTCCAAAGGAAGTAGAAGAAAGATGTTCCAAGTCACAAAGGTGGAAACCTTTGTGAAGAAACCTAGGAGAGAAAATTCTCCACGGAACTAAGACTTTGAGAAGAGAGAATTTGTGAGCAAATTCTGATTTTCATTCATCCAAAGTGAGGGAAAAGGTTTGAGTTACAAATATATAGAAGGAGGTAGCTTAGGGAGCAAGCTAACTTTAACTATGGTTCAAATGAACCATGGTTTAGTTGCTTGACCGTCCAAGCTAGTTAAGAGGCTTGTGGAGCAAGTTTCTCAAGCTTTGAAGGAAGAATGAGCAACTCGGCCAAGGAATGAACCAAGGCAGGCTAGGCGGCCATTTAGGCTTGTTTGCTCCAAATCCGGATTTTGAAAAAGTTTGATTTGGTTTAGATATGATGGAGTTCTCCCTCCATGGATGAAGAAGGATTCAAAGGGAGAGTTCCTTGTCCAAGCATCATGACACACCAAGGAATAGCTAGTCTTCAATAGAGGTGGGCGTTTAAGGTGGGCGAAGTGTTTGGGCGAATAAGGTGGATACTCTCAATGGAAGTTGGCTCACTCCAAGGTGAAGATGGAGGCCACTATAGGGTTTCACTCTCCAAAGGTGGAGATAGGAGAAGGTTACCCGAAATAACCTAATGACTAAGGATAAGATGTTGAGGCAAGAAAATGCTCACTCAAAATCAATATAATCCAAAGTATTTACATGGTGCATGGTTTAGGGTATTTATAGGGGAGGGAGCATTTAGGGTTGCATTTGGGAAGTGCATGGCCGAAAATGCAAAGCCAAATGCACTTCAAATGAAACCCAAATAAACCCTAGATGCTACTTGGTGGCCAAGGATGGAATCTATGGGTTTGGCTAAGCTACAACTAGGTGCATGATAAGACCATGCAACCTAGGTGCCCTCCACTTGGGCCTAAACCTTGCCAAGTCCAAAAATAAATCCAATGCTCACCAAAAAAATACGTCTAGGCCTTAAATAAATACCCTAGTCCAAGAAAATAAAATCCTATAATCTAAGGCACCCCATAATACAAGGGTAAAATGGGAAATACAAGTGAAAATAAATCCTATGACTAAAATACCCCAAATTACAAGGGTAAAAATAAACCTTATACTAATGAGACTTAGGAGAGTAATTAGTACTCTATGATTATGAGGAGGGTATCCTTTGGTGGGTGAGTTCCCTCCTCCTTTTATACTCTCCTAGCCATGGACCTTGTGATGGGGCCCACATGGTTCTTCAAAGATGGTCCTCCATCATCCCTTCCTTCTTGAAGCATCTGTGCTCAGATTAAGATCTTCATCCATATCCTCAGCTCCTAGAAATGGTGTGAGATCACATACATTAAAAGATGAGCTAATGCCATACTCAAAAGGAAGATCTAATTTATATGCATTGTCATTTATTTTTTGAAGGACTTGGAATGGTCCATCTCCCCCAGGATTTAGTTTTGACATTCTTTGAGTGGGAAATCTATCCTTCCTCAAATAAAGCCAAACCCAATCCCCAACCTCAAAGGTGATTTTCTTTCTTCCTTTGTGGTTGTATTTGGCATATTTTTGTGTTTGGTTTTCAATTTGACTCTTGATCTTCTCATGATATTTCTTAATAAAATCCCTCCTAGATACACCTTCTTTGTGAAACAAGGAAGGAGTATTAGGAAAGGGTAGTAGATCAAGAGGGTTTATTGGGTTAAAGCCATATACAACTTCAAAGGGTGAAAGATTAGTAGTCTTGTGAACTACTCTATTGTATGCAAATTCTAGGTGGGGGAGACAATCATCCCAAGTTTTCTTATTCCCTTTGAGGAGTACCCTTAATAAAGTGGATAGGGACCTATTTACTACTTCGATTTGGCCATCGGTTTGGGGATGCCTTTTATTTAATTTCCCTTGCTCTCTAAGATACTTGAGTGACTCATGGTCGGTGTGTATAAAAAATTCTTTAGTCACTAAGTGGTGCTCCCAAACTTGGAGAGCTCTTATGAGGGCATAAAGTTCCTTGTCACAGGTGGGATAATTCAAGGTGGCCCCATGGAGTTTTTCACTAAAGTAGGCAATGGGGTGGCCTCCTTGAAGTAACACGACACCTATGCTAAGACCGGATGCATCACATTATAGCTCAAAGGTTTGGTCAAAATTTGGAAGAGCTAGGATGGGTGCATTGATAAGTTTCTCTTTTAGGATTTTAAAGGCTTTTTCTTGGGCTTCACCCTAAAGGAAAGGTACATCATTCTTAACAAGTTCGTTTAGAGGGGATGCAAGTGTGGACAAGTCTTTTACAAATCTTCTATAGAAGCTCGCTACACCATGAAAGCTTCTAATATCTCCAACACTTTTTGGGGTGGGCCAATCTTGGATGGCCGTTATTTTCTAGAGGTCAACATGAACCCCCTCTTTTCCAACTATGAAACCCAAAAAGTTGACTTGGTCTTTACAAAATGTGCACTTGTCAAAGTTGGCATAGAGGTGGTTTTCCCTAAAAATTATTAAGACTTGCCTTAGATGTCCAAGATGTTCATCTAAGATTTTGCTATACACCAAAATGTCATCAAAGTAGACGACTACAAACTTTTCCATGCAATCCCTAAGAATATGATTCATTAGACGCATGAAGGTGCTAGGGGCATTAGTGAGGCCAAAAGGCATCACTAACCACTCATACAAACCAAATTTGGTCTTAAAAGCGATTTTCCATTCATCACCCTCTTTGAATCTAAACACAAATTTAGACAAAGATAAGGAAGGAACAACACGGATTTAATGAAGAAAAAATTAGGAACACATAACCTCAAGAGCACTAGGCTCTAGATACCAAAAATGATGGAAATACTTGGAGAGGATTATTGTTCTTCCAAGCCATTCCATGCAAGGACTGAAAATGTTCTTGAAGTGGCGGAAGCACCTTGGAGGATTCTCCAATGGTGGAGAAGCACCTAAGATAGGTTCGGTTACCTCTTGATAAAGTGAAGAAGCTTGAGGAACCAAGCTTCTAGGAGAAGAATTTTGAGAGAGAACTAAGAAAGTTGCTCTCCACGGATCCAAGACTCTTGAGTTGAGAGAGAATTCTGAATTCTATTTCTCAAATTATTCAAAAGTGATTACAAGAGTAGAAATTACAAATATATAAAGGTAGGTAGCTTAAGGAGCAAGCTAACCTTAACCATGGTTCACTAGGAACCATGGTAGGGTTGCTTGACCGTCCAAGGTGGTCTAGAAACTTGTGGAGCAAGCTTCTCACTTAGCTTGCTTGGGAAGCAAGCTAAGGAGAATCTTGTGGCACAAGCTTCTCAACCCTAAGTGACTAACAATTTCGGCCAAGAAGGAGAAGTACATAGCATAGGCGGATTTTGGCTCCATTTTGCTCCATGATTTATTTTCTAAAATGTTTGGTTTGGTCTAGTTAGGTCCATCAAAAAATGATGAAACCTAGCTAGATCAAACCTATGAAAAATTAGGAGCAAAATGAGTCCAATATGTAAAATTTTGCCTAGGCCCAATTCTGGCCCAATTACTAGTCACACCCTCAAGCATTGCTAAATGCCACCCCACTTCTACTACTGAAAAAATAGAAAATGAGTGTACTTCAAGGTTAGGTTAAATGGAGTCTAAGTTCCCAAGTAACCTACCCTAGAAACATTATACAATGACTAATAAAATGCAATAAAGTGTCTCACAAATACAAAGGCAAAAATAAGTCTATACAAAGAAACTATTATATGTACAAACATATGAAAAGGTCTTTAAGATCATCCCATTCCTCTTGGTTCTTTTAAGATATCACCTCTTGGATTCCTTGGCCTTGGCCATAGTCTATCAACTTTTAAGGTCAATCTTGGAAAATATGATGGCTCCATGCAACTCATCTAACATATCATCTAACATATCATCTAACCTAAGGATTGGGTGCCTATATTTTATTGTGATATTATTGATGGCCCTACAATCAGTGCACATCCTCCATTTGCCATCTTTCTTGGGAACTAAGAGAACGGGGACGACACAAGGGCTAAGACTCTTTTGAACCCAACCCTTCATCAACAAGTCATCAACTTGAGATTCTATCTCTTTGGTTTCTTAAGGGTTAGTCCTATAGGCGGGCCTCTTAGGAAGACTAGCACCGGGTATGAGGTCTATTTGATGTTATATTTCTCTTAAAGGTGGAAGCCCACTTGGAACTTCTTGAGGAAACAAATCATCAAATCCCTTTAAAAGTTTTTGAACCTCATGAGGTAGAAACTCAAGTTCATGGCTAGTGGCAGCTAGTGTCTAAAGTAGAGAAGGTATAAAGGTTTCTTACACAAAAGAGTTTTCTTGATATCATTCTTAAGTGACAAATGACTTTTGTGCACAACTTCCTTAGAGGGGACACTAGCCTCTAAGCTTGATACCTTCTCCACCCTTTCTTCATTCAAGGGAATGTTTTTCTTTTGTTTTTGTTTTTGTCTTTTTTTTGTTTTCTCTTCTTCTTCTCTCTTAGCTTTCATTTTTATTTGGTCCTCACTCACTTGTGAGGGTGATAGAGGACACAAAACAATTTTCTTGCCTAGGTGATGGAAACTTATCTTATTAGTGAGGCCTTCACGAATGATTTTCTTGTCAAATTGTCAAGGCCTCCCAAGTAAAATATGACTAGCATCCAATGGCATTATGTCACACAAAACTTCATCTTTATACTTACCAATGGATATAGGTATATTTACTTGTTGGTTGACTACAATATCGCCTTCCTCATTGATCCATTGTGACTTGTAAGGTTTAGGATGAGGTAGAGTAGTCAAAGCTAGCTTGTTAACCAATCTAGTACTACAACAATTACAACTAGATCCACTATCCACAATGAGAGAACAAGTGTTATCTAAAACCTTGCATCTTGTGTGAAACAAGTTCTCTCTTTGGGATTGATCTAAGTCACTAGATTGGTTCCCAAGGAGCCTTCTTACCATTAATAGGTCTCCTTCACACGGGTAAGTTTCTTCCTCAAATTCTAAAACTTCTTCTTCATTACTTGAAGATGAGGAAGCAACCATTGGTCAAGGGAATAGACACCTCAAGCTGCATAGCTCCCCCTCACTTTATGTAAATTTCTAAGTGATAGTGAGACTTTTGTAGAATAAAGGGTTGCCAAAACATGTCCCATACACATTTAGGAAAATTCCCTTATAAAAAACTTGTTTCAGAGGTTGCAAATTCTTCTCTTTTATTTATTATTTTACTTATTACTTTATTTATCATTTTTCTTATATACAATAGATAAATAAATAATCATATAGATAATATGTATTTTTAGCATGTAAATAACATGTAATATAAATCATTGTGTGCATAATAAAATGAGTAAATATTAATTATATTTATTATTATGCAAAATTCATCATAGGGTATCGAGTTAGAGCGTTGTGAGGTGCTTAATATCTTCCCCACGCGTAATTGACCCTCGAACTTAATTCTTACTATGAAGACCGTTATTAATTTTTGAAAAAACATTTTCTTTTTACGATATTTTGAGTAAAATATTGGTGACGACTTCTTCGAACTCTTTTCAAAGCCATTGATGAAAAATTAGTCTAGTCCTTTGACATTCCTAAACCGATGAGATTCTCAAAACAAAGTCCAAATCATCTATAAACAAGATCGAAATTTTGCGAGTTCCGACAATGACTAAATTTAAGATTTCTATGTATAATGACATAAATTAATTATATTAATAAATGTATCATTTTTTTAACTCAATTTTACTAAAATAATTAATCATCTTAGTAAATATGTTACTTTTAATTGTAATGGTCGAACAATTTATAAAAAAATAAATTAAAAAATAATTAATATTAAGATATTTTTCAAATGCTTGCTAAGAGTGCAGTTGCCAGTCACCGTAAAACAGAAAAAGAATAATACACTACCTTAAACCCCACTGCTCCATCACTCCAACCCAGCTTTCTCCTTGTGAATTGTGATAATTGATAAATATAACAAACACATTCTCTACAGAACCAATTTGAGAAATTTCACCTTAACGAAAATAAATTATTATAACTGAATGCTAGTTACAGAACATAAACGTCCTAGCTGTTATTCCCTTTTCCTATTGAACCCTGATGGATTTGCATACTAAATTAACCTTTAAAATTTATATTAACTGAACAAAAATTTACAGCCTAGACATATGTAAACAAACTTCTATGTGAAACTTTAAAATTAAAATAAAAAAAAAAAGTTTTAAAAGTGAAAATAGCATGGTGCAAGCAACTGGACAAGCCTGTTAAATGTGGTACCACTAGCCACCATCAACACGTCCTTTTAGAACCCTTTCTTTACTTTATTTCTATCACTAAAGTTGGTGGCAGGTCCTTGTTTTTGTCTAACTGCAACAGGTTCTTGCCATGTTTCATCACATCCTGCTTCGTCTTCCCCGTATTCATCTCTCACCAAATAATGTTGTTGATAATATCTGAAGGCCACAAATAGCACGAACACTACAAATAACACAGCACCATCCATTAATGTTAGTGCTCATGTATGTACAAGTCCAAGGCTCAATTAATCAACTATACAATGCATATCAAACAATTTTTTTTGACATTAATGTTTATCTAAAAATTAATTTCTCAGAATTTAAAAAAAAAGTATTATATATAGAGAAATAAATCAATGATATGCATATAATTATATAACATTGATTTTTTTTTCTTTTTATCTCTCTAGCATGGATAGATGTACAAAATATAATATGGTACAAATTATTGTACAAGTATATTATTTTCTTATTTTTAAAAGGTTTAATTACTCTTTTAGTTCTTATAATTTCATCAGTTTTATCTTTTATTTTTATAATTAAAAATGTTTATTTTAATCCCTATAAGTATTAGTTTTCTTCTCTTTTAATCTCTATAATTTCATAAGCTTTATCTTGTAATCTCGACATAAATAAACGATAGGAATTAAAAGAGAACAAAAATTGTATATATATGGGCTAAAATGAAACATTTTTAATTATATAGATTAAAAGATAAAGTTGATGACACTAACGCGATAAAAACATAATTAAATATTATAAAAAAGGGGAAAAAATGTCTCCACACATATGTACTCTTTGCAAACCTATCTATAAACAAAAAAATACTTAAATTTTTCGGACTAAAATAGAAACAAAACACATTTGAAAAAGAAGAGTAAAAGAAAGAACAGAAGAGAATCACACAGAGGGATTAACGTGGTTCATCTTTCCTGAAATCGGGCTACGTCGACAGGAACAATAGATCAGAATTTTATTAGCAATCGTCCCAACTTCTTTTTGGAAAAATTAGGAATGGTTCAAAGATAGTTTCAAAGAGTTCTCAATTTAAATACCCCCTATGGTAATAAATGAGGACACTGTATATTATGAATATGGTTAACGATATTTTTAAGAAATGTGGTGTATATTTTATGTGAAATTATAAAAAATAAATGTATTTAATAAACTTTCATAGGTCTAGAATATTACTAAATTGACCAATATCATATGAAGTTGCAACATGGTTTTACCTGCCCAAATACGAGCAACAACTGACGATAAATTCCACACAAGCCCAAAGATGCCAAGAGCCACGGCTTTCTTGTGAGTGCATGAATCCCATGCATCCCGGAATCGACGAATCCAAAAATTACCTGTGTCATTAACAAAAAGAGTGTCATTTATTAGAATAATAAATAGTGAGGTCCGTGAAGAAAAGGCTTGGGCTTTAGCCTTCTTGACACAGTAACACATGAGAGTAAAAAAAAAATTCCCTAATTCATTTTAGGTTTGGTACTTGGGATTAGGGACCACCAAAGATATTGAGAGGACCATTGTATTAATATCCCACAATGTGTTCCAAAGATCAGTCTAAGTGTCAGACATAAAAGAGACCCAATGGACGCACAAGTGTCAGGAATAAATAAAATTAAATTAAATCATAGATGCTCATCCATGTGATGTATTCAAATTATGTTTCAATGACCACATGAAGAACTAAATCTTCAAAGAGACAAAATTATCTTAAAGCAGATTTAGATTTGTTAGAGTTTGTAGCTTTGTTTACATAGTAGAGGCGGTATAATTGCACTATAGTTAACTATTATTGATCTTTGTTTATTTATGCCCCACCAGATCTACATTATGATGCATTGGAGACACCACCCAATAATAGAATAAAATAAATTCAATGGTACCAAGAACCGTTTGTAACTTCCAATCAATGCATGCATGAAAGGTGTAGTGGGCCTAATCAAGCACCGCACCGTCTACACCACACTAAAGAGTAGAGAGACAATTCAAACGTTGTTATCTCACTTTAGCACCAAGCAGCCTCTACTCACTGCAACTGTACTGTGTTTGTTTATAGCTTTAAAGGTATAGTGTCATAAATCAGGCATTGAATAATGTTAGAAAACAAGCAACATTAGTTTCAGGAAATTACCATATGCAGTTAACTGCGCAGAATACGAAGAGCATATCTTTGGTACGGTAAAAACTCCAAAGAAGCCTGAGGCAGTTCAGAAAAACCATGTGTCAGTAATCAAGTAAGTGAAAGGGCACGTTCTGTAACTGAATAACTAAAGAAATTAAAACATAGAGGGGTTGGGAGGCAAGATGCTATTTTCACTGCCCTAGCAAGTGATGCAAAAAGTAAGAAACTTTGCATTCATATGTAAATTTCTTGTGCAGCGTTTGTTTCAACGGAACTCAACTGAAATGCCAAAAATTTAGCCTTTTCTCACACCCCAAATCTGAGTTCTATTTAAGAATGGAATAGAGTTAGGCATCCACCACTTTTCAAGATAGTGTAAATCGTCTTATAATGCAGTTAAATTTCTATCTAAATTATTGAAAACGTACCAAACTTGGCCATCTTCCAAATGGTTATGTAGCTGCCACATCTAGCCAAAACAAAGAGCAAAACTGCCAACTGCAATTGATGCACAAATACAAAAATTAAAATTTGGGGGGGTCAATATTCTACGATACTAATGCTTTTAATGTTATTAAAAAGGTAATCATAAAACCAGTGAGTAAAGAAAATTATTAAATTACCTTGATTGTGGTGCCCGGATCTCCGGAAAACAGGGCTTTGAGTTTTGACAGGAACTCATTCAAGTAAGGGAGGATCAATTTTAGCATCCAAATTGCATCTTCTTCTCCCAATACATAATTTGAGTCCTCAACGTATATGACTCCCCTGATTAGTATGATTGCAAAAGAGAATCAGAAATGATAGTAATCTTTAAATTGTAATTGTAATATGGTACTTGGGTTATTACCTGCAAATTAGGGATCTATATAGGAAGATAACAGCTAGATATACAAGACTTACATAGGACATCACTGAAATAACACTGTAGAAGCAAAGAAAGGCAATGTTCAGTTCTGAGCTCTCTTGTGATAGTAGAAAAATAAACTCTATAAGATGGGTTTCTAACCTCAGATTAATATCCTTTGCATAAGAAGATGAGACAATGATGAATGTTCCAAATCCAAAAACAAATGCTGATCTCGAAACATCTCTCCACATGATTAAATCCACTGAGGAGGAGAGTTATAAAGATAAAGAATTAATTCTACAATTTGAATAAAATTTTGCCAACAAATTTCACACTCTCCCATAATTATCAAGTGTAGATTAATCACCTAGACTCTGCAACTTGCTTTGGGTTTGTGGAAAACTACGGTATTCTTCAGTCTTTGGAACTGGACCATAACAATCGGTTATAACAAGCACAAATCCAATAAAACAAATTGGAAGAACAAACACAACTCAAAAGTCCTTACTTGAATTAGCTCGGGAGAAATTTTGATGAAGTGTGGAATTCCTTCTGATTGTAGGAGATTGCTTGAGAGCAAGTGGGACAGAAACTGGCTTTCTTTCATTTTTGTGATGAAATCGCATGTGGGCACTCACAACCCTCTTAGGTTCTGGTTCACTCAGAATCTTCTTAGGTTCTGGTTCTGGTTCCTTCAGAATCTTCTTAGGCTCTGGCTCATTCACAACCACCTTTTCATGTTCATTCCCAACAACTTCATTATTTTCTGGTCCCTTCACAACCTCAAACTTAGATTCTGGAATACTAATTTCCTTCACATCAATTCTCTCCTTCTCCATCTCAATCTCAATCTCAACCTCAACCTCCTCCTCATCCTCTTCTTCATCTGCTTCATCAACAATGACATCATCCGAATCACCACCAACCTGAACCGACAATTCTTCTGATTCTGAACCTTGGACCACATTCTCTGAGGTGCTAGATATCACCTTCTCTTGGCACACATCACCCAAATCCACGCAATTTTCATCACCCACATGGTCATTCCCATTCTCAACTCCAATTTTTTCATCCCTTGTTGACTCATCAGGAACTGGATCCAACTCAGATTTGGTCTTCCTCAATTGAATTGAACAAGAAGCATTCTTCTTGATTGAATCCGACTTGGACTTCCTCAATTGAGGTGAATTCCTCTCATCCGGTTCACCACTCTTGTGTGTCTCAGATCTCAGCTTTCTGGTGTGAACCGAGCTTCTCTCAAAATTATCAGCAAAAGCTGCAATTTTTCGAATTGGGCTCTTCTTGATTCCATCAGAGGAATCCTTACACTGAATTGGGCTCTCTGATTTCCAAGTTTTTCTCTTTCCACACCCAATTGGGCTTCTTTTCACTCTGGCAGCAGCATTTTCTTCAGGGCTTTCTTCAGCATTGAAGACCTTAATCCCCCCTCTCACTTCATCACTCTTCATTCTGCTCTCCCACACTGACCCTGCAACCACACTCCCTCTAACCCCTACCCTCCTTTTCCCCACTTCCATTCCAAATTTATCTTCTTTTTCTACCTCCAATGGGACATGGGTGGTGAGTGGATAAGAGGCTTCTAGCTGAAGCAATGGAGGTTGGTGGGGTGCAACATTGGGATCCCTTTCTAAAGCAATTGAGAGAGAGAGAGAGAGAGACACACACACACCAGTGGGTTGCTCACTTTTCTTTTCCTTTTTCTATTTTCTCTATTTCAGAGAAGGAAAAAAGCAAAGGTGAATTAGGTGGGGCTGAATGATTACGGTGTTAAGAATGAACCCTTCTTTTTTTAGCATGGATTTTATTTGATTCCCTAAAATCTCCCCTCACTCTTACCGAGGCTCTCTACAACTCATTAATACTCTCACTCTTACATCACATGTAAATCAATATTGAATACAGTAAGTAATAAGCTAGCTCAATGATATACATAATTCTACAATTATATATATCTCGTCCTTCCTTCCTCGGAGTTTAGAACTTAGTGTGAACTCTGCAGTGTACTTATTGAATTGGAGTGTTTTCTTTTGCGGTTCTGTGCAGAGTTTGCATACGTGTAAGTTGTAACAGAGGAGGCATGAGGAAATGCGATTTGTCGTGATTAGCCTCTAGCGCCGTGCCAGAAGATCAGACAAACGCACCCTTAACTTTGCCCAATGATCCTCTTTAATGTTGCTGGCCTTCAAAGATGTGAATAAATATTGCTCAGGCATTTCCGGCACCAAAATGTTGTTACCACAATATGATGATAAAGGTGCAAGTACTGAATTTATAAGTATTTCTGAATCCACAATCTCCTTCAAATCTTTCTCTTAGTCTAATATCCTTTAAATCTCTCTTAATTTTGGTTGAAATAGGTGATTATTTGTAAAAGAATTCTCACAATCAAATTAATGTATCTCCATATTTTCGATATCTTAGAATATATAACATACTTTAATATCTGCTTAACTTCCATAATTTTCTTTAAAAATCGTGATCGAAATGGTTCTATGATTTTATATTGGAGTACAAATCTTTCGACCTTTGTATCATACAAGTAGGACATGAAAGTATATATTCAAGGTTAACTTGTCCAAACTATTTAAATACTATTTGAGCATTTCATGCATGGTTTTCTTATGTAGAATTAAAAAAATAATAATAGAAATACAAGTATTTCTCATCTTTCATAAGAAAGAATCATTTTAAACTGGATATAATTATAAATTATTATAAGCGGTAAAGTTTTCGTTAAAAAAATTTCTCTAGCTTTCTGAGCCATTCTTTAAGAAGGGAAGATATTGTATCTTCATAATAGTTGCTTAAATTTTAAAATGAGAAGCATTAAAAATGTACCAACATTTAGGGCATTTAATAAATAATTAAGAGAGTTGTTAAGTTGACTCATTAGGACTTAGGAAAACTAAATTTTTCTTTAATTATTTGAACCTGAGCACTTGATTGGATAGGTGGGGCAGCAATTATGTGAGTGAGATTGGAATGATGATATTCAACTTCCTGTTTTTGCATAGTTTTTGCATAGTGTCGTTACATGTAGATAAATGCTATTCGCTTATACTACCAATTATCAGTGTCTAAGAATGGAGGAGGATTTTTATAATAATAGACACTTGATTTGGTTGTTGAATATGGTTAGTGCCACAGGATCCGAATCATTAAGCTTCATTTCACGCCACGGTTAATGATATTTTTCAAAATAACCGTCTATTCCATTTTGTATAGATTTAAACTAATGGATGATGCCCCTGTCCCCAATATTTATTTTGTGTAGATCATTCAACTAAAAAAAAAAAAAAAAAAAAAATTGTGTGAAATACTATTTCGATAATTTTTGGCAATATAAATTTCAGTGCACTCTCATTAGCACGCAATTTTGTCCTCTGAGGACACGGACTGCAGCTGCAAATTAAATTTGTAATTTATTATTTTATTAAAACTACTTTTTTTTTTTTTTTCTAAGAGTAGAAATCATGTGCAAATGTTTTTCAACTACAGAGCATCTCAATCTATTCTTAGTTAGAGGTGTTTTTTTTTTATTCTTTTATAAAGAGATATAACTTCTTTTAATTCACCTTTGTACGATTAAAGTACTATATTTAATTGTAACTCGATGTAAAAAAAATTAAATTAATTATTAACCTTTAATTAAAAAAATACAAATATTAATTCATTTGAGCTATTACATTTTGCTAGTTAGAAGTGTGTTTTATTACCATTCTAGTGAAAGTGGAATGATTTATGTAATATAATTAACTGTTGAAACTTTATTCTACACGAATAGCGGGACACGTTCAATGAATTATACCTTTTTTTTTACACTTTCACGGAACTCCGTTTAGCATGTGAAACAATCTGGCCATTAAAATGTCAAACTATTATTTTATATAAAACAAAGTTTAATCGTACCATTTGTCATCAATTTTTTTTATATTTTTGCAAATTTTATCATTTAATTTTTAAATTTTCACGTTGTGCTTTTAAAGTTTTTTAAAATTCCACACATGTTATTATTTATTAAGTAATTATTGACATATTATGTTAACTATGTGACATATTAATTATTAATGTATTTTGTTAATTATTAATAAATTATATGCAACATATTATATATATATATATATTATATTAGGAATGTATGGTAATTTTTTATGTGCTTTATTGAAAGTCAATATGTTATGTAAATAATAGAAATGATAAAATGGATTTGTTTAGCTCGTCATTAACTTACCAAAAAGGAGTCAAGTCGATCTCTCAAATAAAACTGGGTTAGACGCTTTGATTCATCTCTGCTTAAGGGTGATTAACAGGTTGGTAAGCCAATCTACAAAAAAATAAAAAAAAATGCATATTTATTTTGTATATTTTTTTGTAACATTGTTCTTTTTTCTCAATATTTAAATGATTTACATAAATTAATGTACTTAAATAATAAAATAAATCACAAATTACAATATATATAGTTTGATTTGGTATACAACAAATATCAAATTCTATAAAATAAAATAAATCAAATGTATAATAAATTTGTTTTCTAATAAATCACTAATTACAAATATAATAAATTTAATGTGACTTAATTAAATTTAATATTAAAAAATAAATAAAACTTAAGTTAGACAACTTGACCCATCGGATGAGGGGGAATGGATTTGTGGGTTAGCCTACCAATTTTTGGAGGGTCAACCAATCGACTTGTGGTGATAACCCATTTTGTTATCTTTAGTCAATATGGTCAATTAACAATATTATATCAAGAGCTAATATATCACATCCATAGTTGGTCGGGAAGAAAAATATGAAAATTTTCATAATAAAATTTTCAAAAATATAAAAAATGAATGGAAAGAAAGTGTAACTAAAACAGAAAAGAAAATAAAGAATATCCGACTTTGTTTGCTTATACAAGGGGTTCCAACTACACCCAATTTAAATTTGTTCCAACTCTATTAGTCTAACATTTTTCTTTTAATATAATAACTTATCCTTTCTAACATTTTTATCTTTTAATTGTAATTACTAATTAGGGATGAGAATAGGAAATGTCAGGTCAAATTTTGAATATATAGGTTAGGTCTATTATGTAAAACTAAAACCTAAGTATGACATATTATCTATCAAGACTTCTTTTTATAAGTCTAATTTGGCCTTTTTAAAGCCTGGTATGATTTATTAGTCTATTTAAAAATTTATTTAAATTATTAATGCTATTTAAATCAATAAACATAATTTTTAAAAATCAAAAAATTATTTTTAAAATATAGTTTACTCAATATTATTAAAATTTAAATTAAAAAAATATAGGAGAAAAATTAAATCATTTTTTGTTGAAAGAACAATTCATACATAGTCATGTATGTTTATATACATTCATGCAAAGGTTATAAACTTATAAACCTATAATAAAAAAATATTTGTATAAAAAATATTTTAAATATTGATAATTTATTTTTATTTTATAAATTTATTTTTTATTTATATTTTTAATAATATATTATTTTTTATTATATTATACAAATAAATAAATTAGTTTATCAAACTTTTTTATAAGTCTGAATTTGACTTTATATATATATATAAATACATTTTTTTTTTAAAATATAAACTTGATATTTTTATTAAATATATCAAGTTAGATCAGATTTAAAAAAAAAAAAACATTATAAACTTCGATTTAAAGTTGGACGCTACTCTCATTCCTAATTAAATTTAATTTTAGCTAATAAATCAGCCGTAGATAGCCATCAGTTGCTTTTAAATGATCATTTATTTCAATGTACAAATAATGGTCCCCTTGCATATTAATTCCAAAGTTTTTTCAAAATTTTGGGGTTATTCAATTGTCGTATTAAGAATGACTTAGTATAATAATACACACGAAAGAGGTAAACTTGTTTATCTTTTATCTATGTTTGCATGTGAGAAAGTTAGTTACTGCATGTGGGATTCGAACGAGCCACAAACACTATAGAAAACCTTTTAGATAGACCCCACAGTGATTTTTATCTTTCTTTCTTTGTGTCGGGCTGGGGCATAATCATGTGAGGCAAAATCATGCATATGAATCCATTTTGCCATCAAACGTGACGACAAATTAAAAGTTGCACATATGACCAATACTCACCGACACTGGTAGTTACTGTATTTTGGTAGTATATTGCATTTTTATTCCCTTTTCATTTTCAAGATGAAGTTACTAACACGTTACCTCACTTTTTGGCATTACTCCTTCGTCAACTTTATTTATCTTTTTTTATACTTTTCTTTATTATTATTAACTTATTAAGGGTGCGTGTTAATCTATGCGAGATTATGTGTTCATTATAATTTATTTTGCAGTTAATGTTTTCAATATGATAAGCATTCATTTCAACATTTATTTATCTATTATAAAAGTTGAAGCTGGTTGTTTTACATTGCAAAACTAGGTTTAATATTGGTTACTTACGGGGAACAAGACGGAACGAGAAAAATAATATATTAGAGAGATAAAAATTTATGGCTTGATAAAGTAAAAGGTTTTAAATATTTTTTAAGTGGTGATGTTCATGGTTCAGATATTTAAAAAATTTAAAACGAAATGTTTAGTTTATAAAAGGGGATCAGTTAATCGATACATCTTTTATAAGATGAATTGGTTCATTTTTTAAATTGGATCGATTCAGTACGATGCAATTATTTATTTTATACCTATATGTGAACTAAGTTTCTTAAAAGTTAAAACAATTGAATTAAACAGAACTGATCCACTTTGTAAAAATGAATTGAGCAAATCGATTTTATAAAGTGGATCGATTTGGATTTTTTTCTCAAAAACAGATCAAAATTTTTTTTTGAATATGAATTGGTTTAAATAGATTTAGATTTTTTGCATACCCCTATTTTTTTAATTCTTAAATTTAGGAAAATTTTGTATTAGCCGCTAAAATTTAAAATTATTTTTTTTAATTTCTATACTTTTAAAAAAAATTAATCTCTTAGGTCACTAATAGTATAACTGACAATGATATATTGAGATGATTATGCTTTATCAGTTGTGTTTAATATAATAGTTTCACTAACAAAAATACTAATAGGTGAATTTTGTATGACCAATTAAATAATAGATGAATTTTATTTGAGAAATTTACTACATTTAAGTAGAGTGACTAAAATAATATATATTCCAATTATAAGAAATAAAAATCATCAAATTTAAATTTGAGGGACTAATAATAAATTCATCATATATTTTAGTATCTAATGACATATTTAAGCTCAAATAAAATTAACAATGACTAATAAAATATTAGTTTTTTTATAAAAAAAAATCTCATATCCCATGAAAATAAATACAATTTTTTATTCTAAGAAAATACATAAAAAAATACTTACTAGATATTAAGATTATGATATTATTTGATTCTTAATTTTATAAAACTATTCCATAATTTCTTTTATAAGGAGAGTTTTGTGTTGGGATCCTAACAAGGTCCACAACGTTATAACAAATAGTAGAAATAAGAGTTTATAAAACACATAATACTCCATTTGTGAGAGACCTTTTGAGTAATGATCAATGTCGAAATCCGAAAAATTCTGATCTTAC
Source organism: Cajanus cajan (assembly GCF_000230855.2). Taxonomy (NCBI): domain Eukaryota; kingdom Viridiplantae; phylum Streptophyta; class Magnoliopsida; order Fabales; family Fabaceae; genus Cajanus; species Cajanus cajan. The sequence goes on from NC_138518.1 coordinate 22,463,321, forward strand.
GACTAATGGTTTAGACTTCTGTTTTGAAAAATCTCATTAATTAAAGAATGTTTGGATACCAAACTAATCCTCAAATAATGATTTTGAAAAATGAGTTCATGGAGTCGCCACCAATGATTTACTCAAAATATTGGAAAAAGAAAAGATTTTGAAATTAAAATAAAGGTCCTCATAACCAAAATTGGGTTCGAGGGTCGATTACGTATAAGGAAGGTATTAGGCACCTCTACAATGCCCTAAATTGGTACCCTATGATGAAATTAACATAATAATAAATAATATTTTAAATATCTTATTCCCTTTTATTATTTAATATTATTTACATGACGAAAAATACCTATTATTTACATGATTATTTATTGGTATATAAGAATTATAAATAAAATAAATAAAATGATAAATAAAGGAATAAAATAATAAAAATAATAATAATAAATAAAATAAGTAGAAATAATAAATAAAGGAGAAGAATTTAGAACTTCTATTCTAAAACAAGCCTTTTATAAGGGAATCTTCCCAAATGCGTGCAGGGCGCGTTTTGGCAGCCCTTCGCTCTACAAAAACCTCACTATCATTCAAAGGTTTATTTAGAGAGGGGGGAAGCTATGCAACTTTTTCTTTTTTCAATCCCTTGGCCAGAGGGTTTCTTATATAGCCAACTAGGAGACAGAAGTGAAGTTAGCGGAAAAACACATAGAAGGGGAGGGTTGAATATGTGTGTGTGTACGAAGGAATTTTGAAGACATTTTCGCAAGAATAATATACTTCGTCCAAAGCTCTTTCGAATATCAGACGCTTAGGTAGAATTTGGTTAACACAAGGTCATTTCGTCTTAAGAGTTTATCGTTTTGCTGAGAAAAATGGTTTATAATAATGATTGAATTTCTTGCATTTTCCTTTTCAAGATAGTTTCGTTTAAAGACAAGCAGTAGATAAGGTTTTTCACTGTAATATATTTGTTTAAACAAAATCGCATCTTTGTCTGAAGAATAGTTTAAATAACAAGTAAACACTGGACGAAGTTTTTCGCAAAGAATTAATCAGTTAAGGAAGATTTTATGTCTAGTTAAACAGGAAAAGCAATGCAATCATTTTATACTAGTTCGCTCAACTGAGCTACGTCCAGTCTCCTTCAATTGAAGGGTTCCACTGGATATCAAAATGAAGAACATTGAGTATTATCGTCCACTCCTGGACCTGAGTATTCTCGACCACTCCTGGCCCGCCAGCTTCACTCACCAGCGCTAGTATTCTTAAACCACTTCTGGTTCTCCAAGTATTCTCGACCACTCCTGGGTCGTTGGCTTCACTCACTAACGCTAGTATATTCTTAGACCACTTCTGGTTCTCCAAGTATTATTGACCACTCCTGGCCCGTTGGCTTCACTCACCAATGCTAGTATTCTTAAACCACTTCTGGTTCTCCATGTATTCTTGACCACCCCTGGCCCATTGGTTTCACTCACCAACGCTAGTATTCTTAAACCACTTCTAGTTCTCCAAGTATTCTTGACCACTCCTGGCCCATTGGCTTCACTCACCAACACTAGTATTCTTAAACCACTTCTAGTTGCCCAAGTATTCTCGACCACTCTTGGCCCGCCAGCTTCACTCACCAACGTTAGTATTTTCTTATCAGCCACTTCTGGCTAGCAGTGAGTATTCTCGACCACCTCCTGGCCCGTCGGCTTCACTCGTCGACGCTAGTATATTCTTATTAGTCACTTCTGGCTAGTAGTGAGTATTCTTTGACTAGCCTCTCCAGGCTTAACAAGTATTCTTTTTCTAGCCTCTTCAGGCTTTACAATGTTGGCTAATGTATAGTCAGGTTTGAGTGTTTTGGGTTATTCTCACAGAGAGGATACATATATTTCTACACTCACTAAGGTTTCACTACCTTAGTCTTACAGAAATTCTGAGTGTGTGATTTACTCTTTTACAAAGAGGATACATACGATTACTACACTCATTAAGGTTTCTTCCTAAGATACACTTGAAACACCTTAGACTACAATGACGAATACAATGATACATTGTATGTTTGACTATGAAGAACCAATCTCTAATCTCTCTGTTTTTCCTTTGGGCTTATTATTACTTTTGGTCCCTAACATTTAGATCCCAGGGCAACTCCAACCTTTTCAGTTTGAGGTTATTGCGTACTTATAAGCCTGTAAAATTTTCCCGTTGCATATGTCCGTTGAAGCTAATATAGTTGTTGATGACTAGTTTGATCCTTTCATTTAATGAATTTGGTTTTTCATTAAATGTTGCTTCCTGATTTTAGACATTGCGTGTATTCTTCTTTATCCTGATGCCGGCAGTGTTTGACTTTATCTTTATTTTTCTTTTTCTAGTCATGCAACAATATAGCCGTTGTCCTTTTCGAAAAAATAATGCACTTTTTTTCTGACACATGCATGCGCTGCTTTTGCATGCTTCTTTTCTTCTTCGTTTTTTCTTTTAATAGTACTATTACGTTGAGAATGTTAGAAAAGAATGGCTCAATCCAAGAGGGGGGTGAATTGGATTCTATGACACTTAAAATTTTTTCAGAGTTCTAAGGATCTTTATTTCAACTTAAACTTTTCTAATATGAATTCTCAAAGAAGTTCCTTGAAAGACTTGCCAATGGGAATGAGTCCTATATGCTCTCTTGATTAATCTTGATTAAGTTCAATTTTAATAACAACTAATATGCAATACTTTGATTCAGTTTAAAGCAATGTTATGCATACAAACATATTAATCAAGACCATCCAATTTAACACTCAACCAAGATTTTGCTCAATGTAAAAGATAAGAGTGAGAGAGAAGAATGCACAAGTATTTTATCCTGGTTCAGCCACTCCATATGTGACCTACATCCAGTCCTCAATCATAACCTGATCAAGATTTGTTCCACTATCTCAATGAAGAGGTTTTACAAGCATACCACATATGCATATACTCCTACATTCAAGATAACCACTTTCTTGCCCCCAAGAAAGCACTTATTGTAGAAACCCACTACAAGAATTCCTTACCACTTGAGACACCTACTCAAGATTTCCCTTACACTTTACACAAATAATTAAAGGAACGAACTCACCTGGAAGCTGAACAAATCAGACTATGAATTCCAAAAGCAAATCTTAATCTTTCTCTTCCAAGAATGTAGTGATGATGATGATCTTTTTCAAAGCATTTCACAAAATGTTTTTCTTCTTGGTTTCACAAAGAAAACACTCCAAGAAGGTCACAAAGACTCCACAATATAGTTTTTCTCTCGTTGATTCTCAATTCATTCTCTGTTCTGAAGTTTCAAAGTGTGAAAGCTATTTATAAAAATTTCAGAACTAGATAATTGATTATTTTAAAGGATAATCGATTATTTTCCTCTTCATGATTTCTAGAAATCACTCAAGAATAAAATAATCGATTATTTTGCAGGATAATCAATTATTCCAGAGAGTGCTTCCTGGAATAATCGATTATTTCTCAAATAATTGATTATTACAGCAAGGCTTTTTTCACCTGTTGCTGGAATAATCGATCACACTTAATGATAATCGATTATTTTGAGTTAGTTCTCAAAAACTCAATTTTATACTTCAAAAATCTTTCCAAGTATTTTAAATCATCATCATACTCACTCTCAGTCAATTTAGATTAAGATTAACTCATGCACAAAACACACACATGCAAAATAAGATAATCAAAACAATACAACTCATATGAACTTATAAACTACTCTTATTACACATCATGATAGTCATATCTTCTTCTTGACTAGTTTGTGTCCTTGGTCAGCTTCAACTTTCAGAATCCACCCTTTGTTATCATAAAAACTCTCATGCTCTCTCATACTTCAGACCTTAGTTGATTCACTACTCCATGAATCTCAAGAGAGAACACTTATGAGATCGTAGACGATGCTTTGAATAATCTTTTAAGACTTGATAAGTGTTTGCGCGACAGTCGTTGTCTGCGTCTGTTAATCTCATGCGTCTCACGTCTTGTTCTCCATCTGAGTATTTTGACGTTGGTGCTTTGGCGTCTTATATGGTCTGGTCAGCATTTCAGAAAGACTAATCTTCGTCCAGAGTATCTTTTAGTCTGTGCTACTCTTGGCTTTGATGCACATTTGACATTCTTCTGACCTAAGACATATGCTTCGTCTGATCTGTGCTTTAGAACAGTTGCACTTGACAAAACTATGTCTGGATATTTTATGATTATCTGGCGCATATTCGTGTTCCATCTATTCATCTTTTGACGCTTGATTTCCTATGTCATTTGCTTCATCTGTCTCGAATTGTCATGTCCGTGTCTTGCCTTGACTATTCTTCATAGGCTTCGTTTGATACTTCAGTGTCTCATTCTGGTGGTAGTCCTCTTCCGTTTGTGAGCAGACTTCATTTTTATACTTGACTAACCATCATCTGATTCTTTTATCTAGTTTGCACAATCTTAGTGGATTGTTGCATTTAATACCTTTGATCTTGCATTAAATGTTTGCTTTCTGAATCTGCGCTTCACGAGGTCTTTTGTACCGTATGTTTACTTTTATGACTGGCATTAAGATATATCTGTACTTTCTTGATATTGTAGCGATGTAGGTGTTGTCCTTTGCTGACTGGTAGGTGTACTTACTCTGACACACGCAATTTTGATTTGTGGATAAGTGCTCGCCCATTTTTCTTATCTTCCTTCTTCTATTTTGATGTCTTCATGTGTTCTTCTGAGAGTATGTATACTAGGTAGTTCGTCTCGTTGTGTCTTTAGACGCAATCCATTTTTCTTGATCTTCGTCTGTGTATCCGAGTCTCCGTCTGGTGTGTTATACCTTAGTTTTTTCCACCATCTTGGTTGCTCATGTCCTTTTTCTTTATTTCTTTTGTGTCTGTGTTTGTGATTGTCTTCGTCTGATGTATTTCCTTCGTTTTCTCAGTCTTTATCCAGTGCTTGACTCATGTCTCTTGGTCCTGGTATGGATGCATGTCAACTTGCCTGTACTTATATCTGAAACAATAACACACTTGTTAGAAATAACAATACATATTATATTTGTCTCATTTAAAACTTTGCTGGGAATTTCTTTCGTCTTCGTCTGACTTAAAAAGAAGCATAAGAGAGCTATCCGATGTGGGACTAAATTTTATAAAAATACAATCTTTTCCTAGGCACCATGCACGACCTCTAAAGTATTCGTTAACCGTTGGATTGTGCTGGTTTTTTTATGGTATCCTAAAAATATATTGATCTTAAATTTCAATGGTTGGATCATTTAAATTAGGTCTATAGTGAGAGATACTATCATGACAAGAACGTTGTCTAGTATAGGATTCATATTTTCCAGCTGCAATGAGAGTCCTCTAGAGAAATAATTACCCGTTGGATCATCCTAAAATTTTGATGATATCTTCTTAATACATTTATGTTTAACTTCAACAGTCAGATCGTGAAAATTATGTTTTTAGAGAGAGATATTATCAGAACCAAAACATTGCCCAACACAAAATTTTTAAAAAATGGGAACGGGCCGTTTTGGTTTCGGAATGGGCCGTTCCAACATTGGGAATGGCCCGTTCCAATTTGGGAAAGTCCGTTCCATGCCCCGGATCAGTTGTTTTGAGTTTTTTGGGCCTTTCGGAGCCATCTTGGTCCGTTTAGGTACTGTATTGGGCCTTTAGGGGCCATACGTGCTACTTTTTCCAGCTGCAATGCGAGGCTTCTAGAGAAATTGTTAACCGTTGGATCATGCTATAATTTCAACGATATCTTGTCAATATATTGATATTTAATCTCAACGGTTGGGTCGTCATAATTAGTTCTGTAACGAGAGATATTATCATAACAAAACTGCTACTCAACGTGTTGGGCCCCTCAAGGGTTGTTTGTCTCGCTCTATAAACCTTTGTCCTTGGTTTGGATACCCCGGACGAAATTGGGTGTCTACAATCAAAAGCAAAATCATAAGGATACAAACCAAAAATGGACAATATCTTACCATTATAGAGATTTGTACAAATATCCGATACACAAACAAAATAATAATTCTCCTCTTGATAAATATCTCTCTCTCAAACAAACACCATAACATAGTTGTAACACTTTGCAATTTAACTTCAATATCGAAATGCGAGTCTTCAATACAAGCAATGAATAAAAACGTGAAAAGGAAGAATAGCATAACAGAAAAATAGGAAGACTGAAGCAAAAGCAGAGAAAAACCACAAGGAAGAAGAAGAACTAAAACCTAAAACGTAGTTAGATCAAGTCTGCTGGATGGTCAACCCTCCTAGGTCCCTAAAAACCCTAGAAAAGTCAAAATGGGCCCCCAATCCTAGTCTGACCCGAAAATACAATAAAATAAATGAAAAAAATAAAATAAAACAAAATGTTGATGTGGCGTTGATATGGTGAAATAGTGCTAACGTGGCATTTATCTCTTAAAGTCCAAAAATAATATCCAAGCCCAAAAATGTTTCACAATTAACCTGAAAATAATTAATAGACAAAAATTAGACCAAGTGAATTGGAATTAATTAAAATTCAAATTATTGGCCCAATGAAGCCCAAATAGTGAAACGTGCAATTAATAAGCGATTAAGCCCAAATCAACAATTAAAATAAGTACAAAAAGATAAATAAATAAGGAAAATAATGGTTCATCACATATACATTAAATACTTATCATTTATTGAGATAACAACAATGTTCATTTTAAATATTTCATTCCTTAATAAATCAAATCAAAAGATCATCTCGGAACTCACAAATCTATTAAAATAAGAACCACGCTTTCTGTCAGAACCAAATCCCTAAAGTTACAGAGAAAAGCAAATAAAGTCATTGTTATAGCTACTCTACAATGACATTGCTTGTTGTAGACACCAATTTTTGTCTGGGGCATAATAATAAAGACTTGGAAGCTCATAAGCTATAGAGGAGTGGTCATAGAAGACTTTGAGGAAGCTCAATAAATGTCCAAGATGAATAAAGAAGAGAGCATCTCATACCGCAAACTAGATTTTCCTAATCCGGCTGTTGAGATAGAAGAAAAATGTCTCAAGAGGATATCATCCAAAATTTAGCTTGATCCAACGATTAGTAAATTTGCAAAGGGGCTGAAAATTGTCACTAGTCTGTGCATGACGATCGTATTGCGGACATCATTTTTTCTCTCATGGTAACTCTCATTACAAACCTAACTTCAACAATCCCACCATTGAAGTTAAATATCAATGTCTCACGAAGATATCATCAAAGAAAAAACACAATCCAATTACTAATGAGTTCTTTATAAACCCCGTTCAGCACATAAAAAAATGGGTTTTATTCTGGAAAGCGTTTTTGTTTTGATAGTATCTCTCGATATAGACCTAATGTAAATGATCCCACCGTTGAAGTTAAAAATAAATGTATTGAGAAGATACCACCAAATAACCAGCACGATCTGTAGAGCATTTCAAAGATTTGTTTTTTTGTGGATTTAGTCCCATATCTAAAAAAATCAAAGGACTAAGTCCCACATCTAACAATTCTCGATGGATTTTGTCTCCTAGATGGTTATATAAGTAACCCCTTGGCAAGGGTAATAACACACTTCTCTCCACCTCTATCTCTCTTTGAATAGCTCAGAACAATGCTCCAAGAATTTTTTATTAAGGGATCCTTGATATTTTACAAGGATTTCAGAGTCTTCTAGTTTAAATATTTTTTAGAGTTTTGTGAGGTACTACTGTAGAGTGTTAGAGGTTGCCAAATTCCGCCTTCAAGTTTTGAAGATTTATAAAAGCCTTGCTTCGAAGGTTCTTATTTCTTGATTCTTTCTCTATTTATCATTTTATTTATTTGTTTAAATGTTTTATATGTGATAAGTATGATTTATAATTTTTTAGGCATAACGTAATTTATTTTTATGCATGTTTTAATAAATAGGGGTAAAAATGTAAATTAAAATATTATTTTGTTAATAAATTTGTCATAGGATACTAATTTTAAGTGTTGTGGGGAGCCTAACACCTTTCCTACACATAAGCGACCTTTGAAACCAACTCTGGCTATGCAGGCCTGAGTTGAATTTTTGAAAACCTTTTCTTTTTTTGATTTTTTAGTAAAATATCGGTGGCGACTCCATGAACCTAAAACACTTTTCCAAACACCACTAGTGGAAGTTTAGTTCAGTTAATGGGTGTTTCGAAGCTAGTGAGATTTTTAGGGTCTAACCATTAATTCGCATAGAACCTTCCCTAAGAAGAAACATGATAAGTCACAATGTATGTTCTTTATGGGATCTAGTTGCGACACTTGTGCAAGCTCCGTTTGGAATGAAAAGTTGATAAGTATCCCCCTTGTAGACACCTAATTTCGTCTGGACCCACAAAAGCAATGAAATGGACGTCCACTATCAAAGAAAAGGAGCTCCCAAGTATAGAAACAACAGGACACGACAACAAAAGGCCTAAAGCCCAAACAAGCTGGTTTTAGTAGCCTAGAACGGGCTGTTCCTAAACTGGAACAGGCTGTTCCTAAACTGGAACGGACCGTTCTTAACTCGAAATGGGTCGTTCCTAAACTAGAATGGTCCGTTCTAAGTTACTCAAAAGGTCTAAAACCCTAGTTTGGAACAGGTCGTTCTAGAGCAGGTTGTTATGAGTAAAATTTGAACCTAGAACGGGCCGTTCTAGATTCATATTTTACCCATAACAGACTGGCCCAAAATGAGCCGTTCTGAATCTGGAATGGGCCATTCTGGTCAGTTCTAACGTCTATAAATAGACGACTCGGGCTCAGTTCTCAAGGCCACAAAATTTCGTCCAAGACTCCATAGAGCTTGAAATTTATCTCTCTCTCCCTCTTATTGTATTTCTTGAGTTTTGTGAGGCATATTGTAGTGTAAAAGGTAGCCAAAAAGCTCCTAAAAGTATCCATAGCTGAAGATCTAATAAAGCTTGCTACGAGGTATTTCTCATCAATCTCTTGCTCCATCTTTCACTTCTTTTATTTTAAATATTGCTATAATAAAAGAAAATATGTAGACATTTTAGGGACAATCGCTTAATTTAAATTTAGGCATGTAAATAACCATTCATAAAAGGGATTAAGTATTTATATTATTATTTTTACTGTGATAACTTCATCATAAGGGTACCGATAAAGGGCATTGTAAGGGTGCTTAATACCTTCCCTACACGTAATCGACCCCCGAACCCAATTCTGGTTATCAAGGCCATTATTGGACTTTGGAAAACCTTTTCTTTTTCCAATGTTTTGATTAAAACATTGGCGGTGACTCCATGAACCATTTTTCAAAACCATTAATTAAGAATTAGTCTGGTGTCCGGGCATTCCTTAATTAATGAGATTTTTGAAAGGATGTCTGAACCATAGGTCGCAAGATCGGAAATTTTCGAGTTGCGACAGATAGCGACTCCACTGGGGAAGTTTAAAGAGGGTCAGGACCATATAAATGATGAAGTTAATAAAATAAGAATAACAAATTAAATATTTTTTCCCTTTACTTTGTTTGTTTTATTTGTTTCGTGTTAATATCTATTTGTCTTTTTAAATTCTGCACTTGTTTGAATAAAAATTGTACACAAACCTTTGCACACAACAGTCTCCCTACACCCGGGGGCATGAGGGTATTAAACATAAGGAGTGGTTGATGTACGACCAGCGAAAGTTTGGCCTTGGAGCCTGCGAGCCTTGTCAGAAATCACGCTCAAGGTGATAATTGGTTACTCTAGCCCGAAATATTGCGACAGACCTTAGAGTTTTCCAGGTGACGGTGACAGAGATACTAAGTCCCTATAATGGGGGCACCTTGGGGGCCTTAAGACCAGTGAGATTAGAACTGTCCTATACAACGCACTTTTCATACAAGGACCACAGACCAAGGATTTGAACGTGACTATTCTCGGGTGTACATTTGTTTGAGCATATGCATGTTGCATTTGTTGTGTTCTCTTTTTGTCATTTCAAATAGAAAGTAATTATAGACAAACAAACAGATATCAATAAAAAAAACTAACACTCTTTTGTATACCCTAGCTCTAAAGCATCATATAGGATAGTTTGTTTAAAAAAAAAACAAAAAAATATATAGAAAAAATCATGCATCATAACCTTTAGTAAAAGAAAATGATAAAATTTAGGCAGAAAACAAACATCATGCATCTCGTAGCATAGTACATTAGCATACATTCATTAGAAAAGGGAGGCACATATAATAGTATGCAAAGATGTTCTCTAAACAAGAATCAATGAGAATGATATTCGTTAAATTTTTCAAGTGTCTTTGCATCCTATTTTATGTTTCATATAGATAACACGCCTTCCTTGTAAATAATAAATAAGAATAAAAAGGAAAACCTAATCTTTGTGTGTTAAACGGATAATGAAAATTACTGTAATCAAATGCAAACCTGACACATCAAATCGGGGAACACTTATCAATAATTGGGGGCATCACACACCCAAATCGACGATTCAAACACCAAAACTTTCCCATGCAGAAACGACAATTGCCCGGATAGGAGGAATGATTAAGAATGGAAGAATCCTTGCTTCTAGGGAATTACAAGAAAAAACTCAATTTAAGAATAAAGGCATTACATGACAAAAACCCGTTAGGACGAAAACCCGTAAAGGGTGTCCTAGGCAAAAATTAAGGTAAAGAAAAAAGAATCAAAATCCTGATAGGATACGTCCTATGCAACAGTTAGGATATATAAAAATAAGAAATGTATATCTGAGTTGAAATCGAAAGGTGGCTCGAGTATTCCCTTCGAAAGCAAGAATTCATAAAGGTTTCAGTCCAAATTCAAAACACCGACGTTCAAGCAAGTGGAACGTTTTTTTTAAATTATCAAATCATCCATGACTCTCTAGGGGGCAACCTCCGTCTATCTCTCTGTGTATGAATCACGAACTCGGGGCACGCCCGGGCCTTTGAGCTTTGCTAAAGGGGAATGTGTAAATTGAAAGTACTATTTTAAATGTCATAACACTCTTTCATTTTTATTCTCCCTTTAAATATTCACTCTAGGCCTCATCCATCAACCCTTAATAAACAAAATGTATTTGCGACAAAGATGTTACTCAATAATAGCATGGAAAAGATAACAAAAGAAAAATCAGGAATTCAAACATGACTAAGGTTTAATAAAAATAGGGCGTCCCACACAAACGCTGCAAAAATGAAAGCTTGGCAGAAACCCACTAAGCGGGCTGCGCAAAATTAGGGCAAGATCTGCTAGGGGACCCATAATCAAAAAGGGGAAACTTTGGAAAAAGTAAGGATAAAAACAAAAAAGTCTACTAGGGAACACATCCCAAGTGACCTAGGCAAAAGTTAGGACGTTAAAGTAGCAACCTGAGTTGAAAACCAAAAGGCGGCTCAGGGGAATCATCCAATCAGAGCACGACCCCAAGTCATCACTCCACTTTCCAAAAAGGATAAAACACAATGATAGCTTCCTTGCAGCAAATATGTTTTGTTTGATAACCCTAAACACCAAAGCCTACCTCAACTAGCCATTCTTCTAAAAATCCCTTTTAAAAAAAATCCCTTATAACAACTCTTTCGAAAAAAATACAAACATCCCTTCTTTCTTTTCTCTTGACCTTATGACATTAAAATGGTACCGAAAAGATACACGGAAAATGACAATGAATACTCGTAGAGGGAAGGCCAAGATGTCCCCGAAAGGAGTTTGAAGACGCTTAACTACGCATCGACGAGATAATCAAGGAGCCACTGAAACCTAGAGTTCAAAGGAACATATCCCAACAATAATAAAAAATGGAATGGATTGAGAGGAATCACCAATATTAACCTTAATGCGTACATGTTAATTTCCCGACATTAAAAACAAAAAAAAATGAATTGCATGTTTAGGAACAAACACATGAGCATAAATTGCATCGCATGCATAGGAGGTAGAGACATATGGACGGGCGTTACACAAAAAAAAGGAAGGAATAAATAATAAAATCATTCTTGTCTTGCATTTTCCTTGCATCCATGCATCAATGCATTCTACTTGCTATGGGTCAAAAAGAGTCATCAGGACAAAACCCTCGTAAAAGCTAAATAGCCGAGCATGAGCCAAAGCGGTGTCAAACGACAACCCCAAGTGATTCTATGTACCCACTAAGCAAAGACATATCAACAATGGAATAGAATGGAATCGACCAAACAAGCAAGTCTATAAGCATGAAGAGGCCACCATACTTCTTCACCAAATAAAAGATGATCCAAGAGAATGCCAAGACTAGGAATGGTTTCCTCACCAATACTAGGAGTGGCTTCCAAAATGATACTCATTAATAAAGATTTAGCAAATAACATCATGTGAATAGATCCCTCCACCAATGATGACAATAAAGATCAAAAGCAACAACATGAGAAAAAGGCAAGCTTCATAAATGTTGAAAAAAGCCAAAGCATTCAAAAAAATAATAGCAGAAAAAGGTAAGCTTCAAACATGAAAAAGTCGAAGCTAAGAAAATGAAATTCATAAAAAAGTCTACCACAAATCAAGCAAATCAACGAGGGCACCAACGATTTCCTCAAATACAACAAAGGTCTGGAGAGACAGTAGTCTCATCCCAATCTGGTATATGACAAAGCCGTGAGGGAAAGGTTTGGAGAGACGATACTCACATCCCAATCCAGTATACGACAAAGCCGTGAGGGAAAGGTCTGGAGAGATGGTACTCACATCCTAATCCAGTATGCGACAAAGCCGTGAGGGAAAGGTCTGGAGAGACTATACTCACCTCCCGATCCGGTATACGACAAAGCCGTGAGGGAAAGGTCTGGAGAGACGATACTCACCTCCCAATCCAGTATACGACAAAGTCGTGAGGGAAAGGTCTAGAGAGACGTTACTCACCTCCCAATCTGGTATACGATAAAGCTGTAAGGGAAAGGTTTAGAGAGATGGTACTCACATCCCAATCCGGTATATGACAAAGCCGTGAGAGAAAGGTCTAGAGAGACGATGCTCACCTCCCAATCCAGTATACGACAATGCCATGAGGGAAAGGTCTGGAGAGAAGGTACTCACCTCTCAATCTGGTATACAATAAAGTCGTGAGGGAAAGGTCTGGATAGACGGTACTCACATCCCAATCCGGTATACGACAAAGCTGTGAGGGGAAGGTCTGGAGAGACGGTAGTCACCTCCCAATCTGGTATACGACAAACCCATGAGGGAAGCTAAGCTACGAAAATACTCCCTCTTCAACAAGCTGTTGAGATTCATGGAGTAGTGAATCAACTAAGCTCTGAAGTATGAGAGAGCGTGAGAGTTTTGATGATAACAAAGGGTGGATTCTGAGAGTTGAAGCTGACCAAGGACACAAACTAAGTCAAGAAGAAGGTATGAATATCATAATGTGTAATAGGAGTAGTTTATAAGTTCTTATGAGTTGTGTTGTTTTGATTAGCTTATTTTGCATGTGTATGCTTTGTGCATGAGTTAATTTTAATCTAAATTGACTGAGAGTGAGTATGATGATGATTTAAAATACTTGAAAAGATTTTTGAAGTATAAAATTGAGTTTTTGAAAACTAACTCAAAATAATCGATTATCATTAAGTGTAATCGATTATTCTAGCAATAGGTGAAAAGAGCCTTGCTGTAATAATCGATTATCAGTGAAATAATCGATTATTCCAGGAAGCACTCTTTGGAATAATTGATTATTTTGCAAAATAATCAATTATTCTGTTCTTGAGTGATTTCTAGAAATCATGAAGAGCAAAATAATCGATTATCCTTTAAAATAATCGATTATCTGGTTCTGAAATTTTTATAAATAGCTTTCACACTTTGAAACTTGAGAACAGAGAATGAATAGAGAATCAACAAGAGAAAAACTATATTGTGAAGTCTTTGTGACCTTCTTGGAGTGTTTTCTTTGTTAAACCAAGAAGAAAAACATTTTGTGAAATGCTTTGAAAAAGATCATCATCATCACTACATTCTTGGGAGAGAAAGATTAAGATTTTCTTTTGGAATTCACAGTCTGATTTGTTCAACTTCCAGGTGAATTCGTTCCTTTAATTCCTTGTGTAAAGTGTAAGGGAAATCTTGAGTAGGTGTCTCAAGTGGTAAGGAATTCTTGTAGTGGGTTTCTACAAGAAGTGGTTTCTTGGGGGCAAGAAAGTGGTTATCTTGAATGTAGGAGTATATGCATGTGTGGTATGCTTGTAAAACTTCTTCATTGAGATAGTAGAACAAATCTTGATCAGGTTATGATTGAGGACTGGATGTAGGTCACATGTGGAGTGGCTGAATCAGGATAAAATACTTGTGCATTCTTCTCTCTCTCACTCTTATCTTTTATAGTGAGCAAAATCTTGGTTGAGAGTTAAATTGGTTGGTCTTAACTAATATGTTTGCATAACATTGCTTTAAACTGAATCAAAGTGTTGCATATTAGGTGTTCTTAACATTGAACTTAATCAAGAAAGCATATATGACTCATTCCCATTGGCAAGTCTTTTAAGGAACTTCTTTGAGAATTCATATTAGAAAAATTTAAGTTGAAATAAAGATCCTTAGAACTCTAAATTTTTTTTTAAGTGTCATAGAATCCAATTCACCCCCCTCTTGGATTAAGCCATTCTTTTCTAACAATGAAATAGACCCACAAAAGCAATGAAATGGACATTCATTATTAAAGAAAAGAAGCTCCCAAGTATAGAAACAACAAGATACGACATCAGAAGGCCTAAAGCCCAAACAAGTTAGTTTTAGTAGCCTAGAATGGGTTGTTCCAAAACTAGAACGGGTCGTTCCCATCTCGTAACGGGTCGTTCCTATCTCGGAACGGGTTATTCCAAAACCGGAACAGGCTGTTCCTAAACTAGAACGACCCGTTCTTAACCCGGAACTGGTCGTTCCTAAACTAGAATGGGCCGTTCCAAGTTACTCAAAAGGCCTAAAACCCTAGTTTGGAATTGGCCATTCTAGAGCAGGTTGTTATGAGTAAAATTTGAACCTAGAACGGGTCATTCCAGATTCATATTTTACCCATAATAGACTGGCCCAGAACGGGCGGTTCCAAATCTGGAACGGGCCGTTCTGGTCAGTTATAACGTCTATAAATTGACGACTCAGGCACAATTCTCAAGGCCACAAAATTTCATCCAAGACTCCTTAGAGCTTGAAATTTCTCTTTCTCTCCCTCTTATTGTATTTTTTGAGTTTTGTGAAGCATATTGTAGTGTGAAAGGTATCCAAAAAGCTCCTAAAAGTCTCCATAGTTGAGGATCTAATAAAGCTCGCTACGAGGTATTGCTCATCAATCTCTTGCTCCATCTTTCACTTCTTTTATTTTAAATATTGTTATAATAAAAGTAAATATGTAGACATTTTAGGGTCAATCGCTTAATTTAAATTTAGGCATTTAAATAACCATTCATAAAAGGGATTAAGTATTTATATTATTATTTTTACTATGCTAACTTCATCATAAGGGTATCGATAAAGAGCGTTGTAGGGGTGGTTAATACCTTCCCTACATGTAACCGACCCCCGAACCCAATTCTAGTTATCAAGGCCATTATTGGACTTTGAAAAACCTTTTATTTTTCCAATGTTTTGAGTAAAACATTGGTGGCGACTCCATGAACCATTTTTCAAAACCATTAATTAAGAATTAGTCTGGTGTCTGGACATTCCTTAATTGATGAGATTTTCGAAAGGATATCTAAACCATAGGTCGCAAGATCGGAAATTTTCGGGGTAGCGACAACCCTTAATCAAATAAGAGGTACTATTTGGTGAAATTCATTTAATGTTCACATAAAATGTGTCAAACGATTACCTACCACCACAAGGGAAGATGATGAAGACAAACAAGGAGAACTTATTAGCTAGATTCAAAGTGTTGCAACGGTCATCTTGTTTAGGCTATTGTATAAGAATTTTATTCGAAGCACAAGAAGAAGAAAGATGCAATATATAGTTGTACAAAAACTTATTCTCCATTAATCCATTATTTCTTGTAAGCACTCATTACTATGTAAATTGGTTGTTAAACATCTAAGTGAGATGAAAACAAAATTTGTATAACCTTTATAACTATTCTTATAAGGTTGAGCACGAAGAGGTTTATTTGTAAAAGAATATTTTTTTTGAGCCTAGAGAGTCTTGAATATAAAAGAATACTTGGTTGTTAAGCCTGAAGAAGCTTGTTGTTAAAAGAATACATGGGTAGTTGCTTGAAGAGACAAGTCTAAGAATACTTAGGATTGAGCTAGAAGTGGCTTGGTAAAAGAATACATGTATCTATGTTTAAAGATAGTGAAACTCAATCTAGTTGTCTGAGAATTGGATGTAGTCTTGGTTGTTGAGGCGAACTAGAATAAAAATACCCAATGTTCCATTTAACTACTCTTCTTGCTTCATATGATTAGCATTACTACCTCATTGTAGAAAATGTGCGAGATTTTGGTATACAATATTCCATCCCTCTTCTAGTGTCTATATTTTTTCCACAAAAAGGAACCAAGAGAAGTGGGCTAGACATGAAGGTAGAAGGCCCAAGCATAAGATTGAGCATTGATTTATCTTTTAGTCCATTTCTTTTTCCTAGTAAATATTTCTTTGTAATATTTTTTGTTTTGATATTTTATTTTTGGGTCAAGTAATATAGGATACATTCCCTTGTATTTTTCCTTTGAGATGTAATTAAGAGATTAGGGAGGTGTAACTAATAAATAACACATGTAATTAAATCGGTTGGTTTATTTGAGCCTAGGATATGCCACCTACCCATATGAGTTAGAAGACCACCAAGTTGTTACATACATGTCACCATAGGTTAGTTAACTCCATTTAGTCACATGCACCATTCACTAGTCACACCATTCACACTTGCAACATGACAAGTTCTTATAGGATAGTTTAAATCTGGAGCACATGACTTCTATAGACATTGGTTTAGGAACCACATTTGAATTCACATTCAAATTGTTGGCATGCCATTTCACCCTAGGTTAAGTAAACATGGTTCATTTGTATGTTGATTACTTAGCTTGCTCTTTAAGCTAGCTTGCTCTATATATTCATGTAGCCTAGTAATATTCATCATTTTTGAGTTGTATATGAGATTTGATTCATAATTCCTATCTTCAAAAGTCTTGTTCTCTCTAAGGAGTAAAACTCCTTAAGATCTTTCATCAAGGAATCCCTCCTTGTGACAAGATCAACACTTCTTATTTATCCTTAATTAAAGGTGGTGCGGCCAAATCACTCTCTTGTCTACCATATTTTCTTGTTTTTTTTTGTATCTTGATCCCATGGATGAAGATTGGAGGAGCTAGGAGCCAAGATGAGAAAATTGCCTACCATTTCTCCATCAAGATTCCATCACATGCTTATTTCTTTTTGTAGTTTAGCTATATAGCTAAAACAAAAATAAGAAAGGGGGTTGAATTATGTTTATTAAAAACTTCAACACTTATTAGACTATAGCAAAGTAAAAAGGAAATCGAAAGAGATACATGAAATAGAAGGCACAAATTTTGTATTGGTTCATCTCTACCACTAAGACTACGTCAAGTCTTGATCAACCTCATCAAGTTCCATTAACTTTAATAAAGTTACAAGATTATTATTCTTTTACAAGTCAGTGTTGACTCAACCTAAGTAGTCTTTGACTTGTTTATTCAAGAAATTACCCAAATATTCTTTTGACACAAAGCTTTTCCAAGCTTCAAAGAACCTAAGTATTCTTTACCTACCAAGTGTCTTTAAGCTTCTAGCTAAAACACTTAATATATAACTTTTTAGGGTAAGACTAACAAGTATCATTTTTTCTAAGACGTGATAAAATAAAATTAGTACGTACAAATTTTTTTTTTACATAGAGAGAATTGCAATGGAAAGAACATTTCTTTTAATATCCTTTTGTTGACCAACCTTCATATTAATAGGTAGCCTTTGAAGATAATCGTTACAAACCCTAAACATATAATATGAGCGGATCCTAACTTGTTCTTTTTCAAACATTAGCACGATTGTGTTAGATTAAGCACGAGTGTGTTTCTCTTTGTAAAGTGAAAGCTTGAAATCTTAATATAATTGTGCAAAGTACAACACCAAGAGCAAAGAAATTATATTGTGACACATCGTTCTAGAACCGACACATCCTTTTGTACTTTTCAATTTTTCTCTTCATTCAAGCATGCATGGTAGTGCATAATGTCAACAAGATTGTGATTCTATGTCCATAAACTTTCTCCTTGGAATTTCAAAATTTTTCACATGATTGCAATAACCTTAATTTTTGTCCAATTATATCTAGAAATTGGTCAAGTTATTTAATTAATTCATTAAACAATGGGAAATTTGACCTAAATCTAATAAAAAAAATCCCAACAAATTATAGTTGACTAATGGAAGTGTTGGCAACAGTGGTATGACATCTGGGAGGATCATTTTCAAATGTACAGAAAACATTTTTCTAATTAGAAATCAAATTTACAAATGGTTATTTATTGATTTTGAAAATGAACATAAAAATGTTTTGAAATTGAGTTTAAAATCATTTCAACTCTATTTTTGTCAAATGTGTTTTATTTTACAAATCATATTTGAAAACACAAAATTAAAAAGTTTAACCACGCTAAATTGTCCTTAAACTTTAGGTATCAAGTGGTTCTTATGACTAGTCAAGTATTGGAGGATATTTTACAAGTGCCCTCCCTCAATTGACAAGCAATTAAGGTTTGAAATTTTTTTATGCCATTAAATCTACTAGTTACACTAGTATAGAATAATTAAAATTTATTGTTTCATTAATCATATTTGTTCTTATGCTTTCTTTATTTGTGATGAATTTGTAAAATATTGTTTTTCTTACTGCAATTTTCTTAAAAAATATATATTACATTTATGTTCCATCCTTATTGAAACTTTTGTACCAAAAATAATGGTATCTCTAGTTTTACCCACTTTGGAGTGTAAAATATTTTTTTTCACCATTCTCACAATGCATGAGACAATTGCATTCATTTTGATTAAGGTTGAATACTAAAATTACAATTCTATCACATGCCTTTTTTATTTTGTAAAAATTAATTTTATGATATAAACATTTATGACCCTCCCTTTGAGCTTTGCCTTAATGATTCCTATGTCCACTTCTTTGGCCCCACATACATGTTAATTTCTAATAAAGATATTCACTTATTGCTTAAAAGAACAAAATTAGCTACGAGACAAAAAAAAACTGAATTATTTAAATTTTTCCACATGAAAGTTTGTAATTTACTCTATGGGTTATGGGAATCCTACAACTTGCTCCTTAATAATGAAATGTTGAGTAAGCATCATAATTCAGCTAGATACAAGGTATTAATCACATAGATAAACAAGTTGCAATATGAAGAGAGTTAAATTGTTATTTTATATTTAAAGAAATTAATTTGATACCTAAAATGAATTGCTTACTTTAGGAAGAAAAATAAACCAATGTCAACATTGACGACTTTACCTCTAATTGTTGCATGTTTTTAACAATTCATTCAATAGAAGTAATTGATATATTATATCTCTAAATCACATTTTTCGAGTCCTTTAGAGTGGACGACGTCATCAATATTAAGTTTTAGTAAAAATAGTAAAGCTATAAACCTTCTAAAAAAGTTATAACCAATATAAACATTTTCTTAGTCGAAGTGAATAAACATAATAAATGTGATTCAGTAAACTTAGTTCAATCTCTTTATCCAAAATTACATATGAATTTTGTTTTATGATCGTTTACTCCTTGTACCAATCCTACTTAATAAAAATAAGCACCTACAACTCTTTCAAGACTAGTTCTTTTTTCTTTTTCAATACATCAAAATGCAAAGTTTAAACCTTATAGTCTTGTGTCGATACTTCCATAACTAACTTCTGTTTGATGTGATTGTTCATTACTAATTACATCCATAGTTGGAACGAGGAAATGGATTGTTAACAACAATTTATCTAGCAATTAAAATTTGTTTTTTTTAAGGTTGTAGCCAAATAATAATAATAATAATAAAACCATTCTTGATTTTTCTGGACCCAAAATACGTTTAATTTCAAGTGTCAAAATTCAAATATATAAGAATAATAGAATATCTAACCATACATTGTATGCTATTGAAATCATTAAATCAAGGCCTTAAGTAACTGACAACAATAAAAATGCAATACTCTTTGACTTCATCCATCAAATGAATGACATGTTCAATTGGACAAAAGACTATATCATATACACTATATACAAAAATATTAAGGATTTGCTTTAAACATGTGAAACCAGTGATGCTAGCAATTAGCAAAGAAACGGGGAAAAAAAATAATGATTTCCCTACTTTCTTAGGAATTACTTATAGTGATACAATTTCTAAACAAAAATGTATATATACAAGTAGGGTGGAAAATAGCATGTATTTCATGCAAAATCTAGAATCCTGCATAAGGAGGATACAATAAAGAGACAAGTTAGCACTAGGTTTTCACATAATACAATTATCAAAAGGAGGATGATAATCAGAGCGAGTGGCAATATGTTCAAAATGTTTTACCTCTCATTTTTTGTGTAAACGACTCGTACATTATGGTCTTCTGTGTTATCTACTTCTTCCATATATCATGTACATACTTTTCAAGACCACTAAAACCATTTCATTTAGTCAAATTAATTCTCAAAGATCTGTTCATTTGATTACCACTCAAATTATATAGTGAGTCTTGATTGCTGTAGGTAATATTTGTTATGACGTGCATTTCTATTTCACAATTTCTTCTGTTTTCTTCTTTTCAAGTTCAAGTTGTTGGTAGTTTTCTTTGTGGGCTTTGTTGAACATTCCAGTAAAGTTGAGCATAGTTGTGACAACTAAAGAAAAAACTTACAAGAATTAACATCCAACTGTTATAGAGTAGTAAGATATCAAGTTTGATATGAAAAGATTCATAGTTTTTTTCTCAATCGAACTACATGATTTCTATATTGGTATGAAGCATTGAATCCTTAATTTTCTTTATTCATTTCTATATTCAATATTGTCACTCTTGGATATTTCACCCATATGTATATGTGAAGTATCCAACCCTTTAAAGAGTTATATAAAAATTCAATACATATACTTTTGAGACATAAAAGTATGTACAATATAGAAACATAGAAGCATTATTCCTTGATGTACAAACAATGGAAATGTTCTCTTTATGGATGATTTCAAGAGAATGAGATTTATAATTTTTCAATTTGTAGATAGTAGAAAGTGATTTATGATGACAATAATTTACAATTTTTATTTTGTTTTTAGTAATGTCCAAGAAATATGTTATAAGTTTTAGATTTGAAAAATTGTACTTATATACTTATTATGTTTTATGAATTTTTATACATATCCAAACATGTATCTTACATGTATCATACCCTATAATCATATTGTTGTATTTGATATGCATAGTATTAGGCAAGTATGGTATTATGCATGTTAGTAGTAAACTCAACAAAATGATCATTTATCTTCATAGACTAGAATTGAAAAGAGGAATCTCATTAGAAATTGACATCACTAAGGAAGATTACTTTTTCAGGCATCATGTGTTGTCCTCCAATTTGACGATAAATAAGGATATATAAGATTAAAACTTTAAAATATTTGTGGGCAAAATGAAACTATAGTTTTTTGTTTTCGATAAATAAAATGCAACTCAAGATTAGGGTTGATACAAGTGTTAAGAAAAAACATTAATGCAAAATTTAACATGCTTTGGTCCTACATGCCTACATCAATAGATGAAAAGGTTGAATGATCATATCAATTATACGGAACATTATAATGCAAATTTGTATTGACAAAGCCATAAACCATCTGTCAATACTGCTTTCTATGGGACAAATTGCAAACCCTTCCTTACCAATATTACTCATAAGTCACAATTATTTCTCTTTCATTTTATTAATTGAACATATTCATTTCAATTATTTATAATTCAAAAAAACTTTCTTTGAGAAGAACCCACTCCTGAACTCTCTTAATTAATAAGGATTTTGTTATTATTATTATTATTATTATTATTATTATTGATTTTTCATTAAAGAAAATTAATTATTTTGCTATTAATCATAACTTGAAAATAGGATACTACCAAAAGAGGAGGAAACAATGATAATTATAAAAATTGGCCTAAAATCAAATTATAATTAATTAGTCACATACCTTGCTCAAAAGGACAACGACATGGATCTTCACCAAAATAAATAATCAAAGCTTCTACATTCCTTCCCTGTAAAACAAAGACTTTCCTTGTAAATCATAGCCTATAACAATTTATAAAGATTATAATACATATTCTAAGTGGTCTACCATGATAGAATATAGTGAAGACAATGAAGAGACTTCGGCCTTCGCAGAATAGAGGTACTCTTTCAACTTCTGAAAAAATAATTAATAATGTAAAATTTTCCTATATGACAAAAAAATTTATCAAAGATTATTATATAAGGAATATGTTTGGAGTGTTAACATATATATCTACAAATGCTAAAGATTCATGTTTATATGTTAGTGACATTCTGATTTGGGAACTTCTAACTATTGTAAAAGGTGTCCGCATTTTAAATTCTCCTATTATTTGTTTGTATTAGAATGTGGATGCAAACTAGGGATGGAAAAAATACCCGTACCCACGAGTATCTGTGGGAAAAATCCGCTACGGATAATAAATGGATAGACTAATTGGGTACCCGCAGATAATGGAGACGGATAATTTTTTACCCGTTTATAAACGGGGCGGGGGCGGATATGATGATATCCATACCCGCGGGTACCCTTTGAATAATATTTCTTAAATATCCTAATTATTATTGTACCACATAACCCTAAAATTACACTTTCTCTTCTTATTTTCTTACAAAAGTGAGGTTGATGAAGTTATACCAACATGTGTTAAGCATGTTATAGAATTGTTGGATGTAATTTAATTAATTTTCTAGCTTTGATTGAACCAATAAATTTTGATGTATTTTAAGTTGTTTACTTTCGTTTGAAATTATGAGATTGAATTATTGTAGCTTTGTGATAAGACTTTAATTTACTTGTGAGATTGATGTATTTTAAATTATTGATCATCTTGCATTTTTATTATTATTTCAATAAAATTAACGTTAAATACAAGTTCAAAATTAACATTAATTTTTTATTTTTTAATATTTCAATGACATTAAATATAAACTTAAAACTATTTGTAATATAATTTTTTTAATTTCTTAAAAAATGTATAAATATCCATGGATATCCACGGATATCCATATTCAACAAATTCATGGATACCCGCTTAATGGATACCCGCGCGGATATGGGGTGGGTACGGGGCTAATTTTCATCTAGCGAGGCGGGAGAGGGTTTACTATTACCCGCCCCCATGGAGCCCCATTGCCATCCCTAATGCAAACCAAAAGTTGGTTTTTCACTGAACTTCCTTTTTCTTTCAAAGCACATGATTAACAAAACTCAATTGGCCCTGAATTAATTTCTCCCTTCCAAGAACCACATGGAAGAGATTGAGGCATAAAAAGAAATGTTTGTTACTTAATAGGTCAACATCTGTCCATTACTCATGTCCTTGTCCAATTATATTAGAGATATCATGAATTAGTGAATTATTTTAGAATAATTTTTTTGTGAAAATACAAAATTTGAAAAGAAAATTAATAACACGTTTAACATTTTAAAGAAAATATGAAGAAGAAAATAAATGATTGGTGATCAAACTCTTTGGGAAGGCATGATGCCTATACCTTGCAAAAAGTTTCTGATACAAGACCATCATTTTCAGAGGTGGATTGTTCATGTTCAAGTTTCTCTAGTCCTTTGCTTATAGCTTGTTTTTCCTCTGCCAACAATGTCAATTGGATCTAGATCATAATCATACATGTCAATGCTAGCAAATATATCATGTCATCAACATAATGAAATGAAAAGCCAAGGAAAAGGTCCAGCACCTTTGCTGCTAGAGGGAGGTTAGCAAGATCCTTTGAGAAATCTAAAACTTCTGGTAATTTATCAGCTAGAATCTATGAGTAATCATAATATCAAAGGTTACCAAACATTAATGATGGAAACTTCCCAAAATTGAAGTAAAAGCTATGTTGTAGATTATTGTAATTTAATTCCTCAATGGACATCATAACACAAATAATTTTTTAAATAAAAATAAAGGAAAGGAAAAAATAAACCAAAAAAGAATAAACATTTACCTTACAAAGGTAATGCATTAGAGTTATCTTCTTGTTTTGTGCACGTGTCTCAGTGAGTTTAAGAAGACTATCCAATTTGAATCCAATAGCTGAGCCTAAAAGAAGATTAAAATACATAAACATATCACAACCATCAAACTAAAAGATAAATACTAAATAGTTTCAACATCATGTGAAGATGTGATACAATATCAAACCACTTATATTGTAAAAAATAAGTGGAATTGATAATGGAAATGAATTATGAAAACACGGATTAAGATAGATAGCTCTATAAATAACATATAAGATTATGGAATTTTTTTGATATATACTTGGGGTTTAAAAAAATGTTGTCATTTCCTTATTTTTCTTGTTTCCTTATTTTCATTTAGTTTCCTTGATTCCTTAATTATAATTCCTAAACATTATGGATTATGTTAAAAGTAAAGAGAATAGACATAAAAGATGAACTGAAACCATGTGTTTTGTACTACACCATGGGATATATATATATATATATATATATATATATATATATATATATATATATATATATATATATATATATATATATGTGTGTGTGTGTGTGTGTGTGTGTGTGTGTGTGTGTGTGTGTATGTTCAATTCATTCAATACGCATGATTAGGGGATATTTTGTTTCCCATAAATAACATATTATGCATAATTACTAAATATCACGATATTATTCACAAAACTCTCACTCAAGTAATGGCATATAAATCATATGCACCCAACTTGTTACATATATAACTAATCCTTGGACATCACAAAGATATATCCAAACTCAATCTTCTCTCTTACAAAGCAATAATCTACCTCAATATGTTTGGTCTCTCATGAAAAATGGGATTGGATGAAATATGTAATGTTGTTTGATTATCACAAACCAATGTCATTTTCTTAGAGTCATCAAGTTTGAGTTATCTTAGCAATAGTTTCAGCGATATAAGCTCAGATGTCACTAAAGTTATAGCATTGAATTCTACCTCAACATTGGATCATGACATAACATTTCACTTCTTACTCTTACTTGATATCAAATTTCCTCTAATTAACACAATACCCAGATGTTGATTGTTTATCATTATGTGAACTAGCCCAATATGCATCTAAGTAACCAACTATCTTAGCATGTCCTCTATTTTCATAGATAAGGCCTTTTCCTAAAGCATATTTAATATATTTCAATTTTCGAGTTACAACATCCAAATGATATTTGTAACGCCATGGAAATATTAGGCTAATTGGTATATATACTTATATATATATATGTGTGTGTGTGTATGTTTGTATGGATTTAGATTATATTATGAATGTGTGGATTTGAAATGTACTTACCTCTATGCATGTTTGTATGTTTATGTGGTTCTGATTAGTTATTTCGACTTAGAAGTGATTTCATAGGATGAGATGAGATATTGTTGTTTTGAGATGTTTATATAGGCATGTGTATGCATGAGTGTGGTGAATGATGCATTATACACCATTATACTGAACTGGTACTAAGAGGGAAGAAGATCGATCACCTTGCTTCTCATCTTAGTTAAGTGAAGTATTGTGGCATGCAACTCATTATTTCAAGAATATGTATCTGAATGTGATGTTTGTTTATATGTTAATACATGTTGCATTTCATATGGTGGTGAGTTATGAGTATTGCATGGAAAGAAGTAGGAAAGGTAGGAAATTGGAGGATAAAAACATAAGATAAATTTGGTCTTTCTGAGTAAATTTGAGGTTATTTTAGAGCTTAGGGAAGCTGAGGATACATTTAGGAAGTTTGTCAAGTGGGGATTAATCTTCACAACTAGAGTTTCAAGAGATTTAGTCTCTAAAGGGTTGAAAAATGAGAATGAAGTTTGAGTTGGGATTTGAGGACTTTGTTCAAATTTTGCATTTCTAAGGTTTCTGAGGTAAAGGTAGTACTTATAAGACTTAATCTAGTATGTATGGAGTAAGTCTATGTAGACTTACTCTTGGAGTAAAAGGATCCTTCTTCATATATATTGATGGAGGACCATCCTTGGAGCTTCATGATGGAGGACCATCCTTGACTTCATGTGAAGACCACCAATGGTTAATTAGAGTAGTCTAGTATTAAATTTTGTTTTCCATTTTTACCCTTGTATTTTGGGGTATTTTAGTCATAGGATTTATTTTCTTTGTATTTCCTATTTTGCCCTTGTATTATGGGGTGTTTTAGTTAATTAGGTTTTTCTAATTGGGCTAGGGTATTTTAGAAGGAGGTGACGCCAATTTGGTAGCATTTTTGGACCATTTTTGGTATTAGAAAGGCTTAGGCCCAATGGTGGGCAAAGGTTGCATGGACTTGTCATGTACCTTGTTATAGCCAATCTAATCCCATAGATTCCAAACTTGGCCACCAAGTTGCATCTAGGGTTAATTTAGCATTGCATTTGGAGTGCATTTGGCTTTGGAGATTTCGGCCATGCAACCCTAAATGCAACCCTAAATGCAACTTCTCCTATAAATACCCCACACCCCACCACTTGTAAATACTTTGGATTATATGATATTGAGTGAGCATTTTATGCCTCAAAATCCTATCCTTAGTCACTAGGATTGCTTCGGCTATTCCCTCCTATCTCCTCCCTTAGAGAGTAGGAAACCCTAGAGTGGCCTCCACCTACCTTGGAGTGAGCCAACCTAAACCACCAAACACCTTCACCCAAAGTGCTTCCACCAAACACCTCCCTTTTCACGCCTATTCCTACCTTTCTCACCATAAAGCTTCCTTTCATCTTCCTTGTTGAACTAAGATCAAGGGCTAGGGCGTCTTCTCCCCCATCTCAACGTATTCCATGGAGAGGAATCCCATCAAGTGGTATCAAGAGCCATAGTTCTTCAAGGGTAATGTCATCTAGTCTTTGAGTCATTTTTTTGAGTCTTCTTTTTGGCTTTCGGTCATCTCTTCTTCTTGCTTCTTGGTATGGCCGAATAGCTTTTGGTTCATAAACTTGTCCTTGTGAACTTTCTTTTAACATCTTAGGTTTCCATTATTAGGTATTTTCATGCTTTTCATTTTTGAGTCTTACATGAACATGAAGAACATGCTATAAACATGCTTTTTAATTTTTTAAATCCACCTAAAGTTTTGTCACTTTTGTTTCCTATATTTTGTCTACATTAATTCCATGTATGTGCCAAACACTTTGCATGAAATACATGAACAAAATATGCCATCTTGCATTACATAGTGGGCGTGACATATATCTTGCTTTTAGGAGTCATTCATGCATGCTAAATAGTCCTAGCATGTTCCTTGAATTTTTTTGAGTTTCCATGTGTGAAATGATCCCTTGCACATGCTTATAATTGCTGCCCACTTTTCCCCCTTGCATTTCACTTGATTTAGTTAACTTTGTATGCCTAAAAGAAACCCTAAAAGAATCTAATAGCTGGCTGGAAAATTTAGTGCAACAACTTGTACCAACTAGTACAAACCAATTCCACTAAAAAGATTCCCTAAAGACCTATCAAGTGCCGCCACTTGTCATCACATTTTGCTCCTAAACTTTAACCTAATTTTTGGACCAACCACAAGTGCAAAACCTAAGCAACAATTGGGCTTAATTACAAGAAAAATTTCGGACCCAAGACCTATTAAAAATCAAATTGCCGTGAGCAACAAAAACAAAGGAACAAAAAAAAAAAATTCTTGGACAAAAAGGACTTGTTGCTAGACTTGTGGACTTGGACCATTACCTTTGCATTTGGGAGTTGGACTTATGACAAATTGACCTTCATTTGGGACTTTCTTTTGGCTGGACTAAAAACACAAAATTAACTTAATCAAGTGGACAAAACACCAAACCCATTCTAGTGCCTTTCTAAGTTTGTTCTTTGAGTGCTTGCCTTCTTTGATTGAGTCTTAATTTTTGCTTGTCTTTCTTTGGCCTCTTTTGTTTGTCTACATCAATTCTCTTTGAGTTTAGCTTTCCTAATTGTGCCTTTTCAGTTTTTATTCCTTGGAACTCTTGCTTTGGGTTGGTTTCATTTTCATTGTAGGTCCAAAACCCACTCTAGTCAATTTTCACACCTTTGGTGGATTTGAGTGGAGGGGTGAACCGAATCCAAGCCTAGCCTTTGGAGGGACTTACACCACACAAAAGGAGTGAACAAACACTTGGAGAGGACTAACCAATTTGTTCATTATGAAGGGACCCATTTGGAGGAGTTTGAAGATTTAGAGCTTTATTTTGCTTGTTTTGTTGCTTAATTTTCTCTCTCGGCCACTTTGTATTTTTGGCCTTAATTTCTTTCATTTGGCTTGTAATTTGGCCATTCATAAACCTCTTCAACTTGGTTTTAGTTCGTGTAGTTGAAGGTGATTTGAAAACCTTCACCTAGGACCTCGACTAGAACTTGTTTTAATTGCTTTCCTTTACATGTTTTAAAGCTTTAGTAGTATAATTGCTTAGGATTTCTTTTTCTTTGTGCAATTACGTTTAGAAGGCTTGTTTGCCTACTAGGGGTAACGTGCACACACACACCTTTGTTTGTGTCCAAAACGTTTTTGTAAGAAAAGTAGAAAAGGCTTAGTGATTTTTACTTGATAAGGCTTGGTTATTAAGTGATTCATTGTAGTCCACCTCCCTTTGATAGTTCACTTTGTGCACTTAGGCCTTTCCTACCTATCTTGCACCTTTGAAAAACCTTTTGTGAAAACCTTTTTGTGTCACTCATTCTTTGTGAAAACCTTTTTAAACCTTTTTCAAAAACCTTTGTGAAAACCTTTTTGATCAAAGATGAGTGAACAATCTAGTGTTCAAGGTCATAATTCCCGTAGTACTAGGTCTAGTGTTAGGGATGAACTTAGGCAACTCAAAGAGTACCTAAGGAGAAAAGAAGAAGAAAATATAAAAAGAGAAGAGGAATTAAAAAGAAAAGAAAGAGAGATGGAAAAGAATAATGAAGAAATAAAAAGATTATTAGAAAGATTAGTTGTGGGAGGAGAGGCTAGTGGCTCAAAACCAAAAGTCACTTCTCCTCAACCCTCAAGAGGTAAGGGGCATATGTATGCAAGTGATCATGAGGAGGAAGGGCATCACACCCAACCTCTAAGTGATACCTTCATTAGTAGCCATCACAATGATGGTTACTATCAAAGACCCCCAAGGCACCATAGACATAGGGAGTCTTCCAATAAGGAACCTCACCTCAATCTTCCCCCATTTCATGGCAAAGATAATGTTGAAAGTTATCTAGATTGGGAAATGAAAGTTGAACAACTATTTTCTTGCCATGGAATAAGTGAAGATAGGAAGGTTTCTTTAGCAACCCTTAGCTTCCAAGGGCATGCTATGTATTGGTGGACCTCCTTGGAAAAAGAAAGAAGAATAAATCATGAGCCCCCAATCCAATATTGGAATGAGCTCCGTAGTGCCTTGAGAAGGAGGCATATTCCTCCATACTATGACCGAGAACTTATGGATAAGCTTCAAAGGTTAAAGCAAGGGTCCTCTAGTGTGGAAGAATATAGGCAATCTATGGAGTTGCTAATGATGAGGGCTGGGATTAGGGAGGAAGAGAGGACCACAATTTCTAGATTTCAAAGTGGTCTTAATCTTGAAATAAGAGACAAAGTTGAACTTTTACCTTATAGGGATTTGAATGAACTAGTTCAACTTTGTTCAAGAGTGGAGCATCAACTTACAAGAAAAACTTTTCGAAAAGACTCCACTCCCTCTTATTCCAAGAATTTTAAAAAGGAGGGCCACTCTTCCCTACCTTATCCCAAAGAAGAAAAAGAAAAAGAAAAAGAAAAATCATCTTTTAAAGCACCTTCCAAAGAGTCTAAGTCAAGTGAAATCAAGTGCTTTAAGTGTCTTGGAAGAGGACATATTGCTTCTCAATGTCCTACCAAGAAAACTATGGTTTTAAAAGCCCAAGATCACTATAGTAGCCTTGATGAATCAACTTCATCTTCCTCTAGTAGTGAAGAAGAAGTCATAGAATCCGAGGAAGAGGTTTTACCTTGTGAAGGAGACTTATTGTTGGTTAGAAGGCTCCTTAACAATCAATCTAGTGAAATAGACCCATCACAACGAGAGAACTTGTTTCAAACAAAATGCACGATTTTAGAAAATACTTGTTCTCTCATTGTAGATAGTGGGTCAACTTCTAATTGTTGTAGCACTAGATTAATTGATAAGTTAGCCTTGACTACAAAACCTCATCCTAAGCCTTATAAAATGCAATGGATCAATGAGGAAAGAGGTGTTGTAGTTAACCAACAAGCAAGTGTACCAATCTCTATTGGCAAATATAAAGAAGAAATTTTATGTGACATAGTGCCATTAGAGGTTAGTCATGTCTTGCTAGGGAGGCCATGGCAATATGACAAGCACATAATCCATGATGGCCTCACTAATAAAATAAGTTTCCAACACCTAGGTAAAAAGTTTGTGTGGTGTCCTCTATCACCATCTCAAGTGAATGAGGACCAACTCAAACTCAAAGCTAAGAAAGATGAGGAAGAGAAAAGCAAAAACAAAAATAAAAAGAAAAGAAAAGACAAAAAGAATTTTTCCTTTGACAACAAAGGGCTAGGTTTAAGTGAACCTTAACCCTTGTGCCATCCTCTTTTCTTTGGTGCCAAAGAAAGATGGCAATAGAGGATGTGCACTATTTTAGGAAAAGCCATCATTGCATAAAAGGCACCCAATCCCTAAGTTAGATAAATTGGTGAATGAATTGCATGGGACCAATAACTTTGATGGTGAAGCCTCTTTGGCTCTCTCCTTTTCCCTAGTGCTTTCATTCAACAAATTGTGTGCTTAAGGATTGCCTAGTTAAATTTTAGTATTTTACTTCCCTAATTGTGGTTTTACATCTTATGAAGGTTCAAAGGATTGGAAGAGCTTGAAGATTTGTGGTCAAATCCTTCTCAAGAAGGAGGGTATGATGGAGGACCATCCTTGACTTCATGTGAAGACCACCAATGGTTAATTAGAGTAGTCTAGTATTAAATTTTGTTTTCCATTTTTACCCTTGTATTTTGGGGTATTTTAGTCATAGGATTTATTTTCTTTGTATTTCCTATTTTGCCCTTGTATTATGGGGTGTTTTAGTTAATTAGGTTTTTCTAATTGGGCTAGGGTATTTTAGAAGGAGGTGACGCCAATTTGGTAGCATTTTTGGACCATTTTTGGTATTAGAAAGGCTTAGGCCCAATGGTGGGCAAAGGTTGCATGGACTTGTCATGCACCTTGTTATAGCCAATCTAATCCCATAGATTCCAAACTTGGCCACCAAGTTGCATCTAGGGTTAATTTAGCATTGCATTTGGAGTGCATTTGGCTTTGGAGATTTCGGCCATGCAACCCTAAATGCAACCCTAAATGCAACTTCTCCTATAAATACCCCACACCCCACCACTTGTAAATACTTTGGATTATATGATATTGAGTGAGCATTTTATGCCTCAAAATCCCATCCTTAGTCACTAGGATTGCTTCGGCTATTCCCTCCTATCTCCTCCCTTGGAGAGTAGGAAACCCTAGAGTGGCCTCCACCTACCTTGGAGTGAGCCAACCTAAACCACCAAACACCTTCACCCAAAGTGCTTCCACCAAACACCTCCCTTTTCACGCCTATTCCTACCTTTCTCACCATAAAGCTTCCTTTCATCTTCCTTGTTGAACTAAGATCAAGGGCTAGGGCGTCTTCTCCCCCATCTCAACGTATTCCATGGAGAGGAATCCCATCACTTCATGTGGGACCTATAACTAGGTCCATGGCTAGGAGATTGGAAGAGGATAGGGGAGCTAACACCCCTAGAGACATGCTTCTCATAGCTAAAGAATATTGATCATTCTCCTAAGCCTTGTTAGCATAGAACTTATTTTTATTCCTATTTTGTCCTTGTCTTTAATTTTCCCATTTTTACCTTTGTATTTTGGGTATCTTAGACATGATTTATTTTACTTGTATTTCCCATTTTTACCCTTGTATTTTGGGGTATCTTAGTCATAGGATTTATTTTCACTTGTATTTCCCATTTTACCCTTGTATTATGGGGTGTCTTAGATTATAGGATTTTATTTTTGGACTAGGGTATTTTATTAAGGTGAGAAAATAGGCCTAGATTTGTTTTTTGGTAGTCTTGGAATTATTTTTGGACTTGATAAGGTTTAGGCCCAAGTGGAGGGCACCTAGGTTGCATGGTCTTATCATGCACCTAGATGTAGCCTAACCAAATCCAAAGATTCCATCCTTGGCCACTAAGTAGCATCTAGGATTAATTTAGGTTTCATTTGAAGTGCATTTGGCTTGCATTTTTCAATCATGCACTCTCAAATACAACCCTAAATTCAACCTCTCTTCTATAAATATCCTAGGCTAGCATCCTTGTAAATACTTTGAAAATTATAATAGTGAGCCTTTTGTGCCTTAATATTTTCCTTAATCTCTCTTGGTCTAAATTCGGCCAAGAACCCTACCTATCTCCACCTTGAGAGAAAACCCAGAAGTGGCCTTTATCACCCATGGAGTGAGCCAAAACCTAGAGTCCCCCTCTCAAACCTTTCAACAAACACCTTCACCTCACCCTTCCATTTTTGATTTCCATCCTAAAACACGCCCACCTTGAAGAGCTTGATCCAAGGAGTCAAGGCTTCCTTCACATTGGTCATCATCTCTCAACCAATGCTAGCAAGGATGCCATCATATATATATATATGTTGAGAGAGTGAGAGATGCTAAGATCACTGATGGAAACCTAATCCCCAAGGATCCCTTTGGAAGAGGTAAGACCAAGAAGGGTGAAGGTTAATCCATAGGAGAGCTCACATATAAAGACCATTGGGCCTTTAACTAGGTCTATGGTTAGGAGGCTAGAGGAGGCTTCTACAGAAGAGGTGTTTCTTAGACCTATGCTCTTCATGAGCATTGAGTATGGTTCCTCTTATTACTCTCTTAGCTTTCATTGTATATACATTGTATAGTAATTGTACATTGTAGCTACTTGCATAGGTGTATTTTGCCTTTGTATTTGTAAGGCACCTTTGTCTTTTCTTATAGGTCATACCCTTAGGATTCTAGGGTATGTTACTTGGAGACTTTTGCTTCATTTGACCTTATATTAAGGGTCATAGATTTTCTCATTTTTAGTAGTAGAAGTGGGGTGACAAATAGTAAAGTATGTAGGTGAAGCTAGTAATTGGGCCTTTGGTGGGCCTAGGCAAAATTTTACATATTAGGCTTGTTTTCCTCTATTTTTTTCAAAGAATTGATTTAGTTAGGTCTCACCACCATTTAGTGAACCTAACTAAACCAATTCCAACATTCTTGGATTGGATTAAGTGTAGGAAATAAGCCATGATCGCCTAGCTCCCTCCTTGGCCGAATTTCTCTTTAGCTTCTCCCACACACTTGCTTCTAGCTTAGCTTGCTCTACAAGCTTGTAGCTTAGGTTGCTACACAAGCCTCTAGGAAGGTAACTAGGGATAGTTAGCTTAAGTGTAAAAAGGTTAACCATAGTTCTACTTGAACCACGGTTAGACAAGCTTACACCATAAGCCACCTATTCTCTATATAAGGCTTTTCCATCATTTTGTAAACACTTTTGGATGATATATTGAGATTGCCAAGTATTATTCCTTTAATTCTCTCTTCCTAAAAGTCTCAAACCTCTTTGATTCCAATCCAATTCTCTTATCCTCTTCATATAAGAGCGTGATGAGTTTTGAAGTGATTCATCTTCTTTCAAGGAGTGGCATCACTTGAAGAGTTTTCTTCACCTCTCAAGGTAAAAACCAAAGCTTCTTCTACCTTAGGAGGCTTTAGAGAAGCTTGAGAACTGTCAAGAAGCCAAAGGTCTAGGGAGGAACTTGAAGGAGAAACCAACACCAATCCGGATTCTCTAGAAGGTTTCCATCAATCACCTTGTTGTGTTAAGCGCCATTTGACGTAAAAATTTTACAAACTATGGTGTTAAGCATGCAAGTGTCCACACTATGCGCGAGAACCATAATAAGCTACAATGGTTTGGAAGCTAAGCACAAGCTAGTTTGTGCCGAGTGTGAGAACCATAGTGTATGAGCCTATGGTGCTAAGCACAAAAGTGTTCACACTAAGTGTGTATACCTTGGATAGTGAGGAAAGATAATTAATATTTATAATGAGTTTGAATTTTACCCTTATAAGAATAATTCAATATGAGAATAACTAAATTACGAGACTGAGCATTGAGGTTTGGAATCAAGACATGATTATGAGAACAAAAGATTTGTTATTGATAATTGTATGAGATATAGTGATATGTGACATGCATCATATGCTTAAAACCTAAGTTTTGAGGTATCAATGTAGAATCCTTTGCTAGGGAGGTCAATTAAGCATCTTTGGTTTTGAACCTTGTGTGTCAACCTAGGATGGGAACCCTAGTTTAACTCATGATGAGTTTAGGTGGAACTAGCGTGACTTGTAACTTTGACAACCCACAGGTGAATCTTTCCCCTAATTAATTGAGAGTATTTGGTGTCCAACATTTTTGTCAGGTGGTTCTGTTTACCTATATTTACTCTTAAACTATGCTATTTGAGAATGAGTTTGAGATGACGCCACATTCATAAATGCATTAGAATATGAGAGCGTTACATGTCAGATATTTTCTAGGATGTGATTGACTTACATTATATTATTGCATATCTTTATATATGTAATGCTACATATGTTGTTGATCAACCTTAATTTATTTCCAACAAGAGCATGAGTGAGTGTCTCACTCCCTTTTCTTGTTTCCTTCATTTGTGTTTGGATTAAATCCCATTTGTAGGTAAAGATCAGTTTAATGTTAATGCTAGTGGAGTGACTTAGGTCTTCTTTGTGTGAAGTTAGGATACCATGCTCCACTTGGGCTTGACATTGAGGCTTGGATTTTATTTGTGTTTAGTTTTGTTTATGTCCTTTTTATTCAGTTGTATTTAGCTTTTAAATTGATGTATGGTCTTTGGAGTGTCAATCTTTTTATTAAACATTTATATTGTCTTTTGATTTTGATTTGAATGTCCGACTAGTTGTTAAAATTTCTATTCTTTTACCATTTGTGAAGCGCTTTGAAAAATATGCTTTTTCTTTGGTTGCAAAACTTCTTTAAGATATATTATTATGTTAGTCTAAAAGGGTACAGTGTGTCATACACTACCTGTGAACTTTTGTGCCTAATATACCTGCTTCAAGAGTTGAAGTCTAGTGAGCTAGGTCCAATAGAGCTAGCTTGTGACAACATCCTTGTATCTCTCTTTCAATCCAATCTTCCATAAAAGAACTAAGCATATAGAAGTTGATTACCATTTTATTAGAGAAATATCATTTCCAAAGTTATTTCTCTCCCTAAAATGTTAGACAATTTGGGTAACTTTAATGATGTTTATTTTTGTTCTTTTTTTCCTCTTATGTATTTTTTTTTTATTGTGTAAGGAAGATTTCTCATCCCGCTAAATCCTAACTATTTGTAATAATAATATTAATAATAATAATAAAATAACAATAATAGGATAAAACTTATATGTAGTATCATACGTATGGTTGGTGTTATTTTTCAATCAGAATTTTACATTGATAGTGTCATAAAAAAATTTGTTGTCAACACATACTAGTGAGAAAAGTTTTTAATTTTGACTAAAGAACAACATGAACATTACCATAGGTATTTTCTTATAGTTTTCTTCCTAATAATAATGACGATGAAGAGTACATAATAAAGGTGTATACCAGGCTAGTACATAAATTGTTTTAAATGAGATTCTGAATTGTCTTACCCTTGGCAGTACCCTGGTTCAAAGCGTTTCCTAGGGAAAGTACTGTTTGCATGATTCTCTTTAATTTGACAGAATTCCTAATCTGATAAAAAAATAAATAAGACGAGAGATCATCACAACAACCAAAATATTATCTTTGGAAAGGGAAAATATAGAGCCAAAAATAGTTTAAGCATAAAGGAGGATTATCTTGCCTCTTCTGAAACCGCATTCACTACAGTTAGGCTATTTCTAAGGTCAGAAACCTACAAAATAATATACCAAGGTCAAACTGGAAAGCATTTTATAAACCTTTGACGCATACTACTCACGAAGGCAAACAACAATTTTCATACCCTAGAGTTAAACTGAATCTTGAATGAAAAGACTTTAAGCTTGGATTCTACGCGCGGAACTTTCATCAACTCCAAGAAGAACTACAATGAAAGATGAAAGAAGATATCGTCAAAACTAAAAATGTAGTAATCTCCACCATTTAAGTTAAGTATCTAAACACTAATATATATATAAACAACAATTGCAAATGGCTTCAACGGAATATGTCACTCAAACATGCATTTTTTCTCTTTCCAAATTCATGCTTGCTAGGAGTAGTTTGTTCGGAATATTACTGGGTCGTTATTAGTTTGTTAGAAGTACTTTGTTGATTTTTATGAGCACTATTTTATAGAGTTCTATTTTAGTCAAGGATAAAATATATTTTTAATATCTAAAAATATTTTGTATTATTCTAGTCTTTAATTTGAAAATAAGCTACTTTGGATTTCAAAATTTTGATCTCAAAGTGGTTTGTATAGTTCTTAAAGGAAACTATAAAAACACTATCTAAATTATTTTGAGGGTCACAATTGATTATTTTTAAATTAGAATGTCAAAATAAGACAAATAAAAGTTACGGAACTCAAACTAAACTTGAAAATTTTTGAAGGAATAAAAACATATTACCCAAGAATTACATAATGAATTACTTTCATAGTACTAATTTTTTGTTCTTCGAAATCTATCTTCGCTTTTCCAATATGGTAATTGTTAGGAGTAATTAGTTTGTTAGGAATATTAGTGTTTATTATCAGTATGTAGAAGCAATTTGTTAATTATATACACTATATATCAATTATATCTTTAAAAATTCAATCGATACACAAATTTTATTCTATGGTAGCCCTTCTTTATTTTAAGTTCTATTGTGTATGGTCACACTATATTAGTGTTACTTGTATCTTCAAATTTTAGATATGATAACAGCGAGAGTGATGATTCTGCTGCCAAAGAAGATGAAAAGGAGATTAAAGGTATGACTGATTGCTAACCAATAATTTGTCAAACTGATTCCTTTGCCACATGCACTCAATTAATCGCTTTTTTGAGAATGATTTTACAGTAAAGAACTGCTTCATCCAGCAGTTGTAGTGTTGTACGAACCAAGAAAACTGCATGCAAGTCTATCGGAGGGAAGACTAAGGAAGCAGTTGGCAACCAAAGTTGTCAGTTCGTAAACCAGAGGCATGGTGAAATAAACACACCAGTTCAAGCCACTAACGTTGGTTCTCGAAGAAATCAGGAAGTTCCCAGAGCACAAAACAATTGATCCACAAGCTTCCATTTCACCATTTGGTGAGAGAAAATTTACAGGATTTTATGAATAATCGAGTTTCTTTACACCAGTTTTGAATCAGAGAGTGCGTATTGTTATCTTCCATCATGAGAAAATTTTAAATTTCATCCTTTAGGTCCCATGGTTATTTTGAGACCTGTGAATGCTAGAGTCACTACAAGGAAATGGTGAATAAGCGGCAGAAAATAAGCGTCGATTAATAGCCGACACAAATAGTATTAAAAAAGCGGACGCTATTTTAAATATAACGTCGGCTTTTTCGACATTAATTTAATTTAAATTTAAATTAAATTAGTATCGGAAAAGTCGACGCTATAGCGTCGACTTTTCCGACGCTAAACTTAAAATATTTAATTTAAATTTATTTTAAGTTTAGCGTTGAAAAAACCGATGCTATTCTTTAAATATAGCATCGACTTTTCCGACACTAAACTTAATTTAAATTTAGTGTCAAAAAAGTCGACGCTACATCTTAAAATAGCGTCGGCTTTTTCGACAGTATAGGTGCTTTGAAAGAGATAAAGATAATTTTTTTAATGTTACATGTCCTGGTACACTTAGTTATCAAGTTCACTTAAGACCTTAAGGTTCACGGATTGAGTCCCAGGAATGTTAAAAATACGAACAAATAAATGATAAGCTGGAAAAAGAAGATAAAGAAAAAAATAAAATAAATTTTGTGTCAACATAGTGTCGGCTTAACCGAAAATAAAAAATAAAAATAAATAAATTTGTTAGTGACGACTTAGCCGACATAAAAAAAATTGTGTTAACTTATTTAGCGTCAGCCAAAAACCGACAATATTACATTAGTTTTTATGATTTAGAGTCGGCTTTTGGCCGACTCTAAATCGAAACATTCTTGTAGTGAGTGCTAGGTTTTTGGTGCCCTAACATCTTATTGTGAAAGGCTTTGTTGACTGTTTTGGCTCCATCTAATTCAATGTGTTTGGGTTTTAGTGTTTTTTTTTTCTTGTCCTTTTGTTTTGTCACACATATACTAGTGTA
Organism: Cajanus cajan; assembly: GCF_000230855.2. Lineage (NCBI taxonomy): Eukaryota > Viridiplantae > Streptophyta > Magnoliopsida > Fabales > Fabaceae > Cajanus > Cajanus cajan. The sequence goes on from NC_138518.1 coordinate 22,501,997, forward strand.
TAAAATATACAAAAAGAAATTTGCATATTATTTTTCTTTCTTGTTCTTTTAGGTCAAGGTGATTGTGGTGGTACTACTAATCACCTTATAAGTACTAATCACCTTATAAGGGATGTTTATAAGTACTCATCACCTTATAAAGGATGTTACGAGTAATTAGTTTGTTAGAAATATTGATGAGTTGTTATTAGATAGTTTGTTAGAAGCAGTTTGTTGGTTCATATGAGCTCTATAAATAGCAGTTTGTTAATTTGTTAGAAGTAGCTTGTTACACAATGTTATTCTATGACTCATTTATTTTGAACTTTATGGTGTACCAAACCATGTTTGCACTACATGTGTCTTTCTTCGAATTTCATTTTCTTAAAGAAGTGCTTATTCTCCAAAGTTCTAATAATGATCCTTAAGAAAATTGTGACATTAATTAATAAACCTTATTGTATACATATATGGATATATTTGATTAAAAAATTGTCATTCCTTGTAATCATTGTGTCATCAACATCGACAAATAAATAAGCATTTCTAGAGAGAAAGATGACAATAAAAAACTTAATGATTTGCTTTACTTTTTTTCAACCTAGAGTTTTGCATCACGTGGTTAACTTTCCCAAACCAAACTCAAAGAAATTGTTTGAGACAATAGAGATCTCTTCAGTTTATGAGCAATAAATTTAGGAAGTTGCTCCATGTAAATTTCCTTTTCCAATTCCCCGTGAGGAAAGGAATTTTTCATGTCCAATTGATGGAGAGGCCGATGGCAAATAACTACCATAGTAAGAAAGATCCAAACTATAGTGATATTGGCAACATGAGAGAAAATATCACCATAATCGAATCATATATTTGAGTTTATGTTACTATTGGAGTATATCTTTACACCTTACCCATAACACTTTGTTTTAGATTAGTTTATAATTCTCTGGTTTACACTTTTTGAATTTTCTTTTCTTTATTCTTTATTCTCAATCGTAAAGTAGTAGCATAGAAATAATTATTGTATTAAATTCTTATAATTTCCTACCTAGTTAGTTAGACCTATAGCTTCTATTAGATGTTATGTTAACATCTTCTATTAGAAGTTGTTAGCTCTATAAATACTTTATTGTCGGTTGCATCTTAGAAACTTACCTTGATTAGGTATAGTAAGATCAATTTCTTCTTTCTTGGCTTCAATCTTCTATTCTAAGGACATGCTCACTTGCATCATTGGATGTAAATTTTCCTTTCAACTTTGGGACAAAATTCACCCATATCTCCATTCTCACACAAATGCTAAAGCTCGACAAATTCAAAATGAACATTGTATTATGAGCCTTGAAAATCGTTGCGTTTAAGATTATCTTCTTCAGATTCAAACACTCGTGGATGTACTAGGAGCTATTGGTGATTATGTTTCTTCCAAGGAACACCTTGACATCATTTTTGAAAGCTTACCCAAGTAATATGAGTCTACAGTTTCCTTAATTTGTAGTCAATTTGATGATCTGTCAATGAATGAAATTGAAACTCTACTTCTTGCACATGAATGTCATCTTTAAAAGTTCAAGAAGAAAGTTGTTGCCTTCATTAATGTTGTTGAAACGTCCTCAAATTCCAACTCTCTTACGTCACAACCTCGAGCTATTATTGCTTATAATGATTCAAAGTCTCAGTTCTTGCAATTCTAATGTGGTCAAACTAGAAGTCGTGGTGGTTGGTTTAATAATCATGGAGGCATTGGCCGTGGTCATTATTCTGGCCTTCAATGTCAAGTTTGCCACCAATATGGTCATATTCTTTCTATGTGCTATTAACAGTTTGATGAAAACTATGTCTTTTCTCTACCCTTTGATTAACCTTCATCTAGTCATGCAAGTCAAGCTACTCCTCAGAATGTGTGGTACATTACTTAAGGCTTTTTTCATCAAATCCTTCATCCTTCTTCCAATCAATCTAGCATACTAGGAGTCCATCGTAACACTAATCCCCCTCAATTATACATGGTTTCTAATGGTACTTCTGGCTTTACTCACTTCCAACCTTAGGCTGTGGTCACTTTTTTCTCTCTTGGCTCCAATGTATGGTATCCTGACTCGGGCATCTAACCATGTCACCAACTCCCAGAATGTCCAGTAATTAACCGTTTGAAGATCCAGATCAAATCACAATTGGAAATGGTCAGAGCCTCTATATCAATTCTTTAGGTGTAACTAAATTTTCATTGCCTATATATCCCAACATCAGTTTTGTTCTAAATAACCTACTCTATGTTAATGTTATTACTAAGAACCTTTAGTGTCAATCAATTCTGCAAAACTAATATTGTATTGTTTGAATTTCACCATACTATTTTCTTCGTGAAATCAAAGGATATTAAAGAAGTGTTACTCAAGGGATTTCTTGGCTCTGATGGCCTCTATCAATTTCTCTCCTTACTTTTGGCTTCACCCAGACACGATCCCACTGTTAATGCAACTACAAGAAACTTTTTTTTTAGCCACTTGGCACTTTAAACTAGGTCACCTGAATATGTAATGAGAATGATTTTTTGCAATTGTAATTTTTCAATTATGATTAAAACTGACGCATTGTAAATCATATCGGTTACCTTCTAGTTTATAAAGAACAGTTTATAATTCATTGATCTATAGTGATCCATGGGGCCATGCACCTATTTCCTCTACTTGTGGTTACCTATTTTATGAGACTTTTGTTGATGCTCATACGTGTTTCATGTAGCTCTATTTTCTCAAGAATAAAGCCCAAACACTTGACGTTTTTAAACAGTTTGATGCAATGCTCAAGAATCAATTTCAATCGTCTATGAAGGTTGTTCTATTAGAAATTGAGATTTTTCTAGATACTTTAAGAAAATATTAAATTTTTGTGTTTGTTTCATTTCTATCTTAGTTGCTACTAATGTGGTTAAGTGTAAATAAGTGTTAATCCTTATTTCAAGGGATTTTTTGTTGCTTGGTCAAGGTAAATAGGAGTGTTTGTCCTTGTTTTGTGGAGATTTACTGCAGCCTATGTACTACATATCAGAAACCTCCTTGACCTATATTGGTGTAATGTAATTTTACATTAAAAGTGTGAGAGTAATGAATTGTGTGACCACTTTTCTTATTCTTCCTTTGTAGCACCAAAATAGAAAGTTTACTTCTCTATTCCAGTTTTCTGTCATAGTTTCTATTCTGGTTTTTAACATGGTATCATTAGCTTCTTTGATCTTTTAGGGTCTATGAGTGAGAAAAAACTAGCAAGAAGACCTGTACCAGAAAATCCACCAAAACCAGAATGGCTTCCAACAGCAGCTCTTTACCTCCACCTCTAGTTTTTGTAGGAGAAAATTATGATTTGTGGGCTGCAAAAATGAGAACTTACTTTAGAGCTCAAAATCTGTGGGAAGTGGTGGAAAATGGAAACAATCTAGCTCCTCTACCACATTGAAGAAGTGGCCAAGGATGGTAGAGCACTTGCCATCATACAAGCAACAGTACATGATGATGTTTTTATCAAGATCTTGAATCTTGAGACAACAAAAGAGGCGTGGGATAAACTCAAGGAGGAGTTCCAACGTAGTGAAAGAACGAGGATGAAGGTGATGAATCTGAGAAGAGAATTTGAAGCAATCAAAATGAAGGAGTCTAAAACAGTGAAGAAGTTTTCTGATAGACTCTCTAAGGTGGTTACACAAATCAGATTACTAGGTGAAGAACTTAGTGATCAAAGAGTTGTGGAGAAAGTCTTGGTTTGTCTTCCTAAAAGGTTTGAATAAAAAAATTTCCCCTCTTGAAGAAAACAAGGATTTTTCTCAAATATCACTTACAGAGCTTGTAAATGCTTTGCAAGCTACTGAACAAAGAAGGTCTTTAAGAATGGAAGAAAAGGTTGAAGGTGCTTTTGTGGTTAACACCAAAGGCAAAGCACAAGGCAGCAATAGATTTGGTAAAAAGCCATTTGGTGGGAAGAAAGGCATAGGGAAAAGGGAAGAAGATGGAAACAAAGGAGGAGCTTGGAAGGAAAAGTATCCACCTTGCTCTCATTGTAAGAAGAAAAATCATACAGAAAATTTTTGTTGGTTTAGACCTGGAGTCAAATGTAGGGCTTGCAACCAACTTAGTCATGTGGAGAAGGTTTGCAAAAACAAAGCAAAGCATCAAAAACAAATTGAGGAGCAGTTATTTGTTGCTTTTTGTTATTCTGCAAGCAATAACAAATAAGCTTGGCTCATAGACAGTTGATGCACAAATCATATGACTCATGATGCTAGCATTTTCAAGGAACTTGATCAGTCCTACCACTCCAAAATCACCATTGGCAATGGAGAATGTGTTGATGTCAAAGGCATAGGTGTTTTTCTTGTTGAAACTCCCTCAGGTACCAAGTATTTTTCTGATGTTTTGTTTGTGCCAGAGATAAATCTAAACCTTTTAAGTGTGGGCCAAATGCTTGAAAAGAATTATGCTTTGCATTTTGAAGATATGAAGTGCACAATAATTGATCTTTCTAGATGTGAATTAATGACTATTAGAATGAGAGATGTTAGATATAGTTTTATCTTATGGGCCTAGGCCCACTACTTTGTATATAAACACGTTTGTTGCTTTGCAATACACAAGGAATATGTTCTCTCCATTCACCATTACTCTCAACATGGTATCTAGAGCCTATCCTTGACTTTCCGGTGGACCCACTGTTCATCAGTGCCCGGAAAACGTGTCTCATTCCGTTTTTCGGCTACCCACCTTGTCGTGTCTCTTTCCGACAATTTTTTTCCCTCCTTTTTTTAGGGTTTTCTTTTTTGTTGCTGCTGCCGCCATCCGCCGCCGCCGCCAGCTTTCCGGCCGGCAACCCCCCCCATCCAGCTCGCCTCCCTCCAGCGAACCCAACGCCACCGGTCGCGCGGCCAACGAAGGTCGCACGCGCCCCCACGCGCCAATTCCGTGCTGGGCGCAATTTCTCTCTCATCTCTGTCAGCCGCCGCGCGTGGCGGCGCGTCTGACGACTTTTCCGGCGGCGATCACCGGTGCCGGACTCGCCCCGACCTCCTCTACCCCGATCTACTATTTGTTTTGTGATCGAACCTCGTTTGTCACGGATCTCTTCCTTCTCGGGCTATTTTTCTCTCTCCTGTTGCTGTTTCTCTCTGCTATTCAGCATCTATGGCTTCCTCTTCCGCTGTTCGGCCTGACTCCTCTATTTTCACTAATTATGTCAATGTCCCTCTTTCCATTGACAAGTTAGATGGAACCAATTATGATACTTGGGCTTCGGATATCAAGCTTTGGCTTAAGGGACAGGATTATGTTGCTCACCTTACCCAGACAGCTGCTTCCGTTGATGAGAAGGATCGTCCTCGTTGGTTGAAAATTGACGCTCAAATTTGTAGTGTCCTTAAGTCGACCATTCATCCCTCCCTAAAGCAAATTTTTCGTGCCCATGAGACATGTGTTGATGTATGGGAACAAGCCCGCTTGTTGTACACCAATGATACTCAACGTCTCTATGGTGTATGTCAAAATCTCCAGAATATCATTTCCCCACGACGCCTTGAGGGCTCCATGGCTGAGTATTTGGGCAAAGTTCATGGCCTCCTACATGACTTCAATGAACTTTTGCCTCTTGCTGCCACTCCTGCCAAGGAACTAGAGCAACGCCAAACTTTCTTTATGTTGATGGCATTGTATGGACTTCCTGATGAGTACTCTTCCATTCGTGACCAGATTTTGGGATCTCTAAAGGAATTATATGTGAGAGATAAAAGGAGTAAGAGAGTGAGAGAGAGAGATGAGAGAAGATTTGCAATAGGCAAAGAATGTAACTTATTAACCGCTGAAAAACAGAGTACAAGACAGGTTTTATAGAGCCAATTAAGATTGGTCTATAATAACCTAATTATCTATAATAACAGAATGATAACCTGATTATCTATAATAACAGAAAGATAACCTAATTATCTATAATAACCGAAAATAACAATAAAGGAGTAAAACTGTACTCCAATAGCCCCCCGCAAGCTCAAGTAGGATGAGGAGACTCAACTACTTGAAGCTTGGACCGAAGTTCACAAAACCGCGTAGGTGAGAGAGCTTTGGTGAGCACATCAGCACACTGATCAATAGCTGGAACATGAACAACTTGAAGACACTTGGCAGCCACTTTCTCGCGAACAAAGAAAAGGTCTAATTCCATATGTTTGGTGCGTGCATGAAGAACCGGGTTGTGAGCGAGAGCGACAGTGCTCAAGTTGTCACAGAAGATAATTGGAGTAGAATGAGTGACTTTAAGTTCAGATAGTAAAGTTTGTATCCAAGTGACTTCAGTTGTGGCAAGGGCAAGGCTTCTGTATTCTGCTTCAATACTAGAGCGGGCAACTACAGTTTGCTTTTTGGACCACCAGGATACGAGATTTGGTCCAAGGAAGATGGAGGCACCAGATGTAGAACGCCTGTCGTCAGGATCAGACGCCCAGTCTGCATCACAATAGGCATGGATCGAGAGGGAGGAAGAAGAAGAGGCAGGTTGTAGACGGAGACCCCAAGATGTAGTGCCCTTTAGATACCTGAGAATTCTTTTGACAGCTGCCCAATGATGTGTAAGGGGATGGGACATGAATTGGCAGACTTTGTTTACAGAGAAGCTAATTTCGGGTCTTGTAATAGTAGCATATTGTAATGCACCTACAACTGAACGGTAGAGAGAAGCGTCCAAGAAATCTTCAGAGCCTACTTTTGATAGTTTTCTTCCAGAGATCATGGGAGAAGAAATAGGTTTTGAGCCTTCCATATCAGTACGATTCAATAGGTCACGAATGTACTTACTTTGAGTAAGAATGAGAGAACCATCAGGCTGAGACTTTACTTCAATGCCAAGAAAGAAATCAAGATCACCGAGATCTTTGAGGGAGAAGATTGAATGGAGTTGAGATACAAGCGTATGAAGAATTGAGGAATTATTGCCAGTGATTATAATGTCATCAACATACACCAGGATGTAGATGACATTATTGCCCTGAGAGTATATGAACAGTGATGGATCACATTTGCTGGCATAAAAGTTTAATTGCAGCAGAGTTGATTTGAGTTTGTCAAACCAGGCACGAGGTGCCTGTTTGAGCCCATAAATGGCCTTGTGAAGTTTACAAACGAGATTTTTATCAGAAGCTTCAAATCCAGGTGGCTGTTGCATGTAAACTTCTTCTTCAAGTGTTCCATTGAGGAAGGCGTTGTTAACATCAAGTTGTTGAATAGGCCAACGATGAGTGAGAGCAAGGGTGAGAATGAGTCTAACAATAACGGGTTTGATGACAGGGGAGAAGGTTTCATGATAGTCAAAGCCAAATTGCTGATTAAATCCTTTGGCAACAAGGCGTGCCTTGTACTTTTGGACCGAACCATTAGGATTTTCTTTGACACGGAAAACCCACTTGCAGCCTATAGCAGTGCGATGCGGTGGAAGAGGAACAAGAGACCAGGTGTTATTGTGAAGGAGAGCATTGTATTCTGTTTGCATGGCAGCAGACCAGGTCGGATTAGATAAGGCTTGTTTGGTGGTTTTTGGTTCAACCTGGGTTAATAAAAGGGTGGGTTGGAGGCGTGGTTTAACTATACCATCTTTTGCTCTTGTGGTCATAGGGTGCACATTGTGAGGGTGAATAATAGGAGATGAGGAAGGTTCAAGGTTGGAGGATGTGGGAATGGATAAAGTGGAGGGAGAGGTGTGGGCAGCAGTGTTGGGGCTGTAAGAATCAGAGGTTAGGCTTGGTGAGGTTGTTGGTGGATTGGGAGAGGTGAGTCTGGTTGCATGAGTGGGTGTGGGAGTGGGATTTATAGTAAGAGGAACTGAAATAGGAAGTTGGGAGTCACTAGCCTTGGAAGAGGAGAAAAGATCCTTGTAGGGAAATTTAGTTTCATTAAACACTACATCTTTGGAGATGTAGAGACGTCCATCAGCAGCAAGGCATTTGTAACCTTTGTGAGAGGTAGAGTAACCAAGAAAAACGCATTCTTGGGATCGGAATTGAAGTTTGTGTTTGTTGTAGGGCCGAAGATGTGGGAAGCAGGAGCAACCAAAGATTCTAAGAGAGAGATAATCTGGTGGTTGATGGAAGAGCTTATGATAAGGGACAGCATTTTGAATAGATGAGGAGGGGAGTCTATTGATGAGATAAACGGCAGTGAGAAAGGCGTGATCCCAAAACTGCATAGGTAATTCAGCTTGAGCCATCAACGTGAGACCAAGTTCAACAATGTGTCTGTGTTTTCTTTCAGCAACTCCATTCTGATGGTGAGTGTGTGGACAGATTAGACGGTGTTGAATTCCAACTTCATTCAAATAAGTAGTGAAGGAACGATACTCACCACCCCAATCAGTTTGCAAAGCTTTGATTGGGTGGTGATATTGATTTTTAACCATAGCGTGAAATTGTTTGAAAACATTAAAGGTTTGAGCTTTAGACTTGAGAAGGTAGATCCATGTAAAGCGTGTGTGAGCATCGACAAAAGTTACATAGTATTGATATCCACAAGTTGACGTAACCGGAGCAGGTCCCCACAAATCGCTGTATACTAAATCAAAGGGTGTATTGTAAATAGTTCTGGAAAGATTGGAAGGTAATCTGTGGGATTTACCAAGACAACAAGGAGTGCAGAAATTTGATTTATTATTGCTCACAAGTTGAATGTTGTAGTTCCGTGAAACATGTTTCATTACATCAACATTGGGATGTCCTAATCTAGAGTGCCAAGTGGCAAAGGAAACAGGGCTTGTTGCTGCAGTATTGACAGAAAAAATTCTGGCCAGTTGCTGTTGCTGGACAGATTGCGTACTGGGATTAGGAAGGAGTGCAGGGAACTTGTACAGGCCATCTGAACCAACCGAGCCTTGGAGAAGAACTTCATTAGTGTCCTGTGATTTGACCAAGCAAATGTGGGGGTGAAATTCAAAATATACAGAATTATCCTTGGAGAATTGGCTAACACTGATTAGATTTTTTGTGATGGATGGTACAAATAGAAGATTGTTTAGAGCAAATTGAAACTTAGGGTTGATTGGAGAATGAAAAGTGGTAACACCTGTGGAGTTAATGTGAAGCCCTTGTCCATTGCCAACATGGATTTGATCGGGTCCTTCAAAAGGAGTGAATTGATGAATATTTTGAGAAACATTGGTAACATGATTTGATGCCCCAGAATCCGGATACCAATTGTTGTTGCTGGAAGAGGAGGATGATGCAATCATGGCTTGAGGTTGTGGCTGGGTGGAGGTGAATTGGACTTGAGGAGTAAATTGAGGTCTAGGTCCAAGAATTCCATGCTGATAAGGAGAAGACAAGGTAGGTTGATTGTTGTACCATGCGCCTGGGTTTGTATGTTGGTTGTTGGAGGGGTACGCGGGTGCTTCAAGGGGTGAGGATGGGACATAGGTTTCATCAAAACGATAATAGCAAGCAGAGGCAACATGTCCATACCTGTGGCAGACTTGACATTGGTACCCAGCGAATCTGCCTCGACCACGTCCTGCCCAATTGGAGAAACGACCACCACGAGAATTGGTACGACCCCCTCGACGATGAGAAGGGCCAGATTGATTGTTTTGATGAGTAAGGTGTGCTTGTGGGTTTGTGGCAGATGGGTCAGGTTCAGTGACGGCAGTGGTGACATTAATGGAGGCAGCGGCTTTCTTCTTGAATTTGTCAAGACGGGATTCATGGCCAAGGAGCAAGGTCTCGACTTCATCAATGGTTAGAAGGTCAAAACGGCTACTAATTAGAGACACGGTGGATTCGTATTCTTCGGGAAGACCTTCAAGAATTATATCAAGATGTTCCTTTGGAGAAACTGAGTCGCCTATGGCTGTGAGGGCATCAACTAGGGTTTGAATTCGAAGCACATATTCAGAGATGGACAGATTGTCAAGGGTGGTGCTGCGAAGTTCATTGCGCAATTGGCGGGCTTTGGCATTCATATGAGAGTGGAAGTAGGTGTGAATTTTGTCCCAAAGCTGGAAGGAGGACTTGCAACCAATGACTCGTGTAAGCATGTCTTTAGACATGGAGGACTGTAGCCAAGATAGTAGCAATTGATCTTGCTGTTCCCAGGCAAGATAGGATTCAGAGATGTGACCAGCATCTCGGTCAGCAAGCGTTGCAAATTTTTGAGGAATTTGGGGGTTGACAAGATAATGGTGAAGACGGTGACCTTTGATGACGGGTTCAACCTGTTGACACCAAAGAAGATAGTTCTTGGTGTCAAGCTTTTCGGAGATGGTGTGAGAGAAGGTGAGAGACGGATGGGAGTTAGAGGGAGGATTCTTGGGTGGGACGGTGTTGACTGGGTGGGCATGAATTGGTGGAGGAGGCGGTGGTGGTGGGGAAGAATTCATTGTAGAGGCAGATTCAGCCATGGAAAGGTTTTGGACGAGCGCGAACGAACGAAGAGAAGAAGGGGATCAAGAAGCTCTATGATACCATAAAGGAATTATATGTGAGAGATAAAAGGAGTAAGAGAGTGAGAGAGAGAGATGAGAGAAGATTTGCAATAGGCAAAGAATGTAACTTATTAACCGCTGAAAAACAGAGTACAAGACAGGTTTTATAGAGCCAATTAAGATTGGTCTATAATAACCTAATTATCTATAATAACAGAATGATAACCTGATTATCTATAATAACAGAAAGATAACCTAATTATCTATAATAACCGAAAATAACAATAAAGGAGTAAAACTGTACTCCAATAATCTCCGACCGTGCCTACCTTGAACTCGGCTTGTTCCACTCTGTTGCGTGTGCCTTGCAAGTTTTCCCCTGACATACCTTCTTCAGCTCCCACTGGCGACTCCTCTGCTTTAGTTTCTTAACGTGATGATCGTCAGCGTTCTCGCAAACCGGGCAAAGGTCGTCCCACGTGTGATCATTGTCACAAACTGGGCCACACAATTGATCGTTGCTACGTCTTACATGGTCGTCCCCCTCGCCCTACTACTGTTGTTGCCCACACTACCTCTCCTGTCTCTACTGCATCTGGTGCTACCCCCTCTGATAGTTTTGGCTCTGGGCCTCCAGCTCTCTTCAATGACTTCCTTAAATGGTATGAGGAACGTCAAGCTTCCAATTCCACTACTTCTGTTGCGCACACAGGCCCTTCGTTTGCTGGTCTCACTCACTCCACCTCTCTTGGTCCTTGGGTCCTAGATTATGGTGCTACCGATCATATTTCTGGTAATCGGTCTCTTTTCTCCTCTCTTTCTACCTCTACTTATTTACCCTCTATCACTATGGCTATGGTTCTCGCGCCACATCTCATGGTGTTGGTACTGTCCATCTCTCTCCTTCTCTCTCCATTGACAATGTTCTTTATGTCCCAGAGTCTCCCTTTAATTTATTATCCCTTAGTCGTCTTACTCGCTCTCTTGATTGTCTTATCTCTTTTACTAAAGATTCTGTTTTCTTACAAGACCGGAGTTCGGGACAGATGATTGGCACCGGATGTGAGTCTCATGGCCTTTATCACCTACGCACCTCTGCTCCTGTTGGTTTGGTGGCGGATTCCCCTTCCCTCATCCATGCTCAATTAGGTCATCCTAGCCTTGCCAAGCTTCAACACCTTGTACCACGTCTGTCTAAATTGTCTCATTTGTCGTGTGAGTCGTGTCAGTTAGGCAAACATAGTCGTAGTTCCTTTTCTCCGAGTGTCCCCAACCGAGCATTGTCTCCTTTTTCTTTAGTTCACTCTGATATTTAGGGACCGAGTCGGGTCACGTCCACTTTAGGATTTCAGTATTTTGTCACTTTTATTGATGATTACTCTTGATGTACTTGGCTATTTTTAATGAAATCTTGTTCCGAATTATTTTCCATATTTCAATCTTTTTATAATGAAATTCAGACTCAATTTGGTGTTTCTATTCATACTTTTCGTAGTGATAATGCCCGTGAATACCTCTCTCACTCCTTTAAAGCCTTCATGGCTTCCCATGGCATTCTTCATCAGACTTCTTGTGCATATACCCCTCAACAAAATGGGGTCGCTGAGCGCAAAAATAGACACCTAATTGAGACCACTCGCACCCTCTTACTTCATGGTCACGTTCCTCAACCTTTTTGGGGTGATGCTGTTCTCACTGCATGCTATCTCATCAATCGAATGCCATCTTCTGTCCTCAACAATCAAATACCTCACTCTATTTTATTTCCCACTCAACCTCTCCACCCTCTACCTCCTCGCGTCTTTGGATCTACATGTTTTGTCCATAATCACAGTCCTGGTCTTGACAAACTCTCCGCTCAGTCTCACAAATGTGTCTTTTTAGGGTATACTAGGTCTCAAAAGGGGTATAAATGTTTCTCACCCTCCCTTCGTCTCTACTTGATTTCTGCTGATGTCACCTTTCTTGAGTTTTCTCTCTACTTTTCATCTACTTCCTCTTCTCCTACACCTGTCCTTGCCCCTTCAACCTTCCCTCTTGTCTTTGATACTCCTCCTGTGTCTGCTGTGTCACCCGACCCACCACCTCCGCCTCCACTTCAAGTTTACCATCGTCGGCAACGCTCCAGCCTTCCCATTGGACCCCCACCTAACTCTACTTCGGTGCCACCACCTTCGTCTCCTCCGGCCCAACCACTTGAGTCTGACCTCCCTATTGCCCTCCGGAAAGGTAATCGTTCTACTCGTAATCCTTCCCCTCATTATATTACTCTGAGTTATCACCGGTTAACCCCCTCCCAATATACTTGTCTCTCTTCTCTTTCCTCTGTGTCTATTCCTAAAAATGTAGGTGATGCATTAGCCCACCCTGGTTGGAGACAAGCCATGCTTGATGAACTGTGTGCTCTTCAGAACAATGGTACTTGGGATCTTGTTTCTTTGCCTCCTGGGAAGTCTGTGGTTGGATGTCGATGGATCTTTACAGTCAAGGTTGGTCCTGATGGCACCATTGATCGACTCAAAGCTCGTTTGGTTGCCAAAGGTTATACTCAGATTTTTGGATTAGACTATGGTGACACTTTCTCCCCCGTTGCCAAGATGACCTCTGTCAGATTATTCTTAGTCATGGCTGCTCTTCGCTGTTGGCCTCTCTATCAACTGGATGTTAAAAATGCCTTTCTTCATGGGGATTTGCTTGAGGAAATTTATATGGAGCAACCTCCTGGGTTTGTTGCTCAGGGGAAGTCTTCCGGTTTGGTATGTCGTCTCCGCAAATCACTTTATGGTCTTAAGCAGTCTCCAAGGGCATGGTTTGGTAGATTTAGTATTGTAGTCCAACAGTTTGGTATGACTCGAAGCGAAGCTGATCATTCGGTCTTTTATCGACATTCCACTACTGGGTGCATCTACTTAATAGTGTATGTTGATGATATTGTTCTTATCGGTAGTGATCATCATGGCATTTCTCAGATAAAACAATATCTTTGCCATCACTTTCAGACAAAAGACCTTGGTAAACTTAGATATTTCTTGGGGATTGAGGTAGCGCAATCTACAAATGGAATTGTAATATCTCAAAGAAAGTATGCATTGGATATTTTAGAGGAAACTGGGCTAATGAATTTCAAGCCCGTTGATACACCTATGGATCCTAATGCTAAACTTCTACCAAGTCAGGGGGAGCCTTTCTCAGATCCTGAGGTACAGAAGATTGGTTGGGAAATTGAATTATCTCACGATAACTCGTCCTGACATCTCTTTTGCGGTTAGTGTGGTGAGTCAATTTCTCAATTCTCCATGTGCAGGACATTGGAATGCAGTCATCCGTATTCTGAAGTATATCAAAGGTGCTCCAGGAAAAGGTTTATTATATGGCTACAACAATCATACCCAAGTTGTGGGATACTCAGATGAAGATTGGGCAGGCTCTCCCTCTGACAGGAGATCCACTTCAGGTTATTATGTCTTTATCGGTGATAACTTGATTTCCTGGAAAAGTAAGAAGCAGAATGTAGTGGCAAGATCTAGTGCAGAAGCAGAATATCGTGCTATGGCCTCTGCTACGTGTGAGCTTATTTGGCTCAAACAGTTGCTTAAAGAACTGAGATTTGGCGAAGTTACACATATGACTCTCATATGTGATAACCAAGTTGCCCTCCATATTGCCTCAAATCCAGTATTTCACGAGAGGACCAAACACATTGAAATCGATTGTCACTTCATTTGTGAAAAGATTTTATCTGGGGACATTACTACTCAGTTTGTTAACTCTACTGATCAGTTGGCAGATGTCTTCACCAAATCATTACGGGGTCCTAGGATTGATTATATTTGTAACAAGCTTGGTGCATATGATCTATATACACTAGCTTGAGGGGGAGTGTTAGATATAGTTTTATCTTATGGGCCTAGGCCCACTACTTTGTATATAAACACATCTTTTGCTTTCCAATACACAAGGAATATGTTCTCTCCATTCACCATTACTCTCAACAAGAGATAAAAGTTTTCCAATAGAATGGAAACAAACAGCCATGCATGCTTTTCCAAGTGCAGTAGATGATTCTTTCTTATGGCAATAAAAGACTTGGACATTTTAGCTACTCCACTTTAATGCATATGAGTTCAAATGACTTAGTTAAAAATCTGCCTACAATCCAAGATAATGCTAATTTGTGTGATGTATGTCAATATGGAAAGCAAAGGAAACTACAATTTCCAAAAGAAGCTAGCTGGAGAGCCACTGAAAAATTACAACTTATACATACTGATGTGTGTGGCCCAATGAGCACATCTTTAAATGGAAGCAAGTACTTTCTACTGTTTATAGGTGGCTTTACAAGAATGAGTTGGGTGTTTTTCTTAAAGAGAAAGTCAGATGTATTTGCCAATTTTCAGAAGTTCAAGTTTTTGGATGAAAATGAAACTGGATGTCAAGTTAAAAGACTAAGATCTGATAATGGAACCGAGTACACAGTAGGAGAGTTCAAAAAATTCTGTGAACAGGATGGAATTCAACATCAATTAACTATTCCTTACACTCCTCAACAGAATGGAGTGAGTGAAAGGAAGAATAGAACAGATACGGAAATGGCAAGGTGTTTGCTCTTTGAAAAAGGCCTTCCTAAAACCTTTTGGGCTGACGCTGCTAATACCTCAGTATACTTACTGAATTTGTTGCCCACTAAAGCCTTGAAGGGTAAAACACCTTTTGAGGCATGGCATGGAAGAAAGCCTTCAATGGAACATCTCAAAGTATTTGGTTGTGTGAGTTATGCTCTTGTTCCAGAAGTGAAAAGAGATAAATTGGATCAGAAATATGAAGTTGGTGTTTTCTTGGGGTACAGCAGTAACTCTAAAGGTTATAAAATTTATAATCCAGCAACTAAGAAGATTCTTGTCAGCAGAAATGTAAAGTTTGATGAGCTATATAGATGGAATTGGGAGAAATCCAAAGCAAAAGCCTCAAGCAAGTTGACAATCTCCAAGAACAAAATTTAGAAAGTGAAGAAGAAAATTTGGATGATGATGCTGATTTTCCCATTAGAGGCATAAGAGATCTGGCTGAAATTTATGAAAGGTGTAATGTTGCTGCACTTGAACCAAAAGGATATGCCAAAGCTGCTGAACTTGAAGGTTGGAGAGTTGCTATGCAGGAGGAGATGAATATGATCAAGAAAAATAATACTTGGCAGCTTGTAGACAGGCCAACTAATCAAAAGGTAATTGGTCTCAAGTGGGTTTATAGTACCAAACTTAATTATGATGGTTCTGTAAACAAACTTAAGGCTAGATTGGTTATTAAAGGCTATCATCAACAGCAAGGAGTTGATTTTTTAGATACATTTGCTCCTGTTGCTAGATATGATACAATCAAAATGCTAGTGGCATTAGCAACAAAATTAGGTTGGAAGATCTATCATTTTGATGTGAAGTCAGCCTTTTTAAATGGTTTGCTTGAAGAAGACATCTATGTTGATCAACCTAAAGGTTTTCAAGTTAAGGGAAGTGAAAATAAAGTCTATAAACTCCATATAAAGGTCTTTATGGCTTGAAATAGGCACCAAGGGCTTGGTATACCAGAATTGATAATTACCTTTTGCAAAAAGGCTTTGAAAGAAGTGAAAACAAAGCCACTCTGTATGTAAAAAGGTCCAAGAATGAAGTGCAGCTCATTATATCATCATATGTTGATGATATGGTGGTCATAGGGAGTGATTCTGATTCCCTTAAACAATTCAAGCATGATATGGAGAATGAATTTGATATGTCAGATTTGGGACAAATGAATTATTTTCTTGGAGTGGAGATATACCAATGTGATACAGGAATCTTCATGTCCCAAAGAAAATATCTCTTGGAGATATTGAAAAAGTTTCATATGGAGAAATGTAAACTAGTGGACACTCCCCTTGTTGTAAATGAGAAGCTATCACTTAATGATGCTAATGTTAAAGCTGATGCTTCTTTGTATAGAAGCTTAATTGGAAGTTTGTTGTATCTCTCAGCCACTAGACCTAACATAATGTTTGCTGTCCATGTTTATGCATTCCCCTAGTCAAGCTCATTATGGTGCAACAAAACGAGTTTTGAGGTATTTAAGAGGTACAACTGATTATGGTTTGTGGTTTCTACAAAATGAGAGTGGAGAGCTTCAAGGACAAGGCAAAAAAAGGGTTAGATTAGAGGGAGGTGGACTGGTCTTTCTTTATAGGACAAGGCAAAGACATATGGCTATTTCCCAGGGAGAGAAGCCACGCTTTGCTCTTGATGGTAATTTCGAAACGAAAAAGGGTATAAGAACTGTTCTTAGAAGGCTTTGCTAATAGTGACTAGGCAGGTAGTATAGATGATTCCAAGAGCACCTCCAACTATGTTTTTTCATTCGGGAGTGGTGTCTTCACATGGAATTCAAAGAAACAAGAAGTAGTGGCCCAATCCTCTGCTGAAGCTGAGTGTATTTCAACTGCAGCAGCTGCAAATCATGCTATTTGGCTTAGAAAATTTTGTATGATGTGAAGCAACATCAAAATGAATCTACTATCATATTGGTCGATAATAAATTAGCCATTGCAATTGCAAAAAATCTTGTCCTGTATGGTAGAACCAAACACATCAAAGTGAAATATCATGCCATCAAAGAAGTATAGAAATCAAAGGAAGTCAGCTTGGAGTATTGTAGCTCTGAGAATCAGATTGCAGAGATCATGACCAAAGCTCTCTCCAAGAGCAAGTTTAGAATGTTGAGATCAAAGCTTGGAGTATCCAAGAAAAATCCCAAGGAGGAGTGTTAGAAATTGAGATTTTTCTAGATACTTTAAGAAAATATTAAATATTTGTGTTTGTTTCATTTTCTATCTTAGTTGCTACTTATATGGTTAGGTGTAGATAGGTGTTAATCCTTATTTCAAGGGATTTTTTGTTGCTTGGTCAAATGTTTAGGTAAATCGGAGTGTTTGTCCTTGTTTTGTGGAGATTTACTGCTGCCTATGTACTACATATCAGAAACCTCCTTGACCTATATTGGTGTAATGTAATTTTACGTTAAAAGTGTGAAAGAGTAATGAAATGGTGTCTGGCCACTTTTCTTATTCTTCCTTTGTAGCACCAAAATAGAAAGTTTACTTCCCTGTTCAAGTTTTTTGTTATAGATTTTGTTCTGGTTTTTAAAATGTTCAAACAGATAGATTGTGAGAGTTTCATCCCCTTTATACTAATCTTGCTAATACTGGAATTCAACACCATGTCATTTGTCCTCATACGCATCATTAGAATGGGGTGGTAGAGAGAAAACACAGGCACGTTGTGGAACTAGGCCTTATTACACTTATGGCTTAAGAAAACCTTCCTATGCAGTTTTAGGATCAAGTCTTTCTCACAAGCTTTCTCCCTCTACTGTGACGCATTCCTGTGCTGCATCAACATTGTTCAAATCCACTGTGGTGGCAGTGAGGAGTTGCTTGGGAAGGAGTAAGGTTATGATACGGAGGCTGCAACATAATCTTCTGAACCTCGTATTAATCCAAAGGTTACTACTTGTGGAGCATGGTTATATTGGTCCATTTTAGAATTAGTCACATATATAAGCAAAGCCAGAATTTAATAAATTATTGACTTAATTGAACTTTCACCCCACCTACTTTCTCAATTTTGTAAATTTTATCCCTATTTTTTTCGTAAATTTGAACATACTATTACTTTAATCATATAATTTTAGTTCATCTGTTAACATTTGATATTTAACGAAAATATTGACATTGTAGTGCAGTGGAGTGTCAGGCCAACAATCTTATTAAATATTGAACGTTACCACAGAACAAATAAAATTGCTTAATCAAAATAGTGGAAATCAAATTCACAAAAAAAAATAAAAAATTGGAGGAGGACATTTAAAAATATTAAGAAAAGTGATCAAAAGTGAAATTAAGCTTAAATTATTTAAACATATTGTAGTTAATCAGAAGACCAAAAAATAACTAAATAAATACAAAGGATAACATTAAATACCTGTTCACACCTCCCAAGCTTCTCCTTTTCTCCGGTATAGCCCTATGCAACAACTAAAAGGTGTTGTTAAATTTTCGAATAGGAGATTGATCATATTAGGGAACTCAGCTTATTATGTCACTACCTTGAGTACTTTTATCTCCTCTTTTGTAGGACAAAATTTGATCAGGTTCTCAACTTGATCAATGTCTAATGCAGATTCTTCTAGTGCTAACACTGATCTCTGTTAAAATTGCAAATAAGCCAATGATTCATGAATAGTACAATGAACCATAATTCCATCTATTTGACTAGATGATTACATCACGAACTATACTATAGAAAGAAAAGAACAAAAAAGGGGATCGTACTCTCATTAAGTAAATAATTATTTCAAAGTATCTAATACAACATAATTATAGATATGATGATCAAAATGAAAAAGTAAGATGATACCCCGTATCTTTGAATAATAATTACACCATATCTTTGAATAATATTTGATTTTCTATACTTCTTTCTCAAATCCAGTAACAGTTAAGTTAATCTTACCATTAAATCATGCAATGGCACTTTCACTTTTGAAAGAACGATTTCACAATTATACGCTCGTGTATGCTCAATCTGCAGGGGAAAATAATTTATATGTTGATCAAAATGAAAAAGTAAGATGATATCCCCTTTAAGGGGTGGCCAATAAATATACTTATCAGTCTGTTAGAAAACTGCAGCAAACAGATAAACATTCATAATTTACACACTGCACCAAAGGAGTGAACACTTGTAAATTGTAATTACATAATATTGAGAAAAGAAAACAACACAAATACATCAATATTGTCCTAGGGATTTC
This sequence comes from Cajanus cajan, assembly GCF_000230855.2. Classification (NCBI taxonomy): domain Eukaryota; kingdom Viridiplantae; phylum Streptophyta; class Magnoliopsida; order Fabales; family Fabaceae; genus Cajanus; species Cajanus cajan. The sequence continues at coordinate 22,521,248 of NC_138518.1, forward strand.
CAAATTAATTTGTGAACATCAATTTGAGACTTAACTTTGACATCTCTAGAAGTGTTCATCAATGACTTCACATTGTCAACTCTAAAAGTGTTACCTAATAGTTATATTATGCTAGTATGAAACAATAACCAGTTAACAAACATAATACCTAGCATTAATGTTTATTGCCTTAACATATCAGATTCAGATTTAAACAACCATATGATGAAAAGGAGTAGAGGCACTCTCTGTACCACTAGAAATTGAAGCTCAATTACCAGTTGCACTTTATCAGATTTTGGCGCAAGAGAGCTTTTCGCATTTGTTTTTCTGGAAGAGCCTGAACTTGGGACAGCAGTTGAGAAAAGACTTTCAAGCTCTGACATATCAATCTCTGGAGCTCTACATTAAGATAGTTAAACCCCAATCATGTGAGATACAAGGATAGTAAAAGGAATATCAGTCATAGTAAATAAGAACCCATAGCCAAACCAACATTACTTGGAATTTTCACCAGATTTTTGTGTCTCTGCCCACAAACTTCCTTTCACTGCTCTAGACAGTTTCAACCAATGCAACATCTTCAATTTTTTGGTTTGACCCATTGAATTTGAATGTGATAGAAGTCGTCCCTTTCTAGAGCCAACGGATGAAATAGATGAATGCCCTGTGCTTGATACATTATGTCCTCCAGCACCCATGGAAAGTGACCGCGTAAAACCATTGTCTTCTTGTATACCTCCTTTACAAAAGGAACCTGGAGGTGGTGGAGCAGCAGGAACGGATGAATCAAAGTGATCAGAGGAAAGTGTAGTGGCGGGAGGAGGAGGTGGCGGTATCGGTGGTGATAAAGTTGGACTTGAAGCTTTTTTGGAAGGACATGGAGGTGGAGTAGGAGGGGGAGGAGGGGCTCCAGAATTGATAAGTCTTTCATCCTTTGGATTTGGAGAAGGAGTTGGTGGGGATGGTGGAGCTCCAGCTCTACTTGGTTCGTGTTCCTTTAGTGGAGGAGTTGTAGGAGTTCGTGGGGATGAATGAAGTCTTACTCTAATTGGTTCATGTTCCTTTATTGGAGGAGTGGGAGGAGTTGGTGGGTATGCATGAGGTCCTGCTCTAATTGCTTCTTCTTCCTTTGGTGAAGGAGTGGGAGGAGTTGATGGGGATGAATAAAGTCTAACTCTAATTGGTTCATGTTCCTTTAATGGAGGAGTGGGAGGAGTTGATGGGGATGAATGAAGTCTTACTTTAATTGGTTCATGTTCCTTTAGTGGAGGAGTTGGAGGAGTTGATGGGGATGAATGAAGTCTTACTCTAATTGATTCATGTTCCTTCAATGGAGGAGTGGGAGGAGTTGTTGGGGATGAATGAAGTCTTGCTCTAATTGGTTTATGTTCCTTTATTGGAGGTGTTGTTGGAGACGCATGAGGTCTTGCATTAATTGCTTCATGTTCCTTTAGTGGAGGAGTGGGAGGAGTTGATGGGGATGAATCAAGTCTTACTCTAATTTGTTCATATTCCTTTCGTGGAGGAGTGGGAGGAGTTGATGGGGATGAATGAGGTTTTACTCTAATTGGTTCATGTTCCTTTGCTGGAGGAGTTCGTGGAGATGCATTAGGTATTGCTCTAATTGGTTCATGTTCTTTCAGTGGAGGAGTGAGAGGAGTTGTTGGGGATGCATGAGGTCTTGCTCTAATTGATTCATGTTCCTTTAGTGGAGGAGTGGGAGGAGTTGTTGGGGATCCATGAGGTCTTGTCTTAATTTGTTCGTGTTCCTTTAGAGGAGGAGTTGCTGGGGATGCATGAGGTCTTGTTTTAATTTGTTCATGTTCCTTTAGAGGAGGAGTTGTTGGGGATGCAAGAGGTCTTGCTCTAATTGCTTCATGAGTAGGATGAAGTGGCGGTGTTTGAGGTTGTGAAAGGGAAGAATCAAGTTTTGTTTTAATAGGTAAAATCTTCTTTAGAGGGGGCGGTTGAATTTTTGATGTAATTGTAATTGCAGAAGCCAGAGGCTGGGCATCTGAATCATCTGGTGACTTATTCTGAAAAGCACATGACTGACTTCTATCTTGAGATTGGGATTTAGTTTCTTCAGTAGGATATCTTTCCTTCGAAGGTGAATCATGATGGAAATGTGAATCCTTGTGAGGATGAGAATCATGAACTTCTTTGACACTCCTAGTCAAGGGAGGCAATGGCGAAGGTGTTTGGGGTGAAATTGTACCACTAGAAGAAGTGTCCGCCAAATTAGATGGTATTTTAATTGAAAGATCTGTACAACCTGTTACACAGTTGTCAGACTCTGAAGTTCTTTCCAAAGGACCAGGCATTTCCTTTCCGATGATGTCAGACTTACTCGGCTGTGGTGGAGTAGCATCAGCTTTGATGGACTTCTCCTCTTTTCTACTCACATTGTTATCTGATGACTGCTTAACTGAGGTCACAAACTGGTTTTCCATATTTGAAGACAAGAAGCAATTTTCTTCATTCTTTTTTTCCTGAGCCATTTGAGGACCTTTTCTAAGCGAAAGGCTACCGCTCTCCACATTCTCATTTAAGCCTGTATTCAACATTTCATGTATGGTATTGTTAGGTGAAGCACACTTATGTTTGAGCACATTTGGTGTAGGAGCTTCCATGGGATTCATCAGGTCTTCTTGAACTTTGGAAAATGCTTCAATTGGAATTCCTTCCTTCTGCTCAAAGCACGAGGTGCTCTTCTTACTAACAGCTGTAGAAGCATCCATTTCTGAGAAAAGAATCTTTATGCGACCATAAATCAAAAAATATATTTCATTAGGAATATATGATTTTAAATGATAGCACAATTATAGATGGAAAAGAGATGTACCTCTGCCCTGAAATCCTTTGAGAAGTGATCTTTAGCACACCATAAAACATCAATTTTGTCACGGTTAAGTAATACATTAGATCCCATAAAAGCTGCATTGAGCATGACTCGGAACATTATCTGCTCACTCTTTGTGTCACCATTCAAGTCAATGCTCTCAATAAGGACATCACCTTTAATATGACAATTAATATCGACTTTAATTGTGTCACGGTCTCCCTACAACAAAGTATAGAGGAATTGCAAAATAACCGGTGTAAGAAATATATTGAAGAAGTATTGTTGGAGATGCTGAGTGTTTAGGATTTAATTTCGCAAACGTTTGTTAGGGCCATCCAAAGTCACTGAGACTATATATAGATAAACTTCTCAACACATATTTATAGAAGAAAAAAAACACATAAAATGAAATAAATTTCTCTCATACTCTAAAAATGTATGTATAAACTAACTTTTAAAATCTCTCATTTTGCTTTTCTAAAAGTTGATTTTAAATTCAATATGTGTGAATTTATTTTTAACAATTGAAATTATGATTGATGACAGCATTAGAATTTGAACCTAAAACCTTGTGTATATCATTCTAACTCAACCACTAGTGTATGTCAATTTTAACTTGTAAGAAAAATTAAATTCATTTTACCATCCTGTTTCCTTTTTCTATAAATTTTTGTTTACAAATTCATTCAAATGACCTACTTATCCTAACTTTTTTCAACTGTTAGATGGAAGCTTAAGAACCCTCCCTAAGCAAAGCTTTTAGAGCTTAAAATACAGATAATGCGCAGATCTAGATTACCTCATATAGAAAGTTAGTTTAAGGATAAATCACACACTTAATGGCACATCAAATCCATAATTTTCATCTCTCAATATTTAATTTTATCAATTTAGTTTTACCAAATTTGTAAATTCTGCAATTTTGTTTTAATAGTTAAATATTCATAAATTGACGATAGTTAAAATGATAAAAATTTAGTAAATGTCAAAATACTTAATATGTAAGAATAGTTAGACTATCTTATACTAATCTTCAATTACAAAGTAATAAAAGGATAAAAATAGGATAAAAATCAAAATCAAAAGTACAATTTATTCTGCATATTAAAATGTTAATGTCATTTATATTTTTATATTAGAATATAATTAATCATAATCAATATTACAATTTTATTCTAAATTATAGATTTTAGAGAGTTGAAAATCAAATATAATTAAAAGATAAGTTGCATAAACTTAAAAATGTAATTTACAATTTATATTTTTAATTAGTTTCATTATAAAGAATGATAGCATCAAAGATGTAATATCTAATTATGTACTGCTGCAATCTAATATCATGCGAAGAAATTCTAGAACTTTCCAAAAGGTACCTGTTGGCATTCCCGGGGATTTTTTCTTGTCTCATTTGTGGAGTGTAGCAATTTGGGATTCCCATTCCCATGCTCAACAAAAGGATCCCGTCCATAAATTCTCAACACCGGAGCGCCACCACCTTCGCCACCAAACTTCGGCATAAACCTGAGAACGACGCAGTCCAACCTCACCACTCTGCTCAACGTAACCGAATCCAACGTCCCGTTACACGTGGCAACGTATCTCAGATACCTCAACTGCGACGGAATCTGGTTCACTGCCATCAACGAATGCAAAAGCTGCCTCGGCGCCAGTTCGTAAACCGTATCCAGCGCCCGTTTCTCTCCCTCGCACTGTTTCCGAAACAGCAACAACGCGGCAAGCGCGAACGCCAAAACGGGCCACGCGCCTCGCTCGCAGTGCATCAAAACGACGTCGCGGCGGCCGCGCGAGAGCCAGGTGTCGCAGGACCTCAGGAAGCGCCACGTGTCCTCCGCTTTGAGCACGGGGCAACCGAGGTGGTGGCGAGGGTAGTCCACGAGAGTAACGTGATCGAACGCCCTCGCTCTGGTCTCCTCGTCGCGGAAGTTGCACACCAAAATGGAAGCCTCGGGCGCGCTCTTTCGAAACTGACGGAGAACCTTTTCCACGTATTGCTTGTAACGCTGCTCACCCCATTCGTGTTGCGCGCCGTAACAGCAATTGAAAACTGCAGTTACAGAAAATGTGGCGTCAAGGATGAAAAAAAAAACAAAAAAAGTAAGGGGAATGAAGGGTACCGTAGATTCTGTCAGAGATCTCGAGAAGGCCATCGGGGGGCTTTCTGAACAACAATTTTCGCATCATGTTCCTCATGGCTCATGGATTACGGAACCAGAGGGGTGTCTGTTTTTTTTTTTTTCTGGAGAATGTGAAATCGAATTAACGCATGATATAACGTGCCACAATGAATGAACGAAAGGGAGTTTCGGGTTTTGTTTTGAGTGGGACAAATGGGAAGCCGTGGAAACGACGAGTTGAACTTAGCAATGTCAAATGTGGACGATGCATGGATGATCTTGTGTCACCTTGTTTGGATCATAGCCTTTGGATATGAAAATTTATGACAAAATAATCTCTTATTTATTTATTATTGTATCTATCTCCATATAATCTTTCTTTCCATATTCCATATAATAAAGGATACACATGTCACTTATTAAAACATTTTTCCTTTGTTTTATAAAATATTTTCCTACTCAAATATTTTTACATCTTTCATATTTATATGAGAGAAATTTTTTTTTTACAAATGGGTCTTGATATACTTAGTTCGTTTAATAACTTATGTTTTATATCAAATTTTACCTATTCAATTTTTAAATTAAAAATTCTTAATGCATAGATAAATTTGCAAATTTTTAAAAGAATACTCACTGAGAGCCAGAAGTGGCTGAACAAAGAATACTAGCGCTGGTGAGTGAAGCTGGCATGCTAGGAGTGGTCGATAATACTTGGAGAACTAGAAGTGGTTTAAAAATACTAGCGTTGGTGAGTGAAACTGGCGGGCCAGGAGTGGTCGAGAATACTTGGAGAACCAGAAGTGGTTTAAAAATACTAGCACTGGTGAGTGAAGCTGGCGGGCCAGGAGTGGTCAAGAATACTTGGAGAACTAGAAGTGGTTTAAGAATACTAGCGCTGGTGAGTGAAGTTGACGGGCCAGGAGTGGTCGAGAATACTTGAACTAGGAGTGGTTCTAACTTGGGTGGTTCATAATACTCACTACTAGCCTGAAGAGGCTGAAAAGAAGATACTAGCGTTGACGAGTGAAGTCAACGTGTCAGAAGTGGTCAACAATACTTATGTGCTTCATTTTGATATCTAGTGGAACCCTTCAATTGAAGGAGACTGAACGTAGCTTAGTTGAGCGAACCAGTATAAAATGAGTGCATTGCTTTTCTCGTTTAACTTGGCACAAATCATTCTTACTGATAAAATCCTTGCGAAAGACTTCGTTCAGTATTTACATATTGTTTAAATCATTTTCCAAATGGAGACGCAAATTCAGTTTGACAAACATATTATACTGAAAGGTCTTATCTACTGTTTATCCCTAAATGAAATCATCTTGAAAAGGAAAATGCAAGAACTTCAATTATCATTGTAAATCATTTTCCTCAGCAAACGATAAACCTTTCAGACGCAATGATCCTGTGTTAAAGAAATTTTGCGTAATCGTCTTGCATCCAAAAAATACTTTGGACGAAGAATGTGGCTTTTTGAAGAAAATGTTTTAAAATGTCCTTCCTTCACATACACACACATTCAACCCCCCCTTCTATGTGTTATTTCGCTAACTTCAATTAGTATCAGAGCTTGACCGCTTGGGTTGAGCATCTAACAATGTAGGGGTACAAAATGATCTATGAAAGAACAAGGACAAAGGAAACCTGAAAAGTGAGGAAGACGGACAATTGGTATAGGTAAAACAGGTACCATTTTACTTATTCAAATGAAGCATAATCTACACTATATTAGGATAGATATCGTCTGACATGCTAGAATATCCATATACGTCTATCGTCCGTATAGACAGTGACATAGTAAATTACTGCGTCTGTATACTCCTAAGGATATTGCAAAAAAAATTACAGCGTCTAAGACTCTTCATCAGATGAAGTGTGTAAACCACTTCTCTTGTGTCTGAAAAATTTAGTTCATCAAAACATCATTAATGAACGAAGTGCAGTCGGAGACAAACATTCTCCGCATTTAAAAAATAAAATACTTAAATTGATAAATGGCAAAACCATCATTTGGGGGGCTCGAGTTGAAAAGATAGATCCTTTACCCTAAATTAAATGCGATCCGTATGACACTCTACACAAGAAATAAAAGCACTAGTGCAAAAATTGGATTTAAAATCGAAGTTTTAAGATCGGTTATAAGGTAATCGATCTTAAACTTATAACCGATCTTAAAAGTGACGCGGTGACAATTTTGTAAATAATATGAACACTTTTAAGATCGGTTCAAATTTAACCGATCTTAAAAGTACTTTAAGATCGGTTATTTTATGACCGATCTTAAAAGATATGTTTGACACTACTTTTAAGATCGGTTACAAAAGAACCGATCTTAAAAGTTGTATCAGGCATAACTTTTAAGATCGGTTATAAAATAACCGATCTTAAAAGTACTTTTAAGATCGATTATTTTATAACCGATTTTAAAAGTACTATTTTTAAAATCGGTTATTTCAAAACCGATTTTAAAAGTAACACTTTTAAAATCGGTTATTTCAGAACCGATTATGTATGTAGTATACAAAATTGGTTCTTAGATAACCGATTTTAAAAGTATCGTCAGAAACCTTTTATATTTTTCTCCAATCTCATTCTCTTTAATCTTTCCCTCCATTCGTTTTTTTTACTCTCTCGCACTCTCATTTTCTAAAGAGGTAAATTTCGTTGTCGTTTTCGTTTTCGTTTTCCTCTTCTTATGTCTTTTTTCATTTTCTCATGCGCTTCTCTTGTTTCTATGTTCATTGTAGGTTTATTTTGGCTAAATTTCGAAGCTGGAACGACCCGTTCTGGAAGGAGAACGGTCCGTTCTCCAAACAGAACGACCCGTACTAAATGGAGAATGGGCCGTTTTGATTCTGTTCTTCAAATAGCCTTTTTTCACAATCTGGAACGGCCCATTCCAGTTTAATTTTTTTCTTGGCCAGGACTTTTAAGATCGGTTATAAGACAACCGATCTTAAAAGTTAAATTTAAAAATCGGTTATTTAACCGATTTTAAAAGTCTAACTTTTAAAATCGGCTCTTTTAAAATCGGTTACAGAACTGATTTTAAAAGTTAAAAATAACCGATTTTAAAAGCCTTTTTTCCACTAGTGAAGGTGCCACATCATATAAACAAAATCAATAATCAAATAGGAAAACTATGTCAAGATTCTACATCACTCTCGCGCTCATTAACGTATCACCTACACCTCAGAATTTGAAACCTTGAACTCTCAAGCTCTCTCTCTCTCTCCTTCTCAAAACCCTAACTCTTCTCTCGCAAACCCTTCCTACTCACTACAATGGCCGCTCAAGTTGAAGGAGTCGCATCTGTCATCATTCCTGACAAAATGCGTGAAGCCACCACCTACACCCATACCTTCTCCACGGAGGAAAAACCAATCATATACCTGGAGCACCACTTCAACATCAAGCAGATGAAGGAATGGGGAATACCCATTTATGAAAACCTGGCTGACTGTGGGATCCTTGGCTACTTCAACATAAAGGAGGTCGTATATCCCTGACTGATAAAACTGTTTTATGAATCCTTAAAGTCATCCCCAGGGTTCTTTGAAGGAACTGTGCTTGGAGTAAAAGTCAGGGTCTGTCCTGCTTCTATCGCACAAGCTATTGGGTGCGAAAGAACGAGTCTTCTCTATCAAAAGGAATGGATGTTTGACACTGGTGGATTAACCAACATCATCAGGACCATTCACAAGGAAGGAGAAGAGGGACCCATTATCTACAACAAACTCGATGACAAAGCCAAAATCTTTCAATAAATTTTAAACAAGTCGATTCTTCACAAAGTGGGAGCTAAGGATAGCATCTCAGACATGCACAAATTCTACCTGTTTCAGATGATGACTGGAGGAGCCTTCAATCTATGATAAATTCTTTATCAGCACTGGAGAGGGTGCTTGAAGGATTGCAAGGATTTTGTGGTTCATACCATGCTCCTCAGTAAAATCATCTGGGATCACAATGTCTATCACATCCTCTTCTCTCTTGAAGAAGGTGAGAAGCAGAAGATACTGGCAATGGGGAGAGACAAGAGATTGCAACCCATTATATTTTGGAAAGCTAACCTGGGGAAGATGCCTGTTAGCTACAAAATCTCTGACCCCACATTAGCCTTAAAGGTTAAGGAGGAGATCGGAGAAGGACAAGTTGTGACACACTTAACAAGGAAGCGTCCTCATTCTTTGTCTCCCAAAGAAGACGAATCTCTGGTTGTTGCTACACAACCAGCTAAAAGGGGGATAATTCTCCGATCAGATGAAGACTCTACGTCTAATGCTAAAGACAACCAACCCATTGGGATGGTCTTGAAAAGAATGGCTCCTCCACCTTCTACCGCACCACCTCAGCCTAAATAAAAAAGGATTATAAGGCTTGCATCAAAGGTGGTCGTACCTGAGAAGTCAGCATGCCCTCCTCCACCTGTGGCTGAACAGGAGGTTATTACTGAACCAGCAGTTGAAGTCACCGTCCCTTCAGCTTCGACAAAGACTCAAAAGGACGTTTCTTCCTCCCTCATCACTGTACATTCTCCTCTCATAAGTAATGATTCTGCTTCTCTTTTCTTCCTTCATTCTTGAATCCTGATTATGATTTCTTTACAGATCTCTCCTGTAAATACCTTGGCCCTAAGGAGAAGGAAGTCAGCTATCAAGATTGATTATAGGATCATGCCTTCAAGGCCTCTTTCCTTTCCATCATTCTTCCTCAAAGAACCAACGAATCCACTACTTCCAGAAGGGATGCCTCCAAATATGGATGAATATTCCCTCATTTATCCTGGTGCATCAAACACTAAAGGAAAAAGCAAAGTTGCTTCAATCGACCCATCTCACCATCGACAGGAACATCATGAAGAGAAATAGAATTGGTCTGCGCACAAAGCCACGACCATACATTGTTGACAAAACGATCAGTGTGCTTTGCGCTCGCCATCCCATCAATTGGGCCGGATGCTATATGTTGCAGACACCCACTACGCATGCCCTAGGATACTATAGATCAATGTACTCTTGGCTTGAAGAAGGCTCAATCATACTAGACGCTTCAGGAAACCCTCTACGTGACTCGCAAGGGAACACTCACAAGTATGAAGCCATCCTGCCCAACAAGCCAACATATGGGCTAGAGTACTATTACCTGGAACAACTTCCCCCTCCAACTCCATTCTCCATTCTTGTTCGTCCACCTGCTTTTGGACGTAAGCAAGAATCTCCCTCATCCTCTCCATCCTCCTTCCAGCTAGCAGAAGATTTGCACAAACATTCTCCATTTGTGTATTTCCTGTTGAAGAACTTCCCTACACTTACTGTCACTGACCCTCATGATCTAACAGTTGGAGACAACTTCCCTCCATGCCTAAATGCTCTACCCGTGCCGGAATATGAGTATGAGGAAGGAGTGTATGAGTGCAAACCTTATTGCCCAGACGTACCCTTCTCTCTGTCTGAGGCCTATCTAGCTCTATTGCCCGATGCCATAATCGCTCTTCCTCCACCAACATTCAAGAGGAAAATCTATCCAGGAGGAATAATCAAGTCCAAATTCGCATGGACTCCACCGCAAGGGACTCCTCAACTTATCCATCCTCTCCGTCAACAATCCTTATCCTCCACCCAACCAAGAAAGCCTCCATCTCGTCTACCAAAGGTAGAATTATTTAGTTCTCCTAATAAATTTTTTCTGTACACATAGGTCACTATCGCTCCCTGTCAGTGTCGGACCTTGCAGCAATTGGCCATCTGCGCCTATGTATAGATACACCCTCACAATTGTACATACCTATCTCTCTATACACTCTAGAAGCAACACAAATTTATGTTTATCCTGACCGTATCTGCCCACGTCTCCCTCCAATTGATCAAAACAAAATGAAGGAACATGCACTTCATCTAGGACGAATGCTCGTGCCATCAAAGGTTGAGGTTCGTCAATATAAAGGAGTGAACTTGGATTGGAAATAAGACTCAGCCAGAGCTCTACACTACACTAAAGATGACGCTGAAAAGTTCTATCAGAACTTCATGCACAAGTGTGGGCAAGAGGCAAGCTCATCTAGTCTCTCAAACGATGAAAAGGCTAAAACACTTATGCTGCAAGGGTATTGCTGGATGACCCACTGTAGAATGATGCATTTCTCGGACACATCTACAGTCTTTCTTCAAAGGCATCGTGGGCCTGATCTCGATGCTCTAAGAAAAAAGTACTTCATTCATTCTACACTTTTCAATATGGACTTATACAAGGATGAATGGAAAGTTGTGACAGGCTCATGGTTTAAAGCCCCTATCTATGAATGGTGCAAGGACATCTCACCATGGAAACTAGGTATGCCTATGCCTTGGGATGCTCCTTCTGAGGTTGCACTGTCTGGATCACAAACGTCTGAGCCTATCTCTCCTGAACCAATCTTTGCGTCTGCCCCTTTGGAGGTACTCCTATCTACCTCTGAACCGGCACAACAATATGTCTCAGTTGAAGAATTCAACAAGTTCAGAACAGACTTAGATAACAAGTTTGACAACTTGTTTAATCTAATTGCATCCAAGCTTTCCAAAGATCCACCTCCGTCTTGATGATCATACTCAGGGAAGATAGGACAGCTCGTGCAGGATTAGTTATGTTAGGAAGAGAAAAACAATGTGTAGTTCTTTTTGAACATCTCTTTGTACCCAATTATTGTTCTATGTTGTTCAATACACATTCCTTTTTCACACCTCATTTTTTTTCTTGCGTATCCTAATTTTTATACTGTTAACTTGGTATTTTCATCTACTTCCAATTTCTTTTTGATGATTACAAAGGGGGAGAAATAGAAAAGAAATTAATCAAATATGTATCAAAATCTAATAATCTAATATGTGATCAAATATGTATTAATGAATCAAAAACACTCCTAAGGGATAATCAAGTAAGGGGGAGAGCATACACTAAGGGGGAGAGTTGAAATACATTGACAATATTCAACTTGCACTAACGTACGATATGATCTGATCCAATTGCTCTAATTTAGACGATTTAAGTTTATTTGAAACAATTTGATCAATTATATTTGTCATCATCAAAAAGGGGGAGATTGTTAAGCCAAAATGGTATTCAGTGAGACAAATATAATATATGTTGTTATCTCTAACAAGTGTGTTAGTGTTTCAGAAGAACATGAGTATAGGAAAGATGAAGGACAAACATATGCATCCAACAAGAATAAGACGATAGTGCGTCAAGCACAATCTAAGGCGAAACATAAGGACTCGGACGGACGATGGTTAACGACCTTAAAAAACTCCAGAAGAAATAGAAAGTTTGACCATATACAAGGTTGATTAGAAGAAAGTAAAAGTCAATATGCTCAGACAAAGGTCGAAGTTTTAAACTACATATAGATCATCAGACGCAGCCGAAAAATGTTACGCAATAGAAACAAGCTTCAAATGGACAATTTGAATGTCGCCCACACTCACAAGAGAACACACGTAGTCATCTGATTTGTGAGAAGAGAAGAAGGAACAAGAAAATCAAGCACAGAATTAAAAGCATGCAATGTCATAAAAAGTACATTACTTTTTCTGAAAAAGACAAAAAGGTTCCTAGGTCTCTGCTAGACTTAGACACTACTGCTAACAAAGCAAGAAGAATTCATGCAGTCTATAAACAGGAAGCAACATTTAATGCAAGAATCTGAGCATTAAATGAGAAGATCAAACTAGTCAAGAACGACTACATCAGCTTCAACGGACAAATGCAACGGGCAGATTTCCACTAAACCATATATATATCACTACTTTAAACCTTAAGAGGTTGGTTTTGTGCTTAGAAGAAAAAGAGTGATATTAAGCCCACAAGACAGATACAGAGAGACTAGAGATGAGTGTTCATAGTCATTTGTACAATGTAATATTGTATGTGTATCTCTATAGACTAAGGTGTTTGAAATGTCAATTGTGGACAAACCTTAGTGAGTGTTGTAAACCTATGTATCCTCTCCATGAGAGTAATCCAAACACTCAAACACAAGTCTCTGTAAGACTAAGGTAGAAAACCTTAGAGAGTGTAGATCCTATATGTATCCTCTCTGTGAGAGTAAACTAAACACTCAAACCTGATTGTCTATTCACCAATTGTAAAGCTTGAAGAGGCTAGGCAAAGAATACCTGTAAAGCCCGTAGGGGCATGTCAAAGAATACTTACTAAGAGCCAGAAGTGGCTGAACAAAGAATACTAGCGCTGGTGAGTGAAGCTGGAGGGCCAAGAGTCATCGAGAATACTTGGAGAACTAGAAGTGGTTTAAAAATACTAGCGCTGGTGAGTGAAGCTGGCAGGCCAGGAGTGGTCGAGAATACTTGGAGAACCAAAAGTGGTTTAAAAATACTAGCGCTGGTGAGTGAAGCTAGCGGGCCAGGAGTGGTCGAGAATACTTGGAGAACCAGAAGTGGTTTAAGAAAACTAGCGCTGGTGAATGAAGCTAGCGGGCCAGAAGTGGTCGAGAATACTTGGACCAGGAGTGCTTCTAACTTGGGTGGTTCACAATACTTGCTACTAGCCTGAAGAGGCTGAGAAGAAGATACTAACGTTGATGAGTGAAGTCAACGGGCCAGAAGTGGTCAACAATACTTATGTACTTCATTTTGATATCTAGTGGAACCCTTTAGTTGAAAGAGACTAGACGTAGCTTAGTTGAGCGAACTAGTATAAAATGAGTGCATTATTTTTCTCGTTTAATTTGGCACAAATCCTTCTTACTGATTAAATCCTTGCAAAAGACTTCGTACAATATTTACATATTGTTTAAATCATTTTCCAAACGGAGACGCAAATTCAGTTTGACAAACATATTATAATGAAAGTCCTTATCTAATATTTATCCCTAAATGAAATCATCTTGAAAAGGAAAATGCAAGAACTTTAATTAGCATTGTAAATCATTTTCCTCAGTAGACAATAAACCTTTCAGACGCAGTGATCCTGTGTTAAACAAATTCTGCATAATCATCTTGCATCCAAAAAATGCTTTTGGACGAAGAACGTGGCTTGTTGAAGAAAATGTTTTAAAATGTCCTTCCTTCACACATACACATATTCAACCCCCCTTTCTATGTGTTATTCCACTAACTTCAACTTGTGTTCCTGTCTCTTCCCCGTTTGAGGAGTTAAGAGGATTTGTTGGTTGTCTCCTTTGTTCTTGATCGAGAAAGATTGTGACTTGAGATCCTGTCTTTCTCTACTTGGAAGGTAATGACAAATGGTGCATGCTGGTGATGTATTTAGGGTTCTGTCGATGCCCCTGGCTTGGGTGACTTGTTGTTGGAACTTGTGTTGTTCATGTTGTGTGAGTATTATTTCAATGAAGCCTCTCTAGGCTTGATCCTTGCTGTCACAACCCGAAAATTTCCGATCTTGCGACCTATGATTTAGACATCCTTTTAAAGATCTCATCAATTAAGGAATGCCCGGACACCAGACTAATCCTTAATTGATGGTTTTGAAAATAGGTTCTATGGAGTCGCCACCAATGTTTTACTCAAAACATTGGAAAAAGAAAAGATTTTTAAAAGGTCCAATAATGGCCTTGATAACTAGAATTGGGTTCGGGGGTCGGTTACATGTAGGGAAGGTATTAAGAACCCCTACAGCGCCCTAAATCGGTACCCTATGATGAAGTTAATGTGATAAGAAATAATAAATTATATATTAGATCCCTTTTTATTAATAACTATTTATATTCTTGAAATTTAAATTATACAATTGACCTTAAAATGTGTACATGATTGCTTTTATTTTAAACAATATTTATCAAAGATAAGAAATAAAAGAGAGAGAAGAAGATTGACTGAAATACCTCTTGAACGAGCTCTATTGAATCTTCAGATATGGAGATTTAGGTGCTTTGTGGCAACCTTTCACACTACAATAAGCCTCACAAAACTCAAGAAATACAATAAGAGAGAGAGAGAGAAATTTCGAGCTCTAAGGAGTTTTGGACGAAATTTTTTGGAGTCCGGAGAACTGTGCCCAAGCTGTTGATTTATAGACTTTAGAAAGTGTCCAGAATGGCCCGTTTCAAAATCGGAACGACCCGTTCTAGATCCGAACGTTGTGTGTTAATTTTGTGACTGGAATGACCCGTTCTGAAATTGGAACGGCCCGTTCCAGAGGTGAAATTAACACACAATTAGCTAGACTGGAACGGTCGTTCCAAAAGGGAGTTTTTAGGCCTTTTGAATAACTTGGAACGACCCGTTCCAGTTTAGGAACGACCCATTCCAGTTAAGGTTTTGACCCTTTTTTTGAGGAGTTTGGAACGACCTGTTCCAATCTTGGAACGGCCCATTCCAATTTAGGAAAAGCCCATTCCAAACTAGGGTTTTTTGGCCCTTTTAGGAACTTGGAACAGCTTGTTCCAAATTGGGAACAACTCGTTCCGATTTTGGAACAGCCCGTTCCAGTCTTCTAAAATCAGCTTGTTTGGGCTTTTGGCCCCTCTAAAGTTTTGTCCCGTTGTTTGCATGCCCCTAGATGAAATTGGGTGTCTACAGCTGCCCCTCTTTACTTGTCCTTTGGAATAGCTGTGTTACTTTTCCAAAGGCAAGTAAAGACGTAGACATTTTGTCCGGGTCTTCTTCTCGTCTTTGTGTTGATGCTTCTACGTTGCTTCCCTTGGTTAGGTGTATTTGCTCGTATCATTACCATTTAGAGCAGCTAAGTGTTGGGTTGCATAATCTATGGGGTAACAAGGGTGACAAACTATACACCTGATCTTTAGTCTTCAAGTAGAAGCTCCATTGTTTCTCTTGTAATAGTGAGGTGAAAACTCAGATCTTCACTCTTGTTTTGACAAGAGATACCTTCACATTGTTTCCTTCGGGTAGACGGTGTTCCCTATATCCTTGCCCCTTGGAGCAACTGAGTGTTGGGTTGTATGCTTTGCTGGGTGTCAAGGATGGTAGATGGTAAACCGAAATATCTAGGCTTCAAGATCCATGTGAATGCCCCATGTCGCTTTCTGTGTCCGAATCTTCTCCTTTACTTCAATAGTGTAGATGCCCCCACACCATTTCTTTCGGGTAGATGGTGTTTACCTGTATCCTTGTCCCTAAGAGTAACTGAGTGTTGGTTTATATGCTCCGTCGGGTGATAAGGATGGTAAATCGAAACATCTAGGCTTCTGGTCTTAATGTAGATGCTTCCTACTACTTCTGCTTGTCTCATGGTAGTGTGTTTCTTTATTTGTGGCTTGTTAAAGAGGGAGTATATTTTGAGCTCATCCTCTCCAAGCTGGACTGATATTTAGGGCTTCAGCAGCCCACTGCTAGTTTTGGGGTCTAGCAACCCTTACCGATCTTGTACTAGTTTTAGGGATCTAGCAACCCTTACCGATCTTGTACTAGTTTTAGGGATCTAGCAACCCTTACCGATCTTGTACTAGTTTTAGGGATCTAGCAACCCTTACCGATCTTGTACTAGTTTTGGGGATCTAACAACCCTTGCCGATCTTGTACTAGTTTTGGGGATCTAGCAACCCTTTCCGATCTTGTACTAGTTTTGGGGATCTAGCAACCCTTACCGATCTTGTACTAGTTTTAGGGATCTAGCAACCCTTACCGATCTTGTACTAGTTTTAGGGATCTAGCAACCCTTTCTGATCTTGTACTAGTTTTGGAGATCTAGCAACCCTTACTGATCTTGTACTAGTTTTGAGGATCTAGCAACCTTTTCCGATCTTGTACTAGTTTTAGGGATCTAGCAACCCTTATCGATCTTGTACTAGTTTTGGGGATCTAGCAACCCTTTCTGATCTTGTACTAGTTTTGGGGATCTAGCGACCCTTACCGATCTTGTACTAGTTTTGAGGATCTAGCGACCTTTACCGATCTTGTACTAGTTTTGAGGATCTAGCAACCTTTTCCGATCTTGTACTTGATGTCTTCTTGTTAGCGTTGTAGGATGAAAGAGTGCCCCTAAGTGACTGGGCAGGAGATGTTTGATGTGCCCCTATGTTGGTGGGCAAAGATAGGCGAATGATAGGGATTCTAGTGTTGTCCGTGCCATGTGAGTATTGTGATGTCTCTCCAGGAGTCTGCTTGTGGTAGTTTTTTTCTGAATTTTATATTTTTTTAGCTTTGGCTTTTTCATGTTTGAAACTTGCCTTTTTCTGCTATTTTTCTAAATGCTTCGGCTTTTTCAACATGTATGAAGCTTGCCTTTTTCTGTTTTATCTTTTGTTATCATCATTGGTGGAGGGATCTCATCCCATGATGATGTTATTTGCTTAATATTTATTTATGAGTATTATTTTGGAAGCCACTCCTAGCTTTGGTAGGAAAACATTCCTGGTCTTGGCATTTTCATGAATCTTCCATCATTCGGTTGAGGAGTATAACCCGATGGAAGACAAAATAAAGCTTGGTGGTTTCTTCATGCTTGTGGACTTGATTATTCTTCCTCTCCTAGTTTTATCCCGTCTTGTTGTTGACGTGTCTTTCTTTTCTTGGTGGCTATATGAAACCACTTGTATGGAATGCCCTTGTTGGGGCTAGGCTTTTTGACATGATCTTGGCTTTTAAGGCACTGTCTAGCTGTTGATCTTTTTACGAGTGCTTCGGCCTCTTGATTCCTCCGACAAGTGATGGATATACACACACAAAGAATGCAAGAATGCAAAGGAAAATGCAAAGCAGGAATGGATTGGATTTTTTCAATTTTTTTTAATGAACTTATACCCATTTATGCTTGTGTCATATGCATGTTATGCAATGATGCTTCTATGCTAATGCTTATTTATGAAAAATTTATTTTATTTTATTTTATTTTTTGAATAATTCCCATTGGATAAAGAAAGTTTTCTAAGTGTGTGAAATGCTTGTTGGATGCATGCAATGCATGTTTTGATTTTAGTGTTTTTTTTTTAGAAGGTGGCTTTCCTTTTCTCCTTCTCACGGATAAACTGCTCTGATTGATGCATAACTTCAGTTGTATTGGCCACTTGGTATCAAACTTCCTTGGGGTTTTCTCTTTTTTTTTTTTTTTTTTTTTTCAAAAACCCTAACTTTTGCCTAGGATGTATCCTAGCGGGTATTTTTTGCTCTTTATATTTTCCCTCATTTTTGCCTAGGACGCCCTTTACGGGTTTTCATCCAAGCGGGTCATTTTCATTTTTTTTGTTTCTTTTTTTTGTACTTGTTTCAATTTTGACAACCATCAACAATATACGTCATTAAGATTGGACAAGATAGAAGGAAAGAGAAAGATGATTTAGAATGAATGGTTAATAGAGGTAGGATGATTTAGAATGAATCGATAGTGGAGGTAGAATGATTTAAAATGAACGGGTAGTTGAGGTAGATGAGTGTTTAAGTTTTTTTTTAAATAAACATTTCCTTGGATAATTATAATAATCATTCTCCTAATTATCTTGAACTACATATCCGAGTCTCAGGCAGAGTCTTCGCAGAATTTGGCCCCTTGTAGAAGTGTTCAAGCCGTCTTTTAGCTTTTAACTATGAGAATCATCACTTGCTATTTTTATCCTTTTAGATCCCTAATTTTTTCCTAGAACGTGTCCTAGCGGGAACTTTCAATTTTTTTTATTGTTTTCCTAAGATGCCCTTTGTGGGTTTTCATCCTAACAGTATTTTGCAAGTGAAATTATTTTTTGGCATAACACTTCTTTGCTTTGAAAAATCTCCTGCCATCCGCGTTTGGGAGGACAAGCGTCTTTGATGCTTAATACTGCCCCTCATTCCCGTACACCAAGGAGAAAGTGTTGCCCCAACCTACGGTGTTGAGAGAGAGTTCTTTCATGAGCTGAGATTTGTGCTTCCTTTGTCGGCCAAATTGAGCGAAAGTTGTTTTTTTTTTGCAAGACTCTTCATATGCAATGAGGATCTTGTGTAAGAATCTTCTGATCACTTTCTTATTTTTGTATGTTTTGAGGAGGTGATCTCCTTATCTACCTTAGACTCAGATAATGCGTCGTAGATGTTCGGAGTTTTGATTAATTTTATTATCTTTAGTCATGTTCTTTTTTTCATGGTGATTGATTTTTGAATTTAATGTGTGACATAAGAGAGAAAAGAATACACGCAAGGGTTTTATGAAAATGACGTATGTTATTGATGAATGTAAAAATAAAACATGCCCTGATTTTGAACTCATGATCGTGGGCGAAGGTCATGAGTTAAGCATGAACTTAAAGTAATTTTAATTTTTTTTTCAAAAAGAAGAACCCCCTGACAGCTTTCTAATAGACCATCCCATGATTGCTACTTATCTTGGTCATTCAGCGATATTAGATACACTGGCCTCAAACTTGAGCCATCCGGCGTCTATAAGCCTTTGTACACGAAGCTTCAAGGCTCTACAATCTTCAATGGAGTGCCCTGCTTCTCCCGAATGATAGTCGCAAGTTTCTTCAGGCCTATACCATGACGGGTATGGTGGTTCTTGCTTTCTTGGCGGTAGGATTCTCACCAACATTGAGGTCCTTAATAGTTGAGGAAGCAAGTCTGCATAGCTCATAGGAATTTCGTTAGAAGTCTTTTTTACTTTTGAGACTATTTTAAGCTTTCGAGGGAAGACGGGGAGAGTGGTAGCACTAAGTTTCTCCTCTCTTTTTCTCCCATAGACCCCTTTTGATTGACTATCCTTAGACCGTGGGGGTATTGTGGTATCGCACATGAGTGGGATCTCCTGTGTTGGGCAGGTTTCAGCAGCTTCTTTACCATCAAAATTGTATGTTTCGACGGTTCTCAATCTTTCTTCTAGAGCATTCAGACATCCTCTAGTATGGTCGATGTCGTGTTGCATTCTGGTCATGGCATCGATCATCTTAGTCATTTGTTGTTTGAGCTGTATGAACTCCATAAAAAGTACACGACTCCCTTGTTGTAGAGCTTCCATGACTCTTTCCCCTTGAGCTTCGTGAGTATGGAGTGTTTAGGAGACACCTTTGAGTCATAATGAATAGTTTTCTATTAAACTATTTGGATGTAAATGCATGAAAGGGAATTCCTAACAAAGATTCGATGGCTCATCCTTACCGCGAGATGAGTTATCGGTGTTCCTCTTCATAATATTTTATGATGTCACAGAGGTCACACTGATTTCTTGTCTTTGATACAAATCCCCTTGTGATCCTAAATATATGATATGCATGTTCCTTTTTTTTTTGCCTAATCTTTATCATGTTTCTATTATCTAAAGGGGAATGATGCATGGTAAAGATGAGATTTCTTTCATTTTTTTTCACAAAAAGAAACTACCTATATGATGTTAATGAATACTGATCTAAGAATGTATAAAGGGATATAAATTTTTTATTATTTTAATTTTTTATTTCTTTATTATTATCTATTTGCTTATTTTAAAATTCCAATCCACTCTTATTAGAAGAAATAATACAAACAAATGCACACACACATGCTCAATCAACATACACCCACGAACGATCGTATTCAAATTCTTGGTCTGTGGTCCCTGTTAAGAAAAGTGCGTTGTATAGGATAGTTCTAATCTCACGGGTCTTAAGGCCCCTAAGGTGCCCCCATTATAGGGACCTAGTATCTCTGTCGCCGTCACCTGACAAACTCTAAGGTTTGTCGCAGTATTTCGGGCTAGAGTAACCGATTATCACCTTGAGTGTGATTTTCGACAAGGCTCGCAGGCTCCAAGGCCAAACTTGGGCCGGTCGTACGTCAACCACTCCCTATGTTTAATACCCTCATGCCTCCGGGTGTAGGGGGAACTGTTGTGTGCAAACGTTTGTGTATAATTTTTTATTCCAAACAAGTGCTGAATTTAAATAGACAAATAGATATGAAAGCCAAACAAATAAAACAAACAAAGTAAAGGGGAAAAATATTTAAATTATTATTTTTATTTTATTAACTTCATCAATTAAATGGGCCTGACCCTCTTTAAACGTCCCCAGTGGAGTCGCCATCTATCGCAACCCGAAAATTTCTGATCCTGCAACCTATGATTTAGACATCCTTTTAAAGATCTCATCAATTAAGGAATGCTTGGACACGAGACTAATCCTTAATTGATGGTTTTGAAAATAGGTTCTATGGAGTTGCCACCAATGTTTTACTCAAAACATTGGAAAAAGAAAAGATTTTTAAAAGGTCCAATAATGGCCTTGATAACCAGAATTGGGTTCGAGGGTCGGTTACGTGTAGGGAAGGTATTAAGCACCCCTACAGCGCCCTAAATCGGTACCCTATGATGAAGTTAATGTGATAAGAAATAATAAATTATATATTAGATCCCCTTTTATTAATAACTATTTACATTCTTGAAATTTAAATTATACAATTGACATTAAAATGTCTACATGATTGCTTTTATTATAAACTATTTATCAAAGATAAGAAATAAAAGAGAAAGAAGAAGATTGACTGAAATACCTCTTGAACGAGCTCTATTGAATCTTCAGATATGGAGATTTAGGTGCTTTGTGGAAACTTTTCACACTACAATAAGTCTCACAAAACTCAAGAAATACAATAAGAGAGAGAGAGAGAAATTTCGAGCTCTAAGGAGTTTTGGACGAATTTTTTTGGAGTCTGGAGAACTGTGCCGAAGCTGTCGATTTATAGACTTCAGAAAGTGTCCAGAATGGCCCGTTCCAAAATCGGAACGGCCCGTTCTGGATCCGAACGTTGTGTGTTAATTTTGTGACTGAAACGGCCCGTTCTAAAATCGGAACGGCCCGTTCTAAAATCGGAACGGCCCGTTCCAGAGGTGAAATTAACACAAAATTAGCTAGACTGGAACGACCGTTCCAAAAGGGAGTTTTTAGGCCTTTTTAATAACTTGGAATGGCCCGTTCCAGTTTAGGAACGACCCATTCCAGTTAAGGTTTTGACCCTTTTTTTGAGGAGTTTGGAACGACATGTTCCAATCTTGGAACGGGCCGTTCCAAACTAGGGTTTTTTGGCCCATTTAGGAACTTGGAACGGCCTGCTCCAAATTGGGAACGACCTGTTCCGGTTTTGGAACAGCCCGTTCCAGTCTTCTAAAATCAGCTTGTTTGGGCTTTTGGCCCCTCTAAAGTCCTGTCCCTTTGTTTGCATGCCCCCGGACGAAATTGGGTGTCTACACTTGCTGTTGGGGATTCTGACTGAATAGTGTCTATTGAAGTTCTTTCAGGCTTGATTTGAGCTCTCTTGGAATGTCAAAATGCTTTTTTGGTTGAAACTTGTGCTTCTGTGGGTCTTTTGATTTCTAAGGTACATGGGATTTTGTGAAGATTCTTGCCCCTTTGCTTGTTCTTATAGTTGAGGCCCTCTACGCTGAGGATTTCTAGAGGTTGATTGTTCATTATTATTCTTTGCTTTGTCTTTTGCTTGTATAGAAGCTTGGCGTTTTACTATATTTTCCCTTTTTATTTTGGTTTTTTTCTTGAAATGGAAAGTAAATGAAAGCAAAATTTATGAGGAACTAGAATTTCATTTATTCAATGATTTTTTTACAAAGTAAATAGAAAAAAACAAATAAAGGGCCCTAGTCTTTAGCCGGGGGATGGGGGAAACGACACTACAGCCATCCCATCATCTACTCTGTCTACTCCTACTACCAGTGTATCCTCGCCTCTAAGTTAGTGAATTGGTGATCAATGCTCTGACTCATCTGGTCGAGGAAAGCGTTAGTGACCAACTGTCACTGTTCCATCTATCGATGGAGGATCTCTATCACTCCTGTAGACACCCACTTTTTTCCGGGATACCAAAAACAAGACAAAAAGACTTATAAAACAGGGAAAGAGGTCCTTGACGGCCTAACATGACATCAAAATGGACTAGAATAACATTAAAAGGGTCAGAAGATCAAAAGGCCGAATTAGGAGCTTAGAATAGGTCGTTTCTAATTTGGAATGGGCCGTTCCAAACTAGCAAAAAGGCCTGAAAACCCTAGGTCAAAATGCGTCATTCCCAATCCGGAACGGGTTTTTTTGACCCAGGTTGTTATGAACAAAATAATATTTTGGAATGAGTCATTCCGATTTTGAAATGCCCCATTCTAATTTCGAATTTTGTTCCTAACAAAGCAACCCAGAATGACTCGTTTCGATGACCAAAACGACCGTTCTAGTTGGTTCTAACGCTGATAAATAGGTGTCTCGTGCACAGTGCAAAGGGATGAGGTGTTGGACCAAAAAATGACGACTTTTGTATTTCTTGAGTGTTTATGAGATCTTTTGTAGAGCAAAAGACTGCCAAAATGCATCATTAACACAACATTTGAAGATTTCTATAAAGCTTGCCTTGGAGGTATTTTCATGAATTCCATCTCTCTTATTTCTTTAAATTATCTTATTCATATGATATTGCCATGAGTAGATAATAATCATGTAGATAACATCTTTTCAAATGCTCAGGGTTTAAACCCCTTATTTTTGTAAATATTTGTAATAAGAACAATATGTAAATAATTAATAAAAGGGAATAAATTAAATTATTTTTTTATTATGCTAAATGCATCATAGGGTACCGAATTAGGGCGTCGTAGGGTGCTAACACCTTTCATACACGTAATTGACCCTTGAACTCAATTCTAGCTATGAAGACCATAATTGATTTGCGAAAACCTTTTCCTTTTTCTGATGTTTTTGAGTAAAATATAAGTGGCAACCCCTTTGAACCTTTTCAAAAACCATTGATTAGAGATTAGTCTAATTTCTAGACATTCTCTAATTGATGAGATTTTCAAAATAAAAGTCCAAACCATTTGTGGGCAAGATCAAAATTTTTCAAGTTTCGACAGATGGCAACTCCACTAAAGAAGCTTAAAGAGGGCCAGACCCATTTAATGATGAATTTAGCATAATAAAAATAATAATTTAAATATTTATCCCTTTTATCTTATTTGTAATTTTTTTGCATCTTGTTTTTTTTATATATATTTATCTCTTATCTTATTTATATTTATCTTTTATCTTGTTTTTTTTTGTTTATCTTTTATCTGGTTTATATCTATCTTTTATCTTGTTTATTTATCTTGTTTCTTGCTTATAAATATTCATCTTTTGTCTTGTTTTTAAATATTTGTTTGTTTGTTTTAGTGTGGCTTTAATATCTATTGCTTGTTTAAATTTTGCACATGTTTGAAATAAATAACTGTATGCAAGCCTTTGCACACAACAGTTCCCCCTACACCCGGGGGCATGAGCGTATAGACCATACGGAGTGGTTGACGTACAACTGACCTAAGAATGACCTTGAGCCTCCAAGTCTAATTGAAAATCACACTTAAGGTGATAACCAGTTACTCTAGTCTGAAATACTGTGTTAGACCTTGGAATCTGCTAGGTGACAGCGACAGAGGTACTGAGTCCCTATAATGGGGGTACCTCGTGGGCCTTTAAAGACTAGTGAGAACAGTTAGAATCGTCCTATACAACTCACTTTCTTTGGCAGGGACCCCAACCCATGGATTAGAATGTGACTATTCGTGGGTGTATGTTGCTTAAACATTTGTTTGTTGCACCTTGTTTGTCTCAATAAGGAGTGGATTGAAATTTTAAAACAAGCAAACGAATAATAAAAAAGAAAAAAATAATAAATAAAGAAATTAATGCCCTTTTGTACATTCTTAGGTCATCATCTCATTAAGCATCATGTAGGTAGTTTTTTTTTTGTAAAAGTAAAATATATATATTCACGCCTTTATAATGTATCATCTCTCCTTAGATAACAAGAACATGATAAAGTGTAGGCAAAAAAAATGTCATGCATTCTTAGGCTATCTCATTACTCTGTCATGTATTTTTTTCGATAGGTTATGGAAAGATTAGGTAGCAGTATGTATAGAAAGTTAAGAAAAATGAATGCTCTAATATATGACAGTATCTATGCTCTAAAGAAAGGCCCAAATCAATTTTTGAAAATACACTGGTTGGGCCCTTACTTTGATATGTTTGTTGAAATAAGCCTTCTTAGAGTCTAATATGCACTGTTTGCAAAAAGTCCACTATGACAAAAAATGTTTTATTAATAAAACTTTTAGGGCAAATTACAAGTCTACTAAGATGAAAGTTTTGAACAAAAAAGTGCAGAATTTGGCATTAATAAGGCATGTTTAACACAGACACCAACCACCTTAAAATTTCTTTAGATTCTCGCTCGATAATGTTAAAATCTATTTAAGCATTCATCGATAAACAAATCAATGAGACTGACATTTATCAATTCTTAACTTTCTCTGCATGGCATTCATCTAAAGCGTTATTCCTTCCTAGTAAATAAATAAATAAGAATAAAAAAGAGAAATTGACCTATGCAGGTTAATTATGGAAAGTAAGACGCTGGTACTCAAGCCCACACTTTGGAGCGAGACACACTTAATGGTTAAACCAGTTACAATACAAGTGGGCAATGAGGAAAGAATTTTGAAATAGTTAATCATTGTAGACACCAAATTTTGTCCAAGGTATCCAAAACAAGGCAATAAGACTTTGAGGGCCCAACATGACATCGGATTGGACTTGAACAAATGTCAATAGGCCCAGAATCACAAAAAAGCTTAAAAAAGAGCCTGGAACGGGCTATTTTGATTCACTAAAAAGGTATAAAAACCTTAGGTCAGAATTAGCCATTTAGGGATCCAGAATGGGTCGTTCTAGCCCAGGTTGTTACAAGAAAAATTTGAATAAGGAACGAGCCATTCCAAATTCAAATTTTAGCCATCAAATAATAGTCTGGAGTGCCCCATTCTGATAACCAGAACGACCATTCCAGTCGACCTAACGTGTATAAATAACACGTCTCATGCACAATGTTGACGGAAGAAAAAACAAAGCAAAAATAGCCCTACAGGAGTCTTAGACAAACTTAAAATTCTTTCCCTCTCTTCCTTTTTTGTATTTCTTGAGATTTGTGAAGAGATTTTTAGTATGTAAGGCAGACAATAAGTAGGGATAGGTATACGGACCGGTCCGGCCCGTTTAAGGCCAGGTTCGTAAAATCCGCGTTTTATACGGGTCAGATAAGTCCTGTCCGTAAAAAAAATGGACTTATTTTTTAAGTCCATATCCAGTCTGCCAAAATCCGCGGATAATGGACCAGTTCGCGGGCCTAAATAATGGTTCAAAAAAATAAATTTTTAAAAAATAAAAATACATAAAATTAGAAGAAAAAAATATTTTTTTATTTATAAGCTAAATTTTATCATACTAAAATTTATCAATAGTTAAAATGGTTTAAAATACTAAATATTAAAATATTAAAATAAAAATAATTACAAATACTTAAATAATAGTATCAAACTTTCAATAATAAAAGCATCTAAATGTCATAAAAATAATTCAAATGACAAGTACATATCAACTAAACATAATTTTAACGTCATAATAATTTAAAAAATTAAATAAACAACTTAATATTAAAATTGTGATATTTAAAAATATTAATTAGTGAAGTCCGCAAACTAGCCCGTGGATTAAACTTGCCAAGTCCACAAACTTCACGAACGGGCTCAAAAATTAAACTTAGTCATATGGATTTGAAAAAAATAGGTTCGTTATCCGTGAAATCTGCGGGCTTACGGACTGGTCCACGGACCCGGGTCCGTCTACCCACCCCTACTAATAAGCGCCTTGAACCTACCACATTAGAAGCACATTTTATAAAGCTCGTTCAAGAGGTATTTCATTAAATTTTTGCTCTATCATCTATCACATCTCGTCTTAATTATTGCCATAAATAAAAGCAACCATGTAGACGTCTTGAGGTAAATTGCGTAATTTAAATTTAAGCATTTAAATAACCGCTGGTAAAAGGGAACTAAATATGTAAACCATTATTCATTATTGCGCTAATTTTATCATAGGGTACCGATTCAACATGTTGTAGGGTGCCTAACACCTTCCCTATGTGTAAACGACCCCGAGCCCAATTTTGTCTATGAAGGTCATTTTTTGGCATTTTTTGAAAATCTTTTCCTTTTTTTGATGTTTTGAGTAAAACATCGGTGGCAACTCCTTTGAACCTTTTCAAAAACCATTGGTTAGGGATTAATTTGGTTCTCGGGCATTCCTTAACCAATGAGATCTTCAAAAAGAAAGTCAAAACTATCTATAGGCAAGATCATAATTTTTTGGGTTCCGACAGTTGGTGACTCCACTAGGGAAGCTTAAAATGGGCCAAGTCCAAATAAATGATGAGATTAGCAAAATAAAGAATAATAGTTCAAATATTTGTTCCCTTTACCTTGTTTGTTTTGCTTGTAAATATTTACTTGTTTGGCTTTGATATCTGTTTGTCTATTTAAATTTGCCACCTATTTGAAATAAGAACTATACACAAACATTTGCACGCAATAGTTCCTTCTATACCTGAGGGCATGAGCATGTAAATATAGGGAGTGGTTGATGTATGACCAACCCAAGTATGGTCTTAGATCCTGCGAGCTTTGTCGAAAATCACACTCAAGGTGGCAACTAGTTATTCTAGTATGGTTTTTCTCTTCATTATTACTACCTATGACTCTTGACCAAAGTCATGGGTTTCCATAATAAAAGGGCTTGTAAAATTTTTATTTATATCAATAATAGAGACGTTCGTTTTCACAATTTTTCTTTCTTCTGTTTCCATTTTCTTTTGGCTTTCCTCATGCATTCGAAATTCTAAAACCCAACACAGAACCTAAAAGAGATAAACATGACTAACAAGAATGAAATTAAGAAAAATCTGAACGTTCACAATGTGTCATTCAAACTTGAGGAGGACCTCTTTTCAGACGTGCAGAGGTTACTAGAGCAGGAGGCCCAAATGATCCAACCTTATCTAGAGGAAACTAAGAAGGTTAACTTGGGACTAGGGAAGGATATGAAATAAGTCCTCATCGGCACAAGGATCAAAGAAGAAACCAAAAGCCAACTGGTGGAACTCCTCAAGGAATATGTCTATGTTTTTGCTTGGTCTTATCATGATATGTCAGGGTTGGACCTTGAAATTGTCGAACATAAGCTACCTATAAAGGAGGGGATTCGTCCTATGAAGCAGAAACTCCGAACAGTTAAACCCGAATGTTCCCTTAAGATAAAAGAGGAAGTGCAAAAATAGTTAGATCCATGTTTCATGGTCGTTTCCCATTATCCCGAATGGTTCCCGAACATAGTGCCAATATTAAAGAAAAATGAGAAAGTCCAGGTCTGTGTAGATTATCAAGATCTAAATCGAGCTAGTCCTAAGGATGACTTCTCGTTACCACACATTGACATGCTCTTGGACAATACTGCCACAAACACCATGGGGGACATTCTATTACAAGGTAATGCCATTCAGGTTGAAAAATGTGGGGACAACTTACCAAAGAGCCATGGTGACCCTATTCCATGACATGATCCATAAAGAAGTTGAGGTCTACGTGGATGACATGATTGCCAAGTCAAAAAGCGAACGTGATCATCTTATGCACCTAAGAAAGCTATTCAATCGACTTTGAAAGTACTAATTAAAGCTAAATCCCACCAAAGGCACATTCGAAGTGCAATTTGGAAAACTCCTCAAATTCCTCATCAACGAAAAGGGACTTGAGGTGGATTTGGATAAAGCCAAAGCCATCATAGAGATGTCACCGCCAAAGACGAAAAAGGAAATTAAGGGTTTCCTTAGAAGGGTAAATTACATAACCCGTTTCATATCTCAATTGATTGATACTTATACTCCTATCTTCAAGCTACTCCGAAAGAACCAACCAACACAGTGGAATGAAGAATGTCAACTTGCTTTTGAAAGGATCAAACAATGTCTAGCAAACCCTTCAATATTGATGCCTCCTGTTGAAGGAAAACATCTAATCCTATACCTTATAGTATTGGAGGATTCCATGGGATGTATGTTAGGTTAGCAACATGAAAACCAAGAAATAGCTATCTATTACCTAAGCAAGAAATTCACAGACTACGAGACACAGTATTCGCCTTTAGAAAAAACTTATTGCGCTTTGTTAATCAAATTACCATTCAGGGTAATAGATTCCCAAACCTGTTACTAGAAAAGGATATTCAAATGTTCTGTGTTAATAGATTAGTCTATTACTGAACATATTTTTAAAGAACTCTCTGAGGTAACAGATTACTAAAATTGGTAATAGATTAAAACAGAGTCTCTTGCCTGGAATTAGGCTAAAAAAATGAAGTTATCATCGTGTTAATCGATTACCAATATAGATAATCGATTACCACATAGTGATATGCAAATCTAGGACCTTTCAAGCTTGGGTTAATTGATTACCACCTGGGATAATCGATTACCCTGGACAGTTTTCATGTTTCTGGTTCAATTAAAAGAGTTAGTAATAGGGTATCTACATAGGTAGTAGATTACTATTGTTATTACTCTTTATGACTGAATCATGTCTTGTACCTTATAAAATCAATCTTTTTGAAATTTAAAGAGACCCAAGAGAACTTTTGAACTCTAAAGAAAAGTGATATTTTCAAAAACAAGATTAAAGTGTTACAAAAGAAACTTTCTGAAAAAAATTCAAGAAGTGCAAAGAAAGAACATGAATTCTTGAAAGAAGAAATTCAAGAGCTGGACTAAAGAGTGAAAGATCAACATCTTCATAAAACTAGGTAATATTGCTATGATCTTTGAATCTGTATTTTCATTTTTACTATTGTATCTCTTGAGATAGGGTGTCTCAACAAGAGATAATGAAATCTTGAGAAGGGTTTCTCAAGTAATTTTTATGGGGTACAGAAATTTTGATTGTTCTCAATCTTGTGGTGTAAAGATTGATTGTGTTTGAAATTCTTGTAATATTGTGTGTGTAAGGTGCTTGTAAATAATATTATAGTGAATGATCTTTGATTTGGTGGGGTGCTAAATCAAGGAAAACTGGATATAGGCCATGTGGATGGCTGAACCAGTATAAATTTCTGTGTTCTTTATATTCTAACCCTTATCTTTAAGAATCTTGTTGATTTCTTGTTTAAAGGCTTTTTAAAGATTTGAGAAAAACGAAATTTCAATTACAATATCAACTCTGATCTTTATTTTTGTAATTGAACCTGGTTAAAAAGAAGGTAATAAAAAATCAACCTTGATTACAAGTGATTGATTCGCTACACATACTTTGATACTCTGCTAAGTTAGTAATAGACCTCGTAATCTACTGCTAATTGTTACTCAATTGCTTAAAGGTTGTATTTTAGTTTTCTTGATAGGTTATTTTTCAAGAATTTCAAAAAAGATTGTTATCTTAGGGTATAATCTATTCAAACCCCCTTCTAGATTCTAGTATACTAGGACCAACAGAATGGTTTCCTCACCAAAGCCATAAGTGGTTTCAAAATAATACTTAGCAATAAAGATCAAGCAAGCATCATCATCATGAAGAAGGGATCCCTTCACTAGTAGTGACGACAAATAAGGTTTAGAAAAAGGCAAGTTTCAAACATGTTGAAAGAGTTGAAGCTAAGAAAATAAAGTTTTAGAAACTCATCAACGAAAAACCTAACTCAATAGCCACTAGATATCGAAGATCCAAATAAAGGGTAGAATCGTCATACCTCCCTTATCCAAAAACAAAACCACCACCTTCCCCCTAAAAGGAGCCAGCTAAAAGTCAATCACAGCCAAGTAGGCTACCGGTTATCCAAGATCCAAACAAGGAGTAAAGTTGCAAAGATCCCTAGCTAGGCAGACTAACTACCAGAATAGCCTATTCCCCAACATTCTTGACAAGCACAAACTAAGCCTGGAGAGTTTTTAGCTCAAACAATACTCCAGCTTCAAAAATCCCAATAGTAGAGCCCAAGCCTGGAGAGGCTTTAACAAAAGAATACTTACACATGGTGCAACAACACAATCCCCAATAGATAACTACCTTGACAAAGGTGAAACAACCAAAATTAGGGGCATTAGAAGTACCTTTTCATTATATCAATATGGATCATTTGTTGTTTTTCCACTAAAACTCCTACCTAACAACAAACTAAAAGCAAAGTTTGTTATGGCATCATCAACGTCATCTCTTGATACCCCAGCGGAAAAATAGAATAGTAAAACTACGATCCCCCTACCAAGAGGATGGTCTTTTTCCCACCAGCACAGGGGCACTACCTACAAACTATCCACATCTTCATCAGACATCCTCGCCTAAGAAAAGACGCAATCAGATCACAAAAATCACAGCAGGAGGCTTGGAGAGCCCAACACAATAATACTCATCATCCTAAGCAAACGACCTAGAAAGGTTGACACAATAATACTCATCATCATAAGCAAGCGGCCTAGAGAGACCGACACAATAATACTCAACACCACAATAGGTGGCCTAGTGAGGCCAACATAATAATACTCATCATCATAGTAGCACGCTTGGAGAGGTATCACAATACTCACCCGACAGGCGCAACATAGATTTTCCTACTAATCAAAGGTGAGATAACTAGAGTGGCATCACAATACTCACATGGCGGGAACAACACCAAAATCCATGCCATCCATTCCCCAATGAGACACTTGGAGAGGCATCACAATACTCACCCGATAGGCACAACACAAATTTTCTTACCAATCATTTACTCATCCACAGTAAGATACCTGGAGAGGTATTATAATACTCATATGGCTGGAACAACACCAAAATCCCTGCCATCCATCCCCAGTAAAGATGCTTGGAGAGGCATCATAATACTCACATAAAAAAATGACACAAAGTTCTTGCTAACCTTCAAACTCAATCAACAAAGATAGCCCAAGATAGGGGCACATCAAGCACCTTCTGCCCGTTATCACTATGGCAGTCTCCATTTTGAATCAAGCAAACAAATGAGGACACTACCAGATTCCTCAAATGCAAAAAGGTCAGGATCACAAAATCATGATCCTATAGAACTCTCCTCTACCCACCAACATAGGGGCATTTCTCAACAAATCATCAACTCGAATTAATCATCAATCATCACGACTTGGGCCAGTTGGAAGCCTTAATACCAGTCCATCCTGGAGAGGCTAAGCTTAAAAAATACTTATATCCTTCACTAGCCTGCAAAAAGTTTATAAGGGAAACATCATAACTTAGGCCGATTAGAAGCCCTAATACCAGTCCAGCCTGGAAAGGCTAAGCTCAAAAGATACTCACTTCCCTCACTGGTACGCTACAAACCCATAAGGGAAAGTCTTGAGAGATGGTACTCATCACGACTTGGGTCGACTAGAAGCCTTAATACTAGTCCAACCTAGAAGATACTCATTTCCTTCATTGGCTTGCAAAGAGGTTATAAAGGAACAACCATGACTTGGGCCGACTAGAAGCCCTAATACTAGTCCAGCCTAGAGAGGTTGAGCTTAGAAGATACTCATTCCATTCACTAGCCTGCAAAGAGGTTATAAGGAAATCATCACGACTTGGGTTGGCTAGAAGCCCTAATACTAGTCTAGCCTAAATAGGCTATACTCATAATATGCTCACACCATACCAAACTTAGAAGAAATTTTCACCTCACCATCACAAAACAAGTAATCAAAAGAAGTAGCATGGAGCATCTACACGAAGACAAAAATTCATATCGTACATTTTTCCATCCTTGTTCCCCAATAGAGTACACAACCCAACACTTAATTACTCCTAAAAGTAAGGATACAAGCAAACCCTTCTATCCGACGAAAGCAATGTGGACGCACCTACACAAAGAAGCAAAAAAGAAGACCCGGACGAAATGGCTACATCTTTACTTGCCTTTGGAAAGGCAACACATGGTCATCCAATGGACAAGTAAAGAGGGGTAGTTGTAGACACCCAATTTCGTTCGGGATACCAAAACAAGACATAGGACTACTAGAACAAGACAAATAATCTTTGAAAGGCCTAACATAACATCATAATAGACTAGAAAAGCATCAAAAGGACTAAAAGCCCAAAAAGGTCCAAATTAGGAGCTTAGAACGGGTCGTTCCTGTTGAGCTTAGGAGAGCTTGAAGCTTAAGGAGTTTTGATGATCACAACATGCAACAACTTGGAGAACACAAAAACAAAGTTAAAGAAGAGTCAAGAGAATGCTATGATCTAAGACTATGTAATAGAACTTAGGAGATGAATTTTTATATTTGTGTATACTTGTGTGTGTGCTTTGTGCATTGAGCAAAACTTGTCTAAAATCAAGTAGGGAGTAGATGATGATGAGTTGAGAACATTGGAAAATTATTTTGAGACTTAAAATGAAGTTTTAAGAACTGACTCAAAATAATCGATTATTGTTAAATATAATCGATTATTTCAGCAAATGGGCTAAGTGGAATGCCTTGCTGTAATAATCGATTATTTGTCAAAATAATCGATTATTTCAGAAACAACTCTCTGGAATAATCGATTATCCAGCTAAATAATCGATTAAATTGTTCTTGGTTGATTTCCAGAAATCTGAAGAACAAAATAATCGATTATTCTTTAAAATAATCGATTATCTGGGTTTGAACTTTTATAAATAGACTTGAACTATTTTGAAACTTCATAACATTGAGTGAGAACTGATACTCAACTTCGAAAAACGCTTTAGAGAGTCTTTGTGACATCTTGGAGAGGTTTCTTTGTGAAAATCCAAGAAGAAAAACATTTGTGAAAGAACTTGTGAAAATCATCATCATCATCATACCCTTGAAAGAGAAAGACAAAGAATTGTTCAAGAATTCCAGGTGAATTCGTTTCATGTTTGTTTCTTTGTGAATCTTTGTGGAAAATCTTGAGAAGGGTTTCTCAAGTGATTAAGGTTCTTGTAGTGGGATCTACAAGGGGTGCTTTCTTGGGGTCAAGAAAGTGATTATCTTTTAGTAGTGAAGTATATGCATGTGTGTTTGCTTGTAAACCTTCTTGCTTAAAGATAGTGGAAAAATCTTAATCAGGTGGTGATTAAGGACTGGATGTAGGTCACATGTGGAGTGGCTGAACCAATATAAAAGACTTGTGCAATCTTCTTCAACCTTATCTCTTGTTTTGCAATTTCTTGGTTGAGCTTTAAAGAAGATAAAACTTGATTAACATGTGTATGTGAATTTAGATGGGTTAAATCTATAATTGGATATTATATTTGAACATCATTATCTTGTAATCAAGTTGCACATTGCATTCATATCATTGTAACAAGTCTTTAAGAGTGCTTCATTTGAAAATTCTGTCATAGAAAAGTTTTGAGTGAAATTAAGATCCAAAAAACTCTGATAAATTTTTAAAGGGTCATTAAATCCAATTCACCCCCCCTCTTGGATTAGGCCATTCTTTTCTAACAATTGGTATCTAGAGCAAGGTTCTTGAGAGTTATTCAAGATTTAAAAATGGCCAACAACAACTTACCCTATGGTGAGGGTGTCTCTATACATAGACCTCCTGTTTTCAATGGTGAAAATTATGTCTATTGGAAAATTAGGATGAGAATTTTCATTGAAGCTATTGACATTGCTGTATGGGATGCTATAGAAAATGGACCCTATATCCCTATGAAAAATAATGATGATGGTGAGCTTGAGGAAAAACATTGGAGTGAGTGGAGTGATGAGGAAAAGAGAAGAGCCCAACATGACAAAAGAGCCAAAAACATCATAACATCTGCATTGTCTATTGATGAATTTTTCAGAATTTCACAATGCTTATCTGCTAAAGAAATGTGGGACACTTTGCAAGTCACTCATGAAGGAACAAGTGATGTAAAGAGATCAAGAAAGCATACTCTCATTAGAGAATATGAGCTGTTTAGAATGCAAAATGGTGAATCTATTTCTGATTTTCAAAAGAGATTTACACACTTGATAAATCACCTTGTTGACTTTGGCAGGAAATTTGAGAAGGAAGAGCTCAATTTAAAAGTGCTGCAATGCTTGGACAGAACATGGCAAGCAAAGGTGACAGCCATTGAAGAATCAAAGGATTTGACCTCCTTAACACTAGCCACTCTCTTTGGGAAGTTGAGGGAGCATGAGCAAAAGCTGCATATATTTGATGAACATGAGCAGCAAGATAAGAAAGGTAAAGGAGTGTCATTGAAAGCCTTAAAATCTGCCAAAGGAAAAGAGGTGTGTGAAGATACAAGCTCCGATGATTCCGAAACCGAAAATTTCAACCTGCTAGTGAAGAAATTCAGAAAGTTTATAAGAAGAAAGAGAAACTCTCCCTATAAGTTCAACAAAAAGCCAAACAAGAAAGAGGAAGCAACCACCTCCTCCTTCAATTGCTTTGAATGTGGAAAGCCGGGACACATGAAAGCTGAGTGTCCAAATATCTTAAAGAAGCAACAAGAGGAGAAGAAGTTTAAGAAAAATGCAAAAGGAAAAAGAGCCTATATTGCTTGGGAAGACAATGACTCAAGCACAACAAGTGGAGAATCTGAAAGTGAGGAAAACAATTTGTGTTTGATGGCTGGAACTGCACAAGACACAATAGTAAGTGACTCAGACCTTGAATCAAATCCTGATTATGACCAACTTCAAGAAGCTTTCATTCAAATTCATGAAGAGGCTGTCAAGTTAGGTGCCTCAAATTTAAAATTGAAAAACAAGCTGAAATGGTATGAAAATGCTTTAATTAAAGCTGAACAAGAACTTGAAGATTTGAAGCATGAGCATGAAAATCTTCAAACAATGTTTAACTTTAGTGAAGCTCATTCCTCAAAAGATGTTTGTGAACATTGCAAGTTTTTTGAAAAAGAAAATGCTGATTTGAAATCCACACTTGCAAGGTTCACAAAGGGAAATGCAAATTTGAATATTCTTTTGGGAAAGCAAAGAAACACTTTTGATAGGAGTGGACTTGGCTTTAATCCAAGTACAAGCATACCAATTGTGTCAAAGAAAGTAGCTTTTGTGAAAAGTCAAAATTTTAGAAAACTCAAAAGCAACTTTTCTAGACAAGCAACTTGTTTTTATTGTTGTAAAAGGGGTCATACAATTAGGAACTGCTATTCAAGAAAATATGGAGTTCCAAGTGAAAAAATGATTTGGGTTGAGAAGAGTCAAAGGCTAAGAACTAACCAACAAGGACCCTCCACATGGGTACCTAAATTTTTCCTCTGAATTTATTTTGTAGGAATGCTTGAGGGCCAAAAATTTGCTGTGGTATCTTGATAGCGGCTGCTCAAGGCACATGACCGGGGATCCCTCCAAATTCTCAAGTCTGAAATTGAAGAATGAAGGGTATGTTACCTATGGTGACAACAATAAAGGCAAAATTCTTGGCCATGGCAATGTTGGTAATTCCTCCTCTCAAACATTGATTGAAAATGTTTTGCTTGTTGATGGCTTGAAACATAATTTGCTGAGTATTAGTCAATTGAGTGATAAAGGCTTTAAAATTGAATTTGATGACACATGTTGCTTGATTTGTGATAAAAGGAGTAAAGAAATCAGATTTATAGGAAAAAGGATTGACAACATATACATGCTAGACTTAGAGCATTCTATATCAATGTCAAACACTAAATGTCTAATAACTCAAGAAGAAAGCACATGGCTTTGGCATAGGAGAGCTGCACACATTCACATGGATCACTTGAATAAATTGAGTAGGAAAGAATTGGTGGTTGGTCTACCTAAACTCAAGTTTGGAAAAGACAAATTATGTGATGCTTGTCAAAAGGGCAAGCAAGTGAAGGCTAGTTTTAAAAGCAAAAATCAGATTTCAACATCTAGACCTTTGCAATTAATTCACATGGATTTGTTTGGTCCATCAAGAAAAATGAGCTTAGGTGGAAACTACTATGGCTTAGTGATTGTAGATGACTACTCAAGATTTACATGGGTTATGTTTCTTGCAAATAAAAATGATGCTTTTACTGCCTTTAGAAAATTTGCTAAGCTTGTTCAAAATGAGAAGTGTTCAAACATCACCTCTATAAGAAGTGATCATGGAGGTGAATTCCAAAACATCATGTTTCAAAAATTCTGTGAGGAACATGGTATAAACCATAATTTCTCAGCACCTAGGACACCTCAACAAAATGGGGTTGTTGAGAGAAAGAATAGGTCCTTAGAAGAACTTGCAAGAACAATGTTAAATGAAACAAACCTACCAAAATACTTTTTGGCTGATGTTATTAACACAGCTTGTCATGTGTTAAATAAAGTTCTGATTCGGCCTATTTTAAAGAAAACACCCTATGAAATCTATAAAGGAAAGAAGCCTAACATTTCCTATTTTAGAGTGTTTGGTTGCAAGTGTTATGTGCTGAACAATGGGAAAGAACAACTTGGGAAGTTTGATGCAAAGGCTGATGAAGTAATATTTCTAGGATACTCTACAAATAGTAAGTCTTATAGAATTTACAATAAGAGAACTCTAGTGGTAGAAGAATCTGTTCATGTAGTATTTGATGAATCAAATAAGCAAGAGACAAGGCAAACTGAAATTGAAGATTTAAATGAATTGCTTGATCAACCCCTATTGGTGAGTGAACCAAATGAAAAGTCTAAGGAGAGTGAATCACATGAGAAAGTAAAGGGAACATGTGAACAATTGCCAAAAGAGTGGAAGACTTCTAGAGACTTATCAATGGATAACATCATTGGAAATATTGGTAAGGGTGTTACTACTAGGAGTGCTATCAAAAATATTTGCAACACTATGGCATTTGTTTCACAAGTTGAACCTAATAACATTGATGAAGCACTTAAAGATGAACATTGGTTAATGGCTATGCAAGAGGAACTAAATCAGTTTGAAAGAAATGAAGTGTGGGATTTAGTGCCATTACCAAAAGATTATCCAATAATTGGAACCAAGTGGGTTTTCAGAAATAAGCTTGATGAATCTGGAATAATTCTTAGAAATAAGGCAAGACTAGTGGCTAAGGGGTATAATCAAGAAGAAGGAATTGACTATGATGAGACTTTTGCCCCTGTAGCAAGGATTGAAGCAATTAGACTACTTCTTGCTTATTCTACCATAAGGAATTTCAAGCTTTATCAAATGGACGTAAAAAGTGCTTTCCTCAATGGGCTGATACAAGAGGAAGTGTATGTGGAACAGCCACCTGGATTTGAGGATTTCAAAAATCCTAATCATGTGTACAAGCTCAAAAAGGCACTTTATGGCTTGAAGCAAGCTCCTAGATCTTGGTATGATAGGTTGAGCAAATTTCTAATTGAGAATGATTATGAAAGAGGAAAGGTGGACAATACATTGTTTGTTAAGAGATTTAAAAATGATACAATGTATGTGCAAATATATGTGGATGATATTGTGTTTGGATCTACAAATTCCTCTCTTTGTAAAGAATTTGCTAAAACAATGCAAGGAGAATTTGAGATGTCAATGATGGGAGAACTTACCTTCTTTTTGGGATTACAAATCAAACAAATGCATGATGGAACTTTCATAAGTCAAAGCAAGTATTGCAATGAACTTTTGAAAAAGTTTGGTATGGAAGGGTGTAAGGAGGCTGCCACACCAATATCAAACAATTGCAATCTTGACTTAGATGAGAAAGGAATTGCTGTTGATAATTCAAAATATAGAGGTATCATAGGATCACTCTTGTACTTGACGGCAAGTAGGCCTGATATAATGTTTGCTGTGTGCCTATGTGCAAGATTCCAAGCAAATCCTAAAGAATCTCATATGAAAAGTGTAAAGAGAATCCTTAAGTATTTGAAAGGTACAACTACTGTTGGTTTGTGGTATCCAAAAGGAGTCTCATTGAGTCTAATTGGCTACTCAGATTCAGATTTTGCTGGGTGTAGGCTAGACAGAAAGAGCACAAGTGGAACTTGTCACTTGTTAGGTAGTGAACTTGTTTCATGGCATAGCAAAAAGCAATCTTGTGTTGCCTTAAGTACAGCTGAGGCTGAGTATATAGCAGCTGGAAGTTGTTGTGCTCAAATTCTTTGGATGAAGCAACAGTTAAGAGACTATGGAATTGAGTTGAACAAGATTCCTTTGAGGTGTGATAACACTAGTGCAATAAATCTGACCAAGAATCCAATTTTGCACTCTAGGACTAAGCATATTGAGATAAGACACCACTTTTTGAGAGATCATGTTCAAAGGAATGATTGTGTTGTGGAGTTTGTAGAGACAAGTAAACAACTAGCTGATATTTTTACTAAACCTCTACCTAGAGAAAGGTTCAATCAATTGAGAATTGAGTTGGGAATAATTAGTGAATCAAGTTTGAATTGATTATGTTGTGAGAATGAATGTAAGAGATGTGTGGAAGAATATAATTGAAAGTGGCAAACAAGTCTTGGTAAAATTTGAGAAGTTAAAGCTTTTCAGAGAAGTAAATCTTCACTGGAATAATCGATTATCTTAAGTGATTTATGGAAATAATCGATTATCTTGGGAAATAATCGATTATCTGGAGCATGGAGAATTCTAAGAGTCTCTGAAATAATCGATTATCTTGGGAAATAATCGATTATCTGAGTAGTAGAATCTGAAAGGCCATTGGAATAATCGATTATTCTGTAAATAATCGATTATCTGGGGAGTATAAGGAAAATGAACCCTCTGTAATAATCGACTATCCTTAAAATAATCGATTATCCATATCAGAAAGTGGTTTAAACTGAGTTTACTGATGCAAATAATCGATTATTTGCACAACTAATCGATTATTTGGGCGTTTTTTTTTAAATTTTCCTAAAACGGTTAACTCCGCGCCAAACCTTAAAACCATCCATTTTCTCTATACCCAGAACGTGTTAGGACCTTAAAACATCACACAACCTCTGTTTTCTCTCATTCTCTCATTTTTCCCAAACCCTCAAAACCCTAACTCTCTCAAAACCTCTCAAATCCTTCATCTTCTTCATTTCTCTCTAAGACCCAACCATGGCATCTTCCTCCAAGAGACCCAAGAAGCTGGAAGTGAGGGGGAGCAAGCGCCCTCTTCCCTCGGAGCAATACCCCGGAGCCAGCTACAGATGAGGACGGTGTGCCTTCTCATGATGAGGATCAGCCACCACAGGTGGAAACTGAGCCTGGAGAAGCTGAGCCGGAGCTGAAACCATTCTCACCGTTTGAACAGATCATGATCAACAAAATGGATGCTATGATGGAAATGTCACGGAAACATGAATCCATGTTCTCTGGAATTCTTGATAGGTTTGACGACCTAGATCATGAAGTCAGAATCATCAAGACACAGCTTGGTATTCCGGATGATGAGGAGTGATTTCTGTTTTTGTTTAGTTTTTAAATTCAAGTTTGGAACAATTTTAAGATCATTTGGGTTGTAATGATTTTTGGTTATTGAACAATTTTAAATTCCTGAACACTTTTAATATTTTCTATTATTGAACAATTGCATCTTGATGAATTTGAAGTTTGTTTGTTAATGTGTTGGTTTGATTCTGATTCCAATGATTGATTTGGAATGCTGGTGCAGGGTATCATATGTTCTGTTTTTTTTGTAAGCATATATGTTGATTTGTATGGTTCTTTCTGGTTTACATTGGCATACTCTGTTTTTGAAATGATGCACATTCTTGCCTAGTTTAATTTGGTCTGAATTGAGGCTATCTGATGCACAAATGAGTTACCTTGGTTATTGCTGAATCTGTTCTGTACATAGCTTATCTTTGCCAAACTTGGCTTACTTTGTTTTTGATAATGCCAAAGGGGGAGAAATGGTATATGGTGTGTTTGGTAGTTGTTTGCAGGTACCTGTGCTTGTGTGTGTATTGTGCAGGTTTTGGTTCATGGTACAATAAGAAGTTTCAGGCACAAAGTGCATTGTGGGCTGAGATCATTATCCATGGGTTGTCATCATCAAAAAGGGGGAGATTGTTGAGCTTAGGAGAGCTTGAAGCTTAAGGAGTTTTGATGATCACAACATGCAATAACTTGGAGAACACAAAAACAAAGTTAAAGAAGAGTCAAGAGAATGCTATGATCTAAGACTATGTAATAGAACTTAGGAGATGAATTTTTATATTTGTGTATACTTGTGTGTGTGCTTTGTGCATTGAGCAAAACTTGTCTAAAATCAAGTAGGGAGTAGATGATGATGAGTTGAGAACATTGGAAAATTATTTTGAGACTTAAAATGAAGTTTTAAGAACTGACTCAAAATAATCGATTATTGTTAAATATAATCGATTATTTCAGCAAATGGGCTAAGTGGAATGCCTTGCTGTAATAATCGATTATTTGTCAAAATAATCGATTATTTCAGAAACAACTCTCTGGAATAATCGATTATCCAGCTAAATAATCGATTAAATTGTTCTTGGTTGATTTCCAGAAATCTGAAGAACAAAATAATCGATTATTCTTTAAAATAATCGATTATCTGGGTTTGAACTTGTCGCCACCCGCCAAAACGGACATTGGCATTCGCGACGATGGTCAGACTCTTTTTAGTTTTGAAAAATGATGGATTGTTAGAACGACTTATTCTCAAACTGAGACCTCATCGAGCTAACAATTTTGTTTAAATGACTCTCACCAATCCATGTTAATCCCAAGCGGGACCCTCCATGGATTAGTGGTTTTCGCAAAAAGAAGGGGTTCTTGGAGTCGCCACCAATGTTTTACTCAAAACTTTGGAAAAAGATATAAGGCAATTGATTTTCACAAATCAACTTTGGCCATTACAACCAGAGTCGGGTAAGGGAGTCGGTTACGTGCGAGGAAGGTGTTAGCACCCCACAACGCCCCTTTTGGGTTCCCTATGATAGATTATTTCATAAATAATAGCGTAAAGTTACTAAATTACCCCCATTTATTAGAAACGATTATAAGTAAAATATTTACATGATGAAAGCTCTAAACATGCAATGCAACAATCAAAAAGCAATAAATAAAAGCAGTAAAAGAAAGGATTTGGAAAGAAACCTTCGAAGCGGGCTTTTATATATTCAAAACGAAGTTTAGGAGGCTTTTTGGCGCTCCTTCCCACTACACGTCCGCTCGCTCCTTTCCCTAAAAATAATTTTTACTACGGAAATCAAAGAGATTTCCCTTCGACTTGTTCGAGTCTCAAGCTAATGGCTCATGACTCAAGAACTTCGTCGGATTGGCTCTCGGAGAGACTTCTAGGGCAGACAATAGCTCAAAAACCCAAGAATACTCAGCACGAGGGTTCAGAAGTGTGGAAAAAGTGTGTAATGACGTGCAAATGACGTCCTATTTATAGGATTGAGGCGCAATACGGCCTGGGAGGTCAATACGGCCCGTACTGGGTTTTTGAACTACAGTACGGCCGTATTGAATTTGGTACGGCCCGTACTGAAGTTTTTGAACTACAGTACGGCCATATTGAATTTGGTACGGCCGTACTGAAGTTCAAAAACTTCAGTACGGCCGTATTGATTTCACTACGGCCGTATTGTAGTTCAAATGGCTCAGTACGGCCGTACTGAACCTCTAGGAGGGTGTATTGAGCTCCAATCCTCGCACACCCTTATTCTAAGCTACTCTAAGACTTCTAGACCTACAAAGAATCATCCTAGGGTCTTCCAGGAGTCCTTCCGGCTGACTTTCCTTCGGTCTTCGAGAGTCTTTGAGTCTTATTTCCGACCCGGACAATTTTAGGGGTCTACAGCTGCCCCCCCTTTACTTAGTCGAACGGCTTTTTTGGTGTACCGGTTGACAAGTAAAGGAGTTGACCCAATTGTCCGGGGAGTAGGCCATCCTTCCGACTTGTAGTGTCTTCAGGTGGGAAAATTGTTGAGTAGCCTCTCCAGGGTGAGTATTAGTCGTCGCCTCTCCAGGCTCGTGCATACCTCGGTGTTTCTGACGACCTCGGTAGCGTGAGTTTGCCCTCTCCAGGGTCTGCATGCCTCCGTGTTTCTAACGACGTTGGCAGCTGCATACCTCCGTGTTTCTGACGACGTCGGTAGCTGAGTATTAGTCGTCGCCTCTCCAGGCTCGTGCATACCTCGGTGTTTCTGACAACCTCGGTAGCGTGAGTTTGCCCTCTCCAGGGTCGTGTATACCTCGGTGTTTCTGACAACCTCGGTAGCGTGAGTTTGCCCTCTCCAGGGTCTGCATGCCTCCGTGTTTCTGACGACGTTGGCAGCTGCATACCTCCGTGTTTCTGACGACGTCGGTAGCTGAGTATTGGTCGTCGCCTCTCCAGGCTCGTGTATACCTCGGTGTTTCTGACAACCTCGGTAGCTGCATACCTCCGTGTTTCTGACGACGGGGTAGCTGAGTATTAGTCGTCGCCTCTCCAGGCTCGTGCATACCTCGGTGTTTCTGACAACCTCGGTAGCTGCATACCTCCGTGTTTCTGA
The DNA here is from genome assembly GCF_000230855.2 of Cajanus cajan. NCBI lineage: Eukaryota > Viridiplantae > Streptophyta > Magnoliopsida > Fabales > Fabaceae > Cajanus > Cajanus cajan. The sequence goes on from NC_138518.1 coordinate 22,564,399, forward strand.
CGACGGGGTAGCTGAGTATTAGTCGTCGCCTCTCCAGGCTCGTGCATACCTCGGTGTTTCTAACAACCTCGGTAGCTGCATACCTCCGTGTTTCTGACGACGGGGTAGCTGAGTATTAGTCGTCGCCTCTCCAGGCTCGTGCATACCTCGGTGTTTCTGACAACCTCGGTAGCTCCATACCTCCGTGTTTCTGACGACGGGGGTAGCTGAGTATTAGTCGTCGCCTCTCCAGGCTCGTGCATACCTTGGTGTTTCTGACGACCTCGGTAGCGTGAGTTTGCCCTCTCCAGGGTCTGCGGTTTGCCCTCCCCAGGGTTGCATACCTCCGTGCTTCTGGTCACTTTGGTAGCGTGAGTTTGCCCTCTCCAGGGATTTGTGATGATTTTGTCTCCACAGTCCACGATGCTGCTTCGACGGTTGTTTTTGATTTTGGTGCCGCTGAGGGCTGGATAGCGCAGGGATCCGTCTAGGGGATGTGCAGTTACTCATAGGTTCTTGTGTCCCAACTTTCCATTGCGTAGTTGGTGCCCACTGGGAAATTCTGATTCCTTGGGGATGCAGACACAAAGATGCTCTTTCTGAGGTGAGCGATGCCTTATGATTGGCTGACGTCCTTTCGACGTTGGTGGAGTATCCCGGTTATCCTTATTCGGGTGACTCTTTTGATTTTCTGGTTTTGTTGCCTCTGCGTAGGCTGTTATCCTGGGGGATTCTGTTGTGATGATTTTGTCTCCACAGTCCACGATGCTGCTTCGACGGTTGTTTTTGATTTTGGTGCCGCTGAGGGCTGGATAATGCAGGGATCCGTCTAGGGGATGTGCAGTTACTCATAGGTTCTTGTGTCCCAACTTTCCATTGCGTAGTTGGTGCCCACTGGGGAAATTCTGATTCCTTGGGGATGCAGACACAAAGATGCTCTTTCTGAGGTGAGCGATGCCTTATGGTTGGCTGACGTCCTTTCGACGTTGGTGGAGTATCCCGGTTATCCTTATTCGGGTGACTTTTTGATTTTTGGTTTTGTTGCCTCTGCGTAGGCTGTTATCCGCTGGGGGATTCTGTCGTATTGATCTTGATTGGCCTCTTCTGTTAGGCGGATTATCTTGACGTTCGGTGTTTGGTTGAATACCGAATTCCGCTTGGGGAATGGGTATTGATCTTTTTGGATTTTCCTTTTTTGGAGGAGTGCCTCTGAGTAGGCGAATGGGGATTGAGGATCTTGTGTATCCCAGAGTATTATTTAGAAAACCTCTTTAGGCTTAGCTTCACTCGTCGCTCGAGTTGGAAAGCTATCTTCCACTGAGGAAGTCTGAGTCCTTTGACTCGGATATTTTGTTTGGATGATCATGCTTCCATTGGGGAATCTTGCTGATCTTGCTCTGATAGCTTTCACTGGGAATTCGGCCCAAGAGTGCAAGCTGAGATGTCTCTGGGCAGTATTATTTCGGCAAGCCTCTCCAGGCTCAGTTATTCTGTATGATTGTTGGATTTTCTGAATTTTTGCCTTTTTTGTCGATTTTGACTTTTTCTGTTGGCTGCTGTCATACACAAGAAATTTTTCCTATTTTCTATTTTATGCAACTGCCTCATGATAAGGTCTTTGAATGTGCAACTAATGTGGTGGACGTTATGGCCAATACGGCCGTATTCATTTCAGTACGCCCGTATTGAGTTGAAAATTTGTTCATAACCTTAATTTTAGTACGGGCGTATTGTTTTTTCTGAATTTCATTTTTTTTTTCAATAAACAGAGGATAAGTGATCTTCCAGTACACCTATCATCTGTATGCATGTATGCGGTATGATGCACCTAATTCTATTTGATTTATTTTTCAAAAGAATTAACCGATGCATTTCTTTGCTTGGATTTTTGCCATTCCTCTAGACGGGCTGTGCGCTGCCGATTTCTGTAACCGAGGAATGATGCGTGTTATATCGAGATTGGTGTCATCAACCCAGTGATCCTTCCCTTCCTTTAGAAGACGTATCAACCTTCCTATTGACCACTATATCTCCATGTTTCCACTAGATTATTCTAAAATCGTTTGGGACAAGAGAAAAGAAAGGAAAGATATTTTTGTTCAAAAGTTTGTGTTTTAGAGGGGATTATTATTGTTCTGAAAACGGTTTTTGTAAGAATGGCTGGCCAAGGTAGGCTCATGTGTTTAGGCTTGTTTGATTAAACACTTATGAAGTTAAGAAAGTCTTGTTATTGACGTTGTGATTCGACAACTTAGATAGCTTCCCTTGAAACTTTCTTTTTGAATTCAGCTCATGGTACCATCATGGATTTCTTTTGCTTTTTTTGATTGTCCTTATTTTTTGCCTAAAACACCCCTTTGTGGCGTCTCAGCGGACCTTTGTTTTTGTTCATTTTTGCAACCCTAACTTTTGCCTAGGTCACCCTTTCGTGGGATTCCTAGCGGGTTCTTTGCTCTTATTTTTGCGCAGCCCCCTTTTTGGGTTTCCTGCCGAGCTTTTTTGTTTTTAGGATTTTGTCCTTAAAGGATTTCTTTTTTATCCATGATGGCACTTGTCGAGGCCAAGGAAAGGTGCTCCAAGTTGTCACACACACTTCCACATAAAAATGATGCGGGTTTATTGTTATTAAGACAATTTTAACCTCATTTATGCTTATTCAAACAGGGTTAAAATAATGTGGTCTAGAAATTTATTGCAAGCAAGAAAAGAAGCAATAAGAAATAATAAAGAACGATTTTATTATAATTATAGCGGAAACATGTGCCCTATCGAGGCTCGGGGGTCGGGTTGTCCCCGAGGAGTAATCTCTAACAGTCATCAGGTCTATACATCCCTATCGGAAGGAGAAGAGCACTTGATGACGACGACCGGCCTTGACGCTTGTGAACCGGCCTTCCTAAAGATCTGGCTTAAAGAACGTTGAGAAGGATCTTGGTTCCTCTTCGTCCTTTGATCTTTATTAGGGTTGTATCCTAACCCTTGTTTCCCCGGATTATCCTTAATAATGGGTAGCTCGGGAATTCCTTGGGAATCCTTGCCAAGTCCTTATCCAGGCAAGTATCCGTTCTTGGTGAGCATGTAGGCTACCTTCTTCATTTCTCGGGGAAACGTTTCGACATTGGCGATCTCCAATGCTTGGAAGGCGGTCTCTAGAGCTTCCTCTGCTGCATCCACGTAAGGTATGGCAGATGGCTTGCTGATGAGTATGTCATCTTCAACTTGTACGGTCACCAGCTTGTCACCCACTATGAATTTGACTTTCTGGTGGAGCATAGAGGGAACAGCTTTCGCATCATGAATCCAAGGTCGGCCGAGGAGACAGCTGTACGCGGGAGTAATGTCCATCACTTGAAATTCGACATTAAAGATGGTGGGTCCAATTTGGATTGGAAGATTAATTTCTCCCACCACTTCTCTTTTAGAACCGTCGAAAGCTCGGACGATCATGTTGCTCGGGCGCATTTGGATTCGCTTGATTGCCACTTGATCGAACGTTCTTTTTGGCATCACATTCAAGGAAGATCCATTATCCACCAAGACTTTAGTGATGTGATATTCCTTGCACTTTACAGAGATGTGCAAGGGCTTGTTGTGATTCGGTCCCTCAGCGGGGATTTCTTCATCGGTGAAAGTGAGGTGATCATTAGCCGTGATGTGACTAACAATCCCCTCAAATTTGTCTTGGGAGATAGTGTGCGACACGTATGCCTCGTTCAAGACTTTCAACAGAGCTTGCCGATGCGGTTCGGAGCATAGGATCAACGACAACAGAGTAATCTTTGCTGGCGTCTTATGAAGTTGATCCATGATGGAGTACTCGCTCTGTCGGATATATTTTAACAGCTCGTCAGTCTCCTCCTCGGATTCTTTATTTTCCTCGGTTTTCTCTTTTTCTTTTTCTTTTCCTTTATTCTTGGGAGCTTTATCATGAAGATCTTTGGGAGTGTAGATCCTGCCACTCCTAGTCATGCCCCCAAGTCCAGCGATGTTAGAGATATCGCTGTCGGCAGAAGAATGGATGTCGTATATCCATGGCACAGCCTTATTCGATTCGTAGGGAAAAGGTCTTGGAGCAGTGATCTTCAACGGTATCGGACCTTCCCCTTTATTCGTCTTGATTACCAACAACGGAGTTGATGTGCGTTCGCTTGGCGCGGTTGTTGGCTTACACTTAATAACAAACGGCGTGCGATCCATTCTGAACATACGCATCGATTAATCCTTTCTTTTTATTAATGTTATTAATGAATTACTAGGAGAGATGTATGGAATGCACTCCCCTAGATCCCTCCATGATCTTCGATAAGAATGCATGATATGAGATGATGGTGTTGAATATGCATGCATTGTGTTTATTCAACTAAGCATTATCATGTTTTCAGGATGCTCCTAAGATGATGCATGATATTGCTTGGTTTGGATAAATAATTTTTTTTTTCTTTTTTGGGTATTTTGTTTTTTTGTATTTTTCCGGGTGAAAAGGGAAACTACCTACATGAATGTGATGAGGGTAGATGTTAACACCATGTAATGGAAGATTCTTATTCCTATTTATTCTTATTTTAAAAGGGAATTTTGTATGTTTAAAGAATGCAATGTATGCTCAAACAATGTCACATAAACAATGCACAAACAATTCACTCATCCACGAACAGTCACGAGCGAATCACGAGGTAGGGGTATCCTGCAGACAAGTGCATATTCAAGGAGGTTCTAACTGTTCTCACCGGTCCAAGGCCCCCAAGGTGCCCCCATTATAGGGACCCAATTCCTCTCGTCGTAAGTCGATGGAAAGCTCCAACGCACTGTCGGACTCGAGTTCATGGTTTTCACCTTGAGTGATGTTTTCCGACAACGGTCTACGGGCACCTATAGACCCATTCGACAACCGGCCGTACTAACATCCACTCCCTATGGCTTTCCACTCATGCCCCCGGGTATAGAGGGAACTGTTGTGTGCAAAGGTTCGTGTGTAGTTTATATTTCAAACGATTGCGGAAATTTAAACATCCAACAGTTATTAAAGCCAACTAGGTAAAACATGTTATCATACAAGCGAGGGGTAACGAAGTAATTTTAAACTATTATTTTAGAAATAATCCATCACTAAATGGGACTGACTCTCCAGGCTTCCCCAGCGGAGTCGCCATCTGTCGCCACCCGCCGAAACGGACATTGGCATTCGCGATGATGGTCAGACTCTTTTTAGTTTTGAAAAATGATGGATTGTTAGAACAACTTATTCTCAAACTGAGACCTCATCGAGCTAACAATTTTGTTTAAATGACTCTCACCAATCCATGTTAATCCCAAGCGGGACCCTCCATGGATTAGTGGTTTTCGCAAAAAGAAGGGGTTCTTGGAGTCGCCACCAATGTTTTACTCAAAACTTTGGAAAAAGATATAAGGCAATTGATTTTCACAAATCAACTTTGGCCATTACAACCAGAGTCGGGTAAGGGAGTCGGTTACGTGCGAGGAAGGTGTTAGCACCCCACAACGCCCCTTTCGGGTTCCCTATGACAGATTATTTCATAAATAATAGCGTAAAGTTACTAAATTACCCCCATTTATTAGAAACGATTATAAGTAAAATATTTACATGATGAAAGCTCTAAACATGCAATGCAACAATCAAAAAGCAATAAATAAAAGCAGTAAAAGAAAGGATTTGGAAAGAAACCTTCGAAGCGGGCTTTTATATATTCAAAACGAAGTTTAGGAGGCTTTTTGGCGCTCCTTCCCACTACACGTCCGCTCGCTCCTTTCCCTAAAAATAATTTTTACTACGGAAATCAAAGAGATTTCCCTTCGACTTGTTCGAGTCTCAAGCTAATGGCTCATGACTCAAGAACTTCGTCGGATTGGCTCTCGGAGAGACTTCTAGGGCAGAGAATAGCTCAAAAACCCAAGAATACTCAGCACGAGGGTCCAGAAGTGTGGAAAAAGTGTGTAATGACGTGTAAATGACGTCCTATTTATAGGATTGAGGCGCAATACGGCCTGGGAGGTCAATACGGCCCGTACTGGGTTTTTGAACTACAGTACGGCCGTATTGAATTTGGTACGGCCCGTACTGAAGTTTTTGAACTACAGTACGGCCGTATTGAATTTGGTACGGCCGTACTGAAGTTCAAAAACTTCACTACGGCCGTATTGATTTCACTACGGCCGTATTATAGTTCAAATGGCTCAGTACGACCGTACTGAACCTCTAGGAGGGTGTATTGAGCTCCAATCCTCGCACACCCTTATTCTAAGCTACTCTAAGACTTCTAGACCTACAAAGAATCATCCTAGGGTCTTCCAGGAGTCCTTCCGGCTGACTTTCCTTCGGTCTTCGAGAGTCTTTGAGTCTTATTTCCGACCCGGACAATTTTAGGGGTCTACAGAACTTTTATAAATAGACTTGAACTATTTTGAAACTTCATAACATTGAGTGAGAACTGATACTCAACTTCTAAAAACGCTTTAGAGAGTCTGTGTGACATCTTGGAGAGGTTTCTTTGTGAAAATCCAAGAAGAAAAACATTTGTGAAAGAACTTGTGAAAATCATCATCATCATCATACCCTTGAAAGAGAAAGACAAAGAATTGTTCAAGAATTCCAGGTGAATTCGTTTCATGTTTGTTTCTTTGTGAATCTTTGTGGAAAATCTTGAGAAGGGTTTCTCAAGTGATTAAGGTTCTTGTAGTGGGATCTACAAGGGGTGCTTTCTTGGGGTCAAGAAAGTGATTATCTTTTAGTAGTGAAGTATATGCATGTGTGTTTGCTTGTAAACCTTCTTGCTTAAAGATAGTGGAAAAATCTTAATCAGGTGGTGATTAAGGACTGGATGTAGGTCACATGTGGAGTGGCTGAACCAGTATAAAAGACTTGTGCAATCTTCTTCAACCTTATCTCTTGTTTTGCAATTTCTTGGTTGAGCTTTAAAGAAGATAAAACTTGATTAACATGTGTATGTGAATTTAGATGGGTTAAATCTATAATTGGATATTATATTTGAACATCATTATCTTGTAATCAAGTTGCACATTGCATTCATATCATTGTAACAAGTCTTTAAGAGTGCTTCATTTGAAAATTCTGTCATAGAAAAGTTTTGAGTGAAATTAAGATCCAAAAAACTCTGATAAATTTTTAAAGGGTCATTAAATCCAATTCACCCCCCCTCTTGGATTAGGCCATTCTTTTCTAACAGTTCCTATTCTAGAATGAGCCATTCCAAACCACCAAAAAGGCCTAAAAACCTAGGTCAAAATGGGTCATTCCCAATCTAGAACAGGTTGTTTTGAACCAGGTTATTATGAACAAAATGACAGTTTGGAACGGGCCATTTTAATTTTGAAACGGTCCATTTCAAATTCAAATTTTTACCCTAACAAACCAGTTTGGAACAGCTCATTCTGTTGGCCAAAATGGTCATTCTAGTTGGTTCTAACACCTATAAACAAGTGCCTCGTGCACAATGCAAAGGGACCAGATTTGAACCAAAAAAGTGATGGCTTTTGACTCGTTTTCTATAGTTTTAGTTTTGATACTCTCTCTTCCTCTTCCTTTGTATTTCTTAAGTGTTTGTGAGATCTTTTGTAGAGCGAAGGGCTGCTAAAACGCGTCTTTAAGCTAACATTTGAAGATTTCTATAAAGCTTGCCTCGGAGGTATTCTCATCAATTCAATCTCTTCCTTATTTAAATTATCTTGTTCATATGATATTGCCATGAGTAGATAATAATCATGTAGATAACATTTTTTCAAACGCTCGGGGTTTAAACCCCTTATTTTTATAAATATTTGTAACAAGAACAATGTGTAAATACTTAATAAAAGGGGATACAATGTTTAAATTATGATTCTTTGTTATGCTAAATTAATCATAGGGCACTGAATTAGGGCGTTGTAGGGTACCTAGCACCTTCCCTACACGTAACTGGCCCCCAAACCTAATTATGGCTGTGAAGGCCATAATTGATTTGCGAAAACCTTTTCCTTTTATCGATGTTTTGAGTAAAATATTAGTGGTGACTCCTTCGAACCTTTTCAAAAACCATTGATTAAGGATTAGTTTGTTTTCTAAGTATTCCTTAACCGATGAGATTTTCAAAATGCAGGTCCAAACCATGTGTGAGCAAGATCGAAATTTTTAGGTTTCGACACTATGGACACCAGATTTCGTCCGGGTCACCTTATCATGGATGAAAGGCCACTAAGACTTGAAATTTACACTATAAACCCTAATTTGGAACGACCTATTCCCAAAAACTCTTTTAGTGCCATTTTAAGGCCCAAAATGACCATTCTAGTGTTAGGAACAACCATTCCACTTCTCTGGGTGCCTATATAAGCCTGCTTAGGGCTCAATCTTCCACACTTTACACACAATTGAGAGACTCTTATCAAAATCATCCCTTTCTCTTCTTTTACATATTCTTGAGCATCTGTGAGGCTTTTTATAGAGCAAAAGGCTACCAAAATACACCTTTGCATCACTATTTAAAGTTTTTTTATAAAGCTTGCTTCATAGGTTATTATTAATTTCTTCTCCCCCCCTTTATTTATTTAATTGTTTTATTCATAACCCTACTATCATGCAACAGTCAGTAACCATGTAGATAATAAGTGTTTAAATGACTAATAGAAAAAGGTAAATATTTAATTATGTTCATTATTATACTAAATTCATCATAGTGTATCGAATTAGGGCGTTGTGGGGTGCTTAATACCTTCCCCATTCGTAACAAACCCCCGAACTTAAATTTTGGCCATGAAGGCAATTATTAGTTTATGAAAACTCTTTTCTTTTTTTGACGTTTTGAGTAAAATATCGATGGTGAATCCTTTGAACTTTTTTCAAAACACCATTGGTGAAGGTTTAGTTTGGTCCTCGAGTGTTCCTAAACTAATGAGATAAAATGAAGTCCAAACCATTTGTAGGCAAGATTGGAATTTTTTGGGTTTCGACAATATAGACCCTAGCTGATTTGGGCCTTCTAACCATCATCTCGTATTACTCAAGAGTGGGTACTAGATCTAGGAGTGGAAACTTGAAGCAATGTAGTGTGGGCTTACAAAAGTGCACCAAGACTTTCACAAAGGTGAGGTCGACGATTATCCTTAACAGGTTGAGAACTCTTCCAAAACATCTTTCAAAGTGCATACGGGCCTCTCTCGACATTAACACACAGATATTGTCAACCCTCAACATTGGGTGGTTGAAAATGTTCACCTTTTTCAACTGCTCATGCATGCTTCTACCTACTCCTTCCATATCTAATGAAGCAAAAATTAAATGGAAATCAATGGGATAGCCTAGAAACTGTATGCCATTGTGTTTATTTGCCTCAATTTTTATCATGTTTTTATTTTCTAAAGGGGAAATGATGCATGATAAAACCTATATTATTCAACTAGGATTTTTCTCATTTTTTCATGGTTGTGCTAAACTAAGAAATTGCCTATATGATGCTAATAAAATTTAGGCCTAAGTATGCATAAAAAGGGTATTAATTTCCTTATTCTTAACTCTAATTAGTTGTTTTTTCTTAGAATTCCCATCCACTCCTATTGGAAACAAACAATACAAAAAAATGCACACACATATGCTAAATTAATGTACACCCATGAACAATCACATTCATATCCATGGGGTGAGGTCCCTATAGAGAAAGGTGCATATTCTTAGGAAGTTCTAACTATTCTCACTAGTCTCAAAAGCCCCCAAGGTGCCCCCATTATAGGGACCTAGTATCTCTGTTGTCGTCAACTGGCAGACACTGGTGGTTTGTACTAGTATCGGGCTAGAGCAACTGGTTATCACCTTAAGCGTGATTTTTGACAATGACTTATGAGTATCTAAGACCCATTCTATGGTCGGTCCCACATCAACCACTCCCTAGATTTTATTCGCACTCTTGCCCTCTATCGTAACCCCAAAAGTTCTTATCTTATGACCAATGGTTTGGACTACCATTTTGAAAAATCTCATTAATTAAGGAATGCCTAGACACCAGACTAATCCTTAAATAATGGTTTTGAAAATAGGTTCATGGATTCGCCACCAATGTTTCACTCAAACATTGGAAAAAGAAACGATTTTTGAAAATCTAATAATGGCCTTAATAACCAAAAATCAGGTTTGGGGTCGGTTACGTGTAAGGAAGGTATTAAGCACCCCTACAACACACTGAATCGGTACCCTATGATGAAGTTAACATAGCAAGAATTAATAGTTTAAATATCAATTACCCTTTATTGATGGTTATTTATATACATGAAATTTAAATTACGCGATTTATCCTAAGACGTCTACATGATTATTCCTTTTATTTATAATATTTATTAAAATGAGGAAGTAGGGAGAGAATAAGAGTATTGATTGAAATACCTCTTTGTTGAGCTTTATTGGATCTTCAAATGCAGAAACCTTTTAGGTGCTTTTGGCTACCTCACACACTATAATATACCTCACAAATCTCAAGAATGACTGGAAGAGGAAGAGAGAGAAATTTTGAGTTATCTAAGACTCTAGTAGGCAAATTTTTTTGGTCTTGGGAGAAATGCCTGAGTATGCTATTTATAGATATTAGATATGAATAGGATGACCCATTCCAGTTTTGGAAGGACCTATTATAGGTTAGTCTGTTAAGAGTAAAATTTAAATCTAGAAGGGCCCATTCTGGAATTGGAATGACCCATTCTAGATTTGAATTTTACTAATAACAACTTATGTCAGAATGGCCCATTTTGGGTTGGGAACAGCCTATTTTGACCTAGAGTTTCTAGGCCTTTTAAGGAGTTTGGAACAACTCTTTCTAGATTCAGAATAGCCCGTTCTGGACTACTCAATCACCTTTATTAGGCTTTAGGCTTTTTGATGTCTTATCATTTCATTTTTGGGCTTTTGAGAGTTGCTTTTCTTTATAATAGAAGCCCATTTCTTTGTTTATGGATCTAGACAAAATTAGGTGTCTAAAGATGCCCTTCTTTACTTGTCCTTTGGGATACTAGGTATTTGCTTGTCCAAATGCAAGTAAAGATGTAGACATTTTGTCTAGGTCTTTTCTCTATCTCTTCGTGTTGGCGCTTCAGGTTGTTTCCTTCGAATAGATGGGTTTACCTGTATCCTTGCCTTTAGGAGTGGCTGAGTGTTGGATTGCGTACTCTGTTGGGTAACAAGGGTGGCAAACTGTACACCTGATCTTCTATCTTCGAGTAGATGTTCTGTTCCATTTGCTCTAGTTGCTCCTCTTGTTTTTTGTGAGGTGCAAATCCAGGTTTTCACTCTTGCTTTGATAGTATAGGTGCTTCCACATCGCTTTCTTCGGCTAGATTGTGTTTACCTGTGTCCTCGTCCTTTGGAGTAACTAAGTGTTGAGTTGCGTGCTCCGTCAGGTGATAAAGATGGTAAATTGTATCATATAGGCTTTTGACTTGATGTAGATATCTCGTGATGCTTCTACTTATTTTGTGATGTGTGATCTTTTATTCGTAGCTCGCTGAAAAGGGAGTATATTCTAAGTTCAGCCTCTTCAGGTTGGACTAATATTAACGCTTCAGCTGGCCTAATCCAAATCATGTACTGGTTTTGAGTATCTAGTGAACCTTTTTCTGAGCTTGTATTGGTTTTGAGGGTCCAACAACCTTTTACGAGCTTGCACTAGTTTTAAGGATCCAGCAACCTTTTCCAAACTTGTACTGCTTTTGAGGGTCTAACAACCTTCTTCAAGCTTGTACTAGTTTTGAGGATCTAGCAACCTTTTCCAAGCTTGTGCAGGTTTTGAGGGTCCAGCAACCTTTTCCAAGCTTAGACTGGTTTTGAGGGTCCAGCAACCTTTTTCGAGCTTATACTAGTTTTGAGGGTCTAGCAACCTTTTTCAAGCTTGTACTAGTTTTATGGGTTCAATAACCTTTTTCAAGCTTGTACTGGTTTTGAGGGTCTAGCAACCTTTTCTGAGCTTGTACTGGTTTTGAGGGTCCAACAACCTTTTTCAAGCTTGATGTTGAGCATTTTTGTGCGGCCTCTCTAGGCCTACAAAGGTGAGTATTGTTATGCCGACCTCTCCAGGCCGTCTGGTAGGTGTTGGTGTGATTGCCTCTTTTCTTTGGTGAGGACGTTTGATGAAGACTAGGATCACATATAGGTAGTGCCCCTGTGCTGATGGGCTATGGGTCATCTTTCTTGTGAGATGATGTGGTGTTAGCATGGATTTGCTTGACCTTGTCAAATTGTCTAATCTGATCATTATTGTGAGGGGACCCTGTGATGCAGGACCATCCTTGGAACTTCATGTGGGACCCAACACTAGGTCCATGGCTAGGAGATTGGAAGAGGATAAGGGAGCTAACACCCCTAGAGATATGCTTTTTATGGCTAAAGGATATTGATCATTCTCCTAAGCCTTGTTAGCATAGAACTTATTTTTATTCCTATTTTACCCTTGTCTTTAATTTTCCATTTTTACCCTTGTATTTTGGATATCTTAGACATAAGATTTATTTTACTTGTATTTTCCATTTTACCCTTGTATTTTGCGGTGTCTTAGTCATAGAATTTATTTTTACTTGTATTTCCCATTTTACCCTTGTATTTTGGGGTGCCTTAGATTATAAGATTTTATTTTTTGGACTAGGGTATTTTATTACGATGAGAAAATAGGTCTAGACGTATTTTTGGTGAGCATTAGATCTATTTTTGGACTTGGCAAGGCTTAGGCCCAAGAGGAGGGCACCTAGGTTGCGTGGTCTTATCATGCACCTAGTTGTAGCACATAACCAAGCCAAAGATTCCATCCTTGGCCACCAAGTAAGCGTCACATTAGGGTTGCATGTGGCATGAATTTGTGTTGCATTTCCATCACATTTAGCATGGAAATGTGCAAACTTTATGACCTATCCTTCACCCTTAATGTGTGCCCACCACCTCACACCCTAATCTATATATACCCTAGGTATTGCTTCATGTAATCACTTTGAAAAATAATATATTGAGAGAGACTTTGTGCCTTGATATTTTCCTTAGTCTCCCTTGGGTATTTTCGGCCAAACCCTTCCTATCTCCATCCTTGAGAGAAAACCCTAGAAGTGGCATTCATCACCTATGGAGTGAGCCAAACCCTAGAGTGCCTTCTCCAGCTTTTCATCAAACACCTTTCCCTCACCCTTCATTTTCATCCATCCTCCCAAAAATACGCCCCCTTGAAGTGCTTTGATCCAAGGAGTCAAGGTTTCCTTCACATTGATCATCATCCCTCCATCAATGCTAGTAAGGATTTCATCACCCTGCCCCTTGCTTGTAGATGGATCCCCAGGTTGAGGATTTCCTAGCATTCTTTTATTATTATTAATTTTATTTTTATTTTTGTTAGCTTCGGCCTTTTTTTTTTGTTGAAGCTTTGCCTTTTTCTGTTTTGTCTTTTGCTGTCATCATTGGCAGAGGGATCCCTTCTCATGATGATGTTATTTGCTGAATCTTTATTGATAAGTATTATTTTGGAAGCCACTCATGGCTTTGGTAGGAACTCATTCCTAGTTTTGGCATTTTCTTGGATCATTCTTCATTCGGTTGAGGAGTAAGGTGCGATGGATTCTTCAAGCTTATAGGCTTGCTTGTTTGGTCGATTCCACTCTATTCTACTGTTGACATGTCTTTGCTTGGTGGCACATAGAATCTCTTAGGATTGCCTTTTTTGGGTGAGGCTTTTGCCACGGCTTCGGCTCTTGCTTGGTTGTTGAGCTTTTATGAGTGCTTTGTCCTAATGACTCCCTCTGACCTATAACAAGTATGATGCATGGATGCATGGATGTAATGAAAACACAAGATAGGAATGGATTTCCCTTTTTTATTATTTTATTATTATAAAATTTTGTTTAATGCCCTTCCATATGCCCCCACCACATGCATACAATGCGATTTATGCTTGTGTTTTATTCCTAAAAAATTCAATTCAAATTTTAATGTCGGGAAATTAAAATGTATGCGTTAGGGTTAATGTTGACGAATCCTTTCTGTTCGTGCCATTTTTTGTTATTGTCGGGATATATTCCTTTGAACCCGAGGTTGCAATGGCTCCTTAATTATCTTGTCAATGTGTAGTTAAACGTCTATAGACTCAGTTTAGGAATGTCTTGCTCTTCCCTTTATGAGTATTCACCGTGCACTTTTCGTGTATCTTTTCGATACCATTTTAATTTCGTAAGGGTCAAGAGAAAAGAAAGAAGAGATGTTTGTATATATTTTTAAAGAAGAGTTGTTAGAAGGGATTTTTTCAAAAGGGTTTTTAGAAGAATGGCTGGCCAAGGTGGGCTTTAGTGTTTAGGGTTATTAAAAAAATGTATTTGCTAAATGGTTGTTATCATTGTGTTTTAGCCTTTTTGGAAAGTGGAGTGGTGACATGGGGTCACGTTTTAGTTAGATGATCCCCCTAAGCCACCTTTCGATTTTTGACTCAGGTTGTTGTTTTAACGTCTTGACTTTTTCCTAGGTCACTTGAGATATGTTCCCAAGTGGACATTTTTCTTTTGATCCTTACTTTTTCCTAGGTTACCCTTTTTGCTTATGAGTCTCCTAGCGGACCTTGCCCTAATTTTTGCGCAGCCCCCTTAGTGGGTTTCCTGCCAAGCTTTCATTTTTGTAGTGCTTGTGAGTACGGGATGCCTTATTTTATTAAACCCAAGTCATGTTTGGATTCATGTGATTATTTCTTTGTTACCCTTTCCATGTTATTATCGAATAACGTCTCTATCGTAAATACGTCTTGTTTATTAAGGTTTAATGGATGAAGCTTAGAGTGAATATTTAAAGGGAGAATGAAAGAGTGTTATGAAATTAAAAGCAGTACTTTCAATTTACACATGCCCTTTTTACAAAGCTCGAAGGCCTGGGTATGCCTTGCGTTCGTGATTCATACACAGAGAGATTGACAAAGGTTGCCCCCTAGAGAGGCATGGTTGATCTGACATGATTGGTCTGACTTATTCAGGAATACCCTTCCACTTGCTTGAACGCTAGTGCTTAAAGTTCAGAGTAAAACCATTATGGAGTCTTGTTTCTTAGAGAGAATACTTGAGCCGCCTTTCGATTTTCAACTCGAGAAGGCATCACTTTTTTATTTATTTTTTAAATTTTTTTTATATATTCCTAACTTTTGCATATGACGTATCCTATTGGGGTTCTTGATTCTTTTTCTTTACCCTAAATTTTGCCTAGAACGCCCCTTGCGGGTTTTTAACATGCAAAGGCTTTCTTCTTCAATTGGGATTTGTCTTGTAATTCCCTAGGAACAAGGATTCGTCCATTCTTGATCATTCCTCTTATCTCGGTAATATTTAATGAGTTCGTTGTTGACAAACTCTATACGTCCATGGCACTACCTTGTCGCTTCCAAATGGGGAAGTCTCGGTGTTTGAATCATCATTTTGGGCCTGTTATGCTCACCATCTTCTTGTGTAATTATTGGTTTTAAGCTAAGTGTTTCCCGATTTGATGTACCGGATTTGCATCTGACTATCATTAATTTCATTGTTAACGCGCACAGGTTAGATTTTCCCTTTTTATTCTTATTTATTATTTACAAGGAAGACATATTATCTATATGAAGTACAAGATAGGATGCAAAGGAAATTGAGAAATTCAACAAATACCATTTTTATTGATTTGTTTGTTTAGAGAACATTCTTTGTAACAAGATTTTTTGATGCACTTTGACAATGTTGTAGCAGCCTAGAGAAACTTGATTGATATCTCTATAGACATGCTTGCTCGTTTGTTGCCTTGCAATTTTCAGTCTTATTTTCTTCTCAGATTCTTCTTCATTCTTACTATCCCCATCAAAATTAACCGCCAACAAAATAAGGTCTTCAAGTTTACTGTCATTTTGGACTGGTGATGAGTTAGAGAAGAAAGATGCAGTTAGGAGTGATTTGATAATCAGTCGAAGGGGTAAAGGGTGCTTAACATTAATTTTTCAATTCCTTGAGTTCATGATTTCTCATTCTCCAGCAGATTTGTTTTTTTCTAGCTCCCCCAACCATGTTCCTTCGAAGAAAATTCTTTTTTTTTTTTAATTCGATTACTTTGTGTACCTCCTTTTGAAACTTTGAATGACTCCAATATATTTTGAGCATGGCATCCTTCTAGGTTGGAAGAAGTCTAAGAAGATGTAGACTTTGTCTTTTGCCGAGAGAATGATGTGATGGAGGACCATCCTTGGTACTTCATGTGAGACCCATCACATGGTTCATGGCTAGGAGAATGGAGAGATACCATGTATGGATCCATCTCCTAGGCCCAATTTGAGTAGTATAGAATTTTATTGCTTTATTCCAATTTTACCCTTGTATTTTGGGGTGTTTAGGACTTAGAATTTATTTTCTCTTGTATTTCCCATTTTTACCCTTGTATTATGGGGTACTTTAGATGATTAGGGTTTTAATTTTGGGCTAGGGTGTTAAATTAGAAGGGTGACGCATTTTTTGGTACTTTTGGATCTATTTTTGGTGTTAGAAAGGCTTAGGCCCAAGTGGAGGGCAAAGGTTGCATGATCTTATCATGCACCTAGATATAGCCAATCTAAACCCAAAGATTCCATCCTTGGCCACCAAGTTGCATCTAGGGTTAATGTGCATTTCATTTGGAGTGCATTTGCCTTGTGAATTTCGGCCATGCATACTCCAAATGAAACCCTAGATGCCTTCCCTCCTATAAATACCCAATGCATCATACCTTGTAAATACTTTGGAAAATATGAATTTGAGAGAGCATTTCTTTGCCTCAAATCCTATCCTTAGTCCCTAGGTTAGTTCGGCTAGCCACCTTCATTCTCCACCCTTGGAGAGTGAAACCCTAGAGTGGCCTCCACCTTCACTTGGAGTGAGCCAACCTTGAGACACCATACACCATCCTTCACCATTCATCATCTTGACGTCCCAAAACCATCTTCCCCTAAACATCCACATAATCTCTTCCCTTTGGTGAGCCTAAGATCTTTGGGCAAGGATTCCCTCTTCAAGAGTCAAAATCATCCATGGAAGGGAGGATCCTATCAAGTGGTATCTAGAGCCAAGGTTCATCAAGGGTAAAATCTTGTCTTCCTTGTCTTCTTGCATGTTTTTCCTATTCGGTCATTTTCTCTACTCCTTGTCATTTCTTGTGTGGCCGAATAGTTTAGGGCTCATTCTTTGTTCCTTGTGAGCCTTCCTTGAATATTATAGGTTTCCATTGTTAGGTGTGCCATGCTTTTTTAGTTTTAGGTTTGAGTCTCATATGAACATGAAGAACATGCTATGAACATGCTTTTGATTTTTGAATCCACCTAAGTTTTGTCAAATTTTATGTTTCCTATAATTTGTCTACAAAAAAATTCCATGTATGTGCCAAACACCTTTGCATGCATACATGAACAAAAATACCATGATGCATCATTCTAAGTGGGCGTGACATATAGGAGCCATCTAGGAGTCATTCATGCATGCTACTTAGTCCTAGCATGTTCTATGTGATTTTTGATATCCATGTGTAAATGCTTCGTTGCACATGCATTGCCGCCCCACTTCCTTGCATTTCCACTTGATTTAGTCTAATTTTGGTTGTATGAAAAAAACCCTAAAAGAATCTAAGAGGTGTTCTAGAAATCTAGTACAAAACAACTTGTCCTAAATAGTACAAGACCAATTCCACTAAAAAGATTCCCTAAAACCCTATAAGAACACGCCACTTGTCTCCTTATCTTTCTCCTAAATTTGACCTAATTTTTCCCACCCACAAGTGCAAAACCTAATCAACAATGGGCTGAACATTAAAGAAAAGAAATTGGACCCAAGGAACATCAAAAAAAAAATTGACGTGAAAATAGAACAAAAAAAAGTATCAAAAAAACAATTTGGACCAAAAAGGACTTGTTGCTAGACTTGTGGACTTGGACCTTTACCTATGCATTTGGGAGTTGGACTTATGACATTTTGAACCTATTTTTGAGACCTTAAAAGTCGCTGGACCAAATTCATAAAAGACTTAATCAAGTGGGCTTAAACACTAATCCATTCTAGTGCCTTTCTAGGAATAATCTTTTGTGTGCTTCCTTTTTAATTGTGTCTTAATTTTAGTTTGTCTTTTCTTTGGCCTCTTTTGTTTTGTCTCAATCAATTCTTTCTGAGTTTAGCCTTTCCTAATTGTTCCTTTTTAGTTTTTATTTCTTGGACTCTTGCTCTTTGGGTTGGTTTCATTTTGAATGTAGGTGAAGAACCTATCTAGCAAACTAGCAAGCTTTTGGTGGATTTGAGTGGAGGAGTGAACCGAATCCAAACCTAGGCTTTGGAGGGATTTCCACCACACAAAAGGAGTGATTAAACACTTGGAGAGGACTAACAAGTTTGCTCTTTGTGAAGGAACCCAAGTGGAGGAGTTGAAGACCTATAATTTTTTATCTTTTCCTATTTTTTCTTGATTTCTTTTGGGCCACTTGTATTTAGGCCTTCTTTCTTTATTTTGGTTTGTAATTGGCCATTTTTAAACCTCTTCATTTTGGTTTAATTTCGTGTAGTTGAAGGTGATTTGAAAACCTTCACCTAGGACTTCGACTAGTATATGTTTTAAGTGTTTTCCTTTTGCATGATTTAAAGCTTTTGGTAGTATAATTGTTAGGGTTTTTGTCTCCAATTCCGTTTAGAAGGCTTGCTTTTGCCTACTAGGGGTAACATGCACACACACACCTTATTGTTGTGTCAAATTTTTTTGTGAGAAAAGTGGAAAAAGCTTAGTGATTTTTACTTGATAAGGCTTGGTTATTAAGTGATTCATAGTAGTCCACCTCCCTTTGATAGTTCACTTTGTACACTTAGGCCTTTTCCTACCTATCTTGCACCTTGAAAAACATTTGTGAAAAATTTGTGAAAACCTTTTTATCACTCACTCTTTGTGAAAACCTTTTTCAAACTTTTTTTTTTAAAACAACTTTGTGAAAACCTTTTTGGATCAAAGATGAGTGATCATTCTAGTGTCCATGGTCATAATTCATGTAGTTCTAGGTCTAGTGTTAGGGATGAACTTAGGCAACTAAAAGAGTACCTAAGAAAAAAAGAAGAGGAAAATATAAAAAGAGAGGAAGAGTTAAGAAGAAAAGAAAAGGAGTTTGAAAAAAATAATGAGGAAATAAAAAGGTTGCTTGCTAGGCTAGTTATGGGAGGAGAGACTAGTGGTTCAAAACCAAGAGTCACTTCTCCTAAATCCTCAAAAGGCAAGGGGAATGTGGTACCCTCAACTATTCATGAGGAGGAGGGGCATCATACCCAACCTCCAAGTGATATCCTCTATAGTAGTCATCACAATGATGATTACTATCAAAGACCCCCAAGGCAACATAGACATAGGGAGTCTTCCAATAGGGAACCCCATATCACTCTTCCCCCATTCCATGGCAAAGACAATGTTGAAACTTATTTGGATTGGGAAATGAAAGTAGAACAATTATTTTCTTTCCATGGAGTGAGTGAAGAGAGAAAGGTTTCTTTGGCAACCCTTAGCTTCCAAGGGCATGCCATGTATTGGTGGACCTCCTTAGAAAAAGATAGAAGAATAAAACCATGAGCCTCCAATTCAATATTGGAATGAGCTCCGTAGTGCCTTAAGAAGGAGGCATATTCCTCTATACTATGACCGAGAGCTTATGGATAAGCTTCAAAGATTAAAACAAGGGTCCTCTAGTGTGGAAGAATATAGCAATCTATGGAGTTTCTCATGATGAGGGCTGGGATTAGGGAGGAAGAGAGGACCACAATCTCTAGATTTCAAAGTGGTCTTAATCTTGAGATAAGAGACAAAGTTGAACTTTTACCTTATAGGGATTTGAATGAACTAGTTCAACTTTGTTCAAGAGTGGAGCATCAACTTACAAGAAAACCTTTTCGAAAAGACTCCACTCCCTCTTATTCCAAGAGTTTTAAGAAGGAGGGCCACTCTTCCCTACCTTATCCCAAAGAAGAAAAAGAAAAAGAAAAAGAAAAAGAAAAATCATCTTTTAAAGAACCTTCCAAAGAGTCTAAGTCAAGTGAAATCAAGTGCTTCAAGTGTCTTGGAAGAGGACATATTGCTTCCCAATGTCCTACAAAGAAAACTATGGTTTTAAAAGCCCAAGACCACTATAGTAGCCTTGATGAAGCTACTTCTTTTTCCTCTAGTAGTGAAGAAGAAGCCATAGATTCCGAGGAAGAAATTTTACCTTGTGAAGGAGACTTACTATTGGTTAGAAGGTTTCTTAACAATTAACCTAGTGACATTGACCAATCTCAAAGAGAGAACTTGTTTCAAACAAAATGCAAGATTCTAGAAAACACTTGTTCTCTCATTGTAGATAGTGAGTCCACTTCAAATTGTTGTAGTACTAGATTGGTTGATAAGTTAGCCTTGACTACAAAACCTCATCCTAAACCTTATAGAATGCAATGGATCAATGAGAAGAGAGGTATCTTAGTTAACCAACAAGCAAGCATACCAATCTCCATTGGCAATTATAAAGAAGAAGTTTTGTGTGACATAGTGCCATTGGAGGTTAGTCATGTATTACTTGGGAGGCCATAGAAATTTGACAAGCAAACAATCCATGATGGCCTCACCAATAAAATAAGTTTCCAACACTTGGGAAAGAAATTTGTGTGGTGTCCTCTATCACCTTCTCAAGTGAATGAGGACCAACTCAAATTAAAAGCTAAGAAAGATGAGGAGGAGAAAAGCAAAAAAAAATAAAAAGAAAAGAAAAGAAAAAAAGAATTTTTCCTTTGAAGAAAAAGGGCTAGGAGAACCTTAACCCTTGTGCCATCCTCATTCTTTTGGTGCCAAAGAAAGATGGCAATAGAGGATGTGCACCAATTTAGAAAGCCATCAATAATATCTAGGCACCCAATCCCTAAGATAGACAATTTGATGAATGAATTACATGGGGTCACCACAACTTTTGAAAATTTTCTTATATGGTTATGCCTTTTGGCTTTCCCCAATGACCCTAACACTTTCATTCAACAAATTTTGTACTTAAGGATTGCATAGTTAAGTTTTAGTATTTTTACTTCCCTAATTGTGGTTTCACATCTTTTGAAGGATCAATGGAATGGAAGAGCTTAAAGATTTGAAGACAAATCCTTCTCAAGAAGGAGGGGATGATGGAGGACCATCCTTGGTACTTCATGTGAGACCCATCACATGGTTCATGGCTAGGAGAATGGAGAGATACCATGTATGGATCCATCTCCTAGGCCCAATTTGAGTAGTATAGAATTTTATTGCTTTATTCCAATTTTACCCTTGTATTTTGGGGTGTTTAGGACTTAGAATTTATTTTCTCTTGTATTTCCCATTTTTACCCTTGTATTATGGGGTGCTTTAGATGATTAGGGTTTTAATTTTGGGCTAGGGTGTTAAATTAGAAGGGTGACGCATTTTTTGGTACTTTTGGATCTATTTTTGGTGTTAGAAAGGCTTAGGCCCAAGTGGAGGGCAAAGGTTGCATGATCTTATCATGCACCTAGATATAGCCAATCTAAACCCAAAGATTCCATCCTTGGCCACCAAGTTGCATCTAGGGTTAATGTGTATTTCATTTGGAGTGCATTTGCCTTGTGAATTTCGGCCATGCATACTCCAAATGAAACCCTAGATACCTCCCCTCCTATAAATACCCAATGCATCATACCTTGTAAATACTTTGGAATATATGAATTTGAGAGAGCATTTCTTTGCTTCAAATCCTATCCTTAGTCCCTAGGTTAGTTCGGCTAGCCCCCTTCCATCTCCACCCTTGGAGAGTGAAACCCTAGAGTGGCCTCCACCTTCACTTGGAGTGAGCCAACCTTGAGCAACCATACACCATCATTCACCCTTCATCATCTTGACATCCCAAAACCATCTTCCCCTAAACATCCACATAATATCTTCCCTTTGGTGAGCCTAAGATCTTTGGGCAAGGATTCCCTCTTCAAAAGTCAAAATCATCCATGGAAGGGAGGATCCTATCATGATGGTTGTCCCAAAGTCTGGCCAGACTTTCCTATTATAAAGGATCATGGACTGACGATTCTTGTAATTTAGAATGTTCTCCTTTCTCAAAGATCTTTGCATACTATGTTTATGCCTTCCATTTCTAATGAATGTATATGCTAACCTAAGATATGCATCATGTTTGTTCTTGCCTAAACATTTCCATTTTTTCTTACTAATGATTATGATGCATGATTTTTCTTTTTATTTTGCTATAGATTTTATTGGTTTTGAAATAAACTATCCTATATGATGCTTTAGGGCTAGGGTATACAGAAGTGATGGAGGACCATCCTTGGAGCTTCATGTGGGACTCATCAATAGGTCCATGGCTAGGAGATTGGAAGAGGATAGGAGAGCTAACAACCTATAGACATGCTTCTTGTGGTTAAAGGATATTGATCAATCTCCTAAGCCTTGTTAGCATAGAATTTATCTTTTATGCCTATTTTGCCCTTGTCTTTATTTTTCCATTTTTACCTTTGTATTTTGGGTATCTTAGACATGGGATTTATTTTACTTGTATTTCCCATTTTACCCTTGTATTTTGGGGTATTTTAGTCATAGGATTTATTTTCACTTGTATTTCCTATTTTACCCTTGTATTATGGGGTGCCTTAGATTATAGGATTTTACTTTTTTGGACTAGGGTATTCTATTAGGGTGAGAAATAGGACTAGACGTATTTTTTGGTGAACATTAATCTATTTTTGGACTTGGAAAGGCTTAGGCCCAAGTGGAGGGCACCTAGGTTGCATGGTCTTATCATGCACCTAGTTGTAGCTTAGCCAAACCCAAAGATTCCATCCTTGGCCACCAAGTAGCATCTAGGGTTAATTTGAGTTTCATTTGAAGTGCATTTGGCATGCAAATTTTGGCCATACACTCCCAAATGCAACCCTAGATGCTCCCTCCCCTATAAAGACCCTAAACCATGTACCTTGTAAATACTTTGGATTATATAAATTTGAGAGAGCATTTCTTTGACTCAAATCCTTTCCTTAGTCACTAGGTTATTTCGACTAACCTACTTCATTCTCCACCCTTGGAGAGTGAAACCCTAGAGTGGCCTCCATCTTCACTTTAGAGTGAGCCAACCTACCTTGAGAGCACCCCACATTCACGCCCAAAATCCTTTCACCATAAACGTCCACCTTCATTTGAAGACTAGCTCCCCCTTTGGTGTGCCGTGATCCTTGGGCAAGGACTCTCCCCCTTGAATCCTTCTTCATCCATGGAAGGGAGAACTCCATCATGTGGTATCTAGAGCCAAGGTTCATCAAGAGTAATCACTAGTCTTGGTCTTTCTTTTTCGATCATGTCATTGTCTTCTTGGTTGTCATTTCTTGTTGTGGCCGAATACATGATCTAAGTGTCTTGCTTTGCATTTTGGTTCATTTTATGATTCTTGTGAACCTTCCTTGAATGTTTTAGGTTTCTCCTATTAGGTGGTATTCGTTATTTTCATTTTAGGCTTGAGTCTCATATGAACATGAAGACCATGCTATGAACATGCTTTTTGATTTTTGAATCCACCCAAGTTTTGTCAAATCTTGTTTTCCATTTTGTCTACAAAATTCCATGTATGTATGCCAAACACTTTGCATGACTACATTAACCAAAAATACCATGATGCATAACATGAAGTGGGCGTGACATATAGAAGCTATTTAGGAATCATTCATGCATGCTATTTAGTCCTAGCATGTTCCATGTGTTTTTGAGTATCCATGTGTAAATGATTCCTTGCACGTGCATTTAATTTGCAACCCACTTTTTCCTTACATTTCCACTTGAAAAGGTTAATATTTGATGCTTAAAAACCCTAAAAGAATCTAAGAGGTGTGCAGGAAAATTTGTGCAAAACAACTTGTACTAAAAGTACAAAAACCAATTCCACTCAAAAGATACCCTAAAAGCCTCTACGAAGCCACTACTTGTCTTCTTCTCCTTCTCCTAAATTTGAACTATTTTTCTCTTCACCCAGAAGTGCAAAACCTAAGCAACGAAAAAAGGGCTGAACATAAAAAAAAAAAAAAAAAATTGGACCCAAAAGAATACAAAAAATTGACGTGAAAAAGAAAAGAAAGAACAAAAAAAAATTGGACCAAAAAGGACTTGTTGCTAGACTTGTGGACTTGGACCCTTACCTATGCTTGTGGGAGTTAGACTTATGACATTATTGAACCTATTTTGAGACCTTAAGAGTGGCTGGACCGAATCATATAAAAGACCTAATCAAATGGACTAAATCAACTAATTTGCTCTAGTGTCATTCTAAGACTACTATTTGTGTCCTTCCTTTTTAAATTGTGCCTTAATTTTAGTTTGTCATTTTTTGGCCTCTTTTGTTTTGTCTCAATAAATTCTCTCTGAGTTTAGCCTTTCCTTAATTTTTCCTTTTCGGTTTTTATTTCTTGGACTCTTGCTCTTGGGTTGGTTTCATTTTGAGTGTAGTTGAAGAACATTCCTAGACAACTAGCAAACCTTTGGTGGATTGAGTGGAAAAGCAAACCAAAACTATACCTAGACCTTTGGAGGGATTTCCTGATGGAAATCTAATCCCCAAGGATCCCTTTGGAAGAGGTAAGACCCAGAAGGGTGAAGGTTGATCCAAGGAGGCTCACACTTGAAGACCATTGGGCCTTTAACTTGGTCCATGGTTAGGAGGCTAGAGGAGGCTTGTAGAGAGGAGGTGCTTCTTAGACCTATGCTCAATATGAGTATTGAGTATGATTCCTCTTTTTAGTCTCATAGTCTCTATTATACATACATTGTATAATTTGATTTCTTGTACCTTGTATATAGTATATACTTGTATAGGTGTATTTAGCCTTTGTATTTGTGAGACACTTTATTTCCTTTTATTAGCTATTGTATATTGTTTCTAGGGTAGGTTACTTGGACACTTTGACTCCATTTAACCTAATCTAGAAATGCACTCTTTTCTTAGTTTTCTAGTAGTAGGATTGGGAGTGGCATTAGCAAGCTAGAGAGTGTAACTAGCAAGCTAGAGAGTGTTACTAGCAATTGGGCTTAGAGATGGGCCTAGGAAAAATTTTACATATTAGACTCATTTTACTCCTAATTTTTTGTAGATTTGATTTAGCTAGGTTTCATTCACATTGGATGAACCAAACTAAACCAAATCAACATTTTTTCAAAACCGGTTGGAGTAAAATAAAGTCCATGAGCCGCCCACCTTGATTTGTGTTCACATTGCTTGTTCACATTGCTTGTTCACACTCAAGCTTAGAAGCTTGAAGCACAAGCTTCTCCTTAGATTTCTTACCAAGCAAGCTAAGTGAGTAGCTTGCTCTCCAAGCCTCTAGACCATGGATGGTTAGCTAGACCTTACCATGGTTCCTAGTGAACCATGGTTAAGGCTAGCTTGCTCTCCAAGCTTCCTACTCCTATATTTTCGTTTTTCCTTCATTGTAAAACACTTTTGGATGTATTGAGAATTATTTTCTGAAGAATTGTTCAGATTTCTCTCTTCTAAAAGTCCCTAAACCTCTTTGATATTCATCCAATTCTCTTATCCCTCCACTAGAAAAGTGTGGTGAGAATTGAAGAGACTTATCTCTTCATCAAGGAGTGGCGTCTCTTGGGAGAGTTCTCCACCAAACCGTGGTGGTTCTAAGGTCTCATCCTCAATTGGAGACCTTAGCAAAGCTTAGGAAGAATCAAGGAGCCGATGATCTAGGGAGGAACTTGAAGAGGATTCACATCAATCCAGATTCTCCAACAAGTTTTCCATCATTTGGTATCAAGAGCTAGGTCTCCTTGGTAAATTCGTTCTTAAGCTTTCTTGTCTTGTTTTGTTCAGTTCAAATCATGTAAAAGTGTGTCTAAACTGTTCCTACGTGTATTTCCTTTTATTGTCTTGAGTTTGTGTGCCTTGAGTGGTTCTTGTGTCACATCCATAAATCTATAGAACACACTCACTTTGTCTTTTTTGTTTTTGGTTCATGTTCTAAATTCTTGTGAATCAATCTTTGTGTGTGTCTTAGGTATTCTTTGTATGTCTTTTTAAATGTTTTAGGATTTCTTTATCTTCCATTGGACTCCTATAATATTCGGTCATAAAAGAAACTCCCAAAAAGAAACAAGAATACAAGCATTTTTCATTTCTTAATCTTCAAGTTTTGTCTTAGAGTCATGTGTAGTTGTTTTACTTGTCATTAAATCCTTTGTGTGCCTTTTTATTTTTGAATCTATATGAATTGATAAATTTTATTGTATGGTGTCATTTCTGGCTGAACATTAATAAATCTTAGAGTGCTCATAAAATGATTCCAATGCATGTTATTAGACCTAACATGTTCTAGAGTCAATTTTTGTGAACTTCAATTGCTATTTGTTTCCTAGCAATTTGTGACCAGCAATTCCTTGTGTGTCTTGTGCTTGTTTTGAAAAAAGAAAACAGAGTTAGAAGTGTATTAAAAACGAAAATCAAAGTGTACAAAAGATGAGAACAAACTAGTACCAAAACTAGTAACAATTTGTGTTGAAATTTTTGACTAGTACACTTACACTTCTACTCTTCTTACTTCTCTTTTCTCCACCACTTGGAAACCTCTTTATTAATTGTGTGGCCTCTGTTTTTAAGTGCTAATTTTCTGTATTAAAAGAAAATAAAGAAAATAAAGAGACAAAAATACAAGAAAAAGAAAAGAAAACAAAAGAGAAAAACATAGAAAAAGAAAGGTGAAAACAAAACATCACTAGTAGCACTTGGCCTTGAAATTTTGTGTGATTTTTCTTGAGGTTTTCTTGCTTTCCAGTGGTTGGAAAAATACTTTTAAACACTCAAAACAATTGCACAATTTTTTTTTTGGTTTTTGTAATCCATTCTAGTTCCATTCCTAGGACTAATCTTTTGTGTGCTAGCTTTTGAAATTAGCCTTTAATTGTTACTTTGTGTCTTCATGGCTCTCTTTGTTTTGTCACATTAATTCCTATAAGAGTGTATCCTATTCTAATTGTGCTTTTCAGTTTTAATTTATTGGCCTCTACTCTCTCTTGATTGATTGTTAATCCTTGGTGAGATATAATTCTTTTTCAAGCCATTACACTTGGAAGGAAGGGCTAATTGAGACATATTGGGTTAATCTCAAAGGGGTCAACACTTGAAGGAGATTGAGGTACAGATTACTTGAGTGAAACACCTTGGAAAGGCTCACTTGTTTGTTCATTTTTAAGCCAAGACATTTTTCTTATTTTAGGTTGAAGATTCGAGACGGATTTTGGAAGGGAATTAGAGACGGATTTGGAAGGTTGTGACGGATTTGTGGAGATCCTCATTTTCAAAAATTTTGGTCACTAAACTTGTTGCAAAAGCTGTTCCAAATTCAGCCCTCAAGACCTTTGAAGAGACTCTCCAATTTCTTTTGATTTGTATTAATTTCTTGTTGTAATTCCTTAACCCTACCCTTGGGTTAATTTTTAACTTTCTTTTGTTGAAAACAAACTTACATTTAGGAGTGGTTGTTTGGGAAAACTTTTGATTAAGTCCCACCACTTCCTAAATAGTCTTAAATAAAGATTCCTAGACACGTTTAGTACTTTTGGAAGGGTCCCCAAAGGCTTCAAGTGCCATTTGGGCTTCCACTAGGATACGCCTAGTTTACTTGCTTTCATAATACGTTTAGGACTTGTGGAAGTGTCCCAAAAGGCTTCAAGTGTCACTTGGACTTCCACCCTAGGACCATACGACTAGTATATGCTTTACTTGCTTTCCTTAAACTTGTTTTAATTCTAAGCTCGTTTAGAAGGCTTCCTTTGCCTAATAGGGGTTTCGCGCACACACACAACTACTTTACTTGCTTGTGAAAAAAAATTTGTTTTGTAAGAAAGGTATAAGGAGGTTTAGTAATTTCCACTTGAAAAGGCTTGGTTATTAAGTGGCTCCTTGTAGATCACCTCCCTTGATAGTGCAACTTGTATACTTAGACCTCCAAGTACTTAGTATTACACCAAAAAGGGAAAATCTTTTGTGAAACTCTTTATCACTCAATTTGCAAAATTCTTTAAGATTTGTGAAAACCTTTCTCTTGCAAAAATGAGTGATCTTTCTCATGAAATTAGTGTGCATGGTCATCATACTCCTAGGAGTCATAAAAGCACTAAAGATGAGCTTAGAGAACTTAGGGATTATGTTAGGAAAAAAGAGATAGAAAATAAAAAAAACAATGAGACTATAAGAGAGTTGTTAAGTAAGCTTGTAGTGGGGGGTGAGACTAGCAAACCCCATGCCAATGAGGGTCATGGGCCTACTAGGCCCAAAAGACATGATGGTGAAGGGCCCTCTAGGCCCCATAGACATAAACATGAGGAAGAACCATCATCGTCCAAAAGGCAACCTTCACACACTCACTATTCCACAAGTGAAGGGTTTTATAGTAGCCACCATGATGATGACTACTATCAAAGACCCCCTAGGCAACATAGGCCTAGGAATGAAACAACTACTCTTAGAGAACCTAGGGTTGACCTTCCTCCCTTCCATGGAAAAGACAATGTTGATGACTACTTAGATTGGGAGATGAAGGTTGAACAACTCTTCACTTGCCACAATGTGAGTGAAGAGAGAAGGGTTCCCATGGATACCCTAAGTTTTCAAGGGAGTGCCATGCATTGGTGGACTTCCCTAGTGAGAGAAAAACAAATTATGAGAGAGCCCTCCATTAAATATTGGAATGAAATTAGGAGTGCTTTAAGGAGAAGGCACATTCCTCCCTATTATGAGAGAGAGTTAATGGACAAGCTCCAAAGACTCCAACAAAGGAACCTTAGTATGGAGGAATATAGGCAACAAATGGAGTTTCTTATGCTAAGGGATGGAATTAGGGAAGAAGAGAGAACCACCATTGCTAGGTTCCAAAGTGGTCTTAACCTAGAAATTAGGGACAAGGTTGAACTACTACCCTATAGAGACCTTAATGAATTAGTTCAACTTTGTGTGAGGGTAGAGCAACAACTTAGAAGAAAGCCTAGCTTTAAGAAAGAAACTACCCCCTACCCTAAGAAGGACTTCAAGAAGGAGGGTCAATCCTCCTATTCAAAGGATAGACCACTAAAAATAGAAAAAAAAAACAGAAACCTTCCGATGAGCCTATAACTAGTTCTATCAAGTGCTTTAAATGCTTAGGGAGGGGACACATAGCTTCCCAATGCCCCACAAAAAAAAACCATGATCATTAGGGGCAATGAAATCCTAAGTGAGGAAAACACTTCATCTTCTTCATCCTCCTCAAATAAAGAAGATGAAAGCCTTAGTTCTAGTGAGGAAGCACCATGTGAAGGTGACCTATTCATTGCTCAAAGGTTACTTACCAACCAACCCAATGATCAAGACCAATCACAAAGAGAGAACCTTTTCCATTCTAGATGCAAAATTTTTAAGAAAACTTGTTCTCTCATTGTTGATAGTGGATCTTGTAATAACTTTGTAAGCCAAAGGTTGGTTGATAAGCTTAACCTAACTACTATAGTCCATCCTAAATCTTATAAACTTCAATGGCTTAATGAGGATGGACCTATAGAAGTTAAGGATCAAGTAAATGTTCCTTTCTCCATTGGAAAATATAAAGATTAAATTTTATGTGATATAATTCCAATGGATGCAAGCCACATTTTACTTGGAAGGCCTTGGCAACATGATAGGAAGGCCATTCATGATGGTGTTACAAACAAAATCTGCCTAGTTCACCTAGGAAGTTGGAGGATCAAGTATTTATGAAATCAAAAAAAAAAAAGGAGAAAAAGAAGGTTCTAGAGTTGGAGGGTAGTGTCTCCTCCAAGGAAGTTGTTCCTAGAAGTCAATTTTTAATAAAACATTCTATCAAGAAATGTCTTCTAGTTGAACAACCTCTTTACCTTCTTAATACTAAAAAGACACTACTCTTGGAAAAGAGTAAGGAGGATATTGTCTCCTCCAAAAATCTTGTGCAAAAGGAAAGTCACTTTTTAATTCAAAATGATTGCAAAAAGACTTTTCTTCTTCACAAAGATTTTAGCTCTTTTTCTACTGCTGCCACAACCTTAGAGCTTAAGATCCACAACCTAAACATTTTTGAAAATAAAGTATCTCAAGTTCTTAGTCTTGTGAAGAAGGAGTGGACTTCACCTAGTTCTACTTCTTATGCTACTACTTTGGTGGTGCCCAAAGTAGACAACCATTGTCTATTTAGGACTTCTCTTACTTTAGTTGTTCTAATAAAGCACCCAACCTTTGGTTTATATTGTTTATTAGATACATCTCATGGTGTTTTATTTTCTATTTTTGATCTTAAGGGAAGTTCAAACTTCTTTGAACTTAACTTTACTACTTCCCTTCAAGACCAAATTAGATTCTATGACTTTTCTAAACTCTCTACACCCTCTTCCATGATGTATCTAACATATAATATGATCAAGGGTTATCTAGGTAGTTTCCTTATTATATTCACTTTTTTTTCTTGTAGAAGCCTAGGTTACTACATAGGGTACTTTAGGCAATATATCTTAGTATATAGGAGTAACTCACTAGTTTCTTATAGTTTTAGTACTTTAACATTTATAGGATTTAGTTTTATACTTAGAGTACACTATATTGAGGATCCTATTCTTATACTTAGAGAACCCATCCGTCCTAGTCTAAGAACCCTTGTTAGGACTGTAGAAGGGATTCCTCATAGGGTTCACTTTCCACATGTATTATATGCATATATCATTACTAAAACTTTGTTTCTTATTTTTGTAGGTGATTCTATCCTTGTGAAAGGACCACGGGATTTGAGGACAAATCCTTTCGAAGGGGGAGGGTATAATGGAAATCTAATCCCCAAGGATCCCTTTGGAATAGGTAAGACCAAGAAGGGTGAAGGTTGATCCAAGGAGGCTCACACTTGAAGACCATTGGGCCTTTAACTAGGTCCATGGTTAGGAGGCTAGAGGAGGCTTCTAGAGAGGAGGTGCTTCTTAGACCTATGCTCAATATGAGTATTGAGTATGATTCCTCTTTTTAGTCTCGTAGTCTCTATTATACATACATTGTATAATTTGATTTCTTGTACCTTGTATATAGTAGATACTTGTATAGGTGTATTTTTGCCTTTGTATTTTTGAGGCACTTTATTTCCTTTTATTAGCTATTATATATTGTTTCTAGGGTAGGTTACTTTGACACTTTGACTCCATTTAACCTAATCTAGAAATACACTCTTTTCTTAGTTTTCTAGTAGTAGGATTGGGAGTGGCATTAGCAAGCTAGAGAGTGTAACTAGCAAGCTAGAGAGTGTTACTAGCAATTGGGCCTAGAGATGGGCCTAGGCAAAATTTTACATATTAGACTCATTTTACTCCTAATTTTTCATAGATTTGATTTAGCTAGGTTTCATTCACATTGGATGAACCAAACTAAACCAAATCAACATTTTTTCAAAACCGGTTGGAGTAAAATAAAGTCCATGAGCCGCCCACCTTGATATGTGTTCACATTGCTTGTTCACACTCAAGCTTAGAAGCTTGAAGCTCAAGCTTCTCCTTAGATTGCTTACCAAGCAAGCTAAGTGAGTAGCTTGCTCTCCAAGCCTCTAGACCACGGATGGTTAGCTAGACCTTACCATGGTTCCTAGTGAACCATGGTTAAGGCTAGCTTGCTCTCCAAGCTTCCTACTCCTATATTTTCGTTTTTCCTTTATTGTAAAACACTTTTGGATGTATTGAGAATTCTTTTCTGAAGAATTGTTCAGATTTCTCTCTTCTAAAAGTCCCTAAACCTCTTTGATATTCATCCAATTCTCTTATCCCTTCACTAGAAGAGTGTGGTGGGAATTGAAGAGACTTATCTCTTCATCAAGGAGTGGCGTCTCTCGGAAGAGTTCTCCACCAAACCGGGGTGGTTCTAAGGTCTCCTCCTCAATTGGAGACCTTAGTAAAGCTTAGGAAGAATCAAAGAGCCGAAGATCTAGGGAGGAACTTGAAGAGGATTCACATTAATCCGGATTCTCCAACAAGTTTTCCATCATTTCCACTACCAAAAGGAGTGCTTAAACACTTGGAGAGGCTGACCAAAGTTTGCTCATTGGTGCAGGAATTAAAGACAAGACACCCTAGATAAGCATTGGTGACGGATTTGGTGACTATTTTTGTCACTAAATTTTCCACCTAAATTTCTTTGTTACTTGTTTAATTTCTTGCCAATTTTTTTTCTTTTGACTTTGTATAAGGCCTTTTGAGGGGTTTCTTGCGAAGCCTTTGGTGTGATCCCATCTCCCCTTGGTTGATTGTTTTTAGTAGCAATTTTGTGTAGTTTGAAGGTGATTTGAAAACCTTCTCCTAGGAATCCGAGTAGCTTATGCTTTACTTATTTTCTTGCATGTTTTAAAATCTTTTGTATTATAATTACTTAGGACTTTACCTTTGTTCATTGACGTTTAGAATGCTTCAATTTGCCTACTAGGAGGTCGTGCACACCACACATTTAAATCTTGTGCAAAATTATTTTTGTAAGTATAAAGAGGCTTAGTGATTTTTACTTGAAAAGGCTTGGTTTTTAAGTGATTCCTTGTAGTCCACCTCTCTTTGATAGTTCAATTTGTACACTTAGGCCTTTTCATACTAATCTTGCACCTTTAAAACCTTTTTGTGAAAACCTTTTTATCACTCACTCTTTGTGAAAACCTTTTTGAAACATATTTGTGAAAACCTTTTTTGATCAAAGATGAGTGATCATTCTAGTGTACATGGTCATAATTCTTGTAGCACTAGGTCTAGTGTTAGGGATGAACTTATGGAATTAAAAGAGTACCTAAGAAAAAAAGAAGAGGAAAATATAAAAAGAGAGGAAGAGTTTAATAAAAGAGAAAAAGAAAATGCTAGAAATAATGAGGAAATAAGACAACTACTTGCTACACTAGTTGTGGGAGGGGAAGCTAGTGGGTCAAGCCCTAGATTTCCCCAACCTAAGTCCTCAAAGGGCAAGGGGGTTAGAATACCTTCAAGTATTCATGAGGAGGAAGGGCATCACACCCAACCTCTAAGTGAGATCTTTTATAGTAGTCATCACAATGATGATTACTATCAAAGACCCCCAAGGGCACATAGATATAGGGAGTCTTCCAATAAGGAACCCAACATCACTCTTCCTTCATTTCATGGCAAAGATAATGTAGAAACATACTTGGATTGGTAAATGAAAGTGGAACAATTGTTCTCTTGCCATGGAGTGAGTGAAGAAAGCAAGGTTTCTTTGGCAACCCTTAGCTTCCAAGGGCATGCCATGTATTGGTGGAGCTCCTTAGAAAAAGAAAGGAGAATAAATCATGAGCCCCCAATTCAATATTGGAATGAGCTCCGTAGTGCCTTGAGAATGAGGCATATTCCTCCACACTATGACCGAGAGCTTATGGATAAGCTACAAAGATTGAAACAAAGGTCATCTAGTGTGGAAGAATATAGGCAAACTATGGAGTTGCTAATGATGAAGGCTGGGATTAGGGAGGAAGAGAGCACCACAATCTCAAGGTTTCAAAGTGGTCTTAACCTTGAATTAAGAGACAAAGTTGAACTCTTACCATATAGAGATTTGAATGATCTTGTTCAACTTAGTTCTAGAGTGGAACATCAACTTAAGAGAAACTTTTAGAAAAGACTCCACTCTCTCTTATTCCAAGAGTTTCAAGAAGGAAGGCCATTCTTCCCAACCTTATCCCAAAGAAGAAAAAGAAAAAGACAAATCATATTTCAAAGCACCTTCCAAAGACTCTAAGTCAAGTGAAATCAAGTGCTTCAAGTGTCTTGAGAGAGGACATATTACTTCTCAATGTCCTACAAAGAAGACTATGGTTTTAAAAGCCCAAGATCACTATAGTAGCCTTGATGAAGCTACTTTATCATCCTCTAGTAGTGAAGAAGAAGCCATAGAGTCCGAGGAAGAAATCTTACCTTGTGAAGGAGACTTATTATTAGTTAGAAGGCTCCTTAGCAATCAATCTAGTGAAAATTGACCAATCTCAAAGAGAGAACTTGTTTCAAACAAAATTCAAGGTTCTAGAAAACACTTGTTCTCTCATTGTAGATAGTGGGTCTACTTCTAATTGTTGTAGTACTAGATTGGTTGATAAGCTAGCCTTAACTACAAAACCTCATCCTAAACCTTATAAAATCCAATGGATCAATAAGGAAAGAGGTATTGTAGTTAACAAACAAGCAAGCATACCAATCTCCATTGACAAATATAAAGAAGAAGTTTTGTGTGACATAGTGCCATTGGAGGTTAGTCATGTCTTACTTGGGAGGCCATGGCAATTTGACAAGAAAACAATCCATGATGGCCTCACAAATAAAATAAGTTTCCAACACTTAGGAAAGAAATTTGTGTGGTGTCCTCTATCACCTTTACAAGTGAATGAGGACCAACTTAAATTACAAGCCAAGAAAGATGAAGAGGAGAAAAGTAAAAATAAAAATAAAAATAAAATAAAAGAAAAGAAAAGAAAAGAATTCTCCCTTTGTGCTAGGAGAGAAAAAAGGGCTAGGTTCAAGAGAACCTTAACCCTTGTGCCATCCTCATTCTTTTGGTGCCAAAGAAAGATGGCAATGGAGGATGTGCACCAATTTTAGAAAGCCATCAATATATATAGGCACCTAATCCTTAAGCTAGATGATTTGATGAATGTCTTGCATGAGGCCATTAAATTTATTCTAAATTTACTTATATGCATGCTTGGTGATGCCTTTTTAGGCCTCCTCATTACCCCTAGCACTCTTATCCATCTAATCATGTACTTAAGGATTGATTAGAAAATTTTTAGTAATTTATTTCCCTAATTGTGGTCTCACATCTTTTGAAGGGACTAATGAAATGGATGAGCTTAAAGATTTGAGGTCAAATCCTTCTCAAGAAGGAGGGATGATGGAGGACCATCCTTGGAGCTTCATGTGAGACCCATCAACAGGTCCATGGCTAGGAGATTGGAAGAAGATAGGAGAGCTAACAACCTATAGACATGCTTCTTGTGGTTAAAGGATATTGATCAATCTCCTAAGCCTTGTTAGCATAGAATTTATCTTTTATGCCTATTTTGCCATTGTCCTTATTTTTCCCATTTTTACCCTTGTACTTTGGGTATCTTAGACATGGGATTTATTTTACTTTTATTTCCCATTTTACCCTTGTATTTTGGGGTATTTTATGAAGTTAGTGGAAAAACTCACAGAAGGGGGTTGAATGTGTGTGCTCTGATTCGAAGGAAAATTTTAAAGTTATTTACGCAAGCGCATTTTTGGATGGAAGAGTTAAGAAAAATTTTCGTCTAGTCTTTTTTTTGTTTTACCAAACCTATAGACAATTAGATAAACAAGTTTTTAGTTTGAAAAACGTTATCGTCTAATCAAGTAGTTTTAATAGATTCAAATAGACTTTCGTCCAAAGCTTTGTTGAAAACCGAAGTAGATCAGGTGTAGAGTATGAAATGCTGAAAATAAAAAAATGCAAAGACAGTTATATTGGTTCACTCAATCTGAGCTACGTCCAGTTTCCTTCCGTAGAAGGGTTTCACTAATCACACAGGATTACAAGTATTCTTAGCCACTTCTAGCTCGTCAACTCGATGCTAGTATTCTTAACCACTTCTGGTTCTACAAGTACTCTTGACCACTTCTGGCCCGTTGGCTTCACTCACCAACGCTAGTATTCTCAACCACTTCTAGTTCACAAGTATTCTTTCTACTAGCCTCTCCAGGCTTTACAACAGTTGCAGGTTTTTAGTGTGTGTGTATAACTCTCACAGAGAGGGTATGGTAATTTCTACACTCACTAAGGTGCATAACCTTAGTTTTCCAGAGAACAGTGTCTAAGTGTTTGGTAACTCTCGAAGAGAGGATGAATTATTGGCAACACTCCCTAAGATAAGCTATCTTAGTTTCTACATAAATATATAGGAAGTGCTTTTAGAAGAAGAGTGGTTGAAGCTTTGAAACTTTTTGTCTTTCACAATTTGTTTCTTTTTCGTTCTCTATCTTCTTCTTCTTTGTCTTGATGTTTATATACATCTGATAAATCTTCCCGTTGTTTAAATTTGAATTTGGCCGTTGGAGTGTAATCTTTTTCTTGATGCAGATGAAGGCTTCATTCATGTTCATGCAGATCTTCCCATTTAATGTATTTGATCCTTGTATTAAATGTTTACTTGTATTTGTGGAGCTTTTCTGTGTAGTTGATTTCTTCGATATCTGACTCCAATCATGGTCTAGGTATATTTGTACTTTTCCATCAGTTTAGCCGCTACGGTGCTGTCTTTTATTGAAAAGTAGATGTCCTTTCTTTGACGCACTCGACTTTAACTTGGGAATGCATTTTTGAACAAATTATTATTCATGATTATGTCCTCTTGTGTTTGTTGTATAATTCCTTTCAATGTGATTAGTGGACTTCAAACGTGCTTTAGCATTCACGACATTGTTTGGTTACTAGATGATACATCTGATCTTGATGCTTCTTTTTGTCAGAGTGTGGAAAGATAACTTCGTCTTTGATATTGATAACTTCAGCTTTCACGACATCGCCTGGTTACTAGATGTTACATCTGGTCTTGACGCTTCTTTTAGTCAGATACCTCAAGTTTCTATTTGATAAACTTTATATCTGATTTGAGCCTGGATTAACCTTAGCCTTGAAGCTGGCTTTTCTATCGTCTGATATTTTTTTGACTGAAAGTGGGAATTTCGCTTCGTCTGACTTAACAATCTCCCCATTTTTTGATGATGACAAATATAATCTATCAAGTTCATATCAAAGACAAAGCATATTGCAATGAGAGGTTATAATCATTCTATATCCTGAAGTCCCTCCCCCTGAGTTCATGCTCTCCCCCTTACTACGTGATTGGTTTAGTTTGATAGATTTGCTTTCTTTTTCTCCCCGTTTGTAATTAGCAAAAAGAAATAGAGGATGAGTATGTCATGCTAGTGAGCATCTATCAACTCCATACCTAGCCTATCTCTCAGCCAAACATATCTATCTTCTTGAAGGGGTTTGGTGAAAATATCAGCAAGTTGTCTTTCAGTCTCAAGATAAATTAGTTGAAATGTTCCTTTTTGCACATGATCTCTAATGAAATGATGTTTGATCTCTATATGCTAAGTCTTAGAATGCAAAACAGGATTTTTTGAAATGTTAATAGCATTAGTGTTATCATAGAGTACAGGAATACTACTTTCGTAAATGTCGTAGTCTTCCAATTGATGTTTAATCCATAGAGGTTGCGTGAGACATTATCCTGCAGCAACATACTCAGCTTCACAAGTGGATAGGGCAATCGTGCTCTGCCTCTTGCTAGTCCATGAAACTAAGCAGCGACCAAGAAAATGGCATCCTCTGCTAGTGCTCTTTCTCTCCCATTTGTCTCCTGCATAATCTGCATCACAATATCCTAGAAGAGAAAAGTTCTGGCTTCTACAGAAGCTGATGCCTAGGTTAGGTGTTCCTTTTAGATATCTTAAAATTCTTTTGACTGCTTGCAAATGTACCTCCTTAGGTCGTATTTGGAACCTAGCACAGACGCAGACGCTGAACATGATGTCGGGTCTCGACGTTGTTAGGTACAAGAGAGAACCAACCATTCCTCGATACATTGTGCTATCAATATCTGGTGATTCTTCCTCTAGACTAAGAGTTGTTGAAGGATGCATTGGTGTCTTCATTGGTTTTGCATCTTCCATCTTATACTTTTGTAGCAGTTCTTTAGTGTATTTCGTTTGATGAATTTTAACACCTTCATCTGACTTGACGATTTGAAGTCCTAAGAAGAACTTAATTTCTCCCATCATACTCATTTCAAATTCATCTTGCATAAGCTTGGAAAATTCTTGGCAAAGATTTTCATTAGTGGCACCAAAAATTATGTCATCAACATAGATTTGGACTATTATAAAATCATCCTTGATTGTTTTTCTTAATAGGGTGTTGTCAATCTTGCCTTTTATAAAGTTATTACCTATTAGAAAAAAGCTTAGTTTTTCATACCATGCACGTGGTGCTTGGTTTAATCCATATAAAGCTTTATTCAGTTTGAAAACATAAGATGCCAGCAGTTCGTTTTCAAAACCTGGAGGTTAACATACATAAACTTCTTCTGAAATAGTTCCATTTAAAAATGCACTTTTAACATCCATCTGATATAACTTCATACCAGTACATGCAGCAGAAGCAAGTAAAATTCTAATGGCTTCTATTCGAGCAACAGGTGCAAAAGTTTCAGTAAAGTCTATACCTTCCTATTGAGAATACCCTTTTGCGACTAACCTTGCTTTGTTTCTTACCACGTTTCTAGATTCATCCAATTTATTTTTGTATACCTATTTTGTTCCTATGATCGTCCTGTCTTTGGGCTTTGGAACAAGTTTCTAGACGTCATTTTTCTAGAATTGACTCAATTCTTCTTGCATGGCCTGAACCCAGCTTTCGTTTGATAATGCTCTGTCCGTGGTTCTTGGCTCCGTTTGAGATAATAGAGCGATTTGTGCTTGAGTTCTGAACGATTCTCTAGTTGTTACTGCGTCCTTTGTTTCTCTAATTATTTTTTCTTGCGGATGATGAGCCTTCATCTGCTAGTTATGATGGACTAGCTCTTTATCCTCTCCTTCGTCTTGTTGAGCTGCTATTTCTTCAAACTCAGGCTTTTTCGACTGATCATTGTTTACCTGCATATTCTCAAAGAAGTTACCTAGCTCTGATATTTCTTTATCAGGCCTGTGTTCGTCAAATTTAACATGAATGGCTTCCTCAATAGTTTTAGTTATGTTGTTGAACACCCTATATGCTTTTTACCTCTCAGAGTATCCAAGTAGGATACCTTCGTCGATTTTTGAGTCAAATTTTCCTAAATTATCTTTGGTATTTAGGATAAAACATTTACATCCAAACGGATGAAAGTATGATATGTTGGGCATTCTTCCTTTCCACAATTCATAAGGAGTCTTTTTCAGTAAGGGCCTAATATATATTATGTTTTGAATATAACAAGAAGTATTAACTACTTCTGCCCAGAAATGCTTAGGGGTGGAAAAATCATTTAGCAAAGTTCTTGCCAATTCTTGTAAAGATCGGTTCTTTCTTTCTACAACTCCATTTCGTTGTGGAGTTCTAGGTGTTAAAAAATTGTGTTATTCCATTTTCTTCACAAAATTTTTGAAACTGTTCATTTTCAAATTCCCCCCTTATGATCACTTCGAATAGATGCAATTGATGTTCCTTTCTCATTTTGAACTCTTTTACAGAATACATGGAATACCCTAAAAGACTCATCCTTGTGAGTTATGAACAGTACCCATGTCCATCTAGTGTAGTCATCCATGATGACCAATCCATATCTTTTACCACTCACAGATGTAGTTCTAGTGGGACCGAATAGGTCTATGTGGAGTAGTTTAAGAGGTCGTGGGGTGGAAACATGATTTTTGCTTTGAAATGAATTTTTAATTTGTTTCCCCTTTTGACATGCTTCATATACACCGTTCATCTGATGCACAAGATTTGATAGTCCTCTTACGAGGTTATGCCTTTTCAATTTTGAGATTAATCTCTGACTTGCATGACCAAGCTTCTTATTCCAGATCCACTGGTTTTCATATGAAACTAGACAATCAACATTCTAGTTTTCTAGTTCATTAAGCATTATTTTATACAAATTGTTGCATCTGTTAGTTGTGAATAATATGGATGAATTAGGTTGACTTACAGTGCATTTATTTTTGTTGAAGGATACTTCATAACCACTATCGCACAATTGACTTATGCTTAGTAGGTTATGTGTTAATCCTTTAAAATACAAAACATTATCAATGGAAATAGAGGAGTTGATACCTATTTTACCTATTCCCATGATATACCATTTTTTTCCTCCTCCAAATGTGACTTGCCCTCCTTTCTTGGACTTGAGGTCTAGGAACATAGACCTTTCGCCTGTCATGTGTCGTGAGCAGCCACTGTCCAAGTACCATGATTGGGCACTTTTTGTCTTTGTTGAACAGATATGCAACAAACACTATTTCAATTTTTGGTACCCAAATGAATTTGGGTCCATGAATGTTAATGTTAGAGGTTTTGGAATCCCTCTTCTTATGCATGTGACTGCATTCGGACATAAAGTGTCCATTCTTTCCATACAAGGAAGATGCATAAGTTTTTGTCTTGGATTCGGACTCAGATTCAACAAATCATAATCCTGTTCTATCTTTCCCACTCCTAGAATGTTTTAAAAGATGCTCAAGGTTCTTAGTTCCAAGTGTGAACTTTAACAGGTCAGATCTTAATAAATCATTTTCTTGGGTTAATTTGATTACCTCTTGAGAAGTTGGAAGAATTTTTGTATTTTTGTCTTTCAGTAGACGATTTTCTTCAAGTAATTCCAAAATTCTTTTCTTTTGTTCCTTATATGCTGTAGAAATTTTTGTTGAATCTGATAGAAGTTGATTGTATACATGCTTAAGAATTTTTAGGTCAGATTCAGTTACCTCCTCATTATCTGATTCTGATGATGAGTCTGCGTCTGCCATGAGACAGATGTTTGCTTCTTCGTCTTCTTTTGATGATGTTGTGTCAAGATCCTCCCAGGTGGCCATCATGGCTTTCTTCTTTTTGAAAGGGACCAACTTCTTCTTCTCATTTTCTTTTTCTTTCTCCAGTTCCGGACATTCCGTTTTGTAATGTCCAGGTTTCTTGCACTCATAGCATAATGGTTGTGCCTTTTCTCTAGAGGGTCTGTTATATTTTCTCCATCATATCCCTCCCTTTTTCTTCATCATCGAATGGATCTTTCTTGACAAGAAAGATATTTCATTGTCTATGTCACAGGTTCCCTCACTGCAGCTATCATCGGACGTATCATTTATCTTTGGTGCTTTTCAGGAGGATGGTGTTGGTTTTGTCTTTTGCACAGTTAACGCAATAGACTTCTATTTTCTACCAGCATCATCCTGTTGTAACTCCAACTCATGAACTTTAAGGAGTTCAATGAGTTCCTCCAGGGAGAGCTTCTCCAAATTTTTGGATGCCCTCAAAGCGGTGACTTGTGGTCTCCTTTTTCTGGGTAAACAACGAAGTAATTTGTCAATGTGGTCAAAGTTATCATAAGTTCTACCTAGAAAGGAAAGTTCATTTACGATGGTTTGAAATCTTCCAAACATAGTTTGTACAGATTCACTTTCTTCCATCTCAAAAGGTTCATATTTGCGTGCCAACAAGCTTAGCTTGTTGCGTTTTACCTTTAGGGACCCCTCGTAGGTTAGAGCTAGGGTGTCCTATATTTGTTTGGCACTTCTGAAGCTATGAACTTTAGTATATTCCTCTTTAGACAAAGCACACATGAGCGCATTGCATGCTTTGGAGTTCAGCATGAATCTTTACTTTTTCTCATCAGTCCCTTGTGCTCTGGGTTTCTCATTGTCGGCTTGATCTAAAGGAATGTAGTTTCCTTGCTCAACAATGTCCCACATGTCTATATGACATGCATCAAAAAATGCAATCATTGTTTGCTTCTAGTAGTCATATTTCTCTCCTTTGAAGAGAGGTGGTTGGTTTACGGCTTGTCCTTCGTTTTCCATAATCGTTACCCCTATAGTGTTAGATACTCAACCCAAGGGGTCAAGCTCTGATACAACTGAAGTTAGCAGAAAAACACATAGAAGGGGGCTTGAATGTGTCTGTTCTGATTCGAAGGAAAATTTTAAAGTTATTTTTGCAGGCGTATTTTTGGTTGGAAGAGTTAAGAAAAATTTTCGTCTAGTGCTTTTTTTTTGTTTTACCAAACCTATTTTTCAATATAGACGACTAGATAAACAGGTTTTCAGTTTGAAAGATGTTATCGTCTAATCAAGTAGTTTTAATAGAGTCAAATAGACTTTCATCCAAAGCTTTGTTGAAAATCGAAGTAGATCAGGTGTAGAGTATGAAATGCTGAAAAGAAAAGAAAATACACAGATAGTTATACTGGTTCACTCAATCTGAGCTACGTCCAGTTTCCTTCCGTAGAAGGGTTCCACTAATCACACAGGATTACAAGTATTCTCAACCACTTCTGGCTCGTCAACTCGACGCTAGTATTCTTAACCACTTCTAGTTCTACAAGTACTCTTGACCACTTCTGGCTCGTTGGCTTCACTCACCAACGCTAGTATTCTCAACCACTTCTGGTTCACAAGTATTCTTTCTACTAGCCTTTTAAGGCTTTACAGCAGTTGCAGGTTTTTAGTGTGTATAACTCTCACAGAGAGGGTATGGTAATTTCTACACTCACTAAGGTACGTAACCTTAGTTTTTCAGAAAATAGTGTCTGAGTGTTTGGTAACTCTCGTAGAGAGGATGAACTATTGGCAACACTCACTAAGATAAGCTATCTTAGTTTCTACACAGATAT
Organism: Cajanus cajan; assembly: GCF_000230855.2. NCBI lineage: Eukaryota > Viridiplantae > Streptophyta > Magnoliopsida > Fabales > Fabaceae > Cajanus > Cajanus cajan. The sequence goes on from NC_138518.1 coordinate 22,606,801, forward strand.
ACAGGAAGTTGTTTTAGAAGAAGAGTGGTTGAAGCTTTGAAACTTTTTGTCTTTCATGATTTGTTTCTTTTTCGTTCTCTATCTTCTTCTTCTTTGTCTTGATGTTTATATACATCTGATAAATATGCTCGTTGTTTAAATTTGAATTTGGTCGTTGGAGCGTAATCTTTTTCTTGATGCAGATGAAGGCTTCATTCATGTTCATGCAGATCTTCTCATTTAATGCATTTGATCCTTGCATTAAATGCTTGCTTGTATTTGTGGAGCTTTTCTGTGTAGTTGATTTCTTCGATATCTGACTCCAATCATAGTCTAGGTATATTTGTACTTTTCCGTCAGTTTAGCCGCTGCGGTGTTGTCTTTTCTTGAAAAGTAGGTTTCCTTTCTGACGCATTCGGCTTTGACTTGGGGATGCATTTTTTAACAAATTATTGTTCACGACTATGTCCTCTTGTGTTTCTTGTATAATTACTTTCAATGTGATTAGTGGACTTCAAACGTGTTTCAACATTCACGACATCGTCTGGTTACTAGATGATACATCTGATCTTGATGCTTCCTTTCGTCTGAGTGTGGAAGGATAACTTCATCTTTGATATTGATAACTTCAGCTTTCACGACATCGCCTGGTTACTAGATGTTACATCTGGTCTTGATGCTTCTTTTTGTCTAATACTTCAGGCTTCTATTTGATAAACTTTGTATCTGATTTGAGCCTGGATTAACCTTAGCCTTGAAGCTGGCTTTTCTGTCGTCTGATATTTTTTCGACTGAAACACTAATGCACAAGTTAATAATAACAATATATATTATATTTGTCATATTCAAAACTTTTAGTGGAAATTTTACTTCGTCTGACTTAACAATCTCCCCCTTTTTGATGATGACAAATATAATTTATCAAGTTCATATCAAAGACAAAGCATATTGCAATGAGAGGTTATAATCATTCTATATCCTGAAGTCCCTCCCCCTAAGTTCATGCTCTCCCCCTTACTACGTGATTGGTTTAGTTTGATAGATTTGCTTTCCTTTTCTCCCCCTTTGTAATCAGAAAAAAGAAATAGAGGATGAGTATTTCATGCTAGTGAGCATCTATCAACTCCATACCTAGCCTATCTCTCGGCCAAACATATCTATCTTCTTGAAGGGGTTTGGGGAAAATATCAGCAAGTTATCTTTCAGTCTCAACATAAATCAGTTAAAATGTTCCTTTTTGCACATGATCTCTAATGAAATGATGTGTAATCTGTATATGCTTAGTCCTAGAATGCAAAACAGGATTTTTTGAAATGTTAATAGTAGTAGTGTTATCATAGAGTACAGGAATACTACTTTCTTAAATATCGTAGTCTTCTAGTTGATGTTTGATCCATAGTAGCTGCGTGAGACATTGTCCTGAGGCAACATACTCAACTTCACAAGTGGATAGGGCAATTGTGCTCTGCCTCTTTCTAGTCCATGAAACTAAGCAGCGACCAAGAAAATGGCATGCTCCGCTAGTGCTCTTTCTCTCCCATTTGTCTCCTGCATAATCTGCATCACAATATCCTATAAGAGAAAAGTTCTGGCTTCTATAGAAGCTGATGACTAGGTTAGGTGTTCCTTTTAGATATCTTAAAATTCTTTTGACTGCTTGTAAATGTACCTCCTTAGGTCGTATTTAAAACTTAGCATAGACGTAGACTCTGAACATGATGTCAGGTCTCGACGTTGTTAGGTACAAGAGAGAACCAACCATTCCTCGATACATTGTTCTATCAATATCTGGTGATTCTTCGTCTAGACTAAGAGTTGTTGAAGGATGCATTGGTGTCTTCATTGGTTTTGCATCTTCCATCTTATACTTTTGCAGGATTTCTTTGGTGTATTTCGTTTGATGAATTTTAACACCTTCGTGTGACTGGACGATTTGAAGTCCTAAGAAGAACTTCAGTTCTCCCATCATACTCATTTCAAATTCATCCTGCATAAGCTTGGAAAATTCTTGGCAAAGATTTTCATTAGTGGTACCAAAAATTATGTCATGAACCACTCCTTATGTTTACGCTCTAAGGCCATTCTTGGGCAAGGCATGCAGGCTTTAAGGCCATTCTTGGGTCGGTCGTACGTCAACCACTCCTCATGTTTACGCTCTCATTCCCATCGGGTATAGAGGGGACTATTGTGTGCATGGGTTTATGTACAGTTGTTATTTCAAACATATGCGAAATTTAAACAGACAAGTAGATATCGAAGCCAAACAAGTAAAACAAACAAAGTAAAGGGAAAGAGATATTTAAACTATTATTCTTATTTTGCTAACTTCGTTATTTGTTTGGGCTTGACCCTCTTTAAGCTTCCCTAGCAGAGTTGCCATCTGTTGTAACCTGAAAAATTCTAATCTTACGACCAATGGTTTGGACTATCGTTTTAAAAAATCTCATTAAGTAAAGAATGTACGAACACCAGACTAATCCTCAAATAATGGTTTTGAAAATCCAATAATGGCCTTCATAACCAAAAATCGGGTTTGGGGGTCGGTTACGTGTATGAGAGGTATCAAGCACCCCTACAACACCTTGAATCGGTACCTTGTGACGAAGTTAACATAGCGAGAATTAATAGTTTAAATATCAGTTCCCCTTTATTAATGGTTATTTATATACATGAAATTTAAGTTACGCGATTTACCGTAAGACATCTACATGTTTATTCCTTTTATTTAGAAAAATATTTATTAAAATGACGAAGTAAAGAGAGGAGAAGAGTATTGACTGAAATACCTCTTTGTTGAGCTTTATTAGATCTTTAAATGCAAAAACCTTTTAGGTGCTTTTTTGCTACCTCACACACTACAATATACCTCATAGATCTCAAGAATAACTAGAAGAGGAAGAGAGAGAAATTTTGAGTTATCTAAGACTCTGGTAGGTAAACTTTTTCGGTCCTGAGAATATGTCAGATCTGACAAGAATGTCCTGTTCCAGTTTTGGAACGGCCCATTTTGGGTCAGCCTGTTAAGAGTAAAATTTGAATATGGAATGGCCCGTTCTGGATTTGAATTTTACTCATAACAACCTGTGTCAGAATGGCCCGTTCTAGGCTACGAATGACTCATTCTGACCTAGGGTTTCTAGGCCTTTTTAAGAGCTTGGAACAGTTCGTTCTAGACTACTAAATCACCCTTGTTGGGCTTTGGGCTTTCTATTGTCATATTATGTCATTTCTGGGCTTTCAAGATTTCCTTTTCTTCATAATAGAAGCCCATTTCTTTGTTTGCGGGTCTGGACGAAATTAAGTGTCTACACCCTCGGGTATAGAGGGAATTGTTGTATGTAATGGTTTGTGTGCAGTTTATTTTCAAACAAGTATGGAATTTAAGCAAACATGTAGTTATTATATCCATTTGAAAAGCATGTTATAAACAAACAATATAAAGGGGTAAAAATTTGATTATACCTTATTTTTCTATATTTATCACTAAATGGGCCTGACCCTCTTTTAGCTTACCAGATGTCTTGTGTTCTATCTTAACTCACTTATATATCATCCCAAGCCTCAAGGAGTTGCTTCTCTCATCTTAAAAGCTTCCTGTCCTTTGTAGATAAAGCCTGGACAAAACTTGGTGTCTATAAGGATGTTCTAGTGTCATATTTTTGTGGACTTCAATTGCTAATTTTTACTTAGAAATTTAAGACTAGCGATTCCTTGAGTCTTTTGTGCATTAATTGAACATTAAAACCTTATTAGAAATTGTGAAAGAAATAATAAAAAAAGTGTACAAAACTGTTCTGGCCAAGGGGGCGTTTAGGGTTCTTCTCCTAGGTCCAACCTCCAAAGCCAGAGCATTCGAGAGTGTAATTTGTCCGCTTAGCTTTAGGTTTTAGGTCTTATACTTTCTTTTTCATGGGCCTCGTGAGCGTAGAAATTTTCATAAATTTTAATATTTGGAAAATATTTTTGTCATTAAAGATGGGATTTTATCCCTGATATCGGATCAGTGTCTATGTGGGAGGGTCAGATTGGATTTTGGCCGAGTTACCCCTGTAGAGCAGACAGGTTGGATTCTGACCGAGTACACCTATGTAGAGGGCTCATATCGGATTCTGACCACGAAGATACACTTGCTTTCCAGCCCCGAGCCTGTAAGGCGTAGGGGCTCATCTAGCCATGGAATCGCAAAAATACCTATTTAGGGGTCAGATCAGATTCTGACCGGGACGATACATTTGCCTTCTAGGTGTAGAGGCTCAGCTAACCATGGTATTGGAAAAATACCTATTTAGGGGGTCAAATTGGATCCAACCAAGACAGAAGCTAGCCTTGAGATCGGAAAAATTCCTAACTGAGGGGTCAGATCAGATTCTAACCGGGAAGGTACACTTGCCTTCCAGCCCCGAGCCTGTAAGGCGTAGAGGCTCAGCTAAAACTGGGATCCTGTTGATCATGGGACCGAGTGGGGCAAGGCTAATTCTTTTTGGGACGACAAATGTAATCACTCAGCCCATATCCGCCAAACTGATTTGCTTGATAACGACAAGGATGATCTGGAAAGGATGAGTGCTTTCAGCACTGCCAAAGGGGTTGAGTCATTGACCAATCGCCTTTCTGCTTTGTCGCTCATCAACGAGGATATGATTCGCAGGATGGTAAGGGAGATCAAACTCCAAGGGAAGAAAATCAGCACCCTTGAAGACAGTGTAGACAAAGGTAAAGCTGATTTGAAGTGGATAACTGCCGAGAGAGACAAGTTACTTGAGGGTCGGCGTGCCTTTGAGGAAGAAAAAAGGGCTTGGTCTACCGAGAAAGCAACGGTGGAGAGGGAGCTTGAAGAGACTCGCTTGGCCCGAGACAAAGTGCTGATGTTGCTCATATTTTTGAAAATGAGGTGTCTTTGCTGAAACTTGAAGTCGAGAAGCTACAAACTGATCTCCAAGCAACAAAGATAGAAGCCATGAAGAAATTTGTGGAAGGCTTTGATGCGGCGATAACCCAGATAAAGTTTCTCCATGCTGATCTTGATATCGGGGGCATTGGGTATTTCAAAGAGATCGTGAACGACGAGTTGGTGGATCCTCCCGAAGACGATTAGAATCGTTTGTTATTCATCGTAGGCTCTTCATTTTTTGTACGAACCATGCACTACTTTTAGCTTTTAGATGAATGCTACTTGTTGACTTCAATGATTTGGTTATTGAAATTATAATGTTTTGAACAAGTGCGTATCTCGTCCAAATTCCGATCTCATTGAAAATGAGGAAAAAATGATCTAAGTTAAAACTTTATTTTTGAACGGAAACACCTCGTCCAAATTCCGATCTCATGGGAAAACGGAAAAATAAACTAAGTTAAGAACCATGTTTTTGATATTTAAAGTGTGATCATCCAAATTCCGATCTCAGGAAAATGGGAAAAAATAAACTAAGTTACAATCCATGTCTTATAAAGGGTGATCATCCAAATTCCGATATCAGGAAATGGGAAAATAAACTAAGTTAAGAACCATGTTTTGTAAAGCGTGATCATCCAAATTTTGATCTCAGGAAAATGGGAAAAAATAAACTAAGTTATAATCCATGTCTTGTAAAGGGTGATCATCCAAATTCCGATCTCAGGAAAATGGGAAAAAATAAACTAAGTTAAGAACCATGTCTTGTAAATCATGATCATCCAAATTCCGATCTCAGGAAAATGGGAAAAAATAAACTAAGTTGTAATCCATGTCTTGTAAGGGTGATCATCCAAATTCCGATCTCAGGAAAATGGGAAAAAATAAACTGTTATAATTCATGTCTTGTAAAGGGTGATCATCCAAATTCCGATCTCAGGAAAATGGGAAAAAGTAAACTAGGTTAAGAACCATGTCTTGTAAAGTGTGATCATCCAAATTCCGATCTCAGGAAAATGGGAAAAAATAAACTAAGTTATAATCCATGTCTTGTAAGGGTGATCATCCAAATTCCGATCTCAGGAAAATGGGAAAAAATAAACTAAGTTATAATCCATGTCTTGTAAAGGGTGATCATCCAAATTCCGATCTCAGGAAAATAGGAAAATAAACTAAGTTAAGAACCATGTTTTGTAAAGCGTGATCATCCAAATTCCGATCTCAGGAAAATGGGAAAAAATAAATTGTTATAATCCATGTCTTGTAAAGGGTGATCATCCAAATTCCGATCTCAGGAAAATGGGAAAATAAACTAAGTTACAATCCATGTCTTGTAAAGGGTGATCATCCAAAGTTCGATCTTAGGAAAAAATAAGCTAAGTTAAATTTTAAGTTGATTGATAGAAACATATCATTCAAATTCTGGTGTCTTCAAGTTATTTATACTCGCCTAGTCATAATTTTACTGATCAATCACGAGTTTGATCTTCGAGTTATTTATACTTGCCCAATCAGAATTTTACCAATCAATCACGAGTTCGATCTTAGAGTTATTTATACTCGCTCCGTCAGAACTTTATCGATCAATTACGAGTTTGGTCTTTGAGTTATTTATACTCGCCTAGTCGAATTTTTACCGATCAATCACGAGTTTGGTCGTCGAGTTATTTATACTCGTCCAGTCAGAATATTACCGATCAATCATGAGTTTGGTCTTCGAGTTATTTATACTCGCCCAGTCAGAATTTTACCGCTCAATCACGAGTTTGGTCTTCAATTTATTTATACTCGCCCAATCAGAATTTTACCGATCAATCACGAGTTTGGTCTTCAAGTTATTTATACTCGCCCAGTCGGAATTTTACCGATCAATCACTAGTTTGTCTTCGAGTTATTTATACTCGCCTAGTCAGAATTTTACCGATCAATCACGAGTTTGGTCTAAACCATGAACTATATATGTCAAATTGAAAAATTGATATTAATTGCTTATTTTTGCCTCGTTAAAAACCTTCTCAGCAAAAAAAAGAAAAACCTTTCACACTTTTATAGGGATAAAATACTGATCTAGGAAAAGAGTACACTTGATAAAAAAACCTTCTCGATTTTCTACTTCTCTTTTATTGATCTGTCCTTCCTCCGTCTTTATATGGCTCAGGGCAAAAGCTCTTACCTCCGACATCCTTTGACAATTTGCTCTTTCCAGTGCGATGTCGAAATCACCCGACCTTAGTCCCTTTTGAAAGGCGATGACTGCCATCTTCTCATCCAAGGATGCTATCCTTAAAGCCACTTTGTTAAACCTTTGCAAAAAGTCCTTCAACGACTCCTCAGGTTGCTGCTTGAGATCGAAAAAATCTGACATGATTGGTGGTTTCCTCTTATTTGCCGCAAATTGTTCCATGAAAAGCCGACTAAAAACATCAAAGTCAGTGATCGATCGGTCAGGAAGATCGCTGAACCAATCAAGGGTCACCTTTTTTAGCGTTCCCAAGAACAGTTTTCATCAGACTTCCATACTCCCCCCACATATCAACATTTGAGCATGGAAATCCATTAAGTGTTGAATAGGATCCTGTGTTCCATCAAAAGGTTCCACCTAGGGGACCCGGTGGTCTCTCGGAATGATTTTGGCCTCTATAACCTCCGAGAAAGGTCTAAAGTCCCTTGGGACTTCCGTCATCACGTTTTCCTCCACCGTTCTGATATTAGCTACCATCATGGCCTGCATCTCATCGGCTTGTCGTCTGACTTCCTCGTTCTCCCGCTGAATGGCCTCCTCCCTTTCCCTGGATCGCACATTCTCCTCTCTTAAGCCGTTGATCAATGCCATCATCTCCTCCATAGTAGGGTGTTGTGGGTCATGGTTTGGTGCGTTGCCTCTCACCATTTTTCGTAGCTTTTTGGTCTTCAAGTTTCTTTTTTTTGTATTTCTTGGGGCGTAGGGAAAGTTTCACCGTAACCCCACGGTGGGCGCCAAAATGTTCTGGCCAAGGGGGCGTCTAGGGTTTTTCTCCTATGTCTAAACTCCAAAGCTAGAGCATTCGAGAGTGTAATCTGTCCACTTAGCTCTAGGGTTTTAGGTCTTATACTTTCTTGTTCATGGGCCTCATGGGCCTCGTGAGCGCAGAAATTTTCATAATTGTTAATATTTGGAAAATTTTTTGTCATTAAAGATGGGATTCTGATATCGGATCAGTGTCTATGTGGGAGGATCAGATCGAATTTTGGCCGAGTTACCCCTGTAGAGCAGACAGGTCGAATTCTGACCGAGTACACCCATGTAGAGGGGTTGGATCGGATTTTGACCAGGAAGATACAAAAACCAAGAGAAAACTAGAACTAAAACTAGCCTTAAATGTCTTTAAAACTTATTTAGTACATGCACACTTTCTATAGATTTTTCTCCATGACTACTAAGTCATTTATTCCTATATCCTCTATTTTTAGTGCTCAAATTAAATTTAAAAATAAAAAAGAAAGAACCAAGAAGGCAACTAAAGAAAAAGAACAAAATTATACAAAAAAGCTTGTGAAATTGAGTTTTGTGGTTTTGTGTAATATTTGCTCACAAACACTTTTTAAAGTTTACGCTTTAGGCTGAAATTTTTTCTCCAATAGTAAACTGCCATTCTAAGCAAATTACTGCCTTTGGGAGTAAATTGTGCATAAAATTGTCAAATTCTATTGTTTAGACCACTTTTTCATTGTTTTAATGTTTTAGATATTTTTAAAAATCACCAAAAAAAACATACATAAAATAAGAAATTTGATATTAAATGATTTTTTGGTAATCTTGTATTTTTAAATTTCATTTGGTAGTGTTTTGCATGTTATATGTTCTCTTTATTTGACATTGACTTTATGGTTTACTTTTTCACTTTTCTGTTGACTTTCATCACTTTGTTTTGTTTAGCATTAATTGTGAGTCTTGCTTTTATTTTAAATTGTGATTTTAGACTTGCTTCTATTGTTAGATACTTATGGATTATTTGACTAAGTTGACTTTCTTAGTCCAACAATTAACCATTTATGGTAATATTGTTGGAACTTATTATGATCCTCTATAGCAACAATATTATGATCCATACTTTGGTCATCAATATGAACCTCCACAACAATATTATCATGATTCATACTCTGAGAGGTATAGTTTTGAGTGGATACGCCATCATTAGAGTCCTATTGAGGATTATGTTTAGCCACCACTTGTATAGAGTATTGGTGGAGTTACATCAGAAGAGATGATGAAATAGATGGATGAAAGCAACAAGTTTCAACAAGAGTTGAATGTTGCATTTCAAGATTTGCAAACACAGATTGATTAATTGAGTGTTAATGTCAACCAACTAAAATTAGCACGTTCATCTATGTTTGTCTTGAGGCATGACATTCTTCGTCTTAATTATACTAGTATTGATTCATCTAGTATTAATTTATTTATTTGTGAGACTGCTAACCTTGTATCTGAACATAAGGAACTACCCTATTATATGTGAAATCTACACGAGGAAGATGTTCATCTCAAGACTTTTTGTTGTTTCTTAAGATAACCGTGGGTTGAGGTCTTTGTAAAGAAAAGTGCATAGTAGAAGGTGGTTCTAACTATTCTCATTGATCTTTAAAAGGCCTCCATGGTGCCCCCATTATAGGAACCTAGTATCTTTGTCGCTGTCACCTAGCAGACACTAGGGTCCATCGTAGTATTTTGAGCCAAAGTAATTTGTTATCACCTTGATTGTGATTTTTGACAATGACCTGCAAGCTCAAGGTCATCACTTGGGTTGGTCGTACATCAATCACTCCCTATGGTTATCCATTCTTGCCCCTAGATGTAGGGGAATTGTTATGTGCAATGGTTTGTGTACATTTTTTTTCAACCAAAGTGTGGAATTTAAACAAACAACAGATATCAAGGCCAAACTAAAACAAACAAAGAAATATTTACAAACAAGATAAAAAGGATAAAAATTTAATTATTGTTTTTATTTTGCTAAATTCATCATTTAATGGGCTTGACCCTCTTTAAGCTTACGCAGTGGAGTTACCATCTGTCGAAACCCAAAAAAAATTTTGATCTAGCCCACAAATGGTTTGGACTTCGTTTTGAAAATCTCATTAGTTTAGGGATGCCCGAGAATTGGATTAATCCTTCACCAAGGGTTTTTGGAAAAGTTCAAAGGAGTCACCACTGATATTTTATTCAAAACATTGGAAAAAGAAAAAGGTTTTCAAAAATTAATAATGGCCTTCATAGCTAGTGTTAGGTTCGGAGGTCGGTTATGCGTGGGGAAGGTATTACGCACCCCACAACGCCCTAATTCAGTACCTTATTATGAATTTAGCATAATAATAAACAATTAAATATTTACCCCTTTTATTATGCACACAATAATTTATATTATATGTTATTTACACGATAAAAACATTTATTATCTACATGATTATTTATTTATTTATTGCATATAAGAAATAAATAAGACAATAAATAAAATAATAAATAAATAATAAATAAAAGAATAAACAAAATATAAATAAAAGAATAAATAGAAGAAAAGAAATTGGAACCTCTAAAGCAAGCCTTTTATAAGAGAATCTTCCTAAATGCGTACGAGGCCGTGTTTTGGTAGCCTTTTGCTCTGCAAAATGCCTCACTATCACTCAGAAATATATATAGAGGGGAGCTATTCAGCTTGAAGTGTGTCCATTCCCTTAGCCAGGGGGTTTCTTATATAGCCATCTTTGAGGCAAAAGCATAAAAGAGTTGTCCGATGTGGGATTTAATCCTTTGGATTTCTTAGAAGTGGGACTAAATCTACAAAAAAAAATAATCTTTTTAGGCACTATGCGGGACCTATAGAGAACTCTTAAATTGTTGGATCGTGCTGGTTTTTTTATGGTACCCTCTTAGTATATTGAACTTTAACATCAACGGTCAGATTGTTGAAATTAAGTCTATAGATACGATCAGAACAAAAACATTGTTCGGTATAAGACTCTTTTTTTAGCTGTTGTGCAGGGCTTCTAAAGAATTCATTAACCATTCGATCATGCTAAATTTTTGATGATATTTTGTCAATGCATTGATCTTTAACTTCAATGGTCGGATCATAAGAATTAGGTCTTTAGCGAGAGATACTATTAGAACAAAAATGTTGTCCTACGTGAAGCTCTTTTCCTTTTTTCCAGAAAGGGGAACGACCATTCCAAAATTGGGAATGGGCCATTCCAAGGTTAAGAACAGTCATTCCACGCCCTAGATTAGAGTTTTAAGTCTTATGGGCCTTCTAGTGTTATCTTGGTTTGTTTAGGTGCTTTATTGAGCCCTCGAGGACTACCCATGTCATCTTAGTGGTCCTTTATCTTTAATGGTAGTAGCCCGGATGAAATTTGGTATCTACAACTGGCAAAAGATTACCTGCTATTGGTAATAGATTAATACTTACAAGTTTTTAATGTTGAAATCTTATTTTCTTTATAAATATAACTCTTTTTGAAAAATAAAAGATATATGAAAGATAAATGATTACATATGATTAGAGAGATCAAAGAAAGGAAAAAAGAAAAACATTTTCAAGATCTAAAATTCATTTTTTAGTGAAGATCAAAACAAATTTTCAAAACAACTTTTCAAGAGAAAGTCTGGAAAAAACAAGAAAGAAACATTTTTCATGTTGAATTGATAAAAAGAATTTCAAGAAGTGAAAGAAACATTTTCTTGAAATATTATCAATTGCTAATTTGAGAAATTTGGTATGATATATGCAATTTGGTAATAAAGTGAAAGAAGGTAATTACTAAAATCAATTTGGATTACAACATCTATTTCGTTGTGTATTAAATATGATAATTTGTATCTTTGATTGGTGTATAATCTGAATGTGATCAGTAAAATTTGTATAAGAAAGAAAAAAAAATAATAAGAAAGTAAGAAAGACCATTTGAAGTTATCTAAGCGAAGATTTTATTCAACCCCCGTTCTAGATTCGTGTTCTACCCAGGACCAACAAACCTCCTATAGAAGCTTGCTAAGACATGAAAGGTGATGAGTCATTATTTTCCTTTATTTATTTATCTTTTTGTACTTATTTTAATTGTTGATTTAGGCTTAATCGCTTATTAATTGCACAGTTTCACTGTTTGGGCTTCATTGCGCCAGTAATTTGAATTTTAATTAATTCCAATTCACTTGGTCTAATTTTTGTCTATTAATTATTTTCAGGTTAATTGTTAAGCATTTTTGGGCTTGGATATTATTTTTTGACTTCAAGAGATCAATCGCCACATCAGCAACATATTTATATTTTTGTTAACCTCATTTTTGTAATTTCGGACCAGACAATTGGCAGGCAGGCCCATTTACGTTTCTAGGGTTTTTAGGACCTAGGAGGGCTGACCATGCAGCCACCACCTGATGTGACCACGTTTTCCATTTGGCTGCTACTTTTTTTTTTTTTGGGTTTTTCTCTCATTTTTGCTTCTGCCTTCACGTTTTCTGTTTTGCTTCTTCTTCCTTTTCACGTTTTGCTTTTCTGCTTGTATTTGAGACTGCATTTACATTTGAATGAATACAAATTGATAGTTTCTTTTTCTTCTTCGTTGTTGACTCTGCATTTTCGTTTTGATGGAAGGCTAAAACCCTTGCAGTTGGCTCCTTGAGCAGATTGTAATCTCTCTCTGAGGTTTTATTCGTATTATGCATCTATGTTCCACTTTCTTCTTCTTCATTGGATTTATGTATTAAAACATTTTCAACATCTGTTCATGCTTAATGAATATGGGTTGCTTGCGTTTAATGCCACATTTTGCTTAATCCTGTGGAGAAGTTCAATGTAGTATACGTTTGCTTAATTCGTGTAGGGAAGTCTTGAGTTAATTTTCGCTTAGTTGGTTAACTCAGATGGAACAAGGATTGATTTGTTGACAGAGAAATCTCTTGTGAACCAGGGATGAGAGAGTTACAATCTTAACAAGGAGTTAATATGTTTTGCTTACTGTTCTACTTTGCATTTTATTGCGTTTAAACTTTGATAAATCTGAACCAAACCCCCCGCCCCACTTCGTGTTTGAACCTTTGACAGAGAAGATTGGTCCTTGGGAGACGACCTAGGAAAGCTTCCTAGTACTACATTTAATTGTTTTTATTTGACCGGGTACGACCTTGATCAAAAGGTCCTAATGTCTCCTACACTCTTAGGGGTGGGCCAATCTTGGATGGCTTTAACCTTTTCGAGATCAACCTTAACTCCCTTTTTGCCAACTATAAACCCCAAAATGCTTATATTTTCTTGACAAAATGTACATTTCTCTAAGTTGGCATAGAGATGGTTGTCCCTAAGAATGATTAAAACATCCTTAAGATGGCCTATGTGTTCATTAAGGCTTTTGTTATAGATAAGGATATCATCAAAATAAATTGCTACAAATCTACTTATACAATCCCTTAGAACATGGTTCATTAACCTCATAAATGTGCTAGAAGCGTTGGTCAAACCAAAAGGCATAACTAACCATTCATACAATCCAAACTTGGTTTTAAAAGTGGTTTTCCATTTATAAGTTTTAACTATAACAAACGAAACTTTTTAGGAAAACTATTTTAGACGAAGAAAACATCATATTTCATCTATAAGACGAAGTACATCAGACGAAGCACACAATCTGACTTAATGCTACATTTATTTCTCATTATGAATTCAGGTTATAAATTGAAAGGGAAAACTTTCTCAGAGACATCAAAAACTTCCAAAAATGGAAAGTCAAATCCTTGTGTCAAAAAGAAAGAGAAAGATCCTGAAAATCATGGAAAAGCATACAAGAACACTAAACATGTCGCACTGTTATAATTCAGCCATTTCTTTTTGCCTTATCTAAACAAAATGATGATAAGTAGTTGCCAAGATTAGATAAGAGAAGAACATCTTCACAAAGCATTAAATACTTGCAACAATGGCTAATTCATTTTCTCTCTCTTTCTTTGATCTCGAAGAGAAGACATATGAAGCATATTGAGAAGTTTTCTCAATGGTCATTTTCTTCCAAGCTACTATATAAGGTATTCTCAATGAAGAACAAAATAAGAAAAAGGGCGGAAGAAAAAGATATACAATAAGAAAGTGACAACTAGAAAATAAAAAGAAAAAACAAAGTGCATACTTGGGTAGTTTCTTGAAGAGACAAGTCAAAGACTACTTAGGTTAAGTAAGAAGTCGCTTGTTGAAAGAATACTTGTATCTTGAAAAAAATAATGGAACTCAATCTGGTTGGATTGAGAATTAAACATACTCTTTGTGTTTGTGATGAACCAATATAAAAAACTTATGCTCCTTTATCTGTTACTTTTTATTACTTCGTATGTCGAAGTCTTTACTACTTCACTACATTTCAAAAGTACGAGTTTTTGATATACACTATTCAACTCTCACTTCTAATGTATATCTTTTTCTCCAACACTAGTTTTTAACCCAACCATATCGAAATCCACTATCTTATGCAAAGATAAAACCATTTTTTTACTAAGTCACTTTTGGCTCAAACCTAAGTATTATTAGACTTGTCTCTTCAAGCAACTACCCAAGTATTCTTTCAACAAAAAGCCTCTACGAGCTTTAAGAATTGAGTATACTTTTATAGTCAAGCCTTTCTAGGCTTTAATAGTCGAGTATTTTTTTTACAATCAAACCTCTATAGGCTCAAACCAACAAGTATTCTTCAATAGCCAAGCCTCTCTTGGCTCAAAGCAATAACACAAAGTTAAAGTCGAGTAAACTAACTATATTGTTTCATTTTACTATCAAGATGTGATATAACCAATTAGGTGCAAAGAATTTTTACAAAAAGAAAGAATATAGTTTTTACAAAAATTAAACCCTCTATTTTTTGTCAGGTTGTCATCTTTTTCTTTCTAAGCGTCAAGCCTTCTTTTATAGTGTTCCAATGAAGATGATCATTGAAAATTCTTGAGCATCTTTCACAGGCTTGCTTCATCTATCTTTATCTTTGTTCCTTATGGAGAGAAGTATCTATTGGTGAATTAAATGATTTCACTAAATAATCACTTCTTATCTGATAAAGGAATCTACTAATCACCTTTTAGGTACAAAAAAAGTGGAGCCATGCACATGTTATTGATTTAGTTATCATACATCATAAATGATATTAATTCAGGGTAAATGTCTTGCAAATGAAGCATTTCATATACTAGACATTCATGTCAAGAAAACACATCGTCTTAGTTTATTCGTCTTACAAAGAGCATTCATTTTATTAGTGGTTTTAAAAACTTTTCTCAAGGAAAATGTCTGTGTTTGTTATTATTAAAACATTATGACTAAAGGATCTAAGATTGTCTTTTGACCTAAAAAGTCACTTTTGGCTCAACCCAAGTATTCTTTTACTTGTTTCTTCAAGCAATTACCCAAGTATTATTTCAACAACGAAGCTTCTCTAGGCTTCAACAACCCAATATTATTTGCAAAAAAAGCCTCTTGAGGCTTCAAGCTATAACATAAAGTTAAAGCTACAAGATCACTTGTTTTGACTTACTTTCAAGACGTGATACAACCAATTTAAGTACAAAGATTAATAGAAAGAATGAAATGAATTTTTACAATCATTATTCTTTTTTTCTTTTTGAGTCTTCAAGATTTTTTATATAGGTGCTTCATGAAGATGACCATTGCAAATCGTTGAGATTCTCTCATAGACTTTCTTCATCTTTCTTTGCCTTTCTTCCTTGTAGAATAAAGTGTTTGTTGGTATATTAATTAAATGTAAGCATTAAATACATTTCACCAAATTGTCACTTATTATCTAATAAAGGAGACTTTTTGTCACCTTTAAGGTATAAAATGAGAGAAATTGTTGCATGTGTCAATTGGAAATGACTTTATTTAAGACTTTGCATGCTTTGAGATATTTGTTGATTCTTTCTTTAATAGAAAACAAATCTCCATTCTTTTTTGAAGTTCAAATACCAAAAAAGTTTTTAATCCTTTAATTTGTTAAGGCATAACACAAACAAAGATGATTTGATTATCGGATATCATAAATGATAATATTTAATGTATTTGTCTTAAACAAACGGAGTGGTTCCTCTAAAAGAATACACGTCATCATAATCAATCATTTATTTAATTTCATCTTTCTATGTGATTTGAAAATTATTTTTTAACAAAAATGTTCAAGTTTGTTAGCATCAAAACTTATATTTTGAGGGATCTAATATTATCTTTTGATCTAACATTAACTTATAGATAAACTAATTTTAACTAATGAAGAAGCTTATTTATTTTCCATCATAATTTACTCTCCTAAAAGTTCTTTTAAAAACGTTTACACAAATATACCCTTAATATAATATGAACCTATTATATACTAAAGTGATTTAACCTATTTTCATCATTCCCTTACTTAAATAAAATTATCTATTAATACTTTAAAAAAATAATTTTTTTCACAAGTTAAAAATAACTTATTCATAAATTAAAATCGTTTTTTAAAAGAAGCTAAAATTATTTACTTACTTTAAAAGATTTGTTTAAACTTGCACAAGTTCTTTTTCATTTACCAATAAAAAAGAAACATTTTGTTTATTTTTTCTACAAATATTCTTAAAAATTTATCTAAACTAATTAAATATATCTCTCATCTTTGTCACCTTCTTTTATACATACTGTCAATGACGGATCCATGACAATTGTGGGGGCAATTGCCCCCACTAAAGTTTAGTTCATTTTCTTTTTTATATTAAATATTAATTATTTTATAAAATATATATTATTAATTATATTTTAATTATCTTATTATATTTAATATAATAAAATATATTGATATTTTATTTTATTATTTAATTACTTTCACTCTATGATAAAATTATTTTAATTTTTTATGAGAAAATTTACTTATTTTAAAAGTAAGTCTTGATAGATTTACTTTTTTTAATAACTAATGTTTTATATCAATTTTTTAAAAATTCAACTATTAAATTAAAAACTTTTAATATATAGATCAAGTTTATAAATTTTTTAAAAATTAAAAATCATATAATACTTTATTAGATAGATCCAAAATAACATAAAATATTTTTTTATGATTATTTATTAATTTAAATTAATAAAACGGGGTATTAAATAATTTTTAATTTTTTATAATTTTTATAAATTTGATCTATACATTAAAGACTTTTAATTGAACGGTTAAATACTTGATGTAAAACATGAATTATTGAGTGGAGTAAGTTTATCGAAATTTACTCTTGAAATAAGTAGATTCCTTATTATTTTTTATTATTATAATAAAATATATTTTTTGACTAAAAATTTATTACTTCTTTACTCATTAAACGTGTCATAATTTAGTTTACTGATGTATGTTATTTATCAATTTTTATTTTATTTTTTAACCATTTGATCATGTATTTGCATATTGTATGTTGGTAGAAGATGATCCATATTAAGAGGAATGCGAATAATTGTTACACAGTTTTTTTTTTTAACTTAAACATATTTAAATATAGACATTCATTCTTATAAAAAAAAATAGACATTGCACTCATAAAATATTTTTGTTTTAAATGAGTGTAGAAAGTTAGAAAACTAAAAGAAAATAAATTAATAATTTTTATTTTTATCCTATTAATTTTTAACATTTTATTCCTCTAATATTAAATAAGTCACAAAAAATTATAAAATGACACTTAAATATAATCTAAGATAGAAAGAAAAAAAGGAAAAATTATCACTCTATTTATAAGATAATTATAATTTATTAAAATAAGGTATTTTAATTTTTTTTATCATAAAATATATTTTTCAAAAAATTATTAATTTTTTTTAGTAAAAATGATAGAATATTTTATTGTCTCCACTTAACAAATTTTCTGTATCCGTCACTGCAAATTCTCTCTCTCTTTCTCTCTCTCTCTGAAATTTTCTTTTTTCCCTACGTTTTTTTTTTCCAATTTCAGACTTGAACTGATATCGTAGGAGATTATTTACCTACTTCTACATATGACTTGTTGATTATATAGACTTTTTTTTTATCGAAATTATAAAGATGAGACCTAAATTGAAACTTAAAATCTTGTATATATTTCTCCAACTCTCATCATTGAGCCATATTAATAGTCACCTTACTTGGCATACACTTGAACTTGTAATAAGTACTCTTAAAATTTTAACTACAACGTGCATGAGTTTTGCACTATTAGAAGTGAGCTTGTGGCTGTAAAAAGGCAAAACTGAATTAAAAAAAATTATTTTTATAGATAAAATGGCAATCGAAATAATTTTTTTTTTGGAAAAATCAATCGACAAATATTCATATGAAGAACTAAAATGAATCAAATGCTTTTTTCAAGTAAAAAAATAATGTGAGGATTCTTACAGATAAAAAAATAAGTCAAAAATTAATTTATGTATCTTAATTTTTTTTTATAAAAATGTTTTAAACTTTTTTTAGAAATAAAATGTGTTTTTGTATCGCCTTTTTTTATTTATTATTTTGAATGTTACAGATGATGAAAAATGATAATGTTAAATTTGATAAAGATGAAATTCCAATAATAATTTTTTTACTTTGTTTCCAATACTTCTATGGATTGAAATTTGAATTTTGCAAAAATCCGTCAATGTTTCTGATTACTTTTTCTTGTTCATGCAGATTTCATAGGAATAAAATTCTATGCCCTTCACAAGAAGGGCTTGCTTACATATAACTTTTCATTATCTTACTTTGAACATAAAGAAAAAGTAACAGCTAAATGGACCCAAAAAAGGTGATAAATACTCAATGAAGAATCATTGAATACCCACCAACAATTTCTTGATACATTCACCAACCCCATCCTCAACGCTATTCCCATTCAATTCCCTCTCATTTATGAAGCTTAACCCAACCAGACCCCACCTTGTTCTTTACTTTTCCTTACTGGTTCATACTGGCTAGCATGTTACACTGTCTTGCCTCATTCATTCACTGAGTGAAAAAAATAAAATAAAATAAAATAAAAGCCTTCTTTTGATTCTTAGAGATCTAGCTGAGCCCCTACTAAAGTTTCTGCAACAGAGATAAAGAACCAAAGCTTTGAGTTTAAGACAAAGACTATAATAGTTTTCTTCTTGCATTGCATGGTTTCTTTCTTCCTCTTTTATTTTATTTTTTATTTTTTATCTTTCTTTTGTCGGTCTTCAGGGATCTCCAAATCCAGACAAACAAAGGGTCTCTCGCATGTTCTTTCGTAAAAGCCCACAACCTTTGTGTTACATCAGAGTCACTTCATTTTCTCAAAAAAATCTTAGTACCGGTAGTTGCAACCCTGTAGCTTAGTTCTTCGACTCGAGTAAATAACATTGTATTTTTATTTTATTTTATTAGTACTTTCCTTTGGATAGAGAAGATCAGTGTGTATTACAGTGTATGGAGATTTGGAATGTAGAAAAACACTGGTTTCTTTCCAAGGAGTCACATCACAACAATCCATTCTCATTCTGGTGTTGAAGTTCTGAGGGGCATTTTCCAAGGTGGAATGTCTATCTAACTAATTTTCTTCATTTGTCAGCACCAGATATCACTCACTCACTATGGGTTTGGGAGTGTTTGGTTCTGTTCTAGTTCTGACACTCTTCTTCAAGCATTTAGCTTCCCAGCAACCAAACACTGATGATTTCTTTGTGTCTGAATTATTGAAGAAGATGGGTTTAGCATCCTCTCAGGTCTACAACTTTTCTGCTTCTGTTTGTTCATGGCAAGGGGTTTCATGTGATGCCAAGAGAGAACATGTTGTTGGGTTAGTCTTTTCTGGCATGGGCCTCAATGGTCCTATTCCAGATACCACCATAGGCAAGCTCAGCAAGCTTCAATCTTTGGACCTTAGCAACAACAAAATCACTGACTTGCCTTCTGATTTCTGGAGTTTTAGCTTCCTCAAGAGCCTTAACCTCTCCTCCAATCAGATTTCTGGCTCATTGACTAACAACATTGGAAACTTTGGTTTGCTAGAAGTGTTTGACTTGTCCAGCAACAATTTCTCTGGGGAAATTCCTGAAGCTATTAGTTCCCTCGTGAGTCTGCAGGTTCTCAAACTTGATCACAACAGATTCGAGCAAAGAATACCTTCAGGGATTCTCAAGTGCAACTCTTTAGTTTCAATCGATCTTTCTTCAAATCAGCTGATTGGGACAGTTCCAGATGGTTTTGGTGCTGCTTTTCCTAATCTTATTACCTTGAACCTTGCTGAGAATAGTATTAATGGCAGTGATTTGGATATTTCTGGATTGAAGTCCATTGTGAGTCTCAACATATCAGGCAATTCCTTTCAGGGTTCTGTGACGAGTTTGTTTCAGGGAAGGCTTGAGGTCATGGACCTCAGCAGAAACCATTTTGAAGGTCACATTTCTCAGGTACATTCCATCGCTAATTACAATTGGTCTCATTTAGTTTATCTGGATTTGTCAGAGAATCAGCTTAGTGGGGATATTTTCCAAACATTGAATGAATCCAAGAATCTAAAGCACCTTAATCTTGCTCTCAATAGATTTACCAGACAGAAATTTCCCAAAATTGAAATGTTCTCAGGTTTGGAATATCTGAACTTGTCCAAAACTAGTCTGATTGGTTACATTCCAGCTGAAATCTCACAACTGAGTAATTTGAGTGCACTTGATGTTTCTTTGAATCATCTTATAGGGCAAATCCCTTCACTAAGCAATAAAAACCTCCAAGTTCTGGACCTTTCAAACAACAATTTGAGTGGAGATGTCCCTTCATCAGTCATAGAGAGACTTCCTTTGATGGAGAAATACAACTTCTCTTATAATAACTTAACCTTCTGTGCTTTGGAAATCAAACCAGCTATCCTCCAAACAGCATTCTATGGATCACTGAACAGTTGCCCTATTGCTGCAAACCCAAGTCTCCTAAAAAAAAGAGCCACTCAAAACAAGGGAATGAAGCTAGCTCTGGCATTGACCTTCTCAATGGTCTGCTTGATTGCTGGTCTTTTGCTTCTAGCATTTGGTTGCCTTAAGAAAACAAAACCATGGCCTGTTGTTAAGCAAACTTCGTACAAAGAAGAACACAACATGTCAGGCCCCTTCTCATTCCACACTGATTCAACAACTTGGGTGGCTGATGTTAAGCAAGCAACATCAGTCCCAGTAGTAATCTTTGACAAGCCACTGCTGAATATCACATTTGCAGACCTCTTGGCTGCAACTTCAAATTTTGATAGGGGCACCCTTTTGGCTGAAGGAAAATTTGGTCCTGTTTATAGAGGCTTCCTACCTGGTGGCATTCATGTAGCAGTTAAAGTTCTGGTGGTTGGATCTACTCTGACAGATAAAGAAGCTGCAAGAGAGCTTGAGTATCTTGGTAGAATCAAGCACCCTAATCTTGTTCCTCTAACTGGATATTGTGTAGCTGGAGATCAAAGGATTGCCATATATGACTACATGGAGAATGGAAACTTGCAAAATCTGCTCTATGACTTGCCACTTGGGGTGCTGCAAAGGACAGATGATTGGAGCACAGATACATGGGAAGAACATGACAATGATGGCATTCAAAATGCTGGTTCAGAAGGAGTGCTCACAACATGGAGATTTCGCCACAAAATCGCACTTGGCACTGCTCGAGCATTGGCCTTTCTGCATCATGGATGTTCCCCACCAATCATCCACAGAGATGTCAAAGCTAGCAGTGTCTATTTGGACTACAACTTGGAGCCAAGACTTTCAGATTTTGGGCTGGCTAAGATTTTTGGGAGTGGCTTGGATGAGGAGATTGCACTTTGTTCACCAGGCTATGTTCCACCAGAGTTTTCTCAACCAGACTTTGACACCTCAACTCCGAAATCCGATGTGTACTGTTTTGGAGTTGTTCTCTTTGAGCTACTAACTGGGAAGAAGCCTGCTGGAGATGATTATGCTGATGAGAAAGAATCTACTTTGGTTAGTTGGGTGAGAGGACTAGTGAGAAAGAACAAAGCTTCAAGAGCTATTGATCCGAAAATTCGTGAAACTGGATCAGAGGAGCAAATGGAAGAGGCCCTTAAGATTGGTTATCTTTGCACTGCTGATCTTCCTTCTAAGCGACCAAGCATGCAGCAGATAGTTGGACTTCTCAAAGACATTGAACCTTCTGCTAACTAGCATGATCACAGAGAAATGAGGTTGTTTCTTTTAATTTCATCACTTTGAATTTTGCTACCGGATGAGAGTTTCCCGTGAAAACATGAAACAAATGTAAAGTAGTTGAACTACCATGTTTTGTCACTCTTTTCTTTCTACTGTCAGTCTCTAGAAGGTGGGAAAAAAAAAGTGTTGAATATATTTCACCAGAATTTGATCTTTGAACTAACACGTTATGTTATTGATGTTTTTTCATCCACTTTACTTTCCTTTTGACTTCTTCATGTGTGAAAAACAAAAGCATGCCACTGGAATTGAGTCTGTGTAAAGCTTGATGCTCTTAATGAATAAGTCAGCAGAATGTGATCTTCTCTATGCATATTCGTGTTCACTTGAAGACATTTGTGAAATCACTTGAGAAATATTGCTCGAGTTTTGGGGCCTTCTTCTAAGTTGTATTTAGAAGATACTTTTCAGATTTATTTGTCCTTTATGTTAGAATTTTTTTTTTTTCTCCTATACATTAATTATTATTATTTTTTTTTATCAAAATACCTTTCATTATTTTATAGTTTTTATTCATAAAAAAATAGATGATGTAAATTGTTGAATTTTTTTTCCTGAAAAATTATTTTTTTAAATTTTTTTTACAAAAATGGATCCCCCTCCCTCCCCTTTATTTATCAAACTAGAATCATTCACCGTGCAGGTTCAGAAATTCGGTCCCTGAAAAACCGAATTCTGACCTGCTACAGTTACACCAGTGACTGTCGTGATGATTGTCGAAATTCGGTTACCAGGGAATCGAATTTCGAGCAGCCTTTTTTTTTTATAGATTTTTAATAAATTGAAATTTTTAAAAAATAAGAATTTAAAATTTTTAAAAAAATTAAAAATAAATATAATATTTAAATAAAATTAGTTTGTTATTATTTAAACAAAAAATGTTAATTTATAAATTTAATAAGTTATAAATCTAATAAGTTATAATGTTAATAAATAAGAATTTTATTAAGTTATATTTATAATAAATTATTATTTGAAAAATTATAAATTTAATAAGTTAGTATGTATTATAAATATGTGTTTAAAAATATTAATAATATTTATAATTAAAATATATTTATAATAACTGAATTGAATAAATATTATTTGTATAAGTTAAATATTAGAAGATGAAAAATATATATATTTAAATTAAATTTAATAATTTATAATTTTTATTATTTTAATTTTTAATTTTAGTAAATTAAATTTATAATAAGTTATAATTTATAATAAGCAATATTAATGATTTATAATAACAATATGTAAACAACGAGAAGCTACACAATGTTTTAAGGTTTATTTTGTTTATGTTATTTATACACTATATAGAATTAAATAATTGATATTAGTAGAAAAAAGTGTATATGTTTATTAAATATTATTGATTATGAATTCTTATGATAGAAAAAATAAGAATATAAATACAAAAATAGATAAAAGTTCTTCCATTATACTATTGATGAACATAGAGGGCATTAATAAAAAAAATACCATTAATAAATAGAAAGTAATTAATAAGCAGTCGATAATTACATACATTAATTAACTATCTCCGTAATGGTGGTCAATTCCACAATGAGGGCGACATCTATTACGTGGTGGATTTCTTCGTTGTGGTTCTTACTCTTCAAATCCAAGATGAACTTGCGGAGGATTTGAGGAACTACCAGGTTCATTTGCAAAATCAACCAAAAGAGACTACATATAACTTTGTGCTAAAGATGGAGTTGTAAAATCAACTCCAAATAAGTTTGTAAAAAATTCCTCTAAAGTAGTTGCAAATGAATGTCTTCTATCAATTATGTTTGCTTCAGGCGTGATGTTTGTTAGAGAAAATGATGCAGTCTCGTGATATGATTGTGTGGAAGACGTACCAATATCAAATGATGTGGTAGTTCGTAGCTGATTATAGCTCCTCCTTGGATCTTGTAGTAATGGTGGCACAGATAGGAAATGGATAGAATTGACAATGCACCATTCCATGTATCCTCGTGTGTGACACAATGGGCCTTGCATTGGATGACCCGTTAATGTGAGCTCACGTCTACTGTTCCACACATCTATCCATTGTGCATGTCTTGTGATCCAATTTTCATCCTGTCTTCCTCTCATGACAATTACTTGGAGATCGTCCAAGTTGTTGGTGTTAGAAAAGAATGGCACAATCCAAGAGGGGGGTGAATTGGATTCTATGACCCTTTAAAAATTTTAGAGTATTTTAGATCTTATTTCACTTAAACTTTTCTAAGACTGAATTTTCAAATGAAGCTTCTTTAAAGACTTGTTATAGAAGAATGAATTCTATATGCTTTCTTGATTACAAAAATAATGAGGTTCAAATGTAATGCTTTAATTCAGTTTAAACCACTAATATTCACACACACATGCTAATCAAGAATCATCACTACGTCAAAAACATCAATAGATGGCGCTTATTTTAATGATAGACAGCGCTTAAAAAGCGCTCTCTATTTGAACGATGTCTATTAATAGATAGCGCTTCTAAAAAAGCGCTATCTATGTATATGCAAATAGAAAGCACTTCCTTTTAAGTGCGCTAACTATGTATATGTAAATAGAAAGTACTTCCTTTTAAGTGCGCTATCTATGTCTAAGTACCTACATGACGCTTTTAAAAAGAAGTGCTCTCTATCTTTGAATGTATAGACAGCACTTCCTTTTAAGTGCGCTAACTATGTATATGCAAATAGAAAGCACTTCCTTTTAAGTGCGCTATCTATGTCTAAGTACCTACATGACACTTTTAAAAAGAAGTGCTCTCTATCTTTGAATGTATATGTAACGACCCGCCTTAAGCCATCACATCAATAACCAATATGACAACTAAAATAAAATAATATATAATAAAGAAAATAGAGCAAAAGCCAGCTACGCTAGAGTGTAAGATTTTTTTTTTCATAATATCAAACATAATTATATCAGAGTCATTCTCAGTAAAATTATACAGTAATCCAATAATAACATCATGAAAGTATGATATAAGACACCCTAGGTGCTGGTCAAGCTCTAAGCCTAGCCACTTCTCAAAGCAGCTATCCCAAAAGACTCCTTGCTATCCCAAGGCCTCACACCTGATCTGCTCCCCCACATAGTGAGATCATCACAGTCCAAACCACATGGAAACATGCAAGGGTTAGCACATATAAAACCAACCATAGTACAATAAAATGAAATATCATTAAACAGATATTCATCAACAGTATGTATCCATACCAAGGGAATGACAACATTATACAAGTCATTTCCATGCCAAATATAAACCAATCCAGAATCTAATGTATACACATCCATGCCAATGCATACATATTTTATGATAATAAATAATCCATAAGCAATGTATACAATCAATACCATATGTATACATATTCCACATCCAAAACAAAGTCACACCACTGTATAATCCATGATGTAACCAACACATTCAAACCAAATGTTGGCCTCAACACCATCCAAACCAAGTGTTGATACGGTGAAACATGTCATCAACCCATGTCTCACGCCTAACCTCTCATGGAAAATATACAGTTGGATTACGTCGTCACGTAACCCTGGTGAGGCCACCTCATCCATCGGTATGACTCGGCCTAGACCCATACCGGTAGCAAATAGGATACTTAGAGGGGTACTTCAGAATCCACCTAACATCTGAAGTGGTTTATTATATAATCCTTGGAAAAGTTCCTTATTGGAATCCTCACCATGGGATTCCCAAATTTCATAGTTTTCCAAAGATTATATCCTGATCTCACCAAGAGATCTCCCAATCCATACCATAACCTTACTCCTCTAAGTCCTATTTACTTTTCCAAACCACATACACATAGCATATTCCATAATTATATATACATAACCATAACTATGCCAATTCATTCAATATGATAACATAAATAATTAAATACCCAAAACAATTTTCAACTTAACCAAATTACCCTTTGTGAAATGACAATCTTCACATAAAATAGCATATTAAGAGTTATACTCCTCCTATCATGCTCATAATTATCTCATATGGAAGATAAGAAGATTTCCTACAACTCTTATGAAGACATCAAGTCATAATTCCATCATCCAGTTTGTTAAAAATTCTAAAAACCGCAACAGCTATAACCAATGCTGACAGCTTGACCCCTGTCCACTAAAATAGTAATATCTGGAGTTCTAGACCTCCTTTTTGGGTGATTCCAACGCCATTGGAAATCTAACATCCAAGGCTACAACTTTCATGAAGACCTCAAAACCAAAATTCTCACGCCCGTCTCACTAATATTCCTCCCGGCGAAAAACTCAAACAGAGACCTCGGTTTTTAAATTGAGCCCGGCGCGACTTGCCTCGCGCCCGGCGTGATTTTGCAATGATGGTCTCTGATGAATTCAAGCCCGGCGCGAAGAACTGAGCCCGGCGCACTAGTGACCAGAAACCCTCGAAAACCTCAAAAATTCCTTCCAATCATGAATCCAATCCAAAATATACGAGTTTGAACCATTACAAAGCATAAACACTATCCAAAAACAACATTTTAAGCAATAAAATCAAGTATTAACCATTATACCATAGAAATCATGAAGAAATCATGAAAACCCTAGCCAAAATCTTTTCCCCTCAATCCAACCTCAATCATGCGTAAAACATGAAATCAATGTGATATTTCAAACCCATACATACCAAATTAAGTCTTATAAGTACTACCCTTACCTTAGAAACCTCAGAAATGCAAGATTTGGACAAAACCCTCAAATTCCCAATTCAAACTTTAATCTCACTTTTCAAGACTTTAGAGACCAAATCTCTTGAAATTCCAGTTGTGAAGATTGATCCTGGCTTGATAAGCTTCCCAAATATGTCCTCAGCTTCCTTCCAGACCAGAGTCCCTCTCTCTACTTTCTCTCTCTAGAAACTGTCTCTGTCTGAAAAATGAAATCCTCCGGTCCTAAGTCCCTATATATAGCCATTTTCCAAAATTTCCAAATTTTACCCTTAGCACCTATTCACCTCAAATATCCTATTTCTTGAAGTATTTCAACTCCTTAAGCTCTAAAACAACCTCAAATTCACTTAGAAAGATCGGATTTATCTTATGTTCCTATCCTTTAATCTCCTATCCATCCTATTCCTTTCCATGCAATACTCACAACTCACCACCATATGAAATGCAACATGTATCAACACACAAACAAACATTACTTTCAGATACATATGCTTGGAATAATGAGTTGCATGCCATAATACTTCACTTAACCAAGATGAGAAGGAAGGTGATCAGTCTTCTTCCCTCTTAGTACCAATTCAGTATAATGGTGTACAATTCATCATTCACCAAATTCATGCACACACATGCCTATATAAACCTTTCATCTCATACTACAAAATCACTATTATGCTTAAACAACTAATCAAAACCACATCAACATACAACATGCACAGAGGTAAGTACATTTCAAATCCACATATCCATAATCCAATCCAAATCCATATAAATAACATATACATACATGCATATATACTAAATAGCTTGGTATTTCCATGGTGTTACAGTATAGATAGCACTTTATGTTAAAGCGCGCTTTTTATATTCTAGCCAATAGAAAGCGCTTCCTTATATAAACGCTATCTATATGTTTAATTCTTTTTTTAATAATTTTTTTACATCATTGACACTTGTTGATTTTGCTATGCATACAAAAATAAATCCCAAGACATAGAACTATAACAATCAATAAACAATGTAGCCAAATTTGATTCAAAAATATAATGTATAATGTAATACATCAAAATTAAAAGATTAGTTTATATAAACCTAACATGTATTACATTTAGTTTGTTGCAATAATAATTACATATATCTAAACACAATCAATGCTTGTCCATTACCATGCAACTCCTAGTCTTAGACTCAAATAAAAAAAAAGGAAATGTATATAGACCTAACATATTACATTTAGTTATTTGACATTAGCTCGACAGTAACATAATCAATGCTTGTCCAATATCATGTAGTTCTCTCTCTTAGAATATTCCACAGCCCATTGGTTCTACAAAGAAAAGAAAAATTATAAGTCACCAAGATACAATATAAAATAAAATGTATGAAGATTAAAAAAATAGCATAAAAGAAAAGTGGCATGGCCTAAAAATGCTATAGCAGAACATACTAACCTACAAGCATTTTTTAATGACATATAAACACCAATCTTCTCTAACTTCTGTGATTTGATCATTAGAATATCGTTTCACGCTGCATCTAGGGATGTACTGAAAAAAAAAAAATAAACCAAATGAGATTGTACATAAAAGGAATTATAAGGAACCAATATATTTTATACATCTTTTGGAATTGTCCCCCCTTCACAATAGGTGATAATTTCCTACTAATAATAAGGAACCAATATAAACCAACTGAGATTGTACATAAAAGTGTCAGCCAAAATCGCAAACCAGTTAAAGTCAATAATTTTGGAAAGAAAATTTAAACATATATAATAATTAATATATTATCATTACTACTAATAATATTGTTCTTGAATCAAAATTAGTTATTATCATATTTCATTTTGTTAAATTACTGTTGGCTTTTCAAGGTAACCATACATTTTATCTTGGTAACAAAAATTGGTACACCAATAATTAGGAAAATAGTGATATTTATGATGTGCTATATATTATATTCATAAAATATGAACCAGAATTAAAATAACCTTTTTTATTTATTTATATTAAAGTAGAAATTAAAGTGGTTATTTACTACATTTTTTTTTACGTGTTTTATTTTCTTTATAGGCTGCAGCTGCACGTAAAAATAACTTTAGATAAAGTTAACATGCATGAAACCTTGTATTTATATTCTTTCATACACTTACACGTGGTATAACATGATTTTGGGTGGTGCATATTCTACAAACACGTGGTATTGGAATCATGTTCCCACGAACACGTGTATATCATTAGGTAAGCTTGGATTTGCTTACCCATGTCCTCTCGAACACGTGTATATCAAAAAGGAAGCAAAGTAGTCAACACGCATGCACTCAAAGGAAAGAGCCTACCTCTGTTACAGGCCAATGCAGAGTTACCCACAGCAAAAGTTGAATTTCCTGAGTCTTCCAAGATGCTTTCCACCTCTAAAAAGGTTAAACTATTTGCAAGTTCTGGATTTGAGCTCCAACAGGCTAAACTGCGCCGTTCCGTTTGCGTTGTTCGAGCTTCCCGCGCTGCAGCAGGTGACGCTGTCATTCAACGGGTTTTGGTCGGTGGAGGCTTTACAGTGCAACGGCTAGGTGTAACTGCACATTTACCGGTTGCAACTGAAGAAATCTCAGAAGGGGATACATGTGTATCACTGTGAGAAGATTTTGTTCTAGGTGGTGTCTTTGGAACCGGTGAATTACTTGGAACAGATGGTGTAGACTAGTTGAATAAGCATTTAGCAACATTGGATCCCTGAACTTGTGATTGCCTGAGTATGCAGTTCTCTGATGAAGACTGAATGGCTGAAGGCTGAGCTACAATTGTATTATTGACAACGTTATCAGATTGTTGAGGAGCATTTTGACCTTGGACAGGGATTTTCCTACTAGATGATCTACCACGAGATTTTTTAGCAGCGAGAGGAGCATCCGCAGTTTTAGTATCCTTTCTCTTTTTGTCAGATACATTCACTATTGGTACTGTCGACATGTTTCCACCCTCGGTATTTGAATTGCTAGATTGAGGCACTGATGGTGTGTTCAATTTGTTTTGCACAGAAGTAGGATTCCCTGGATGAGATTTGTAACTAAAAGTTGGTTGAGGAACCGCTACAACCGCTGATTTTGCAGCAAGTGCAGGGAGGTTTCCACTGGCATTGTAAGCAGTCATCACATTATGCATGCCTTGCAACAGCATCTGAACCCGGTTCTTCTCTTGCTCCGTAACGACCCGATCTTGATCCAACATCACCTTCTGCTCCTTCAAGCAGATATATATACTCATCCAGCATCTCACCCAAAGTCAACAAACTCTTCGGTGCCTCGTGAATGGGTGAATTGGATATGAGGGAAGAGGCTTCGTTTCTGAAGGTGGAGCGAGTGGAGGAGAAGTTGTTGTCGTAGAGGTATCTGTCGACAATGAATGCGATCTAAGTGGGAGTGACTTTGCCTTTGCCGAACACCTCTGGCTTTCTGGCTTTGGATTGTTTCCCGCCATTGTTGTTCGAACACCTCTGGCTTTCTTCCTTTTGGGCGGTGGATCTGAGCAACAACGAGATTGGAAGGGTTGTGCCGGTGTTCTTGTCGCTGTTGCCGAGGCTTGCATCGTTGTCGTTGGAGAAGAATAGGCTTGTGGGGATGTTGCCGGTGGAGTATGCGTTGAAGGTGGTTTTTCCCTCAGGTGGAGTGGCGCGGTTGGAGAGGCTTCTGTTGGGGGGAACTACTTATTCGGGGGGATTCCGAGTGCCCTAATGGCACTTGAAGCGGGTGAGGTGAATGTGAGGCTTGTTGATAATTGCTTCTATAGGTGCCTCGTGTTTTCTTCTTTTGTCAGGGTGGGGAATAGAAGTCTTACAAAGAGTAAGAGATTTAACCACTTCATTCCCTTGTACATATATTTGATAATATAGGAGGCAAAGCTTCTTCTTTTTTTTGTTTTTTTTTTTGCATTTGTGTCTTGTGATTAATTGAATGTTTTTTTGTAAAATATGCAGATTACCAATCACTACAACCCTATGAACCAAGCCCCTTCTTATTCGGTGGCACAGTGGTAAGTATAAAAGGTTACAGAAAGAATGCAATAATAGTAAGTGTAAAAGGTTACAAAACCAGAAATTCGAATGCAATAAAGCAGAGATAATCTTGTCTAATTATTAAAATTTCAAAACAACACAAATCCATCATACATCATTCGCAGCAAACTCGCAACTAAAAACAAAAATAGTAAATATAAAAATAAAAAATAAATGCAATATTTGACTAAAAGAAGGTAATCGCATATACAAGAACTAACCTTTTTTATTTCTTATAAGAAGAAACGAACGTAACTTCAATGAATCTTGCAAAAAGTCTAGTCAAGGATGAATCTTGCAAAAAAAAAACCCTAGATTTTTTCATGGAAGAGATTAGCATCTTAAAATTTGTCATAAATTAACGTCTTCATCACGTAATTTGTCACGGTGCATTGCATTCATCTATTGATCAAAGAAAATTGATTAAAGAAAAAGTACAGAAAGAAAAGAAACAAAATTTAATATTTGTTTCAAACTTGTATCAAATTTAAGCATTAATGGAAAAAAAATATTCGATAAAGAAACAAAAAAGAAACACCTAATGATAAAAACCTGAAATATGAGTCAATAACGTGATTGCTGAGCGTAACTTGAGATACACTTTACGATCGAACAACAACGATGGTGAAGGAAGATTTCACAATCGGGAGGGATAAAGATGATTATGGCATGAAGGTCGAGAGGGACAGTGAATAAGAAAAGAACCGAGAGGGACAGTGAATAAGAAAAGAACCGAGAGGCTAGAGAATAAGAAAAGAACCGAAAGGCTAGAGATAGTGAATAAAAATCTGAACAGTGAATAACAATTAATGTAAACGTCATCAGGGACCAATTAATAGAAAGTGTAAATAAAAATCTGAACAGTACGTGAATAAAA
The DNA here is from genome assembly GCF_000230855.2 of Cajanus cajan. Taxonomy (NCBI): domain Eukaryota; kingdom Viridiplantae; phylum Streptophyta; class Magnoliopsida; order Fabales; family Fabaceae; genus Cajanus; species Cajanus cajan. The sequence continues at coordinate 22,638,499 of NC_138518.1, forward strand.
ATCTGAACAGTATAACAATGTGAATGTACGTGAGGGACCAATTAATAGAAAGCGTGAATAAAAATCTGTTCAGATTAATTTTTTTAATAAAAAGCGTGAGGGACCAATAGAAAGCGTTTTTTTTAATAATTGCTTTGTTTTTATTTATTTACAAAACTTATTTTTCAATGAGCGCCATAATAATTTTTTAAAAAATAATTAATTTATAAAATTTTATAAATGAAGTTTCTATTCACACGCGCTATCTATTTATTTTCTTTAGAAAGCACTTTTTTAGAAAAGCACTATAACATATTTTTTCTAAATAAAATAACACAAAGAAAGCATTTTTTTATTAAGCGCTCTCTATATAAAACTTTTTATAAAATGTTATAAATAACGCTTCTATTCAAACGCACTATCTATTTATTTTTTTTAGAAAGCACTTTTTTAAAAAAGTGCTATAACATATTTTTTCATAAATAAAATAATACAAAGATAACATTTTTTTTAATAAGCGCTCTCTATATAAAACCTTATTATGGCGCTTATTTAATTAAGCGCTCTTTTAATGTTTTATGTTTTAAAACACAACACTTATTAATTAAGCGCTCTCTAAATAGCGCTATCTAATGCCACTTTTGGTGTAGTGCATCTTCTTTAATGTACAATCAAGATATTACTCAAAGTAAAAGATAAAGGTAGAAGAAGATTGCACAAGTCTTTTATCCTGGTTCAGCCACTCTACATGTGACCTACATCCAGTCCTCAATCAGAACCTGATCAAGATTTGTTCCACTATCTTTATGAAGAAGGTTTACAAGCATACTACACATGCATATACTTCAACACTCAAGATAACCACTTTCTTTACCCCAAGAAAGCACCCCTTGTAGAAACTCACTACAAGAATCCTTACCACTTGAGAAACCCTTCTCAAGATTTTACAAGTATTCACAAAGAATTAAGGAACGAATTCACCTGGAATTCAGAAGCAAATCTTAATCTTCCTCTTTCAAGAATGTGATGATGATGATGATCCTTTCTCAAAGTTTTTCACAAACGTTTTTCTTCTTGGATTCACAAAGAAAACTCTCCAAGATGGTCACAAAGACTCCACAAAAACGCTTTTCTAAATTTGATTCTCAGTTCTAACTCTGTTCTGAAGTTTCTAAAAGTTCAAACTATTTATAAAAGTTTCAGAACCAGATAATCGATTATTTTAAAGAATAATCGATTATTTTTTTCTTCAGGTTTTCTGGAAACCAACCAAGAACAATATAATCGATTATTTTGCTGGATAATCGATTATTCCAGAGAGTTATTTCTGGGATAATCGATTATTTTGCAAATAATCGATTATTGCAACAAGGCATCCTATTTTTCCTGTTGCTGGAATAATCGATTATATTTAATGATAATCGATTATTTTGAGTTAGTTTTCAAAACTTCGTTTTAAGTCTCAAAATAACTTTTTAGTTCTTTTAACTCATCATCATACACTCTCTAATTAGTTTAGATATAGATTTTGCTTATGCACACAGCACACACAACAAATAAAATCATTCAAAACAATTTATACACTAATTCCTATTACATAGCACTTTCTTTGACTTTGTTTTTGTCTTCTAAGTTGTTGTCGTTTGTTGTTGTCTTTGACACATATTTTGTGATCATCAAAACTCCTTTAAGCTTCAGAGATAATCTTGACCTCATCAAGTTCAGGCTCCCCTAAGCTCAACAGTTGGGTGGAGAAGGAACTTCTTGAAAAAACCTAAACTGTAATTTCACTCTACCTGTTTGATGCCATTCAATAATTACAAAGCAAAGGATGGCGATACATGAAGTTCACAGATGTAGATCTCTATAAGCTTCCATGGGTATTGAGGGTTGCAAGTGTTGATATAGGCCCATAAAAACTATAAAAAAAACTTTGTTAATTAAGATAATATGTAAAACAAAATAAAACAATAAATAAATTGAAATTGTGTTATGAACATTTATCTGATTAGCTTGAATGTGGTCAAACATGATTCTGTACCCCCACAACATCGTTGTGAGGTTTGTTTCGAAAGTTTAGGACACTACCCCTGCTCCATCTGCACACGAAAAGGTATGTTGGTGGATTACTGGAAATTGACACAATATATAAGATGCGATACTATGACCAAGACATTAAAAGTGATACCCAACCTCCCATTGTTTTACTCTCAACTTCCATGGCCCTGCACATTTCCCTGTACAACATGGTTAAACAAGCACTCCCCCAACTATATCTTTTACTTCTTCTAAGGTCAGTTAGTAAAGATAAGTGCATAAGATGAACTTTCTGCCTGTTTTGTCAGGCATCAAAACACCTCCAATTAAACATAATAGATATGCCCAAACATGGCCGTGAACTTGTTCCTCTTATGGTTGTTTTAGTAATGGCAAGATGTTGTCTCTAAACGACTTCAGTTTGACCATAGAGCCTGTAACGTAGCAAGTTGTTGTAGAAAGCCCAATATAGGTGATTTAGTAGCCCAGAACGGGCCGTTCCCAATTTAGAACGGGCCGTTCCAAGCTATTAAATTGACCTGTAAGTCGTAGTTGTGAACGGGCTGTTCTAGAGGGAGAACGGGCCGTTCTGGTTGGAGACGGGCCATTCTGGATGGAGAACGGGCCGTTCTGGATGAGTCCCAGAACGGGACATTCTGATTTTAGAATGGGCGTTCTGCATGTGATTTTTGCACATGATGAAGGGGTGCAGAACGGACCGTTCCGGTTTCGGTACAGGCCGTTCTGGCCACTCCAGAATGTCTATAAATAGGGGTTGGGGACAGTTGAGGAGAATAAGTTTTTAGAGAGAAGTTTTAGAGAGAAGGACTCTAGGTCTGTGAGCTCCTTTCTCTCCCAAATTTCTTTGTATGATTCCTTTTCTCCTCTAGATCACTAACGCCTTCTGGCTTTTCTTGAAATTCAGACTAGGAAGCTTGCTTTGGGAGGATTGAAGTTCCAAGTTGAGCTTCGGAAGGGAATTCTACTTCTTCTCAGTTATTGGCTATTTTGAGCCAATCTTTAGGTGAGGGAAGCTAGAATGTTTGTTATTTAAGTTGCATGTGAGTTTAGAAATTCAATTGATGCATGAAAGTTGAGGATCCATGGCTGGATCGGAGAATTCGCTCATTTTTCGAGGTTTTGGGGAAAAATGGGGTTTTTGGGTGGAATTGATGCATCGGATGGGTGCATGTAGATTTTGAGTTTGTTTTTGTGTTGTATGGAGCCTATGCATTGTGTTTTTGTGTTTTCATGTGGCTGGATTTGTTGGTTTGGATGAGAGTTTATGAACTCTCTGACTGGGATTAGGATAGGCGCAGGTTGAGAGCGCCAAGCATGGAAGAGCTTAGGGCTTTCGGGTTGGATGTTGGGCCAGACATGATTTGGTTGCATCAGGTGTGAATACTCTTAGGAGTCTCTGTTTCAAGGACACCGAGCGTGATTTGAACGTGCTGGGCGTGGATGAGTCTTAGGACTCTTAGGTTGGGATTAGGCTGGGCGAGCTCAGGCTACGCTGGGTGTGAATATGTTTATGAATGAATTGATGCTTATGCATGTTTAAAGTTGAAGTTTTAGATCATATATGTATGATATATGATGTATGGTGAGGGGTGATTCATATGTATGCTTTGTGATGATACTTATGAATGTTTGAATATGATATGACATGTGTATATGTTCATATGGTTATGTTTATTGATCATAATGGTGGTAGACCATGTATGAGGTATGATGCATTATTGCATGTGATGCTTTATGGCATGAGTATGTTTATTGATCATGATGGTGGGCAGACCATGTATGATGTATGATGCATAATTGCATGTGATGCCTTATGGCATGAGTCTAGCTTAGGACTTGAGGAGAGGAAAAATATTTTTGAACTAGAAGAGCTCACATAGAGTCTCTTGAGAGTGGTGCTTGGATAGGCCACTGATATATGAGAGTGGTGCTCAGGGATGCCATTGGATTTGGGAGAGTGGTGCTCAGATAGGCCACTGGGTTGGGTGAGTCTCCTCTAAGTCCTTAGCTAGTGTTGGAGCGGGTTATGAGGTCGAGGGTTATTCCCTTAACCAAGTACTTGGGAAGGTGCGTAGATCCTTGCGGATAGCCGGTGGGGGAACTCCACAATTGACTTGGTTATGCATGTCGAGGTCGTGGTAAGCCCGTACCCAGCTGTGCTATACCTAACGGTGGATCTGGACTTTCAATTGTGTAAGTGACATCATCCGAGTAAACCCGAGTGAGAATTATATCCTGTTTAGCTGTGACCGAGCGGGCGCATTGGGCGTGAAAACAGTTGGGGTGGTTTCGGTAGGATGGAATGTCACTTATACAGCTCTATTGTTAGGGAGATCTCCTAGGTGTATGCATGACGACGCATTAGATGATTGATATGCATTGATATCTGTCATGAGATGCATTTATTGCATGATTATTAATATGATGAAGTGTGGTGTTTGACTTCATGATTGGTGAATTGTATTTTATGCATGAGTAGTATTGGATAGAGTGTATGGTGTGACTCTATGAATATGATTGATAGTTGGACGATTGTGTAGTATATATTATTGTTCTATGCTTGTATGATTGATTTGTGAATTCTAGCTTACCCTTCTGTTTCCATGTGGTGGAACTGCGATGATCATACTTGGTATGGGAGCAGGTCAGGACTAGCTTGGAGTTGAGGTGACCGTTGTGAGACGGGGAGTTTGATCCTCGTGTTAGGGTTACCATTTTGGGTAACGGTGTTGTCTGTGCTTGACCGGAACTAGGAAATATTATTTTTGGGATGACTGTACATATATGGCGTTCTATTTTTTATTTAAGAAATTTAGTTATTTTTATTCTTGCCTATACCTGTATGTATGAGTTATCCAACTTAATATTTCTCTTAGTTCACTAGTAGTAGTTCGATTCCACTAAGTGTAGAAACCATGGCGGGTCGTTACACTTTTATGGTATCAGAGCCGGTCGAGTCTTTTGGGATACTCTGTGGGGAGTGATCTTTCTAGGTTTCTGTTGTGTCATATCTTTGATATGTGTTAATTTTGGTGAGTTGTAGTGGTGAATTGTTAGTAAAAGAATGTTTGAATTCTTTTAGTATGATGAGGCCTCAGTTTGATCAGATCGTTAGGGCTATGGAGATGATGGTCATGGTGATGTAGTAGCAAAGTGCTCACTTTGTTCAGATGGAGGCAGGTAGAGCTGCGGTTGAGGCAGCTAGACCGGTGGTCTCTCAGGATGGGAGAGATTTAGCAGAGTTTAGGAGATGTTAGCTTCCTCAGTTCAAGGGGGGTTCCAGATCTTGATGTGGCAGATTAGTGGTTGTGTGAGATGAGAAGATCTTTAGTGTTTTGGGATCTTCTGAGGAGAGGAAGTTGACCTATGCAGTATACATGCTGGCGGCCGAGATTGTGTACTGGTGGAGAGGCACCAGGCAGATGATAGAGAGCAGAGGTGTGGTTGTAGATTGGGATTTCTTCAAGAGAGTTTTCTTGGAGAAGTATTTCCTGGACAACGTTAGATAGCTAAGGAGGCTGGGTTCATGAGACTACATCAGGGGAGTTTATCTATTTTTGAGTATGTTATGAGGTTTGAGCGTCTAGCTCATTTCTACTCTCAGGGTGTATCTGAGGCTTGGAGATGTAGGAAGTTTGCAAAGGGATTGAGGCATGAGCTGAAGAGGGTCATAGTTCCTATGTCCATAGAGGAGTTTTCTGCCTTCGTTGAGAAGGCAGAGATTGTTGAGAGATTGAAGGGTGGTAGTAGCAGCGACAAGGCTGCTAGAGTTCAGGAGGGATCATCCAGATCTAGGAGGGGAGGTCAGCAGAGAGGACCCTAAGACAGGCCTGTTCAGTCTCAGAGGGGTGCTGCTAGTAGGGGACCTCGTCCTTCTACTCCTTAGGGTGGAGTACAGTCGGTGCAGTGTTACAGATGTGGAGAAGCCCACATGGTTAGAGATTGTTCCCATTCAGGGAATGTTTTTTTTCAGATGTGGCAGGCCAGGCCACATTTCCAAAGATTATTAGATGCTATCGACTCCATCTAGGAGTGCCCCGAGGCCAGTCAGGCCTACGGTTGAGGGGAGAGTAATTTTCTTTATCAAGTGTAGAGGCTTCCACTTCATCAGATTTGGTGAAGAGGGAGGGGAAGGCAGCAGGTGAGGATGTTTTGTTCCTGTTTGATTTCGGTGCCACACTTTCATTTCTTTTCTGTTGATTGTGTGGGGAGATTGGGTTGTTAGTGTCTGCATGGCACGTTGATTTGTATGTATCTACTCTGACTTCAATTTCTTTGGTAACATCGGAGATGTGTGTGAGATGCCCAATAGAGGTGTTTGGTAGGAGGTTCTAAGTGAACCTGATTGTGTTGCTCATGGTAGATATTGACATAATCTTAGGGATGGATTGGTTATCTGCCCATCACATCCTTATAGATTGTGCTCGAAGAGAGTTGGTATTTCCTTAGTTGGAGGATGAGGTGTTGTTGTCAGCGGGTCAGGCTGAGTAGTTGATGAGAGATGGAGCTGAGTGCTTCATGTTGTTTGTCGTTTTGAGTGTTGAGACGAAGAGGGTCATCACTACGATTGGGTTGTCAGTGAGTTTCCTGAGGTGTTTCCAGATGATGTGCCAAGATTGTCACCTATGCGTGATGTTGTGTTTAGCATTGATTTGGTACTGGGTGCAAGACCGGTATCAATGGCTCCTTATAGGATGGTTCAAGCTGAGTTGGTAGAGCTGAAGAAACAAATTGAGGATTTGTTGGAGAAATAGACAGTGGGGTCCAATGTTTCTCCTTGGGGTGCCCTGGTACTGTTAGTAGAGAAAGATGGTGGGGCCCGTTTGTGTGTTGATTATCGGCAACTGAATAAGTTGACGATAAGGAAGGATTGATGATTTGATGGATCAGATGAGGGGAGCTTCGGTGTTTTGATGATTGATTTGAGATCCGTACCATCAGATCAGGGTAAAGGAGAGTGACATACCGAAGACTATTTTCAGGACTAGGTATGGTCATTGTAAGTACGTAGTGATGCGTTTCGGTGTCACTAATGCTCCAACAGTGTTCATGGATTACATGAACAGGATTTTCAGGTCATTCTTGGACAAGTTTGTGGTGGTCTTCATTGATGATATATTGGTGTATTCTAGATCTTTGGAGGATCACCGTGAGAATCTGAGGTTGGTTTTAGAGGTCCTGAGGGAGAGGTAGTTGTATGCCAAGCTGTCCAAGTGTGAGTTTTGGTTGTCTGAGGTGAGGTTTTTGGGGCATGTGATATCGACAGAGGGGATTGCAGTGGATCCAGTCAAGGTGGAGGCTGTGATTCAGTGGGAGCGTCCGAGGACTGTTACGGAGATTAGGAGTTTTGTTGGGTTAACGGGTTACTATCAGAGATTCATAGAGGGTTTCTCTCGAATAGTAATGCCTTTGACTTAACTAACTCGGAAGGATCAGCTTTTTATTTGGATGGACGCTTGTGAGCAGAGTTTTCAGGAATTGAAGGGGTGATTGACTACTTCTCCAATTTTGGTGTTACCTGACACTGATGAGTATTTTGATGTGTTTTATGATGTTTCACCGAGGGATTGGGCTGTGTGTTGATGCAAGAAGGGAGAGTAGTAGTGTATGCTTCGAGGCAACTAAAAACTCATGAGAGGAATTATCATACTCATGATTTGGAGCTTGCAGCTGTGGTGTTTGCCTTGAAGTCGTGGAGGCACTAGTATGGTACGAGATTCAGTGTATTTAATGATCACAAAAGTTTGAAGTACCTGTTTAATCATAAGGAGTTGAATATGAGGCAGAGGAGGTGGATGGAATTCTTAAAGGACTTTGATTTCCAGTTGATGTATCATCCTGGGAAGGCGAGTGTGGTAGCAGATGTATTGATTAGGAGATCCATTCACATGTCGGCTATGATGATTAGGGATTTGCAGCTGATTGAGTAGTACAGATATTTGAGACTAGAGGTGGAGGTTGTTCAAGATCACATTAGTTGTGGTATGATCACCATAACTAATGAGTTCTTGAGACAAATGGGAACTAAGCAATTACAGGATCCAGAGTTGTTGAGGATTTTGGGGTTTCTTGGTACCGAGAGGGCAGTTGGTTTTGAGCTTTGTGCTGATGGAGATTCTCGAGTGGAAGTGTGATAGTGTCATTAAGGACTTTGTGGTTAGGTTGCCTAGGACAGCTAGGAACAGTGACTCTATCTAGGTGATTGTTGATAGGTTGACAAAGTATGCGCACTTTCTTTCTGTCAAGAGGTGGGCCTTGTAGAGGCTTGCACAGTTGTATATTAGAGAGATAGTACGGTTGCATGGAGTGCCTTCCAGTATTATCTCTGACAGAGATCCAAGGTTTACTTCCAGGTTGGCAGACTCTGCATCAGGCTTTGGGACGAGGTTGAGTTTAAGCTGCGCTTATCATCCACAAACAGATGGTCAGTCGGAGAGGACAATTCAGTCATTGGAGAATCTCTTGAGATCTTGTGTGTTGGATCATCTTGGTAGCTAGGAGGAGGTGTTACCATTGGTAGAGTTCACTTATAATAACAGTTATCACTCAAGTATTGGCATGGCGCCTTTTTGAGGCTTTGTATGGCAGGAGGTGTAGGACTCCATTATATTGGTATCAGGAGGGTGAAGCAATAGTGGTTGGTCTAGAGTTAATTCTTTAGACTACTGAGATGGTGAGATAGATTCAGGAAAGGTTGAGGGCTACCCAGAGTCGATGGAAGTCCTATGCTGATAGGAGGAGGAGACCTCTAGAATTTGAAGAGGGAGAGCATGTGTTTCACGTTTCACAGTTGAGGAACTACATCAGAGACCCGAGTTATGTGGTAGAGATGGATGAGGTGCAAGTTAGAGAAAACTTGACCTATGAGAAGAGACCGGTAGCTGTGGTTGATCACAAGTTGAAGAAGCTTTGTGGCAAGTCCATCAGCTTGGTGAAGATTCTTTGGAATGCAGCTACTGGTGAGGCTATCTGGGAGGTGGAGAGTCAATTCAAGGAACAGTATCCTTTCCTTTTTTCAGGTAAGACTATTTTCGGGGATGAAAATTCCTATTTGTTGGGGGGCATTGTAACGTAGCAAGTTGTTGTAGAAAGCCCAATATAGGTGATTTAGTAGCCTAGAACGGGTCGTTCCCAATTTGGAACTGGCCGTTCCAAGCTATTAAATTGACCTGTAAGTCGTAGTTGAGAATAGGCCGTTCTAGAGGGAGAACGGGCCATTCTGGTTGGAGAATGGGTCGTTCTGGATGGAGAACGGGTCATTCTGGAGGGGAGTACGGGCCGTTCTGGATGGAGAACGGGCCGTTCTGGATGAGTCCCAGAACGGGCCGTTCTAATTTTAGAATGGGCCGTTCTGCATGTGATTTTTGCACAGGATGAAGGGGTGTAGAACGGGCCGTTTCGGTTTCGGTACAGGCCATTCTGGCCACTCCGGAATGTCTATAAATAGGGGTTGGGGACAGTTGAGGAGAATGAGTTTTTAGAGAGAAGTTTTAGAGAGAAGGACTCTAGGTCTGTGAGCTCCTTTCTCTCCCAAATTTCTCTGTATGATTCTTTTTCTCCTCTAGATCACTAACGCCTTCTGGCTTTTCTTGAAATTCAGACTAGGAAGCTTGCTTTGGGAGGATTGAAGTTCCGGATTGAGCTTCGTAAGGGAATTCTACTTCTTCTCTATTATTGGCTATTTTGAGCCAATCTTTAGGTGAGGGAAGCTAGAATGTTTGTTATTTAAGTTGCATGTGAGTTTAGAAATTCAATTGATGCATGAAAGTTGAGGATCCATGGCTGGATTGGAGAATTCTCTCATTTTTTGAGGTTTTGGGGAAAAATGGGGTTTTTGGGTAGAATTGATGCATCGGAAGGGTGCATGTAGATTTTGAGTTTGTTTTTGTGTTGTATAGAGCCTATGCATTGTGTTTTTATGTTTGCATGTGGCTGGATTTATTGGTTTGGATGAGAGTTTCTGAACTCTCTGACTGGGATTAGGATAGGCGTAGGTTGAGCGCGCAAGGCGTGGAAGAGCTTAGGGCTCTCGGGTTGGATGTTGGGCCAGACGTGATTTGGTTGCGTCAGGCATGAATACTCTTAGGAGTCTCTGTTTCAAGGACACCGAGTGTGATTTGAACGCGCTGGGCGTGGATGAGTCTTAGGACTCTCAGGTTGGGATTAGGCTGCGCGAGCTCAAGCTACGCCGGGCGTGAATATGTTTATGAATGAATTGATGCTTATGCATGTTTAAAGTTGAAGTTTTAGATCATGTATGTATGATATATGATGTATGGTGAGGGGTGATTCTTATGTATGCTTTGTGATGATACTTATGAATGTTTGAATATGATATGACATGTGTATATGTTCATATGGTTATGTTTATTGATCATAATGGTGGTAGACCATGTATGAGGTATGATGCATTATTGCATGTGATGCTTTATGGCATGAGTATGTTTATTGATCATGATGGTGGGTAGACCATGTATGATGTATGATGCATAATTGCATGTGATGCCTTATGGCATGAGTCTAGCCTAGGACTTGAGGAGAGGAAAAATATTTTCAAACTGATATATGAGAGTGGTGCTTGGATAGGCCACTGAAATATGAGAGTGGTGCTCAGGGAGGCCACTGGATTTGGGAGAGTGGTGCTCAGATAGGCCACTGGGTTGGGTGAGTCTCCTCTAAGTCCTTAGCTAGTGTTGGAGCGAGGTATGAGGTCGAGGATTATTCCCTTAACCAAGTACTTGGGAAGGTGCGTGGATCCTTGCGGATAGTCGGTGGATGAACTCCACAATTGACTTGGTTATGCATGCCAAGGTTGTGGTAAGCCCGTACCCAACTGTGCTATACCTGACGGTGGATCTGGACTTCCAGTTGTGTAAGTGACATCATCTGAGTAAACCCGAGTGAGAATTATATCCTGTTTAGCTGTGACCGAGCGGGCGCATTGGGCGTGAAAACGGTTGGGGTGGTTTCGGTAGGATGGAATGTCACTTATACAGCTCTATTGTTAGAAAGATCTCCTAGGTGTATGCGTGAAGACGCATTAAATGATTGATATGAATTGATATCTGTCATGAGATGCATTTATTGCATGATTATTAATATGATGAAGTGTGGTGTTTGACTTCATGATTGGTGAATTGTATTTTATGCATGAGTAGTATTGGACAGAGTGTATGGTGTGACTCTATGAATATGATTGATAGTTGGACGATTGTGTAGTATAGATTATTGTTCTATGCTTGTATGATTGATTTGTGAATTCTAGCTTACCCTTCTGTTTCCATGTGGTGGAACTGCGATGATCATACTTGGTATGGGAGCAGGTCAGGGCTAGCTTGGAGTTAAGGTGACCGCTGCGAGACGGGGAGTTTGATCCTCGTGTTAGGGTTACCATTTTGGGTAATGGTGTTGTCTGTGCTTGACCGACACTAGGAAATATTATTTTTGGGATGACTGTACATATATGGCGTTCTATTTTGTATTTAAGAAATTTAGTTATTTTTATTCTTGCCTATACCTGTATGTATGAGTTATCCAACTTAATATTTCTCTTAGTTCACTAGTAGTAGTGCGATTCCACTAAGTGTAGAGACCATGGCGGGTCGTTACAGAGCCCACAAGTGACTCTCCCTTCACTAGAACGATGCCAAGATAAGTATCACACATGTTCTCCCAATCAAACATTGTTGGACCAATGACATGGAGTCCATCAATTCTTAGGTCGGTTTGAAGTGCAACATTCTTTAGGGCTATGGTACACTCCTCTATTGGGAAATGAAAGGTGTGAGTTTCAAGTCTCCACCTCTCGACCAAAGCGGATACCAATGCATGATCCACCTTAAGATGTCTTAGTTTTGCCACTCCAACAAAACCAAGTTGTTCAAGAATTGGAACAATTAAAGGGTTGGGTTTTGGAATTGAATGACAAAATGGTGAAATGATGTTCTCAATTTCCTGCAGTTATGAACAAATTACTTAGTAATAATATACGTAGATATTGATTCACATTTAAAGTAATCAAAAATTATGTGTAAAACATACTGTTCTACCAATGAAGGCAAACTTGTGATCATTTTGTTTCGTCAACAACTTTTTTCGTTAAAGTAAAGAAGTTTAATGAACTTTGGAAGTTTCATAATTTAATTAATAATTTTTTTTTCAGCATATGGGATAATTTAACTTGGATTCTTTTACTATTACAACATAGTAAGAGATAATAATGTTGAAGCAGCACAATGGTTGGAAAACATCCCAAGAGAAAAATGGATGTTGGCATGGGACAATAGATGACGCTAGGGACACATGACAACAAACCTAGCAGAGTCTATTAATTCAGTCTTGAAGAAAATAAGAAACCTGCCAATTTGTTCCATGGTAATGACGACATACACTTGTTATAACAAGTTCTTCGTTGACAGAGGCAGGGAGGTGGATACAATGATTAATGTTGGACATGTCTACTCGGAGATTGCAACTAAAAATATTCAAGATGCACAGTCAAAGGCAAACACTCATAGAGATATCACCTTTAACTGATCAAGCACTAGATTTTTAGTGGAAGAAACACAACATCCGGGAGAAGTTCGACCTGCTGGGAGATTTATAGTAAGGTTAGATGAGATGTGGTGTGATTGTGGCAAGTTTCAGAAAGTTGATATCCCTTGCTCGTATGTATTCGCTTCATGCTTACATGCACTCCACGATTATGAAAGCTACATATCTCCCATATACACCTTACAACAAGTTAAAAATGTATATGAAAGACAGTTTGGAGAGCTCCGACACGAAGATTATTGACCTACTTACACTGGTCCAACTTTGTGGGCAAATTCAAAACTTAAGAGAACTTCCAATGGTCGACCTAAGTCTAGTAGGATTAGAACAGAGATGAACATTAGAGAATAATATAATCGTGTAAAAAATTGTTCCTATTGTCACATCCCTAGTCACACTAAGAAGATATGTCCAAGTATTGGTCATGCATTTAGTTTCTGCCACCATTAATTTTTATTGTTGTAATATGTTTTGTCTGATGAATGTAATTTTAATTGTAAATATAATTAATATTTTTAATACATACTAACTTATTAAATTTAGTTATTATAAATATATTTTAATTGTATATATTATTAATATTTTTAAACACACACATATTTATAATACATACTAACTTATTAAATTTATAATTTATTAAATTTTTATCTTATTATAAATATAACTTATTAAATTTCTAAGTTATTATAAATATAACTTATTAAAATTATTATTTATTAAATTTCTAATTTTATTATAGATATAACTTATTAAAATTATTATATATTAACATTATAAATCATTACATTTATAACTTATTTAAATTTATAAATTAACTTATTTTATTTAAATAATAATAAACTAAATTTATTTAAATATTACATTCATTTTTAATTTTTTGAAAACTATAAATTCTTATTTTTAAAAAATTTCAATTTATTAAAAATACAAAAAAATAAATAAAAAAAAGGCTGCTCGAAATTCGACTCTCTAGAAATCAAATTCCGACAATCATAACTATCTCATCAAAGCTACACAACAGCTCAGAATTCGGTTCCTTGAGGACCGAATTCTGAACATGCACAGTGAATGGGTATAATTTGGTAAATAAAAGGGGAGGAGATGTCCATTTTTGTAAAATTTAAAAAAAAAAGTTATTTTCCAGTAAAAAATTCATAAATTGTCTCTTTCTTCCATAAAATAGTTAGTCTTAATAATTTAAGAGTAATTTCTAAAAAAAAAATAGTCACTATATAATTATAAACACATTAAATCTAATTACGTAATACACGAACAGGGTTCAATTCTTGATGTTGATTTGAAATTCAAAAGTATTATTTTATTTTTATAGAATATGAAAAGAGTTATATTTTCTTATCAAATAAAATATTATTTAATGAATTAGATAAAAGTGTAATATAAATAGTGATGGAGGGAGTAATTTGAGAATGCTGCACCTGCACCGTAAGCACCATTAACTCCTATTGTTGTTCTATTAATTCCAAATAAATATTTAGAAAACAATAAATAGTTCTGATTCTTCATCAACCAAGTAGCAAAGTCTTAAAGTGGAAGATTGACCAGACTCAACCAATTGTTTTGTGACTGTTAGTTAACACGAACAGGGTAACGGTGTATCATGTATTACTCGTGAAGACACTGAATACATGCTAATGCACACGTGTGAGAAAGACGGGAGAGCATGCATATTGAGTAAATATTTGGAAGTGCAGTGCACAACACTTAAAGAATCCTTGTCACCTCATCATGGTGCCACGCGTGAATGATAAGATTTTACCACGCGAAGAATAATGGGTTCAAATTTCAATATGGAAAAGTCTCCTCTGTTTGGCTGGTTCAACATCATATTTAGGCACCCTTTTTCACTATAGAAATTTAGCAGTTGCATCCATGTGAACTATCATCATCATTTTGCTTCTATATATTATAAAACTTATAGTTAACAAAGTAAAATATTAATTTCGGTCGTGTAATAGTACTTGTGATTAATTATAAGGAAAAAAAAAATAGTGAGGAAAAGTGTTATACCGTAAAAGAATTCAGTTTCTCAATCTTACGAGGGATGGTGAGTACTATGAAATTTCTGTTGTGTGTGTTGTTTATATTTACGACTAATCACGAATCATGATCCGTGTTAACAAGGGAATAATAAAGAACTATTTAAAAATATTAAAATACTGAATAAAAGACATTTTCCATTCATAAATAAAAACCATTTCAGGATGAGAATAAATAGAAAATACACTAACAGTCTTGCATGTGTCCATCACTGTATACTTGATTGAGTAAAACTAACATAGAAAATGGTTAGCCAATAAGCCCATGATTAATAATAATTTTGTAAAATGTAAGGAGTTTCACCGATGACGAGATATCAAATAGACGACTAAACTATAACAAACCCTAACATATCTCTGTAAAATGTAAGGAGTTTCTCATCGTCAAGGTCTTGATAGACAACGGGTCTTCTTTGAACCTACTACCAAAGAGCATTTTCAACAAGCTAATAGTCAAGGAAGCCCAAATACGACCAAACAACATGATCATTTGAGCTTTCGATGGATCTCGAAGGGAAGTGATGGGAAAAGTCATCTTACCTATCCAGGTAGGACCCACCATTTTTGACGTGGAATTCCAAGTGATGGATATCACTCCCCCTTATAACTGTCTCCTTGGAAGGCCGTGGATAAATCAAGCAAACACGGTACCTTGCACATTTCATCAGAAAGTCAAGTTCATAGTTAATGATAAGCTGATAGTCATGTAAGCAGAAGAAGACATGATTATCAATAATCCATTGTCCATCTCGTACATAGACATAGCTGAAGAAGCCTTGGAAATAACCTTCTAAGCATTGGAAATAACCTTCTAAGCATTGGAAATCGCCCGTGTTGAAAAGATCTCGAGCAAGAAGAATCTAGTAGCTTAGATTTTGTTTAGAAGTTGCTACCAATTAGGACAAGGGCTCGATAATGACGCTCAAGGAATAAAAGGAATTCCATATTACATAGGCAATCTAGTTCGACGAGGTTTGGCATATGAATCAACAACAGACCTCAAAAAGAAAAAGCCAAATGCTCTTGCTCTATATGAGATTTTTTGAAGTGCTAGTATCCAAGCAAGTGGGGGAATAGTCTTGGTAGTCAGATCAACTAGGTCCCTTTGAGGGTATATCCTTTTCCATATATTTTGTGTATGAATCACGAACTCAGGGCATGCTCGGACCCATGAGCTACAATAAAAGGGCATGTGTAAATCGAGGTTTTCTTTTAATACCATATATTTTTTCTATCTCATTTCTTTTCCCTCTTTATAAACACTTAATCTAGGCCCCATTAATTAACCCACAATAAACAAGGTATATATGGAATAGAGACGTCACTCAAATGATAGCCTTATATGCCCTAAACTTGAAAAAATTCATAAACGGAATCATCATACAACTTTAACATTGTAGACACCTAATTTTGTTTCGGGGGCACAAAAATAAAGAAATAGACTTTCATCATGAAGAAGAAGTTCCTGAAGGCTCGAAAACAACACCAGAGCAAGCTAACATGACATTCAAAGATCCAAAACATAAAGTGTTAGAATTAGTAGCTTGGAACAAGTCGTTCCCAAATTGGAACGGGCTGTTCCAAGCTTAGAAAAAGGCCTATAAGCCTAGGTTAGGATGCCTCATTCTGGCCTAGTCTGTTACATGGAAAATTCAAAGCCGAAACAGGCCATTCTGCTTTGGGAACGGGATGTTCCAGGTTCAAATTTTACACATAACAGAAAAGTCCAGAATGGCTCGTTCCGAATTCAGAATGGCCTGTTCTGGTGGATTTTCGTGCCTATAAATAGTAGGCTCATGCACAATGCTCAAGACCACAAATTTTAGTCTCTAAATAGTCCCTCTAAAATCTAGAATTCTTCTATTTCTTTTATTATATTTCTCGAGGTTTGTGAGGCATTTTGAAGTGTAAAAGGTAGCCGAAAAACACCTCAAATTACTATATTGGAAGCATCTATAAAGGCTCATTTTAAAAGGTATCTTTCTTTACTATTTATCCTTTCTATTATAAACGAAGGCAATCATGTAGGCGTTTTAGGGAAAATCATGTAAATATGTAAATAGTTATTAATAAAAAGGGAACCTAATATTGAAATTATTTGTAATCGCATTAGTTTCATTATAGGGTATCGATTCAAGGTGTCATAGGGTGCCTAACACCTACCCTACACATAATCGAACCCTTAACCAAATTCTTGTTGTAAAGGTCATTTTGGTTTTTAAAATTTTTTCCTTCTTTTTTCGATGTTGAGCTAGACATCGGTGACGACTCCATTAACTTTTTTCAAAACCATTAGTCAGGAATTAGTCTAGTGGGCGGACATTCCTTAATTAATGAAATTTTTAAAATAGAAGTCTAGACCATCTATGAACATGATCAAAATTTTTTAGGTTCCGACAAACATGACTGGAGATAATAAATCAAACAAAGAAATAATCCCACATTTAAAACAAATGTTGTAAAAGCAAAGGCCCGACAAGAAACCCAAAAACGGGGCTACGCAAAAATTAGGGCATGGTCTGTTAGGGAACCCACAAGCAAAAAGTGTAAGCAAAAGAAAGGATAAGATAGAAAATATTGTTCGATAGGAAACACATTCCAGAACAACCTAGGAAAAAGCTAGGACAATAAAACAACAACCTGAGTTGAAAATTGAAAGGCGACTCAAGAGGGAAACTTTCAATCAAGACGTGGTCCCCAAGTCAATAATCATAAAAAAGGGCTAAACACTAAAATGATTTCCCTACAATGGATAGGCCTTGTTTATTAAACTTAAAACATCACTCCACCTTAGCCAGCCATTCTTCTAAAATCCTTTTTGAAAAACCCTTTCTAAATAAACCTTTGGCAAAAATGTACACACCCTTTCTTTCTTTTCTTTTGACCCTTATGGCATTAATAAACAAAATATAGAGACACGCAGAGAATGCACAGTTAATACTCACAAGAAATGGATTAAGGCATCTCTAAAGAAGGGGTCTGGAAAATATAACCATGATATGTTCATGACACGTAAGGAAAGACCGAGACATGGTGCAAAGGAACACGTCCCGGTAAACAACCAAACGAAGGTACGAATAAGAAACAAGTCATCCGCGCCAACAAATAAACATGCACAGATTAATTTCCCAAAAGTAAAAATGAATTTTCATTTTATGACAAAACACGGATTGCATGGTAGGCATTGGGCTGCATTTATGGTTCATTTAGGGTGAAGGAAGCCTTAAAATTTTTGGCCAAAGTCCCCTAGAAAACCTAGATGCTCTCTTCTCTTTCTATAAATACTCTAAGCATTCCTCCTTGTTACCACTTTGGAATATATGCATTTTGAGAGAGCATTTTGCCTCAAAAAGCCTTCCTTAGTCACTTTGGTCCTCACGGCCAGACTCTTCTTCTCTCTACCCTAGAGTAAGCTTAGGTTCCCTTAAGTGGCCTACACCAACCTTTGGTGGAGAGAGCTAGCCAAGAGCACCAAAAACACTGTCCACCTCCCTTCTCCCTTATTTTCCCACTTTCCCTACCTTTTCACCCATTTTTGTATTTCACACCCTTGAGGAAACATCCAGCCATCATTCTTTATCCTATACTATGGAGAAAGAGGGAGCTCCTCCTTGGAGGTCATTGAACACACCATGGAAGGAAGGAGTCCATCATTTATATCTTTGATTGGTATCACTATTGGGGTAGATGGGTGTCACACTATAAGTTTTACCTTTCAACTTTCTAAATGTACTTTGAAGTTTATCATTATGTATTAATTGTAAAAGATGATATTTTAATTTATTTTGTAGGAAAGATATCAAAAACGTCGAGAGAAGGTCCTACAATATGTTGCTAGGGAAGGAACATCTAGACAAGAGTCTCCTTCTACCTCTGTCAATGACAAGGAAATATATTTAGGTGTTGTAGGAGGTGAGAATGATAAAGGGAATGTGTATGGACTTGGTACATTGGGCAAAAAGTTTAGTTGCTCAGCACGTGCTCAATCTACTTTAACCCAAGCTCCAGTAGTAAAGCAAATAGAAGAAATGCGTAAGACAATTGAAAATTTGAATGCTTAGCTTATGGCAAAGGAAGCGAAGGAGAGGACACTTGAAGAAAAGATGGAGCAATTAATGCAAAATCACAAGTTGCAAAGTGACCAGATGAGACAACAAAGTGAACGTATGTGATAGCAAGATGAGCAAATGTAGTTAATCTTATGACACTTCCAACATTACAAGAAAAACGAAAATTATCGACGGATAATTTCTGACGAATACAAATCTGTCGAAAAATTTATATTTTCGACAGATACAAATCTGTTAGAAAATTTATATTTCCGATGGATAAATTCTGATGGATACAAATCTGTTAAAAAAATTATATTTTCAACGAATTTATCCGTCGGTAATTTTTGACAAATTTATCAGTTGGTAATTTCAGAAAACTTATTTTTCGATGAAAAAAATCGTAGGAAAAGTTATATTACTGATGGAATATTTTCGACAAATTTATATTTGTCGAAAATATAAGAATTTTTGACGAAAATTGACAATCATATATTAAAAACGATCAATAAAATTTTAAATATATATATATATATATATATATATCTTCTAATATATATATATATATATATATATAAAGAGAGACAGAGAGAGAAGGAAGAGGAATCAAGTGACTCACAAAGTAACTATTGGTAAATTTACTCCACTCAATAACTCATGATGTATGTTGAATTTCATCGATCCAGTTGTTAAATTAAAAGTTATTAAATTTTACTAATAATTAATATAGAAAAAAATGATTATCTTTGGAATAAATTATTTGCTAACAATATAGTTGGAAAATTAATTATTTTAAATTATTTAACTAGAATCTATTGATAATTTATTATATAATCTTGATATTCTTGTATAACTAATAACTGATTTTAAATTTGATATGAAAATATTATGATATAATTAGATAAGATTTTAAATTATTATTTTATTAACAGTTGATAATTAAAAAATAAAACAAGGATAAATACATTTTTTGAGTTTTATATATTAGATTTAAGATATTATTAAGTTAATTAATAATGTATTTAAAATATTAAAATTTAATTTATAAGTATGTAATAAATAAATATTTATAATTTTATAAATTATATTATCATTATAAATTATAAAAATAAAATTTTAAAATATATAAATTTTTATTTAAACTTTTAAATTTATAATAAATAATTTAATTTGTATCATAATATTAAGTTTAAATAGAAATAATTAGATTGTTAATTATCAAAGTAAGTATATATACAAATAAAGATTAATTAAATATAATACAATTATTATTATTAGTAATATAATTATTATATTTTTATAACAATTCGAATACACCAGAATAAGATGGATCTAGAGATAGTACAAGTATGAGATTGTATAGTTGAGGATGACTAAAATAAATTAATTTGTATTATCTATACTAACAACATGCATTTACTTTTTGGTAGCTTATCTTATCAAAACTCTACAGTTAAGCATGCTTGACTTGCAGTAATATAGGAATGAGTGACCTTCTTAGAAGTTTCCCAGAAATTGTGCAAGAAAGGATAAAGGACCCTGAAAAGGGAAGTGTCATAAAATGGAACCCTTGAAAGGTCAAATATGAAGGGTATTATATTAATAAATTTATTAAAATTAATCAAAAAAAATTTGATAGATTTATCCATCGGAATCACATAAAGTTTTTCAAACAATTTTCGACGGATATATCCGTCAGTAGTTTTCAATGGATATATTTCTCGGAAATTTCCGACGGATAATTACCCTTTTTTTTATGCCCCTTTTTCCGATAGATTTGCATCCATCGAAAATCTGTCAGAAATTCTCTATTTCCGACGGATATTTCTTTTTACCAACGAATTATGTTCGTCGAAAAATTACGTTTTTCATGTAGTGCAAATTAACTCTTTCATGCAAGGGCCTAGTATACCGACTACTGTAATGAATGACACCAAACACCATGCTTAAGATATCCAAGATGATCATGTTGATGAGACACCAAAAGACTATTGATTGCATGTGTATTGTATTTTATGATATCATATACTTGTTTTGGTTTTTTTATTAGTTATATGTCATATGCTTTATTTTGGATGCTTTTTACAAGTTAGTATTTTTAATATTATCATACATTGTATATGTTAATCACTTTTATTATGATTAATATTGTTACTACACATGCATTATCAATTTTAGTGTTATTAGTTTTTTTTTTCTAATTATTAAGCAAGTCAAAAATGGAAATTAACATAAAATAAATAAATAAAATAGAGTTGTAGGAATATATTTACCGACTGATTTTTCTATCTCTAAAAGAAAAATAATATAAAAAAATTAGCGACTGAATATAAAGACCAAAATAATAATGGGAATTAATTAATTGTATTATTAAATTCCTTTAAATAGACCGAAACAAATGCATCGCTATGTTTAATCAGTTAGCGACGTAAAATAACGACCGAAATGAAAAATCAATTTTAATTTTTAAAATGAAAATTTATAATATAGCAACTAATTTTGCGATTGATACGTCGGTCACAAAGTTGGTCTCCATTACTAAAGCGAACAAAATGGACAAATAATTTATCTTTGTGTGATTGAAAAGTTTAATTGCAAACTAGCAACGTGGTGTAATTTCACTAAATGGTTTTGTGACTAGGGTTTTTGTAACCCCCTTAATTCAATTGATAAGTCGATCACTGAGGTAAAGAGTTATCGATTTAGACACTTTGGCAATTGAATTTGTTGGTCGCTAAGTTGTCTTTTTTTTTTGTAGTATGATTGTCTTATGCTTAGTAGTTGGTACAAATTTATTGAAACTTGCTTTGGAACTGAATTGATGTTGATTCCTCTTCAAGCTTCTCTCTAGACCTTTGGTTCCTTGGTTCTCCTTAAGCTTCTCCAAAGCTTCCAATGGATGAAGAAGCTTCGGATTTCACCTTTAATGGTGAAGAACACTCTCAAGTGGAGCCACTCCTTGGAGGAAGATTAGCCACTTCAAATCTGATGGAACTAGGTTGAAGAGGATTGAAGTTCTTCAACAATTCCATGCTTAGGACCGTGAACTCTTGAGGTTGACCTTAGAAGAAGCTTTGAAACTCCACGAAGATGTCTTCCATGGAGGAGAAGCCTTCAAGGTGATTCAGTTACTCCTAGCTTTGTGTAGAAGCTTGAGGAACCAAGTAAAGGTTGAAGAACCTTTGGTGAAACCTTAAAGAGGAGGTTTTCTCTTCGGTTTTGAGAGGATTCTTGAGAGAGAAATCTGAAGTTTATTTCTCTAATTGTTCAAAAGTGAGTACATGAGAGGTAATTACAAATATATAGGGAGAGGTAGCTTCTAGGAGAAGCTAACCTTAACCATGGTTCACTAGGAACCATGGTAAGGTAAGCTTAACTTTCCACGGTTTAGCAAGCTTGTAGGAGAAGCTAACCTTGACCATGGTTCACTTAAGAACCATGGTAAGGTAAGCTTAACCTACTAAGGTTTAGAAGCTTGCAAGGCAAGCTTCAAAAACCTAGAGGTGTAGCTTAGAAATTCGGCCAAGGAGGAAGAAGATGAGCTAGGCGGCCTTGGTTCAAATTGATCCATGATTTAATTTGAAAATTCTTGATTTGGTTTAGTTAGGTTCATCATATGATGAGACCTAGCTAAATCAAATCTATGAAAAATTAGGAGTAAAATGAGTCCAATATGCAAAATTTTGCCTAGGCCCAACTCAGGCCCAATTTCTAAACACACTCCCTAGCTTTGCTAAATGCCACCCTTTTTTCCCTACTGAAAAAATACAAAATGAATGTATCAACTAGGGAGGTTAAATGGAGTTAAATTCCCCAAGTAACCTACCTTGAAATCAATATACAAACACTAGAAAAAGCAAGTAAAGTGCCTCACAAATACAAAGGCAAACATAACCTATACAAAAGAGCTACTATATGTACAAACATAAGAAAAAGGTCTTTAAGATCATCCCATTCCTCTTGGTTCTTTTAGTATATCACCTCTTGGATTCCTTGGCCTTGGCCATAGTCTATCATCCCCTCCCTCTTGAAAAGGATTTGACCTCAAATCTCGAGGGTCCTCATGATTATTGGCCATACCTACAAATATAAAATAAAATTCATCAGAGGTGATATTTTCAACAAATAAATGTGAAAGGAATATCCTAGAAGGAATCCTTTCATGGAACCTAAAGAAATCTATGATACTAGACCTACTAATATAATGAATAGGATCCTCTCCTAAACATAAACTAGGTATATTTCTAAATCCTAAAAATATGCTAAAACTAAAACTATATCACACTAAAGACTTTATCCTAAAAACTAAAATATCTTGCCTAAAGTATCCTATGTGGTAATCTAGGCATTTCCTAGAAACTAAGGAAAATATTACTAAGAAATTTCCTAAACAATTTTGGATTATATTATTTGTTGGATAGTTATGAAAAGAATTTATCACAGGGAACCTTGAAGGTTCATATGTTATATCCAACAAATAATATATTCCATAAATTGGGTGCATTATTGACACAACTAAGGTAGGACAAGTCCTACAAAAAGGAAGGCTATCTACCTTGGGCACCACCAAGGAAGTAGCATGAGAAGTAGAACTAAATGAAGTCCATTTCTCCTTCACAAAATCTTGAAGTTGAGATTCTTTTTCTTTAAAAATAATGGATTTATGAATCTCTTCTTCAAGACTAGTGGCAGCGGGAGGGTAAAAGTTAAGGTCTTTATGAATAAAGAGAATAGTTTTCATATATTCTCTAGTGATAAAACAATTCTCTTTATACATAACTCCCTTAGAGAATATTTCTTCCTCTTTACTCTTCCCTACTTTCTCACTTTTTCTTTTGATTTTCATTTGTGCTTGATCCTCAGCCACTTGTTGAGGTGAAAGAGGATAAAGCACAAATTTCTTTTCCTTATGAGTGAAGGTAATTTCATTAGTAAGACCATCATGTATAGTTTTCTTTTCAAATTGCCATGGTCTTCCTAACAAAATATGACAAGCTTCCATTGGTACTATATCACATAAAGCTTGGTCCTCATACTTCCCAATGGAAAACTTGACCTTCACTTGTTGGTCAACTACTATGTCACCATCCTTATTAAGCCATTGCAAATGATAAGGTTGAGGATGTGGCATAGTAATTAAACTCAACTTTTTAACCAACCTACAACAGTTGCACCATGAACCACTATCAACAATGAGAGAACAAGCATTATTTAAAACATTACATCTTGTATGAAAGATGTTCTCTCTTTGTGATAGGGTACCACTAGGTTGATTATGAAGGATTCTCCTAAGCATTAGGAGCTCTCCTTCATAAGGATAAATTGGCTCCACTTTGGACCTTTGAAGCTTGGTTTCAACCTCACTCTCACTAGAAGAGGAGGTAGTAGTCTCTTCTTGACTACTATAAGTGTCATGCCCCCTTAAGATCATGACTTTCTTTGTAGGGCATTGAGAAGCAATGTGGCCTCTCCCTAGACACTTGAAACATTTAATATCACTAGTCTTGGTGCTAGTGTGTGGAGTGATGAGATCTTTATCCTTATCTTTGTTTTTCTCTTTCTTCTTAGCCAATTCTTTGGAGGGTTCTGAAATAATTTTCTTTTCAAAATGTTTTTCCTCCTCTAAGTAGTCTTTCTTGAGAGATCTAGAGTGGGAGCTATCTCTTTTAGAAGATTTTCTCAACATTTGTTGTTCTACCCTTACACAAAGTTGGACCAAGTCATTTAGGTCCATGTAGGGTAGTAGCTCCACTTGGTCTCTAATCTCTAAGTTAAGACCACTCATGATTCTGGCTACTATCGTGGCTTCCTCTTCTCTAATGCATGCCCTCATCATGTATAGCTCCATTTGTTGCCTATATTGTTCTACAGACAAATCCCTTTGTTGGAGCCTTTGAAGCTTATTCATAAGCTCCCTCCCATAGTAGGTGGGAATGTGCCTCCTTCTCATAGCACTTTTAAGATCATTCCAATATTGAATTGGAGGATCATTGTGGAGGCGTCTCTCTCTCTTTAGAGCTGTCCACCAATACATGGCATGCCCTTGGAAGCTAAGGGCAGCCAAGGGGACTTTTCTCTCTTCACTCACCCTGTGGCAAGCAAAGAGTTGCTCAACCTTCATTTCCCAATCTAAATATAACCCCACGTCATCTTTGCCAAAGAATTGTGGGAGGTCAACTTTGACTTCCCTTGGCCTAGTGGTCCTCCTAGAAGTATGTTGGTAGTGACCCCCTTGATTCATACTTTCATTAAGGGATGTGTATTGGGAATGTGAGCTCCTACTCTTTCTTCTATGTTTTCTCATGTCTTCTTTTAATTTTTCTTCCTCTTGTCTTAAAATTCTCAATTCTTCCTCTAAGTAAGCAAGTTTTCCTTCTCTTTCAATCTTTTCTTTTTCTCTTTGAATGGACTCTTGCTGTTTCCATAGCTTAAGTGATTTGAGCTCTTTAGTGATATATGAAATACTTTTTGGAGAGCCATCACTTTCACTATTGGAGGAATTTTGAGACATTTTAATTCAAGAAGATTTTCCACACAAAAATAGTTTTTATGAAAATAAGATTTTTTTGGAGTGCTTTAGACTTGGCACTTGGATGTCTAAGAGTACAAATTGAACTTTGGAGGGAGGTGAGCTACTAAAGAGCCATTTAATAACCAAGCCTCTTCAAGTAAAAATCTCTAAACCCCCTTGTACTTTTGTCTTGCACAAAGCAATTTTCACAAAGATCTTTTCTTAAAGAAAAATAACAAACAAGTGCCTATGTGTACAATTATATGATGCTTGATATCATAAAGAGCAAGAAAACATAAATTGCTTGAAATCTTAAATGACTGAAAACATAAATTTCTTAAAACATAAATGACTTGAAAACTTAAAGACAAGAAAACATAAACTAGGCGTTGAAAGCAATTAAACCTAGGTGAGAGCTTGAAAGGCACCAAAGACCTTCAAGGACCCTCTCACAAGTACTAAACGAAATTTACTATGAGAACTCTTAAGGAGAGATGGAGATACACCAAAGGCACTCCAAGACACTCTTTAATAAAGGCCTTGTACAAAAATTTGGTAAACAAAAATTACAATAAAAATTGAAATTCAAATTTTCTTCAAATGAAATGCAAATTCACACTCCAAATGAAATGTAAATTCACATTCAAATGAAATTAGTGGCTGCACTTAATTTCAAAGAAAACAAATTAGCCACTAATTAGAAACAAATTTTGGAGACGGATTTTGTAAGGAAAAACAAGTTTTAGCAACAAAATTTTCCGTCACTAAAATTAGTCTCTAAATTTTCACAAAAATTTCACAATTAATTTCGGTTCCTTCTTGCTCCAATTCCAGCCACCAAACTGCAGCCTCACAAGGTGGTTCACTCCACTTTTAGAAGAAACCTTGACTTGGTCACTTCTAGGTGTTTTCAAGAGTCTTTCCTTCAAGAAAGAACAACTCCTTAAGCAACCACCAAAAGTCTTCAAGTTGACTTCCTTTGGCTTGGCCTCCTACACCTTTTAAGAAGCACTCAACCACCTTCAAGACTGGAATATTAGTGTAAAACTAAAAAGGAACAATTTAGAATAGCTACACCAATTGGTGGAAGAAAATGAGACAAGACTAGAAAGAATTCCACAAAAATGACAAGCAAAAATTAAGGCAAATTTAGAAAGCTAGCACACAAAGGATAACCTATGAAAGGCACTAGAATGGATTACAAAATCAAAAGCTAAGATTAGAAACAAAAATAAGACACAAATGATGTGGCTGGTCAAGAAATTTATATGCAAAAATAGTACCAAAACCGAGAGCAACACATACCAAATTTTCACTCCTTTTTGACTTTTTCTTTTGCTTTTTTTTTTCTTTTCTTTTTGGCAAAATATTTTTCACTTCTTTTTCTTTTAATGTTCAGGAGTCTAATTGCCTTTTGAACACTTATAAGTCTCGGTTTTAGGTTAGAAAAACTGCAGCAAAAATTTCACACAAAACAAGAGGTGTTCACATGCATTTTGTAACTAGTGCTTCACTATTTTGTATTGTTTTTAGGTCAAATTTTTAAGCACTCATTCTTTTGTTTTTCTCATGCATTTAGAACACTCACACCTCTTTTTTGTCTCTGTTTTAAGGTTCAAAAAATTGCAATAGGTTTCAACCACACAACAAGACACAAAGAAACCTAATAGGAAAAGTGTTTAACAAATTTTTTTTGACAAAACTTTAACAAGACATAATAGAAACCTAACTCTAGGAAATTTGCTAGAACTAATAGCAAATTAAGAACTCAAACATGTAAAGTAAAAGAACATATAGTAAGGTACATATTCAATAAGCAAAAGACACAAAAATTTCGGACACAACAACACAAAACAAAAATTAGGTTAAACAAGCTAGTCTAGGAAGTTTCAACATACAAAGGACTACACATGACTTTCTAGGACAAAAAAAGAGATTCAAAAACAAAATCTATGCTCAATGAATGTTGTCCAATCACAGACACATGTGAATGAATGGAGAAGACTCAAGCAAAAATCAAAAGCACAAGCACATGAACCTAGGCGCACAACACAAATTGATTCAAGGAATTTTGGAACAAGCAAAAATTATGAATCAATTACTTCATATGTGACATAAGGATCCATCAACATATTTATTAAAACTAGATCCATGCAGCAACACAAAGAGACATGTAAAAGGAGGAAGATACAACACGGATTCAAGAACAAAAAAAGTTAGAAACAACCTCAAGAGCATTAGGCTCTGATACCAAAAAATGATGGAACTAGGTTGAAGAGGATTGAAGTTCTTCAACAATTCCATGCTTAGGACCGTGAACTCTTGAGGTTGACCTTAGAAGAAGCTTTGAAACTCCACGAAGAAGTCTTCCATGGAGGAGAAGCCTTCAAGGTGATTTGGTTACTCCTAGCTTTGTGTAGAAGCTTGAGGAACCAAGTAAAGGTTGAAGAACCTTTGGTGAAACCTTAAAGAGAAGGTTTTCTCTTCGGTTTTGAGAGGAATCTTGAGAGATAAATCTGAAGTTTATTTCTCTAATTGTTCAAAAGTGAGTACATGAGAGGTAATTACAAATATATAGGGAGAGGTAGCTTCTAGGAGAAGCTAACCTTAACCATGGTTCACTAGGAACCATGGTAAGGTAAGCTTAACTTTCCACGGTTTAGCAAGCTTGTAGGAGAAGCTAACCTTGACCATGGTTCACTTAAGAACCATGGTAAGGTAAGCTTAACCTACTAAGGTTTAGAAGCTTGCAAGGCAAGCTTCAAAAACCTAGAGGTGTAGCTTAGAAATTCGGCCAAGTAGGAAGAAGATGAGCTAGGCAGCCTTGGTTCAAATTGCTCCATGATTTAATTTGAAAATTCTTGATTTGGTTTAGTTAGGTTTATCATATGATGATGAGACCTAGCTAAATCAAATCTATGAAAAATTAGGAGCAAAATGAGTCCAGTATGCAAAATTTTGCCTAGGCCCAACTCAGGCCCAATTTCTAAACACACTCCCTAGCTTTGCTAAATGCCACACCTTTTTCCCTACTGAAAAAATACAAAATGAATGTATCAACTAGGGAGGTTAAATGGAGTTAAACTCTCCAAGTAACCTACCTTGAAATCAATATACAAACACTAGAAAAAGCAAGTAAAGTGCCTCACAAATACAAAGGCAAACATAACCTATACAAAAGAGCTACTATATGTACAAACATAAGAAAAAGGTCTTTAAGATCATCTCATTCCTCTTGGTTCTTTTAGTATATCACCTCTTGGATTCCTCTTGGATTTCACCTTTAATGGTGAAGAACACTCTCAAGTGGAGCCACTCCTTGGAGGAAGATTAGCCACTTCAAATCTCACCACACTCTTGTATGAAGAGGATAAGAGAAATGGATTAAAATCAAAGAGGTTGAGACTTTTGGAAGAGAGAAAATCTTAACAATTTTCAAAATTCTCTCAATGTATGTATAAAAAGTATTTACAAAGTGAAGAGAAAGGCTTATATAGTGAGGGAGTGGCTTGTGGTGCAAGCTAAACTAACTATGGTTCAAGGAGTATCATGGTTAATCTTCTTGCACTCAAGCTAACCAATCTAATTATCTAGGAGGCTTGTGGAACAAGCTTCTAACTTAGAAGCTTGGAGAGCAAGCTAAGTTACAAGCTTGTAGCACAAGCTTCTAACTTAGAAGCTTGGAGAGCAAGCTAAGTTACAATCTTGTAGCACAAGCTATCCAAGTGTGTAGAGGAAGCTAAGTAATTTCGGCCAAAGAGATGAGTTAGGCAGCCAAGGGTGATTTCCTTCACTTAGTCCAATCCAAAAATCCTTGAGTTGGTTTAGTTAGGTTCACCAAATGATGGTGAGACCTAGCTAAATCAATTCCTTGGAAAAAAAATGGAGGAAAACAAGCCCAAAATGTAAAATTTAGCCTAGGGCCACCTCTAGCCCAATTACTAGTTACACCTACACACCTTACTATTTGTCACCCCACTTCTACTACTAAAAATATGAAAATCAATTACCCTTAATACAAGGTCAAATGGAGCAAAATTCTTCAAGTAACATATCCTAAAATCCCAAAGGAATATCTTATAAGGAAAGAAAGAAAGTGCCTCACAAATACAAAGACAAAATAAACTTGTACAAGTAACTATTATGTACATGTATCTTACAAAGTATATACAATAGAAACTAAGGGACTAAAAAGAGAAATCATACTCAATGCTCATGAAGAGCATAGGATGGTCCTCTATCACAAACTTTCTTAAACAAATGATTTATGTGAGATAAAAACTTATGTATATAATAAATATATATTTTTAAGAAAGACGATTGATGGCGTTCTTATACTTTGTATGTAGTACAATTTTTCTCAAGTGTAATGATTTACAGGAAAGAAATATGTATGTTGTGCTTCATTTTTTTTTTTTTGAAATGAATGATTGAATGTGTAAATCTTACTAAATGATATGAGTCTTACATCATAATTAATAAAGTTCTCGTTGTTTATTTAATAAGACGAACATGACTATTATTAAAGATTTAAGAGTATCGTGTATTATTAATAAAGTGCGATAGAAAATATATTATTAACTATTTTAATATTTTCTTTTGTTATAAGGTTAAAAGCCAGTTTATATTAATTTTTTTAGAAATATTGAGGAAAAATTTAGGAATTTTTTTATATAAAATTAGCGTATACATAAATTAATTTATAAAAATTTCCTCATATAACTTCTTCAAAAAATTATAAATTAACTTATGCATAATATAGTTTTATCTTATAAAGAAGTTTATTTTACTTTTTCTTTATAATTTTTTCTCTCAAAGATACTTCTGGAAAATTTTATCATATATATATATATATATAAAGGGTGGATCTACAGACTTCATGAGTAAATTTAGCTAGATTTAATCCATTCAATAATTCATATTCTACATCAAATTTTAATGATTCAACCATTGAATGAAAAACTCTTAATGCATAGACCAAGTTTGCAAAGTTTTAAAAAATTTAAAACTATTTGATACTTCGTTTCATTAATTTACATCAATGTATAAAAAGACTTTTATGATTATCTATCAATTTGAATTATTAAGAAAGAGTATCAAATAGTTTTCAAATTTTTAAAAATTTGTAGATTTGATTTAGGCATTAAGAACTTTTAATTGAACGGTTGGATAATTAAAATTTGATATAAAACATGAATTATTCAGTGAAATAAGTCAAAGTAAACTCACTTTTAGAATAAGTAGATTCCTCTTTGTATAAATATCATACTATTTTAAACCCTAGGGTCGTGATATATAAAAAATAAAAAGTGTAATATGCTTTCCTTTGGAAGATATGTCCTTGTGAAAAATAAAAATAAAAACAAAAAGTATAAGTTATTTTTAATGAATAACATAACAAAAAGTATAAGTTATTTTTAATGAATAACATGAGATAGGGGTGTTTGTGGTGTAGTTTATTTCAATTTTTGATTTTAAAGTCGCCTGAACTAAACAACAAAATTAAGTTGATTTGCTCTGAATGTAATATGGAATTTAAAGCAATCCAAACAATATTTTACGGTTTGGTTTTTGTTTAACTTTTTCTGTTTTAAAAATTTGTTATTAAAAAATTAATTAAAAATATATAATATTATGTTATTTTTTAAGACACGAATTTTGAAAATAAAATTAGAAATATTCAAAAACTAAAAATTGTCTGTCACTCAATATATTTAATACCAATTCTTATCATATTTTTTTTTTAGGGAAATCATTTCTTTAATACAATTTTAATTATTGTATTAAGTATTTTTTAATATATATAGTTCGGAAATTAAAAGAGAATTATCTACGAATACTATAAATGGTTCATAAATTATCATCTAAAATTCAGTTTAACGTCTCACAATTTTATAGAACTCTTTTTAAATTATATATATAACAATGTGAATTTCGAAAAAGAAAAAACACATTTTAGTTAGTTACTGTTTAGTATCTTAAAGTTTTATAAAAATATATTTTATATGCTACTTGCCATTGTTGTATTTAGATATATATATATATATATATATATGTTCTTACCGGAATTTGTCGTGTGAACGATCTTCCGAGTAAGATCGGTGAGCCTCTTTCACGGGTACGCTGGTGCTCCAAGATGGGGGTGGTACCTGCAAAAGAGACTCCGATGCTCAAGTTAGTGTTTGTGGGAGTATGAGTCTCGTATAAATAATGCACGTACCTTTGTGTGAATTAGGGTTGTGTTGGGCCTTGGGCCTGAGATCTTTTATGATCTGATTAGATAGTAGATCTCGTCTGGAGCGAGATCCCCGAGATCAGTTATGATCTGATTAGATTGCGGATCTCATCTTGAGCGAGATCTCCGAGATCAGTTATGATCTGATTAGATTGCGGATCTCATCTGGAGCGAGATCTTCGAGATCAGTTATGATCTGATTAGATTGTGGATCTCGCTTAGGCCGAGATCTCCCAGTGCGTGCCCGAGGTTATTCCATGCTGTGATACCGAGCTCGAGCTCGGCACGGCAGTACGGATAGTACATTAGCCCCCCGAGCTCCGAAGACCGTAGGTCGAGGAGTTAAGTCCGAGCTCGTCAAGTGGCTGTGGCCCTTCGCGTACATCTGCCTGTCGAGATGCCATGTGTCATAGCCGTCACCTCGTTCCAATAACGCGTGGGCGGAACGACGACAAGATTTTATTTTTATTTGTTTTGATGGCGTGACCTTATTGGGCCGATGTGGTGTTCCGATGTCCATGTTTCATGGTCGAGCTGAGGAGCTCGACAATAATGAGCTTCCTGCTTGGTTATGCTGGTAAACCTTTGACCGAGTCAGCAGTTTGGTGAAGGACAAGTCGATAACTCGGCTGGCTAGTAGACTTGCCCCCAAGCACCGAGTGATGTAAGAGCAAAGGGGCTTCTGAGGAGTTCCCAAATTTGTTGTTTGAAGGTTCAAATTCGACCTTGTTAAGTAGATGTGATCTCAAGGTTCGGACTCGACCTTGGCATAATAAGGTTCGTACTCGACCTTGGTTAAGAAAATGTAATCTCAAGGTTCGGAATCGACCTCGGCATAACAAGGTTCGAATTCGACCTTGGTTAAGAAAATGTAATCTCAAGGTTCGGAATCGACCTCGGCATAAAAAGGTTCGAACTCGACCTTGGTTAAGAAAATGTGATCTCGAGGTTCGGACTCGACCTCGGTTAATAAAATGGGATCTCGAGGTTCGGACTCGACCTCGGAATAACAAGGTTCGAACTCGACCTTGGTTAAGAGAATGTGATCTCGAGGTTCGGACTCAACCTCGGCATAACAAGGTTCGAACTCGACCTTGGTTAATAAAATGAGATCTCAAGGTTCGGACTCGACCTCGGCATAACAAGGTGCGTACTCGACCTTGGTTAATAAAATGTAATCTCAAGGTTCGGACTCGACCTTGGCATAGCAAGGTTCGTACTCGACCTTGGTTAGGAGAATGTGATCTCGAGGTTCGGACAAGACCTCGGCATAACAAGGTTCGTACTCGACCTTGGTTAGGAAAATGTAATCTCGAGGTTCGGACTCGACCTTGGCATAACAAGGTTCGTACTCGACCTTGGTTAAGAAAATGTAATCTCCAGGTTCGGACTCGACCTCGGCATAACAAGGTTCGAATTCGACCTTGGTTAAGAAAATGTAATCTCAAGGTTCGGACTCGACCTCGGCATAACAAGGTTCGAATTCGACCTTGGTTAATAAAATGCAATCTCGAGGTTCGGACTCGACCTCGGCAAAACAATGTTCGAACTCAACCTTGGTTAAGAAAGTGTAATCTCGAGGTTCAGACTCGACCTCGGCATAACAAGGTTCGTACTCGACCTTGGTTAAGAAAATGTAATCTCAAGGTTCGGACTCGACCTTGGCATAACAAGGTTCGAACTCGACCTTGGTTAAGAGAATGTGATCGCGAGGTTCGGACTCGACCTCGGCATAACAAGGATTGTACTCGACCTTGGTTAGCAAAATGTAATCTCAAGGTTCGGACTCGACCTCGGCATAACAAGGTGCGTACTCGACCTTGGTTAATAAAATGTAATCTCAAGGTTCGGACTCGACCTTGGCATAGCAAGGTTCGTACTCGACCTTGGTTAGGAGAATGTGATCTCGAGGTTCGGAAAAGACCTCGGCATAACAAGGTTCGTACTCGACCTTGGTTAGGAAAATGTAATCTCGAGGTTCGGACTCGACCTTGGCATAACAAGGTTCGTACTACACCTTGGTTAAGAAAATGTAGTCTCAAAGTTCGGACTCGACCTTGGCATAACAAGGTTTGAATTCGACCTTGGTTAAGAAAATGTAATCTCAAGGTTCGGACTCGACCTCGGCATAACAAGGTTCGAATTCGACCTTGGTTAAGAAAATGTAATCTCAAGGTTCAGACTCGACCTCGGCATAACAAGGTTCGAATTCGACCTTGGTTAATAAAATGCAATCTCGAGGTTCGGACTCGACCTTGGCATAACAATGTTCGAACTCAACCTTGGTTAAGAAAGTGTAATCTCGAGGTTCAGACTCGACCTCGGCATAACAAGGTTCGTACTCGACCTTGGTTAAGAAAATGTAATCTCAAGGTTCAGACTCGACCTTGGCATAACAAGGTTCGAACTCGACCTTGGTTAAGAGAATGTGATCGCGAGGTTCGGACTCGACCTCGGCATAACAAGGTTTGTACTCGACCTTGGTTAGGAAAATGTAATCTCAAGGTTCGGACTCGACCTTGGCATAACAAGGTTCGTACTCGACCTTGGTTAAGAAAATGTAGTCTCAAAGTTCAGACTCGACCTTGGCATAACAAGGTTCGAATTCGACCTTGGTTAATAAAATGCAATCTCGAGGTTCGGACTCGACCTCGGCATAACAAGGTTCGAACTTGACCTTGGTTAAGAAAGTGTAATCTCGAGGTTCGGACTCGACCTCGACATAACAAGGTTCGTACTCGACCTTTGTTAAGAAAATGTAATCTCAAGGTTCGGACTCGACCTTGGCATAACAAGGTTCGAACTCGACCTTGGTTAAGAGAATGTGATCTCGAGGTTCGGACTCGACCTCGGCATAACAAGGTTTGTACTCGACCTTGGTTAGGAAAATGTAATCTCAAGGTTCGGACTTGACCTTGGCATAACAAGCTTCGTACTTGACCTTGGTTAAGAAAATGTAATCTCAAGGTTCGGACTCGACCTCGGCATAACAAGGTTCGAATTCGACCTTGGTTAAGAAAATGTAATCTCAAGGTTCGAACTCGACCTCGGCATAACAAGGTTCGAATTCGGCCTTGGTTAATAAAATGTGATCTCGAGGTTCGGACTCGACCTCGGCATAACAAGGTTCGAACTCGACCTTGGTTAAGAAAATGTGATCTCGAGGTTCGGACTCGACCTCGGTTAATAAAATGGGATCTCGAGGTTCGGACTCGACCTCGGAATAACAAGGTTCGAACTCGACCTTGGTGAAGAGAATGTGATCTCGAGGTTCGGACTCGACCTCGGTATAAAAAGGTTTGAACTCGACCTTGGTTAATAAAATGAGATCTCAAGGTGCGGACTCGACCTCGGTATAATAAGGTGCGAACTCGACCTTGGTTAATAAAATGTGATCTCGAGGTTCGGACTCGACCTCGGCATAACAAGGTTCGAACTCGACCTTGGTTAAGAAAATGTGATCTCAAGGTTCGGACTCGACCTTGGCATATCGTCACGATTAATGTGCCAATACCAAAAATGTATGGGAATAGAGTTGTTTTGTTGATTATTTTTTAGGTGTGCCTCGTTAAAACCTTCCTTGGCCAAAAACCCTTTTCTTTAGTGGGAAAAAAGGCTGAGGAGGAAAAAGAGTACATCACCTGAATTTACAAGTTAAGAGAAATAAAATTTGAGGTGGGTGACATTCCATAATTCGACCTTGGTTAAGAAAATGTAATCTCAAGGTTCGGACTCGACCTCGGCATAACAAGGTTCGAATTCGACCTTGGTTAATAAAATGCAATCTCGAGGTTCGGACTCGACCTCGGCATAACAAGGTTCAAACTCGACCTTGGTTAAGAAAATGTGATCTCGAGGTTCGGACTCGACCTCGGTTAATAAAATGGGATCTCGAGGTTCGGACTCGACCTCGGAATAACAAGGTTCAAACTCGACCTTGGTTAAGAGAATGTGATCTCGAGGTTCGGACTCGACCTCGGTATAACAAGGTTCGAACTCGACCTTGGTTAATAAAATGAGATCTCAAGGTGCGGACTCGACCTCGGTATAACAAGGTGCGAACTCGACCTTGGTTAATAAAATGTGATCTCGAGGTTCGGACTCGACCTCGGCATAACAAGGTTCGAACTCGACCTTGGTTAAGAAAATGTGATCTCAAGGTTCGGAGTCGACCTTGGCATATTGTCACGATTAATGTGCCAATACCAAAAATGTATGGGAATAGAGTCGTTTTGTTGATTATTTTTTAGGTGTGCCTCGTTAAAACCTTCCTTGGCCAAAAACCCTTTTCTTTAGTGGGAAAAAAGGCTGAGGAAGAAAAAGAGTACGTCACCTGAATTTACAAGTTAAGAGAAATAAAATTTGAGGTGGGTGACATTCCATAACTCGACCTTGGTTAAGAAAATGTAATCTCAAGGTTCGGACTCGACCTCGGCATAACAAGGTTCGAATTCGACCTTGGTTAATAAAATGCAATCTCGAGGTTCGGACTCAACCTCGGCATAACAAGGTTCGAACTCGACCTTGGTTAAGAAAGTGTAATCTCGAGGTTCGGACTCGACCTCGGCATAACAAGGTTCGTACTCGACCTTGGTTAAGAAAATGTAATCTCAAGGTTCGGACTCGACCTTGGCATAACAAGGTTTGAACTTGACCTTGGTTAAGAGAATGTGATCTCGAGGTTCGGACTCGACCTCGGCATAACAAGGTTCGTACTCGACCTTGGTTAGGAAAATGTAATCTCAAGGTTCGGACTCGACCTTGGCATAACAAGGTTCGTACTCGACCTTGGTTAAGAAAATGTAATCTCAAGGTTCGGACTCGACCTCGGCATAACAATGTTCGAATTCGACCTTGGTTAAGAAAATGTAATCTTAAGGTTCGGACTCGACCTCGGCGTAACAAGGTTCGAATTCGACCTTGGTTAATAAAATGTGATCTCGAGGTTCGGACTCGACCTCGGCATAACAAGGTTCGAACTTGACCTTGGTTAAGAAAATGTGATCTCGAGGTTCGGACTCGACCTCGGTTAATAAAATGGGATCTCGAGGTTCGGACTCGACCTCGGTTAATAAAATGGGATCTCGAGGTTCGGACTCGACCTCGGAATAACAAGGTTCGAACTCGACCTTGATTAAGAGAATGTGATCTCGAGGTTCAGACTCGACCTCGGCATAACAAGGTTCGAACTCGACCTTGGTTAATAAAATGAGATCTCAAGGTTCGGACTCGACCTCGGCATAACAAGGTGCGAACTCGACCTTGGTTAATAAAATGTGATCTCGAGGTTCGGACTCGACCTCGGCATAACAAGGTTCGAACTCGACCTTGGTTAAGAAAATGTGATCTCAAGCTTCGGACTCGACCTTAGCATATCGTCACGATTAATGTGCCAATACCAAAAATGTATGGGAATAGAGTCGTCTTGTTGATTATTTTTTAGGTGTGCCTCGTTAAAACCTTCCTTGGCCAAAAACCCTTTTCTTTAGTTGGAAAAAAGGTTGAGGAGGAAAAAGAGTACGTCACCTGAATTTACAAGTTAAGAGAAATAAAATTTGAGGTGGGTGACATTCCAAGTTCCGAATTTCTCTTCGGAGGGGTCTATTCTTGCCTCTCTCACCCCACCAAACAAGGTCGCCAATTTTAAATGTTTGTGGCCTGACCTTGGTCTTGCTTTCCTTGTGGTTTGTTGCGAACCTGGTCACGAAAAGCAGAGTGCTCTTCCATCTGTATGTACCCGGCAGATCGGGCACGGAGTTCGTCCATATCAGCAGGAGCTCGGCGACACAGACTATCCATAAAAGGTCCCGGCTTGAGTGCCATGAGCATGGCGTGTAGGGCGACCTCGGTATTCAAGTTGCGTTCACCGAGATGCCAGCAAAACGTTCCATGAACGTCCGTAGTGGTTCGTCGTCGCCTTGTTTGAGGCTGGCCAGAGCAGCCGACGTTACGAGGTGAGGTCGACTCGTTGCATACTGCGCCGTGAATCGTCTGACCAGAGTGCTGAAGCTGTCAATTGACTCGGCAGGTAGCTGGGTATACCAGTTGAGTGCGGCCCCTTTGAGCGAGGTCGGGAAAACCCTACACAAGATAGCATCATTGTTAGTGTAGAGGTTTACCTAGGTCGTATACAGGTCAATATGTTCATCGGGGTCCGTCGTGCCATCATAGCGATCAAGGTGGAGAGGCTTCCATCTGCGGGGGAGTGGAGTCTCCATGATGCCATCCACAAAAGGATGACGGCGGAAAGTTTCTTGACCCTCTGTGACATGAGTGGGGGCCCTGCTGACATCCTGAGTCGACTTGTGCGTCGGTGCATGAGACCGATGCGTGGCAGGTCGTGGAGTCGGTGCTCTGGTCGCAGTTCGGGGTTTAGAAAGCGAATGCCCTTCGTCCTCATTCAGGTCACTCTGTAGAGGGGGTTGATCTGAGGGACGCCGAGGGAGTTGGGCACGAATGCGCTCGTTCTCGGCGCGTAGTGCCGCTAGGTCGGCTTCATTAGCGGTGCGCATTACCGCTAGATCAGTTTCGTGCTTGGCACGCATGCTTTGTAGGTCGGCGGCGTGTTGTTGCCGCATCTGTTCGACCTGGTCGATCAGCCTCCTCAACGTTGCTACGTCACTATCCATGGTAGTTGAGTGATCCAGGTCGTCTGTTGCGCATCTGCTGTGGCTTTTGGTGAAAACCATACAGGTGGCCGATAAGAGATGTCTTGATTGGCCCCACGGTGGACGCCAAATATTCTTACCGGAATTTGTCGTGTGGACGATCTTCCGAGTAAGATCGGTGAGCCTCCTTCACGGGTACGCTGGTGCTCCAAGATGGGGGTGGTACGTGCAAAAGAGACTCCGATGCTCAAGTTAGTGTTTGTGGGAGTATGAGTCTCATATAAATAATGCACGTACCTTTGTGTGAATTAGGGTTGTGTTGGGCCTTGGGCCTGAGATCTTTTATGATCTGATTAGATAGTAGATCTCGTCTGGAGCGAGATCCCCGAGATCAGTTATGATCTGATTAGATTGCAGATCTCATCTTGAGCGAGATCTCCGAGATCATTTATGATCTGATTAGATTGCGGATCTCATCTGGAGCGAGATCTCCGAGATCAGTTATGATCTGATTAGATTACGGATCTCGCTTAGGTCGAGATCTCCCAGTGCGTGCCCGAGGTTATTCCACGCTGTGATACCGAGCTCGAGCTCGGCATGGCAGTACGGATAGTACAATATATATATATATATATATATATATATATATATATATATATATATATATATAAGCATTGTCATTGATTTGGATCCATTTTATATTCCCAAACCACTAACTGAACTGAACCGCACAATTTTGAAAATAAAAAATCAAATAAAACCACTAGTTTTCAACTTTTCAGGGATTTTCAATTTTTTTTATATATTTTTTGATTTTGTGTTTAAATTGTTACTGTAACAGGAGGACCCTATCGGTCACGTGGACCAACACGTCCCATTCCGTCAGACACCCATGCAAATTAGACCATACCTAAAACCTTGATGTTAGCATCGGCTCGGCCTACAGCCGAAGGCCGAGAATAGTCTATTAGCACATATCGGCTCGGTTTAAGGCCGATGTAAACAACATGATGCATCTCCATACACTACCTATCGGCTCGGCCAAACGCCGAGTAAGTAAGGTAACTGAGTAAGTGTTTGTCGGTCCGGTCAACAGCCGAAGACGTGCACCTTCTCAAGCCTCTTCCTGTCGGCTCGGCAATGCACCGAAAGGTTAAACAGATTATAGTACAAATCACAGTTAACAAGGATAAGTGCATGATTAAGACATGATTAACTGATTAGCATCATATTACCTAATTTGGTAAGTGTCAGAAAAGGCCCACCATGTTCAGGCCCATGTCAGGTATTATAAATAGGTCACACGTAACGAGGTACGTCACTATTCATTCTTTACCCTAGAAAATCGTGTTTTTCCTGACTTGAGCGTCGGAGTTCCTTTTTCAGGTACCTCCCCCCCTCTGAAGTGTCTACCAGAAGTATCCGTTCGGCCCTTTACCACCTAGAAGACTATGAGTGTACCCTCAGGTAGGTACATTTTGGCACCCACCGTGGGGCCGAACCGATAGCTGTGAAGAGACTTTTTGAAGACATTATGGCAAAGACAAGAAGAACTAACCTTGAAGACCACCAGTCCGAAGATGAGCACCCGTCCGGGGCAAACAATGTCAAGACGGTAGAGGAGACAAACTTGACCGACATGGTGCGCCAAATGAAGGAAGACATGGCCGCCATGAAACAGCAACGGGAGAGAGATGCTGCCGAGATGGCTGCGTTGCGAGAGGAGAATGCTGCCCTCAAAAATCAGTACCGGGATCCCACATGGAAACCCTCTGAGACGACCCACACTCAGGGGTCGTTCCATTCGCACGGCCATCACACCTCTATCCCTCACACTTCTGTTGCTGCCCCAGGTGTACATGCTTCGGTCGGTCGGCCGATGCAACCAATGTCGGCCGGAGCACACCGACACCCCTTCACACCAAACATTATGCAGTCGTCACTCCTGGACCATTGGAAATCCTTGCCACTCGACAAATATGACGGGACGACTGATCCAGATGAGAACATCGATGTGTTCTTAACCCAGGTCACCTTGAGCACCACAGACGATGCGGCACTCTGCCGAATCTTCCCAACGTCACTGAAAGGGCGTGCACTGAGCTGGTTCACACGGCTCCCCGCCAACTCGGTCGATTTGTTCAGTACGTTGGCCTCCCAGTTTACTATCCAATTCGCTACTAGCCGGCCCCACCAGTTGACCTCTTTGGCACTAGTTAGCATCCGTCAGGAGAAAAAGGAGTTCCTTCGGGCGTTCATGAGACGATTCAACAAGGTGGCGCTTGAAATTCGAGACCTGAACCCTGCTGTAGCTCTGCACCACCTTACCATCGCCTTGAAACCAAGGCCTTTCACCAACAGCATTTGTAAGAAACCCCCTACTGACATGGATGACTTGCGTCGGCGAGCCGACAAATACATGCAGATGGAAGAATT
The DNA here is from genome assembly GCF_000230855.2 of Cajanus cajan. NCBI lineage: Eukaryota > Viridiplantae > Streptophyta > Magnoliopsida > Fabales > Fabaceae > Cajanus > Cajanus cajan. Next base: position 22,678,986 of record NC_138518.1, read on the forward strand.
GGCTGAGTTCCGGAACCAAGCCCGAGCGGAGGTGTCGGCAAAACCTGACAAGCCGGCCGAGGCTAATTTCTGGAGTCGTCCAAAAGAGCTGATTCCTCGCGAGAAGCCTCCTCGCGGGCCGAGATACTCACAATATACGCCACTCAATACAAGCAGATCAGCCGTCCAAGAGCAAGCACTTGCCTCAGAGGTGCTAGCAGTCCCAAAACGAGCTTCGACCCCTCCCAGGGGTGATACAACAAAGTCTTGCAGGTACCATCGTAATCGGGGGCATTCCACAGAGGAATGCGCAGCTTTGAAAGACAAAATTGAAGACTTAATCAAGCAGGGGAAACTGCAAGGCTTCATAGACTGTCCGACCTCATCCCGACACGTCGACCAGTCTCAGCGGCATGATCAGCCCGAGCAGAGGAGAACGGGAACACACTCATACAGGGAACGTAGTCGGTCGAGAGATAGGCGAGAGGAAGAACCTTCGGCGCAACCTTGGCGAGTCATCAACACCATAGACGGTGGATTCCCTGACGGGGGCTCATCCTCATCGGCCCAACGAAGACACCTGCGAGCCGTTCGGCACGTGCACGCAGTGGAAACAGCTCGTCGCCGCCTTCCCACCATCACTTTCACCGAGGCCGACTTCAAAGGCATCGACCCGGACCAAGATGATCCGATGGTAATCAGTGTTGAAATTCACAACTATATTGTACGTAAAACATTGGTTGATCAGGGAAGTTCAGCCGACATCCTGTATTGGAACACGTTCAAGTAGTTGGGTATTCCAGAATCCGAGCTAGTTCCTTATGATGAACCTCTGGTTGAGTTCTCAGGTGAACGAGTCAAGACAAAGGGATATATCAAGTTGTCAACCTGGTTTGGGTTTGAAGGAGCCGAATATCGTGACATCTCGGTCAAATATCTGGTAGTTCATGCCAGCACATCTTATAATATTCTGCTCGGCCAGCCATCCCTGAATCGGCTTGGGACGGTTGTGTCCACCCCTCATTTAGCCATGAAGTTCCCGGCCGAGTCAGGACGAGTCATCACGGTCCATGCTGATCAAAAGACTGCGCGATAATGCTACTTTGGCAGCTTGCGATTACCAAGAGTGAAGGACGAAGCGCTTAAGGAGCCGAGAGGCGTTCACTCGGTGTCACAGCAATCGGCTATGGACCTCGACCCCCGGATCGATCAAGAAGAGAGGGTAGAACCTATTGAAGACAAGCAATCGATTCAAGTTGGAGCCTCGGACTCCCAGTTTACTTACCTAGGGACCGTCCTCTCTGAACAAGAAAAGAGTGCTATCGAACAAGTAATTCTTGACAACAAAGACTTGTTTCCATGGCTTCCCTCCGACATGCCTGGCATTGACCCGGATTTCCTTTGCCACAAGCTTTCAATCAGTAAAGAGGCAAAGCCGATTGCACAGCGGCGTCGGAAGGCCGGAGAAGAGAGGAAAGCAGCGATCGAAGTTAAAGTATCCAAGCTGCTAGATGCTCGGTTCATCCGAGAAGTGCACTATACGACATGGCTGGCCAACGTTGTCATGGTTCGGAAACCGAATGGAAAGTGGCGTATGTGTACCGATTACACAAACTTGAACAAAGCCTGCCCGAAAGACGCCTACCCATTGCCGAATATTGACCGACTCGTTGATGGAGCATCGGGTCACAAATTCTTGTCTTTCTTGGATGCATACTCGGGGTATAACCAGATCCATATGCACCCCCAAGATGAAGAAAAAATGACATTCATTACTGAAACGGCCAACTACTGCTATCGGGTCATGCCGTTCGGGTTGAAAAACGTCGGAGCCACGTACCAGCGTTTGATGAATAAAATTTTTCATGACCAGATTGGTCGAAGTATGGAAGTGTATGTTGACGACATGGTCGTAAAATCAAGCGACATCTCCACGCATGTGCGTGACCTGGCTGATGTCTTCCAAGCGCTTCGGCAACATCAGATGAGGCTTAATCCTGAAAAATGCGTGTTCGGGGTCTCAGGTGAAATTTTTTTGGGGTTCATGTTGTCCAACCGAGGCATTGAAGCAAACCCCGACAAATGCCAAGCCATTTTGGATATGAAAAGCCCGGGCACTCTGAAAGAAGTCCAAAAGTTAGCGGGCCGGCTAACCTCACTCTCCCGGTTCCTCCCTCGTCTGGCCGAAGTAGCCCAGCCTATCTTACTTCTACTCAAGAAAACTGAGCGGTTCAGCTAGACCCGGGAATGTGAAGAATCGTTCCAACAGTTCAAGAAACGCCTTAGCGCTCCTCCTATGCTCTCCAAACCGATCGGTGACCTCGATGTGATTGTTTACCTAGCCGTTTCAAGCTATTCTGTGAGTGTCGTCCTGGTACAAGAAAACCAAGGTCATTAGCAACCTGTGTATTTTATCAACCGGACGTTGTAAGACGCCGAGCGACGCTATCAGCTGTTAGAAAAGGTGGCCTTAGGGCTCATCTATGCCGCCCGACGATTAAGACTACTTCCAAAGCCATAGGATAGTAGTCCGAACTGACTGCCCGGTTGCAAAGGTCCTCTCCAGAAACCAAAAATTGTCGGCCGGATGATGGCATGGTCGGTCGAACTCTCAGAATTTGACATATCTTTCGAGCCAAGAGGACCGATCAAGTCACAACATTTGGCTGATTTCGTTAACGAGCTTACTCCTCCGGGATGTTTTGAAGACGAGCCGTGGACCATGCATGTTGATGGATCCTCTAATGCCCAAGGCAGTGGCACCGGCGTAATTCTTGCTAGCCCCTCAGGTATCACCGTCAAACAATCCCTTAGGTTCGGCTTCCGTGCATCCAAAAATCAGGCAGAGTACGAAGCCTTGATAGCCGGAATGAGACTAGCAACCGAGATGGGCGTCAAGAAAATCATATGCTGGACTGACTCTAAAATCGTGGTCGAACAGGTCAACGATAACTTTCAGGTCAAGGACTCCAATTTGTTGCAATACTATCACCTCTTCCAAAAGCTCAAGGACGCTTTCACCGAGGTATAGATACGACACGTCTTGCGTAGCAACAATGAACGAGCCGATCAGCTAGCTCGGCTCGCCAGCAGCCGAAAGCCAGGACAGTTGCGCACAACCATTCACCTTGAGATTCCTTCCCCAAGTGTGACGGTTGAGTGTATGGCAACCGGTACTGAGGTGCCGACCTAGATGACAGCCATCCAGAACTTTATTATCCGAGGGGAGTTGCCAACCAACCCGATGGAAGCAAAAAAGTTACGAACACAAGCGGCTCGGTACTCCATGGTGGCCGATGAACTCTATAGGCGGGGATTCTCCATCCCGCTGCTCAAATGCATCGACAATCACCAAGCTGACTACGTAATAAGGGAAATACACGAAGGTATCTGCGGCTCCCATTCAGGGGGACGAACTCTGGCAACCAAAGTCTTGCGTGTCGGCTACTATTGGCCAACTCTGAAAGGAGATTGCGCCGAGTTCGTTAAAAAGTGTGTGCAATGTCAAAAGCATGGAAACCTCATCCATGCTTCGGCCGCAGAGTTGCATAGTATCAGTTCCCCATGGCCGTTTGCTTTATGGGGTATAGACATGCTCGGACCGTTCCCTATAGCAAAGGGGCAAGTTAAATTCCTTCTCGTTGCGGTGGATTACTCTACAAAGTGGATAGAAGCCGAACCGCTCGCCTGCATCTCCGCTGCCAATGTTCAGAAGTTTGTTTGGAAAAATCTGGTTACCCGCTTCGGCATCCCGTACGCCATTGTTTCGAACAATGGTCTTCAATTCACCGACAAAAAATTCAACATTTTCCTCGAAAACCTTGGCATTCGGCATCGGTTCACATCAGTCGAGCATCCGCAGTCAAACGGGCAAGCCGAAGCAGCCAACAAGGCTATACTCACTGAGCTCAAGAAGAGACTCGGCTCGGCCAAAGAAGCATGGGCTGAAAAGTTACCGGAAGTCCTGTGGGCATACCGATGCATGCCACAATCAACTACCAAAGAAACGCCTTTTCGCTTAACGTACGGCGCGGACGCGATGATCTCGGTTGAAGTGGGAGAACCGTCCTTCAGGCGACAACATTTCCATGAGGAGTCTAATGACAGCTCACTCCGAGCCGAACTGGATGTTCTCGATGAAGTACGAGAGAGGACACAGGTAGTGACCGAAGCATGCAAACAACGCATGACCCGACGCTTTAATTCCAATCTAAAGCCGAGGACATTTCATGAAGGAGATCTCATATGGAGAGCAACCGGTTCGACAAGGCGCAACCCTTCTGAGGGAAAACTCGCAGCCAATTGGGACGGCCCGTTTCGGATACGGCATTCCCTCCACAATGGAGCTTACAAGTTAGAAGAACTGTCCGGCAAGGTCATCCCTCGGACATGGAATTCTACTCATTTGAAGACCTATTACAGTTAGAATTTAACTCATGTACATCTGAAAATGTATAATGATGCACTCTTTTCCTTGAACCGGTCTTTTTTCCTCTTAAAAAATTGTGAAAAGAGGTTTTGACCGGAAAGGTTTTTAACGAGGCATCCACTCAATCAATAACAAGACAGTTCAACCATCTATGACTTGTACATTATTGCGATTTTATTTCATATTACAAGTCTTCCCTCCCGAGATGTCTCTCGGCCAAAGACGTGGCTTTAATTATTTTACAAGTCTTCCCTCCCGAGATGTCTCTCGGCCAAGGACGTGGCTTTAATTATTTTACAAGTCTTCCCTCCCGAGATGTCTCTCGGCCAAGGACGTGGTTTTAATTATTTTACAAGTCTTCCCTCCCGAGATGTCTCTCGGCCAAGGACGTGGCTTTAATTATTTTACAAGTCTTCCCTCCCGAGATCTCTCTCGGTCAAGGACGTGGCTTTAATTATTTTACAAGTCTTCTGATGGCTTCCTCCTTCCATGATTGATGTAAAGTGTGAAGGGGGAGACCTTGCCCTTGATCTAGGCTCACCAAAGGGTAGACAAAAGGGAGGTTTATGGTGGAGAAATGAAGATAGGCGTGAAAAGGTGGTGTTTGGGCGGAAGTGTTTAGAGTGTTGGTGTATGGTTGCTCAAGGTTGGCTCACTCCAAGTGTAGATGGAGGCCACTCTAGGGTTTCACTCTCCAAGGGTGGAAAATGAAGGAAGCTAGCCGAAACTAACCTAGGGACTAAGGATAGGATTTGAGGCAAGAAAATGCTCTCTCAAATTCATATAATCCAAAGTATTTACAAGTGGTGGGGTGTTGGGTATTTATAGGAGGGGAGGCATCTAGGGTTTCATTTGAGATGTGCATGGCCGAAATTCATATGGCTAATGCACTCCAAATGAAATGTAAATAAACCCTAGATGCAACTTGGTGGCCAAGGATGGAATCTATGGGTTTAGATTGGGTATATCTAGGTGCATGATAAGACCATGCAACCTTTGCCCTCCACTTGGGCCTAAGCCTTTCTATCACCAAAAATACATCCAATGCTCACCAAAAATAGGCGTCACCTCCTAATGTGATACCCTAGCCCAAATTAAAAACCTAATCATCTAAAGCACCCCATAATACAAGGGTAAAATGGGAAATACAAGGAAAATAAATCCTATGACTAAAATACCCCAAAATACAAGGGTAAAATTGGAAAATAAAATAATCCTATACTAATGAGGCATAGGAGAGAAACTAATACTCTATGATCATGAGGAGAGTGTCCCTTGGTGTGTGAACTCCCTCCTCTTCTTCAACTCTCCTAGCCATGGACCTAGTGATGGGGCCCACATGTGTCTTCAAGGATGGTCCTCCATCATCTTTCCTCCCGAGATGTCTCTCGGCCAAAGACGTGGCTTTAATTATTTTACAAGTCTTCCCTCCCGAGATCTCTCTCGGCCAAGGATACGGCTTCCATCAATTCTTACGAGTTTTCATCAAGAAAAAAGTAAATATTACACCAATAGATAACAGCAAGGAAAAACAATTCATTCAACAAGGCACTATCGTCCTAGAACTGTACATTCAAAAAGGGCACTATTAGCCCATCCATACAAAGAACAATAAAACGCTGATGGAGGAGGCCCATGGGCTAAGGGCCCAACTACTAGAGCAATGGCAAGAAGGATGCATGAAGAGTGGGCCCAAGCCCAAGGAAAGCCCACCACTTTATTTTGTTGGGCTTTGTATCAAGCCCATTAGATTAGGGTTAGTATAGGAGTGGGCCTTAGTGCCATGTATTTCTTTTGGGCCTTGTATTTTCGGCCTAGTAGCATAGGAGTTTCATTTGAAAGTCATTTGAATTTAGGTTAATTAGAGTTACATGTGGAATTACATTAGCATTTAATTAGTAGCACATTTGGTGTGCATTTCGGCCATGTGCAACACATGCACATGGTGTGATCCGAAATGCAACTCAAATGGCTTCTTAATTACATGCCAAATGTGTGCACATGGGAGGGTGACCGGTTGGCACCAAAATTTGAATTTTAGAATTCAAATTTTGGCGCCTAGAGTTAAGATAACCATACCATGGTTATACTTAACTCTAGGTAAACCCAACTTAAACCCTTAACCTAATTTAGCCTATAAACTTCCTTATGACCGAGTTTTGTAGACACTTTTGGAATTAATTGAATGAGTTTTCATTGCTTGAAAACCTCTCCATCCGAAAGTCACTTGGCTACCTTCTCTACCCTCCTTGAGTGCTTCTCTTTGTAGAGCTAGGTTGCCTTACTTCCTTGGACCTTAGCTAGAAGCAAGCTTCGGCCACCTTGAGTCTCTTGGAACTTCCATCCTTGACCAATCTCCCAAGGATCCGTGGAGACTTGAAGATAGTTCTATGTGCATCCAAGTGGAAGCACATCAAGTGGTATCAAGAGCTTCCGGTTTTTGATCTTCAAGAGATAAGTCTTAGCTCTTATCTTTTGAATTCTTGTGATCCGTGGTTCTTTGTTCTTTCTATTTCATCTTGTGTTCATCATTTTAATTCATGTCACTTTAGAGTTTATTCCTTCCTAGATCTATTTTTTGTCTTAAAATTTGATGGATCTAGTTTCTTATGCTTGAATGATTCATTATGCGCCTATGTTATATGCTTCCATGAATCATGCTCCAATTTCTTTTACCTATTAGGAAAATTCTGCTTAAGAACGTTTTGAATTTTCTTTGAGTCATAATTGAAATTTTAATCGGTCAAATTGAATGTTTGAGTCATTTTATTTTGAAATCCATGTCTAGTAGGATTGTGTAGTTCTTATATGTTCATCTATCTTAGCTATGCTTGTTGATCCTTGTTAATTTTTGATTTGCATCTTGAAACAATTTTCTGGATTTGGCCGAGATCCATTGCTTTTCTTTGGTATAAGCTCATGAATTTTGTTTCATTTTTGAGTTCATAAACTACTACTAGATCATTAGTAGTTTTCTTAGAATTTTAGGCTTCCAAAATTTTTTTTTGAAAATGTCTTACACAAAAATTTAAATTCCGTGAGGTTTGATTTTGTTTCTTTAGTGTGTGCTGGAAAATTGTGTTTGGATTGTAATTTGAATTTGAAAATTGGAGCCAAAACCGTGCATGTGCTACATAAACCAACCAAGCATCAAAAGCATGTCACATGTTCATTACAATTTGACCTAATTTGTGTGGCATTTGAATTTCAATTTGAATTCGGTTTTGGTGTTCCTAGAAAAAGTGACCGAGACTTCTTGTGACACAATCATATTGAAAGAAAAAGGCAACTCCTATTTGATTAAAAAAAAAATTTTAAGAAAGATCAAAAGAAAATTTAGAACAAAAGTGTTAAAAAAAAAAAAAAAAGTACAAAATCAAAATTTGCAAAGCAAAAGCCAATTAAGGAGTTTTTGATTTCTCATCTCTTGTTGCTTTATTTTCTTCTCGGTTTGTATTAGCTTTAAAGTCATTAAATTTTCAGTTATCCTATTCTTGAGTGTTTTGGTTTTGAGCATCCATTCTAGAACCAATTTTAGGTGCAATTCCTTCTTGTTCTAGTCATCTACTTAATTGTCATCTAAATTTGTCAATTCTAATCTACTCTTGTCTTTCCATTCCTTTTCTAATCATGGTTTATACTATATTGGATTTAACTCAAAGTGTGGCCTAAGTTTGACCTAGTCTATCTTCCTAGAAGCTAGTTCTACAAGGGTCATCAAAGGAAGCCTAAGGAAAGGAGGAGAAAGGAAGCTAGGAGGCATTCGGAATTGGATACCTAAACACCAAAATACTACACATATTTTGCTGGAATTTTGTGCTTGCTGGACTGCACCAAACCGTGAAGACTTGGAAGATTTCATTTGATTTGTAATTGCAAAATTTTTTTTAAAAAAAAAAAAAAAAAACAGAGGATTAGTGACGGATTTAGAGACCAAATTTTCATTACTAATTGACATTTTTGTTGCAAAATTGGTCACTAATTCATCACTAATTGGGTGGCTGTTTTGGTTACAATTTTAAGCCACTTTGTAGTTGTTGTTTAGTCTTTGTTACACTTGTATATTGGCCATTAAAGGAGTGTCTTGGGAGTGTCTTTGGTACACAACCATCTCTCCTTAGGGATAGAATTTTCGTTAGTACTTTGGTGGGAGTGGTCCTTGATTGATCTTGGGTATCTTTCAAGCTCTCACCCTAGGAACCGTTTAGATAGTTAAATTGTTGCTTAATACTTGTTTAATTGCTTTCACGACTAGTATGTTTTAGTTCATCAAACATCAACAAAACAATTTCATTGAAAAGAATTTGGTAGAGATTAACTACAAAGGGGATTAGTAATTTTTACTTGAAGAGGCTTGGTTTTTAAGTGGCTCTTAGTAGCTCACCTCCCTCCAAAGTTCAATTTGTATACATAATCCTCCTAGTACTTAGTCTTAACCTTGCACAAAAACAAAATTGCTTTTAAAAGTTCATTCATAAAAAAAGATCTTTCACCTATAATGGAAGAATTTTCTACTCCTCATAGTGATACTAATTCAAGTGACAACAAAAGTGTTTCTAGATTGTCACGTGAATTAAGATCATTAAAGTTATGGCAAGAGCAAGAATTACAAGCAAAACTTGAAAAAGAAGCTCAATTTGCTCTTTTGGAGGAAGAAATTCGTTTATTAAAGGAGAAAGACAAAAGAAAACACCATCATGGTCCACATAGTTCATACGCCCATAGTTCTACTTTAGGAGAGTCAATGCATGATAGCCTAGCTTTAGGAGATCACTATCAACCACCTCCTAGGAGAACTCATAGAACCTCTAAGCCAAGGGAATCTAGGGTAGATCTCCCTTACTTTCATGGTAAAGATGATGTGGAGGGGTATCTAGACTGGGAAATGAAAGTGGAACAAATTTTCACTTGCCATCAAGTGAGTGAGGAGAGAAAAGTACCCTTTGCTACCTTGAGTTTCCAAGGTCATGCCATGTATTGGTGGACCTCTCTTGTGAGAGATAGGCGTCTCCATAATGAACCTCCAATTCAATATTGGAATGAATTAAGGAGTGCCTTAAGAAGGAGACACATACCCTCTTATTATACTAGGGAGCTTATCAATAAGCTCCAACGACTCCAACAAAAAAATTTGACTGTTGAAGAATATAGACAAACAATGGAGTTGTATATCATGAGGGCGGGTATTAGGGAAGAAGAAAATCTTACCATTGCTAGATTTTTGAGTGGTTTATCTTTTGACATAAGAGATAAGGTTGAGCTACTCCCTTATAGGGATTTGGATGACTTGGTTCAACTTTGCATAAAGGTTGAACAACAAAATTTGAGAAAAGGTTATAAAGCAAGCTCATACTCATCTTCTTTGTCTAAAGATAGCTACAAGAGGGAGGGTAGGAAAAATAATTTTGAAAAGAAAGATACTTTTCCCTCCAAAAATCTAGATAAAGGTAAAGAAAAAGAGACAAAAACAAACACTAGCACCAAGTCTAGTGACATCAAATGCTTTAAGTGTCTTGGGAGAGGCCACATTGCTTCTCAATGCCCTAACAAAAAAGTAATGATTTTAAGGGGTAAAGACATTTATAGTAGCCAAGATGAAGCTACTTCTTCTTCATCTTCAAGTGAAAATGAAGAAGAAGCAAGTGAAGAAGAGTCATGTGAGGTTACTTACCCTTATAATGGGGAACTTCTTATGATGAGAAGGGTCCTCAACAACCAACCTAGTGATACACAATCCCAAAGAGAGAACATCTTTCATACAAGATGTAACATTTCAAGCAAGGCTTGTTCTCTCATTGTGGATAGTGGATCTTGGTGCAACTGTTGTAGCACTAGGATGGTTGAGAAGTTAGGTTTGACTACCACACCACATCCAAAACCTTATCAACTTCATTGGCTTAATGATGATGGGGATATGGTAGTCAATCAACAAGTGGAAGTTGAGTTTTCTATTGGGAACTATAAAGATAAAGTTCAATGTGATGTAGTTCCCATGGAAGCTTGTCATATTCTATTAGGAAGGCCATGGCAATTTGACAAACAAACACACCATGATGGCCTCACTAATAAAATTACTTTCACTCATAAGGGTAAAAAGTTTGTACTTCATCCTCTATCACCTTCACAAGTGAAGGAGGACCAAGTACAAATGAAGACCAAACGTGACCGAGAAAAAGAAAAACAAAAAAAAAGGAAAAAAAAAATTCTAAAAATTGATGAAAAAGAGGATCCTAGAGAGACTAGTGTTCCCTCTCTAGAGATAGTTCAAGAAGAGGATTTTGATGCAAAACCTTTACATAAAACTTCTCTCTTCATTGAACCATCTTCTCATATCCTCATGTGTAGAGGAACACTAACTTGCACTGCCACATCTTTGGAAACTTCTCTCCCTCTTGTGGTTAAAAACCTTTTACAAGAGTTTGATGATATATTTCCCAAGGAAGGCCCAATTGGACTTCCTCCTTTTAGGGGAATAGAACATCAAATAGATCTTGTGCCTGGGGCTAGTCTTCCAAATAGACCAGCCTATAGGACCAATCCACAAGAAACCAAAGAGATAGAGAAGCAAGTCCATGAGTTGTTGGAGAAGGGCTGGATTCAAAAGAGTCTAAGTCCTTGTGCTGTACCAGTCATCTTGGTGCCAAAAAAAGATGGAAAATGGAGGATGTGTTGTGACTGTAGAGCCATCAACAACATCACCATAAAATATAGGCACCCAATTCCTAGGCTTGATGACATGCTTGATGAATTGCATGGGTCATCCATATTTTCCAAAGTAGATCTTAAGAGTGGTTATCACCAAATTCGAATTAAAGAAGGTGATGAGTGGAAAACCGCTTTTAAAACTAAATTTGGACTATATGAATGGTTGGTAATGCCTTTTGGGCTTACTAATGCACCTAGCACATTCATGAGGCTCATGAATAATGTCCTTAGGGATTGCATTGGTAGATTTGTAGTTGTTTATTTTGATGATATTTTAATCTATAGCAAAAGTCTAAGTGATCATGTTAATCACCTAAGACAAGTTTTCCTTGTCCTTAGGGACAATCACTTGTTTGCCAATGTGGACAAGTGCACTTTTTGTGTGGATAATGTTATATTCTTAGGGTTTGTGGTTAGCAAAAATGGGGTTCATGTGGATCCCGAGAAAATTAAAGCCATCCAAGAATGGCCTATTCCTACTAATGTTAGTGAAGTTAGGAGCTTCCATGGATTGGCAAGCTTTTATAGGAGATTTGTTCCTAACTTCTCTACATTAGCTTCACCTCTTAATGAGTTGGTGAAGAAGGATGTGGTCTTTGAATGGACGGATAAACATAATTTAGCTTTTCAAGAACTTAAGCAAAAACTTACTCAAGCACCTGTTCTAGCTTTGCCTAATTTTTCTCAAACTTTTGAGCTAGAATGTGATGCTTCAGGTCTTGGCATAGGAGCTGTGTTGTTACAAGGTGGTCATCCCATAGCTTATTTCAGTGAAAAGCTTCATGGGGCTGCCTTGAACTACCCTACCTATGACAAGGAGTTATATGCTTTAGTTCGTGCCCTTCAAACTTGGGAGCATTACCTTGTCACCAAGGAATTTGTTATCCATAGTGACCATGAGTCACTCAAATACTTGAAGGGTCAACATAAATTAAATAAGAGGCATGCAAAATGGGTTGAGTATTTAGAACAATTTCCTTATGTCATCAAATATAAAAAAGGCTCTACAAATGTAGTAGCTGATGCTTTGTCTCGAAGACATGTGCTTTTGAACATCCTAGGTTCTCAAATACTAGAGTTTGATGACATCAAGGAGTTGTATGAGAAAGACCTTGATTTTGCTAACTTTTATTCTTTATGTATTCAAAAACCTTACCAAGGTTACTATATTTCTGAGGGGTTTCTTTTTAAAGAAAATAAACTTTGCATACCCCAAGGATCTATTAGGAAACTCTTGGTTAAGGAGAGCCATGAGGGTGGGCTCATGGGGCATTTTGGAATTGAGAAGACTCTTTCTCTTTTGAAGGAAAAATTCTTTTGGCCTCATATGAAGAGAGATGTTCAAAGATTTTGTAGTAGTTGCATTGCTTGTTTACAAGCAAAGTCTACCACAAAACCTCATGGACTTTACACCCCCTTGCCTATATCCTCTTCCCCTTGGGTAGACATTTCCATGGATTTTATCCTTGGTTTGCCTCGAACCCAAAGAGGAAAGGATTCCATATTTGTGGTTGTGGACCGTTTTAGCAAAATGGCACACTTTATTCCATGCCACAAAGTGGATGATGCAAGTAACATTGCTAAGTTATTCTTTCAAGAGATTGTGAGACTACATGGGTTACCCAAAACTATAGTCTCTGATAGAGATGTTAAGTTCTTAAGCCACTTTTGGAAAACTCTTTGGGCAAGGCTTGGAACTAAACTTCTATTTTCTACCACATGTCATCCTCAAACTGATGGCCAGACTGAGGTAGTCAATAGGTCTCTAGGGACTATGTTGAGGGCAATCCTCAAGGGCAACAAAAAGTCATGGGATGACTACCTTCCTCATGTGGAGTTTGCCTATAATAGAGTGGTTCATAAGACCACCAACATGTCTCCTTTTGAGATTGTTTATGGCTTTAATCCTCTTACTCCTTTGGATTTATTACCTCTCCCTGATGTGGTTTCTTTTATCCATAAAGAAGGTACATCTAGGGCTGAATTTGTTAAGAAATTACATGAGAGGGTTAGAGATCATATTCAATCCCAAACTGAAAAATACCAAAAATATAATAATAAGGGTAGGAAGGAAGTTATCTTCAAGGAAGGTGATTGGGTTTGGCTACACCTTAGGAAGGATAGATTTCCTTCCAAACGAAAGTCCAAGCTTAGTCCTCGAGGAGATGGACCCTTCCAAATCCTTAGGAAAATCAATAACAATGCCTATGTTCTAGATCTCCCTTCTGAGTATGGTGTTAGTTCTAGTTTCAATGTTTCTGATCTCTCTTTGTTTACAGGACTAGCTACCCTAGAGGAGGATGCTCTGGATTTGAGGTCAAATCCTCTTCAAGAGGGAGGGGATGATGGAGGAGGCCCATGGGCTAAGGGCCCAACTACTAGAGCAATGGCAAGAAGGATGCATGAAGAGTGGGCCCAAGCCCAAGGAAAGCCCACCACTTTATTTTGTTGGGCTTTGTATCAAGCCCATTAGATTAGGGTTAGTATAGGAGTGGGCCTTAGTGCCATGTATTTCTTTTGGGCCTTGTATTTTCGGCCTAGTAGCATAGGAGTTTCATTTGAAAGTCATTTGAATTTAGGTTAATTAGAGTTACATGTGGAATTACATTAGCATTTAATTAGTAGCACATTTGGTGTGCATTTCGGCCATGTGCAACACATGCACATGGTGTGATCCGAAATGCAACTCAAATGGCTTCTTAATTACATGCCAAATGTGTGCACATGGGAGGGTGACCGGTTGGCACCAAAATTTGAATTTTAGAATTCAAATTTTGGCGCCTAGAGTTAAGATAACCATACCATGGTTATACTTAACTCTAGGTAAACCCAACTTAAACCCTTAACCTAATTTAGCCTATAAACTTCCTTATGACCGAGTTTTGTAGACACTTTTGGAATTAATTGAATGAGTTTTCATTGCTTGAAAACCTCTCCATCCGAAAGTCACTTGGCTACCTTCTCTACCCTCCTTGAGTGCTTCTCTTTGTAGAGCTAGGTTGCCTTACTTCCTTGGACCTTAGCTAGAAGCAAGCTTCGGCCACCTTGAGTCTCTTGGAACTTCCATCCTTGACCAATCTCCCAAGGATCCGTGGAGACTTGAAGATAGTTCTATGTGCATCCAAGTGGAAGCACATCAAACGCTCAGGACCCCACCTCCGGTTCCCCCTGAACCAGACCATCTTCAGGCGCAGTTTCTTCGCACGCTGTTTCCTCTTCAATCGGCCCAGTTGGCCGCGCCGGAGCTTCCTCATCGGCTTGCTGGTCCTAAGGAATGGAGGCCAGATCCACTAACTTACCCTGGAAAAAGTCTTTTGTCATATCCAGGTGAAAGTTAGGGGGGAAGTCGCCAAAGTAGCAGGCCTGCCGAGCTGCCTGAGCAAACCCAGCTTGATGTTGAGACAGGACCTTGTTGCAAGCCTTCTCCCTGTAAGACCCGAAAGCTATTTTCTCGGCCTCCAGCTCCTTGCCCAGGACAACAATCTTCTCTGTTTCACTCTTCAAGGCCAGTTCTAGACGTTGGACCTTCAGAGCAAGGTCGTCGGCAGTACGCCCCCGGCGGTCAAGCTCGGCCTGGAATTTACCGTTGGCCGTTTGGGCGTCGGTCAGCGCAGCAAGCGATTCTTGCAGGGACTTCTCCTGCTTGGCTAGTTGACGACGAAGCCCATCTGCCTCGCCATTCGGCTCCATCACAATACTTTGAGCCAAGGCCACGGACCGAACTTGGAACTCACAGAAGAAATTCCATTTCTGAGCCGAACTCATGCGGCTCAAAATTCCTTGACCAGCCTCAGAAGTTAAGTCCTGGCTCAAGAAATCCTGAGCATTAACGTTGCCGGCTAAAAAATTTGGCCCAACCAGGCTTTCTGGAGCAGTCGGGTTGGCCAGTCGTTGTTGCTTGGCTCGGCGACTCTCTTCCTCGGCCCTCGTGTCATCGGGCCTTCTTTTTTTGGGCTGGGGCCGAGACGAACCCCCCTTGCCGCCCTTCCTGGGCCGGGCAGTCGGCCCCGCCCCACCACCTTGTGGGGCTGGCTGGTTTCCACCCGCGCGCGCTTCGGCCGGGGTCCTCGTCGCCAGGGCAGTTGCCACTCGGTTTCTGATCAATTGGCGAATGTCCAAGTCGTCATCAAAGTTCGCCATAATACCTGCACATCATTAGTCAAAATCAATGGTAATGCAAGAGTTTAAACAGATAAGAAAGCTACTATACCAATCAGTTCTTCGGCTACGTCGGCCGATTCGGACAATCGGACCAAGGGTCGGCATGGTAAAGGCCGAGGCAGCTTCTCTAGAAAATTTAAACTCGTTCTCTCCTCCAGGGACAGTCGTGATTTAGATACCGTATCGTACTTTCTCGACTTCCGAGTCCAGTACAATGGAAAAAGTGAATCCTCTCCATCAAAAAAATATTTGTTCCCTGTCTGTGGCCGAATCATCACCTTCATAAATCCTACCTTAAAATTCTTGTAGGACGTAGTAAAAGGTTGCAACAAGCAGTCGTTGTGACGAATCAACGACAACCATTTAGCCTTCTTCGTCGGCCGAGAGGAGTAAAAATATAAAAACAAGTGCGGAGCTGGTTCAATGTTGACGGCCAAGCAAAGCTGTCGGAAACCTTGCATAGCCGCCCAAGTGTTTGGGTGAAGTTGACTCGGTGCCACGTTTAAAAGTCGCAGGATACCCATGAAATAATCGTCGAACGGCAGCGTCACCTTCAAATCCCGAAACATGTAATCGTACACGTAGAAAAATTGATACTTGCTCGACCCTCGGTCCAAGTACACGAAGTCAGGGTTCGGCACTCCGTCACCTCGGCACGGCTGAAAGAAAATAGGAGAAGGATCCTCCTCCTCGGGAAAGGTCAGGAACTTCACAGCCGAGACAAATTGCACAAGCGATTTCTTATCGGTATAACGGGAGTACACGCTGCCTACCTCCCCATGTACCCAAGAGTATCCAGGAGTCGATATAGGAGCAAACTGCCTGGAGGCTCCGGTACCCCCGCTCGGACGGTCATTAGAGACTATGGCCGAAGCAGAATCACTCTCACTCTGCGATCGGTCGAACCCAGAAACGGACTCACCCGCTCTGTTGGAAGCCGAGGCCGACACGTCATCTCGGTCTGGCGCCGCCCGCGACCCATTGTCGGCAAAATCACCTGTGTCCCCAGAGGAGTTAATATGAACAACATTTACATTTGCCATGTCAACGTACCTGCAGTTAGAGCGTGAGCTTGATCGGTCTGGACAAAAGAACACTTGCACTAACTTCGGCTCAGAGCAAATAATAACTACGTCTTTGCCCCCCCCCCACACGCTTATTTATAGGCATTCCTTGCAAGTATATCAAGAGTCATGGCCCTCTACACACCGTTGGATCACTTAGATCCAACGGTTCACGATGCGTAACCCTTCGCATGCATCTTTAATACCCAACGGTTATAACCCTTGGTATTCCGACAACGGTTACAACTCTTCGCCTTCCACTAACAGTCATAACTCCTCACATGCGTTAATGCCCAACGGTTACAACCCTTCGCCTCCCATCAGCCGTTGTGACCCTTAGCCTTCCCTCGAACAAAAGTAACAATCGAAATACCACATTTACCCTTTGCATCGTTTCACTCCTAAAGGCTGGGGGGCTTGTGTACCAGGAGGACCCTATCGGTCACATGGACCAACACGTGTCGTTCCATCAGACACCCATGCGAACTGGACCATACCTGATAGGCTATGGCCAAGGCCAAGGAATCCAAGAGGTGATATCTTAAAAGAACCAAGAGGAATGGGATGATCTTAAAGACCTTTTTCATATGTTTGTACATATAGTAGTTTCTTTGTATAGGCTTATTTTTGCCTTTGTATTTGTGAGGCACTTTATTTCCTTTTTAGTAGCTATTGTATATTGTTTCTAGGGTAGGTTACTTGGACACTTGGACTCCATTTAACCTAACCTAGAAATACATTTTTTTCTTAGTTTTCTAGTAGTAAGATTGGGAGTGGCATTAGCAAGCTAGAGAGTGCCATTAGCAAGCTAGAGAGTGTTACTAGCAATTTAGCCAAAAGGTGGTCCTAGGCTAAAATTTACATATTGGACTCATTTTACTCCTAATTTTTCATAGATTTGATTTAGCTAGGTTCTATTCACATTGGATGAACCTAACTAAACCAAATTAACAATTTCAAAACCGGTTGGAGTAAATTAATTCCAAAGAGCCACCCACCTAGATGTGTTCACACTTGTGTTCACACTTGTGTTCACACTTGGCCAAATTGCTTGGTTCTTCTCAAGCTTAGAAGCTTGAAGCACAAGCTTCTCCTTAGCTTGCTTAGTAAGCAAGCTAAGTGAGTAGCTTGCTCTCCAAGCCTCTAGACCATGGATGGTTAGCTAGACCTTACCATGGTTCCTAGTGAACCATGGTTAAGACTAGCTTGCTCTCCAAGCTTCCTACTCCTATATTTTCGTTTTTCCTTCATTGTAAAACACTTTTGATGTAATTGAGATTGTATATTCTGAATAGAGTTCAGATTTCTCTCTTCCAAAAGTCCCTAAACCTCTTTGAGTGCATCCAATTCTCTTATCCCTTCCATAGAAGAGTGTGGTGAGAATTGAAGGGGCTTATCTCTTCTTCAAGGAGTGGCGCCTCTTGGGAGAGTTTCTCCACCAACCGTGGTGGTCTTAAGGCCTCCTCCTCCATAGGAGACCTTAACCAAGCATAGGAAGAATCAAGGAGTTCAAGATCTAGGGAGGAGCTGAAGGAAACTCAACATCAATCCGGGTCTCCGACAAGTCTTTCCATCATAAAAGAACCAAGAGGAATGGGATGATCTTAAAGACCTTTTTCATATGTTTGTACATATAGTAGTTTCTTTGTATAGGCTTATTTTTGCCTTTGTATTTGTGAGGCACTTTACTGGCTTTTATTAGTGATTGTATAATGTTTTTAGGGTGGGTTACTTGGAGAGTTTAACTCCATTTAACCTCCTTTGTTGATACATTCATTTTATATTTTTTTCAGTAGGGAAAAAGGGGTGGCATTTAGCAATGCTTGAGGTTGTGACTAGTAATTGGGCCAGAATTGGGCCTGGGCAAAATTTTGCATATTAGACTCATTTTGCTCCTAATTTTTCATAGATTTGATTTAGCTAGGTCTCATCATCATATGATGAACCTAACTAAACCAAATCAAAGAATTTCAAAATAAATCATGGAGCATTTTGGAGCCTTGACCACCTAGCTTGTATCTTAGTTCTTGGCCAAAATTGACTAGTTCTTTCTTCAAGTTTTGAAGCTTGCCTTCCATGTTTCTAAACCTTGGTAGGTTAGGCTGACCTTACCATGGTTCTTAAGTGAACCATGGTCAAGGTTAGCTTCTCCTACAAGTTTTATAAACCATGGAAGGTTAGCTACACCTTACCATGGTTCCTAGTGAACCATGGTTAAGGTTAGCTTCTCCTAGAAGCTACCTCTCCATATAATTTCGTTTTCTCTTCACTTGTAATCACTTTTGGACATTAATGAGACTTAGAATTCAGAAATTCTCTCTCATTTTCAAGAGTCAAATTCGTGAGAAAAACTTCTCCTAGTTTTCTCTCAAAGTTCCTTCTCCTAGAAGCTTGGTTCCTCAAGCTTCTCCACTTCTTCAAGAGGTAACCGAACCTCTCTTAGGTGCTTCTCCACCATTGGAGAATCCTCCAAGGTGATTCCGCCACCTTCAAGGAGTTCAACCTCATGGAGCATTTCGGTCCTTGCATGGAAAGCTTGGAAGAATATCAATCCTCTCCAAGTGCTTCCATCAGTTTTGGTATCTAGAGCCTAGTGCTCTTGAGGTTTGGTGTTCTAATTTTTTTTGTATGAATCCGTGTTGTCTCTTCCTTCTTCTATGTCTAAATATGTGTTTTCTGCATGGATCTAAATTTTCTAAAAAATTTTGATAGATCCTATATGTCACATAAGAAGTAAGTTGATTCATGTTCTTGCTTGTTTCCTAATCCGTGAATCACTTGTGTTGTGCTTTAGGTTCTCTTGTTCTTGTGCGTTTTTGTATTTGCTTGAGTCTTCTCCATTCTATAACATGTGTCCGTGATTGGAAAACATTCATTGAGCATAGATTTTATTTTTGAATCACTTGTTTTGTCATAGAAGTCATGTGTAGTCCTTTTCATGTTGAAAATTCCTAGACTAGCTTGTTGACCTAATATTTTTGTGTGTCCAAAATTTTTGTGTATTTTCTTATTAAATCTGAACCTTACCTACATGTGCTTTTGATTTACATATTTGAGTTCATGATTTGCTATTAGTTCTAGCAAATTTCTTAGAGTTAGGTTTCCTTTATGTCTTGTTAAAAGTTTGTCAAGAAAATGCTTCAAACACTCTCCTATTAGGTTCTCTTCAATTCTTTGGTGTGGCTGAAACTTTTATAATTTTTTTACTCATTAAAACAGAGGCAAAACAGAGGTTTAAGTGTGTGAAAAGCATTAGAAAAGCAAAATAAAAAGTGCTTAAAAATTTGACATAAAAATAGCACAAAATTGTGAAGCACTAGTTTAATGATGCATGTGAAAACCTCTTGTTTTGTGTGAAAATTTTTTGCAGCAGTTTTAATTCATCAAAACCGAGTTTCATATATGTTAAAAGGGCATTAAAACTCCTGGTTGTTAAATGAAAAAGAAGTGAAAAATATATTGCAAAAAAGAAAAGAAAGAAAATAGAAAAAGAAGAAGCCAAAAGGAGTGAAAAACTAGTTTACTAGCTCTCGGTTTTTGGTGTGTGTTTGTGCTCAAATTTTCAGTCCAGCCACATGTTTTGTGTCTTATTTTTGTTTTTAATCTTAGCTTTTATTTTGTAATCCATTATAGTGCCTTTGATAGGATATCTTTTGTGTGCTAGCTTTCCAAATTAGCCTTAATTGTTGCTTGTCATTTTGGTGAAACTCCTTCTAGTTTGTCACATTTTACTCTACCATTTGGTGTAGCCATTTTAAATTGTTCCTTTTCAGTTTTTGAACTAATATTCCAGCATCTTAAGGAGTGTTGAGTGCCTCTTGGAAGGTGTTGAAGGCCAAGCTCAAGGTTAGCCAATATTGAAGGACTTTGGTGGTGACCTAGGAGCTTGTTTCTCATTGGATTGGATTCTTGGAAATTCAAACACCTAGGAGTAACCATCATCAAGGTTGCTTCTAAAGAGGAGTGAAACACATTGAGAGGCTGCAAGCTAGGTGGCTGAATTGGAGAAAGAAGGAGTAAAATTTTTGTGAAAATTTTGTGAAGAATTTAGTAACAAATTTAGTGACGGAAATTTTTCTTCAACGTCACTAAAGTTGTCACTAAATTAGTGGCTGGTTTTTTTTTCTAAAATTCTTGGTGCAGCCACTAAATTTTCTTTAAGTGAATTTACATTTCATTTGGTGTAAATTTTCATTTCACTTGAATGTGAATTTGCATTTCATTTGGTGTAAATTTACATTTCATCTTTGTAATCTTTTAATTTCTAAATTTTTGTACAAGGCCTTTATTAAGGAGTGTCTTGGAGTGCCTTTGGTGTATCTCCATCTCTCCTTAAGTGTTCTAAGTAGTAAATCCGTTTAGTACTTGTGAGAGGGTCCTTGGAAGTCTTTGGTGCTTTCCAAGCTCTCACCTAGGTGTAATTGCTTAAAACGCCTAGTTTATGTTTTCTTGTCTTTATGTTTTCATGCCATTTATGTTTTAAGCAATTTATGTTTTCGAGCAATTTATGTTTTCAAGTATTGATTGCATTGCTTAATTGTACACATTAGGCACTTGCTTGTTATTTTTCTTTTGAAAAGAACTTTCTGAAAACATTTTGTGCAAGGCAAAGTACAAAGGGGTTTAGAGAGTTTTACTTGAAGAGGCTTGGTTATTAAGTGGCTCGATAGTAGCTCACCTCCCTCCAAAGTTCAATTTGTACTCTTAGACCTCCAAGTGCCAAGTCTAGCACTTCCAAAAATATTATTTTCTTAAAATCTATTTTTGTGTGAAGAGAAAAATCTTGTTGTTTAAAATGTCTCAACAATCCAACTATAGTGGAAGTGATAGCTCTCCTAAAAGCATTTCTTACTTAACAAAAGAGCTAAAATCACTTAAACTATGGAAGAAGCAAGAGGCCTTTCAAAAAGAGAAGGAGAAAATTGAAAGAGAGGCCAAACATGCTATCCTAGATGAGAAGTTGAGAATTCTTAAACAAGAAGAGGAAAAATTGAAAGAAAACATGAGAAAACACAAAAGAAGAAGAAAAATGAAAATCAAAAGAAAAGAAGAAATAGAAAAAAAGAAAGAGCTTTGTGTAGGGAAGAGTAAAGAGGAAGAAATATCCTCTAAAGGATTTGTGACTAAAGAGAATTGTTTTAGTACTAAAAATCCTATGAAAAAAATTCTCTTTATTCATAAAGATCTTAACTCTTCCCCTCATTCTGCCACTAGTCTTGAGGAGGAGATTCATAAATCCATTATTTTTAAAGAAAAAGAATCTCAACTTCAAGATTTTGTGAAGGAGAAGTGGACTTCATTTAGTTCTACTTCTCATGCTACTTCCTTGGTGGTGCCCAAGGTAGATAGCCTTCCTTTGGGTAGGACTTGTCCTACCTTAGTTGTGTCAATAATGCACCCAATTTATGGAATATATTATTTGTTGGATATAACATATGAACCTTCAAGGTTCCTTGTGACAAATTCTTTTCATAACTATCCAACAAATAATATAATCCAAAATTGTTTAGGAAATTTCTTAGTAGTATTTTCCTTATTTTCTAGGAAATGCCTAGGTTACCACATAGGGTACTTTAGGCAAGATGTTTTAGTTTGTAGGATTAAGTCTTTAGTGTGCTATAGTTTTAGTTTTAGCATATTTTTAGGATTTGGATATATACCTAATCTATGTTTAGGAGAGGATCCTATTCATTATATTAGTAGGTCTAGTATCATAGATTTCTTTAGGTTCCGTGAAAGGATTCCTACTAGGATATACCTTTCACCTTTATTTGTTGAAAATATCACCTCTTATGAATTTTATTATATATTTGAAGGTGTGGCCAATAATCATGAAGACCCTCGAGATTTGAGGTCAAATCCTTTTCAAGAGGGAGGGGATGATAGACTATGGCCAAGGCCAAGGAATCCAAGAGGTGATATCTTAAAAGAACCAAGAGGAATGGGATGATCTTAAAGACCTTTTTCATATGTTTGTACATATAGTAGTTTCTTTGTATAGGCTTATTTTTGCCTTTGTATTTGTGAGGCACTTTACTGGCTTTTATTAGTGATTGTATAATGTTTTTAGGGTGGGTTACTTGGAGAGTTTAACTCCATTTAACCTCCTTTGTTGATACATTCATTTTATATTTTTTTCAGTAGGGAAAAAGGGGTGGCATTTAGCAATGCTTGAGGTTGTGACTAGTAATTGGGCCAGAATTGGGCCTAGGAAAAATTTTGCATATTAGACTCATTTTGCTCCTAATTTTTCATAGATTTGATTTAGCTAGGTCTCATCATCATATGATGAACCTAACTAAACCAAATCAAAGAATTTCAAAATAAATCATGGAGCATTTTGGAGCCTTGACCGCCTAGCTTGTGTCTTAGTTCTTGGCCAAAATTGACTAGTTCTTTCTTCAAGTTTTGAAGCTTGCCTTCCAAGTTTCTAAACCTTGGTAGGTTAGGCTGACCTTACCATGGTTCTTAAGTGAACCATGGTCAAGGTTAGCTTCTCCTACAAGTTTTATAAACCATGGAAGGTTAGCTACACCTTACCATGGTTCCTAGTGAACCATGGTTAAGGTTAGCTTCTCCTAGAAGCTACCTCTCCATATAATTTCGTTTTCTCTTCACTTGTAATCACTTTTGGACATTAATGAGACTTAGAATTCAGAAATTCTCTCTCATTTTCAAGAGTCAAATTCGTGAGAAAAACTTCTCCTAGTTTTCTCTCAAAGTTCCTTCTCCTAGAAGCTTGGTTCCTCAAGCTTCTCCACTTCTTCAAGAGGTAACCGAACCTCTCTTAGGTGCTTCTCCACCATTGGAGAATCCTCCAAGGTGATTCCGCCACCTTCAAGGAGTTCAACCTCATGGAGCATTTCGGTCCTTGCATGGAAAGCTTGGAAGAATATCAATCCTCTCTAAGTGCTTCCATCAATACCTAAAACCTTGATGTTAGCATCGGCTCGGCCTACAGCCGAAGGCCGAGAATAGTCTATTAGCACATATCGGCTCGGTTTAAAGCCGATGCAAACAACATGATGCATCTCCATACACTACCTATCGGCTCGGCCAAACACCGAGTAAGTAAGGTAACTGAGTAAGCGTTTGTCGGTCCGGTCAACAGTCGAAGACGTACACCTTCCCAAGCCTCTTCCTGTCGGCTCGACAATGCACCGAAAGGTTAAACGGATTATAGTGCAAATCACAGTTAATAAGGATAAGTGCATGATTAAGACATGATTAACTGATTAGCATCGTATTACCTAATTTGGTAAGTGTCAGAAAAGGCCCACCATGTTCAGGCCCATGTCAGGTATTATAAATAGGTCACATGTAACGAGGTACGTCACTGTTCATTCTTTACCCTAGAAAATTGTGTTTGTCCTGACTTGAGCGTCGGAGTGCCTTTTGCAGGTACCTCCCCCTCTCTGAAGTATCCACCAGAAGTATCCGTTCGGCCCTTTACCACCTAGAAGACTACGACTGTACCCTTAGGCAGGTACATTTTTCTGAAGTGTCCACCAGAAGTATCCGTTCGGCCCTTTACCACCTAGAAGACTACGAGTGTACCCTCAGGCAGGTACATTTTTCTGAAGTGTCCACCAGAAGTATCCGTTCGGCCCTTTACCACCTAGAAGACTACGAGTGTATCCTCAGGCAGGTACAGTTATGATTTTAACCACAAGGATGTGTTTAATAAGTTTTTAAGTCTAAGACAATTTTGTTTATTTATGTTTTACTCTTATTTAATTAAATAATTTTTATTTTTATTTTTAATTAATAAAATTGTTAATTAAATATTAATAATTAAGAAGTTTTAACATCTAATAATAACTAATTCAATCATGCGGTGTACTCTATAAACATATATTGCATAAATTTAATAAATTAAGTTTTTAATATATGTAGTAGGACACTAATTTATTTTGTTAGTAATATTTTAAAATTTTTGAATTAGAGAAAACAATTCATGATCACTAATATAAAATTAAGACAATATTTATTAAAAATATTTTTTTTTATTGAAATTCAAATAACTTTCTTAAAGTAATTTCATATTTTAAAATATTTTATAATACGGTATTAATATAATAAAATAAAATAATTTAATATTTAAGCAAAATAATGAAAATTATAAAATATTTATTTAGAAGAATCAAATTAATATGATGCTCTTATGATCTTATCACAATTAATTTCGTCAATCGTTTCTATATAAATTAACTATTTTTATACAAATTCATCCTTATATTTTAACATTTTTTATTCAAATTCAAAACATATGTAAAATAACTTTTAAATTATAATAAAACTTCACAAATAAATAATCTTATATATTATAATATTTATGTGTGTATATATAAATTCTAAATAATTATGCATTAACTAATTAATTATAATATAATAAGGTGTATTATTACTTATTTATTTATTTTTAAAAATTAAAAAGAAAAAAAAAACTAAACTGAGACTGGGAACCTAGGGTAATGACCTCAATGACCTTGCTTTAGTCACGGCCTTGTTCAACCATCTCTAATACGAGAAGCCATAAAAAAAAATTGATTTTGATGCATAGTATATTTTAAAGGTGTGGCAGGTTTATATAAAATTATAAAATTTATACGAAAATCAATTGATGTTCTTATATTTGGTACTTGGTACAAACTTTCTTAAACAAATGATTTGTGAGATAGGAAGAAGTTTATAATATATATATATATATATATATATATATATATATATATATAGAGTTTAGGGTTTAGAGTTTAGGGTTTAATATATATATATATATATATTAATCTAAGATGATTTGATACTTCATTCTCATAAAACAAAATTGGCGTAATATATACATTTCAAAATATACTAAAATATGAACACTTTGATTACCTTCAAGTTGTTATTCAATTTTAACAAAATTTGACATATATGATCTAAGATATATAACTTTTCATCTAACGGTTGGATTTACAAAATTCACATTTAATATAAAGTTATTGAGCGGTGTAACACTTAGTAAAAATTACACCGGTGTCATTTGAACCCTTCTCATATATATATATATATATATATATATATATATATATATATATATATATATATATATATTTTTTTTTTTTTTTTTTTTTTTTTTTTTTTTAAGAAAGACGATTGATGGCATTCTTTTACTTGGTATGTAGAATAATTTTTCTCAAGTATAATGATTTACCAGAAAGAAATATGTCTGTGTGGTGCTTCTTTTTTTTTCTTTTTGAAATGAATGAATGTATAAATCTTACTAAATGATACGAGTCTCATGTCATAATTAATAGAGATGTTGTTTATTTAATAGGAATAATATGACTATTATTAAATATTTAAGAGTATTGTATAATATTAAGTGCGATAGAAAATATATTATTAATTATTAACATTTTCTTTTGTTACAAGGTTAAAAGCCAGTTTATATGATTTTTTTAGAAATAATGAGAAAAAATAAAAAGCAAAAAATAAAATTTTTTTTTTTTATAAAATTAACTCATGCATAATAGAACCTTTTTAATATAACTTCTTCAAAAAAAAATTATGAATTAACTAATGTATAAACTAGTTTTATTTTTTCATAATTTTTTCTCTCAAAAATATTTCTAAAAAAGATTATATATATATATATATATATATATATATAGGAGGGTTCAAACGACACCGGTGTAACTTTTACTAAGTGTTACACCGCTTAATAACTTTACATTAAATGTGAATTTTGAAAATCCAACCGTTAGATTGAAAGTTCATATCTCTTAGATCATATATGTCAAATTTTTTAAAAATTGAACAACAACTTGAAGGTAATCAAAGTGTTCATATTTTAGTATATTTTGAAATGTATATATTACGTCAATTTTGTTTTATGAGAATGAAGTATCAAATCATCTTAGATTAATATAAAATTTGACATATATGATGTAAGAGATATGAACTTTCAATCTAACAGTTGGATTTTCAAAATTCACATTTAATATAAAGTTATTAAGCGGTGTAATACTTAGAGCAACTCCAATGGGAGTTGCTTGTCCCATGAAACAACTCAAGCCCCGGTTTCTTACCATTGGAGGACTCTGACGTGGCAACATAAGTTGCTTGAAGAAGAGAGAGAGTTGCTTCCTCAAGCAACCGTTCCTTACCAGATTTCAAACAAATCTTATTGAACATATTTGGGAACGTTTCAAAAATAATAATGATGAAAATTAATTTCGTATAATGTTTATGTATTTATTATTATTTTATTTTATTTTTAATATCTACTTATTATGTATTTTTTTCGTAATTTATTTTCTTTCATTATAGTGCAATTACCTTTTTTAATAAAAATTTAAAATTGGTTCATAAATGATTAAAAAAAAATTCTAAAAGTTGAATTTCTTAAAATTTCTTACTATTAGAGTAAATTTGTGTTTGAGTTGCTTAATATTGACATGGCACACTCGGGACCACTTTTTTTATTTTTCAATGCATGAAGCAACTCAAATGAGTTGTTTCCATTGGAGATGCCCTTAGTAAAAGTTACACCGGTGTCGTTTGAACACTCTTTCAAAGTTTTTCACATCACATCAAATTTTGGGCATTGAGTCGCTCTGTTCTACCGCTATCGTAGCCACTATTGATAACTATGATAAAGATTGAAATTAAATAAGCTAAAATTGGGTGGTTTGTAGGTCCATTGACACCTATGCAACAAAGAAGAGAGAGACAGGAGAGAAAGGGGGGGGGGACACTAGCAAAGTATAATAACATATAATGAAATCTTAATTATACTTATATTTAATGATAAGAGTTTTATAATGATGTTAATAACATATAAGGCTCCCGTCCAGAATGGTATCAGAGCCTAAATGACACTAGCAAAGTATTTCTCTCTTTTTGAAGGGGGTATAAGGTATAATTACATAGAAGAAAGTGAGTAAGGAAAGATTTACACACAACATGAGTGACCTACAAACAGATAACCCACGTCCTTCTATAACCCACTCTTCACAAATCAACCTTATAATCCCAAAGTCCTGTAAATAGACCCTATCAGATAAACTTGAAAACTTGATTGAGTATTCCCGTGTTCCAGAGGATGCTTAGATCGAAAGTGTTTTACCACCTCTGTTAAGTCCCTACAACGTCTTTAGACGCCATAAAAGTTCTTTCACTTGGAATGTTCGAAAGCTGGTTTCAACTCCTCGACCTGGAGTAAAGGAGTTTATTCAAACCACTAAGATGGACCAGTGTGCCCTAAAAGCAACCTCTGCAGAACAATATGTGGATTTAGAAATAAATCCATCCTTGATAAAGCTTTAGCAGAGAGAAGGATATGTTGCTCTCCACTTTGGAGCAGTAAGGTTAGTCTTAACCTTACACGGCAGAAAAGGCCTTCCTGTTACTGCAAGAGTCTCTCTTATAGACTCTACCTTTCACCATTATGAACATGCTGTCATTGGATTTTTCCTGAAAACATTAAATGTTGGAAGTGTTGTTTTAACAATATTTCCAAACTTTAATGTCCAATTAAAGGACCCAACTCTCCCAAAAAGGTTCAAAGTGCAAGTACAGATTGTTGGAGCACCACAAGAAGAAGCAGCGTTGGCAGCCACTCTTCATCATCAACTAATTTTCAGGGTACAAGATCACTGTTATGATCTCCCTACAGAAGCACAATTCAGCGAAAATGCGTTGATGGTTATTGCCAACTCAGAAGACCAAGTACCCACCATTGTACAAATTCCAAAGTAGATTTCTCGAGGAGATCTAGAACTATTGATTCCCCGAGAATGGATCAGTAGTTATGAAAGTTACAGGGATAACCAAAACCCTGTAGTTGCTACCGAATACTCCTATCAAAGATTAAAAGATGGCTCTGTCAAAACCATCTTCAAGAAAAAGAACCCCACTGAAGCTTCAACGAGTGATGTTATTTTCAGCACAATGATGATATCTCTTGGAGAAAGGGAAACCACTGTTCCCATCTATGCTTTTAAGCCAGATGGAAGCTCCATTTATTCTGATAAAATAAATGGACACTTTATGTGGGATGTAGCACCAGAAATGTGTGACCCTGACTGTGATTGTTGGATGGATCGGAATGATGATTCAGAAGATGACTCAGACTCAGATGATTCTGACTCTGATAGAAAAGATAGATGCAAACCTCCGTCACAACAACGAAAGCCTCCTCCCAGAAGACAACCATGGGTGGCTTTCAGAACACCTCCAAAACCCTTGCCAATCTATGATCAAGTTCTAGAAATTCTCAGGAGAGAAAAAAGAAAGTCTTCTCCTCCACCTCCTGAAGAATCCTCTTTGATCACATGGCCTCCTCCAGAAAGATGTAATCCAAGAAAAAACCATTACAATACAGTCCCTCCTGTACAAAGGACGGAGTTCTGCATGATGGCCTCTCATGAGGAATTTCCACCACTTGAGAGAAGAACCACTCCAACTACCAGAGTAGATGTCAAACCTTTTGTCACAAAGACAGAAGTCGCCACTAATGGCAGGATGAAAGCTCTTTCTCAAGCAGAGGAAGTGCTAAATTGGCAGACAGAAAATGATATAGCCCAAAATACATGGCTAACAGAGATAAACCAAAAGATCGAAAAGATGCATATATCTATGGATCGTGACATCAAACTTCTGTCTACCAAACTACAAACCTACCATCAAGAGCTGAAAGAAAAAATTGAACAACTGGAAAGGGAAATTGCAGGAGTCAAGGGAATCCATAAACTTAGTATGGAAGTTCTCAACAAACAAAGAAGCTTAGACAAAGCCAAAGAACAATATGAAGAGCTTGTCAGGCTTGTTGAAGAAAAGGAACATCCTACTATCTTGGAGGATGAACCATACTACATCAGACCTACAAAGATTTTCCCAAGAACCAGTTCAGGACTAGGCACAGGCATGACTACTCCTTTGTTTCCACCAAAAAGGACACCAGTAATCACCAACCCCTTTGATTGGAGCAGAACAGAAAAAAGAAAAGAAAAATCTCCTGAAAAGACGCCTCCACCAGAACCATCGACAAAGAAAACTGAAGTAGAAACATCTTCCCCAGAATGTACAGAAGAATTTCCTACCCAATCATTGATGGTAAACATAGAGGGAGATGATACAGAAGAAATTTCATATATAGAAGAAAAATCTGAAAAAGACTTTTCTATATCCGAATATACTTCCTCAGAAAACTCTTTTGAGTTAACAGAGACTTCAGTTGAAACAGATTCTCAAGATAACACCAGCCATGTTATTAGATCATTGATGGCAACAGAAAGGGATGGCCTGCATAACAAAGAAATTAATACTCCTGTTCCAATAGGTTCTCCGCTGTTTTCTCTAGATCATATACCACCATCTCAATGGAGAAAGAAGTTCTTAGACTTCAAAGCATGGTTAGATGCAAAGATGGTTCATGCTGATGCAGACCAGTATAAGGTTATTGAAGAATTTTGTGCCAACATGACAGGTACATTGAAAGAATGGTACATAAGTTTGGGACGAGTAAATCAAGATAATCTTCACAAGACTTCTATTGATGAATTTCTTGGAGGACTCCAATATCACTTCCTTGGAGAATCGACTCTTCTTGATCAAATTGTACGAAGAGAATATTTTGAGATGCGATGCTGCTCTCTAGAAAAAGAAGATCTTGATCGACACTATCAAAGAATGTCCCAAAGATTCTACCAGCTCAATGGCATGAATGATGCCAGTTTAAAAAATACTTATGTCAGTTCTCTTCCAGAAGAATTACAAGAAGAAATATGGAGAATATTGCAACAATCAAACAAAGATGTTCTCCTAATGACTATGGGAGAAATCTATCAGACTAGCATTGCTGCTTTGGACAAAATCTGCAATCAGAAGAGAATGTTCAAAAAGATGATTGATGAACAACCTAAATACAAGCAATTGTGCAAGAAGGGATATTTGCAAATCAAATGCAAAGACTCAAATTGCCATTGCAAAGATAGATCCAGCAGGAAAAAGAAGTTTAAATCCTTTAAGAAGAAGGGAAGGAAAAAATTCAAATTCTTCAAGAAAAAACCCTTTAGAGGAAAAGGATCTAACAGCAGATGCTTCATCTGTGGACAAAAGGGACATTTCTCAAAAAATTGTCCTAACAAAAAGAAGGCCACAAAGCTGATAAGCACACTCAAACTGGAAGATGAAGATGTAGAATCTTTGTTCGATGAACAAGAAAGTCCAGATGAATTAACTGTCTTTGGCATCACACACTTAGAAGGAGAAAGTGATAGCCCCTCAGAACACTCTGACTATACTGATGATGAGTGCAACCACTTTCCAATACTGAAAACAGAAGAGGTATGTTTTCAAAAGGAAAAGGAGATTCCATTATTACCAAATGTTGAAGTATTCATCTTGCCAACAAAGTATAATGTGCCTATCAAAGTTATTGCATTTATTGATACTGGTGCATCCAGAACGATGCTTAATCCTACAATATTACCTTCAAATTTATGAACAACTCAAGTTCATAAATTCATAGCTGCAGATGGAAAGACTTATCAGACAGACTTAGTTACATCCTCCAAAATTGGAATTAAACTCTTTCTAGATTGTACAATTTGGATGAAGGTAATTGGAGATAGTCTTCATGGAAAAGATATTCTCATTGGCAGAGATCTTTTAGTCCAGAGTACCAAGTTGCAAATTCTTGCTTATGGATTAAAATACAAAAGAGAATTCAAGCCTTTCTACAAAAATTCAAATATGTTCTCACTAGCAGAACTCCCTCCAGGATTTGAAGATATTGGAAATCAGATCAAGAAACTATGTGCTGACAGTCATGATCTTTTCAGACATCCACAACCTTTGTGGACAAGAAAGGAATTCTTTGTTCAACTTCCTTTCAAGATGAATGAAGATATCAATCCAACCAAAGCCAGTCATCCTGGAATGTCACCAAGTGAATATCAGGCAACCAAAGAAGAATGTCAACAATTGCTAGAACAAGGACTCATCGAGCCCACAAACTCAAGCTGGGCATGTACGGCATTTTATGTGAATAAAAGAGCTGAACAAGCTAGAAACAAGAAGAGACTTGTCATCGATTACAGACCTTTGAATGTGTTTCTAAAGGATGACAAATTTCCTCTTCCAAAGATATATTCACTTCATGCCTACATAAAAGATGCATATTATTTCTCAAAGTTCGATCTCAAATCTGGATTCTGGAAGATTGGCCTAGATCCTAAAGATCGACCAAAGACAGCTTTCTGCATCCCAAATGCTCATTACCAGTGGACAGTCCTTCCATTTGGCCTGAAAGTTGCTCCTTCATTATTTCAGAAGGCTATGGTTCGAATCTTTGAACCTATCTTGCATAGTGCTTTGATCTACATTGATGACATCCTACTTTTCTCTCCCAATGAAGACAGTCATAAAAAACTCCTATAACAGTTTCACCAAATCTGTAACCAGTATGGAGTCATACTTTCATCAAAGAAATCTGAAATCGGAGTCAAAGAGGTTAATTTTCTTGGTATGCATTTTGCTTATGGCAAATACGTTCCTCAACCTCACATTGTAGAAAGACTCCCAGAATTTCCAGAAAAGGATATGACCGTCAAAGAGGTTCAACAGTTCTTGGGGATTATTAATTATGTTAGACATTTTATTCCCAAAATTGCTCCTCACATTTCACAATTATCAAAGCCACTGAAAAAGAATCCCCCTCCATGGGGATCAGCCCAAACATAGGCAGTAAAAGCTTTGAAGAAGATTGCTCAAAATCCTCCTCCACTAAAAATTCCAGGTGAAGGAAAAAGAATTTTGCAAACAGATACAAGTGATCATTATTGGGGTGCAATTCTGATTGAAGATGTCCAAGGACAACAGTTTTTCTGTGGATTTGCTAGTGGAAAGTTTAAAGATTCAAAACTTCATTACCACACCATCTTTAAAGAAACTCTAGCAGTCAAACATGGAATTCAAAAATTTGATTTCCATCTCAGAGGACATCAGTTTGAAATCCAACTGGATAATTCTACATTCCCACGAATGTTAGAATTCAAGAACAGGGTTCCTCCCAATGCACAAATACTCAGGCTAAAAGAATGGTTTTCTAGGTATGATTTTACAGTCAAACGTATCAAAGGAAAAGACAATTTCATTCCAGACTACCTCTCTAGACCAAGAAAGCCTGAACAACATATAAGTATAATATCTTCTGATTATACTTATCCAATGATCTTGATGAATGAGCCATCATCCTCATCCTCTCAACCTAATCCTTGGAAGAACCAATTTCCTCCAGAAATCACACCAGACTTCCCTGTCTCTCCTGCAACATTGCAAAACTTTGCTAGACAACATATGTTCTCTTATCTAGCATCCTCTCTACACAAACACCATATTCCACCCAAACCAAACTGGTTTAATCCAGACACACCCTTTTTAAATATCTTTGGCATTTTACTGGGGAAAACATTTCTTGAAGATGACATGTGGTATTTATGGAGCGTCTCTTTACTCCATCAATATCCATTAATATTTCCTACCCAGGAAATGATTAATTTTCTGCAGAATATAGAAAATGAAGGTTCATTATTATGGGAATTTCTGTCATGGTATGAACCTATACAAAAATGGATTGAAGACCTTGAAGCTGAAAAAAGAAGGATTCGACAGCATCATGATCCTAGTCAATGGGATTTGGGGAAAATGGTTACCATTGCCATTATTCATCGTCCATATTTTAAACATCCAAAGACAAAATTATTATGGACACAAAACCAAGTTCAAATGTGGTCTACATATCCAAACCTTCAAATGTTCACTCAAGAAGATCAACCTCTTTTTTATCAGAGTGAATTGATCATTGAACTTCACAGGTTAAACGGAACTTTTGCTGAAGTCATAAACAGAAGTTCTACATGTGCCAACTTAAAGCCATTAGATATCATTTGCCCTCCTGATCCAGATATAAATTATTACAGCATGGCTAAGCAAGTTTGTCCACCAGTCAATACGACTCCAGTAGAACAACTCATTCTTGAAAGTGTTGATACACGTGGGCAAAACCTCATGCATGAAGATAATGCATATCATCTTGACAGTCCAACCTTATCTCGGGTTTACAGCTCAGCCTCGGATTCCAGTTATTCAGATCCAAACTTATCACCAAGTCATGAGCCTATCTTCAAGCACTAACTGATGGAAATTTCTGACCATCACGTGAAGGAATCTTATCTTTATAAGAGCATAGTGCAACTAGCTGTGTATCGTTTTGTGTTAATAAGATGTGACCTTACATCTTTTGTAAAATTACTGAGTTAGAGGGAATCTTATCCCTGTATGTACTAGTTTGTTCATATTGGCAGACATCTTTAGCCAGTATGAGTTGTCATTGTACTAGTTTGTAAGCCAGTATGAGCTGTGTGTATGAGTCATTGTACAAGTATGAAATAGCGTCAGCCATGACGATAATAGTATTAAAATTGCTTCATGAGGATTTCAAGTCCAGTAGCTCGGCTCCTCTATATAAGCAAGGTTTGTGTAATGTTGAAGGGCAGAGAACCTCAACCATAAATAAAACTTCTATTTTATATTATCATGAGTTTCTAAACACTTCTCTCTTTCCTGAAAACTCTATTCTTGTGATTATGTCTTAGACTTCTTTCCGTGAGAGAATACTTTGCTCTATTATTAAATATAAAGTATGTTCTGCACTTGCCATGGAAATGGAACCTGTGCATCAGAAATATATTTGATCAATGATCCTTTTGAACGGTCCTTATTGTTATTAGTATTAGCATTAAGATTCTTGTTATTAATATAGTTATGGTTAAGAGAGTAACAGGACCTGAGAAAGTACGCTAAGGGTGCGAAAAAGCTCGACCGTGAAATCTTAATTATACTTATATTTAATGATAAGAGTTTTATAATGATGTTAATAACATATAAGGCTCCCGTCGAGAAAGAGAAGAGAGAGTAAGAAAAAGAGAGAGAGGATGAATGGAGAAGGGAGAAAGAAAGATGGGAAGAGAAAGAATAGTAAAGCAAGGAGGGATAGGAAAAAGAGAATAGACAGGGGAGACAATTGGGAAAAAGATAAGTTTGAGAGAGAAAAGAGATGAGGGAGAGAGATAGAAAGGAAAAATGGAAGAGACCGAAGATAAAAGAATGAAGGGGAGAAAGATAATGGAAGAATGGAAGAACGATCAAAGTGAAACAACTAAACACATTTAGACAAAGTGAAACCGTCATACACATTCGAGGACTAGGTGATGGTTTAACCGAAAAATAAAGAGGAAAAATTTCCTTTTCGTCCCTCTTTAGTCCATATTGACTTTCTTTTAAACCCTTGTGACTTGGACCCCATGCAGCATGACAACTAGATACTTGGCACTTAACGTGTCAGGTCGGCGCTCTTAGCAACATTACTTAATAGGTATCACCTAGGGACCAACATAAATGACGGAAGGTACTTTTAGAGGTTTTTTTTTTTCTTAATTTCCTTTCATTCAAGAACTAATTTGAAACTGCTATACACACTCATGCAGCATATTTATGATTTAACCTAAATAGAAAGAACCATATTTGTCATTTATCCACTGATAACATTCCCAATATTTTGTCATGGAAATATAATCATATATCTTACAACAATCACCTTAGAATTTCTGAAGAGGGAATCTTAAGAACGGGAATCTATGGTCACATTTTCTTATGATGATTTCTCACCCGTAGAACTGCCATAAATATATGAGCCGAATCCCCAAAAGGTGATCACTAGGGAGAGGATCTTGAAACCACTCATTGGGTCATTTAGCAGGATGACAGCAGCAATGCTTGTTACGGGTGTGCGTACTGCATTAAGTACACCAGCTAGTACAGTAGAACCCAAGAAAATTACGGCAGTTGCCCCCAAAACCCCCAACTGGAAAGTTATTACACCCCAAATAAGAACAAGATAATAAGCAGCTCTACCCCCTTTGAAGGTTGTAGCCTCATGGGCCATTCCTTGAAAATCACCGCTCACAATTACCCCAACAGTGGTGAACAGAAATGCAAATAGAGAAACCATGACTTGCTGTTCCAAAACAACAATGAAGGATCTTCTTCCAAGCAACCTCACAAAGACCAGCTCCGAGAGAGCAAAAATAAGCCCATGAAGAGCAGATCCCAAAACATCCCATACAAATCCCATGATGTATTCACTGTCACTAATATTAGCATATCTGTCTGAACTTGAGTCCAAGGCAATGATAGTCAATGCAGCAGTTATGACAAAAACAGAATTCATTATTGAAGCATTCACTTCGTTCTTCACAAGGAAGTATCCAAAAAGTGCAGAAAACACAAGCGATGATGATGCCACAAGTGAGGCAGTTGATGCAGGGAGATAAGCATAGGCATAAGCATACATGAGGTTGTCAGCAGCACTTAGAAAACCCAAAATGATATATGATAGACTCAGTTTTATGTTCAGAGGAGTAGGAAAGGTCTTACTGATGAAGTATGCAGGAAACAATATTAAGGCCGTTATAGGCCATCCAGCAACAGCCACCCAAGATATGATCCACTTGCTCTGACCACCATTAGAATAATAAACACGTGACAGAATGCTGGAAGCAGGAAATGCCACAAGCATTGCCATGATGCTAAGAACAAGGAGAATCCAATAATGGATAGGCTTTCTTTTGTATGCTTCAGTGACCAATGTAGTAAATTTAGAAATCTGATCCCGGAGTGAATGTGAGGGAATTGATGGTTCTGCCTCCATCCTTTCTACAGCATCATAAGTAAAATTCAGTAATTAATTGGTCTCAGGAGATCATCTGGATTCAAATTAAAAATGAGATTTTTTTTCTCTTACAGTGATGACAACCTATATATCTCACCAGTGACTTAAAGTTGTCATACTTTGAAAAATAGCAATTATTTTTAAGGTACAGACAGACACAGAATTTCATCCATGACAAATTGTTGAATAACTAAATCAGAATTTAGGATTCAGGAAAGCAAGGGTTCAGTAATACAGTGCTTTATTCCCAGCACATTTATCAATAGTTCAGCACAATACTGATGCATTGAGCAATTAACCAACAGCAATATGCAGCTTCCCAAATCGACTATCCAGCCTTAACCTGTTGAGCATCACCCCTTTATATCATAACCAAATCAGAAGATTTTTTTTCCTTTATATCATCACCCCTTTAATGTAGTAATATGAAAAATTGACCGAGTAAAATCTTAAAAGAAAACTATATGCTATATCTTTTAACTATGTGGAATATGAGTATGTTTGGATACAAATTAAGAATGTTTTTTAGAGCTTCTCTACTAGAAAATCCAGAGAGAAACTTTCAGGAATATTTCTAATTTGTATCCAAATAGACTATTTCAAACATGTAATAATATGGATTAAATGAAGATCTAAAACCATATTGAAAACGAATGTATCACAAGTGAGCCAGCAGGTCATATGGATTGTTGGGGTAAGTGGGGATAGGGTCGAGAAAGTGCATTCAGCCATTCATGTCCCATTAACAACAACCCCCAATATGATGGCCAAAGAAGGGGGGGAAAATGCCATATAGTTTGGAAACTTAATCTGTAGTTATGCAACAACAGGAACTCTTGCATCTTCGTATTATTTCCAACTTTCCACAAACCACCACGTTGAAGTGATAGATGGACTAATAAAGCAGGAATAGTCCTAATTCTTAGTTCTAGCTCCCTGCTTCCCATTCAACAACAACAATATTCAAAAAATGTGAAACCTAACTATTATTTCTCCCAAAAAAACGAAAAAAGAAAATGAATACTAAAATTCAGACTAAAAACAAATTCAGGAAAAGTCCTACAATACCAGGTTCTGTATAAACTTAACACCATTAACATGTAATCTCTCCGGATTAAGCAGGAAAAAAAAAAGTGAAAAAAATACAAAATTAACGAAATAAGGGACTTTTCAAGAGGTTGTTGTGACCCGTAATTAAAAAATGAGATAAAGCAAAGAAATTGGAGACAACAAACCAGATCGAAGCAGTGGCAGAGACGTCATGACACAAGCCTATTGTGGAGAACGAAGGGGTCTAATATTGTTTGCGTCCGTAGAAGAGTGACGCAATAAAAAATATAAAAAACCACTGTATAAGTCGTCTAATATCGTACACATAAAATATAATAATTATATTATATGTATCCAAATAAGGTAGTGGTTTGTTTGTGGGAACATCCATGATTGAAACTGTCCGAAAATATAATTATATTTATTATATATCGTATATCGAATACACCAAGATTGTGGTTTGTTGGATAATCGAGCTTGTCGGCACATGGCGACGGCCACAGTGGACTATGGATTTGTAAATCTTAAAAGGCGACAGATGCGCTGGAGCACACAAAGATTTTCAGAAAATAAAACTATGCTCTCATTTCTGAATTTTTAAATCACATTAGTTAATAAATAAATAGCGTAAATGTTCATTTTACATTCTGAAATTGAAACAAATTATCATCCTAATTAACCTCTAAAACTAAGAACATGTTAAATAAATTTATAAAAATAAAACTATGCTTTCATTTCTAAAATTTTAAATCACATTAGTTATTAGATAATTAGAATAAGTTGCATATTGACAATCATATTAGTTTTCAATCCAAATAAATATTCGACTAATTTTGATATATATATATATATATATATATATATATATATAAAAGGATTTAAATTTAGGCATTATTTGATATTTTTTTATTTCAAGAATTAATATGATAGTGTTCACAACTTTCAAGGATTAATATGAATTATTCGAATAAATACAAGATAGAGTAAACAAAATGATGGTATTGATGGATTGATAATCGTCTAAGGTATTACAAGTATCAAGCGTACAATAGAAGGTGTACATGTAGGGCATACGCCCACCTCTACTCGGCCACTACCAGAACCGAAGACCTCCTTCAGCCCCCCAACACTAGCTGGAGCAACCAAAATCTAATACACCCCTCGGCCACAGCGCCGGCCAAAGATTAGCCAAAAGCCACCTCCACCTAAACAGTACCCAAACCGGACACCCCTGCTTGTCCCAAACACAGGTCGAAGGGGTAACCTAGACAAAACAAACCAAGACGTCCCAAAGAACATCAGCCAGTGCCCGGCTTAAAGATAAACCGGATACCCCATCGGCTACGAGATCCACCGAAGAGGTATTCGGCACCCCAAGACGTTATTAGAAATAACTAAATAATAAAGGCCACGTCAAATCAACATTAAGGTTAAGCTAAGGACTGCAAACCTTAATTACACGCATCCTAAGATAGAAGGCCCATCAAATTCAAATACGTCACTATAAATACACATATAATGGGACAAAAATAAGTATGATTATTTATTACAATAGCCTTTATTGCTCTGTACCGAATACTCACTTGGTTGTTGGAGTGCCTTTGCAGGTACCTTCCCCCACTACCTGGAATTAGGACTTGGCCAGCACTTGGAATCTTGAAGACAGATCAATAGGAGGAAGAATATAAGTGTTTCTAGCAGGAACATTTTGGCGTCTACCGTGGGCCGAAACCAAAACGGTTTTCGACCTTAAGTTGAAGATGGTAGCTACTAGGAGTCAACAAGAAGACACCACTATGCCTAACCTCGGGATGCCTCAAGAACCTAGGCATTGGGAGTATCAAACAGACGTGAAAGGGATGGATGAATCATATGAAAATCATTCATAACCGGTAGACCCTTTGTCAGCAATAGAACAGCCAAAGCAGAGATGTTGGAATTAAGGAGACTTTGAGAGAAGGATGCCCATGAACTATCCATATTGAGGAGGGAGAATGCGGAACTTAGAAGCGATAATTGTTCGTGGCAGCCAGCACGAATCATCCCGAATATAACCCATGATCAAGGAGAATCCTCAAGATGGTACAAGCACTACAAGAAAAATGCTAATTTCTGACGGAAATTTTCGACGGAAAAGGGTAAATTTTAGACGGATTTTCATTTTTTCGATGGATTACCGACGGATTTAAATCCGTCGGAAAAAGTGACGTCGAAAAATCCGTCAGAAATTTCTTACAGAAATATCCGTCAAAAAATTCTGTCAGGAATTTCTGACAGAATTTTTCGTCAGAAATTATAATTTTTTTAATTTTAATAAATTTATTAATGTAATAACAACCCTCATATTTGGCCTCTCAAGGGTTCTATTTCACGACATTTCACTTTTTAGCGTGTTTTATCCGTACTTGCGCAATTTCTGGGAAACATCCTAGAAGGTCACCCATCTTTATACAACTCCAGGTCAAGCACGCTTAACTGTGAAGTTATGATGAGTAAGCTACCGAAATGTATATGTATGTTGTCAGTATAACTTGTACAAATTAATTCATTTAAGTCATCCTCAAATATACAATCTCATACTTGTACTATAATAATAATATATAATAATATTATATTATGAAGAATAATAATAATAATAATATATTTAATTATTCTTTATTTATACGTACTTACTTTTATAATTAACATCTACTTATTTTTATTTAAAATTATAATTTAAATTATTTAATTTTATAATTTATAATGATAATATAATTTATAAAATTATAAATATTTATTTATTACATACTTATAAATTAAATTTTAAATAAATTATTAATTAATTTAATATATTTATTTACCTTAAATCAAACATATAAAATTCAAAAAATGTATTTATTCTTGTTTTATTTTCTAATTATCAACCATTAATAAAATACTAACTTAAAATCTTATCTAATTATATCATAATATTCTCATATCAAATTTAAAATCAGATATTAGTTATCCAAAAATATTAAGATCATATAGTAAATTGACAATAAGATTTTAGTTAAATAATTTAAAATAATTAATGTTTCAATTATATTGCTAATTAGCAAATAATTTATTCCAAAGCTAATTAATTTTTTTATATTAATTATTAGTAAAATTTAATAAATTTTAATTTAACAATTAATTGGATCGATGAAATTCAACACACCATGAGTTATTAAGCGGAATAACTTTACCAAGAGTTATTTTGTAAGTTATCTTAAATCAAACAAATAAAATTCAAAAAACGTATTTATCCTTGTTTTATTTTCTAATTATCACCCATTAATAAAATACTAACTTAAAATCTTATCTAATTATATCATAATATTCTCATATCAAATTTAAAATCAGCTCTTACATTTTTTACAAATATAAATTTGTTAGAAATATTCCATCAATAAAATAGATTTTCCTAAATAAAAAAAAATTCATCAAAAATATAAATTTTTCGACAGATTTAATTTTGTTTTATAAGAAATTATCTT
The DNA here is from genome assembly GCF_000230855.2 of Cajanus cajan. NCBI lineage: Eukaryota > Viridiplantae > Streptophyta > Magnoliopsida > Fabales > Fabaceae > Cajanus > Cajanus cajan. The sequence goes on from NC_138518.1 coordinate 22,719,654, forward strand.
CGATTAATATAACATTTTGTATATATGATTTAAGAGTAAAGAATTTTTAATTTAACGATTAGATTTACAAAATTCACATTTAATATAAAGTTATTGAACTGTATAATACTTAGTAAAAGTCACATTTAATATATATATATATATATATATTAAATGTGACTTTTACTAAGTATTATACCGTCCAATAACTTTATATTAAATGTGGATTTTGAAAATCCATCCGTTAGATTGAAAGTTCATATCTCTTAGATTATATATACAAAATTTTATATTAATCCAAGATGATTTGATACTTCATTTTTATAAAACAAAATTGATGTAATATATTCATTTCAAAATACACTAAAATATGAAAATTTTGATTACCTTCCGGTTGTTGTTCAATTTTAACAAAATTTGATATACACGTATAAAGTGATATGAATTTTCAATTTAACGGTTGGATTTACAAAATTTACATTTAATATAAAGTTATTGAGCGGTGTAATATTTAGTAAAAGTTACACCGGTATAATTATAACCCGCTATATTATATATATATATATATATGTGTGTGTGTGTGTGTATGTGTGTGTGTGTAAATTTAAGCTTATTACTTCTAGAAAATAAAAAATTTATTTTTTCTTCTAAAATATAAAACTACTATTTATGTTAAATAAACTAATATATGCACTAATTATTTAATAGAAAACTCATTAAACACACAAATTTGAAAATATTCACACTTGAACTTGCTTACTATAATTTTAAAGACAATATACTAACATCTCTAAGTATTTTTAAATTTTTTAAAAATAAATATTATTTATTTAAAATAATTGTTAAGATCGAAAATATTAATTTTAGAAGGTTTAAATATATTTTAGTCCCTATAAGATAGGTGATTTTGATTTTGGTCTTTGTAAATTTTTTTCTTTATTTTTCATCCTTGTAAGATTTATAAAGATTGTTTCGTACTTGTAAAATGAGTAAAATATTTTTCTTTCTTTTTCATCCCTCTAAAATATAAATTCACTAGTTTGATTATTTTAAGGTAGATAAATAATAATTATTTTAAAAAACTAAAAAAAATTTAGAGGTGTTAAATATCAATATGATATCTGTACCAAAAAAAAATATCAATATGATAATAGTACGTAATTGTTGTAGGTGATACCTAAGATAATTATTTATCCTTTTTTAAAAAAATAAAAAAGTAGTTAAAAAATGATTACATAAAAATAAGAATTAAAAATTAAAGAAAAATATTAATTAAAAAGATAAAATTAAAGAAAAATATTTTTAAAAAATAAAAATAAAATTTATTCATTTTATAATATTAAAAATAATATTTATAAATTTTAAAAAAAGAGATCATCGAATTCCTAAAGAGTTCAAACAAGGGACATCAGGAAGTGTGCTATGGTCTTAAATTTTTTGACGGAAACAAAAATCTATCAAAAATTTTTGACGGATTCATATTTCCATCAGAAATTTCTGAGGAAATATAAATCTGTCAGAAATTTTTGATGGAATCTTCCGTTAGAAATTTTTCGTCGGAAATTTCTAACAGATTTATATTTTTGTCAGAAATTTCTGAAAGAACTTTCCGTCGAAAATTTTCTATCAAAATTTTTTTACGAATTTATATTTTTGTCAGAAATTTCTGACAAAAAATTCCGTAAAAAATTTCTGATGGAAATATAAATCCGTTAGAAATTTTTGACGAAAATATCCGTCAGAAATTTTTTGTCGAAAAATTTATATTTTCCAACGGATTCATATCCGTCAAAAATTTGTGTTTTTCTTGTAGTGAAGGTGTTGAGGCAAACGAAGCAATTCCCAACAAGGTTTTGAATGAGACAAATATAATATATGTTGTTATGTTAAGTCAGACGAAGCAATTCCCAGAAAGGTTTTAAGTGTGACAAATATAATGCACATGGTTATCTCTAACAAGTGTGTTAGTGTTTCAGAACAACATAAGTATAGGTAAAATGAAGAACAAGCATATGCATCAGATCATACAAGATGACAGACGAAAGGTTAACACAAGCATTCAACAAGGCCAAATCAAGAATAAGGCAAAACTGTGTCAAGCACAACCTAAAACGCAACATAAAGACGCAGACGAAGGTTGGTCAAAGATCAAAAAGAAAGTAAACTTAATAATCAGACGAAGAACAATACAGACTAATAAGCATTTTGGACGAAAATGAAAGTCTGACCATATACAAGTTGATCAGACAAAAGGAAAAGTCAATGCGTTAATGACAAATGCTCAGACAAAGGTCAAGGCTTGAGCTACATATAGACTACCAGAAGCAGACGAAAGTTGTCACGCAACCACCTGAGGAATCAAGTTTCAAAAGATAATTTGAATATCGTCCACACTCACAGGAGAACACACGAAGTCATCATAATTGTAAAAAGAAAAGAAGAAAGGAGAAAATCAAGCACAAAACTAAAAGCATGCATATGTCAAAATAAGTATATTACTTTTTCAGACAAGGACAAAACTCCACAACTATGTGATATGAAAAGGACAAAAAGGTTCTGAGGTCTCTACTGAATTTAGACACTACTGCTACCAAGATAAGAAATACTTCACGCAAGGTCTATCACAAGAAGCAACATTTAATGCAAGAATCTGAGCATTAAATGAGAAGATCAAACTAGTCGTGAACGACTATATTTGCTTCAACGGACACTTGCAATGGGCAGATTTCCCAAGACTATGTATAGGTCTCAACATCAAACCTTAAAAGGTTGGCTGCTTGGCCTGAAATGGTTTAAGCGAGAAAAAGAGTGATATCTAGCCCATGATGCAATGAAACCAAAGATAGAGCATATAGAGTCAAATATACCATAGAGTATTCATCTCTGTAAACTAAGGAGTTCCAAACATGTGTATCTTAGGAGCAAAACCTTAGTGAGTGTGCCATCTTATATATCCTCTCCATGAGAGTGAACCAAACACTCAATTGTTGTAAAGACTAAGGTTGCATATCTTAGTGAGTGTAGAAACCTATGTATCCTCTCTATGAGAGTAACCCGTACACTCAAACCAAACCTGCCTATTTAATATCGTAAAGCCTGAAGAGGTTAGGGAAAGAATACTTGTAAAGCCCGAAGGGTCTTGTCAAAGAATACTCACTGCTAGCCAAAAATAGTTGATAAGAGAATACTAACGCCGGTGAGTGAAGCTGGCAGGCCAGGAGGTGGTCGAGAATACTCACTGCTAGCCAGAAGTGGATGATAAGAAGATACTAGCACTGGTGAGTGAAGCTGGCGGGCCAGGAGTGGTCGAGAATACTTGGGGAACCAGAAGTGGTTTAAGAATACTAGAGCTGGTGTGTGAAGCTAGCCAACCAGGAGTGGTTGAGAATACTCGTGACTAGGAGTGACCGTGACCAGGATGGTCTAGAATACTAAGGACCTGGAGAGGTCGAGAATACTTGGACCAGGAGTGGTTCTGACCTGGGTGGTCCATAATACTCATTGCGAGCCTGAAAAGGCTAATTTAAGAATACTTGTACTTAATTATTTATCTAGTGGAACCCTTCATTTGAAGGAGACTGGACGTAGCTTAGTTTGAGCAAACCAGTATAAAAATACTTGCACTATTTTATTAAGCTTTAAACACACTTTCACGTAGTTGATTTAACTTACTGAAAACTTCGTCCATCGTTTATCATTTGTTACAACTATCTTCACATGAAAACCATACATGTTTAATTTGTTGAGCTTGGGAGAGCTTAAAAGAGTTTTGATGATCACAACATGAGAACAACAACTTGGAGCACAAAAACAAAGTCAAAGAAGTGTCAAGAAAATGCTATGAGTTGGAGCTATGTAATATAACTTAGGATATAAATTGTTGTGAATATGTTTCTATAGTTTTGTGTGCTTAGTATGCTTTGTGCATAAGAAAATCTATATCTAAAACAAGTAGAGAGTATATGATGATGAGTTAAAAATATTGAAAAGTTATTTTGAGTCTTAAAATGAAGTTTTAAGAACTAACTCAAAATAATCGATTATTGTTAAATATAATCGATTATTTCAGCAGATAGGCTAAGTGGAATGCCTTGCTGTAATAATTGATTATTTTCCAAAATAATCGATTATCCCAGGAACAACTCTCTGGAATAATCGATTATCCAGCAAAATAATCGATTATATTGTTCTTGGTTGATTTCCAGAAAACCTGAAGAACAAAATAATCGATTATTCTTTAAAATAATCGATTATCTGTGTCTGAAACTTTTATAAATAGTTTGAACTTTGAGAAACTTCAGACATGAGTTAGAACTGATAATCAATTTGTGAAAAACGTTTTTGTGAGTCTTTGTGACATCTTAGAGAGTTTTCTTTGTGAAATCCAAGAGTGAAAACGTTTGTGAAAAGCTTTGGTAGAAGATCATCATCATCATATTCTTGAAAAAGGAAGATAAGGATTTGTTCAAGAATTCCAGGTGAATTTGTTCCTTTTATTCTTTGCGAATCTTTGTGAAAAATCTTGAGAAGGGTTTCTCAAGTAATAAGGTTTCTTGTAGTGGGTTCTACAAGGGGTGCTTTCTTGGGGTCAAGAAAGTGATTATCTTTTTGTGTTGAAGTATATGCATGTGTGTGTGCTTGTAAACCTTCTTGCTTAAAGATAGTGGAACAAATCTTAATCAGGTGGTGATTAAGGACTGGATGTAGGTCACATGTGGAGTGGCTGAACCAGTATAAAAGACTTGTGCAATCTTCTTCAACCTTATCTTTTACTTTGTGTAATTTCTTGGGTGAACTTTAAAGAAGATAAAACTTGATTAACAAGTGTATGTGAATCTTGATGGTTTAAATCTGTAATTGAACATTATTGTTGAACCTCATTATGTTGTAATCAAGTGAGCACATTGCATTCATATTTTCATAACAAGTCTTTAGGAGGGCTTCATTTGGAAATTCTGTCATAGAAAAGTTTTGATTGAAATTAAGATCCAAAATACTCTGATAAATTTTTAAAGGGTCATTGAATCCAATTCACCCCCCCTCTTGGATTGTGCCATTCTTTTCTATCATAATTTATTATCACAAAGGACGACTTGTGGTTAAGAAGCATTTTCTTTAAGCAAACGATGAAATTCCCAGAAGAAGAATCATTCTATTAAACCAAACCTGGGTAGTTTTTATTTAACAATTACTAACATCATTTTACAAGACGAAAGAAAGTTTTCTTGATAAAAGTTTTATAAAATACCTTTTTTCACACACACATATTCAACTACCCCTTCTATGTGTTTCATGTCTATCATCAATTGGTATAAGAGTTTAGCCCCTTTGGTTGAGCATCTAATAATGCAGGGGAATATAATGATCCACGGAAGAACAAGGACAAAGAAAAGTTGAAGAGCACGGAAGATGAATGACTGATATAAGTAAAACCGGTATCATCTTATCTACTCAACTAAAACAGGTTCTATATATTATGAGAGTAGACCATATTCATTGCACTATAATACTGATGCATGTACCAATCTGCATAATGAGGAACACAGTAGGAAAGTAAACGTAGTAAACCACTGCGTCTATATATTCCTAAAAATGCTGCAAGAGATTATAGTGTCTAAGACTCTTCGTCAGATGGAGTGTCTAAACCACTTCTCTTGCATCTAAAAAATTTAACCCGTCACACTGTCGTTAATGAACGAAGTGCAGTCAGGGACAAACATTCTCCACATTTGGAAGAGTACAACAATTAAATTATTAAACGACAAAACCGTTGTTTGGAATTATTTCTTGAAAAGATTGATCCTTTAATATGAAATTAATGCGAGGTGCGCGACAACCCACATAAGGAAGGAAAAAGGGAACCACGTCATGCAAATCATAAGGGAAAAAAAAAATATATATATATATCCTTCTGTTTAAAAAAAAAACACCTTATATCTTCCCTCGTATTAGAAAACGTCCTCCCTACGCTTTATAACTTTGAAACTCAAAACTCTTTACTTTTGTCTTAAACCTTTAAACCCTAATCCTTAATATCTGAAACTCGTCTCCTCCACTGCAATGGTCGCACAAACTAGAAACGACGCAGATGTGAACATTCTTGCAGAAATGCGTGAAGCTACTGACTGTGCTCATACCTTCTCTACAGAAGAAAAGCCAGTTATGTACTTAGAGCATCACTTCGACATTAACAAAATGCAGGAATGGGGTATACCTATCTATGAGGATTTGGCCAACTGCGGAATCCTTGGGTATTTCAACATTAAGGAAGTAGTCTACCCTGGTCTGATAAAGCTTTTTTATGAATCTCTAAGAATCCATCAAGGATCCTTTGAAGGAGAGGTGCTCGGAGTAAAGGTCAAGGTCTGCCGTTCCACCATCGCACAAGCCATTAGATGCGAGAAAGATGGAAACACCTACTGGGAAGAGTGGATTTCCGATGCTAGTGGGCTGACAAAAGTCACCAAGACTCTTCACAAAAAAGGTGAAAAGGGTCCAATAGTTTACAACAAGCTTGATGACAAGGCCAAGATTTATCAACAAATTCTGAACAAATCAATCCTCCACAAGATAGGTGGCAAAGACAGCATATCAAATATGCACAAATTCTATTTATTCCATATGATGATAGGAACTGTCTTTGACCTGCCTCAAACACTATTTCAGCATTAGAAATGGTGTTTGAAAGATCGCAAGAATTTTATAGTTCATACCATGCTTCTGAACAAAATCCTCTGGGATCAAAACATGTATCACACGTTGCACTTGCTTGAAAACAAGGAAAAGAAGCAGAAGATCATGGATATCGGGTCAAACAAACGACTATAGCCTATCGTCTTCGGAAAGGCTAATCTGGGGAAAATGCTTGTAAACTACACCATTCCTGATCCTACCGAAGCAATAGAAATGAATAAGGAAATTGGAGAAGGACAGCGTGCAACGCGTTCAACAAGGAAGCGTCAATCATCTACATCTCCCATGAAAGCTGAACCTCTAGCTGCTGCAACACCAACAACTAGACAGAAAATGGTTCTCCAATTAGATGAAGAATCCACATCTGATGTTGAGGAAAACCAAACCATCGAAAAGGTTATAAAAAGAAAAGTCGTTTACACATGTGACTGAAGGTCTCACCACTTCAATTCAGATGAAGATACTTGCAAATAATCTTTTTCCTCTCGTCACTTTACGTTCCTCTTTCGTAAGTGATATCTCTCTATCCTCCATTCCTTTGAACTCCTAATGAACAATGTCTGATTAAAATGTTAATAGACTAGTTGGTTATAAATTCTGTCTAAAATTCCCTTATAAGTTGCCTTTATAAATACCCTGGCTATGAGAAAAAGGAAGATTGCTATCAAGACAAACTTAGATTATGAGTCTTCTAAACTCCTCTTAACACCCTTTTCTCATATGTATCTAACAAATAATGCAATACAAAGTTGTTTAGGTAAATTTTTAGTTAAGTTTTGTTTATTTTCCAAGACATACCTAGGTCACTACATTGGGTACCTCCAACAAGATATTTTAGTTTTTAGGACTAATGCTTTAGTGTGTTATAGTTTTAGTCTTTTTACCTTTTTAGGTTTTAGTTATACACCTAGACTTCACCATGGGAAGGATCCTACCTTTAGCATTAGAGAGTCTAGTCCTTTTAGTTTAGACAATTTCTTTAGCATTTTTAGTGGAACTCCTCTTAGGATACACTTTCCATTTATATCATATACTATTGCCTCTAATGCTTATTTTTATATTTTTGTTGTTCATGATGTCCAACATGAAGAACCTCTTGATTTGAGGTTAAATCCTTTTCAAGAGGGAGAGAATGATGGAATCACACTAAGGCCAAGAAGACCAAGAGGTGATATATTGAAGGAGGCAAGAGGAATGGGTTACTTTTGAAAATCATAAGAGGAATGAGACTACTTTTAGGCCTTAGCTCCTAAGTTTTTATTAGTATAGAATTTATTCCTATTTTTGCCCTTGTCTTTAATTTCTTATTTTACCCTTGTATTTTGAGTACCTTAGACATAGGATTTATTTTTCTTGTATTTCCTATTTTACCCTTGTATTTTGGGGTGTCTTAGTCATAGGATTTATTTTTTACTTGTATTTCCCATTTTACCCTTGTATTATGGAGTGTCTTAGATTATAGGATTTTATTTTATAGGTAGGGTATTTTATTAAGGTTGGAAACTAGGCCTAGACATGTTTTTTGGTGGCATTGGATTTATTTTTGGACTTGGCAAGGCTTGTTGAAGATTGAAGAATCTACATCTGGAAGATGTTCCCTAGAAGTTTTAGTTTTGATGTTTTGCTCATGTTGCTTTTTATTTTAAGCCTATGTCAAAAGGATAATGTATTGATTGTTTAAAAGATTAGGCTTGTATGTGTTTGTTTGTTATGTGTTAAAAATTAGTAATTAACATGAAGGTGAAAATATCATAATACTCATTTTTCTTATTTCATTCATTGTTGAGAACATGAAGTATTAATTTACTGAGTGTTTGAGACTTTAAATGAAAACTTGAAAACATCAGAAATTTTCTGAGTTAAGGAATAGATTACCTGAACTGGTAATAGATTACCTGACTCATGTTGAAAAACTGATTGATACTGGAATAATCGATTACCATGTGTGGTAATAGATTACCAAACTGATTCTGATGATTTCAAGAGGAAAAAGGATCGTATTAATCGATTACCTCTTTAAAGTAATCGATTACCTCTGTTCCAAATGTGAGTTTTGTGTTATTTTGGCATCGTGTTAATCGGTTACCATGTTAGGTAATAGATTAAAACAGGAGCTGAAATAATTAGTTCAGTTATTCTAACTCGTGGTAATAGATTACCATCACAGGTAATAGATTATCTCCGTTATGAATATAACTGAAATAACTGTTTCCTTGCACATGAAAATTGTCTTTAAATAAGATTAAAACTGAAGCTTTTAATAAAAAAAAAAGAAGAATTTTTTACACACGAAAAAAAGAGAGATACTTACACGAAAAAGAGAGACTTTTTTAGAATACACATTACTGCAAAAGAGAAAAAGATTTTCTGAAAAAGAAAGAAAGAACGTATCTGCTGAAAATCAACTTTTGGAAAAAGAAGTGTGCAAGATCAATTCAAGAAGATGAAGTTCATATAGAAAATTCATTCTAAACTGGTTTACGTTGTTGAAGATCATATCTACACGAACAGGTGTACTCGTTTCTGATCTTTTGTTATTGTTTGAATGGTTTTAACTCTTGAGATTAGAGAATCTCTGGAAGAGTTGTGTAAAGAGAAATCTTGAGATAGGTTTTTCTCAAGTAGGATATTGTGGGATCAATATTCTTGGGTTATATGTTTCTTGTGGAGTCAAGAAATGGTTTGTTAATCTTGTGGGTGTCAAGATTTGCTTGTTAAATTCATTGATTGGATATTGCTTGTGCAGGGTGCATGTAAAGAATATCAATAGTGGATTTGACTGGATTTAGAGGTGTATCTAAATCTGAAACTGGATGTAGGCCTTTGGATGGCTGAACCAGTATATATCTTGGTGCATGATTTTCTTAACCCTTACACTCTTTACATTCTGTATAAGTTTCTTGATTAATGTTGTATGAAGAAAAATATTATCTGCAGAAACTGAACTTTAAAGATTCTTGGTAATTGATAAAATCAATCTTTACATATCTTGTATTAATTGTGTTATTCAAATCTTGTTGGATAAGCTGTGCATATATAACTCTGAATTACTTTTTATGTTTAAAGGTTTGATTTAAATCAAGATTTGTTTGGTAAAGATTTAGAAAGCAAACAAGAGGGAGGAAAAATAACATAGAATCTATTCAACCCCCCCTTCTAGATTCTAACCGTAGGGACCAACAATTGGTACCAGAGCTGTATCTTGTAAAACATTCAAGACTAGATCTTTAGAAAGGTTAGATGGCTGGTAATCAATTACCGTTTGCTGAAGGTGCTTCTATAAACAGACCCCCATTGTTTTGTGGAGATAACTATCCCTTTTGGAAAGTTACAATGAAAATTTTCATGGAATCTGTTCATAGAAATATTTGGCAGGCTGTAATCACAGATTACAAAATACCCACTAAGATAGAGGGAGGAAAAGAAATTGAGAAACCATATGATAGCTGGGATCAAAGTGAAATTAGAAGAGCAGAGAATGATGCAAAAGCTTTAAATATCATACATTCTGCACTAAATTCTGATGAATTTTTTAGAATTTCAGCTTGTTCTACAGCAAAGGAAGCTTGGGATTTAATCCAAGTAACACATGAAGGAACTCCAGAAGTGAGAAGAGCTAGAAAGAACACACTCATTCAGGAATATGAAACCTTCAGAATGAATCAAGGTGAAACTGTCATGGATATGCAAAAGAGGTTCATTCACATAATAAATCACCTAAAAGGATTGGGGAAAGACTTCGTGGAAGAAGAAGTAAATGTCAAAATCCTGAAGTCACTAAACAGAAGATGGCAACCAACTGTCACAGCAATTACAGAGTCAAAGAACTTAGCTCAGATGACAAGTGCTGAGCTATTTGGAAAGCTAAGAGAATATGAGATGGATCTGTCAAGGATTGCTGATGAAGAACAAAAAGATAAAAAGGCAAAAGGTCTGGCCTTAAAGGTAAAAGAATCCTCAAGTGATGAAGAGGATAGCAGCAATGAAAGTTCTGAACAAGAAGAATTAAATCTGATGGTGAAGAATTTTAGAAAATTCATGAGAAGGAAGAACAAAAATAAGAGATTCTCCAGTCAGAAGAAATCCTTCAAGAAGAATGAAAACTCATCTCCAAAGTTCAAATGTTTTGAATGTGGAAAAGCTGGACACATGAGAGCTGACTGTCCAAGCCTGAAAAAGAATGAGGAGACGAAACAAAAGTTCAGATCAAAGAAAAAGAAAGCATACATAGCATGGGAAGAGAATGCCTCAACAACTTTAAGTGATAGTGATGAGGATCAGGAAGCAAATCTCTGTCTCATGACCAAACATAATTCAGATTATGAGGTATATGATTCTGACTCATCTATTGACTCGTATGATGAATTGCAAAATGCATTTGCTGAACTGTATGCTGAAGCAAAGAAATTAGAAAAATCAAATAATGTTTACAAAAAGAAAATGACACACATGAGAGATAAAATTTCTGATTTAGAGAATGATAACAGGAAACTACTTTCAGATATCTCTAAACTAAAGTCACCATGTGAGAACTGTGAAACATTGTATGCTGCATTAAAAGCAAAGGATAAAGAAAAACAGAATGTTAATGTTATGAAATCCATTAATTCCCACTCATGTAACTATTGTATGAAATCTGGTCATAACTACTACAGATGCATGATAAGGAAATTTGGCATTCCTAGTGGAAAATATAAATGGATTAAGAAATTAGATTATGTACTCACTGATTCTCCAGGACCCAAGATCCATTGGGTACCAAAATCAAATTGAATAACTTGTGTTGCAGGTGTGCTTGAGAGCAAAGCAATCAATGTGGTACTTAGACAGCGGCTGCTCAAGACACATGACAGGAGATAAAAGCAAATTTATCTCATTACAGGAAAAAGAAGGAGGATCTGTAACATATGGAGATAACAACAAGGCAGAATACTAGGCTCAGGCAGTGTTGGTAACAATTCCAATACTCTCATTGAAAATGTCCTGTATGTAGAAGGTCTCAAATATAACCTGCTTAGTATTAGCCAGCTTTGTGACAAAAATTACAATATCTCTTTTAATAATCAATGCTGTATGGTTTGTGATAAGGAATCAAATGAAGTCCTGCTTATAGGAAAAAGAGTCAATAACATATACATCTTAGACTTAGAGCATTCATCATCCAATTCTTGTCTCACATCACATGATAATGTAACATGGTTATGGCATAGACGCATTGCACATATAAATGCAGATCAGTTAAATAGACTTGCATCTAAAGATCTTGTTAGTGGTCTTCCAAAGATCAAGTTCTCTAAACAAGGACTTTGTGATGCATGTCAAAAGGGAAAGCAGACTAGAGCTTCTTTTAAATCAAAGAAAGTTATGTCAACCTCTAGACCGCTGGAACTTTTGCACATGGATCTCTTTGGACCATCAAGAACCAAAAGTCTAGGTGGAAACACTTATGCTTTAGTTCTCATTGATGACTACTCCAGATTCACATGGGTTGCATTTATATCCCATAAAGACAATGCTTTTAAAGCCTTTAGAATCATTTCAAAAAGAATTCAGAATGAAAAGGACTTGAAAATTAAATCTTTGCGAAGTGATCATGGTGGTGAATTTCAAAATGAATCTTTTCAAACTTTTTGTGAAGAAAATGGTATTAATCACAATTTTTCTGTCCCTAGAACTCCTCAACAAAATGGAGTTGTAGAGAGGAAAAATAGATCTCTAATAGAGCTAGCAAGAGCCATGTTAAATGAAAATGGTTTACCAAAATACTTTTGGGCTGATGCAGTAAGCACTGCATGCTATGTTCTAAATAGAATCTTGATTAGACCTATTTTAAAGAAAACACCATATGAGCTTTACAAAGGAAGAAAGCCTGACATTTCACATTTTAAAGTGTTTGGCTGTAAGTGTTTTGTTCTGAATAATGGAAAAGACACTCTTGGAAAATTTGATGCTAAGGCTGATGAAGGAGTTTTTATTGGATATTCTGCAATTAGCAAAGCATATAGAGTCTTTAACAAAAGTACCTTATCTGTTGAAGAATCTATACATGTTACTTTTGATGAAACTAACATCCTTGAAAAAGGAAAATCTCTTAATGATGAAGATGAGATAGGTGACAGTATAACACAAGAAGAAGAAAAACTGGAACAACAGCAGAAAACACCATCTGAAGACACATCACTACCCAAAGAATGGAGGAAACCCAAAGATTTATCTCTGGATAACATTCTTGGAGATATAAATAAGGGAGTTTCTACTAGACACTCTTTTAATCTTCTAAGTGATGATATGGCATTTGTTTCTCAAATTGAACCATTATGTGTGGAACATGCATTAAAAGATGAATTCTGGATAATGGCCATGCATGATGAACTGAATCAATTCAAAAGAAATGATGTTTGGATTTTAGTTCCTTTCAATAAGAATATGAATGTCATTGGTACAAAATGGGTTTTCAGAAACAAACTAAATGAAGAAGGTGTTATAGTTAAAAATAAAGCTAGATTAGTAGCCAAAGGATACAATCAACAAGAAGGTATAGACTTTGGTGAAACATATGCTCCAGTTGCTAGATTAGAAGCTGTTAGGCTTTTACTTGCATTTGCTTGTGTGTTTGATTTCAAACTATATCAAATGGATGTGAAAAGTGCATTTTTAAATGGTTTAATTGATGAAGAAGTTTATGTAGCTCAACCACCTGGTTTTGTTGACTGCAAATTACCTAAGCATGTTTACAAGCTCAAGAAAGCTTTGTATGGACTGAAACAAGCTCCAAGGAAATGGTATGAAAGGCTGAGTAAGTTTCTACTAACTCATGACTTTCAAAGAGGTAATGTTGATAAAACTCTTTTCATAAAGAGAAAATCAAAAGATATTCTGCTGATTCAGATTTATGTTGATGATATAATATTTGGATCAACTAACCAATCTCTTTGTGGAGAATTTGTTTCCAATATGCAGAAGGAGTTTGATATGTCTATGATGGGAGAATTAAGCTTCTTCCTAGGACTACAAGTCAAACAAATGGAAAATGGAATTTTTCTACATCAAACTAAATATAGCAAAGAACTGTTAAAGAAATTTGATATGGAGAATTGTAAGATATCAAATACTCCTATGTCTACTAATTGTTATCTAGATAGTGATATTGCAGGAAAAGATGTTGAAGAATCAATGTATAGAGGGATCATTGGATCTCTTCTGTATCTAACAGCTAGCAGACCTGACATCATGTACAGTGTATGTGTATGTGCTAGATTCCAATCAAAACCAAAGGAATCACATCTGAAGGCTGTAAAGAAAATACTGAAGTATTTGAAAGGCACAATCAATGTTGGATTGTGGTATCCTAAAGGTACTTCTCCATCTTTAACTGGTTACTCTGACTCCGATTTTGCTGGTTGTAAATTGGATAGGAAAAGTACAAGTGGAACGTGCCACACGTTTGGAGAATGTCTCATATCGTGGCAGAGCAAGAAACAAGCTTGTGTAGCACTCTCAACTGCTGAAGCTGAGTATATAGCTGCTGGAAGCTGCTGTGCTCAGTCAATTTGGTTTAAACATCAACTTCAAGACTTTGGTTTGAAGATTGATCACATACCACTGAAGTGTGACAACACAAGTGCAATTAACATTTCAAGGAATCCTATTCTACACTCAAGAACTAAGCACATTGAAGTTAGACATCACTTTATTAGAGATCATGTAGAGAAAGGAGACTGTGACATCAAATTCATAATGTCAGAAGATCAACTTGCTGATATCTTTACAAAGCCTCTACCAAAGGAAAGATTTTTCAAGCTAAGAACCAATCTTGGTATCATTAGTGAGTCCAATCTATCCTAAATCTCATAATTAAAGTATGATTGTGTGAATATGCATGAAATTGCTAAGCACTTATAGGTTTAAACTTGATGTATGTGCATTCATAATAGGAAATCACACAAAACACAGTATGCCCTGTATCTGCACACATTTCTCTGTGATAATCGATTACCTATCGGGTTAATCGATTACCATTGGAAGAAATGAAGAAATTGCTGAAAAATCAACAGCAGTAATCGATTACCAATTTCAGTAATCGACTACCTCTGCTACTTTGATGCAATTTCTGATGCATGCCCACTGTGATAATCGATTACCACGCGGGTTAATCGATTACCACTCACTCACTTGCATAATTACCCTGTTTCAGTTGCGAGATAATCGATTACAAACTGGGTTAATCGATTACCTGACGCGAACCCCTGTGTTTTATGAGTATGCTGAGGGATGTTTCAGCCTGGGAGGCTGATAAAGAATACAAAAGAAAAGAAAAGAGGAAAATTACATATAATGCTGGAGGTCTACGAGTGGAAGATAGACTCCTACATTATGTAATTGTTTGGATTCTGGCAGCAAGGGGGAGCAATCACGCACAAATCAGTGAAGAAGATATGGCACTGCTCGCAGCTTTTAAGAACAACATTCAAGTTGATTGGGTATATGTGGTAGAAGACATAATGCTAAAGACAAGGAGG
Source organism: Cajanus cajan (assembly GCF_000230855.2). Classification (NCBI taxonomy): domain Eukaryota; kingdom Viridiplantae; phylum Streptophyta; class Magnoliopsida; order Fabales; family Fabaceae; genus Cajanus; species Cajanus cajan. The sequence continues at coordinate 22,734,845 of NC_138518.1, forward strand.
TTAATGGACTGCAAGTGTCCATATGCTGTGTTCATAAGCAAGGTATTGGTGTTCTATAAAGTTCCCTTAACTGGTGAAGCAAGAGAGGTCACCAGAGATGTTCATGATATCAAGGATAGAGCTCTGAAAATGATGAAGCTAGTGAAAACAGATGCTGGTTGGATAGCAAAGGAAGATGTTCCTACTGCTGAGACTACAGAGCCGTCTCAACCTGAAGTTCAAACTGAAGAAGAGGAAGCAGCTGAAGAGCCCAAGCCTCTTTCTACTTTTGAGCTATCTGTTCTGGCAAAGCTAGATGACATCAGAGAAACTCAGAGAAGAGATTATCAAGAGCTGAAGGCTTGTTTTGAATCTATATCTGAACGACTGGATGCGATGAACATACCCTACCCTGACGAACTTTAGTTATGCATTACATTTTAGGCACTGCATTTTAATTTGTTCTGCATAAATACTTTGATTTATATTTCAGACTTAAAGTTTGTAATAGTTGTAGTATTTGTATGCTTCTGAACATTTTTAATGCTTATATGATGAAAGTCTTATTAAGTGCTTGTTGTTTTTGTTGCATAAGTATCATGTTATTTCTCTGTTTACTCTGTTTTTTTTGGTTTGGTTAAGCCAAACAGGGGGAGAAATTCATGAGAAACTGATTAAATGTTTATATGGTTGTTTATGTATTGTATAAGAAAGAAATGGAAATAGAACTGCATAATGCTTTGTATGGAAGTTTTTGTTCTAGACATATGCAGGTTCAAATTCAAGTTCAAATTTCAAACAAACAAGTGAAACAAAACAACATGATGATCGTGAAAGTCAACATGAAGAGTTTGGCTCATCAAAACCAAAAAGGGGGAGATTGTTGAAGATTGAAGAATCTACATCTGGAAGATGTTCCCTAGAAGTTTTAGTTTTGATGTTTTGCTCATGTTGCTTTTTATTTTAAGCCTATGTCAAAAGGATAATGTATTGATTGTTTAAAAGATTAGGCTTGTATGTGTTTGTTTGTTATGTGTTAAAAATTAGTAATTAACATGAAGGTGAAAATATCATAATACTCATTTTTCTTATTTCATTCATTGTTGAGAACATGAAGTATTAATTTACTGAGTGTTTGAGACTTTAAATGAAAACTTGAAAACATCAGAAATTTTCTGAGTTAAGGAATAGATTACCTGAACTGGTAATAGATTACCTGACTCATGTTGAAAAACTGATTGATACTGGAATAATCGATTACCATGTGTGGTAATAGATTACCAAACTGATTCTGATGATTTCAAGAGGAAAAAGGATCGTATTAATCGATTACCTCTTTAAAGTAATCGATTACCTCTGTTCCAAATGTGAGTTTTGTGTTATTTTGGCATCGTGTTAATCGGTTACCATGTTAGGTAATAGATTAAAACAGGAGCTGAAATAATTAGTTCAGTTATTCTAACTCGTGGTAATAGATTACCATCACAGGTAATAGATTATCTCCGTTATGAATATAACTGAAATAACTGTTTCCTTGCACATGAAAATTGTCTTTAAATAAGATTAAAACTGAAGCTTTTAATAAAAAAAAAAAGAAGAATTTTTTACACACGAAAAAAAGAGAGATACTTACACGAAAAAGAGAGACTTTTTTAGAATACACATTACTGCAAAAGAGAAAAAGATTTTCTGAAAAAGAAAGAAAGAACGTATCTGCTGAAAATCAACTTTTGGAAAAAGAAGTGTGCAAGATCAATTCAAGAAGATGAAGTTCATATAGAAAATTCATTCTAAACTGGTTTACGTTGTTGAAGATCATATCTACACGAACAGGTGTACTCGTTTCTGATCTTTTGTTATTGTTTGAATGGTTTTAACTCTTGAGATTAGAGAATCTCTGGAAGAGTTGTGTAAAGAGAAATCTTGAGATAGGTTTTTCTCAAGTAGGATATTGTGGGATCAATATTCTTGGGTTATATGTTTCTTGTGGAGTCAAGAAATGGTTTGTTAATCTTGTGGGTGTCAAGATTTGCTTGTTAAATTCATTGATTGGATATTGCTTGTGCAGGGTGCATGTAAAGAATATCAATAGTGGATTTGACTGGATTTAGAGGTGTATCTAAATCTGAAACTGGATGTAGGCCTTTGGATGGCTGAACCAGTATATATCTTGGTGCATGATTTTCTTAACCCTTACACTCTTTACATTCTGTATAAGTTTCTTGATTAATGTTGTATGAAGAAAAATATTATCTGCAGAAACTGAACTTTAAAGATTCTTGGTAATTGATAAAATCAATCTTTACATATCTTGTATTAATTGTGTTATTCAAATCTTGTTGGATAAGCTGTGCATATATAACTCTGAATTACTTTTTATGTTTAAAGGTTTGATTTAAATCAAGATTTGTTTGGTAAAGATTTAGAAAGCAAACAAGAGGGAGGAAAAATAACATAGAATCTATTCAACCCCCCCTTCTAGATTCTAACCGTAGGGACCAACAAGGCTTAGGCCCAAGTGGAGGGCACCTAGGTTGCATGGTCTTATCATGCACCTAGATGTAGCTTAACCAAACCCAAAGATTCCATCCTTGGCCACCAAGTAGCATCTAGGGTTAATTTAAGTTTCATTTGAAGTGCATTTGGATTGCATTACTTTGCCATGCACTCTCAAATGTAACCCTAAATGCATCCTCCCTTCTATAAATACCGTAGGCTAGCCTCCTTGTAAATACTTTGGAATTTATGATATTAAGAGAGCCTTTGAGCCTTAATATTCTTTCCTTATTCCCCTTGGTCATTTCGGCCACCTATCCTTATCATCTTCACCGTGAATGTTCTCACCTTTAGGAGTGGCCTTCATCCATCAATGAAGTGAGCCAAAACCTTAGAGTATCACCTTAGCATTTCATCAAACACCTAGCCTTCATAAACACCATTTGGCCATCTCCATCACTAAGGCTAGAAACCTTGAGTTCCATGATCCAAGGATTTCGTTCCCTCTTTGATGCTCCTAACTCAATTTATGCAAGGAGGGATGCCATCAAAACTATTCATGAATGATTATTTGCTTCAACGGACACTTGCAACGGGCAAATTCTACAAGGACTATATATATCACTACCTCAAACTGAAAAAGGTTGGTTGTTTAGCTTAGACTGATTAAAGTCAAACCAGAGTGATATCCAACCTATGAAGCAACAAAACCAGAGTTAGAGTGTATAGAGTCAAATGTACCATAGTGTATTCATCTCTGTAAACTAAGGAGTTCCAAACATGTGCATCTTAGGAACAAAACCTTAGTGAGTGTACCAATTTATGTATCCTCTCTTTGAGAGTAGTCCAAACACTCAATCATTGTAAATACTAAGGTTGCATACCTTAGTGAGTGTATATTCCTTTGTATCCTCTCTATGAGAGTAACCCATACACTCAAACCAAACTTGTCCAGTTGACATTTGTAAAGCCTGAAGTGGCTAAGGAAAAAAAATACTTGTAAAGCTTGGAGAGGCTTGTCAAAGAATACTCACTGGGAGCTAGAATTGGCTGATTAAAGAATACTAGCATTGATGAGTGAAGTCAACAAGCCAGAAGTTTATCGAGAATACTCACTAAGAGCCAGAAGTGGCTGAGTAAATAATACTAGCATTGATGAGTGAAGTCAACGGGTCAGGAGTTGGTCGAGAATACTCATTGGGATCCAGAAGTGGTTGAGTAAAGAATACTAGCGTTGATGAGTGAAGTCAACGGGCCAGGAGTTGCTCGATAATACTCACTGGGAGCCAGAAGTGGCTGAGTAAAGAATACTAGCGTCTACAAGTGAAGCTAACCAGCCATAATTGGTTGAGAATACTTGAGACCAGGAGTGGCCGTGACCTAGGTGGTCTATAATACTCACTGTGAGCCTGAAAAGGCTGAAAAAATAATACTTGCACTTCATTGATTATCTAGTGAAACCCTTCATTTGAAGGAGACTGGACGTAGCTCAATTTGAGTGAACCGTATAAAATACTTGCACTATACTTTAATGTTTTCAGAAGCACTTTATTTGGTCAATCTAATACACTGAAAACTTTGTCTAATACTTATCGTTTATTAAAACTATCTTCAGACGAAAACCATACTTGTTCAACTTGATATCCTAAAGAACAGTTTTTATTTAAGAAGTATTTTCCTTTAAGCAGACGATAAGAACCTAGACACAAAAGTATTTTGTTAAACTAATCCTAGGTAGTTCCTGTTTAGCATTCACTAATATTATTTTTACTGGACGGAAGAGAGCCTTATTGCAAAAAAGTTTCTAAAATTCCTTTGTTCACACACACACATATTCAACCCTCCCTTCTATGTGTTTTTCATCTAACTTCATAAGGAACCCAAAGCCCATGGTCAACCTGTTGTAGCCACCACGACTACATTTGACCAACAAAGGCGACAAGGAAGAACATTGTTCACCCCTGAAATAGTTATTGCTCGCTTACCTAACAATTGAAAGACTGAACCGATATGATGGAACCCCCGACTCGGAGGAACATCTCGATGCTTTCATCACTCAAGTCAGTTTATACATCGACGAAGATGCTATCATGTGCAAAGTGTTCCCCATCGCTGAGGGGGCCTGCTTTAAGCTGGTTCACCAAACTTGCTCCATGCTCCAAAGACTCCTTCGCGACTCTATCAACCCGATTCAACATTCAGTTTGTCATAAGTCGACCCCATCAACTCACATCGATAGCCTTGGTCAACATTCGTCAAGAGAAGAAATAACCTTTGAGGAAATTCATAGAACGGTTCAGGAAAATGACCTTAGCTATCCGGGACTTGGATTCGGCCGTAGCTATGAATCACCTCACCACAACATTATGGCCCGGTCCTTTCATGAACAGTTTATGCAAGAAACCACCTCGAGACTTGGATGACCTCCGACAAGGATCCACTAAGTACATGTAGATGGAGGAGCTAGCAGAATTCTGGAACCAGAGTCGACTCGAACTCACCCTTGGCAAGAGAGAGATGGAAAATGATCATCCCTCTAAACCCTGCCCTTGGGATATTGCCGATCAAGAGAGAGCCATTAGGGGACCCAGGTACGTATAGTACATGCCTCTTAATGACAGTCGAGCAAAAGTGTTGGAACAGGCTTTGGCCATTAAGATTCTAACAGTCCCCCGATGGAAAATAACTCTACCACGGGCGGATAAAACCAAAACTTGCTAGTTCCACCGAAATAAGGGGCATACCACTAAAGAGTGCACCACCCTTAAGGATCGTATCGAAGATCTTGTGAAGATAGGTCACATTCGAAGCTTTGTATAAGTTTCTAACGGGGATAAATAGGACTATCAAGTAGACCGAAGGATCCAAGAACGAGAAAAACAAGATAGAAGACCCCCCACCTACTAATATAGAGAACGTAGCAAGTCCCGAGAAAGGTATGACGATCACTGGGATAAACCTCCCCCAAGAAGGGTAATTAACACTATTGTTGGTGGATTCACCAGAGGAGGGGGGACCTACTTGGCCTAGAAAAGGCATTTGAAATCCATTCGATCTGTAAACGTGGTAACAAAGACGGGACTAGTCCCCATGCCGCCCATCACATTCACCAACATGGACTTCCAAGGAATCAACCCGGTGCAGGATCATCCCATGGTAATCATGTCGAAGTTAATAATGGCATCGTGAGAAAAACTCTCATTGACCAGGGAAGCTCAGTAGATGTACTATACTGGAAAATATTCGAATAGCTCAGCATCCCAAAGTAGGAACTGACACCGTAACATGAACCCCTAGTCGGATTCTCAGGGTAAAGAGTGGACATCAAGGGGACTATCGATCTATACACCTATTTTGGGTCAGAACGACAAGGACAACGGATTAATGTGCGATATGTGGTGGTACATGCTAATGTTGAGATTCATGGAGTCGTGAATCAACTCAGATTTGGAGTATAAAAGTTTTGATGATAACAAAGGGTGGATTCTGAGAATCAAAGCTGACCAAGGACATCAACAAGTCAAAAACAAGTCAAGAAGAAGATATGACTATTATGATGTGTAATAGGAATAGTTTATAAGTTCCTATGAGTTGTATTGGTTTGATTAGCTTATTTTGCATGTGTTTGCTTTGTGCATGAGTTAATTTTAATCTAAATTGACTGAGAGTGAGTATGATGATGATTTAAAATACTTGGAAAGATTTTTTGAAGTATAAAATTGAGTTTTTGAGAACTAACTCAAAATAATCGATTATCATTAAATGTAATCGATTATTCCAGCAACAAGTGAGAAGAGCCTTGCTATAATAATCGATTATTTGTGAAATAATCGATTATTCCAGGAAGCACTCTCTGGAATAATCGATTATCCTGCAAAATAATCAATTATTCTATTATTGAGTGGTTTCCAGAAATCATGAAGAACAAAGTAATCGATTATCCTTTAAAATAATCGATTATCTGGTTCTGAAATTTTTATAAATAGCTTTCACACTTTGAAACTTCAAAACAGAGAATGAATTGAGAATCAAAAAGATAAAAACCATATTGTGAATTCTTTGTGACCTTCTTGGAGTCTTTTCTTTGTGAAACCAAGAAGTAAAACATTTTGGAATGCTTTGAAAGAGATCATCATCATCATTACATTCTTGGGAGAGGAAGATTAAGATTTGCTGTTGGAATTCACAGTCTAATTTTTCAACTTCTAGGTGAATTCGTTCCTTTAATTCTTTGTGAAAAGTGTAAGGGAAATCTTGAGTAGGTGTCTCAAGTGGTAAGGAATTCTTGTAGTGGGTTTCTACAAGAAGTGCTTTCTTGGGGACAAGAAAGTGGTTATCTTGAATGTAGGAGTATATGCATGTGTTGTATGCTTGTAAAACTTCTTCATTGAGATAGTGGAACAAATCTTGATCAGGTTATGATTGAGGACTGGATGTAGGTCACATGTGGAGTGGCTGAACCAGGATAAAAGACTTGTTCATTCTTCTCTCTCACTGTTATCTTTTACTTTGAGCAAAATCTTGGTTGAGTGCTAAAGTGAATAATCTTGATTAATATGTTTGTATGCACAACATTGCTTTAAACTGAATCAAAGTGTTGCATATTAAGTGTTCTTAACATTGAGCTTTATCAAGATTAATCAAGAAAGCATATAGGACTCATTCCTATTAGCAAGTCTTTCAAGGAACTTCTTTGAGAATTCATATTAGAAAAGTTTAAGTTGAAATAAAGATCCTTAGAACTTTGAAAAAAAAATTAGTGTCATAGAATCCAATTCACCCCCTATTGGATTGAGCCATTCTTTTCTAACAGCTAACACCTTTTACAATATCCTACTCGAATGATCTTCATTGAAAAAATTACGAGCCATTGTGTCAACTCCACATCTAGCCATGAAGTTCCCTTTTGAAACAAGGACAGCTATCACTTTACATGCCAACCAGAAAATAGCTCGCAAATGCTACTTCGCTAGCCTGAAGGTGCAACCACTGCCCAAGTATTCACACAGTGTGAACACCACCAGCACCATTGGAAGTAGGAAAGGAAACCAGGATCTAGAACTAGATCCCCGAGCGGAGGACGACCAAAGAGTCGAACCGATCGAAAGAACTATTCCTTTCCAGCTTGAAAAATACGAAGAATAGGTCACATACTTAGGCTCTCAACTAACAGCTGCTTAGAGGGAAAACATCAAGAAGGTGATCCTTCATAATGTTGATCTATTCTCATGGACCATGATAGACATGCCAGGCATCGACCCAAACTTCCACGATCACCGGCTATCGACATGCCGAGGTGTCAAACCCATAGCACAAAATAAGAGAAAAATGGGAGGAGAACGAGCCCAAGAAGAAAAGGAAGAAACTGCCAAGTTGCTTGAAGTAGGTTTCATCAAAGAAATGATGGAGGACCATCCTTGAAGGTACATGTGGGCCCCATCACTAGGTCCATGGCTAGGAGGGTAGAAGAGGAGGAGGGAGCTCACACACCAAGAGACACTCTCCTCATAATCATAAAGTACTAATTCCTCTCCTAAAACCTTATTAGTATAGGGATTATTTTGCTTGAAGTTATTTTCCATTTTTTCCCTTGTATTTTGGGCCTACTTTTGGGCCTTAGATCCTATGTTTTTATTAGTATAGGATTTATTCATATTTTTCCCTTGTCTTTAATTTCCTATTTTACCCTTGTATTTTTGGGGTACCTTAGAGATAAGGTTTATTTTTACTTGTATTTCCCATTTTACCTGTGTATTATGGGGTGCCTTAGATTATAAGATTTTATTTTGTAACTAGGGTAATTTATTAGGGTTGGAAACTAGGCCTAGATGTGTTTTTGGTGAGCATTGGATTTATTTTTGGACTTGGCAAGGCTTAGGCCCAAGTGGAGGGCACCTAGGTTGCATGGTCTTATCATGCACCTAGTTGTAGCTTAACCAAACTCAAAGATTCCATCCTTGGGCACCAAGTAGCATCTAGGGTTAATTTAAGTTTCATTTGAAGTGCATTTGGCTTGCATTACTTGGCTATGTACTCTCAAATGAAACCCTAGATACATCATCCCTTCTATAAATACCCTAGACTATCCACCTTGTAAATACTTTGGAATTTATAATATTGAGTGAGCCTTGTGCCTTAATATTTTCCTTAGTCACTCTTGGCCGATTTTCTAAACGAATTCCACCCTGACAACATCCCTAATACAATAGCCTAGACACTACATGTAGACCACTCATCTAATCAACAGGGTAGTGGAGTAGAGATCATACTGGAAGGCTTGGATCAGATATTGGTAGAACAATTGATATGTTTCGGTTTCAAAGCCTCTAATAATAAAGCTAAGTACGAGGCACTACTAGTCGGATTATGATTAGCACGGGAACTAGGCGTAACAAAAATAAATTATTGGAGTGATTCTCGAGTGGTAACTAAATAGATTACTGGAGCATTCCAGGTCAAGGAAGCTACATTGCTCCAATATTTCCACGCGTTCCAGAAAATCAAGTACGAGTTTGAGGAGGTCCATGTACATCACACACCTAGGGAACTTAATGCTAAGGCCGATCGACTTGCCAAGCTAGCAAGTAGTAAGAAAATGAGTCAGCCACACAGTGCGATAGAATTTTGCTTTGAAATTTTTTGTGGTAGTTTTTAATGATTTTAGGATGATATTGGTGCATTAGTTTAGATGGTTTCTAAGTTGTCATGGAAATTCCCATTTTACCCCTACTGTTCAAGTATCCTGTTACATGTGTTGCATGTAGTGCATGACTAGGAGCAATCTAGGCTTTTTGCATCCATTTGACCCTGAGATTGATAAGACATTCCATAGACTAGTTAGAGATCATATAATTCCATCTTTAGATAGTGATAATCATAATGTGAGTGTTGCATTAGAAGTTGATTCAGTTTAAATAGAAAGCGTGGGTGAACAACCTTATAATGGACCTCGTGAGAGGACAATTAGGGAGATGGTTGCACCTGATTTTACATATGAGAGTCTGTGCATTCAATACCTTGAGGATGATGTTCCTTTTGTGCTTAAAATAGGACTAATCCATTTGTTGCCCAAGTTTCATGGTCATGCAGGTGAGGGTCCACATAAACATCTGAAGAAGTTCCATATTGTTTGTTTTACCATGAAGCCTCCTGATGTTCAAGAGGACCATATTTACTTAAAGGCATTTCCACATTCTTTGGAGGGAGTTGCTAAAGATTGGCTTTATTATTTGGCTCCTAGGTCCATTATAAGCTGGGATGATCTAAAAAGAATGTTCCTAGAAAAATTCTTCCCTGCCTCTAGGACCACTGTAATCAGAAAAGATATATCAAGGATCAAGCAACTTGGTGGAGAGAGCTTGTATGAGTACTAGGAAAGATTCAAGAAATTGTGTGCAAGTTGTCCTCATCACTAGATTTTTGAGTAGTTATTGCTACAATATTTCTATGAGGGGCTAAATAACATTGAAAGGAGTATGATAGATGCTACAATTGGTGGAGCATTTGGCGACATGACCCCAACTGAAGCTAGGCACTTGATAGAAAAGATGGCCTCCACAACAATTCAGTACCAAAAATGATAATTCAATTGTCATCAGAGGAGTCCATTGATGGCATCCTTGCTTGCATTTGTTGAGCTTAGGAGAGCTGAAAAAGAGTTTTGATGATCACAACAGCCGGAAACAACAAGTGTGCAACAACAACATTGAACACAAAAACAAAGTCAAGGAAGTTCAAGAAAAATGCTTTGAAGTATAGCTATGTAATAGTGTTTAGGAAATAAAGTGTTAAAAGAATTGTTATATTTGTGCTTGTGTGTGTGCTTTGTGCATTAAGCAAATCTTGTCTAAAATCAAGTAGGGAGTAGATGATGATGAGTTGAGAACATTGGAAAATTATTTTGAGACTTAAAATGAAGTTTTAAGAACTGACTCAAAATAATCGATTATTGTTAAATATAATCGATTATTTCAGCAAATGGGCTAAGTGGAATGCCTTGCTGTAATAATCGATTATTTGCCAAAATAATCGATTATTTCAGAAACAACTCTCTGGAATAATCGATTATCCAGCTAAATAATCGATTAAATTGTTCTTGGTTGATTTCCAGAAATCTGAAGAACAAAATAATCGATTATTCTTTAAAATAATCGATTATCTGGGTTTGAACTTTTATAAATAGACTTGAACTATTTTGAAACAAAAAATAATTGAGTGAGAACTGATAATCAACTTCTAAAAGCACTTTAGAGAGTCTGTGTGACATCTTGGAAAGGTTTCTTTGTGAAATTCCAAGAAGAAAAACATTTGAAAAAGAACTTGTGAAAATCATCATCATCATCATACTCTTGAAAGAGAAGGACAAAGAATTGTTCAAGAATTCCAGGTGAATTCGTTTCATTTTTGTTTCTTTGTGAATCTTTGTGGAAAATCTTGAGAAGGGTTTCTCAAGTGATTAAGGTTCTTGTAGTGGGATCTACAAGGGGTACTTTCTTGGGGTCAAGAAAGTGATTATCTTTTAGTAGTGAAGTATATGCATGTGTGTTTGCTTGTAAACCTTCTTGCTTAAAGATAGTGGAAAAATCTTAATCAGGTGGTGATTAAGGACTGGATGTAGGTCACATGTGGAGTGGCTGAACCAGTATAAAAGACTTGTGCAATCTTCTTCAACCTTATCTCTTGTTTTGTAATTTCTTGATTGAGTTTTAAGGAAGATAAAATTTGATTAACAAGTGAATGTAATTCTTGATGTTTTAAATCTGTAAATTGAACATTGTTGATGAACCTCATGATGTTGTAATCAAGTTAGCATATTGCATTCATATTATCATAACAAGTCTTGAGAAGTGCTTCAAGTGAGAATTCTGTCATAGAAAAGTTTGTAATTGAAAGTGAAGATCCAAAAACTCTGATAAATTTTTAAAGGGTCATTGAATCCAATTCACCCCCCCTCTTGGATTTGGCCATTCTTTTCTAACAATTGGTATCTAGAGCAAGGTTCTTGAGAGTTGTTCAAGACTTAAAAATGGCCAACAACAACCTACCCTATGGTGAGGGTGTCTCTATACATAGACCTCCTGTTTTCAATGGTGAAAATTATGTCTATTGGAAAATTAGGATGAGAATTTTCATTGAAGCTATTGATATTGCTGTATGGGATGCTATAGAAAATGGACCCTATGTTCCAATGAAAAAGAATGATGATGGTGAGCTTAAGGAGAAACATTGGAGTGAGTGGAGTGATGAGGAAAGGAGAAGAGCCCAACATGATAAGAGAGCAAAAAATATAATCACATCTGCATTGTCTATTGATGAATTTTTCAGGATTTCACAATGCTCATCAGCTAAAGAAATGTGGGACACCTTGCAAGTCACTCATGAAGGAACAAGTGATGTCAAAAGATCAAGAAAACATACTCTCATTAGAGAATATGAATTGTTTAGAATGCAAAATGGTGAATCCATCTCTGATTTTCAAAAAAGATTTACACATTTGATAAATCACCTTGTTGATCTTGGCAGGAAATTTGAAAAGGAAGAGCTGAATCTAAAAGTGCTGCAATGCTTGGATAGAACATGGCAAGCAAAGGTGACAGCCATTGAAGAATCAAAGGACTTGACCTCCTTAACATTAGCTACTCTCTTTGGAAAATTAAGGGAGCATGAACAAAAGCTGCACATATTTGATGAACATGAGCAACAAGACAAGAAAGGTAAAGGAGTGTCATTGAAGGCCTTAAAAACTGCCAAAGGAAAAGAGGTATATGAAGAAACAAGCTCCGATGACTCCGAAACCGAAAATTTCAACCTGCTAGTGAAGAAATTCAGAAAGTTTATAAGAAGAAAAAGAAACTCTCCCTATAAGTTCAACAAAAAGCCAAACAAGAAAGAGGAAGCATCCTCCTCCTCCTTCAATTGCTTTGAATGCGGAAAGCCTGGACACATGAAAGCTGACTGTCCAAATATCTTAAAGAAGCAACAAGAGGAGAAGAAGTTTAAGAAAAATGCAAAAGGAAAAAGAGCCTATATTGCTTGGGAAGACAATGACTCAAGCACAACAAGTGGAGAATCTGAAAGTGAGGAAAACAATCTGTGTTTGATGGCTGGAACTGCACAAGACACAATAGTAAGTGACTCAGACCTTGAATCAAATCCTGATTATGACCAACTTCAAGAAGCTTTCATTCAAATTCATGAAGAGGCTGTCAAATTAGGTGCCTCAAATTTAAAATTGAAAAACAAGCTGAAATGGTATGAAAATGCTTTAATTAAAGCTGAACAAAAATTTGAAGATTTGAAGCATGAGCATGATGATCTTCAAACTATGTTTAACTTTAGTGAAGCTCATTCCTTAAAAGATGTTTGTGAACATTGCAAAGTTTTTGAAAAGGAAAATGCTGATTTAAAATTCACACTTGCAAGGTTCACAAAGGGAAATGCAAATTTGAACATTCTTTTGGGAAAACAAAGAAACACTTTTGATAGGAGTGGACTTGGCTTTAATCCAAGCACAAGCATACCATTTGAGTCTAGGAAAGTAGCTTTTGTGAAAAGTCAAAATTTTAGAAAACTCAAAAGTAACTTTTCTAAACAAGCAACTTGTTTTTATTGTTGTAAAATGGGTCATACTATTAGGAACTGTTACTCAAGAAAATTTGGAGTTCCAAGTGGAAAAATGATTTGGGTTGAGAAGAGTCAAGGGCTGAGAACTAACCAAAAAGGACCCTCCACATGGGTACCTAAATTTTTCCTCTGAATTTATTTTGTAGGAATGCTTGAGGGCCAAAAATTTGCTGTGGTATCTTGATAGTGGCTGCTCAAGGCACATGACCGGGGATCCCTCCAAATTCTCAAGTCTGAAATTGAAGAATGAAGGGTATGTTACCTATGGTGACAAAAATAAAGGCAAAATTCTTGGTCATGGAAATATTGGTAATTCCTCCTCTCAAACATTGATTGAAAATGTATTGCTTGTTGAAGGTTTGAAGCACAATTTGCTGAGTATAAGTCAATTAAGTGACAAAGGCTTTAAAATTGAATTTGACAATACATGTTGCTTAATTTGTGATAAAAGGAGTAAAGAAATCAGATTTATAGGAAAAAGGATTGACAACATATACATGCTAGACTTAGAGCATTCAATATCAATGTCAAACACTAAATGTCTAATAACTCAAGAACAAAATATATGGCTTTGGCATAGGAGAGCTGCACACATTCACATGGATCACTTAAATAAATTGAGTAGGAAAGAATTGGTGGTTGGTCTACCTAAACTCAAGTTTGGAAAAGACAAATTATGTGATGCTTGTCAAAAGGGCAAGCAAGTGAAGGCTAGTTTTAAAAGCAAAAATCAGATTTCAACATCTAGACCTTTGCAATTAATTCACATGGATTTGTTTGGTCCATCAAGAACAGTGAGCTTAGGTGGAAACTACTATGGCTTAGTAATTGTTGATGACTACTCAAGATATACATGGGTTATGTTTCTTGCAAATAAAAATGATGCTTTTAATGCCTTTAGAAAATTTGCTAAGCTTGTTCAAAATGAGAAGTGTTCAAACATCACCTCTATAAGAAGTGATCATGGAGGTAAATTCCAAAATATCATGTTTCAAAAATTCTGTGAGGAACATGGTATAAACCATAATTTCTCAGCACCTAGGACACCTCAACAAAATGGAGTTGTTGAGAGGAAAAATAGGTCCTTAGAAGAACTTGCAAGAACAATGTTAAATGAAACAAACCTACCAAAATACTTTTGGGCTGATGCTATTAACACAGCTTGTCATGTGTTAAATAGAGTTCTAATTCGGCCTATTTTAAAGAAAACACCCTATGAAATCTATAAAGGAAAGAAGCCTAACATTTCCTATTTTAGAGTGTTTGGTTGCAAGTGTTATGTGCTGAACAATGGGAAAGAACAACTTGGGAAGTTTGATGCAAAGGCTGATGAAGCAATATTTCTAGGATACTCTACAAATAGTAAGTCTTATAGAATTTACAATAAGAGAACTTTAATGGTAGAGGAATCTGTTCATGTAGTATTTGATGAAGTAAATAAGCAAGAGACAAGGCAAACAGAAATTGAAGATTTAAATGAATTGCTTGATCAACCCCTATTGGAGAGTGAACCAAATGAAAAATCTAAGGATAGTGTATCACATGAGAAAGAAAAGGTAACATGTGAACAATTGCCAAAAGAGTGGAAGACTTCTAGAGAATTATCAATAGATAACATAATTGGAAATATTGGTAAAGGTGTTACAACTAGGAGTGCTATCAAAAATATTTGCAACACTATGGCATTTGTTTCACAAGTTGAACCTAAGAACATTGATGAAGCACTTAAAGATGAGCATTGGTTAATGGCTATGCAAGAGGAACTAAATCAGTTTGAAAGAAATGAAGTGTGGGATTTAGTGCCATTACCAAAAGATTATCCAATTATTGGAACCAAGTGGGTTTTCAGAAATAAGCTTGATGAATCAGGAATAATTCTTAGAAATAAGGCAAGATTAGTGGCTAAGGGATATAATCAAGAAGAAGGAATTGACTATGATGAGACTTTTGCCCCTGTAGCAAGGATTGAAGCTATTAGACTACTTCTTGCTTATTCATCAATTGAGAATTTCAAGCTTTATCAAATGGATGTAAAAAGTGCTTTCCTCAATGGGCTGATACAAGAGGAAGTGTATGTGGAACAGCCACCTGGATTTGTGGACTTCAAAAATCCTAATCATGTGTACAAGCTCAAAAAGGCACTCTATGGCTTTAAGCAAGCTCCTAGATCTTGGTATGATAGGTTGAGCAAATTTCTAATTGAGAATGATTATGAAAGAGGAAAGGTGGACAATACATTGTTTGTTAAGAGATTTAAAAATGATACAATGTATGTGCAAATATATGTGGATGATATTGTGTTTGGATCTACAAATTCCTCTCTTTGTAAAGAATTTGCCAAAACAATGCAAGGAGAATTTGAGATGTCAATGATGGGAGAACTTACCTTCTTTTTGGGATTACAAATCAAACAAATGCATGATGGAATTTTCATAAGTCAAAGCAAGTATTGCAATGAACTTTTGAAAAAGTTTGGTATGGAAGGGTGTAAGGAGGCTGCCACACCAATATCAAACAATTGCAATCTTGACTTAGATGAGAAAGGAATTGCTGTTGATAATTCAAAATATAGAGGTATCATAGGATCACTCTTATACTTGACAGCAAGTAGGCCTGATATAATGTTTGCTGTGTGCCTATGTGCAAGATTTCAAGCAAATCCTAAAGAATCTCATATGAAAAGTGTAAAGAGAATCCTTAAGTATTTGAAGGGTACAACTAATGTTGGTTTGTGGTATCCAAAAGGAGTATCATTGAGTCTAATTGGCTACTCAGATTCAGATTTTGCTAGGTGCAGGCTAGACAGAAAGAGCACAAGTGGAACATGTCACTTGTTAGGTAGTGCACTTGTTTCATGGCATAGCAAAAAGCAAGCTTGTGTTGCTTTAAGTACAGCTGAAGCTGAGTATATAGCAGCTGGAAGTTGTTGTGCTCAAATCCTTTGGATGAAGCAACAATTAAGAGACTATGGAATTGAGTTGAACAAGATTCCTTTGAGGTGTGATAACACAAGTGCAATAAATCTGACCAAAAATCCAATTTTGCACTCTAGGACTAAGCATATTGAAATAAGACACCACTTTTTGAGATATCATGTTCAAAGGAATGATTGTGTTGTGGAGTTTGTAGAGACAACCAAACAACTAGCTGATATTTTCACAAAACCTCTACCTAGAGAGAGGTTCAATCAATTGAGAATTGAGTTGGGAATAATTCGTGAAACAAGTTTGAATTGATTATGTTGTGAGAATGAATACAAGAGATGTGTGGAAGATAATATTTGGAAGTTGCAAACAAGACTTGGTGAAATTTGAGAAGTTAAAATTTTCAGTGAAACAAATCATCACTGGAATAATCGATTATCTTAAGATATAATCGATTATCTTAAAGTGACTCATGAAAATAATCGATTATCTGAGGAAATAATCGATTATCTGGAACATGAAGAATTCCAAGAGTTTCGGAAATAATCGATTATTTGGGCAATAATCGATTATCTGGTAAGCAAGAAACTCAAAAGTCACTGGAATAATCGATTATTTGGGTAATAATCGATTATTTGATAAGAAGAAACTCAAAGGTCACTGAAATAATCGATTATTTCAGTCAATAATCGATTATCTGGGGAATACAAGGAAAATGAACCCTCTGTAATAATCGATTATCCTTAAAATAATCGATTATTCATATCAGAAAATGGTTCAAACTGAGTTTACTGATGCAAATAATCGATTATTTGCACAAATAATCGATTATTTGGGCGGTTTTTTTAAATTTTCTTAAAACGGTTAACTCCGCGCCAACTCATAAAACTACCCACTTTTTCCATACCCAGAACGTGCAAACACCTTAAAATCTTCTCAGAACCTCTCATTATCTCATTCTCTCATTATTTCCCAAACCCTCCAAACCCTAACTCTCTCAAAACCTCTCAAATCCCTCTTCTTCTTCATCTTTCTCCAAGACCCAACCATGGCATCTTCCTCCAAGAGACCCAAGAAGCTGGAAGTGAGGGGGAGCAAGCGCCCTCTTCCCTCGGAGCAACTCATCTCGAAGTGGTTCGCCGATGAGAAGGCCCAAGAATACTACTTCGAATGGTATGCCGGTCGGAGAATCATCCCTCCGAAGACCCTAAAGCTTGACTGGTTCAAGAATGAGGGGTTTAGCTTTCCAACCCTCCTGGAGTACCAAGAGTTGAAGGCGTTTCTCGAGATGGACGGACCCTATTATCCGGAGCTCATCCGATTATTC
This sequence comes from Cajanus cajan, assembly GCF_000230855.2. Lineage (NCBI taxonomy): Eukaryota > Viridiplantae > Streptophyta > Magnoliopsida > Fabales > Fabaceae > Cajanus > Cajanus cajan. Next base: position 22,752,194 of record NC_138518.1, read on the forward strand.
CTCTGTTTTGCTACCACTAATAATGGGGTTATGCAATCGGTGGTTAAGGGGAAGTTAATCAGGCTGGACGGACCCACATTGAGAGCTGCTGCGGGTCTGAGCGGAACTGGAGTAGAGAAACCCCAGCCATTCAACTTTGGAGATTTTGAAGAACTGATCACATTCCGGGATTGTCAACGGAACCCATCCAACACAAACTATGAAAAGTTCTTGGCGGGAGGTATGAAAAAGAACTCTCGCTTGATTTCCTTCATTATTGCCTGGATGTTAAAACCTAGGTTGCACAACCATGCTCAGATGTCTCGGGATGACATTTTGTTAATGCATGTAATTAAGAAGAAAATTAAGATTGATTGGGTGGCGGTTGTGAATGACTGTATTTGGAAGGCAAGGAGAAAGGAAGACGGTCCAATTCCTTATGCTTTGCTTCTGTCAAAATTTTTTGAGATTGCTGGTGTAGATTTAACAGGTGAAAGAAAGATTGTTCTGCACGCATCGAACAAAATAGAGAAGTCTTCTTTGCATCATATGGGGATGCTAAAGCAAGAAGACAAGTGGGTGTTTAAAGGAGATGTTCCTCCTACCCCGGAGCCAGCTACAGATGAGGACGGTGTGCCTTCTCATGATGAGGATCAGCCACCACAGGTGGAAGCTGAGCCTGGAGAAGCTGAGCCGGAACTAAAGTCGTTCTCACCTTTTGAGCAGATCATGATTAACAAGATTGATGCTGTTATGGACATGTCAAGGAGACATGAGACTTTGTTTTCTGGTTTGCTTGACAGGTTTGATGATCTGGATCGCGAAGTTAGGCTGATCAAGACTCAGCTTGGAATTCCGGAGGATGAGGAGTGATTTCTGTTTTTGTTATTCTGTGTCGTTTTTAAATTTACGTTTGGAACAATTTATAAGTTCAATTGGGTTGTAATGATTTTAATTCCTGAACAAGTTTATTGTTTTTGATGTTGAACAATTTAAGTTTGATGAATTTGAAGTTTGTTTTGCTTATGTGATTGGCTTGATTTTGATTCCAAAGGTTATTTTGGAATACTGGTGCACAATGTTCTGTTTTTGGTGAGCATATATGTTGTAATGTGATTATTTGAAATACTCTGTTTTTGTACTGAGATAATGGATATGTTGACTTGATTTGATTTGGTTTGTGGTATGGTGCACAATTGGCATCACACGTTGGTTTATTTTGGTTTTTTGAATAATGAGCAACTGATTTGGTTTGAGCTGCTGAAAAATTCTATACATGGCTTATAATTGTTAACCTTGGCTTACTTTGTTTTTGATAATGCCAAAGGGGGAGAAATGGTATTGTGTGTTGAGTTTTTGTTGCAGGTATTGTGCTTTGTGTGTGTGTGTGTTGTACAGGTTTTGGTTCATGACACAATAAGAAGCAGGCACAAAGTGCATTATGGATTGATATCATTGTCCGTGGGTTGTCATGGGTTGTCATCATCAAAAAGGGGGAGATTGTTGAGCTTAGGAGAGCTGAAAAAGAGTTTTGATGATCACAACAGCCGGAAACAACAAGTGTGCAACAACAACATTGAACACAAAAACAAAGTCAAGGAAGTTCAAGAAAAATGCTTTGAAGTTCAAGAAAAATGCTTTGAAGTATAGCTATGTAATAGTGTTTAGGAAATAAAGTGTTAAAAGAATTGTTATATTTGTGCTTGTGTGTGTGCTTTGTGCATTAAGCAAATCTTGTCTAAAATCAAGTAGGGAGTAGATGATGATGAGTTGAGAACATTGGAAAATTATTTTGAGACTTAAAATGAAGTTTTAAGAACTGACTCAAAATAATCGATTATTGTTAAATATAATCGATTATTTCAGCAAATGGGCTAAGTGGAATGCCTTGCTGTAATAATCGATTATTTGCCAAAATAATCGATTATTTCAGAAACAACTCTCTGGAATAATCGATTATCCATCTAAATAATCGATTAAATTGTTCTTGGTTGATTTCCAGAAATCTGAAGAACAAAATAATCGATTATTCTTTAAAATAATCGATTATCTGGGTTTGAACTTTTATAAATAGACTTGAACTATTTTGAAACAAAAAATAATTGAGTGAGAACTGATAATCAACTTCTAAAAGCACTTTAGAGTGTCTGTGTGACATCTTGGAAAGGTTTCTTTGTGAAATTCCAAGAAGAAAAACATTTGAAAAAGAACTTGTGAAAATCATCATCATCATCATACTCTTGAAAGAGAAGGACAAAGAATTGTTCAAGAATTCCAGGTGAATTCGTTTCATTTTTGTTTCTTTGTGAATCTTTGTGGAAAATCTTGAGAAGGGTTTCTCAAGTGATTAAGGTTCTTGTAGTGGGATCTACAAGGGGTACTTTCTTGGGGTCAAGAAAGTGATTATCTTTTAGTAGTGAAGTATATGCATGTGTGTTTGCTTGTAAACCTTCTTGCTTAAAGATAGTGGAAAAATCTTAATCAGGTGGTGATTAAGGACTGGATGTAGGTCACATGTGGAGTGGCTGAACCAGTATAAAAGACTTGTGCAATCTTCTTCAACCTTATCTCTTGTTTTGTAATTTCTTGATTGAGTTTTAAGGAAGATAAAATTTGATTAACAAGTGAATGTAATTCTTGATGTTTTAAATCTGTAAATTGAACATTGTTGATGAACCTCATGATGTTGTAATCAAGTTAGCATATTGCATTCATATTATCATAACAAGTCTTGAGAAGTGCTTCAAGTGAGAATTCTGTCATAGAAAAGTTTGTAATTGAAAGTGAAGATCCAAAAACTCTGATAAATTTTTAAAGGGTCATTGAATCCAATTCACCCCCCTCTTGGATTTGGCCATTCTTTTCTAACAGCATTGATGAAGAGGTGAGGATCAATGGCCAAGTACACCTTTGACTCCTTGGATCAAAAACTCTTCAAGGGCATCTTGGATGGGAGATTGGGCGGAAATGGAGAGTGTAGGTGAAGTGTTTGATGAAAGGTTTGATAAGAGTACTTTAGGTTTGGCTCACTCCATAGGTGATGAAGGCCACTTCTAGGGTTTACTCTCAAGGGAGGAGATAGGTATGGTGGTGGCCGAATTAGCCAAGGGTGACTAAGGAATGATATAATGGCACAAAGGCATTCTCTATATTCAACATCTAAAGTATTTACAAGGAGTGGTGCCTAGGGTATCTATAAGTGTGGGGTGACATCACAAAACCCTAGGGAGGGTGGCGGTGATGAGTAATTATTTTCCCTTATTTTCTTACCTTTCTGTACTTATTTTAATCTCTGATTTGTGCTTAATTGTTGATATTCTGCACTGTTTTCTATTTGGGCTTTAATTGGACCCTTAATTCATATTTTAACTAATTTGAATTTTCTGAATCTAATTATTCCAAATTTTATTTTCAGGGCAGTTTAATAATTATTTGGGCTTGGAATTAATTTTTGGACTTCAAGAGAAGATGCCACATCATCTACCATGTCACCGCTGCACCATTTTCCACGTCAGCATTTAATTTCAATTTGTATTCTATTTTATTGTATTTTCGGGTCAAACCTAACTTGGGGGTCCATGTTGACTCTTTTAGGCTTTTTTTTAGGGTCCTAAGGCAGCTACTAAAAGGGTATCTGATGTGACCACATAACTAGTCTCTCTTCTCTTTGTTTTTTTTTTATGTTTTCTCTGTTGTAGCTGGGTTTTTACGTTTTTCTCTCTTTAGCTGCCATTTTTGTTTTACTCTTCTATTCTCTTATATGAATTTTACGTTTTGTATCTGAATCCTTGAAGAATATAGATTATCCATTTTCGTTTTGCTCTCCTCTCCTTGCATTTTTGTTTCTGTATCTGCTTTTGTTTTAATGGAAGGCTAAAACCCCAGGGTTAGGCCCTTGGCAGATTGCAACCCTCTGATGGAGGTTCTCTGTGCGTTGCATTTCTGTTCCGCTTGATTCTCCCTTGTGAGGTCTCTGTTCTGAGGCGTTCAACATATGAGTCATGCTTAATGACTCTAGGTTGTTTGCATTCAGTATCTCAGGTTGCTTAATCCTGAGGAAGGAGGTGACAAGGTTCACGTTTGCTTAATTCGTGTAGTGAGGTCTCAGGTTAATCTTCGCTTAGTTGGTTAACTGGAATGAATAGGATTAAGTTCGGACATATTATCTTTCGTGAACCGAGGATATCAGAGGTGCATTATGTTCAAGGGTCTGACCTATTTTAATTACTGCAATTAATTCATATTTGCTCTGTGTTTTATTTAAATTTCGATAATCTGCTCAACCCCTCCACTGCGTGTTTGATCCTTTGACAGAAAGAACTGGTCCTTGGGAGACGACCTAGGAGTCACTTCCTAGTACTGCATTTTAATTGCATTTATTTGACTGAGTACGGCATCGATCAGGCGGCTAGGTCATCATTGGATGATCATTCCTTCCCTAAATGGGAAGAAAATGCACATCAAATGACATACAAATTAACCCTAGATAGGTGCCGCCCACCTTCACTAAAAATGGGATCTTTTTGGGTTAAGCTTGGCTACTTCTAGGTGCATGATAGGATAATGCAACCTAGGTGGCCTTCCACTCGGGCCAATGCTCTTCTTAGCCCAAAAGACCCATTTTTGTCACGTCCAAACACTTATATCACCTAGGAAATAAAGCCCTAATTTCTAAGTGCCCCAAAATACAAGGGAAAAATAGGAAATACAAAGAAAAATAAATTCTAAAAGTCCTAAACACCCCAAAATACAATGGTAAAAATGGAAAATAAAATAAACCCTATGCTAATGAAGCTTAGGAGAGTATTTAGTACGCTATGATCATGAGGAGGGTGTCCCTTGGTGTATGAGCTCCCTCTTCCTCTTCCACTCTCCTAGCCATAGACCTAGTGATGGGGCCCACATTTGTCTTCAAGGATGGTCCTCCATCATCAATGATGTGGCCACTCATGCAGATAGGAAGTTGGAGAGTAAACTTGATGCATTGGTGAACCTAGTAACTCAACTTGCTGCAAATCAAAAATCCACATCGTGGCATTTGTTCTTTAACATATCATCATACAAATGTTTGCTCTTCTCTACAGCAGTCTAGAGTAAATGAACATCTAGAGGCCTATGCTGCAAATATTTACAACAGACCTCATGTCCAGCAGCAGCAGCAACAAAGTTATGATCTCTCCAGCAATGGGTACAATCCAGGTTGGAGGAATCACCCTAATCATAGATGGTCCAACCAGCAACAACAACAACAATAGCCAACCCCTTCCTTCCAGAATAGTGTTGGTTGTAATACCCATTTTTTTAATTATTATTTATTAATGGCATTTTCGTAATTTTTATAAAGGTATAGGGTGTTTTGGTGATTTTGGAACGGGCTGTTCCAAAAGCGGAACGAGCCGTTCCAAGCACCAAAAATGAACTAGTTAAGAAATTGAGAACGGGCTAAGAACGGGCCGTTCTGGTTTGGAACGGGCCGTTCCAGTTCAAAAATTTGCGTAGATTTGAAAGGCCCAGAACGGGCGTTTCACTTTTGGAACGGGCAGTTCCGGGTAGAGGAGGCAGACTTCTATAAATAGGGGGCTGGGGGTTTGGAAAATGGGGAACTTGAGAGAAGGTCCTAGAGAGAGAAAGAGGAGAGAGAGAAAGAAAGAGAGAGGAGGAGAAAGAAAAGAGGAGAGAGAGGAAGAGAAATCCAGAGAAGGAGGTTCTGCCAGGGGAAAGAAAAAAGAAGGGAGAGGGGGAGGTTCTGCCCTAGTTTCGATTTCTGCTTTTCCAAGTAAGGGTAGTACTTATAAGACTTAATCTAGTATGTATGAGCATGATAGGGGTAGTATAACTTTTAATATACTATTTTGTTTATATGAAGATTGTCATTTATTTAATTTGGTATTTGTTTTAGGTGTTTAATTATTTATATTATTATATTGAATGATTTGGCATGGTTATGGAAAAGTTTGTATGTAATTATGGAATATGCTATGTATGTGTGGTTTGGAAAGCTAATAGAACTTAGAGGAGTAAGGTTATGGTATGGATTAGATCTCTTGGTGAGATCAGGATATAATCTTTGGAAAATATGGAATTTGGGAATCCCATGGTGAGGATTCCAATATAGAACTTTTCCAAAGGTTATATAATAAACCACTTCAGATGTTAGGTGGATTCTGAAGTACTCCTCTAAGTATTCTATTTGCTACCGGTATGGGACCAGGCCGAGTCATACCGATGGATGAGGTGGCCACGATCACCAGGGTTACGTGACGACGTAATCCAACTGTATATTTTCCATGAGAGGTTAGGCGTGAGACATGGGTTGATGACATGTTTCATCGTATCAACACTTGGTTTGAATGTGTTGAGGCCAACATTTGGTTTGGATGTGTTGGTTACATCATGGATTATACAATGGTGTGACTTTGTTTTGGATGTGGAATATGTATACATATGGTATGGATTGTATACATTGGTTATGGATTCTTTATTATCATAAAATATGTATGCGTTGGCATGGATGTGTATACATTATATTTTGGATTGGTCTATATTTAGCTTGGAAATGACTTGTTGGTCTGGATAAATACTGTGGATAAATATCTGTTTAATGATATTTTATTATGATGTACTATGATTGGTTTTATATGTGCTAACCCTTATATTTCCATGATGGACTGTGATGATCTCACTATGTGGGGGAGCAGATCAGGTGTGAGGCCTTGGGATAACAGGGAGTCTTTTGGATAGCTGCTTTGAGAAGTGGCTAGGTTTAGAGCTTGACCAGCACCTAGGGTGTCTTATTTTGATGTCTTCGTGACGTTGTAATTATATTACATTTTTGTATTACTGTATAACCTTATTGAGAATAATGACTTTATTATAAAAATATGTTATATATTTTGGAAATAATTTTATATGTTATTATATATTTACACTTTAGCGTAGCTCGCCCTTGTTCTATTTTCTTTAATATATATTATTTATCTTTGGTTGGTTCTGGATGTGACGGCCTAGGGTGGATCGTTACATTGGTCGCAACAGATATGTGCCTCCTCCTGTCCAACAACAACAACAAAGACAACATGATGTTCCTGCACCTTCATCTCAACCTTCTACTTCTAAGCCTTCATTGGAGGAGTTTGTGAGGCAGATGACCATTCAAAACATTCAATTTTAACAAGAGACCAAAGGCTCCTTTCAGAGCTTGACAAATCAGATGGGACAAATGGCCACTCAGCTTAATCAAGCACAATCTCAAAATTCACAAAAATTGCCTTCACAAACTATGAAGAATCCAAAGAATATAAGTTCCATCTCCTTGAGGTCTGGCAAACAGATTGACATACCTGCACCAGTACCAGCACCTACACAAGTACCAGTCCCTGCACCTAAGCCTACACTTAAGAAAGAGGCCCCTACAGGTGGTAGCAGAAAATCTCATTTAGGTGGACCTTTTTTCAGTGCACATAGTGGTGATCTGCAGCAGCCTCCTATCCCTCTTCAATTTCCACCAAAATTAATTCCAAGGAAAAAGATGGAAGAGGTGGATAAGGAGATATTGGAAACCTTGAGGAAGGTGAAGGTGAACATACCTTTGTTGGATGCCATTAAGAAAATTCCCAGATATGCTAAGTTCTTGAAGGAGTTGTGCACCCACAAAAGGAAACTGAAGGGCAATGAGACAATCAGCAGGGGCAGAAATGTCTCACCACTTATAGGTAAATATGTTCCACACATTCATGAAAAATGTAAGAACCCAAGTACATTCTGTATACCTTGCATTATTGGTTACAGTAAATTTGTATATGCCATGCTTGATTTAGGAGCTTCAATTAATGTCATGCCTCTATATATTTTTAAATCTCTATCCATTAAACCTCTGCAACCTACGGGTGTGGTCATTTAGTTGGCCAATAAGAGTGTTGCCCACCCCACATGTTTTGTAGAGAATGTCTTGGTTCGGGTTGGTGAACTTATTTTTCCTGCTGATTTTTATGTTCTTGATATGGAGGAAGGATTCTCTCATGGTTCTGTCCCAATCATTCTGGGTAGACCATTTTCGAAAACAGCCCGGACCAAGATTGATGTTTATGCTAGCACTTTGTCTATGGGATTTGGTGATACTGTTTTTCATTTCAATATTTTAGATGCCATGAAATTTCCTTCTGAAGATCAATATATTTTTCATGCTGAACTGATTGATGATATAGTTGATGAACACATTCTTGATTTTGATTCTTTTCATGATAAGACACATTCATTTTTATCTGATTTGTATAATTGTCTTTCATGCATTGAGTCTGCATCTGAATATGAGTTTGGAAGTGAATTTGATTGTAATCATGCATCTGAATTTGATACTTTGGGTGTTGTACCTCTCGGTCTTGATTTTGTAGAGTCAGAATGCACTAACCATGTTGTAGGAAGTACAAAAGAATCTGACTTGTAGGTTGAGGTACAGGTTGTGGAACCCTTTCTCCCTTCTCTGGTTCTGTCTAATGTTCAGCCAACACCCACGCCTGAGTTAAAGCCTCTTCCAGAGAACCTCAAGTATGCTTACTTAGAGGATGATGAGAGATTTCCTGTGATCATTTCCACCTTCCTTGATGTTGATCAAGAGGGGAGGTTTTTGCAAGTGCTCAAGAAGCATAAGAAGGAAATTGGTTGGACCCTAGTAGACATTCTTGGTATTAGCCCATCGACGTCCATGCATAGGATACTATTGGAGGATGGAGCTAAACTAGTGAGACAGCCTCAGAGGAGACTTAACCTAGTGATTTAGGACGTTGTAAAGAAAAAGGTGACCAAGCTTCTACAGGTTGGGATCATCTATCTTATTTCAGATAGTTAGTGGGTGAGTCCAGTCCAGGTGGTCCCCAAGAAGACATGCCTCACTGTTGTTAAGAATGAGAAGGATGAGCTCATACCCACCAGAGTGAAAAATAGTTGGAGAGTTTGTATCGACTACCGGAGGCTCAACCAAGCAACAAGGAAGGATCATCTTCCTCCGCCCTTCATTGATCAGATGCTAGAGCATCTAGCAAGTAAATCTCATTACTATTTTCTTGATGGTTTCTCTGGTTATTTTCAAATTCACATTGCTCTTGAGGATCAGGAAAAGACCATATTCACTTGCCCCTTTGGCACTTTTGTCTATAGAAGGATGCCCTTTGGCCTATGCAATGACCCTGACACATTCCAGTGGTGGATGCGTAGTATTTTTAGTGATTTTCTTGAAAATTGCATAGAGGTGTTTATGATGATTTTACTGTTTATGGATCCTCTTTTGACACTTGTTTGGATAGTTTTGGATAGTTTGGATAGAGTTCTTAATAGATGCATTAAGACTAACCTAGTTCTTAATTTTGAGAAATGTCATTTCATGGTAGAGCAGGGTATAGTCTTAGGGCATATCATTTCTAGTCGGGGCATTGAGGTAGACCTTGCAAAGATATCTGTTATTGCACAATTGTCGTACCCCTCTTGCGTGTGAGAGGTGCGATCTTTTCTTGGCCATGCAGGTTTCTACAGGCGCTTTATAAAGGACTTCAACAAGAAATCCCTCCCACTATCTAGCTTTCCGTAGAAGGATATTTATTTTAATTTTGATGACAGGTGTAAGGAGGATTTTGACTACCTCAAGAAAACCTTGACCACCACTCCTATCATTCTGGCACCAGATTGGACAGTTCCATTTGATTTGATGTGTGATGCTTTGAATTATGCACTGGGGGCTATCCTAGCATAAAGGGTTGAGAGATTGCCTAGGGTGATATGCTACGCTTATAGGATGTTAGATGCTGGTCAAGCAAATTACACGACCATAGAGAAAGAACTTTTAGCTATTGTTTTTGCACTTGATAAATTTCGGTCATATTTGCTTGGTTCTCGTGTTGTTATTTTTACAGATCATGCAACTCTGAAGTACTTGTTGAAGAAGGCTAAGTCAAAGCCTAGGCTGATCAGATGGATGCTCTAGCTCCAAGAATTTGACTTGGACATCCGTGATAGGAGCGGAGCATAGAATTTCATGGCAGACCATCTCAGCAGGATCGAGAGAGATAAGGATGAGAGTACCTTGCCCATTCATGATGATTTTCCTGATGAATGTTTGTTGACTATCTCAATATGTTTTGTCGTAGAGTGCAAAATTGGATTTTTGGTCAGATTTATTGCACTTGTGTTGTCACATCTCAAAGGTATTTTATTTAGCTCAACTCCATAATCTCTTAATTGTTGCTTCATCCAAAGAATTTGAGCACAACAACTTCCAGCAGCTATATACTCAGCCTCAGCTGTACTTAAAGCAACACAAGCTTGCCTTTTGCTATGCCATGAGACAAGTGCACTACCTAGTAGGTGACAAGTTCCACTTGTGCTTTTTCTATCTAGTCTACACCCAGCATAGTCTGAATCTGAGTAACCTATCAGACTTAGTGAGACTCCCTTTGGATACCACAAACCTACATTGGTTGTACCTTTCAAATATTTAAGAATTCTCTTCACACTCTTCATGTGAGATTCTTTAGGATTAGCCTGAAACCTTGCACAAAGGCACACAGCAAACATTATATCAGGCCTACTAGCTGTCAAATATAAGAATGATCCAATGATACCTCCATACTTTGAACTATCAACAACTATTCCTTTCTCATCTAAGTCAAGATTGCAATTGTTTGATATTGGTGTGACAGCCTCCTTACACCCTTCCATACCAAACTTTTTCAGAAGTTCATTGCAATACTTGCTTTGACTTATGAAAATTCCTTCATTCATTTGTTTGATTTGCAACCCCAAAAAGAATGTAAGCTCCCCCATCATTGACATTTCAAATTCTCCTTGCATGGTTTTAGCAAATTATTTGCATAGAGAGGTATTTGTAGATCCAAATACAATATCATCCACATAGATTTGTACATACATTGTATCATTTTTAAACTTCTTCACAAACAATGTATTATCCACCTTCCCTCTTACATAGTCATTTTCAATCAAAAATTTGCTCAACCTGTCATACCATGATCTTGGAGCTTGCTTCAAGCCATAGAGTGCCTTTTTAAGCTTGTACACATGATTAGGATTTTTAAAATCCACAAAGCCTGGTGGTTGTTCAACATACACTTCCTCTTGTATTAACCCATTGAGAAAAGCACTTTTCACATTCATTTGATAAAGCTTGAAATTCATTATTGAGGAATAAGCAAGAAGTAATCTAATGGCCTCTATCCTTGCTACAGGGGCAAAAGTCTCATCATAGTCAATTCTTTCTTCTTAATTATACCCCTTAGCCACTAGTCTTGCCTTATTTCTTATAATTATTCCAGATTCATCAAGCTTATTTCTAAAAACCCACTTGGTTCCTATGATTGGATAGTCTTTTGGTAATGGCACTAAATCCCATACTTCATTTCTTTCAAACTGATTTAGTTCCTCTTGCATGGCCATTAACCAATGTTCATCTTTTAGTGCTTCATCAATACTTTTAGGTTCCACTTGTGACACAAAAGCCATAGTATTACAAATATTCTTGATGGCACTCCTAGTTGAGACTCCCTTACCAATATTTCCAATTATGTTATCTATTGATAAGTCCCTAGAAGTTTTCCATTCCTTAGGCAATTGTTCACTTGTTTCCTTTGTGTTTTCATGTGATTCACTCTCTTTAGGCTTATTATCATTTTCACTTTCCAATAGAGGTTGATCAAGCAAATCAGTTAAGTCTTCAATTTCAGTTTCCCTTGTTTCTTGTTTGTTGGTCTCATCAAATACAACATGGACAGATTCTTCAACAACTAGAGTTCTCTTATTTTAGATTCTATAAGCTTTGCTGTTTGTTGAATATCCTAGAAAGATTGCTTCATCAGCCTTTGCATCAAATTTTCCAAATTGCTCTTTCCCATTGTTCAGCACAAAGCACTTACACCCAAACACTCTAAAATATGAAATGTTAGGCTTCCTTTCATTGTAAATTTCATAGGGTGTTTTCTTTAATATAGGCCGGATTAGAACTTTGTTTAACACATGACAAGCTGTGTTAATAGCATCAACCAAAAAGTATTTTGGTAATTTTGTTTCATTCACCATTGTCCTAGCAAGTTCTTCTAAGGACCTATTTTTCCTCTCAACAATCCCATTTTGTTGAGCTGTCCTAGGTGCTGAGAAATTATGGTTTATACCATGTTCCTCACAGAATTTTTGAAACATTATGTTTTGAAACTCACCTCCATGATCACTTCTTATAGAAGTAATGTTTGAACACTTTTCATTTTGAACAAGCTTGGCAAATTTTCTAAAGGCACTAAAAGCATCATTTTTGTTTGCAAGAAACATAACCCATGTGTATCTTGAATAGTCATCAACAATCACTAAACCATAGTAGTTTCCACCTAAGCTCATGGTTCTTGAAGGACCAAACAAATCCATGTGAATTAATTGCAAAGGTCTAGTTGTGGAAATCTGGTTTTTGCTTTTAAAGCTAGCCTTCACTTGCTTTCCCTTTTGACAAGCATCACATAGTTTGTCCTTACTAAACTTGAGTTTAGGTAAACCAACCACTAATTCTTTCCTACTCAGTTTATTCAAATGATCCATATGAATATGTGCAGCTCTCCTATGCCAAAGCCATATGTTGTCTTCTTGAGTTATTAGACACTTAGTGTTGGAAATTGCTATTGAGTGTTCTAAGTCAAGCATGTATATATTGTCAATTCTTTTTCCAATGAATCTTATTTCTTTTGTGTTTTTATCACATATCAAGCAACATGTATTATCAAATTCAATTTTAAAACCTTTGTCACTTAGTTGACTTATACTCAGCAAATTATGTTTCAATCCATCAACAAGCAATACATTCTCAATCAATGTTTGAGAGAAGGAATTACCAACATTGCCATGACCAAGTATTCTCCCTTTGTTGTTGTCACCATAGGTAACATACCCTTCATTCTTCAATTTCAGACTTGAGAATTTTGAAGGATCCCCAGTCATATGCCTTGAGCAGCCACTATCAAGATACCATAGTAAGTTCTTGGCCCTCAAGCATTCCTACAACAAAGATTCAGAGAAAAAATTTAGGTACCCATTTGAAGGGTCCTTGTAGGTTAGTTCTCAGCCTTTGACTTTTTTTAATCCAAACCATTTCTCCATTTGGAACTCCATACTTCCTAGAGTAGCAGTTCCTTATTGTGTGACCTCTTTTACAACAATAGAAACAAGTTGTTTGTCTAGAGAAATTGCTTTTAAATTTTCTAAAATTTTGGTTTTTCTTGAAAGCTTCTTTCTTTGACTTAAATGGCATGCTCGTGCTTTGATTAAAACCAAGTCCACTCCTATCAAAAGTGTTTCTTTGTTTTCCCAAAAGAATATTTAAATTTGCATTTCCATTTGTGAACTTTGCAAGATTGCATTTTAAATCAGCATTTTCTTTTTCAAAAGTCTTGCAATTTTCACAAACATCTTTTAAGGAGGTGGAGTTTTCACAATGAGCTTCATTAAAGTTGAAAATAGTTTGAAGATTTTCATGCTCATGTTTCAAATCATCAAGCTCTTGTTCAGCTTTAATTAAAGCATTTTCATACCATTTCAACTTGTTTTTCAGCTTTGAATTCAAGGCATCCAATTTCACAGCCTCCTTATGAATTTGTATAAAAGCTTCTTGAAGTTGGTCATAGTCCGGATTAGATTCAAGGTCAGAGTCACTTACAATTGTGTCTTGGTCAGTTCCAGCCATCAAACACAGATTGTTCTCTTCACATTCGGATTCATCACTTGTTGTGCTTGAGTCATTATCCTCCCAAGCAATGTAGGCTCTCTTCCCTTTTCCATTTCTCTTGCTTTTCTTCTCCTCTTGTTGCTTCTTCAAGAGGTTTGGACACTCAGCTTTCATGTGTCCCGGTTTTCCACATTCAAAGAAATTGAAGAAGGATGTGCTTGCTTCCTTTTTCTTGTTTGTCTTTCTATTGAATTTGTAGGGGGAATTTTTCTTTCTCCTTATGAATTTTCTGAACTTCTTCACCAGCAAATTGAAGTTCTCAGTTTCGGAATCATCGGAGCTTGATTCTTTACACACCTCTTTTTCTTTGGCAGATTTCAAGGCTTTCAATGACACTCCTTTACCTTTCTTGTCCTGCTGTTCATTTTCTTCAAATATGTGCAGCTTTTGCTCATGCTCTCTTAGCTTCCCAAAGAGAGTAGCAAGTGTCAAGGAGGTCAAATCCTTTGATTCTTCTATGGCTGTCACCTTTGCTTGCCACGATCTGTCCAAGCATTGCAGCACTTTTAAATTCAGCTCTTCTTTCTCAAATTTCCTGCCAAGGTCAACAAGGTGATTTATCAAGTGTGTAAATCTCTTTTGAAAATCAGAAATAGATTCACCATTATGCATTCTAAACAGCTCATATTCTCTTATGAGAGTATGCTTTCTAGATCTCTTTACATCACTTGTTCCTTCATGAGTGACTTGCAAAGTATCCCATATTTCTTTAGCAGATATGCATTGTGATATTCTAAAAAATTCATCAATTGACAATGTAGATGTAATGATGTTTTTGGCTCTTTTGTCATGTTGGGCTCTTTTCTTTTCCTCATCACTCCACTCACTCCAATGTTTTTCTTTAAGCTCATCACCATCTTTTTTCATAGGGATATAGGGTCCATTTTCTATTGCATCCCATACAGCAATATCAATAGCTTCAATGAAAATTCTCATCCTAATTTTCCAGTAGACATAGTTTTCACCATTGAAAATAGGAGGTCTATGAATAGACACACCCTCACCATAGGGTAGGTTGTTATTGGCCATTTTTGAAATCTTGAATAACTCTCAAGAACCTTGCTCTAGATACCAATTGTTAGAAAAGAATGGCACAATCCAAGAGGGGGGGTGAATTGGATTCTATGACCCTTTAAAAAATTTCAGAGTATTTAGGATCTTTATTTCACTTTAACTTTTCTAAGACTGAATTTTCAAAGAAGTTTCTTCAAAGACTTTTTTATAGAAGAATGAATGCTATATGCTTTCTTGATTACAAAGTAATGAGGTTCAAATGAAATGCCTTAATTCAGTTTATACCACCAATATTCACACACATGTTAATCAAGAATCATCTTCTTTAATGTACAATCAAGATATTACTCAAAGTAAAAGATAAGGGTAAGAAAGATTGCACAAGTCTTTTATCCTAGTTCATCCACTCCACATGTGACCTACATCCAGTCCTCAATCAACACCTGATCAAGATTTGTTCCACTATCTCAATGAAGAAGGTTTACAAGCATACCACACATGCATATACTTCAACACTAAAGATAACCACTTTCTTGACCCCAAGAAAGCACCCCTTGTAGAAACCCACTACAAGAATCCTTACCACTTGAGAAACCCTTCTCAAGATTTTACAAATATTCACAAAGAATAAAGGAACGAATTCACCTAGAATTCAGAAGCAAATCTTAATCTTCCCCTTTCAAGAATGTGATGATGATGATGATCCTTTCTCAAAGTTTTTCACAAACGTTTTTCTTCTTGGATTCACAAAGAAAACTCTCCAAGATTGTCACAAAGACTCAACAAAAACGCCTTTCTAAATTTGATTCTCAGTTCTAACTCTGTTCTGAAGTTTCTAAAAGTTCAAACTATTTATAAAAGTTCCAGAACCAGATAATCGATTATTTTAAAGAATAATCGATTATTTTGTTCTTCAGGTTTTCTAGAAACCAACCAAGAACAATATAATCGATTATTTTGCTGGATAATCGATTATTCCAGAGAGTTATTTCTGGGATAATCGATTATTTTGCAAATAATCGATTATTGCAGCAAGGCATCCCATTTTGCCTGTTGCTGGAATAATCGATTATATTTAATGATAATCGATTATTTTGAGTTAGTTTTCAAAACTTCGTTTTAAGTCTCAAAATAACTTTTTAGTTCTTTTAACTCATCATCATACACTCTCTAATTAGTTTAGATATAGATTTTGCTTATGCACACAACACACACAACAAATAAAATCATTCAAAACAATTTATACACTAATTCCTATTACATAGCACTTTCTTTGACTTTGTTTTTGTCTTCTAAGTTGTTGTTGTTTGTTGTTGTCTTTGACACATATTTTGTGATCATAAAAACTCCTTTAAGCTTCAGAGATAATCTTGACCTCATCAAGTTCAGGCTTCCCTAAGCTCAACAACTATCTTTCCTTTCTTAAAAAAATTTAAATTTTTTTTTAAAAATTTAAAAAAATATTAAAAAAATGAAAAAGAAATTGTTTGAGGCAAGAGAAAGAGGATTAATTATAGAGGTTATTAGAGGTTTCTGTGTTTGCTTCTTATGCTTATTCTTGACTTATTCCCCATTGCTCCTCTGATTCCTCTGGTTTGTAGTTACTTATCCCATATATTATCCTTTACCTTGTCCTTGGCCTCATTACAACCCTAAAAAGACCTTTTGATCCTTATGTGCTTGTGTATTGGGTGTTGATTTTAGAGGCTTGCCAAGTCTATCTGTTGCTTGTTTTTCATGAGTGCTTTGAGAGTATACAGTAGCCTAAACACTTGAGAGATACAGTGATACAGTGCATATCTTGTGAGGTTTTGTTGCTTTCGATTCACCTCTTGAACTGGTTGATTTTATTGCCATGTTTTGAAATACTTGGATGATGTTCATAGGTATCTTGTTTCTTTGACTCCTTATGTGTTGGATGTTTTCTATTCCTTTCTTTTTCCAGAATTCATTGAGGAGTATGTAATTCTATTTGTTTGTGTGTTGTTTTTGTTTCTATTTTCTCCTTTGTGTCACTCTCTTTATTGTTTTGGATTTGTCTATTGCTCTACTTCATGATTTTGCCTAGGAGTGCAAAAGGCTAAGTGTGGGGGAATTTGTTGCGTCATTATTTTCCCCTTATTTATTTATCTTTTTGTACTTATTGTAATTATTGATTTGGGCTCAATTTCTTATTAAGTGCACAGTTTTACTGTTTGGGCTTCATTGGACCAGTAATTCGAATTTTAATTAATTCCAATTCACTTGGTCTAATTTTTGTCTACTAATTATTTTCAGGTTAATTGTGAAGCATTTTTGGGCTTGGATATTATGTTTGGACTTCGAGAGATAAAGTACCAAGTCAGCGCCATGTTAGCACCACATCGCTACATCAGTAACTTATTTACATTTTTGTTAACCTCATTTTTGTAATTTCAGGCCAGACACATGGGAAGGGGGCCCATTTATGTTTCTAGGGTTTTAGGGACCTAGGGTAGGCTGACCATGCAGCCACCACCCTTCAGATTGATGTGACCACGTTTTTAGTTTGCTTATTCTTCTTCTTTTAGGTTTTTCTGTTCTTCTTCTTATTCCTTTACGTTTTGTTGCTTTGTTTTACTAGAACTTGCATTTGGATACTGAAGTTAATACAAATTCGTATTTTTCCTTCTCTTCTTATCTCTTGTTGTTTCTGCATTTTCATTTTAATGGAAGGCTAAAACCTTTGGGGTTGGCTCCTTGTTGCAGATTGTAATCTCTGTTTGAGGTTCTGTTCATATTGTGCATCTCTATTCTGCTTAGTTCTTCTTCATTAAATTTTTGTATTAATGCGTTCATGCTTAATGGGTTGCCTTTAATGCCACAATTTGCTTAATCCTGTGGGGAGGTTTAATGTTGTATATGTTTGCTTAATTCGTGTAAGGAAGTCTTGAGTTAATCTTTGCTTAGTTGGTTAACTTGGATGGAACAATGATTAAGTTGATAGACAAATCTCTTGTGAACCAGGGATAAGAGAGTTACAATCTTAACAAGGAGTCCATCTGATGGAACCAACTTCTCCATGAGGGCTAATGGTTGATTCCTTCTCTTCTCCAAGGTTGAGATGACTTGAAGGGTGATCTCATCAAGGGTATGGAAGTGGTGGAGATGGTGTTTAGGTAGGTGAAGGTTGATGCACAAAATGGAGGAGAGGAGGGGAAGGTGTTTGGTGGTGTAGCTCCTTTAAGCTAGCTCACTTCACTTAGGATGATGAAGGCCAGCCAAGGAAGACCCAAGCTCATACAAGGAAGAGAGGAGAGGATAGGGGGCCATGGAGTTCCTAGGGGACTAAGGAAGGGATAAAGAAGCACAAAGCTCACTCAATATCATTAATTTCCAAAGTGGCTACAAGGTGGATGACCTAGAGTACTTATAGAGAGAGGAAAGGCATCTAGGGTTTCTTGGGAGCATTTGGCCGAAATTTTGAGGTCCAAATACACCCTAAATGAACCCTAAATGCATCCCAAATGAAATGGCTCCCATCTCTCTAAAAGACTAAAGTACCCTTAGGTCTAGAAAAAGAAAGAAATGGACTTTGACCTTATAAAATATGGTTTAAGTCCTAAAATAAATCCAAAGAATAATTTTGCCCCATAATACAAAGGCTAAATAGAAATATAAAATAAAATCCTAATATCTAATGTACCCCAAAATACAAGGGCAAAATAGGAAAAGAAAACAACAAACTAAGGAGAGGGCTTAAAATCCACACACATGATGATCATGGCTTTTGGTGTGGTGTGTTCTTCATCTTCCTTTACTCTCCTAGCCATGGACCTTGTAATAGGCCCTACATGATGCTTCAAGGATGGTCCTCCATCATTTCTTACTTCTTGAGAAGGATTTGACCTCAAATCTTTAAGCTTATCTATGCCATTGATCCCTTCAAATGATATGAAACCACAATTTAGGGAAATAAACTACTAAAACTTTCCTACTCAATCCTTAAGTACATGATTTATTAGATGAGTGAGAGTGCTAGGGGTATTGGGGAGGCCCAAAAAGGCATCACCAACCATGCATATAAGCAAATTTTGAAAAATTGAATGGCCCCATACAAGATATCTATCAAATCATCTAGCTTAGGGATTGGGTGCCTATATTTTATTTATTGATGGCTTTCTAAAATCGGTGCACATCCTCCATTTCCATCTTTCTTTGGCACCAAAAGAATGAGGATGGCACAAAGGTTAAGGTTCTCTTGAACCTAGCCCTTCCTTCTCTCCGAAGGAAAAACTCTTTTCTTTTCTTTTCTTTTCTTTTTATTTTTATTTTTGCTTTTCTCCTCTTCGTCTTTCTTGGCTTTCAATTTGAGTTGGTCCTCATTCACTTGAGAGGGTGATAGAGGAAACTACACAAATTTCTTACCCAAGTGTTAGAAACTTATTTTATTTGTGAGGCCATCATGGATTGTTTTCTTGTCAAATTGCCATGGCCTCCCAAGCAAGACATGACTAGCCTCCAATGGCACTATGTCACACAAAACTTCTTCTTTATATTTGCCAATGGAGATTGGTGTGCTTTCTTTTTGGAAAACTACAATACCTCTTTCCTCATTGATCCATTGCATTTTATAAGGTTTAGGATGAGGTTTTGTAGTTAAGGCTAGCTTATCAAACAATCTAGTACTACAGCAATTGGAAGTAGACGCACTATCTACAATGAGAGAACAAGTGTTTTCTAGAACCTTGCATCTTATGTGAAATAAGTTCTCCCTTTGAGATTGGTCAATTTCACTAGATTGATTGCTAAGGAGCCTTCTAACCAATAATAAGTCTCCTTCACAAGGTAAGATTTCTTCCTCGGAATCTATGGCTTCATCTTCACTACTAGAGGAAGATGAAGTAGCTTCATCAAGGCTACTATAGTGATGTTGGGCTTTTAAAACCATGGTTTTCTTTGTAGGACATTGAGAAGCAATATGTCCTCTTCTGAGACACTTGAAGCACTTAATTTCACTTGACTTAAATTCTTTGGAAGGTGCTTTGAGAGATGATTTTTCTTTTTCTTTTTCTTTTTCTTCCTTAGAATAAGGTTGTGAAGAGTGGTCCTCCTTCTTAAAACTCTTGGAATAAGAGGAAGTGGAGTCTTTTCTAAACAAATTTCTTTTGAGTTGATGCTCCACTCTTGAACAAAGTTGAACAAGTTCATTTAAATCTCTATAAGGCAAAAGTTTGACTTTGTCTCTTATTTTAAGATTAATACCACTTTGAAATCTAGAAATGGTAGTCCTCTCTTCTTCCCTTATTCCAGCCCTCATCATAAGTCACTTCATTTGTTGCCTATATTCCTCCACACTTGATGACCCTTGTTTTCAACCTTTGAAGCTTATCCATAAGCTCACGGTCATAGTATAGGGGAATATGCCTCATTCTTAAGGCACTAAGGAGTTCATTCCAATATTGTATTGGGGGCTCATGATGCAATCTTCTTTCTTTTTCCAAGGAGGTCCACCAATACATAGCATGCCCTTGGAAGTTAAGGGTTGCCAAAGAAACCTTTTTCTCTTCACTTATTCCATGGCAAGAAAAAAGTTGTTCAACTTTCATTTCCCAATCTAGATATGTTTCAACATTGTCTTTACCATGAAATGAGGGAAGAGTAATATTGGGTTCCTTATTGGAAGACTCCTTTGGTCTTTGTGATCTTGGTGGCCTTTGATAGTAATCATCATTGTGATGACTACTATAATGGCTATCACTTGGGGGGTTTATAGGGTGTTGACTACCGTCACTTTCACTTCTAGGGGTTCTCACCCCATTGCCTCTTTGAGGCCTAGTTGGGGGAACCTTTGGGTTGGATCCCCCAACTCCCCCCCCATGACTAGATTTGCTAGCATCTATTTTATTTCTTTATTATTTTTCTCATTTTCTCTCTCTTTTCTCTTATATTTTTCCTCTCATTTTTAATTTTCTTTTTCTTTTCTTTTTATGTATTCCCTAATTTCTCTAAGTTCATCCCTAAGACTATGTTTACTATTGTGGGTATTTTAACCACATACACTTGAATGATCACTCATCTTTGATCAAGAAAGGTTTTCACAAAGAGGTTCTTGAAAATATTTTCACAAAGAGTGAGTGATAAAATGTTTTCACAAAATATTTTGAGTGCAAGAGTAGTGATAGGAGGCCTAAGTGCACAAAGTGAACTATCAAGGGAGGTGGACTACAAAGAGTCTCTTAAAAACCAAGCCTTTTCAAGTAGAAATCACTAAGCCCCTTTTCACTTTTCTCACAAAAACAATTTTAGCACAGCAAGAGTGAGTGTGTGTTCGGACCCTTAGTAGGCAACTTTGGAAGCCTCTAAACGAAAATACAACAACGTAAGGAATTATACTAACAACTAAGAGAATTAAAGGAAAGCAATAAAGCATATACTAGTCGGAAGTCTTAGGGTGGAAGCTTGAAGTGACCTTGGGGGTTTTCAAGACACTTCTACAAGTACTAAACGAAACTAGTCCTAAAACTAATTAATTTAAGAGGCCAATTACAACCCAATTGAATGAATAAGAACCAAGATACAAGTGGTCCACTCAAAAAACAACACAAATAGGCTCAAAAACAAGAGTAAAGAAATAAGCAAGAAAATTCTTCAAACTCCAATTTGGTGCTCCCTTCACAATGAACAAACTTGGTTAGCTTCCTTCCAATGTTTTTGGCACTATGTTTGTAAGGAATCCCTCCCAAATCTCTTTGAAATTACTCCTCCAACTCAATTTTCCCCAAAATTGCTTGGAAATGTGGAAGTAGGCTTCATCTACACTAAGTGAAACAAACCACCAAGAGCATGAAAGGAGGCCAAAGAAATAAAAACTAAAAATGCTCAATTAGGAAGGCTAAACTCAAGAGGAATATTGATGAGACAAAACACAAGGAGTTTCAAGAAAGACAAGAAAAAAAATTAAGGCACATTTAAGAAGACAAGCACTTAGAGGGAAATCCTAGAAGGGTTCTAGAATAGAATTAAGTGTTTAATGTTCCTTGTCCTTAAAATTAATGTGGGGTCTATTCCTTAATGTCCAGCCACGGTTTTGGTCATAAAATGGGTCCAAATATGGGTCCAAAAATTGTCCAAGTTCACTCCAAGTGTGCAAGGGTAAAAATGGTAATTGTCCACAAGTCTAGCAACAAATTCCCTTGAATTTTTTTTCTTTTTCTCTTGTATTTTCATGCTAGATTTTGGCAGCCCCATGGTCAGTTTTTTTTTTAATTTTAATCTTGTTATGTTGCTTGGTTTTTACACTTGTGGGTGAATTAAAAGTAGCACAAAAAAGTAGGAGACAAAAAGGACAAGTGGCATGCAAAAAAACAACTTTTGTAAGGTGGAATGTGTCTTGTACTATGTACTAATTTGGTGCAGATTTTTTAGCAAGCACACACACATTCTTGGCAGATTTTTCAGCACAAAAAACACTACTTGGTTGTCATACAAAGGACAAGAGATGATCATGTAATGATGAGCATGTAGGAGTGGCTAACCATGCGTGTATAGGAGACAAATCCACATGGAATTCAACAAACTTTTGGAACATGTCATGAACTAAATAACATGCATGAATGAACTCTAAGGAACATGAAAAATTTTGGCCAGCCACCTAGAAGGAAAAACATGCATCAATCATTTCCATGTTACATGCATCAAGTGAAGGTATTATGCATATACTTCGTATTTGGGTGAACAGGTGAGGGGAAACACAAACTTTAGACAAAACTTGAACTAACAAGGATTAAAAGGGATTCATAAAGTGTTCATCATGTTCTTGAAAGAAAATTTCTAGCAAAGATGAAAATGAAGAAAAGCACACAAGAACCTATTTTAAAGGAAACCTAGAGCACAACAAGGAAGGCTCATGAACCCACAATGAACCACTCAACAAGAAGATAACATTTTAAACAATATTTGAGAGGTTAACATCAAGACATATTACAAGACATAGACATGACAAGAAACATTTAGAAGACACAAAAGAGAAAAGACAAGTTACCCTTGAAGACAACCATGGCTTTTGATACCACATGATGGAACCAACTTCTCCATGAGGGCTAATGTTTGATTCTTTATCTTCTCCAAGGTTGAGATGACATGAAGGGTGATCTCTTCAAGGGTATGGAAGTGGTGGAAATGGTGTTTAGGTAGGTGAAGGTTGACGCACAAAATGGAGGAGAGAAGGGGAAGGTGTTTGGTGGTGTAGCTCCTTTAGGCTAGCTCACTTCACTTAGAATGATGAAGGCCAACCAAGGAAGACCCAAGCTCACTCAAGGAATAAAGGAGAGGATAGGGGGCCATGGAGTTCCTAGGAGACTAAGGAAGGGATAAAGAGGCACAAGGCTCACTCAATATCATTAATTTCCAAAGTGGCTACAAAGTGGATGACCTAGAGTACTTATAGATAGAGGAAAGGCATCTAGGGTTTCTTGGGAGCATTTGGCCAAACTTTTGAGCTCCAAATACACCCTAAATGAACCTTAAATGCATCCCAAATGAAATGGCTCCCATCTCTCTAAAAGACTAAAGTACCCTTAGGTCTAGAAAAAGAAAGAAATGGACTTTGACCTTATAAAATAAGGTTTAAGTCCTAAAATAAATATTAAGACTAATTTTGCCCCATAATACAAAGGATAAATAGAAATATAAAATAAAATCCTAATATCTAATGTACCCCAAAATACAAGGGCAAAATAGGAAAAGAAAATAACAAACTAAGGAGAGGGCTCAAAATCCACACACATGATGATCATGGCTTTTGGTGTGGTGTGTTCTTCATCTTCCTTTACTCTCCTAACCATGGACCTTGTAATAGGCCCTATATGATGCTTCAAGGATGGTCCTCCATCACCATCTCACTTTACATTATTATTTCGTTTACAAACTTTGCTCAAATCTGTCCAAACCCCCCTACTATGTGTTTGAACCTTTGACAGTGACAAATGGTCCTTGGGAGATGACCTAGGAAAGCTTCCTAGTACTGCATTTAATTTTTTTATTTAACCGGATACAGCTTCGATCACTCTCTTCTGCTTGTATTTTCATGGTGTTGTTGCCTTCTCGTTTTCTTCTATTTTCTTCTTCTATTTCTTCCTCCATGGAAGGGTGATTGTATTACTCTCAAACTCAGTTAATGCACCATTTGAGTTCTATTCATTTTAATGTATCTTTGTGTTCTAATTCGTTAACCTATTAAGGTTGTCTCCATGCGTAATGGTTTCTTGTTCAACTAGACTGAATGGTTGTGCTCATGGTTTGCTTAATCCCGTGAATAGAGATACAAATGTATGTTAATGCTTCATTTGTATGCGTTCAACAATGGTAATAGTACTTAGTGATTACTAGAAACTAAACCAAGATTTAGATCAGTAAAAGATAAATTTGCAAGCCAATGATAATGGTGCTACAACTTAGTTGGAGAGTCATTATTTACGTGTATTAATTTACTATTTTATTGCTTACTGTTTCATTTTATTAATCTGAACCCCCCCTTCGTGTGTTTTTTTATATTGCAAGAACCTCTGACTGGCTTGTTGCTACTTGAGAGACAACCTAGGAGTCACTC
The DNA here is from genome assembly GCF_000230855.2 of Cajanus cajan. Classification (NCBI taxonomy): domain Eukaryota; kingdom Viridiplantae; phylum Streptophyta; class Magnoliopsida; order Fabales; family Fabaceae; genus Cajanus; species Cajanus cajan. The sequence goes on from NC_138518.1 coordinate 22,776,520, forward strand.
CCTAGTACTACAAGAACTATATTTCATTTGATCGGGTACGACACCGATCAAATTTGGTGTCGTTGCCGTGGAACAACGCTCTAGCCAAGGGTTCATAATGCAATGTGTATTTTATTGTATCATGTGTTGCATTGTATGTTGTTGTGTTATATTGTATTGTATTGTATGTTTGTGTATGTTAGTGCATCTCTGATTTTAGTGTGCATGCTATCTGTGTGTGTTCATTGTGTTGTTTAGTATAGTATGTTAGTAGTGTGGTGAGTGAGTTATTAGTGTGTAATAATGTGTGTTAGTGGTAGTGTATGTTAGAGTAACTCTATTTTCATGCATGCATGCTTTGTTTTCTGGCTCTACTACTCCTCTGTTTGAGTTGCAAAAATGTTACATTTCATGTGCTAGTGAATAGTGCCAGTTTTGTGTAGCTCTCCGCCTGTCTTAGTTTACATGGTTGCACTGTGAATTTTTTCATAAAAATTGGTATGCACACTTCTTTCAACATGTAATGAGTTTTGGATAAGTCACATTTGGTTATCTTGTTGTTTGGAGTGAGTTTCATTAGTGTAGTGAATAGTAAATTTGTAAAAATTTCAAACGACCATAACTTTTGCTCTGGTTATCAGAATTGGACATATTTTATATGATTTTAGGGTAGAAAAATGAGATCTATTGAACCCTACTAGCTTCATCAGTAGGCCTTTCTTAGATTTTCAAAAAAAAGGTCATTTACTATTTTTTTTTCTTCTATTTTTGAAGTTTTATTTCCCTATTTTTCCAAACTTTTCATAGGTAGTTCATATAGTTAGACTTTTAATTTTGCTCTAAAAATTTTTGTGGTAGTTTTCAATGATTTTAGGATGATATTGGTGCATTAGTTTTGATGTTTTCTAAGTTTACACGAAAATTGCCATTTTGCCCCTACTATTCATGTATCCTGTTGCATGTAGTTGCATGTGATTGCATGTAGTGCATGACTAGGAACAATCCAGGGTTTTTGCATCCATTTGATCCTGATATTGATAGGACATTCCATAGGTTATTTAGAGAGCATATAATTCCATATTTAGATAGTGATAGTCATAGCAATAATCATAGTGATAATCATAGTGTAAGTATTGCATCTAAAGTTGATTCAGTTCAAACTGAAAACATGGGTGAACAACCTAGCAATGGACGCTGTGAGAGGACACTTAGGGAGATGCCTGTACCTATTTTACATATGAGAGTTTGTGCATTCAATATCCTAAGGAGGATGTTCCTTTTATGCTTAAAACTGGACTAATCCATTTGTTGCCCATGTTTCATGGTCGTGCAGGTGAGGATCCACATAAGCATGTCAAGGAGTTTCACATAGTTTATTCCACCAAGAGACCACAAAATATTCCAGAAGATCACATTTACCTGAAGGCATTTCCTTTCTCTTTAGAGGATCTTGCCAAAGACTGGTTATATTATCTGGCTCCTGGATGCATAACAAGTTGGGATGACTTGAAGAGAGTGTTCCTCAAAAAAAATTTCCTTGCATCCAGGACCATTGTAATTAGGAAGGACATATATGGAATTAGGAAACTCATGGGAGAGAGCTTATACGAGTACTTGGAGAGATTCAAGAGGTTGTGAGCTAGTTGTCCTCACCATCAGATTTCTGAGCACAGTATTTCTATGAGGGGCTGAACATAATGGATAGAAACATGATTAACGCGACCAGTGGAGGAGCCTTAGGAGACATGACACCTCCCTCTACTAGAGGTCTAGTTGAGAAAATGGCATCCAACTCGCATCAATTAAACATAAGGAGTGATGTTATAGTTGTGAGAGGTGTCCATGATGTGGGAGCCTCAGATTCAACAAAACACAAGAAGTTGGAGAGTAAGATTGATGCTCTCACCACCTTGGTTTCACAGCTTGCTGTGAATCAAAAAATATGTTGCACCAGTAAAAGTATGTGGCATCTACACTTCAATTAATCATCCCACAAATAGTTGTCCATCCTTGCAAGAGTCTTCTGTAGGTCCTGATGCCCCCCAAGCATATGCTGCAAATATATACAATAACAAACCTTTAGACCAGTAATGGTAGAGTTATGATCTGTCCAACAATAGGTATAATCCGGGTTGGAGGAATCACCCTAATCTCAGATGGTCGAATCCTTAACAGCAGCACAAACAACAACATCCATCCCCTCCCTTCCAAAATAGTGCTGGTCCCAGCAGATATGTGCCTCCCCTTATCCAATAGCTGCATCAAAGACAACATGATGTTCTTGCACCTCCACCAACTCAACCTTCTACCTCCAAACCTTTATTGGAGGAGTTGGTGAGGCAAATGACCATTCAAAACATGCAGTTTCTGTTGAGATTCATGGATGATGAATCAAACTTGGCTCTGAAGTTCTGAGAGTTTTGATGATAACAAAGGACACAAGCTAATCAAGAAAGGAAGACATCAAGATCATGAAAGAATATAATATGTAATAGGAGTAGTTTATATGTTCTTATATGTTGAGTTGCCTTGTTGAGTTTATTTTGCATGTGTATGCTTTGTGCATGAGTTAATCTTAATCTAAATAGACTAAGAGTGAGTATGATGATGATTCAAATAACTTGGAAATTTTTCTAAAGTGTGAAATTGAATTTTTGAAAACCAACTCAAAATAATCGATTATTACTAACTATAATCTATTATTCCAGCAAGAGGTTCAGAGAACCTTGTTGTAATAATCGATTATCTGTGAAATAGTTGATTATTCCAGTAAATACTCTCTGGAATAATCGATTATCCTGCAAAATAATCGATTATTCTATTCTTAAGTGATTTCCAGAATTCACGAAGAATAAATAATCGATTATCCTTAAAAATAATCGATTATCTGGCTCTAGAAAACTTTATAAATACTTCTCACACTTTGAAACAAAAAGAAAGAGGAACAGAAAATAAAAGAGAGTATTCTGCTGATTTTGTGAAGTCTTTGTGATCTTCTTGGAGTGTTTTCTTTGTGAAACCAAGAAGAAAAATTTTTGTGAAATGCTTTGAGAGAGATCATCATCATCACTACATTCTTAGAAGAGAAGGATTGAGATTTGTCAAGAATTCACATTCTGATTTGTTTAGCTTCTAGGTGAATTCGTTCCTTTAATTCTTTGTGTAATGTGTAAAGAAATCTTGAGTAGGTGTCTTAAGTGGTAGGGAATTCTTGTAGTGGGTTTCTACAAGAAGTGTTTTCTTGGGTGCAAGAAAGTGTCTATCTTAAGTGTTGAAGTGTGTGCATGTGTGGTATGCTTGTAAAACTTATTCATTGAGATAGTGGAACAAATCTTGATCAGGTTATGATTGAGGACTGGATGTAGGTCACATGTGGAGTGGCTGAACTAGGATAAAAAACTTTGCACTCTTCTCTCCTCCTTATCTCTTGTCTTGATTAATCTTTAATTGAATTTTACAATGACTGATTTTGAGTAATTTACTTCCATGGTCAAAATTATTTAAAAGTGAATATTGTCATTGCATAGATGTTATTGTGAGAGCTGATTTAATAAAGATTAAGCAAGAACTCATATAGAAGTCATTCCCATATACAAGTGGTTCAATATACTTATTTGAAAACTGTCTTAGAAAAGTTTTGAATCAAATAAAGATCCTTAAACTCTGATAAAATTTTTAAGTGTCATTGAATCCAATTCACCCCCCTCTTGGATTGAGCCATTCTTTTCTATCAGTTTCAACAAGAAACCATAACCTCCATTTAGAACTTGACAAATTAGATGGGGCAGATGGCCACTTAGCTTAATCAGGGACAATCTCAAAATTCAGATAAATTGCCTTCACAGACTACGCAGAATCCAAAGAATGTGAGTGCCATCACCTTGAGGTTTGGTAAACAGATTGACATACCTGCACTAGCACCTGAGCCTACACTTGAGAAAGAGGCCCCTACAAGTGGTAGCAGGAAATCTCATTCAGGTGGACCTTCTTCTAGTGCGCACAGTGGTGACTTGTAGCAGCCTCCTATCTCTCTTCCATTTCCACCAAAATTAATTCCAAGCAAAGGATGGAAGAGGTGGATAGGGAGATATTGGAGACCTTCAGGAAGGTTGAAAAGAACCTACCTCTATTAGATGCCATTAAACAAATTCCCAGATATGCTAAATCCCTAAAGGAGTTGTGCACCCACAAAAGGAATCTTAAGAGTAATGAGAGGATAGCATGGGCAGGAATGTCTCAACACATATAGGTAAATTTGTTCCACACATTCCTAAAAAATGTAAGGACCCACGTACATTTTGTATACCTTTCATTACTGGTAATAGTAAATTTGAAAATTCCATGCTTGATGTAGGAGCTTCAATATATGTCATGCCTTTGTCTATTTTTAAATCTCTGTCTCTTGGACCTCTGCAACCTATGAGTGTGATCAATCAGTTGGCTAATAGGAGTGTTGCCCACCCCACAGGTTTTGTAGAGGATGTCTTGGTTCGGGTTGGTGAACTTATTTTTCCCGCTGATTTTTATGTTCTTGATATGGATGAGGGATTCTCTCATGGTTCTGTCCCAATCATTATGGGTAGACCATTTTTGAAAATAGTCCAGACCAAGATTGATGTTTATGCTGACACTTTGTTTATGGAATTTGGTGATGTTGTTGTTCATTTTAATATTCTTGATGCCATGAAATTTCCATCTAAAGATCATTCTGTTTTTCTTACTAAACTGATTGATGATATAGTTGAGGAGCACATTCCTGATTTTGATTCTTTTTAGGTTAAGAATCATTCATTTCTATCTGATTTGTATAACTGTCTTTCAACCTATGAGTGTGATCAATCAGTTGGCTAATAAGAGTGTTGCCCACCCCACAAGTTTTGTAGAGGATGTCTTGGTTCGGGTTGGTGAACTTATTTTTCCCACTGATTTTTATGTTCTTGATATGGAGGAGGGATTCTCTCATGGTTCTGTCCCAATCATTATGGGTAGACCATTTTTGAAAATAGTCCAGACCAAGATTGATGTTTATGCTGACATTTTGTCTATGGAATTTAGTGATGTTGTTCATTTTAATATTCTTGATGCCATGAAATTTCCATCTAAAGATCATTATATTTTTCTTACTAAACTGATTGATGATATAGTTGAGGAGCACATTCCTGATTTTGATTCTTTTCAGGTTAAGAATCATTCATTTCTATCTGATTTGTATAACTGTCTTTCATGCATTGAGTCTGAATCTGAATCTAAGTTTAAAAGTGAATTTGATTATGATTATGCATCTGAATTTGATACTTTGGGTGATGTACCTCTTGGTATTGATTTTATAGAGACAAAATGCACTAAGAATGTTGCAGAAAGTACAAAAGAATCTAACTTGCAGGTTGAGGTACAGGCTGCGAAACCCCCTCTCCCTTCTCTAGTCCCTTTTGATGCTCAACCAGCACCCACACCAGAGTTGAAACCTTCTCCAAAGAACCTCAAGTATGCTTACTTGGAGGACGATGAGAGATTTCCCTTGATCATTTCCACCTCCCTTGATGCTGATCAAGAGAAGAGGTTGTTACACGTGCATGCACAGGATACTATTGGAGGATGAAGCTAAACTAGTGAGGCAACCACAAAGGAGACCTAACCTAGTGATTCTGGACGTCGTAAAGAAGGAGGTGACCATGCTTCTACAAGTTGGGATCATCTATCCTGTTTTTGATAGTCAATGGTGAGTCCAGTCCAGGTGGTCTCCAAGAAGACAAGCCTCACTGTTGTTAAAAATGAGAGGGACGAGCCCATCTCCACCAGCGTACAAAATAGTTGGAGAGTCTGTATTGACTACCGGAGGCTGAACCAAGCAACAAGGAAAGATCATTTTCCTCTACCTTTCATTGATCAAATGCTTGAGCTTCTGGAAGGTAAATCTCATTACTATTTTCTTGATGGTTTCTCTAGTTATTTATAGATTCACATTGCTCTTAAGGATGAGGAAAAGACCACATTCACCTACCCCTTTGGCATTTTTGCATATAAAAGGATGCCCTTTGGCCAATGCAATGCCCCTGGTACATTCCAACAGTGCATGTTTAGTATTTTTAGTGATTTTCTTGAAAATTTCATAGAGGTGTTTATGGATGATTTTAATTTTTATGGATCCTCTTTTGACACATGTTTGGATAGTCTGGATGGAGTTCTAAATAGATGCATTGAAACTAACCTTGTTCTTAATTTTGAGAAATGTCATTTTATCGTAGAGTGGGGTATAGTCTTAGGGCATATCATTTCTAGTAGGGGCATTGAGGTAGACCCTGCAAAGATATTTGTTATTGCACAATTTCCTTACCCCTTTTACATGCGAGAGGAGCAATCTTTTCTTGGCCATGTAGGTTTCTATAAGCACTTCATAAAGGATTTCGCTAGAAAGCCCTTCCACTATCCAACTTTCTGCAGAAGGATGTTGATTTCAATTTTGATGATAAGTGTAAGGAGGCTTTCGATTGCCTCAACAAAGCCTTGAACACCACCATTTAGGCACCAGATTGGACAGTTCCCTTTGAGTTGATGTGTGATGCTTCGAATTATGCACTGGGGGCTGTCCTAGCACATAGGGTGGATAAATTGCCCAAGGTGATATACTATGCTTCTAGGACGTTAGATGTTTCTCAAGCAAGTTACATGACCACAGAAAAAGAACTCTTAGCTATTATTTTTACTCTTGATAAATTTCGATCATAATTGCTTGGTTCTCGTGTTGTTGTCTTTACTGACCATGAAACCCTAAAGTACCTGTTGAAAAAGGCTGAGTCAAAGCCTAGGCTAATCAGATAGATGCTCTGGCTCCAAGAATTTGACTTGGACATCCGTGATAGGAGCAGAGCATAGAACTTGGTAGCAGACCATCTTAACAGGATTGAGAGAACTAAGGATGAGAATATTTTGCCCATTCATGATGATTTTCCTGATGAACATTTATTGATTATTTATGTTTCTTCCCCCACCCCTTGGTTTGCAAATATTGTAAATTGTTTGGTTGCTTCTGTTTTTCCTCTTTTAGCATCTAGAGCTCAAATTGATAAACTTAAGAGTGATGCTAAATATTATGTTTGGGATGACCCTTATTTGTGGAAGTTGTGCAGTGACCAGGCAATCAGGAGATGCATCCCATGAAGTTAGTAGAAAGACACACAGAAGGGGGGGTTGAATGTATGTGTGTCTCTCTACAACTCTATTTTGTTGTGGAGTTCTAGGTGTTGAAAAATTATGTTTAATGCCATTTTCTTCACAAAAATCTTGAAACTGTTCGTTTTCAAATTCTCCCCCATGATCACTTCTTATAGATGCAATTGATATTCCTTTTTCGTTTTGAACCCTTTTACAGAATACATAGAATACCTTGAAGGACTCATCCTTGTGGGTTATGAACAACACCCATGTCCATCTTGTGTAGTCATCAACAATGACTAATCCATATCGTTTGCCACTAACAGATGCAGTCCTGGTGGAACTGAATAAATCTATGTGGAGCAATTCAAGAGGTCTTGAGGTGGAAACATGATTTTTACTTTCGAATGAACTCTTAACTTGTTTCCCCTTTTGACATGCTTCACATAAACTATTCGTCTAGTACACAAGACTTGGTAGACCTCTTATGAGGTTATGCTTTTTCAGCTTTGAGATTAATCTCAAGCTTGCATGACCAAGCTTCTTGTGCCAGAGCCACTGGTTTTTGTATGAGACTAGACAATTAACATTTTGATGTTCTAGCTCATTAAGCATTATTTTATACAAGTTGTTGCATCTGTTAGCCGTAAATAATAAAGATCAATCAGTTTGACTAATAGTACATTTATCTTTGTTGAAGGATACTTCATAACCACTATCACATAATTGGCTTATGCTCAGTAAGTTATGTGTTAATCCTTTAACATATTTGACATTTTCAATGGAGATGGAGGAATTTATACCTATTTTACCTATCCCCATGATTTGTCCTTTCTATCCTCTGTCGAATGTGACTTCGCCTCCTTTCTTGGACTTGAGGTCTAGGAACATAGACCTTTCTCCCGTCATGTGTTACGAGCAACCATTGTCCAAGTACCATGATTGGACACTTATTTTCCTTGTTGAACAAATCTGCAATAGGTATTATTTCAATCTTTGGTACCCAAATGGATTTGGGTCCATGAGTGTTAGTGTTTGAGGTTTCGGAATACCTCCTCTTGTGCATGAGATTGCACTTGGACGTAGAATTTCCATGCTTCCCATAAGTAGAATATGTAAATGTACTTGTTTTGTTTTGTGATTCAGATTCAACATATCCTAATCCTGATTTATCATTAGTACTTCTAGAGTATTTTAACATCTGTTCAAAATTCTTGCTTCCTAGGGTGAACTTTGATAAATATGATTTTGGTAAATCAATTTCTTTGTTAAGCCTGTTTACTTCCTCTGAAGTTGTATTACAAAACCCTTTTTCTGACTCTTTTAAAAGTTTTTCATTTTCATTTTTAAGCAAATGGTTTTCCTTATGTAGTTCAAAAATCTTTTTCTTCTGTTCTTTATAAGCTGTAGAAATTTTTGCCAAATTAAACAGAAGTTGATTATATGCATGCTTAAGATATTTAAAGTTAGATTTACTGACCTCGTCATCATCAGATTCTGATGATGAGTCTGTGTCTTTCATGAGACATATGTTTGCTTCTTCACTGTCTTCAAACGATGACGCATCTAGATCTTCCTAGGTGGCCATCGTGGCCTTCTTCTTCTTGTGGAGGTTTAACTTCTTCTTTTCTTTCTCCTTCTCTCTTTCCAGCTCTGGACATTCCATTTTGAAATGTCCTGGTTTCTTGCATTCAAAGCACAATGGTTGTGCCTTGTCTCTTGGAGTTTTGTTGATTTTTCTCCAATGTGATCCTCCCTTCTTCTTCATTATGGCATGGATCTTTCTTGATAAGAAATATATTTCGTCGTCTGAATCACATGGTTCTTCACTATAGCTTTCATCAGACTATTCTTCCGCCTTTAGGACTTTTGAAGATGATGGTGTAGATTTTTTCTTTTGCACATTCAGTGCAATGGACTTCTGTTTTCTTCCAGCATCATCTTGTTGTAACTCCAGTTCATGGAGTTTAAGTAGCCCTATGAGTTCTTACAGTGAGAGCTTTTCGAGGTTTTTGGACGCTCTCAAGTCCGTAACTTGTGGTCTCCACTTCCTGGGTAGACTGCAAAGTAGTTTGTCAATATAATCAAAATTATCATAAGTTCTACCTAGAAAAGAGAGTTCATTTGTAATAGTTTGGAATCTTCCAAACATAGTTTGGATAGACTCGCTCTCTTACATTTCGAAGAGCTCATACTTACGAACCAACAAGCTTAGCTTGTTGCGTTTTACCTCCAAGGATCCCTCATAGGTTAGAGCTAGGGTATCCGACGTCTGGTTGGCACTCTTGGAGTTGTGTACTTTGGTGTACTTTTCCTCAGTCAGAGCAAACATGAGTGCATTTCGGGCTTTGGAGTTCAGCATGAATCTTTTCTTTTGTTCATCATTCCAACGTGCTTTAGGTATCTCCCTGCCGGCCTCATCAAGCGACATGTAATTTTCTTATTCTATAACATCCCACATGTCTATATGACATGTATCAAAGAATGCAATCATTCTTTGTTTCTAGCAATCTTAGTTTGTTCCTCTGAAGAGAGGTGGGTGGGTCACCGCCTGTCCTTCGTTTTCCACTGATCGTACCCTTGTAGTGTTAGATGCTCAACCCTAGGGGTCAAGCTCTGATACCAATTGAAGTTAGCAGAAAGACACATAAAAGGGTGGTTGAATGTGTGTGTGTGCGAGAATGAAGGATTTTAAAATGATCGCCAGGATAAGGTTTTTCTATTTTCTCTTCATGGTCACTAGCTTCCTCTTCACTTTCACTACAAGATGAAGATGATGAGGACTCTTCACTATAAATGTCTTTATCGCTTAGTATCATAGTATTTTTGGTGGGGCATTGAGAAGCAATGTGGCCTCTACCTAGACATTTAAAACATTTGATTTCACTTGTCCTTGAGCTAGTGTGTGAGGTGATCTTTTTTGTTTGCTCAAATTCTTTATCATTTTCTTGAATTTTAGAGCGATTTTCTTTAGGATAATTCTTGGTTGAGCTTTCCTCCCTCTTGAATATGATTTAGAGTTGATATTTTTAGAAGATTTTCTAAGAAGTTGTTGTTCTACCCTTATATAAAGTTGGACCAAGACATCAAGGTCCCCTATAAGGGAGTAACTCAACTTTATCTCGTATATCAAAATTTAGACCACTCAAGAATCTTGTAATGGTTAATCATTCCTCTTTCCTTATCCCAACCCTCATCAAATACAACTCCATTTTTTGTTTATATTCTTCCACACTCATATTTTGTTGTTGGAGTCTTTGGAGCTTATTCATAAGCTCCCTACTATAATAAGAAAGAATATGCCTTATTCTTATAGCACTTCTCAAATCATTCCAATATTTTATGGGTGGATCATTATAGAGTCGCCTTTCTCTAACCAAGGTTGTCCACCAATACATAGCTTGTCCTTGGAAAGCTAAGGTGGCCAAGGGAACCTTTCTTTCTTCCCTTACTTGGTGACAAGTGAAGATTTTCTCTACTTTCATTTCCGAATCCAAGTAGGCATCCACATCCTCTTTCCCATGAAAGGAAAGGAGATCAACTCGTGATTCCCTCACCTTGGGATCTTTAATGACTCTCCTAGGGGTAGGTTGGTAGTATTCATCTATGTTCAAACTTCCTACCTCCTCAAGGCTTGTGGAGCTTTGGGAACCTAGCTATTTTTTTTTTATTACTTTAACCAAAAGTTTTTCTTCTTGTTGCTTAACTAGTCGAATCTCTTCTTCAAGAATAGCAAGTTATGCTTCTCTTTCAATTTTTTCCTTTTCTTTAGCTAGCATTTCTTGCTTTCTCCAAAGTTTTAGTGCCTTAAGCTCTTGAGCAAGATGAGAAAAACTTTTTGGAGAGCTTGAGTCATTACCACTTTGAGAATGTCCACTCATGGTTAAGTTCTAAGACGTTTTAATATGCAATGCAATAATAAATTATTTTTGTTTTCAAGAAACAAAACTAAACACTTGGAGGTCTAAGTATATAAGTTGCACTATCAAGGGAGGTGAGCTACTAAGAGCCACTTAATAACCAAACCTTTTTCAAATGGAAATTACTAAACCCCCTTATGTTAGCTTCAATTCCCAAAATCTTTTCACAAAACTTTAATGCTTATGATATTTTTTTTTCAAAATTTTTCTTGAATTCTTTCTATCTGTGAGCAAGAAACAATCTACACAAACTAGTCAAAGCTAGGTACAACAAACAAGTTCTATTCAAGGAAATTAAACATAGTAACTTATTGGTGTCGTATCCGATCAAATAAAATACGAAATTTGTAGTACTAGGAAATGACTCTTAGGTCGTCTCTCAAGGAGCAACAATACCAATAGGTTCATGAAATACAAACAAACACACAGTATGGGGGGGTTTCAGATTCAAATGAACAATACGTCAACAGTAACCAATAAAATAGTACACTTTCCAACTCAATTATCACACACACATCATTGGTTCAAAATATTATCTTCAATCGTTTTAAACCTTGGTTCAATTTCTAGTAATCACTAAACGTCATTACTTTTGTTTTAAACGCATACAAATGAAGCATTAGCATACATTCATTTCTCTATTTCACAGGATTAAGCAAACCATGAACAGAACATTCAACCCAGATGAACAAATACCATTAAGCATGGAAAATAGAAGGATTAGAACACGAAGATGCAGTGAAATAAACAGACCTCAATGAGCACTAAACTGAGTTAGAAAGTGTTACAAGTTTAGCCTTCCATGGAGGAAGACAAAGAAGAAAACGAAAAACTAAAAGGAAGAAAATGGAAGGGTTCAGTTACTTAATACAACTAGAGAAGAAAAAATTGAAGAAAAACGTGATGAACAGCTCTAGAACAAGGAAAACATCCAGGAGAAAGAAGAGAACGTGGTCAGATCAAGTCAGCGCTAAAAAGTGGTGGTTGCATGGTCAGCCCTAAGACCTAAAAGACACATGGACAAAACCCTAAAACAAAGTGGGCCTCCTTCCCATCTGTCTGGCCCAAAAAAGACTAAAACAAGGTAAACAAAAATGTAAGTGTGTGGCTGATGTGGCAAGTTGGTGCTGACTTGGTGCTTACGTGGCACTTTATCTCTTGAAGTCCAAAAATAATATCCAAGCCCGAGAATGCTCCACAATTAACCTGAAAATAATTGATAAGCAAAAATTAGACCAAGTGAATCAGAATTAATTAAAATTTGAATTACTGGCCCAATGAAGCCCAAACAGTGAAATTGTCCAAACGTAGTAAGTATTTTAGAAGGCCATGGGTGATTTAGTAGCCTGGAACGGACCGTTCCAAACTACTAAATAGGCCTATGAATCTTGGACTAGAACGGGCCATTCCAAAATGGTCATTGTGAGTTAAATTCAACTCCAGAATGGGTCGTTCCGGTTTTAGAACGGGCTGTTCTACATGTGAATTTTACACATGATGAAGGAGCCCAGAACGGGTCGTTCCTGATTTGAAACGGGCCGTTCTGGCCACTTCAAACTTCTATAAATTGAGGTTGTGTAGTTGAGGAGAATGAGAGGAGTTTAGATAGAAGTTTTAGAGAGAAGGACTCTAGACTAGGAAGCTTGCTTTGGGTGGATTGAAGTTCCGGGTTGAGCTTCGGAAAGGAAATTCTACTTTTTCTCAAGTTCTTGGCTATTCTGAGCCAATCTTCAGGTAAGGGAAGCTAGATTGTATGTGAGTTTAGGAACTCATATGGAGTTGTATAATTACATTGAGATGTATGATGAGTAGAAAGTGAAATGAAGAGATGCATGTTGAGTATAGTGAAGTTGTTTACAAGTTATGTGTTGATCTATGATATTGTTGAAGCATGTTGAAATTAAGTTGATAAAGTTTCTATATGTTATGTGTGGACATATTTATGTTGTGAAATTGATGAAATGACATAGTTGAAAGTTGTGAAGTGCATGATGATAATATTGTGAGTTGTGAGAAACATGATGTGAAGTGTGTAGATGTGTGTGATTTATATAGATGTTATTAGTAGACTATGTTGTTAAGTTGTTAGAGAAGAGTTGTATGTTGCTATAAAATTGTATGTTGTGCCATGTGTTGAAAAGATATTATTTTATGATGATTGAGTTATAAATTATGAGTTGAGCTAATAAGCTGTTGAGTTGATTGTGTTGTTTAAAGTTGAAATGAGATGTTGTGTTGTTAAAATGTGTTGTTAAACAGCGTTGATGAGTTGTTGTGATGATATACCATGTTGTTTAAGTTGAAAGTTGATTGAGATGATGAGTTGAAAAGTTGTATGTTGTTTAAGTTGTTGAGTTGAGCTGTGTTGTTGAGTTATAAGCTGATTAAGCTGTGATGATGAGTTGTTGATCACTAGGACTAGGGGAGATGTTTTCGAAGTTGCTCACCCCATTGTGTGGATTGAGATAGTTGTGGTGCTCTAAGAGCCCAATTTGTTGAAAAACCCTCCTTGGGAAGTTGTACCTTGGAGTAGACGTTGTGTTGTTCTCCTCTAGGACTTAGTTGATCCCGTGTGTGGGCAAGGTCGAGGCACACGTGTACAAAGCAACCACGATATAGGGGCAAGGTCGAGCTATACCAATTACAAAGTGACCACGGTATAGGGACCAGGCCGAGCTATACCAATTACAAGCGGCCAAATGTTTAATGTTGTAAAGTTGTTATGGTGCTTATTGTTGTAAAGTTGAACAGTTGGGGACATATGGTAAAGATATATGTCCTATGTTGAGATACATAGTACTAAGGTGATAAGTTGAAAGTTGTTTTAAAGTTGGATCCCTTAGTACTGTGTGGGTGGCATGGAAGTAGTCGATCCATGTCATGGTTGAATGACCAATTTGAGTAAGGTATCTAGTGAGAGATGTAGTCTTTGACTAGGTACTGGAGGATGCATGGTACTTGGAGGACAGTGGGTGAGCTAACTCCATATGTAGATTGGTGATGCTAGCCAAGGCCGTGGCAGGCTCATACCCAAACCCTTCTGTCCTGACAGAAGTACTGGACCTCCGAGTCTAAGTGGAACACCTGAGCAATCGCCTATTGTTGTCTATACCTGGTTCTCTTAGGAGTTCCTAACGATGTCCTATACCTAACCTGTTTGAGATAGGTCAAACGCTAGATTCGGTAGGGTTTATGCCACCTAGACTGCTCAACCTTAGTTATTGAAGATCTCCGAGTTGAAATGCGTGACGACATATAAGTTGTTGATGAGTTGATTTGATTTTGATATGAGTTGTACATATGTTGTTGTGTTGTAAAGTAGTGATTGTGTTGTATGTTGATCTTGTTGAGGATGATGATAGTGTTGTTATGTTGTAAGTTTCTTTTAAACATGTGTTGTTGAGAGATGTGTAATACATGTGTTGGTTATTGTTATGATGAATATGATAACTGTTCCAATGGTTTGTACAGCAGCTGCGTTGAAGTGTTGATACACCGTTGATATGTGGAATCAAGTTGAAATGATGTTAAGATGTATAATATATATGTTGTTTGTCTTATGTGTCAGATGCGAAAATGATTATATAGTTGTTGCATTGCATATTAAATTATTATGAGTTGTTTATTGTCTCTAGCTTACCCTTGCATGTTTCCATTTGGTTTGGACTGCGATGATCATACGTTGTATGGGAGCAGGGAAGGGATAGGCTGGGAGATAGCTGCTAGAGGCCACAGGAGGTTCCTGGAGATGGATATTTTTTTGTAGGCTACCTTATAGTAGCATATTTTGGTTATATATAACTAGTTTCTATTGGTTGCTTGATTAGCAACTTGTGTTGTAAATATTTTATTATACTATTTTAGTATATATATTACTATACCGTCCAGGTCAAAATTCGACCTGATCCTCTATTTGACTCAAAACCACTCGGCCTACAAACGAGTTGACACCTCTGCGCGAGCCGACTAGGTCCTAGCTCGACTCCAGTCGCCTATACAGGGGGCCACTCGGCGTTTATCCGACTGGACCCTGGGTGAGCGAGCCGACTCGGTCCTAGCTCGACTCCACTCGCCTATAAGGGGGGAACCCGGCTTTTACCCGACTTCAGCTTTGGCACGGGCCTAGTCGGTCAAAATCTGACTAGTCCAGTCCTTACTCGCCGCGCACCCTCGAAACAAGAACGATTGAGGAGATCCCTTTATTCTCGGGGCCCAAGAGGCCCATGAACGAGAGACGATAAAAAACCAAAACCCTAGAGTTGAGGGGGTAGATTACACTCTTGAATGCTCTGGCTCTAAGGCTTGACCTAGGAAAAAACCCTAGTGCACCTCGTGGCCGGAACATTTTGGCGCCCACTGTGGGGCTACGGTGAAACTTTTCCTACGCCCCAAGAAACACAGAAAACCTACACTTTACCATGGCGAGAGGCGACAATAACAACAACAACTCGCAACCACCAACCATGGAGGAGATGATGGCCATGATCAATGGCTTAAGGGAGGAGAATGCGCGATCCAGGGAGAGAGAGAAGGCCATTGAACGAGAAAATGAGGAGACCAGGAGACGAGCGGATGAGATGCAGGCCAGGATAGCAGCTAGTACTAGGACGATGGAAGAAGACGTCATGATGGAAGTCCCTAGGGATTTTTGACCCTTCTCGGAAGCCATAGAAGCTGAGATCATCCCCAGGGACCATCGGATACCCCAGGTGGAACCTTTCGATGGAACCCAGGATCCCAGTCAGCATCTGACAGACTTCCGAGCTCAAATGCTAATCTGTGGAGGGAGCATGGAAGTCCGCTGTAAATTGTTTATGGGGACACTCAAAAAGGCGGCGCTCGATTGGTTCAGTGGTCTCCCTGACTGATCCATCACCGACTTTGATGTTTTCAGTCGGCTTTTCATGGCCCAATTTGCCGCTAACAAGAAGAAGCCTCCGATCACGTCGGACTTGTTCGACCTCAAGCAGCAGCGGGAAGAGTCGCTGAAAGATTTTATGCAAAGGTTTAATGAAGTCGCCTTGAGAATAGCATCCTTGGATGAGAGCATGGCGGTCATCGCGTTCTAGAAGGGCTTAAGGTCCGGGGCCTTTGACATCGCGCTGGAGAGAGCGAACTGTCAAACGATGTCGGAGGTGAGGGCTTTCACCCTAAGTCATATCAAGACGGAGGAAGGACAAATTAACAAAAGGGCTGCTGAGAGCCGAGAGGAGCCAGGACGAAGTAATAAGGAGAGCAGCAAACATCTTCGACCGCGTTCGGACTGGAATAAGCGACGCGACCGCTATAACGTGAAGGAGGGCAATTACCGACAGGCCGATCGGGGAAGTCGTCCAAGGGGCGAGTGGACACGTACCAACGAAGAGGAGAAGTTCACCCCGCTCAACGTCCCTAGGAGGCAGATACTCCATGATGTCAATAGCACAGCATTGTTCGAATTTCCAGCAGCGACGGAGCGCCAATTGGGTCCCTTCAAGACCGACTGGTGTGAGTTTCACAGGACTCACGGACACTCTACGGAAAATTGCTTCGTCCTGGGAAGGTAGATTGAAGGCTTGATCAAGGAGGGACGCCTTAAAAAGTTCGTGGCGAGAAAACAGGAAGAAGGCTCGTCAGATACGCGACACCGACGTACACAGGACGACACAAGGAGGGATAGGCATAGAGAGAGAACTCCCCCCAAGGACACCCCAGCAAGTTCGTCAGAGATCCATCAGTAAGCAGTCCATGGGGATTTCAATACAGTGACGGGAGGATTTGCAGGAGGAGGCGTCACCTCGGCTGCCCAGAAAAGATACACGCGCTCTGTCTTATCAGTGTCGGAGATCCGCCGACCACAGCATCCCACAATTTCTTTCTCGGACGCTGACTACAAAGGGGTAGCTCCTCACGAGGACGATCCTATCGTCATTTCGACGATACTAATGGACTATAATGTGAAACGTGTTCTGGTCGACCAGGGAAATTCAGCCGATATCCTTTTTTGGGAAGCTTTCGTGGGAATGAAGATCCCCAATGACCGACTGGTGCCTTACGCGGGAACCCTGGTAGGATTCGCAGGAGATCAAGTCATAGCTAAGGGGTATGCCGATCTAGAAACAACCTTCGGTCAAGGCTCACAGATGAAGACGATGACTATTCGGTACTTAGTGGTGAATGCTCAGTCGTCCTACAACATACTCATCGGGAGGCCTACGTTGAACAAACTGGGGGCTATTGTGTCGACTGCGCATCTGAAAGTGAAGTATCCGTTACCAAATGGAGAGGTCAGAATCCTCAAGGTGGACCAGGAGGTCGCCCGGAAGTGTTATTCAGATAGCTTGAAAGTGAGGAGACGTTTATATACCGCACCTGCTGAAAGGCACATTCATTCCATCGAGCTAGACCCTAGAATGGGACAATTTGATCACCAACCCGCCCCCGCAGAAGATGTCAAGGAAGTGGAGATGATGGAAGGGAGAAACGTAAAGATAGGCACCTCCTTAACACCTGAGGACGAAGAGAAGTTAGTCGGAGTTCTAAAAAACAACGTGTCGGCATTCGCCTGGCATTCTAGCGACATCCCTGGCATTGATCCAGACTTCTTGTGCCACAGGCTGGCTATAGACCCTAGCGCGAAGGCCATGATCCAGAAGAGAAGGAAGTTCGGCGAGGAAAAACGAAGGGCGATCACGGAAGAGACACGAAAATTGGTGATGGCAGGACATGTCCAAGAAATCCAATATCCGACTTGGTTAGCGAACGTAGTCATGGTGCGCAAGAGCAGCGGGAAATGGAGAATGTGTACGGACTTCACCGACCTTAATAAGGCCTGCCCAAAAGACTCATACCCGCTGCCGAACATAGACTGCCTGGTGGATGGGGCGTCGGGATACGAGTTACTGAGCTTCATGGATGCTTACTCGGGGTACAACCAAATCCGAATGCATCCCGCAAACGAGGACAAGACCGCCTTCATAGCCGATCAAGCCAATTTCTGCTACAGGGTTATGTCGTTTGGTCTAAAGAACGCAGGGGTGACCTATCAGCGACTGATGGACAAAGTCCTTGTAAATCAACTAGGTCGGAACGTGGAAGCTTACGTAGACGACATGGTGGTGAAGTCGGAAAGCGTCAGTCGGCATTTTGACGACTTGCAGGAGATGTTCGACACCATTGGCAAGTACCAGCTCAAACTGAATCCCGAAAAGTGCTCTTTCGGTGTCCAAGCGGGAAAGTTCCTCAGTTTCCTGCTGACGCATCGCGGCATTAAAGCAAACCCGGACAAATGCTCGGCCATCATCAACATGAGGAGTCCGTCCACGGTGAAGGAAGTCCAACAACTAACGGGAAGAATGGCGTCGCTATCTCGATTTTTGTCCAGATCGGCCGATAAGGTGTTGCCGCTTTTCCAATGTCTAAAGAAGAATGATCGTTTTGCTTGGACAACCAAGTGTGAAGAAGCTTTCACAGAACTCAAGAGATCACTTGCATCACCGCCGATCCTAACAAAACCACTACTGAACCTCCCTTTGCTGGTCTATATATTGGCGTTCGACCGGGCAGTTAGTTCTGTTCTTGTACAAGAGCGGGAAGGTTCACAAGCTCCTATCTACTTTGTAAGTAGGGTCTTACAGGGAGCGGAGACGAGGTACCAGAAGATTGAAAAGCTAGCCCTTGCAATACTAGTCACTGCGAGGAAACTAAGACATTATTTTCAGAGCTACAAGGTGATAATCTGCACGGACTATTCGATTCGTCAAGTCCTGCAGAAACTCGATCTGGCTGGCAGAATGATGAAGTGGTCGGTCGAGTTATCAGAATTCTCCATCAAGTATGAGCCGAGAGGAGCAAGCAAAGCTCAAGCATTAGCTGACTTCCTGATGGAGTTGACCCATCCGGCCGAGGAGCACACGGTCGGTGAAACCCAGTGGATTCTATCGGTTGATGGTGCTTCAAATCTAGGAGGAAGTGGAGCTGGAATTGTCTTGGAAGGCCCGGGGGGAATACTACTAGAGCAGTCATTGCGGTTCGAGTTCCGAGCAAGCAACAACCAAGCCGAGTATGAGGCGTTGCTAGCAGGGATGAGTTTGGCGAAGGAGATGGGGGCGACAAGCTTATCAGCTAGAAGCGACTCCCAGTTGATCACCGGGCAAGTGGCTGGAACCTTCCAAGCGAAGGATCCTCAATTGGCCAAGTATTTGGAAAAGGTTAAACTCCTGTCGGAAAATTTCCGAGAGTTCACACTTAACCACGTTCCAAGAGAGCAAAATTCATGGGCCGATCTGCTCTCCAAGCTCGCAAGCACAAAGAAGCCAGGAGCCACTCGGTCGGTCATCCAGGAAACTTTGACTCAGTCGAGCATCAACACTCCACAGGGGAGTGTTCTTTTCATCCAAGAAGAGCTCGATTCATGGATGGGACCGTACATTGCATACTTGACTCGGGGGGAGTTGCTAGAAGATAAGAAGGAGGCGTCACTGATACAGAGAGAGTCAGCCAGGTTCGTGGTCATCAACGAAAGATTGTATCGAAGAGGTTTCAGCTCTCCCCTTTTAAGGTGTTTGACCAAGTCACAAGCACAAAGAGTGATGGACGAAGTGCATGGCGGAATGTGTGGAAGCCATATCGGAGGACGAGCTCTAGTGTACAAAGTTGCGAGGGCAGGTTACTTTTGGCCGAATCTGAGGAATGACTGCGTCAATTGGGTTCAGAAATGTGATGGATGTCAAAGGCATGCAACTCTGCACCACTCCCCGGCTGAACGACTCCACTCGATCCTGTCTCCTTGGCCATTCAACAAATGGGGTATTGATATTCTCGGTCCATTTTCGACTGCTGTGAGACAG
Source organism: Cajanus cajan (assembly GCF_000230855.2). Classification (NCBI taxonomy): domain Eukaryota; kingdom Viridiplantae; phylum Streptophyta; class Magnoliopsida; order Fabales; family Fabaceae; genus Cajanus; species Cajanus cajan. The sequence continues at coordinate 22,796,399 of NC_138518.1, forward strand.
TTGAAATTCTTGATAGTGGATGTGGACTACTTCAGCAAATGGATTGAGGCAGAGCCTATAGCAACTATCTCAGTAGAGAAGGTTAGAGCGTTTCTATGGAAGAATGTGGTGTGCAGGTATGGCGTCCCCCAAGTGCTAGTTTCTGACAATGGGACACAATTTGCAAGTGCGAGAGTTCGCAATTTCTGTAGGCAGATCGGCATCCGAATGACATTCACCTCTGTTGAGCACCCTCAATCTAACGGTCAAGCGGAGTCGGCAAACAAGGTCATACTCTCGGGTTTGAAGAAGCGCGTCCAAGACTCAGGTGCTTCATGGGTGGAGGAGCTTCCCCGGGTGCTATGGTCATACCACACAACTGTTCATTCATCGACCCAGGACACTCCTTTCAACCTAGTGTATGGAACAGACTCCATGATCCCGATCGAAATTGCGGAACCTTCAGTACGTACTACAGCCTTTTCAGAAGAGGAATCTGACCAAGGAAGACGAGTTGATTTGGACTTGATCGCAGAGACAAGAGAGAGAGCAAGGATAAATCAAGTAGCATCCCAGAGAATAGCAGCTTTCAAGTACAACACAAAGGTCGTCCCAAGAGACTTTATTGTAGGAGACCTCGTTTTGAAGCGTGCTCAGCTAACACAGATGAGGAACAAGCTGTCGTCTAAATGGGTCAGACCTTATAAAATCGATGACGTTGTCAGCAAAGGAGCTTACCGACTAAGAACCTTGGATGGAGGAATGATACCGAGAACGTGGAACGCTGCAAATCTACACTTCTATTATAGCTAGACTTTTCTTTCCATTTGTATTAGGTGCACTCTTTTCCTAACTCAGTATTTTTTCCCCGTAAAAATATGAGGGGTTTTTTGCTGAGAAGGTTTTTAATGAGGCACCACCTTTTTCAATTCCAATAAATGTCAACACATTGTTTTCTCCCATGACTCTTAACATGTTTTATTTTAAAGGTGCCAAACTCGTGATTATCGGCAAAAGTCCAACTGGGCGAGTATAAATAACTCAAAGACTAAAACTCGTGATTGTCGGCAAAAGTCCAGTTGGGCGAGTATAAATAACTCGAAGACTAAAACTCGTGATTGTCGGCAAAAGTCCGACTGGGCGAGTATAAATAACTCGAAGACTAAAACTCGTGATTGTCGGCAAAAGTCCGGCTGGGCGAGTATAAATAACTCGAAGACTGAAACTCGTGATTGTCGGCAAAAGTCTGACTGGGCGAGTATAAATAACTCGAAGACTAAAACTCGTGATTGTCGGAAAAAGTCCGGCTGGGCGAGTATAAATAACTCGAAGACTGAAACTCGTGATTTTTGGAAAAAGTCCGACTGGGCGAGTATAAATAACTCGAAGACTAAAACTCGTGATTGTCGGCAAGAGTCCGGCTGGGCGAGTATAAATAACTCAAATACTAAAACTCGTGATTGTCGGCAAGAGTCCAGCTGGGCGAGTATAAATAACTCGAAGACTGAAACTCGTGATTGTCGGCAAAAGTCCGGCTGGGCGAGTATAAATAACTCGAAGACTGAAACTCGTGATTGTCGGTAAAAGTCCAGCTGGGCGAGTATAAATAACTCGAAGACTGAAACTCGCGATTGTCGGTAAAAGTCTGACTGGGCAAGTATAAATAACTCGAAGACTGAAACTCGAAGATCCATTCTTCAACTCGGTGATCGAGTCAGAATTTTGGAAGTCGGTGTTTGGCCGATCGTATGGTTCAATTCCATTTAAGCTTGGAGAAATCTTCATCCATTATTCGGAGTCGGCGTTTGGCCGATCGTATGGTTAAATCTCATTTAAACTTGGAGAAAGTTCACTCATTGTTTAGAGGCGGTGTTTGGTCGGTCGTATTATTGTGAAAGGCCTACCATTTGATCATAATGAGTCGGATACCGACCGATCGTCTCAGGAAAAGGGATTAAGAAAATCTTAATTATAACATGCCAGAAGTTTGGTGACTGGTTCATGAAGTTTCATTGTTAACTTGAAAGACTTTCTACTTGACTATACGGGTCAGAATTTGACTTCACTTTATTTGAAATCGGAATTTGGGCGACTAGTTACATTGAATTCCAATGTCATTCTTTTAAGTCGGTATATGGGAGACTAGTTGCGTTGAATTCCAATTTAACTTCGAAAATTTTTGTCATTCATTCAAGTCGGCATTTGGACGACCAGTTCCAATAAATTTTCAGTTCTTTGGGCCTATTTTCTAAGTCTAGAAGTTTCACAGTGTTGAAAACCGTTTTGAGACCCTCAAGTTTTTTAACGTCTTCCTGGTCGGACGCGGAGAGCTTCTCGGCAGGTAGCCCTCCAAAAGATATTGTCTTTTGTTTCCAGTATAGAGGAAATCCTTCTAATACATTTTCATGGCCCGGGCAGCAGCGTATTCGGAAATACGATTTTTTAAAGTCCTTATAGGACGATTGAAATAAGGTCAAAAGCCCCTGACCATTCACCCCATGAACAGACATCCAACTACTACGTTTGTTGATACGACTCTCGAAGAAATAAAAGAACTTATCTACAGTCGGAGTTATATCTAAACCTACACATAGGATCTCAAACCCTCGGACAAAGGCCCAACTGTTAGGATGGAATTGGGTGGGGGCGACACCTAAGGTTTCGAGTACTCCTTTCTCACAAACAGTAAGGGACCACCTCACCTTCAACTTAGAGATTAAAGTACAGTAACAAAAGGTAAACCTCTCGGTGAGAGACCCCTCAACACACACAGGTTCTTTATCTACACAAGGTTCGCAAATAATTACACCATCCCCCTCACCACATACAACGTGCTCCCTACAAAAACTATCCATAGCATCCCAAGAATTGATTAAAGATTCACAACCCAAAACGTCATCTCTTACCCACTTGTACATTTCCCCATAGCTTATGAGTGCCATTACGAGAATAAAACCTAACTTAAATAATAACTTAGGCTTTGCAGAAACAAAAATGGCCAAATGGATCAGATGGGCGTACCTAAGAACACAAAAATAAAAACTTGACGCTCAAATAAACTTCAAAAGCACCGCCGTGAGCCGCCGCGCACCACCGGAGAGTCACAACAAAGTTCAAAGAACCACGGAGGAGCAAATGCACACAAGAAAAAGGGGGTCAAAAAAAATGGCAGGGGTTCACAAAGGGCTCGTATTTATAAAGGGGGGGAAGCGTATATGGGAAGCCAGGGACAAAACGCGGCGTTTCGTATGAAGCGCTGCACCTGAAGCGTTTTTTCACACGTGGAACGACACGACTCCTAGTGGAGGGGCTCCAAGCATTAAATACAAAACATTTGTTATTACCAAGGGCGGCGTGATTAATTAATGCCCTGCAAAAAACGACTATGTAATAAATACATGACCCATCACGTCAGCATCTGAACAGTCGCGCATAGGAACATCACGAGACAACACGACCCCCCCCCCATCTCGGCCTATTCTCGACTAACATCTCGTCCTAATTTCGACGTGGTTCAAAGACAATTGTTGCAGTACCGTCTCAGTTTATTCTCTGCTCGGCTAATATTCGACTAGGTTACCAGGTCACAAGCTCTCTCGCCTTATCGGCTCAGGGCTGGAAGGCAAGTGTGTCATCCATGTCAAAGTCCGATTTGACCTCCACTCGGCTAATATCTGACTATGTTACCAGGCCACAAGCCCTCTCACCTTATCGGCTCAAGGCTGGAAGGCAAGTGTGTCATCCAGGTCAAAGTTCGACTTGACCTCTGCTCGAATAATATCCGACTATGTTACCAGGCCACAAAGCCTTCTCGCCTTATCGGCTCAGGGCTGGAAGGCAAGTGTACCGTCCAGGTCAAAATCCGACCTGATCCTCTGTTTGACTGAAAACCACTCGGCCTACAACCGAGTTGACACCTCTGCGCGAGCCAACTAAGTCCTAGCTCGACTCCAGTCGCCTATACAGGGGGCCACTCGGCGTTTATCCGAGTGGACCCTGGGTGATCGAGCCGACTCGGTCCTGGCTTGACTCCACTCGCCTATGAGGGGGGAACCCGGCTTTTACCCGACTGCACCTTCGGCACGGGCCTAGTCGGTCAAAATCCGACTAGTCCAGTCCTTACTCGCCGCGCACCCTCGTAACAAGAACAATTGAGGAGATCCCTTTATTCTCGGGGCCCAAGAGGCCCATGAACGAGAGACGATAAAAAACCAAAACCCTAGAGTTGAGGGGGCAGATTACACTCTTGAATGCTCTGGCTCTAAGGCTTGACCTAGGAAAAAACCCTAGTGCACCTCGTGGCCGGAACAATTACAGTAGTGTGTAGTGTTATTTCGTAGTGTGACGGTCACGGCGAGTCGTTACAAGAACTAGTCGAGTTCCTATTTGGAAGCTTGAAGAACATATGGAATTTTCAAGCCACTTCCACTAGCACTGCACTTGAGGATGCTATTAGGATAGAGTTATACCTGACCAGTTTCTTAATACTCCCTCCAAGCTATTACAAATGAATTAAAATATAGAAAATTGCAAGAAAATTCAAATTAAACTAAAACAACAATTAGTGACGAATTTGCGATGGAATTAGAGATGGATTTTAGTGACAGTTTTTTCTAGCACCCAAATTTTGGTCTCTAAATCCATCTCTAATCTGGAATTTCCTCTTGGTTCTTTAAACCTGCACAATGAACATGTAATCCACAGCAAAAACACAAGGCATCCTCACAATGAAGAAGGTAGGATCACTCTTGTGATGGTAATTTTAGGAAGTTCAAGGAACTTTAGTGATGGTTGATTTTCCAAAACTCTCCTAGCCTTAGGGTTCTCTTCCTTTCTCTTGATTTTGTGAGTTAATGCTTACTCCTTTTGCAATGGTTTGAGGCAGCTTCCAGCCAAGGAGTCCAAGGATAAAATAGAAAAAGCTCAACTAGGAAAAGTTAAACCAAAGTAGAGTAAGAATTTGACAAACTCAAAGAATTCCAAGCAAGACTAAAAAGACTACAATTAAGACTCACCTAAAGGTTGGCACTCAAAAAGGAATTGTCCTAGATTAGCTCTAGATTGGATTAAGAAAACCAAAAACAAGAGATGAAAGATAGACAATGAATCAACAAATTTGCAATCTGGATTCAACTAGTGGCAAAATTTCAATGTGTTTCCATGTATGTTTATCCTTCTCGGCTTTTTCTACTTTGTTATTTTTTTTTTTTTACTTTCTTTTCAATTCTCTTTTGAATCACTTGAGAAGTCATTTTCCTTTTTCCATAAAATTTTCCAGCCACTACTTATCAAAGAGTTAAGTCCGGATTGGTTCAAAATTTTCAGCCAAAAGTAGTTCAAAATTTGTGTAGATTTGGTGCATGTTCTATGTCAAACACTTGCTTGATTTATTCCAAGTTCTCTTTCAAATTTCTTTTTCAATAATTGTTCTGTTTTCCTCTATTTTTTTTTCAAGCTATTTTTCAGATTCACAAACTGAAGTTCATGCACCAAAATTGAGCTACTTCAATTAACCAAAAACCTAGGAAATGTGATCACAATTTTTAGAAGATTTTCTTGGAATAAAAAACAATACAAACAAGTAAGACACAATAGAAACCTAACTCTAAGAATCCATCAATGAACTTATAATGGATATGAACTCAAAGTAGTAAAATGAAAAGCACAAATTTAAACGCACCAATTTTGAAGCTCTCGACCAAATCAATTCAATTAGAATCAAACTAAAAGAAATGTAGTTCAACTAAGCATATCTTGAAATATTGACAATCAAATGACTAAACATGACTCTAGACATTCAATAAGATTCAAAAATAAAATTCACATGCAATTGACAAGAATGATTGAATCAAAATTACAAGAATCAAGACTCAAACAAATAGAAACCGCACAAGGAAGAAGCCTAGACTCTTGAGATTGCCGGATTGAACAAAAAATGCAATCACCTAATTGGATCCATCAAAATTTTGAATAAGAACTAGATCCAAACAGCGAGCCACTAATGAGACAATCCAAGAATCAAACACAGAAAAATAAATGGTGAAAGAAGGGACATAACTTCAAGGAGCGAACCAATGCTCTTGATACCAAAAATGATGGCAAATCTAGGTGAAGAAGAATGATGTTCTTCACCTTAAACTTGCTCCGGACACTTGATCTTCTCCTTGAAGGTTGTCGAACGCAAATTTCAGCTTGAATGAGGCTTGAAGACGAAAGAATTAAAGGGAAGGAAGCACCAAAGCAAGGTGAGTAATGGATTACTCATAAAGATGCCTAAACCTAGAGAAAGCTCAAAGAACTTAAGGCTAGGCATGAGAGACTTTGAGAGAGAAAAGGTTGAATCAATGATCAGATTTCTCAATTATGCATCAAAAGTGTGTACAAGAGTGAAAGAAGAGACTTAAATAGGTCTGGACCCAAGGCTCTTTGGCGCCAAGTCACTAAGCATACAATTGGCGCCCAAATTTGAATACAAATGAGAAATTTGAATTCAAATTTCTAGCCCCATGTGCACTTCCGTGAAATATGGATCCAAGGTGCATCTAAGTTGCATTTATAAAGCATTTGATTTTGATTTAGATGTGCACATGTTCAGCCACCCATGGCTTAAAACATGTGACCTAAATTCAACTCAAATGGCTCCTAAATGAAACTTAGATTTGACATTATTTACCTATTTAAATTTTCTTCCAATTTCCTACTCTAAAGGCCTAAATACATTGACCAACCAAATACAATCAATAGGAAATATTTAAAGAAACAAAATGAGCCCCATATTGAGTACCAAAAGTCCAAAGGCCCATAAAGCCCAAAACTAAGCCTATGAAACTTAAGGCCCAAATTCCTATTCTAAGTGGTTCAAAATACAAGATCAAAATATATGAACATATACTAATACAAATACAAGGTAATGTAAATCTCTAGATGTGGCCCATGTGAGGAACAACTTGGGCCCACCAAGCCCATCGGGTCCATTGGGCTCTAAACTAGCTCAAATCTTCATGTCTAGCCCATTCTTCTTGGAGCTCAAAACATCATATTTGGACATTCTTGATATCCTTAGAAAGATAATAAAGTATTCTACATATTCTTTTTCGAGAGCAAAGGCTAGTTTGAACACTAATTGACCCAAAAATGCATTGAAATGTTGTGACCTTGCATAGTATTTTCTTTTTATTTTTAGAATATAATGTTAGGATTTGTTTATTGATGTAATTAGTTAATTTAGTGGATCGGGCCTTGTAAATATTTTGATTAGGCCCACTATATTTTTCTATTAATAAGTGTTGCGAGACTTGTTATCTACACTTTACACTCATTTTTCATATTTTAGAGTTGTTTTCTCTACAAGTTATTCTAAATTCTTTTTCTCTCTCAAAATTTTTCTCTTTGCATTTTTCTACAAGAAGGAACTGCAACATCTTGATGAAGATGTGTGGCTAATCCATTCATTCGGTTCAAGGTTTCATGAATTACGGTAAAATTTGAGTTCTTGATTTATTTTTACCGTACGAATTCTCTTTGTATTTTTTTTATTCAAGATCTATTTTCCATTTTTCATTGTTTTAATAAATTTGGATCAAATTTGAAGATTAATTTTGGATTTAGATCTAGATTTAGATCTATACCTAAAATAACCTAAATCGCCTAAATCAAACATTCATTGTTCTTGAATTTCGTGAAAATTATGAGATTGCGATTATGTTTCTCATTTTTATAAAATTTAATAGATCTACATTTAGATTATGTTCATGATGATTTAGGTTGATTGAATTTGAATTATAATTTGAACCGTGAAAACTTTATCGTAACAATTGAAATATTTTAATTTTTCTTTGTTGTTCATAAAAATCCCCTTCCTAATTGCATGATAATTTTGGATCCTATTGACTTGTGTCTTCAAGAAGAATGACCTAGATTGTTCCTTATATTAAAAATCTAGTAATTTTTTTTATAGTTAGTTGGCAACGCTATCAAAAGTTAAACTATAGTTTGTTGGCTTAAGTATAAATTAACCTAACCTTAGTTAACTTAACTTGTACCACAAGTTAACAAACTCTATATATAAAATATTCTAATATATTGGATGTCACTTTGATGCATAATTTGAGAATTAAGTTTTCAAAACTTCTCTCTTCAAAGTCTTGCTCTCTCCTTAGAGAACTTTATCCTTTAAGAACTTTTATCAAATAATTTCTCCTTTTGGTAAATTCATCATTCTTGCTTATCTTCCACTTGGAAGTGATTCACTATTCACTCTTTTTCTCTCCCATTTTTCTGTTTTCTTTCACCTTTAGAGTCGTGGATGAAGAATATATGAGCTAGGTAAAGGTAAAAACACCTACTCTCTGCATAGATTTCGCATAGATTTTACTTCACCATGTGAGTAAGGTGACTCAATAATTAATTATGATTTTTTTTTTTTATGTTGTAAACTTTTTTTTTAAAGTTTTTTTTTATCATCTAAACAACGTATAAACATATTTTTAAATTTTTGTATTAATCAATTCACATTGAATTTAAATTAGATTAAATTTGATAAATATTAATTTTAAATTTATAATAATTTACATAAATTTATATTTATATTTTAAATTATTAAATTAATAATTTCTAATTATAAACTTCATAATTTGATTTTGATATCGATCATTGTAACTATAATCTAACTTAAGTCAAAATATTTTTCATAATATAGTCATTAGTCAAACACATATATAATTAATTATACTAAATAATTAAAATATCAGTCTACTTTTTTTGGGTATAAAATATAGTAAGTAATTTTCAATTAAATATTTAGCATGAAAAATAATACTTAATGATAGATTTTGACTTGGTAGTTGGTATTTTTCATATTGACTTCGTTATACACAGTAATTTAAAAATGATATATCCATTATAAGACATTAGTATTTTAAGTATGTTGAACGGACTAAATATTTATTATAATAAATTATATATATATATATATATATAAATAAATACTATATTAAATATATATATAATATTTAAAATTTATATAAATAATTATTTTTAAATATATATATATATTTTATTTTATATTTACAATAATATTGTGACATAAAATTATTTTAATTATTGATAATTTATTAAAATTTAACTTATAGATACATATGATAAATAAAAATTAAATTAGAGATAAAATTTTCAAAAAAAATTGTGAAACTTATTTTAAAATATTAAATTTAAATAATTTTTTTCTAAAAATACCCTGCTTATAAAAAAAAGTATCTAAAAATATCATCACTCAAAATTAAAGTTTGTGTTTAGTATATAGAAGATTATTAAAAATTAAAAATTAAAGTTCATGTTTAATTTATACATAAATTTGGATTAGAATTCAATGAATTTTAAAATATTTTTGTTATAAAATTTTTTTGTGATGTTTAATCAAAACTTTTTTTAATATAAAAAGTCATGTAGTATTTAATTAAAATAATTAGGATATTTTTTGAAGAATTTGTCAAAATTTGGTGATATTTAATTAAGATTTTTTAAAGGTATCTTGGTATTAAAAAAATATAGAGATTTCAATGAATATTTTGAATACTAGATTTTATAAGATTTTTTAATATAATTTAAATATAATTTACTCATCAAACAATTTCATCAAAACTTTCACATGATTTTTTTTGTTTGTATTTTTACTCTTTCTTTCTTACTTCTCTCGCATTCTCTGATTTATCTCTTCTTCTCGTCTCCTGTATTTTTTTTTCTTTCCTTTTGGCTCGTCTTTCTCGCTTTTTCTTTCTCTTTCTTTCTCTCTTTGTTCTTTATCTCTTTTCCCTTTCTCCTTCTCTTTTTATTCATCTCTCTCATTTATCTCTTATTATTATTATTATTATTATTATTATTATTCTTCTCTTATTTTTTTATCCTATTTTTTCATTTATCAGTTGACTATAATTTATCAATATTTATTTTTTAATTGTATATTTGAAATAATTTTTGTATTATTAAATATTATCTATTGTAAAAAATTTTAAATTATTAAAATTTAACTATTTATTTTTAATAAAATTTAATATTAAAATATAAAAATGTTGAAACATATATTAAAAAACTTACAAGTCATTGTAATGACTCTCAAAATGAAAATAAAAATTTAAATTTACCCCATGAATCCTTAAGGAATATGATTGATAAAATATTTAGTATTTTTAAATTACAATTCACAATTTTTAAGTCAGAACTTCTATTTCTATTTAAGACACAAATTGAACTTGTATTAACATGTAACATTACATAACTTTCTTGGTAAAAAAATGTCATTCTAATGATTTTTTAATTGAATACTACCTGTTAATGAAGATCATAATTTTAAGCATATTGTTCAGATTCAAATTCATGAAAGAGAATATGTCAATGCATGCAAGGCTAGTATGACTTTAGATATGTGAAAAAATGTTAGTTAGAAAGACATTAAAGTTAATTATTTGTCAAAAATAAAAATAATTATTTGTCAAAAGATAGAAAAATTATGTTGATTTTACTTTTCTTTATTATTTATATTGTATATTTTTTTTATTAAATCTTGTAGTATTACAAATCTATATTTTATTGTGAAATTCATAAAATTCTTTAAAATCTTATAACATAAATTCATTAACCTAAAAATCATAACATTCATATAAAGTCTTTTAAAATTCATTAAAATTTACAAGACTTTTCATGTCTTTCGAAATCTCAATCCAATACATCTTCTATAATGTATTTTTCATTATTGACTTTGACTAAAATTATTAAAAAATAAAAAATATAAATAAAATTCATTAAATATAAAGTGTGGTCTAAGAAATTAAATGATTTATTTATAATTTTTAACAAATAATAAATTATGAATATAGTTCATTAACTTTTTTTTCATGAAAAAAATTATAAATCTGTGCAGATTACGGTTATTGGGAACAATGCAAAAGGATGAAAAAAAAAAGAGAGAAGTGAATGAACGGATGAAGTGTAGCGCGTAGGTAACGGTAAGGGTAACGGTAACAGTAACAGAAGGACACATAGATAATACGGCGTTAAGAAAACCGTGAAATTGTAACGGCGATACGGGTTACGCAGCTGTGCAGACAGCCTCAGTTGCGTAGTTGTGACAAAACCCGACAAGCCACCTGAAAGAGAGAGAAAGAGTGTAGTCAATAGCAGTCAAAGACACATATACCCCGACACGACACAACACAACAATGACAACATAACACAACACAACTCGCTCTCACTATCGATCAATATAGAGAATTCGAAGTGGAATCATAAACTGCACAAACCAAAAGTTGTCGTGCACTGTCATGGAAGAGGAAGAACCGACGCAGCAACGAGTCACTCACTCGTCGCTCGCGACCGAGTCACTCACTTCTACTCGTTCCGAAACCCTAGCGCTCTGCTCTTCGCTTCCGCGCGACCACTTTGCTCCTACTTGTACGCTGCGTTTCGATCACTGTTCTTTCTTCTCTCTCTTGTTTTGTTGAAACTAGTGAATAATGAATGGTATTGTGTGTTTGATGCCGTAGATATGAAGCAGCAGCAGCAGAGAAGCTATGCTAAGGTTGGTGAAACTGAGAATAAGGTTAGAGCATTTCTGTGTTAAATTGTTATCATTATTATGTTTGATTTTTAATTGAGTCGTGGATTTCGAACCTTGTTTTGTTGTTGTGATTCTTTTGATTCTTCTAGTGTTCTGCTTGGTCTTGTGCCCTTCGATAGGAAACCCTCAATTTCATAAATGGTCCTTAAAGTAAAAACTTAAAGTAAAAAATTGTATAAGTGACCCTTTTAAATATTAGAGATCATAATAAATAGCCATCCAAGTATTGAAAAATCCATCAAATTGGTCCTTAAAGGTTAGTGAAAATATATAAACTCCGTGACTAAAGTCATTGATATTTGATAATCAGACGGATTACTTATATAATTTTATTATATGAGGAACTAAACTCGAGAGAGAATAATACATGAAGGACTAAATTGATGGGTTATTCTACAAGTGTTTCTGAGCCATTATTCTATTGCTGCTTCTTGTTCTTATGAGTTGCTGAAGATATAGGTTTAGGATGCATTTGGCTAATCAATTAAGTGCGTATTAAATAAGCGTTTATTATGTCAGTAGCATGGGCCGAGCCAGAACTTTGTGCTGAGGGGGTCAAGATTTTTTTTTTTAACACTTATATGTAAATACTCTAACATCATAAATAGTTCACTATTATTTTTATTTTTTTTATCTTTCTTTTTATCACATTATATATCAATCCTACATATATTTTTAAATATTTCTATCTTTTTTTTTTTCATAAGTGTAAACTAACATGATAATTTTCATCAATCAACCTATAATATATATTTTTTATTAATTTTGGGGGCCATAAAAATAGTTTTAAAACTCCAGGGTCGCTCCCTCCCTCCACCCGTTATGTAAAAGTTGTTTCTCTATTTGAAGAAGAAAGAGTTCAACTGTCTTCATATAAGATGTAAGTTATTTTAATAAGCTATTAAGGAGAACCTATTGAAATAGACAAGAAACAACTTATAGTGGACGTATCTCATGCTATTTTCACAAGTTCTCTGGAAAATATACTTATATCATAAGATGAGTCTAAATAAGTTGTAAATAAGCTCTTTTAAATGCACCCATAGTGGTTTGTGTCACTGTTTTGAGAACTTGGCATGTTGCAGGGATGTGCAATTTGAAACTCATGAACTCCTTGAAAGTTATATGCCTTTTTGGTCCTTTAAAAATCATTTGTAGAGGCTTAGAAACTTGGGGTTACGTGAAACTTCAAAAGAAAATGAGAAGTAAACTCCAGGTTCTTGGTAATTTGTATTAGAGCCTCCATGAACAAGTGGATGGGAGTTTGATACTTCGATTCATGCTTTCCCTTCATAATTAATTTAAATTTCATTAGAACAAAACATCCATGGTTCTAGGCCGACGGGGTCCCGGGGATCATTAGAAGGGGGTGTGTTAGAGATATGAATCATTCCTCAATTTTCACATAAGAGCTTTTAGGGATAATGAGTCTTTGAAGAGGTCCTGATTTTGTAGTTTGGCTTCCCGTCTTGATTCAGCCCAGATGCATTAATGATGTATCAAGAGTCTTATTTTGGAATGCGTATGATTTTATGAACAATATAGATTATACAATGATGAATGGTGATATGAAACTGCAACCCATAAAACTTTCTTAAATTCGTAGTAATATCTCTCCTAGGTTGGAACTCTAGTTGCATTTATTAATTAGTAATTTGATTGCTTTCTTGCTGAACCACGCAGAACACAACCATGAAATATTTTTGGATTCAAATTAAGCACAAAAAATTTGCATGTTCCATTTATTTGGCTTCTTTAGCACTGAAATGCACCATTTTATGGTTAGGAGTCAGCTTGGCCTCCTGTTGAGGAAACAATTGTAAAAAGGGCAGTTGAGGCACCTAAAAAACAGACAGAAAATAAACTTAAGGTGTCTGTTTGTTCAACTTCATTGTCTGAACTATCACCAACATCTGTATCACAGTCTTTATCATCTGCCCCATGTACAACCATTCCAGAACAGAGACTGTCTTCTCCTAAGGCTAATAGTGTACAAGTGCCAGAAGTAGACGAAAGAACTCCTTGTGGTGGTACAACCTTATCTTCTGTTTCTGTTGCAAGGGAATCTGCATCTGAATCTGATGGATACAACTGGCGGAAGTATGGCCAGAAGCAAGTGAAGAGTCCTATGGGTTCTCGAAGCTATTACAGGTGTACCCATTCAAATTGTTCTGCTAAGAAGATTAAATTTTGTGACCATTCAGGAAATGTGATAGAGATTGTTCATAAAAGTCAACATAGTCATGATCCCCCACATAAAATTGATTTTGCTAAGGAAAGTAAGTTCCTTCCCTCCAGTGAACCTAAAGTAGAAAGCAGTGTTCCAAAGCAGTCAGTCAGAGTTCTGAATGATTCTAATCCATCATCTTCTCCGAAAGAACCACCTTCCAGTGCTGATAAGAATCTAGAAAACTCGTCTAATGGTGAGAATGGTAATGTTATTTTGAAGGAAGAGCATGTTAATGTCACAAAGCCAAAAAGAAGGCAAGTTGCATGTAAATTCATTTTTTTTTTCATAGGAAAATAATTTAAAGAGTAGGCACTTTTTCTCCTGATTGTGTTTTGATATGATGGCCTAATGCTCTTCTCCTTAACATGATAATTAGATTGGACAAAGGTGATTTAGCATGCATGGATTCAGCAGTAAAACCTGGAAAGAAACCAAAGTTTGTTGCACATGTGGCGGATGATGAAGGGATATCAGGTGATGGATATCGATGGCGCAAGTATGGACAAAAATTGGTGAAGGGGAATCCATACATCAGGTGCATGGCTATATATTTCTTGCTTTCTTTTCATAATTTTAAATAATACCCATATTCATAATTCCTTACTTCTGTGGGAGTTGAAGCTGCAATGAAGAATTTTATTAGTATATTTTCTGTTTGATTTGGTTTTGAAACTTAACCTAAATGATGACTATATATATTTTCTTTTTTTGTATTTGGTGGTAAGGATCAAGGACTAGTACATTGAGTGTCAAATCCATTCAAGATATTGTTTTCAAAAAATGTTGCACTTGCTTTTATTTATGTATGCCATTGTTTTGGTGGCTCATGAAATGGAATGCTTATTAATGCTTGTGAATGTTTTGATTCGAGTCAAGGCTTGCATGTCCTCATTTAATATTGATTGACCCATCATTGGCCTATCTTGAAAGTGTATTGTGGAAGGCATAATAAAAGTAAAGAGGGTAAAATAGGAAATGAGGTTTAGAGCAATGTTTTGAATTCTGTTATTCTGAATAACAACATAATGGACATGTGACAGCAAGTGACAGGGAGGGAAGATATGGGAATCAGTGGGGAGCATGAATATGAGGGGGAGGATGGACATGGAGGAGGGTAGGCAATCATTTGGGAATTGATGGGTGGTTGTTGCCCCAGGGCAGAGATTATTTTCTGAGTTTTTCTTTATGATTTATCCCTATTTCACCATGCTGTTATATGCTGAATGAAGGCTGGTTCCTTGATTTCCACCATAATTCTATAATAATTTCAGTTCCTATCAAATGTTCTAAGAAATTATGCATCCTTTATGCAAGTGCGTGTCCATAAAAGTTGGACTAATTGGATCCTCAAGAGAATGCAGATAGACATCACTGTAAATGCCAATGCCATTGCTTTCCATTGCACATCTTCTAGTTACAAAGTAGTAACAAGCTATCAGTAATTGCTATGCCCATTAATTACAAGTTGATGACAGCAGGTTGTGAACTCAGTCAAAAAATAATTTGGTGATGAGTTGAAATCAGGGAGAGTGTGATATTGTGGTGGAAAAATCATAGCTGAGAATCTATTCTGTGATTCTTGGCACTCAGCTTTACAATTAAAGAGTATTTTCATAAAGCTGCTATATTTATTTATTTTTATTTGGTGGGGAGGGGGGAGTAAATGCACAAAATCATTGCGTGACACCACTTCTCGGATCTGTTATTTAAGATTCTGAGTGAAATTATTTTTTAATTGTCTACTATAAAACACTTCATAAATGTATGCACAGGCAAATTTGATAAAACTAAGAAACATTAAGCAGCTTCTCATTAATGGTACTCTTTGAGAGGATATAATTCTTCTTGCAACAGTTGTTTCAGAAGATACTAAGATAGCCAAACAAGCCCCCATGACATTGTAAAATCAATTCTCAAAATAATAACAATTAGCCAAACTATACATTTGTCGTTTACTGTCTTACCATGAGAATACACTCACAGTCACCTGGCTACAGTTTGGTGTGCCATCATCAGCATCAGTAACCAGAAGGTCGAACAACAATTGTTATGAAATTTAGGTTGATTTTATCCAATAAAAAAGGCATTAATGATTTGCTGGAGTCCATATATTAACCAAATTCAAATGTGCGATAGAGCTAGATCTTCAACACCTGAAATAAATTTAAAATACAAGCTGAATATCTCCCAATATGCTGAAACATTTTTACCCGTGAAGAATATTGTCATAACCTTTTTTACCATTCTTGAGATGTTATTTACAGCTCTATTGAGACATGGGCATGATACCAATGTTTTCAAATAACCATTATTGTAACGGAATAGTGGAATGGTCTTTAGCCAAATCGCCATTTTCCATCCATTATTTGATGTTTTATGGCTGCGTCCACCATATTCACCATGGTGCCTGCCATGGCCGTTGCTTTGTAAAGGTTTAGAATGGTCATGACAGATATGGTATTTTCTTTTTTTGACCTTGGCCCAACCTGTTTTAAAGAAAACCCCGAACACTTCTGCCCTGAATGCGAAATGTTGTTGCTTTCAACACTGAGCATTGCTGCTATCTTAGGGTTGTTGTTGCTCTCAACACTGAGCATTGCTGCTATCTTAGGGTTCTCGGAACCTTTGTTCAACTCTGACAACCTGAATTGTGGTGGCCCTCACTCTTGCAAACAACTTTAGAGTGAGGTTCAAAACAGGTTCTTGTTTTCTTTTTAAGTTTTTTTATTCCTTTTCTTTTTACTACTTCTTCCTTATTTGTTCAATGATTCTTCATCTGTTTTGATTCATTTGAGTTCTTGTTCTTCATTTTTTATTCTTCTATTGTTCATCTAATCTTCATCTATTAGGTCCGGTTTGAGTTCCTATTTTGTTCGAACATTGAAGATTATTTTTTGTTCCTTATCTTTTATTCCATTTTGTTATGTTATATATACATATGTATGTATTATCATTTTTTGTCTACTATATGCCACCATGCCGTCTGCCATATGTTTATGGGAGATTTTCGGCTCACCGTATAAACTATTATTTATCAACAACCTTGCATGATACTTACCATGTTAGCAATAACAAGTTGTTCCTCTTCATCAGAGCTTGATCTTCATTCAAGATTTGTATGCCCCTTTATTCTAGTTCTGAATTGTATTTTGCATTTAATATTACAATGCATGAGGATCGATGTGCATTTTTTTAATTAACTTAGAGGAAAATGTTACCTTTTTTTTTTTTTTTTTTCAACACATTCAAACATAAGTAAGTTAATCCAAAAACACGATATATCTATTTCTAGTATACAAAATCAAGGGTTGGTATGTAGCTTAGCATATTTCTCTAGAATTTCCACTAATCACAGAGGATAGAAAGTTGTATTGTTGGTAGTTTGATCCTTTCCTTCTGTATTTTTCTGAGAAAAGGTGCTTTGTATGAGCAAAAAAGGTAGGGGTACAAACATGTCTGTGTTGAAGCAGTTCTCAAAAAGTTTTGAAATAGTTTAAAAGCTCCGTTTGTCTTTAAATGGGATGTTAACTTCCCTTTCTGCTTTCATTTAATCTGGCTATTGAAATCTCTTGGTTGGTTTTATGTTTATCAATGTTATGTGGCTTGAATTTTCAGAAACTACTACAGATGCACTTTTTCTGGATGTCCTGTTCGGAAGCACGTTGAGACTGCTGTGGATAACTCAAAAGCTCCCATGGTAACATACAAGGGATTACATGATCATGATAAGCCTGTGCCAAAGAAACGGCATGGTCCATCAAGTGCTTCGCATGTGGCTGCTGCAGTACCTGCTTCAATGAACAATTTGGAGAGCAGAAAAACTGGCTTGCTACAAAACCAGGAAACTTCTGAATGCTCAGAGGAAACAGAAGGAGAATTAACTGGCGAAGCGTTGGACCTTGGGGGTGAGAAAGCAATTGAGTCAGCTCGAGCTCTTCTAAGCATAGGCTATGAAATTAAACCTTTTTGAATACATCTTTCTAAAATCATGCAGTTGTATCCATATAAATTATTTGGTAGGTCTCATGTAATTTTTATCTTCTCTTTCTTAATTTTTCCCCCATTTAGTCTTTTGGTAGAGCCGTACATGTATATTTTCTTGTGCACGTTCAGCAGCTTGTCTGAAACAGCTTGCTTAGTGGAGCGAATATAGAATTGAGCGGTATCTTTTTCTCACGGAGAGTGAGAATAGGTGAGGATAGCATTCTCATTCAATTGCACTCTTAATACATTGTTTAGTGTAAATAGAAAGGAGGCAGATAATAATGATATAATGGAAATATAGTATTTATGTTGTTTATTTGTGAGGAAAAATAATGAAGGGAAGTTTTTTTTTTTTTTTTTTTTGTGGGAATTGCCGGAATAAAAAAGAAACATTTCTTCAAATCGTTATAAAATAAGAGGGGGGAAAATAAGATAAAAGTTTATCATAAAATAAGAAGGAAATAAATAACTTTGTCAAGAAAATAATAAAATAAAAGGTTTTTTTTAAGTGAAATTTGATGGACTAATGAATTGTCTAAGCCTTTTATATGAATTACGCCTAACAAGAAGAAATGAAGATCAAAATAAATCTATAAAAAATTGCCTTCTACATAGGCTTAAAATTGAACAAATATAACACTTAATAAATATGTTAATGTTTACGTCCAACATGCAAAGAGTAGCATAAGTTTCTTCAAGTGTTTACAAATTTAACGTTTATTTGAATGTCTACGTGCCATAAAACAAATATAAAAGCATTAAAAATAGTCGTTGATAAGTGATATAATGTGTTCATAATAAATACATAATATGTTATATTTTTTCTTTTGTGTATGTTTGTAGAATGGCACAACTATTGCTACAAAATTTTGACTTGGCTAACAGATGATTTAGATCTCCGTTTGAAAATTTCATCACTTTCAGATTGTCCAAAGATTGGACTAATCTTTCATCTGATGGTTTTAAAAATGGTTTGAAGGAGTCACCACTGATATTTTGTACAAAACATCTGAAAAAGAAATAGTTTTCGCAAATTCAACTTTGGCCTTCACAGCCAGAGCTGGGTTCGGGGTTTGGTTACGTGTGGGGAAGGTGTTAGGTCCCCACAACGCCTGAATTCAGAACCTTTGACAATTTTAGCATTATGACAACATGATTAAGTTTTACCCTTATTTATTAAGCATACAACAATTTATTTACCTACATTATTCCTACTCTACTACATACACATCACTTTATTATCTACATGATACCTAATGATGGAAGACCTCCTAGCATTGATGGAAGAAGGATGATCAATGAGAGGACTCTTAGACTCCACGGATCTTAGTTCTTCAAAGGCCTAGCCTTGGATGGTGGTGGTGACCGAAAATAGAGGAAGGATAGAAGGTGTTTGATGGAATGCTTGAGAGGTACTCTAGGGTTTAGCTCACTCCAAGGTAGATGAAGGCTACTCCTAGGATTTTTACTCAAGGTAGAGATAGGTAGGGTTCTTGGCCGAAAATGACCAAGAGAGACTAAGGAAAATATAAAGGCACAAAAGGCTCACTCTATATTAATTTCCAAAGTATTTACAAGGAGGCTAGCCTAGGGTATTTATAGAAGGGAGGATGCATTTAGGGTTACATTTGAGAGTGCATGGCCAAGTAATGCAATCCAAATGCACTTCAAATGAAACCTAAATTAACCCTAGATGCTACTTGGTGGCAAAGGATGAAATCTTTGGGTTTGGTTAAGCTACATCTAGGTGCATGATAAGACCATGCAACCTAGGTGCCCTCCACTTGCACCTAAGTCTTACCAAGTTCAAAAATAAATCCAATGCCACCAAAAAAACATGTCTAGGCCTAGTTTCCAACCTTAATAAAATATCCTAGCTATAAAATAAAATCCTATAATCTAAGACACCCCATAATACAAGGGTAAAATAGAAAATACAAGTAAAAATAAATCCTTTAATTAAGACACCCCAAAATACAAGGGTAAAATAGGAAATACAAGAAAAATAAATCCTGTCTAAGGTACCCAAAATACAAGGTTAAAATAGGAAATTAAAGACAAGGGAAAAAAATAAGAATAAATCCTATACTAATAAAAATTTAGGAGCTAAGGCCCAAAAGTAGTCCCACTCCTCTTATGGTTTTCAAAACTAACCCATTCCTTTTGCCTCCTTCAATATATCACCTCTTGGTCTTCTTGGCCTTAGTGTGATTCCATCACCTAATCTAAGCATACAAATAAAGCAATAAATAGGGAGAAAAGAGATTGAAACCTTTGAAGCAAGCCTTTTATATATCTTCTCATAAAGTTGTACAAGAGCTCTTTTTCGCAGACTTCGCACTCCACAAGAACCTTACTATTGCTTAAAAGTTTAGACTAGGGAAACTCCAAAATCTTTGCCAAAAGGACTAAAGATCTCTTAATCAAGCACTGCAATGAGTTTATTTCATTTAGTGTGACCTGAAGAGAGTAAGAGAGGGGGGGGGGGGAGAGAATCAAGTGTGTGTCAAGAGTGGACCCCTGACACACTTTTATAGGCGTCTAGGGAAGGGGAATGACCGTTTCCAATTTGGAACAACCGTTCCACGCCTATGATTTGAACTAAGAAGTGCCAATGACTATTCTAGGCCAAGCAAGCTGTGAAAGGGGAACGACTGTTCTGCTTTTAAGAACGGTGGTTCAAAGCTTAGGGCTAGGGTTTTGACCCTTTTTGATGCAGAAGAGCCTCCCAAATGTCCCACGCTCCATCTTGGTGTGCTCTTGTGTTTTCCTTGGTTTCAAGGGGTTTCTTCTCTCAACTCAGAAGCTTCCTAAGCCTTTGTAGATAAAGCTCATACAAAACCTAATGTTTACAACTATCCTTTTTTACTTGCCATTTGGATAACAAGACACTGGGATTGCATTTTTCAAAGGCAAGTAAAGATGTAGACAATTTATCCGAATTTTAACCTAATTTCTATAGAAGATTTGTGCCTAACTTCTCCACACTTGCCTCCCTACTAAATGACCTAGTTAAGAAAAATGTTGAATTTCAATGGGGAAAAAAACAAGAACAAGCCTTCCTAATTTTAAAGGATAAGCTCATTCATACACCACTTTCAGCTCTACCCAATTTTTCAAATACTTTTGAGCTAGAGTGTGATGCCTTTGGGGTTGGCATAGGGGCGATTTTGTTGCAAGGTGGGCATCCAATTGCTTATTTCGGTGAAAAATTAAAAGGTGTTTCACTCAACTATCCCACCTATGACAAAAAGCTACATGCTTTAATTAGGGCCCTTCAAACTTGGGAACATTATCTTGTTGCTAAGGAGTTTGTTATTCATAGTGACCATGAGTTACTAAAGTATTTGAGGTGATAAGGAAAATTGAATAAGAGGCATGCAAAATGGGTTGATTTTTTGGAACAATTCACGTATGTGATCAAGTATAAGAAAGGTAAAACTAATACTGTTGCTGATGCTCTATCAAGGAGACACACTTTACTTGTTTCTCTTTGATCCCAAATCTTAGGCTTTGATCACATTAGTGTAGAAACCTAATTTCATCCGGGGGCACACAAACAAAGAAATGGACATTGAACATGAAGAAAAGGAGCTCCTGGAAGCCCGGAAATGACACGATATGACATTAGAAGGCCCAAAACCCAACAATGGTGATTTAGTAGCCTAGAATGGGTCGTTTCCAATCTGGAATGGGTCGTTCCAAACACCTAAAAATGGCTTAGAAATTTTATGTCAAAATGGGCCGTTCCCAATTTGGAACGGGCCGTTTCGACACAGTTTGTTATGAGCAAAATTCAAATATGAAACAAGTTGTTCCGATTTCTGAATGGGCTGTTCCAGTTTCAAATTTTGGCCTTAACAAACTGGCCTAGAACGGGCCATTCTGAAACTAGAACAGGCCATTCTGGTTAGATCTGACGTTTATAAATACTAGAGTTGGGCACTGCTCCCGGGGGTCAGAAAAATTCATCTAGAAAGTCTTAGATAGCTCGAAAATACTCTTTCTCCCTCCTCTTGTATTTCTTGAGATTTTTGTGAGGCATATTGAAGTGTGTAAGGTATCCAAAAAGCACCTAAAGAGTTTCCATATTTGAAGATCCAATAAAGCTTGATTAAGAGGTATTTAAGTCAATATTCTTCTCTCTTTCCTATTTTCTCATCTTAATAGATATTGTTCTAAATAAAAAGAGTGATCATGTAGACGTTTTAGGACAAATCGTGTAATTTAAATTTCATGTATATAAATAATAATCAATAAAAGGGATCTAATATTTAAACTATCAATTCTTATTATGTTAGCTTCGTCATAGGGTACCGATTTAGGGCGCTGTAGGGGTGCTTAATACCTTCCCTACACGTAACCGACTCTCGAACCCAATTTTGGTTATTAAGGCCATTATTGGATTTTCAAAAATCTTTTCTTTTTCTAATATTTTGAGTAAAACATTGGTGGTGACTCCATGAACCTATTTTCAAAACCATTATTTGAGGATTAGTCTAGTATCCGGGCATTCCTTAATTAATGAGATTTTTCAAAAAGGTAGTCCAAACCATTGGTCATAAGATCAAAATTTTTCAGTTACGACAGATGGAGACTCCACAGGGGATGTTTAAAGAGGGTCAGGCCCAAATAAATGATGAAGTTAGCAAAAAAAGAATAATAGTTTAAATATCTTTTCCTCTTTTACTTTGTTTGACTTTGATATCTGTATGTTTGTATAAATTTTGCACCTATTTGAATTAAACAACTGTACACAAATCCTTGCACACAACAGTTCCCTCTACACCCGGGGGCATGAGCATGTAAACATAGGGAGTGGTTGACATACGACCAGCCCAAGAACGACCTTAAAGCCTACAAGCCTTGTTAAAGTTCACACTGAAGATGATAATCGGTTACTCTAGCCTAAAATACTGTGACAAACCTTAGAGTTTGCCAGGTAACGGCAACAGAGGTACTAGGTCCCTATAATGGGGGCACCTTGGGAGCCTGTAAAGACCAGTGAGATTAGAACCATCCTATACAATGCACTTTTCTTGACAAGGACCACAAACCAAGAATTTGGACGTGATTGTTCGTGAGTTACGTTGTATGAGCATATGTTTGTTGCATTTTGTTTATTCAAACTGTTTGTTTATTTTTTATAATTTCCTTAAGGTAAAGAAAAACAAAAAATAAAAAAATGCATTATCATGAGAGAAAACCTAGTTAGAAAATAAAATCTGTGAGAAACATGCATCCCTTCATTAAGGTAGTAGACAAAATCCCTACCACATATGCAGAGCTGTTACCCCAACTCCTAGAGGCTTTGATGTTAGTGTGACTTCCTCCAACGAAGAAGATGGATCCTCCTTACGCACCGTGGCATAGACGTGAGGAAAGGTGCGACTACCACTCTAACTCTCTGGGACACTCTGTGGAGCAATGCAAGGCCTTACAATTTCGTGTGCAAGGACTTATAGACGCTAAGTGGTTGAAATTTGACACCAAGACACCTATCATCGACAAGCACCCGTTACACAAGCATGACGAGGAGTGACCTTGGAGTAGGAAGTTGAAAGGCTACTAGAGCAGGGACTCTATTAGGATTTGTTTTCTTTCTACCCACGACTTCCGCCCAAAGTCGCGGGTTTCCACAATAAAAGGGCTTGTAAAGTTTTTTATAATAAATAAAAAACACGTCATTCTTGCAAAATTCCTCTGTTCTTATTATTTTCCCGCTCTTCTTGTATATTAAAACTCTAAAATCCAAAAAAAAACCCAAAAAAAGAAAACATGACTGACAAGAATGAAATTAGGCAAAATTCGAACGTCCACAATGCATCACTCGAACTCAAGATGGATCTCTCCTCAGATATGCAAAAATTACGAGACCATAAGGTCGAGTAATCCAACCTCATTTAAAGGAAAACCAAAAATTAACTAGGGGCAAGGGGAGAATAAGAAAGAAGTCCTCATCGACACCAAAAAAAAAAAAATACCGTTAGGATACGTCCTAAGCAAAATTAGGGATAATACAAAAAGATAAGCAATGAATACCCAGATTGAAAATCGAAAGGCGATTTGGATACCTTATCAAAAAACCAAAGCCCTCTGAGGATTCCATCTGGAGCAAAGTATGCAATTCGGGATAACTAGGAGAATGATTACTTTTGTTCTCCAAGTGATATGTTTACTTGAGCCTAGACACTGACCTACCTCAGCCAGCCCTTCTTACTAAAACCCTTTTGTTATCCTTCTTTAAAGCTTTTGATTCTAATAAAGACATAATTTCTTTTCATTTCTCTTAACTCTGCTAAAATGACGTGTTTTATTAATGATTGAATGAAAAGAAAATAAGTTCAAATAAAGAAAAAAGAAATAAAAAGAAAGCAATCCCTTGTGAGCCCTTGATAGGCAGAAATGATATAAAATGCACTATGGCGCCAAAAAAAAATCACTCCACATGGCATATGAATGAGAAATGAAAAGTCACCTTCTAGAGACGACAAATAATTAAATGTATATCCGAGAATGCATATTACATATGCATAACACACATATCATGCAAAAAAAATTTCTATATCTAGGGGAATTATCTAAAGAATAAAGGAACGAAAATTTAAATTTCCCAACAAAGCATGCATTTATTATCTGCACAACAAACAAAGAAAGACGAAACAAGTCAGAAAATGGAAAATAGAGGAAAGAGGAAAAACTTCTACACAATGAAAAAGCTAAAGCTAAGAATAAAAAAATTTAAATTAGGTCAACTTAAGAGATCCTCAGCATAGGGATTCAGGCTTCCAAAATAGCTTGGAAACCCTAGGTCAGAATGGACCGTTCCCAATTCGAAATAGGCCATTTTGACCCAGTTTGTTATTGGTTAATTTCAAATTTGGAATGGGCCATTCTGGATTCAAAAATTTCCCATAAACAACTCATCTAGAATAGGGCGTTTCGATCATCGGAACGGGCTGCTCCAGCATGAGTTAAGGCTATAAATATGAAATTTGTGAATAGTGTTAATGGACGAGTTTTTTACTTATTGGGGTCTCGAAAATTATTCTCTAAGAGCCTTTATAGAGTCTATATACTTCTTTCCTTCTCCCCTTTGTATTTCCCTAGTTTTGTGAGGTAATTGTAGTGCGAAAGGCTATCAAAAAGTGCTAGATTCTGCCAATGAAGATCCAATAAGGCTCGATCAAGAGGTATTTCATAAAAATCCTTCCTTTAATCTATTATTCTTGTTATACAACATTGCTAATCAATAAAAACAACCATGTAGACATCTTAAGTGAGATCGTATAATTTTAAATTCAAATGTAAATAGTTTATTAATAAAAGAGGAGTAAATATTCAAATTATTATTCTACATTACACTAATTTCATCATGAGGGTACCGATTTAGGGTGTTGTAGGGTGCTTAACACCTTCCCTACATGCAACTGACTCCCAAGCCCAATTCTGGTTATAAAATCCAAGTTGGCATTTTTCAAAAAACCTTTTCTTTTTCCGATGTTTTGAGTAAAACATCGGTGGTGACTCCCACGAACCATTTTTCAAAACCATTAATTAAGGATTAGTCTAATTTCTAAGCATTCCTTGATTGATGAGATTTCTTAAAAGGAAGTTCAAACCATTTATGGGCAATATCAAATTTTTTTGGGTTCTGACAGATGGCGACTCTATTGGGAAAGCATTAAGAGGCTCAATACCAAATAAATGATGAAATTAGATTAATAAGGATAAAAATTCAAATATCTTCTCCCCTTATCTTGTTTGTATTTAATTGATTGGCTTTAATATATGTATGTCTATTTAAATTCCTACATTATTTGAAATATACAATTGCACACAAACCATTGCACACAACAGTTCCTCTTATGCTCAGGGGCATGAGCGAGTAAAACTAGGGAGTGGTTGACGTACGACCAGCCCAATAATGGCCTTAGTGTTTGCGAGCTTTGTTAGAAATCACACTTAAAGTGAT
This sequence comes from Cajanus cajan, assembly GCF_000230855.2. Taxonomy (NCBI): domain Eukaryota; kingdom Viridiplantae; phylum Streptophyta; class Magnoliopsida; order Fabales; family Fabaceae; genus Cajanus; species Cajanus cajan. Next base: position 22,822,178 of record NC_138518.1, read on the forward strand.
AATCAATTACTCTAGCCTGAAATACTACGTCAAACCCAGATGTTTGCCAGGTGACGACGACAAAGATACCAGGTCCCTATAATGGGGGCACCTGGGGAGCCTATGAAGACCAGTGCATTTAGAACCATCATATACAACACACTTTCTTTGATAGGGGCCACAGACCAAGGATTCACTTCAACAAAAATGTAAATTACCGACGAAATTTTTTTTTGTAGGAAAAGTTATATTATCGATAGATACAAATCTGTCAGAAAATTTATATTTTTGACGAATATATCTGATGGAGGACCATCCTTGAAGAACCATGTGAGCCCCATCACAAGGTCCATGGCTAGGAGGGTAGAAGAGGAGGAGGGAGCTCACCCACCAAAGGATACCCTCCTCATGATCATAGAGTACTAAATACTCTCCTAAGTCTCATTAGTATAAGGTTTATTTTTATTTTTCAATTTTACCCTTGTATTTTGGGGTGCTTAGGACTTCAAATTTATTTTCCTTGTATTTTCTATTTTACCTTTTTATTTTGGGGCGCTTAGAAGATAGGGCTTTATTTTTCCAAAAGGGTATGAGTGTGGCCGTGACAATAGTGGACCTTTTGGCTAAGGAGAGCATTGGCCCAAGTGGAAGGGCACCTAGGTTGCATTCTCCAATTATGCACCTAGGTGTAGCCTAGCTTAACCCAAAAAGGTACCATTTTTAGGGTAAAGTGTGCGGCACCTTTTAGGGTTCATTTGGGTGTCATTTGGATTTCATTTCCTTCCCATTTAGGGAAGAAATGATCATCCAATGATGACCTAGCCGTCACACCTCCCTAGGTTATGAGCTCACCCTTCACTTATAAATACCCTAGGCATCACCTCATGTAAACACTTTGGATTATTATGATATTGAGAGAGCATTTTCATGCCTCAAAATCCCATCCTTAGTCACTAGGTTAACTTTGGCTAACCTCCTCCTATCTCCACCCTTGGAGAGTGGAAACCCTAGAGTGGCCTCCATCTTCGCCTTGGAGTGAGCCAACCTATCTTGAGAGCCTCCAGCTTCACGCCCAAAATCCTTCACCCATTAACTTTCCATCTCACCCTTGAAGACTATTCTCCCTTGGTGTGCCAAGATCCTTGGGCAAAGGAGACCCTCCTCATTGACGCCTACTTCATCAATGGAAGGGAGTTTCCCATCATGTGGTATCTAGAGCCAAGGTTCATCAAGGGTAATCTCTAGTCTTGGTCTTTCTTTTTCGGTCATGTAAATGTATTCCTTGCTTGTGTTACTTGTTGTAGCCAAATAAATCATCAAAATATGCTCATATGATCTAAGTGTCTTGTCTTGCATCTTGGTTCATTTTGTGCATTCTTGTGAACCTTCTTTGTGTGTGCCTTAGGTTTCCTTGATAAATGGTATTCGTCCTTTTTCATTTTTTGGATTGAGTCTCATATGAACATGAAGAACATGCTATGAACATGCTTTTTGATTTTTGAATCCATTCAAGTTTTGTCTAAGTCTTGTTATTACATTTTTTGTCTACAAAATTTGATGTATGTATGCCAAACACCTTGCATGTCTACATTGTCGCCACCCGCCGAAACGGACATTGGCATTCGCGACGATGGTCGGACTCTTTTTAAGTTTTGAAAAATGATGGATTGTTAGAACGACTTATTCTCAAACTGAGACCTCATCGAACTAACAATTTTATTAAATGATTCACCAATCCATGTTAATCCCAAGCGGGACCCTCCATGGATTAGTGGTTTTCGCAAAAAGAAGGGTTCTTGGAGTCGCCACCAATGTTTTACTCAAAACATTGGAAAAAGGGATAAGGCAATTGATTTTCGCAAATCAACCTTGGCCATTACAACCAGAGTTGGGTAAGGGAGTCGGTTACGTGCGGGGAAGGTGTTAGCACCCCACAACGCCCCTTTCGGGTTTCCTATGACGGATTATTTCATAAAAAACAGTGTAAAATTACTAAATTACCCCTATTTATTAGAAACGATTATAAGTGGAATATTTACATGATGAAAATTCTAAATATGCAATGCAACAATCAGAAAGCGGTAAAAGAAGGGATTTGGAAAAGAAAATTTTGAAGCGTGCTTTTATATATTTAAAAAGACGTTAGGAGGCTTTTTGGCGCTCCTTCCCACTACACGCTCGCTCGTTCCTTCCCTAAAAATAATTTTTACTCCGGAAATCAAAGAGATTTCCCTTCGACTAGTTCGAATCCTCAAGCTAAATGCTCAGAACTCAAGAACTTCGTCGGATCGGCTCTCGGAGAGATTTCTAGGGCAGAACACTGCTCAAAAACCCCAGAATACTCAGCCAGAGGGTCCAAAAGTGTGGAAAAGTGTGTAAGGACGTGCAAATGACGTCCTATTTATAGGATTGGGGCGCAATACGGCCTGGGAGGTCAATACGGCCCGTACTGGGTTTTTGAACTACAGTACGGCCGTATTGAATTTGGTACGGCCGTACTGAAGTTCAAAAACTTCAGTACGGCCGTATTGATTTCACTACGGCCCGTACTGAGCCATTTTGAACTACAGTACGGCCGTATTGAATTTGGTACGGCCGTACTGAAGTTCAAAAACTTCAGTACGGCCGTATTGAGTTCACTACGGCCGTATTGCAGTTCAAATGGCTCAGTACGGCCGTACTGAACCTCTGGGAGGGTGTATTGAGCTCCAATCCTCGCACACCCTTATTCTAAGCTACTCTAAGACTTCTAGACCTACAAAGAATCACCCTAGGGTCTTCCAGGAGTCCTTCCGGCTGACTTTCCTTCGGTCTTTGAGAGTCTTTGAGCTTTATTTCCGACCCGGACAATTTTAGGGGTCTACAGCTGCCCCCCCTTTACTTAGTCGAACGGCTTTTTGGTGTACCGGTTGACAAGTAAAGGAGTTGACCCAATTGTCCGGGGGAGTAAGCCATCCTTCCGACTTGTAGTGTCTTCCGGTGGGAAAATTGTTGAGTGGCCTCTCCAGGTTGAGTATTAGTCGTCGCCTCTCCAGGCTCGTTGCATACCTCGGTGTTTCTGACAACCTCGGTAGCGTGAGTTTGCCCTCTCCAGGGTCTGCATGCCTCCATGTTTCTGACGATGTTGGCAGCTGCATACCTCCGTGTTTCTGACGACGGGGTAGCTGAGTACCCGCCTCTCCAGGCTCGTGCATACCTCGGTGTTTCTGACAACCTCGGTAGCTGCATACCTCCGTGTTTCTGACGACGGGGTAGCTGAGTATTAGTCGTCGCCTCTCCAGGCTCGTGCATACCTCGGTGTTTCTGACAACCTCGGTAGCTGCATACCTCCGTGTTTCTGACGACGGGGTAGCTGAGTACCGCCTCTCCAGGCTTGTGCATACCTCGGTGTTTCTGACAACCTCGGTAGCTGCATACCTCCGTGTTTCTGACGACGGGGTAGCTGAGTACCGCCTCTCCAGGCTCGTGCATACCTCGGTGTTTCTGACAACCTCGGTAGCTGCATACCTCCGTGTTTCTGACGACGGGGTAGCTGAGTATTAGTCGTCGCCTCTCCAGGCTCGTGCATACCTCGGTGTTTCTGACAACCTCGATAGCGTGAGTTTGCCCTCTCCAGGGTCTGCGGTTTGCCCTCCCCAGGGTTGCATACCTCCGTGCTTCTGGTCACTTTGGTAGCGTGAGTTTGCCCTCTCCAGGGATTTGTGATGATTTTGTCTCCACAGTCCACGATGCTGCTTCGACGGTTGTTTTTGATTTTGATGCCGCTGAGGGCTGGATAGCGCAGGGATCCGTCTAGGGGATGTGCAGTTACTCATAGGTTCTTGTGTCCCAACTTTCCATTGCGTAGTTGGTGCCCACTGGGGAAATTCTGATTCCTTGGGGATGTAGACACAAAGATGTTCTTTCTGATGTGAGCGGTGCCTTATGGTTGGCTGACGTCCTTTCGACGGTGGTGGAGTATCCGGGTTATCCTTATTCGGGTGACTCTTTTTGATTTTCTGGTTGTATTGCCTCTGCGTAGGCTGTTATCCGCTGGGGGATTCTATTGTGATGATTTTGTCTCCACAGTCCACGATGTTGCTTCGACGGTTGTTTTTGATTTTGGTGCCGCTGAGGGCTGGATAGCGCATGGATCCGTCTAGGGGATGTGCAGTTACTCATAGGTTCTTGTGTCCCAACTTTCCATTGCGTAGTTGGTGCCCACTGGGAGATTCTGATTCCGTGGGGATGCAGACACAAAGATGCTCTTCCTGAGGTGAGCGACGCCTTATGATTGGCTGACGTCCTTTCGACGTTGGTGGAGTATCCCGGTTATCCTTATTCGGGTGACTCTTTTGATTTTCTGATTTTGTTGCCTCTGCATAGGCTGTTATCCACTGGGGGATTCTGTCGTATGATTTTGATTGGCCTCTTCTGTTAGGCGGATTATCTTGACGTTCGGTGTTTGGTTGAATACCGAATTCCGCTTGGGGAATGGGTATTGATCTTTTTGGATTTTCCTTTTTTTTTTTTTTTTTTTTTTTTTGAGGAGTGCCTCTGAGTAGGCGAATGAGGATTGATGATCTTATGTATCCCAGAGTATTATTTAGAAAGCCTCTGCAGGCTTAGCTTCACTCGTCGCTCGAGTTGGAAAGCTATCTTCCACTGAGGAAGTCTGAGTCCTTTGACTCGGATATTTTATTTGGATGATCATGCTTCCATTGGGGAATCTTGCTGATCTTGCTCTGATAGCTTTCACTGGGAATTCGGCCCAAGAGTGCAAGCTGAGATGTCTCTGGGGAGTATTATTTTGGCAAGCCTCTCCAGGCTCAGTTATTCTGTATGATTGTTGGATTTTCTAAATTTTGCCTTTTTTCGTTGATTTCGGCTTTTTCTGTTAGCTGCTGTCATACACAACAAATTTTTCCTATTTTTTCTATTTCATGCGATTGCCTCGTAATAAGGTCTTTGAATGTGCAACTAATGTGTGTGATGCACAAAATGCAAGTTTAATTATTTTGTTAATGTTTTTAGAAAAATGAGTGGCTCTCCCTATCCTCCTCTTCTTGGAGGAATTTCTGTCGTCGACGCGAGGGAATATTTTTGTGAGCCTTTTATGCAGGAGATTACGGATCTTATAGGAACCCCTCCAACTTTCTTTATTGACCGATTATTAAAGGAATTTCGTACAATTTTTTTTTTTAGAAACACCAATTTAGAGGCATAATCACATGGTCAAGAGAGAAGAGAAATGAATAGATATTTTATTGATATTCACAAATGGTTTTACAGAAAGATGTACAAAAGGAATTTCTGAAGAATGGCTAGCCAGGGTAGGCTATATACATCAGGCTTAACAATTATATCTGTAATTGTTGCTCTTACGTTCCCCTAATTGCTTCGGGTGAGATGCCTGAGCCAGGAGTGTAGATACTGCAAGACGCTTTCGGTTTTCGATTCAAGTGATCGTTGCTTGCTTTGTTTTTGTGTCTTATTCTTTTGCCCCTAATTTTTGCCTAGGACGTATCCTAGCGGGGATAAATTCGCCTTTATTTTGCCTAGTACCCTTGTACTGGCGGGCTTTTATTTTGCCCTAACTTTTGCCTAGGACGCCCTTTTCGGGTTTTCATCCTAGCGGGCCTATGCAAGCAACGTCTTCAAGCATAGTACTTCTTTACCACGTCAGCGTTGACTGGGTATCGAAGTTCTTCTCCATCCATGTCCGTGAGGATCAATGCTCCTCCTGAGAAGGCTCGCTTTACCACGTATGGTCCTTCGTAATTCGGGGCCCACTTTCCGATTTTGTCCTTTTGAGCTGGTAGAAATTTCTTCATTACCAGCTCTCCCTCATGGTAGACTCGAGGGTGGACTTTCTTGTCAAAAGCCTTTTTGATCTTCCTCTGATAGGCTTGACCATGGCATATGGCGTTCAGCCGTTTCTCTTCGATAAGATTCAATTGGTCGTATCGGCTTTGAACCCATTCTGCCTCGGAAAGTTTTGCTTCCATGATTACCCTTAGCGAAGGTATCTCGACTTCGACAGGTAGAACTGCCTCCATCCCATAGACGAGGGGGAATGGAGTAGCTCCTGTAGATGTGCGTACTGAAGTCCTATAACCATGAAGAGCGAAGGGTAACATCTTATGCCAGTCTTTAAATGAGACAACCATCTTTTGCACAATTTTCTTGATATTTTTATTGGCTGCCTCGACTGCCCCATTCATCTTTGGTCGATATGGGGAAGAGTTGTGGTGTTGGATCTTGAATTCTTGGCACAGTTCTTCCACCATCTTGTTATTCAAATTAGATCCATTATCAGTGATGATTTTATCGGGAATACCGTATCTGCATATAATGTTCTTCTTGATGAAGGATGTTACCACCTTTCGGGTCACGTGAGCATACGATGCCGCTTCTACCCATTTGGTGAAGTAGTCAATGGCCACAAGGATGAATCTATGTCCATTGGATGCTTTCGGCTCGATGGGTCCAATAACATCCATGCCCCACATTGCGAATGGCCAAGGTGAAGCCAATACATTGAGTGGAGTCGGTGGGACATGAATGTTGTCGGCGTATGCTTGACATTTATGGCATTTTCGCACGTACTGGTAACAATCCCTTTCCATGGTCGACCAATAGTATCCCGCCCTGAGGATCTTTTTAGCCATTGCAGGCCCGGGGATATGGGTACCGAAAACCCCCTCATGTACTTCTTTGATCATATTTTGAGCTTCGACTTGGTCTATACATCTCAACAAGACCGAGTCATAATTTTTCTTGTAGAGGGTTTCACCGACTAGCAGAAATCCCATGGACTCATCAAGCACGGTTAAATAGAGTATTAACGGTCTTCCCTCGACAGGTGGCACCAATACTGGTGGATTGGCCAAGCACTGTTTGATCTTATCAAAAGCTCGTTGACAATCCTCACCCCAAGATTCGGAATGATTCTTGCGCAACAGCCTGAATATTGGTTTGCACGTGTCAGTCAACTGTGCGATGAACCTTGTGACATAGTTCACCCTGCCGAGGAATCCTCTTATCTCTTTCTCGGTCTTAGGAAGAGGCATTTCCATTATTGCCTTCACTTTATCGGGGTCCACCTCTATGCCCTTTTCACTGACGATGAACCCGAGAAGCTTACCCGACCGAACTTCGAAAGTACACTTAGCCGGATTTAGCTTAAGCTGATACTTGCGAAGCCGGTTGAATAGTTTTCTCAAATATTGGATATGGTCCATTTCGTCCTTCGACTTTGCGATCATGTCGTCCACGTATACTTCGATTTCTTTGTGGATCATGTCGTGGAATAACATCACCATCGCTCGTTGGTAGGTGGCACCCGCATTTTTGAGTCCAAAAGGCATCACCCTGTAGCAGAAAGTGCCCCAGGGTGTAATGAAGGAAGTTTTCTCGCGGTCTTCCTCATTCATCTTGATTTGGTTGTACCCAGAGTACCCATCCATAAAGGAATAGAGTGTGTTCGTGGCTGTATGATCCACTAGTGTATCGATGTGCGGTAAGGGAAAATCGTCCTTTGGACTGGCACGGTTCAGATCCCTGTAGTCAACACAAACTCTAACCTTTCCATTCTTTTTAATGACTGGCACGATGTTAGCCAGCCATTCGGGATACTGGGATACAACCAAGAATCCCGCGTCTAATTGCTTTTCGACCTCCTCCTTGATCTTTAAAGATCACTCGGGCTTGATTCGTCGGAGCTTTTGTTTGACGGGTCGAAACCCTTCTTTCAATGGTAACTTGTGCTCGACGATGTTAGAGTCCAAACCGGGCATATCACGGTACGACCATGCAAATACGTCCTTATATTCCCTTAACAATTGGATCAATTGCGCCCTTATTTCATGACTGATATGGGTCCCAATGTTGACCTCTTTTATCTCTTGGCCCTGCCCCAAATTCACGGTCTCCAATTTCTCTTGATACGGTTGGAGTAGACGAGCTTCTTGATTTAGCAGTCTTTGCAGATCCGGAGAGATGGTCTCCTCATCACTGTCCAACTCAACCCATTCACCCTCAACTTTCGGATCCCGGTCGGAGCGAACAATCACAGACATAATTGTTTTATTGGTTCTGTTTTTGGTTTAGAATTATTAATGTTAATGAGAGAAAGGGAGAAAAGAACAAATGAGAGAATGATGTGTGAAAAATGCCTCTTTATTGATATGTATAAAAAAACTGTACAAAAACCCTTATTTACATGAAAAGGATCTCATGATCTCGGGTACTGATCATGAGTCCCAGAAAGAAAAGAAAAATGTGGAGGGGCCCTATCGTGGCTTGCTCTTCTCTCTACTCCTGCTTCGGTAGAGGATTCTTGCTCACGTCGGGCGCTGTCGAATCAAAAGTGATCCACCCAGCATCGATAAGGTCTTGGACCTTATATTTGAGAGCTCTACAGTTCTCCGTTGAATGCCCCGGTGCCCCCGAATGGTATAGACATTTGTCTTGCGGTTTGTACCAATCGGGGTAAGGTGGATCAATCTTCCTTGGTGGAATGTAAGCTAGAAGATGAGCTTGCTCTAGCTTCGGTAGGAGGTCGCTATATGTGGTCGGAAGTTTATCAAACTTCTTCACAGGGTTGTACTGCGACTTTCCCGACTTCGAAGCGGAGGAAGATGAAGAAATAGTTATGGCGTTGACTCCTCCCTCCTTCTTCTTCCCAAAGGTCTTCTTAGCTTCAAATGATTGGGAAGGCTTAACTAGCTTCCCGCTTTTCAGCCCTTGTTCCACTCTTTCTCCAATGGTGATGATGTCCGAGAAGAGCGTTGTCGTGTTCCCTATCATCTTGTCATAATAGGGACTGGTCAACGAGTTTATAAACAGGGACACCGTCTCCTTATCCGACAGCGGGGGCTCTATTTGTGCCGCCAACTCCCTCCATCATTGGGCGTACGCCTTAAAAGATTCATCATTTTTCTTACTCAAGGCTTGAAGATCGGACCTATCGGGTGTTAGGTCGATATTATACTTGTAGCGCTTGAGAAATGCGTCGGCCAACTGCTTCCATGTAAGCACCTGATTCCCATCCAGCTGCATATACCAGTTGAGTGCGGTGTCAGCCAAGCTCTCTTGGAAGCAATGGATTAAGAGCTTTTCATTAGTGGCATATGCAGCCATCTTTCGGCAATACATGGTGAGATGACTTTTGGGGCAAGTCGATCCCACATACTTTGGGAAATCGGGCACTTTAAATTTGGGAGGGAATTGGATGTCCCTCACTAAGCACATGTCGGCGGCATCTTTGATATCAAAATCATGCCCCTCCATAGCCCTCAGCCGGTCCTCGAGAGCGTGGAATTGCTCCTTTGAAATCTCGGGCTCTCTAATTGTAATCCCCGCCCCAAGGGGTACAGCTCGCGGAGGGTCTTGCTCTTCCTCATGACCCTCCTCATGATGGGACTCATGGTCACTGTGGTGAGCCCCGTGCATGTTTTGGTGACGCATGAGTTCCATCATTTGCGCCATCTGCTCCTTGAGCTGTGAGAGCTCGGCTGTAAGCTTCTTATTTTGTTCCTCCAACGCGTCCATCTTCTTGAGTTTCTGCGCGCGCGTGAGGACAGAGAGATGACCAGCCACTTTCTAAAATGAATACTTAATCTAATTAGTTTATTTATGGAATGAATACACACTTGACATGAGCTTGGTAACCCTCCATCTTTAAGGCCCTGCCTTTTTAAGACGGAGGTTTATCACCCTCCTTGACTTATGACCTCTCCCCAACGGAGAATCTCAATAGTCGTGGGTCTCTTTCACTCCTGTCAAGGGGTATTTGTGAGCCTAAAATGAATGATTATGAGGATGCATGATGTCTTATTGGTAATGATGCACATGCTCCTTACTTTTATTATATTTTCACACATGGTCTTTCCTCTCATGTCATGACATTTTTCACGCATGGGGGTTATTCTTAGACCTTATCACGAGGTTTATTATTAATGCACAAACAATGTCACATAGACCTATACACAAACAATTCACTCATCCACGAACAGTCACGAGCGAATCACGAGGTAGGGGTATCCTGCAGAAAAGTGCATATTCAAGGAGGTTCTAACTGTTCTCACTGGTCTGAGGCCCCCAAGGTGCCCCCATTATAGGGACCCAATCCCTCTCGTCGTAAGTCGATGGAAAGTTCCAACGCACTGTCGGACTTGAGTTCATGGTTATCACCTTGAGTGATGCTTTCCGACAACGGTCTACGGGCACCTATAGACCCATTCGACAACCGGCCGTACAAACATCCACTCCCTATGGCTTTCCACTCATGCCCCCGGGTATAGAGGGAACTGTTGTGTGCAAAGGTTTGTGTGCAGTTTTTATTTCAAACAATTGCAAAAATTTAAACATTCAACAGTTATTAAAAGCCACATAGATAAAACATATTATCATACAAGCGAGGGGTAATGAAGTAATTTTAAACTATTATTTTAGAAATAATCCATCACTAAATGGGACTGACTCTCGAGGCTTCCCCAGTGGAGTCGCCATCTGTCGCCACCCGCCGAAACGGACATTGGCATTCGCGACGATGGTCGGACTCTTTTTAAGTTTTGAAAAATGATGGATTGTTAGAACGACTTATTCTCAAACTGAGACCTCATCGAACTAACAATTTTATTAAATGATTCACCAATCCATGTTAATCCCAAGCGGGACCCTCCATGGATTAGTGGTTTTCGCAAAAAGAAGGGTTCTTGGAGTCGCCACCAATGTTTTACTCAAAACATTGGAAAAAGGGATAAGGCAATTGATTTTCGCAAATCAACCTTGGCCATTACAACCAGAGTTGGGTAAGGGAGTCGGTTACGTGCGGGGAAGGTGTTAGCACCCCACAACGCCCCTTTCGGGTTCCCTATGACAGATTATTTCATAAATAACAGTGTAAAATTACTAAATTACCCCTATTTATTAGAAACGATTATAAGCGGAATATTTACATGATGAAAATTCTAAATATGCAATGCAACAATCAGAAAGCGGTAAAAGAAGGGATTTGGAAAAGAAACTTTTGAAGCGTGCTTTTATATATTTAAACAGACGTTAGGAGGCTTTTTGGCGCTCCTTCCCACTACACGCTCGCTCGTTCCTGTCGCCACCCGCCGAAACGGACCTTGGCATTCGCGACGATGGTCGGACTCTTTTTAAGAGTTTGAAAAATGATGGATTGTTAGAACGACTTATTCTCAAACTGAGACCTTATCGAACTAACAATTTTATTAAATGATTCACCAATCCATGTTAATCCCAAGCGGGACCCTCCATGGATTAGTAGTTTTCGCAAAAAGGGTTCTTGGAGTCGCCACCAATGTTTTACTCAAAACATTGGAAAAAGAGTTAAGGCAATTGATTTCGCAAATCAACTTAGGCCATTACAACCAGAGTTGGGTAAGGGAGTCGGTTACGTGCGGGGAAGGTGTTAGCACCCCACAACGCCCCTTTCGGGTTCCCTATGACAGATTATTTCATGAATAATAGCTTAAAATTATTAAATTACCCCTATTTATTAGAACGATATTAAGTGAATTATCTACATGATGAAAGCTTTAAACATGCAATGCAACAATCAGAAAGCGATAAAGAAAGCAATAAAAGACGAGTTTTGGAAGAAAACCTCTTGAAGCGTGCTTTTATATATTTAAAAGAACTAGGAGGCTTTTTGGCGCTCCTTCCCACTACACGCTCGCTTTCTCCTTTCCCTAAAATAAAATTTTTACTATGGAAATCAAATAGATTTCCCTTCGACTCGTTCGAATCTCAAGCAAATGGCTTATGATTCAAGAACTTCGTCGGATTGGCTTTCAGAGAGATTTCTAGGGCAGAGCACTGCTCAAAAACCCAAGAATACTCAGCCAGGGGGTCCAGAATAGCTAGAAAAAGTGTGGAATGACGTCCAAATGACGTCCTATTTATAGGGTTGAGGCGCAGTACGGCCCCTGGGTTCAATACGGCCCGTATTGAGTTTTTGTACTTCAATACGGCCGTATTGAATTCAGTACGGCCGTATTGAAATGTAGAAACTTCAATACGGCCGTATTGGTTTCAGTACGGCCGTATTGTAGTACAAAATGTGCAGTACGGCCGTACTGAACTCCAAGGAGACCGTATTGAGCTCCAAACCTCCCACTTTCTTATTTTTGGCTACTCTAAGACCTCTAAACCTACAGATAGTCATCCTATGGTCTTCTGGGAGTCCTTCTGGCTGACTTTCCTTTGATCTTTGAGAGTCTTCGAATCTTATTTTCGACCCGGACAATTTTAGGGGTCTGCAGCTGCCCCCCCTTTACTTAGTCGGACGGCCTTTTGGTGTACCGGCTGACAAGTAAAGGAGTTGACCCAATTGTCCGGGTGATGTGCCATCCTTCTGACTTGTAGCGTCTTCCAGTGGAAAATTGTTGAGTAGCCTCTCCAGGTTGAGTATTAGTCGTCGCCTCTCCAGGCTCATGCATACCTCAGTGTTTCTGACAACCTCGGTAGCTGAGTACCCGCCTCTCCAGGCCCTGCCTCTCAACATTCGGCAGTTGAGTATCGCCTCTCCAGGCCCTGCCTCTCAACATGAGGCAGTTGAGTTTGCCCTCTCCAGGGTCTGCGGTTTGCCCTCCCCAGGGTTGCGTACCTCCGTGCTTCTAGTCACTTTGGTAGCGTGAGTTTGCCCTCTCCAGGGTGAGTATTAGTCGTCGCCTCTCCAGGCTCATGCATACCTCAGTGTTTCTGACAACCTCGGTAGCTGAGTACCGCCTCTCCAGGCCCTGCCTCTCAACATTCGGCAGTTGAGTATCGCCTCTCCAGGCCCTGCCTCTCAACATGAGGCAGTTGAGTATCGCCTCTCCAGGCCCTGCCTCTCAACATGAGGCAGTTGAGTTTGCCCTCTCCAGGGTTTTGCCTCTCAACATGGGCAGCTGAGTTTGCCCTCTCCAGGGTTTTGCCTCTCAACATGGGCAGCTGAGTTTACCCTCTCCAGGGTTTTGAGATAAGTTTGTCTCCACAGTCCACAATGCTGCTTCGACGGTTTGTCTTTCTGATTTTGTGCCGCTGAGGGCTGGATAACGCAGGGATCCGTCTAGGGGATGTGCAGTCATTCATAGGTTTTTGTGCCCCAACTTGCATTGCTTAGTTGGTACCCATGGGGAATTTCTGACTCCTTGGGGTGTAGACACAGATGCTCTCTCTCTGAGTTGAGCGATGCCTTATGTTTGGCTGACGTCCTTTTGACGTAAGTGGAGTATCCCGGTTGTCCTTATTCGGGTGACTCTTTTTGATTTTCTGGTTTTATTGCCTCTGTGTAGGCTGTTATCCACTGGGGGATTCTGTTGTGATGATTTTGTCTCCACAGTCCACGATGCTGCTTCGACGGTTGTTTTTTGATTTTTGTGCCACTGAGGGCTGGATAACGCAGGGATCCGTCTAGGGGATGTGCAGTTACTCATAGGTTCTTGTGTCCCAACTTTCCATTGCGTAGTTGGTGCCCACTGGGAAATTCTGATTCCGTGGGGATGCAGACACAAAGATGCTCTTCCTGAGGTGAGCGATGCCTTATGATTGGCTGACGTCCTTTCGACGTTGGTGGAGTATCCCGGTTATCCTTATTCGGGTGACTCTTTTGATTTTTCAATTTTGTTGCCTCTGTGTAGGCTGTTATCCACTGGGGGATTTTGTCATTGATTTTGATTAGCCTCTTCTGTTAGGCAGATCATCTTGATGTTCGGTGTTTGGCTGGATGCCGAATTCCGCTTGGGGAATATTTATTGATATATTTTTTATTTTTCTCCTTTTGTAGGGGTGCCTCTTGAGTAGGCGACTGGGGATTTGGGGATCTTATGTATCCCAGAGTATTATTTAGGAAGCCTCTGCAGGCTTAGCCTCACTCAGCGCTTGAGTCAGAGAGCTATCTTCCACTGAGGAAGTTTCAAGTCCTTTGACTGAATATTTTGCTTGGATGATCGCGCTTCCATTGGGGATTTTGACGATCTTGCTTTGATAGCTCTCGCTGGGGATTTGTTCCATGAGCTTAAGCTGAGGTTTCTCTGGGGAGTATTATTTCTGCGAGCCTCTCCAGGCTCAGTTATTCTGTATGATTTTTGGATTTTCTGTTCAGCCCAAGAGTGCAAGTTGAGATGTCTCTTGGGGAGTATTATTTCGGCAAGCCTCTCCAGGCTCAGTTATTTTGTATGAGTATTATTTCGGCAAGCCTCTCCAGGCTCAGTTATTTTGTATGAGTATTATTTCGGCAAGCCTCTCCAGGCTCAGTTATTTTGTATGAGTATTATTTCGGCAAGCCTCTCCAGGCTCAGTTATTCTGTATGAGTATTATTTCGGCAAGCCTCTCCAGGCTCAGTTATTCTGTACGAGTATTATTTCGGCAAGCCTCTCCAGGCTCAATTATTCTGTACGAGTATTATTTCGGCAAGCCTCTCCAGGCTCAGTTATTCTGTATGATGTGGGATCTTTGCCTTTTTTGTCGAATTTTGACTTTTTCTGTATTTTTGCCTCTTTTGTCGTTTTTTGGCTTTTTATGTACAAATTGCCTTTTCGTCGATTTTTCTGCTGTCATACACAAGCAATTTTTCCTATTTTTTCTATTTTATGCGATTGCCTCATGATGAGGTCTTTGAAAATTTCTTTATGGCCAATACGGCCGTATCCATTTCAGTACGCCCGTATTGAGTTGAAAATTTGTTCGTAACCCTAATTTCAGTGCGGGTGTACTGAACATGGTACGGGCGCATTGTTTTTTTTTCTGAAGTTTATTTTTTGTTTTTTTGTTTTTTTGTTTTTTGTTTTTTTGTTTGTTTTTTCAATAAACAGAGAATAAGTGATCTTCCAGTACACCTATCATCTGTATGCATGTATGCGGTATGATGCACCTAATTCTATTTGATTTATTTTTTCAAAAGAATTAACCGATGCGTTTCTTTGTTTGGATCTTGCCATTCCTCTAGACGGGCTGTGCGTTGCCGATTTCTGTAACCGAGGAATGATGCGTGTTATATTGAGATGGGCGTCATCAACCCAGTGATCCTCCCCTTCCTTTAGAAGACGTGTCAACCCTCCTATTGACCACTATATCTCCATGTTTCCACTAGATTATCCTAAAATCGTTTGGGACAAGAGAGAAAAGAAAGGAAAGATATTTTTGTTCTGAAGTTTGTGTTTTAGAGGGGATTTTTATTTTTTCAAAAATGGTTTTTGTAAGAATGGTTGGCCAAGGTAGGCTTATGTGTTTAGGCTTGTTTGATTAAACACTTATGAAGTTAAGGTAGTCTTGTTATTGACGTTGTGATTTGACAACTTAGATAGCTTCCCTTGAACCTTTCTTTTTGAATTCGGCTCATGGTACCATCATGGATTTCTTTTGCTTTTTTGATTGTCCTTATTTTTTGCCTAAAACACCCTTTTGTGGCGTCTTAGCGGACCTTTGTTTTTGTTTATTTTTGTAACCCTAACTTTTGCCTAGGTTACCCTTTTGTGGGATTCCTAGCGGGTCTTTTGCTCTTATTTTTGCGCAGTCCCCTTTTTGGGTTTCCTGCCGAGCTTCTTTTATTTTAAAGGATTTCTTTTTATCCATGATGGCACTTGTCGAGGCCAAGGGAAGGTGCTCCAAGTTGTCACACACACTTCCACATAAAAATGATGCGGGTTTATTATTATTAAGACAATTTAAACCTCATTCATGCTTATTCAAACAGGGTTAAAATAATGTGGTTTAGAATTTTATTATAAGCAAGAAGAGAAGCAATGAGAAAGAATAAAGAATGATTTTATTATAATCATAATGGAAACATGTGCCCTATCGAGGCTCGGGGGTCGGGCTGTCCCCGAGGAGTGATCTCTAATAGTCATCAGGTCTATACATCCCTATCGGAAGGAGAAAAACACTTGACGACGACGACCGGCCTTAACGCTTGTGAACCGGCCTTCCTAAAGATCTGGCTTAAAGAACGTCGAGAAGGATCTTTGTTCCTCTTCGTCCTTTGATCTTTATTAGGGTTGTATCCTAACCCTTGTTTCCCCGGATTATCCTTAATAATGGGTAGCTCGGGAATCCCTTGGGAATCCTTGCCAAGTCCTTGTCCAGGCAAGTATCCATTCTTGGTGAGCATGTAGGCTACCTTCTTCATTTCTCGGGGAAACGTTTCAACATTGGCAATTTCCAATGCTTGGAAGGCGGTTTCTAGAGCTTCCTCCGCTGCATCCACGTAAGGTATGGTGGACGGCTTGCTGATGAGTATATCATCTTCAGCTTGTACAGTCACCAGCTTGTCACCCACTATGAACTTGACTTTCTGGTGGAGCGTAGAAGGAACAGCTCTTGCATCATGAATCCAAGGTCGGCCGAGGAGACAGCTGTATGCGGGAGTAATATCCATCACTTGGAATTCGACATTAAAGATAGTGGGTCCAATTTGGATTGGAAGATTGATCTCTCCCACCACTTCTCTTTTAGAACCGTCGAAAGCTCGAACGATCATGTTGCTCGGGCGCATTTGGACTCCCTTGATTGCCACTTGATCAAGCGTTCTTTTGGGCATCACATTCAAGGAAGATCCGTTGTCTACCAAGACTTTTGCGATGTGATACTCCTTGCACTTTACAGAGATGTGCAAGGGCTTGTTGTGATTTGGTCCCTCGGCGGGGATCTCTTCATCGGTGAAAGAGAGGTGATCACTAGCCGTGATGTGACTAACAATCCCCTCAAACTTGTCTTGGGAGATAGTGTGCGACACATATGCCTCGTTCAAGACTTTCAACAGAGCTTGCCGATGCGGTTCGGAGCATAGGATCAACGACAACAGAGAAATCTTTGCTGGCGTCTTATGAAGTTGATCCATGATGGAGTGCTCGCTCTGTCGGATAAACTTTAACAGCTCGTCTGTCTCCTCCTCGGATTCTTTTTCCTCGGTTTTCTTTTCTTCTTTTTCTTTATTCTTGGGGGCTTTATCATGAAGATCTTCGGGAGTGTAGATCCTGCCACTCCTAGTCATGCCCCCAAGTCCAGCGATGTTAGAGATATCGCTGTCGGCAGAAGAATGGATGTCGTATATCCATGGCACAGCCTTATTTGATTCGTAGGGAAAAGGCCTTGGAGCAATGATCCTTAACGGTGTCGGACCTTCCCCTTTGTTTGTTTTGATTACCAACAACGGAGTTGTCGTGTGCTCGCTTGGCGTGGTTGTTGGCTTACACTTGATAACCAATGGCGTGCGATCCATTCCGAACATACGCATCGATTAATTCTTTCTTTTTATTAATGTTTATTATTAAATTATTGGGAGAGATATATGCAAATGAATGACTATGAAATGCAGAGGCAATAAATCTCAAAAATTCGATTTTATTCATCAAAGAAAGTGTACAACTTATCATACAATGCTTTGAAGCAATTTTTTACAATATGAGAAAAGCCGGTAAAAACCCACAGGCGGGTTCATATTTCTTCTCCATTCGTTTTCGGCTTCCTCTACATGGCGTGCCATTGCTTCAACTTGCGTATGGACCGCTTGGCTCATATCATCACTGATCTTCTGAGCGTCCTTCGCTTTTTGAATGTGATAGTTGATCATGGCCTGCAGCTCATTGAGCTCGTCTTCGGCTCGATCCTTCTCCTCTCGGAGTCTAGCCATTTGTGCTAGTCCTTCCCTTTCCCTTTTGCGGAAGTTGGAAAGGCTTGCGGTTTGTTGTTGAGCAACTTCCCGCCATTGTTGTGTGTCGGATCGAGTCAAGAGCAGATCGTCTTGCATGTCCTTGATCAACTGTGCCTGCCTTGCATGCTCGGCTTCAAGGCGTGCTATCTTTGCGTTGACTTCTTGGAGTTGACTACTCGGTTCAACCTTTGGCATTTTGGATGCCCGAGTAGCCTCCTCATTGAGGTTAGCACATTCATCCTTGAGCCGCTCTATCTCGTGGTCTTTCTTCTTGCATTGCCTTTGTAGACCATCAATGATGAGACTGGATTCTTCATTTTTCTCTTCAAGAACTCTCATCTGAGCTCCCATGATTTCCAGTTTCTTGGTCAAGGCGTCGACTTGTTCTTGTATTAACCTCCTTGTAGTTGTGGTTGCGCAAGAGGTGGATGGTTGGGACACCCCTCTCTCGCTCCTCCATATCTCGTAGTCGGTGGAGGCGGATACCCGAGGCTTTCCAAGCTCTCGATCTCCCTCATAGATTGGTTTCTCCCACGCTCTAATGACAGCGTGCATATCCCTCTGATGTTCGGAATCAAAGGAGAAACACAACCCTCCAAGCTCCTCTTGAACAGGAACAATCTGAGTCCTCATAAGTTGTCTCATAACCAATCTAGGTGAGTAGGCTATACAACCTCTGAGGCCCATCAATGGTATGCTTGGATAACTACCGCATCTTGTCAATACATTGCTCGGATGGAACCAAGGGCAAACCCACGTGAAGTGCTCAATACTCCACTGTTCCATCTCTTCCTTCCATTCGGAAGCATATCGGCGGCGTACGGGGATCTTCGAAAAACTTCTCAAAGGATCGGGCAAGGTCCCCAGGTGACTAGAGGCATAAAAGTGTGTGATGCCCCATACATACAACAAGGAGGTACAACATCGGATAGTCTTCCCTTGCTTCTGCTGAGATAGGTTAACAGAAAGCAAGGTGTCGGCAAGAATGGCAGGCACGGGACTCTTCATGTGTACGTCCCAAGCGAAGAAAGCGTCCATAGCAGCATGGTCCACTGTGTTAGCGTGAAAGGGGAATAAGATCGTCCCAAACACGGCTAACGCTAGAGTCTTGTTGAAAGCTAACCAATCTCCCTCATCAGCCAAGGAAGAAAGGTGGTCTTCAATCATAGCAAGTTTCCAACCCCTGATACTGCCGTTCCCCACTAAAGCGGATGATCGTGATGGCAGTTTGACTTGAGTTGCGACCCTCTCTACGGCCACATGATTTCCATGGAAGATATAGACCCCTGCTGATTTGGGCCATCGTAGCATGAGCTCATACTCCTCGAGAGTAGGAACTAAGTCAAACTGGGGGAACTCGAAACAATGCAGATCAAGACTCCAAAAATGGACCAAGGCTCTCAGAAAAGCTGGATCCACACATATCTTCATCAAATCGAGAACTCGTCCATAAGATTTTTCAAACTCCAAACGAGCCTCTCGTGGCATCAAGGAACAGAGGTGATCCAACCTCTCGGCACGGTACAACAAGAAGTCCACTTTCTTCAACTGCCCTTGCATTCCCCTAGATCCCTCCATAATCTATAATAAAATGCATGATATGAGATGATGGTGGTGAATATGCATGCATAGTGTTTATTTAACTAAGCATTATCATGTTTTCGGAATGTTCCTAAGATGATGCATGATATTGCTTGGTTTGGATAAATAATATTTTTCTTTTTTTCGGGTATTTTGTTTTGTATATATTTTTATTTTTTATTTTTTTGGGTGAAAATGGAAACTACCTATATGAATGTGATGAAGGTAGATGTTAACACCATGTAACGGAAGATTCTTATTCCTATTTATTCTTATTTTAAAAAGGAATGTTGTATGTTTAAAGAATGCAATGTATGCTCAAACAATTTCACATAATCAATGCACAAACAATTCACTCATCCACGAACAGTCACGAGCGAATCACGAGGTAGGGGTATCCTGCAGAAAAGTGCATATTCAAGGTGGTTCTAACTGTTCTCACCGGTCTGAGGCCCCCAAGGTGCCCCCATTATAGGGACCCAATTCCTCTCGTCGTAAGCCGATGGAAAGTTCCAACGCACTGTCGGACTTGAGTTCATGGTTATCACCTTGAGTGATGTTTTTCGAAAACGGTCTACGGGCACCTATAGACCCATTCGACAACCGGCCGTACTAACATCCACTCCCTATGGATTACCACTCATGCCCCCGGGTATAGAGGGAACTGTTGTGTGCAAAGGTTTGTGTACAGTTTGTATTTCAAACAATTGCGTAAATTTAAAAATACAACAGTTATTAAAGCCAAATAGATAAACATGTTATCATACAAGTGAGGGGTAATAAAGTAATTTTAAACTATTATTTTGAAATAATCCATCACTAAATGGGACTGACTCTCGAGGCTTCCCCAGTGAAGTCGCCATCTGTCGCCACCCGCCGAAACGGACCTTGGCATTCGCGACGATGGTCGGACTCTTTTTAAGAGTTTGAAAAATGATGGATTGTTAGAACGACTTATTCTCAAACTGAGACCTTATCGAACTAACAATTTTATTAAATGATTCACCAATCCATGTTAATCCCAAGCGGGACCCTCCATGGATTAGTAGTTTTCGCAAAAAGGGTTCTTGGAGTCGCCACCAATGTTTTACTCAAAACATTGGAAAAAGAGTTAAGGCAATTGATTTCGCAAATCAACTTAGGCCATTACAACCAGAGTTGGGTAAGGGAGTCGGTTACGTGCGGGGAAGGTGTTAGCACCCCACAACGCCCCTTTCGGGTTCCCTATGACAGATTATTTCATGAATAATAGCTTAAAATTATTAAATTACCCCTATTTATTAGAACGATATTAAGTGAATTATCTACATGATGAAAGCTTTAAACATGCAATGCAACAATCAGAAAGCGATAAAGAAAGCAATAAAAGACGAGTTTTGGAAGAAAACCTCTTGAAGCGTGCTTTTATATATTTAAAAGAACTAGGAGGCTTTTTGGCGCTCCTTCCCACTACACGCTCGCTTTCTCCTTTCCCTAAAAAAATTTTTACTATGGAAATCAAATAGATTTCCCTTCGACTCGTTCGAATCTCAAGCAAATGGCTTATGATTCAAGAACTTCGTCGGATTGGCTTTCAGAGAGATTTCTAGGGCAGAGCACTGCTCAAAAACCCAAGAATACTCAGCCAGGGGGTCCAGAATAGCTGGAAAAAGTGTGGAATGACGTCCAAATGACGTCCTATTTATAGGGTTGAGGCGCAGTACGGCCCCTGGGTTCAATACGGCCCGTATTGAGTTTTTGTACTTCAATACGGCCGTATTGAATTCAGTACGGCCGTATTGAAATGCAGAAACTTCAATACGGCCGTATTGGTTTCAGTACGGCCGTATTGTAGTACAAAATGTGCAGTACGGCCGTACTGAACTCCAAGGAGACCGTATTGAGCTCCAAACCTCCCACTTTCTTATTTTTGGCTACTCTAAGACCTCTAAACCTACAGATAGTCATCCTATGGTCTTCTGGGAGTCCTTCTGGCTGACTTTCCTTTGATCTTTGAGAGTCTTCGAGTCTTATTTCCGACCCGGACAATTTTAGGGGTCTACAGTTCCTTCCCTAAAAATAATTTTTACTCCGGAAATCAAAGAGATTTCCCTTCGACTAGTTCGAATCCTCAAGCTAAATGCTCAGAACTCAAGAACTTCGTCGGATCGGCTCTCGGAGAGATTTCTAGGGCAGAACACTGCTCAAAAACCCCAGAATACTCAGCCAGAGGGTCCAAAAGTGTGGAAAAGTGTGTAAAGACGTGCAAATGACGTCTTATTTATAGGATTGGGGCGCAATACGGCCTGGGAGGTCAATACGGCCCGTACTGGGTTTTTGAACTACAGTACGACCGTATTGAATTTGGTACGGCCGTACTGAAGTTCAAAAACTTCAGTACGGCCGTATTGATTTCACTACGGCCCGTACTGAGCCATTTTGAACTACAGTACGGCCGTATTGAATTTGGTACGGCCGTACTGAAGTTCAAAAACTTCAGTACGACCGTATTGAGTTCACTACGGCCGTATTTCAGTTCAAATGGCTCAGTACGGCCGTACTGAACCTCTGGGAGGGTGTATTGAGCTCCAATCCTCGCACACCCTTATTCTAAGCTACTCTAAGACTTCTAGACCTACAAAGAATCATCCTAGGGTCTTCCAGGAGTCCTTCCGGCTGACTTTCCTTCGGTCTTTGAGAGTCTTTGAGCTTTATTTCCGACCCGGACAATTTTAGGGGTCTACATACATGAACAAAAAATATATATATATACTATGATGCATGACATGAAGTGGGTTTGACATCTAGGATTCTTTTAGGAGTCATTCATGCATGCTATTTAGTCCTAGCATGTTCCATGTGATTTAAGACAACCATGTGTAAATTGATTCCTTGCACATGCATGTAACTTGCAGCCCACTTTTCCTTGCATTTCCACTTGAATTGGTCAATATTTGATGCTTGATAACCCTAAAAGAATCTAAGAGGTGTGCTGGAAAATTTTTACAAAACAACTTGTACTAGATAGTACAAAACCAATTCCACTCAAAAGATATCCTAAACAGCTCTAAGAAAACGCCACTTGTCTCCTTCTCCTTTCTCCAAAAATTGACCTAAAATTCTCTCCACCCACAAGTACAAAACCTAAGCAACAAAAAGGGCTGAAATTGGACCCAAAAGAAAAAAAAAATTGACGTGGAAAGATAAAAAGGAAAAAGAACAAAAAAAAAATTTGGACCAAAAAAGACTTGTTGCTAGAGTTGTGGATTTGGACCTTTACCTATGCTTTTGGAGTTGGACTTTTGACCTTATTGAACCTATTTTGAGACCTTAAAAGTGGCTGGACTGAAACTTATGAAGGACTAAATCAAGTGGATTAAAACAACTAATCTATTCTAGTGCCATTCTAAGACTACTCTTTTGTGTGCTTCCCTTTTAAATGTGCCTTAATTTTAGTTTGTCATTTCTTGACCTCTTTTGTTTTGTCTCAATCGATTTTCTTTGATTTTTTCAGTTTTTATTTCTTGGACTCTTGCTCTTGGGTTGGTTTCATTTTGAGTGTAGGTGAAGAACACTTCTAGACAACTACCAAACCTTCGGTGGATTGAGTGGAGAAGCAAACCGAAACTCTACCTAGACCTTTGGAGGGATTCCCACTACCAAAAGGAGTGCTTAAACACTTGGAGAGGCTGACCAAATTTTTCTCATTGGTGCAGGACTTAAAGAGAAGACACCCTAGACAAGAATTGGTGACAGATTTGGTGACCAATTTGTCACTAAATTTTCCACCCAAATTTCTTTGTTACCTTGTTTAGTTTCTTGCCAAATTTTTATTTTGACTTTGTATAAGGCCTTTTAAGGGGTGTCTTGTGAAGCCTTAGGTGTGATCCCATCTCCCCTTGGTTGATTGCTTTCTAGTAGTAATTTCGTGTAGTTTGAAGGTGATTTGAAAACCTTCACCTAGGAATCCGACTAGCCTATGCTTTACTTGTTTTCTTGCATGTTTTAAAAGCTTTAGTAGTATAATTGCCTAGGACATTTGACTTTTCTCATTGACATTTAGAAGGCTACAAGTTGTCTACTAGGGGGCCGTGCACACACAAACCTAATTCTTGTGCAAACAAATTGTTTTGTAAGAAAAGTTTGAAAGGGCTTAGTGATTTTTACTTGAAAAGGCTTGGTTTTTAAGTGATTCTTAGTAGTCAACCTCCCTTGATAGTTCACTTTGTACACTTAAGCCTCTTTATACCACTCTTACACCTTAAAAACTCTTTGTGAAATCTTTTTATCACTCACTCTTTGTAAAAACTTTTAGTGCCAAATTTTTGCAACAAATTTGTGAAAACCTTTTCTTGATCAAAGATGAGTAATCATTATAGTGTACATGGTCAAAATTCTTGTAGTAGTAGACCTAGTGTTAGGGATGAGCTTAGGGATCTAAAAGAATATTTGAGAAAAAAAGAAGAGGAAAATATAAAAAGAGAGGAAAAACTTAGAAAAAGAGAAAAAGAGAATGCTAGAAATAATGAGGAATAAGACAATTGCTTGCAAAATTAGTTGTGGGGGAAGCTAGTGGATCTAAACCAAAAGTCCCCCCTCCCCTATGTCCTCAAAGGGAAAAGGGGTTAGGATACCTACAAGCATACATGAAGAGGAAGGGCATCATACCCAACCTCCAAGTGAGAGCTTTAATAGTAGTCATCACAATGATGATTACTATCAAAAACCCCCAAGACAACATAGACCTAGGGAATCCTCCAATAAGGAACCTAACATTACTCTTCCCTCATTTCATGGCAAGGACAATGTTGAGACATATTTAGATTAGGAAATGAAGGTTGAACAACTTTTCACTTGTCATGGAATAAGTGAAGAAAGGAAGGTTTCTTTGGCAACCCTTAACTTCCAAGGGCATGCCATGTATTGGTGGACCTCTCTAGAAAAAGAAAGGAGAATAAATCATGAGCCCCCAATCCAATATTGGAATGAGCTCCGTAGTGCCTTGAAAAGGAGGCATATTCCTTCATACTATGACTGCAAACTCATGGATAAACTTCAAAGGTTAAAACAAGGGTCATCTAGTGTGGAAGAATATAGGTAATCTATGGAGTTACTCATGATGAGGGCTAGGATAAGGGAAGAAGATAGGACCACCATCTCAAGGTTTCAAAGTGGTCTTAACCTTGAAATAAGAGACAAAGTTGAACTCCTCCCATATATAGATTTGAATGAGCTTGTTCAACTTTGTTCTAGAATGGAACATCAACTTAAGAGAAAATCATTTAGAAAAGACTCCACTCTCTCTTACTCAAAGAATTTTAAGAAGGAGGGCCCCTCTTCCAAACCTTTTCCTAATGAAAAAGAAAAAGAAAAAGAAAGATCTTCTCTTAAGGCATCTCCAAAGACACAAAAACAAGTGACGTTAAGTGTTTCAAGTGTCTTGGCTGTGGGCACATTGCTTCACAATGCCCCACCAAGAAAATCATGATTTTAAGGGGCCAAGATCACTATAGTAGCCTTGATGAAGCTACTTCCTCATCTTCAAGTGATGAAGAAAAAGTTTTAGAATCCGAGGAAGAAACTTACCCATGTGAAGGAGACTTATTGATGGTAAGAAGGCTTCTTGGGAACCAACCTTGTGACTTAGATCAATCCGAAGGAGAGAACTTGTTTCATACAAGATGCAAGGTTTTAGACAACACTTGTTCTCTCATTGTGGATAGTGGATCTAGTTATAATTGTTGTAGTACTAGATTGGTTAACAAGTTGGCCTTGTGATGGAAATATGCCAAGGCCAAGGAGAAAAAGAGATGATACTTTAAAATAACTAAGAGGAATGGGATGATTTTGAAGACCTTTTCGTATATTGTATATAAACTTGTACATAGTTTCCTTGTATAGGCTTATTTTTGCCTTTGTATTTGTGAGACACTTTATTTCATTTTATAGATCATTGTATATTGTTTCTAGGGCAGGTTACTTGGAGACTTTGACTCCATTTAACCTAATTTTGAAGTACACTCTTTTTCTATTTTTCAATAGAAGAAGTGCGGTGGCAATTAGCAATGCTTGAGGATGTGACTAGTAATTGGGCCAGAATTGGGCCTAGGCAAAATTTTACATATTGGACTTATTTTGCTCCTAATTTTTCATGGATTTGATTTAGTTAGGTCTCATCAATTTTGGATGGACCTAACTAAACCAAACCAAACATTTTTGAAATAATCAAAGTGAGCAAAATGGACCCAAGGCTGCCTAGCTTGCCTAGTTCTTCTTCCTTGGCCGAATTACTTCTCATGTCTTGAAGCCTTGAGAATCTTGTGCTACAAGGTTCTCCTTAGCTTGCTCCCCAAGCAAGCTAAGTGAGAAGCTTGCTCCACAAGCCTCTTAACTAGCTTGGACGATCAAGTAACTCAACCATGGTTCACTTGAACCATAGTTAAAGTTAGCTTGCTCCATAAGCTACCTTCTTCTATATATTTGTAACTCTAACCTTTTCCCTCACTTTGGATGAATAATAATCATAATTTCTCTCAAATTCTCTTTTCCAAAGCCTTAGAATTTCGTGGAGAACTTTCTCATCTAGGTTCCTTCACGAAGGTTTCCAACCTTTGTGCCTTGGTGCCTCAATCTTCTAGCTTCTTGAAGAAGCTACCGATCCTCCTTGTTGCTTCTCCACCATTGAAGCTTCTTCAAGGTGTTTCTCTCTTCCTTGGAGTGTCAACCTCAAGAGAAGAAATAGATTGAAGGTGGAGAGTGAAGAAGAACAACAATCCTCTTCAAATTTCTTCCATCACCTTGACTACTCTACCTCATCCTAAACCTTACAAGTTACAATGGATCAATGAGGAAGGAGGTATTGTAGTCAACCAACAAGTAAATATACCTATATCCATTGGCAAGTATAAGGATGAAGTTTTGTGTGACATAGTGCCATTGGATGCTAGTCATATTTTACTTGGGAGGCCTTGACAATTTGACAAGAAAACTGAAGTTAGATGAAAAACACACAGAAGGGGGGTTGAATGTGTGTGAATGAAGGATTTTAAAAACATTTTTGCAGAGATGCTACTTTTTGTTAGAAAATAATATTTCAAGTGTAAGATTGGTGAAGAGAAACTTACGTCCAAAGATCTATTGTCTGTTCGAAAATGGTTTCCTTTATCAAACAAATATAACTTCGTCTAAATATTTTTTTAAAGAATGGGTAGTATTGGACGGAATTTTTCAGTGTGATAAATCAATATAAGTAAAAATGTGTTTCTAGATTAAATAACAGTGCATAGAGTTTTTATACTAGTTCACTCGTTCTGAGCTACGTCTAGTCTCCTTCAATTGAAGGGTTCTACTAATCACAACGGATTACAAGTATTCTTAACCACTTCTGGTTTGTCAACTTCACTTGCTAACGCTAGTATTCTTAAACCACTTCTGGTTGCCCGAGTATTCTCAACCACTCCTGGTTCGTCAACTTCACTTGCTGACGCTAGTATTCTTAAACCACTCCTGGTTCTCCAAGTATTCTTTTGCTGGCCTCTTCAGGCTTTACAGACGATAGATGTTTTGAGTGTGTAAATGACTCTCACAGAGAGGATAAGATGGTTTCTACACTCACTGAGATATTCAACCTTAGTTTTACAAGAATGTGTTTAGAGTGTGTATGTAACTCTCACACAGAGGATAAGGTAGTTTATACACTCACTAAGATAAACTATCTTAGTTTTACACGGATATTCAACTTTGAACAAGAAGAGAGATTGATTTGATTCTTGTTTTTGCTTATTGCTCGTTGCTTCTCTCTCACTTTTTTTAGGTCTTGTTATTTATAGCCTTTTGATAAATATGCCCGTTGTTTGAATTTGAATGTGTCCGTTGAGGCAGAGCTTTCCGTTGGTGCAGATAAACGTTTGTTCATGGCTACATAGATATTTTTCATTTAATGCATTTAATTTTGCATTAAATGCTTTGCTTGCTAGATCTGTGTTACGTGAAGTCCTTTTCATAATTTGTTCCCTTTTATTTCTGACTTCAATCATGACCTAGGTATGTTTGTCCTTTTTCTGTCATTGTAGCTGCAAAGGCATTGTCTTTCTTTGAAAAGTAGGTGTACTTGTCCTAACATATGCAACTTTGACTTGTGAATTCGCGTTGTTGAATTTTTCTTCTTTCTATTCATATCTTTGATAACTCCGTGTACTTTTCTTATAAATGGAGATCATATAAGATCTTCTTCATTTTGATTAGTGGAATTCAAACGCTTTTTCACCATGTTCCGTCCGCGTCTGGAAATTTGAGTCTACGTCTAAGAGTTAGACTTTGACTTTGTCATCTTGTCTGATTAGTCTTGAAGGTGGATGACTTTTTATTCTGTCTGGAATGTTTCTTCGTCTTGTGTTATGTGGTTGACCATTGAGCTTTATCTGATGTTTATTTGGTGCTGAGACAACTTTGTCTTGGTCCTGTTTTGCTCTTGTTTCTGATTTCTTATATTGCGCTATGGATTTTTTGTGGCATATGTTCGTTTGATATTTATTGTCGTCTAGTGTGCAAGTCATGATCCTTATGTTATTTGACTTGATTTGTCCGATCTTTGTTTTGCTTGACCCTACTTCATCCTTTAGTTTTGCTTATTCTTATATATATCTGAAACACTACTATACAGGTTAGTAATAACAATATGTATTATATTTGTCATATTAAAAATTTCGCTGAGAATTGCTTTATCTGACTTAACAAAAACCATTCATGAAGGCCTCACTAATAAGATAAGTTTCCATCACTTAGGCAAGAAAATTGTTTTGTGTCCTCTATCAGCCTCACAAGTGAGTGAGGACCAAATAAAAATGAAAGCCAAGAGAGAAAAAGAGAAAAAAAAAAAAACAAAAACCAAAGAAAAACCTTCCCTTGAATGAAGAAAGGGAGGAGAAGGTATCAAACTTAGAGGCTAGTGTTTCCTCTAAGGAAGTTGTGCACAAAAGTCATTTGTCACTTAAAAATGATATCAAGAAAACCATTTTGTGTGAGAAACCTTTATACCTTCTCTACTTCAAAGAGACACTAGCTGCCACTAGCCATGAACTTAAGTTTCTACCTCATGAGGTTCAAAAACTTTTAAAGGATTGATGATTTATTTCCTCAAGAAGTTCCAAGTGGGCTTCCACCTTTAAGAGGAATTGAACATCAAATAGACCTCATATCGGGTGCTAGTATTCCTAATAGGCCCGCCATAGGACTAACCCTCAAGAAACCAAAGAGATAGAATCTCTAGTTGGTGACTTGTTGAAGAAGGGTTGGGTTCAAAAGAGCCTCAACCCTTGTGCCGTCCCCGTTCTCTTGGTGCCCAAGAAAGATGGAAAATGGAGGATGTGCACTGATTGTAGGGCCATCAATAACATCAAAATAAACTGTAGGCACCAAATTCCTAGGCTATATGATATGTTAGACGAATTGCATGGAGCCATTATATTTTCCAAAATTGACCTTAAAAGTGGTTATCACCGAATTCTAATCAAAGAGGGTGATGAGTGAAAAACCGCTTTTAAGACCAAATTTGGTTTATATGAATGGTTAGTGATGCCTTTTGGCCGGACTAATGCCCCTAGCACCTTCATGCATCTAATGAATCATATTCTTAGGGATTGCATAGGGAAGTTTGTAGTTGTCTACTTTGATGACATTTTAGTTTATAGCAAAAACCTTAGATGAGCATTTTGGGCATCTAAGGCAAGTCTTAATAATTCTTAGGGAAAAACACCTCTATGCAAACTTTGAGAAGTGCACATTTTGTAAAGATCAAGTTAACTTTTTGGGATTCATAGTTGGCAAAGAGGGAGTTCATGTTGACCTCGAGAAAATAAAGGCCATCCAAGATTAGCCCACCCTAAAAAGTGTTGGAGATGTTAGGAGCTTTCATGGTTTAGCTAGCTTCTATAGAAGATTTGTTAAAGACTTCTCCACACTTGCATCCCCTCTTAATGAGCTTGTTAAGAAGGATGTACCATTCCTTTGGGGTGAAGCCCAAGAAAAAGCTTTTAAAATCCTAAAAGAGAAACTCACCAATGCACCCATCCTAGCTCTTCCAAACTTTGACCAAACCTTTGAGCTAGAATGTGATGCATCCGGTCATGGCATAGGTACCGTGCTACTTCAAGGAGGCCACCCCATTGCCTACTTTAGTGAAAAACTCCATGGGGCCACCTTGAATTATCCCACCTATGACAAGAAACTCTATGCCCTTATAAGAGCTCTCCAAGTTTGGGAGCACTACTTAGTGACTAAATGATGGAGAAGGTTAGGAGAAGTGGTAGGTGTTCTTCTCCTTAGCTCTCCTTATGCACGGATCTCCTTCAAGGAAATGGAAACCAACGAAATGAACACTTGATGGATGAAGGATTCACGGATGAAGATAGGCCTAAGCCTTGGATGGAAGCATCCAAGCTTAAGGAACAATGGAATGCTCACTTCAAAGAGAAGGAAGAAGGTAAGTTCCTAAGGTTTGAAGGAGAATTCTCAAGGTGACTTTGATGAAAAAATTCGGCAACTATGGCTCTCAAATTTCATAAATGTCAAAGTGAGTACAATAAGGTGAAGGAGGGAACATATAGCTTCCGAAAATTAGGTGGACACTTGGCGCCACATGAGTGGCCACCATGTTGGCGCCAAGTTTTGAATTCAAATTTGAATTTGAATTCAAAACTTGTCACACATGTGTATGACCGGTCCCATGGGTGCTTGATGAATTTGGCTTTGATTTAGTGTGCATTTAGGGTTGAATTTAAGTCACACATGTTCAGCCAAGGTGGCATAATCCATGTGGCTCAAAATGCAACTTAAATGCATGCTAAATTAAACCTAATTTTGCCTAATCCTCTTAAACTAATATTCCTCCTTAAATCCTACTCTAATGACCCAAATACAATGGTCCAAAAAATACAATGGAAAGGAAAAATTACAAGAATGAAAATGAGCCCAATATTGGGTACCAAAAGCCCAAAGGCCCATGAAGCCCAAAACTAGGCCCAACAAGCCTAAAACCTAAAATGCTACTCTATGTGGTCCAAAATACAAGACCAAAATATATGATACCTATACTAACATGATGTATACAAAACATATGAAATTAGCTATACAAAATATGGCCCATGAAAAGTTCAACTTGGGCCTTCCCAGGCCCATCGGGCCCATTGGGCCTTGACTGGCCCAAACCTTCATGTCTAGCCAACTCCTCTTGGATCTTTGAGTATGTCACCTCTTGCACTCCAAAGCATGATTCCATCACTAAAGAATTTGTTATACACACCGACCATGAGTCACTCAAGTATCTTAGAGGGCAAGGGAAATTGAATAAGAGGCATGCAAAATGGGTGGAATATCTTGAAAAATTCCCCTACATCATCAAATATAAAAAGGGGAAGAGCAATGTGGTAGCCGACGCTCTTTCAAGAAGGCATACATTACTCTCCACCTTAGGAACACAAATACTTGGTTTTGATGATGAAAAGGAATTGTATGAGCTTGATTTAGACTTCCAAGCCACTTATGCCAAATGTCTTCAAAAGCCTTTTGATGGATTCTATCTCCTTGAGGAGTATCTCTTTAGAATGGGCAAACTTTGCATACCCCAAGGATCCATTAGAAAGCTTTTGGTCAAAGAAAGTCATGTAGGGGGTCTCATGGGCCATTTTAGGGTTGACAAGACCCTAAGTTTCTTAAAGGAAAAATTTTATTGGCCACATATGAGAATAGATGTCCAAAGGCATTGCTCCAAATGCATCACTTGCCTTAAAGCTAAATCAAGAGTAATGCCTCATGGACTCTATACCCCCCTTCCTATAGCTAGCTCCCTTTGGGTGGATATTAGTATGGACTTTGTGCATGGACTTCTAAGAACTCAAAGGGGATTTGACTCCATCTTTGTGGTAATGGACCGTTTTAGAAAAATGGCTCATTTCATACCATGCCAGAAAGTGGATGATGCTAGCTATATAGCTAAACTTTTCTTTAGGGAAGTGCTCCGCTTGCATGGTCTACCCAAAACAATTGTGTTCGATAGGGATGCTAAGTTCCTTAGTCACTTTTGGAAAGTACTATGAGAAAAACTAGGAACAAAGCTCCTCTATTCTACTACTTGTCATCCCCAAACCGATGGCCAAAGCGAAATAGTAAATAGGTCCCTATCCACATTGTTAAGGGTACTCCTAAAAGGGAATAAGAAAACTTGGGATGATTGTCTCCCCCACCTAGAATTTGCATATAAATAGAGTAGTTCATAATACCACTAATCTTTCACCCTATGAAGTTGTATATGACTTTAATCCAATAACTCCTCTTGATTTACTACCCCTTCCTAATACTTCTTCCTTATTTCACAAAGAAGGTGTATATAGGGCGGATTTCATTAAGAAATATCATGAGAAAATCAAGAGTCAAATTGAAAACCAAACACGAAAATATGCCAAATACAACAACAAAGGAAGAAAGAAGGTCACTTTTGAGGTTGGGGATTGGGTTTGGCTTGATTTGAGGAAGGATAGAGTTCCCACTCAAAGGATGTCAAAACTAAACCCTAGGGGAGTTGGATCATTCCAAGTCCTTCACAAAATAAATAACAATGCATATCAATTAGACCTTCCTTCTGAGTATGGCATTAGCTCATCTTTTAATTTATGCGATCTCACACCATTTTTAGGAGTTGAGGATATGGATGAAGATCTTAATATGAGGACAGATGCTTCTGAAGAATGAGGGGATGATGGGGGACCATCCTTGAAGAACCACGTGGGCCCCATCATATGGTCCATGGCTAGGAGGGTATAAGAGGAGGAGGGAGCTCACCCACCAAAGGATACCCTCCTCATGATCATAGAGTACTAAATAATCTCCTAAGCCTCATTAGTATAGGGTTTATTTTTATTTTCCAATTTTACCCTTGTATTTTGGGGTGCTCAGGACTCAGAATTTATTTTCCTTGTATTTCCTATTTTTCCCTTGTATTTTTGGGCACTTAGAAGATAGGGCTTTATTTTTCCAAAAGGGTATGAGTGTGGATGTGACAATAATGGACCTTTTGGGCTAAGGAGAGCATTGGCCAAAGTGGAAGGGCACCTAGGTTGCATTCTCCCATTATGCACCTAGGTGTAGCCTAGCCTAACCCAAAAAGGTACCATTTTTAGGGTAAAGTGTGCGACACCTTTTAGGGTTCATTTGGGTGTCATTTGGATTGCATTTCCTTCCTTTTTAGGGAAGGAATGATCATCCAATGATGACCTAGCCATCACACCTCCCTAGGTTATGAGCTCACCCCTCATTTATAAATACCCTGGACATCACCTCATGTAAACACTTTGGATTATTATGATATTGAGTGAGCATTTTCATGCCTTAAAATCCCATCCTTAGTCACTAGGTTAACTTCAGCTATCCTCCTCCTATCTCCACCCTTGGAGAGTGGAAACCCTAGAGTGGCCTCCATCTTCATCTAGGAGTGAGCCAACCTATCTTGTGAGCCTCCACCTTCACGCCCAAAATCCTTCACCCATTAACTTCCCATCTCACCCTTGGAGACTATTCTCCCATGGTGTGCTAGGATCATTGGGCAAAGGAGACCCTCCTCATTGATGCCTACTTCATCAATGGAAGGGAGGTTCCCATCAATATTCGTTGGTAATTTTCGACAGATACAAATTTGTCGAAAAATTTATATTTCCGACGGATACAAATCTGTCAGAAAATTTATATTTTCGATGGAAAAAAAATTCGTAGGAAAAATTATATTACTGATGAAATATTTTTGAGAAATTTATATTTATCGAAAATGTAAGAATTTTTGACAAAAATTGAAAATCATATTTTAAAAAAGATCAATAAAATTTTGAATATCTATATCTATCTATCTATCTATCTATCTATCTATATATATATATATATATATATAGAGAGAGAGAGAGAGAGAGAGAGAGATAAGGAGGAGGAGGAAGCAAATGACTCAAAAAGTAACTCTTGGTAAAGTAACTGCACTCAATAACTCATGGTGTATGTTGAATTTCATCGATCTAATTGTTAAATTAAAAGTTATTAAATTTTACTAATAATTAATATAGAAAAAATTGATTAGCTTTGGAATAAATTATTTGCTAATAAAATAGTTACAAAATTAATTATTTTAAATTATTTAACTAGAATCTTATTGATAATTTACTGTATGATCTTGATATTTTTGTATAACTAATTTCTGATTTTAAATTTGATATGAAAATATTATGATATAACTAGATAAGATTTTAAATTAGTATTTTATTAATGATTGATAATTAGAAAATAGAACAAGGATAAATACATTTTTTGAATTTTATATGTTAGATTTAAGATAAATAAATATATTAAGTTAATTAATAGTTTATTTAAAATGTTAAAATTTAATTTATAAGTATGTAATAAATAAATATTTATAATTTCATAAATCATATTATCATTATAAATTATAAAATATATAAATTATTATTTAAACTTTTAAATTTATAATAAATAACTTAAATTATATCATTATATTAATTTTAAATAGAAATAAGTAGATTGTTAATTATAAAAGTAAGTATATATAAATAAAGATTAATTAAATATAATATAATTATTTTTATTAGTATAATTATTATATATATTATTATATTTTTATAAAGGTCTGGACACACCGGATGAGAGGAAGCCAGAGATAGTATAAGTATGAGATTGTATAGTTGAGAATGATTTAAATAAATTAATTTGTAGTACCTATACTAACAACATGCATTTACTTTTTGGTAGCTTATCTCTTCAGAACTCCACAGTTAAGCATGCTTGACTTGGAGTAATATAGGGATGGATGACCTTTTGGGAAGTTTTCCAGAAATTGTTCAAGTAAGGACAAAACACGCTAAAAAGTACAGTGTGAAATAGAACCCTTGAGAGGCCAAATATGAGAGGTATTACATTAATAAATTTATTAAAATTAAACAAATTTTTTCGACAGAATTTTTTTTTTCCAATGCCACTTTTTCTGAAATAGAACAAAATACGCTAAAAAGTATAGTGTGAAATAGAACCCTTGAGAGGCCAAATATGAGGGGTGACCTTTTGGGAAGTTTTCCAGAAATTGTATAAGTAAGGATAAAACACGCTAAAAATTATAGTGTGAAATAGAACCCTTGAGAGACCAAATATGAGGGGTATTACATTAATAAATTTATTAAAATTAAACAAAATTTTTTTGAAGGAATTTTTTTTTCTGACGCCCCTTTCACTACAAAAAAAATGTTAAATAATGGAGGTTATTTTGTGGAGGTTTCAAAAACCTCCTTAATTTATTAAAAATTACAATTTTTTTATTTAATTTGTAGAGGTTTATAACCTCTATTAATTAAATATTATTTTTCCAGTTTCTACCTCCAAAAAAATTTCCCTCTAAAACAAATCTCAAAATCTGGAATTTCCCTCTTCAACTTTACAGCTTATTTCTCCAAAAAAATAAAAAAAAAAATTGTGATTTCCCTCTCTAAAAAATCACAAACCCCACAACTCCCCTCCCTAATAAATCAAGAAACCCACGGCTTCTCTCTCCAAAGAAACCCTTCGAAACCCCTTAAGCACCATGAGGGATGAAAGAACATCGCGGTACCCAAACGCTCGACCCTAAATCCTCGAAGAACATCGCGGTACCCAAACGCTCGTGAGGGATGAAAATCCTTTTCCTCATGCTCTCCTCAACAATCATTGTTCCCCTTTCTCAGGTATTCTTAACATTCCCCCTTCCTCCCTCTCTCTAGGGTTTCGCCTCATGTTTTCCCTTTTTCCCTTTCTCAAATTAGGGTTCCGGCGAGCATGGCGGAGGGTCCTGCGAGCCCCGGCTGCGGAAGCCACGAGAGCGGCGACCACAGCCCTCGCTCCAACGTCCGCGAGCAAGACATGTACCTTCCCATCGCCAACATAAGCCGCATCATGAAGAAGGCTCTGCGGGTGATGGGACGACCACGACCTCGGTTCTTGCGCGCGAGATAATTAAGCTCAGGCTTCTAAGTGTGACTTCTAGGGCTAACCCTGTCTCTCTCAAGAGGGGGATTGATAAAAGTGTGCAGGGTTTGGTGGAGGAGCTAGAGAAGAAGGCTAGGCTTGTTAAGGGTGGAGATGATATCAAAGGTGTGACTATTGTTGTTTTTTGTTGTTAGTTAATTTGATATTGATGTAAGAGTAAGACTATTTGTTGCGGTTTATGGTTTGTTTGTTTGTTTGTTTGTTGGGGGGGGGGGGTGAGGTTTATTACTATTCCTTTATAAGTTACTACTTTTTCTTGTAAATTACATGTTACAAATCACCGCACACTTTTTAAATAACTATTCTGTCTACTTTTTTTTTTCTAATTTCTTTTTTAAAATGAGAGTGGCACGGCGTGCCTTTTTTGGTCACCAACAGTTAACCTAATATTTTGTGTGTGCATGTGTGATTTGTGTTGTTGCTACAAAGTTTCAAACTAATGATTTTTTTATAAGGGGGATTTCTAGGTTTGCATGTAACATTTGGTGAGTCTCAGTTAAATTCATAGTTGGTTGCATCTATTTTATCCTGATTTTATTGGGGATCTTGATTTATGTATTAAGCTAATTTTATTATTTAACTGTTTGAAATTTTATCCATCTTTTGTCTCTTTTTATTGAAATTTTTTCATACCCTTGTTTTTGTTGTTGTAGATTGTTTTGTCACAGGAGCTTAAAAAATGAAGAATGCAAAGGGTAACGGAGCAGCGAAGACTTCAAAAGAAGCTCTGAAGCCTGTTGATGACCGGTTAGTTCTCGAGTTCCTATAGCATTACAGTTTGGTGAAATTTATTTAGGCATTTTGATTTTTCATATAACTTTGCATCTCTTTGTACCATTACAGTTTGGTGAAGTTTATTGAGGCATTTTGATTTTTCATATAACTTTGCATCTCTTTGTTGATCAGGGTGTTGGCTTTCGGGCGCATTTTTTAATATCTAAACATTATATTATTATCTGATTATGCATATTTGATGGTGCATCCAGTTGTTACATGAATAGTGTAGTGATGGAACATATATCTCTATTACTTTCAGAAAGGTTGGAAAGTGGAAGGCTCCTGCTAAGCCTGAAAGGAGTAGAGCACCAAAGGCAAAGAAGGAGAAGGCCAAGAAAGACCCCAACAAGCCTAAGAGACCATCCAGTGCTTTCTTTGTGTTCTTGTTTGTATCTGTCTTTTCTCTTTACTTTATTATATATCTCCTTTGGAAAATTACATGACTTGTTTCATGGTCTGTGGTAGTGAGGAGTTCAGGAAGACCTTTAAGGATGAGAATCCTCATTTGAGGTGTGTAGAAGTTGTAAGTTACATGTCAAATTGCTTCATCTTCAATGATGATGTACCCTTTTTGAATAAGCATCTAAATTGTTTGCTTCACTCTTTGATTGAAGGTTGGGAAAGCTGGAGGAGAGAAATGGAAGTCCTTGTCAAGTGCTGTAAGTTCTGCAATTGTGATAAATAATGACACTTTTTGTTGTCTTTTAAATTAATTTACTCTTTGTTGTGCTTTTAGATTCTTTCGGGTATAATTTTAAATATGTAAGCAAATGTTTCTTCAATTAAATTTCAGTATATCAGAATCTATATATATATATATATAAATGAAATCATTCTATTAAAGAAGGATTTATTTTTAATTAATGTTGACTCCTCTCCTTGGAATGAAAAGGAGAAAGCTCCATATGAAGCCAAGGCTGCAGAAAGGAAAGTTGAGTATGAAAAACTTATGAAAGCTTATGATAAGAAACAGGTGAGTAACATGTTTCAGTTGTTCTGTTGTGTGTGCCTGTGTGGTGTTTTGATCGTCTTGTTTATATACTTTATTTTCTATAATGTTGCCAGGCAAGCTCTGCTGCTGATGATGAATTGGACAAGTCCAAATCTGAAGTGAATGATGAAGATGATGAAGCTAGTGGAGAGGTAGCCTTCTTTCCCCTTTCTATGTTAGCTAAGTTATTTATTTTAGAATGTATTCTCTGTACCTTCTTGAATTTTGAGTGTTATAAGAAGTAGCTTGAACTAAATGAACATTGGCTTTTTTGGTTTCTTTTGTTTCAAGATTTTTGTTCTAAAGGGTGACAAACCTGATTAGATTCTTATTTTTTGAGTATTTTCCTGATTGGTGTAATGTCATGTTACTTCAGAGTCCAGATGGTTGCATAGTGGCATCAGCAGCAGTGGATGAAACATTGAGGTTTTGGAATGTGTTTGGAGCACCAGCAGTAGCAACTAAAGCTGCACCAAAAGCTAGAACTGAGCCATTTTCAAATGTGAATTGTATTAGATAGGCAAACAATATTTGTTCCACGGCAAGCACAAAACAGATTGATAGATAGCAGATGCAAATACATCATTGGAACAGAGAGAGACATTGATGTACATTGTTGTAACATAGCAATGATTTATGTAAACAGACTTTATTTCCACGCACTGTGATGAATCGTGTTGTTGTAGTTGGAAAGCAAGCACGAAGCTGCCCAAGCTTATGTTGACGTCGCGCATTGCTATAAAAACCTAATATAAATGGTATACAACAATGCATGTGCTTACGTGCAATTCAACATGTTTCTTTGTGTTCCAAATCTTATATATGCCTTTGCACATCATCAAATTATATAATGAATGTCAATGATGCTAAGCTTCTTTTTTCTATATTTTTAATGCTAAGATTTTCTATTTTTCTGCTCCTTTTATCTTGTGTTACTTATCTCCAAGATACTTGAATAAAACCCTGCCAGAGTTGGTGAGGGTGTCTGCTGATGGTGTTGTTATCTTCTCAGGTACATTGAAGCTTCTATACTTTCAGTTTATGATTTTGCACGTTGGAACTTGGTATAAAACTGGCTTTCTCTTGGGCATATGTATTTGGCTGCTTAGGTACATTGAGCTTCTATACTTTCAGTTTATATTTTTGTTTTTTGGCAGCTCTGTTCCATTGATAGACTTATATTGTTGCATTTCCGGTACACTGCTGGTTCCATTGGTTGTTATTCTAAATACCCGGTATATTGTTGCATTTAGAGGTAATTTTTTATTGGTTCCATTAGTTTTTTATTGGGTTAGGAACTAGTTGGCTGCTACACATCTTTGGTTTGGTGTTGCTATTATGGTTTTGGCCTGTTGATTCATAGTTCTAGTTTTGACTGTGGGTGGGTTATGTTGTTGGTTGGATTAACTAGCTGGTTTGTTTTGGTCCTTGATTGATCTGGTCATCGGTGTTTAGAATTGTCATTATGATATAATATATGTGATATATAATTTTCTTAACTAAGTTATTTTGCTTTTATTATTTCAGTCAAACGATGCTTCAAGTGTTCCTAATACACCTTTGGATGCAAGAGGATCATCTGGTGCTAGCAACCCTTAGATTGCTTATAATGTATTTTGGATTTAGAGTTTAGTATAAGGCTAATTTGACAATGTTATGGATTTTATGTTGTACTTGGATTTATAATAGAAGTTTGAATTGTAAATCTTTGAACTATATGTTGGTATTTTGGTTATTAGCAATGAAATTTCTTCATCCATTTTATGTGTATTTTTTTTATTAAGTTTCTTATAAATATCACAAGTGAAAATGGGAAATTGTAATACATGTAGATTATGCAATTAAAATGAGTATTAAAACTATTATACACATGAAAATAGGGAGGATTAGAAACTCTACAAAAATATATTGATTAATGATTATTGTAGTTAATTTACTTTAAAACCTCCACTAAATAATCTTTACTGTTATTTCACTTCCAAGCCTCCAGTAAAAAAACCTCTGCAGTTAGCATAGCTTTAAAACCTCCATTAAAAAATCTCTGCAGTTAGCATAGCTTTGAAACCTCCTTTAAAAAACCTCCACTGTTAGTGTAGGTTTAAAACCTCCTTAACAAAACCTCCTCTAAATACTCACAGTTTCTAAAAAACGCCGCTAATTGCTTGCGGCGAATGTAACTGCGGAGGTTTTTGGAAACCTCTGCGATTTATTTTGCGGAGGGTAAAAACCTCCACTAAACGTAAAAATAACCTCCACTATTTAGCTCATTTATTGTAGTGTTTTTTTGAAAGATTTGCATCCTCGAAAATAGAGAATTTCCAACGGATATTCCTTTATACTGACGAATTATGTTCGTAAAAAATTTGCGTTTTTCTTGTAATATGTACGTGATTGCTCGCGGGTGTACATTTGTTTGAACATATATATGCTGCATTTGTTATGACTTTTTGTTTATATCAAATAGATAAGGGATATAGATAAACAAATGGATGTTAATAAAAAAGACATGTGTATAAATAAAAAACTGCTCTTATCATGCATCGTTTCCCATATTAGTAAAAAAAGAAGATAAAGTTTAGGCACAAACAAATATCATGCATACTTTAGGTTAGTACACACATTCACTAGAAATGGAAGGCATAACATAACATGCAAAGACTCTCGGGAAAAGTGAACATTTAAACTACAAGATTGATAGTCTATGGGAGTGTAGACACCCAATTTCATCTGGACCTATAGATAAGGAAATGAACTTCTATTATGAAAGGAAATAGCTCTTGAAGTATGGAAGCAACATGATATAACGATGAAGATGAGTCGTTCCAAAACTGGAATAGGCCGTTCTAGTTAGTTCTGACGTCTATAAATAGACGACTCGGGCATTGCCCTAGGGATTGAAAAAAATCTTCCAAAACTCCATATAGCTAAAAAATTCTCTCTCTTTCTTCTTTTGTATTTCTTGAGATTTGTGAGGTATTCGTGTAGTGTGTAAGGCAGCCAAAAAGCGCCTCAAATTTCCTACATTTGAAGAACATTAATAAAACTTGCTACGAGGTATTATTCATCAATCTTTCTCTCCATCTTCCATTTCTTTTATTTTAAATATCGTTATAATAAAAGCAATCATGTAGATATTCTACGATCGATCGTGTGATTTAAATTTCATGTAAATAATTGTTAATAAAGGGGATCAAATATTTAAACTATTAATTCCTATTACGCTAGCTTCATTATAAGGTACCGATTAAAGGGCATTGTAGGGGTGCTTAGTACCTTCCCTTCACGTAATCGACCTCAGAACCTAATTTTGGTTATCAAGGCCATCGTTGAATTTTTGAAAACCTTCTATTTTTCTGATGTTTTGAGTAAAACATTGGTGGCGACTCCTACAAACCATTTTTCAAAACTATTAATTAAGGATTAGTCTGGTTTTTGGGCATTCCTAATTGATGAGATTTTTCAAAAGGTAGCCCAAACCATTGGTCGTAAGATTGAAATTTTTCAGGTTACGATAGCTGGCGACTCCACTAGGGAAGTCTAAAGGGGATCAGGCCAAAATGAATAATGAAGTTAAGAAGATAAGAATAATAATTTAAATATATTTTCCTCTTTACCTTTTTTTTGTTTTACTTGTGTGGCTTTAATATTTGTTTGTTTGTTTAAATTCCGCATTTATTTTGAGTAAACAACTGTACACAAACCATAGCACACAAAAGTCCCTCTACACTTGTGATGGAGTAGTTCCTTCCATGGAAGATGACAATGGTTGAAAGGAGACTCCTTGCCCTTGATCTAGGTTCACCAAGGGGTAGACAAAGGAAGGTTTTTGTGGGACAAAAGGGAGCTAGGCGTGAAATGGTTGTAGGTGGCGGAAGTGTATGGTGAATGGTGTATGAATGCTCACGGTTGGCTCACTCCAAGTGAAGGTGGAGGCCACTCTAGGTTTCCTACTCTCCAAGGGTGGAGATAGGAGGGGGTTAGACGAATCCAACCTAGTGACTAAGGAAGAGATGTTGAGGCATAAAATGCTCACTCAAAATCTATATATTCCAAAGTATTTACAAGTGGTGGGGTGTTGGGTATTTATAGGAGGGGAGGCATCTAGGGTTGCATTTGGAGTAGGCAAATGCATTCCAAATGAAATGCAAATGAACCCTAGATGCAACTTGGTGGCCAAGGATGGAATCTATGGGTTTAGATTGGCTATATCTAGGTGCATGATAAGACCATGCAACCTTTGCCCTCCACTTGGGCCTAAGCCTTTCTAACACCAAAAATAGGTCCAATGGTCACCAAAATATGCGTCACCCTTCTAATGTACACCCTAGCCCAAAATTAAAACCCTAATCATCTAAAGCACCCCATAATACAAGGGTAAAATGGGAAATACAAGAGAAAATAAATCCTATGACTAAGATACCCCAAAATACAAGGGTAAAATTGGAAATACAAGTAAAATAAATTCTATGACTAAAATACCCCAAAATACAAGGGTAAAATAGGAAATTAAAGACAAGGGCAAAATAGGAATAAAGAAATAAATGCTATAAAACCTAGGAGCTAAGGTCCAAAAATGGCCTTACTATCCCATTCCTCTTGCCTCCTTTAGTATATCACCTCTTGGTCTTCTCGGCCTTAGTGTTATTCCATCAACTTGGGGGCATGAAAGCATAAACATAGGGAGTGCTTGAAGTACGACCGGCCTAAGAACGACCTTAGAGTTTGCAAACCTTGTCGCAAATCACACTCAAGGTGACAACCAGTTACTTTAGCCAGAAATACTGCAACAAACCTTAGAATTTTCCAAGTGACGGTGATAGAGGTACTGGGTCCCTATAATGGGGGCACTTTGGGGGCCTTTAAAGACTGGTGAGGAAAATTAGAACCTTCCTATACAAAGCACTTTCTTTGACAGGGACCCCAGACCATGGATTTATGCCACTCACTGATTCATTTTGTTTAAGCATATGTTTGTTGCATTTGTTGTTTCATTTCCCAAATGAATGAGGACTAGGAGGCAAAGTTTATCCTTCCGTATGCCCCAATTTAAGCATCATATAGGCCATAAAAAAAATACAAATTCATGCATCATAATCCTTAGAAAAAAGAAACATGATAAAAGCTAGGCAAAAAAATCATCATGCATTCCTATTAGATTAATAAACCTCCTATTTAGACATGGAAGGCATAGGTAATAACATGCATGGACCATTGAGGAAAGTGAGCATTCTGAACATCGCAATGCCAAGGGTAAATGACTTATGTGCCCTAATGCCAAAAAAAGTCAAGGTAGAATTTAAAAGACGCTATGGAAGAATACTTGACTTGTTGAGGGTGTCAATCGATCCCGCTTTCATGAGAGCTTTGGTACACTTCTGGAAACCAGAGTTTCGTTGCTTCTAATTTCCACATTTCGACATAGTTCCCACCCTTGAGGAATATGACCAAATGATTAAGTGGCCCAAATCTGAGGGGGTCTACTTTACTCAAGAGGGACACATATATTCAAATAAGGTAGTTGAGCTAATTGGACCACCTCCCCACCTATCCACTCTAGAAGGAAATGGGGCGGTCAAAGGATGGAAGCTCGCCACTTTGGAAGAACATCTTGCTCTTCTAACTCATCAAGGGAACTAGACAAATTTCAACAAGACCCTAGCCTTAATCTTGTTTGGAATAATCCTCTTTCGTTTTCATGAGAGGGTGGTAGATCTCGCTACAATCGACACTTTCTTTGCTTGGGATGCATACTCAAAAAGCCCTGTACCTGTTGTCCTTATCGACACCCTTATCACAATCAAATTCTGCAATCAGAAATTAGGGAAACAAATGAGATGCTGCAAC
Source organism: Cajanus cajan (assembly GCF_000230855.2). Taxonomy (NCBI): domain Eukaryota; kingdom Viridiplantae; phylum Streptophyta; class Magnoliopsida; order Fabales; family Fabaceae; genus Cajanus; species Cajanus cajan. The sequence continues at coordinate 22,865,036 of NC_138518.1, forward strand.
TTACTCCTTTATGTGTGGGCATATACTCAATTCTTCGCCAAGAACCTCATGGGAAAACTACCCGATCCATTGAGAAGTTTTCCTAGAATTCCTACACCAAGGAAGTATGCCATAGTGTGGAAAGCCGAGATGGAAGATTGTACCGAAGACGCCTTCACATGGATGTGCCCATGGTTTCAGTTGAGTCAAGTGTTAATCCGATGTGGCAAGTTCCTTAATCTACGTCTAATGGGATTAAGAGGATGCATAGCCTATTTCCCAAAGTTGGTGTTAAGGCAGCTCGGGAGAACATAGACCCTACCAAACCAAGAAGATCTTGGAGGGATTTGTTTCCTCTACACCTCAAGGCAACAGTCGTAGATCGACGTCGTAAAGGAGGCTTGGAATAGGCCACTTTATTTTGGAGATGTTGAGCTTGACAAGCCTCAAACAACTTCCTCAAATGATTATTAAAAATAGAGGAATTAGAGAGGAGCCACAAACACGACCAGAATGACAAGCCAGAGTGAACAACATCAAACCAACTCCTTGACCAAGAGGATGGAAATTCTGGAAGCCTAGATAAAAGTCTTTGAAGAAAAGGATGAGGAATCCAAAATATACATTGATAGTTTGTAGAGGAAATGCAACAAAAAGGACATGGAGATTGAGAGATTAAAGGATGAATGTGCCGACAAAAATGCACAGCAGGTGAAAGCTCCAAAGGTCAACTTAGACAAGCAACTCACAAAAGCTTTGTCAAATGTGGCACAACTCGAAGTCAGACTCCAAGAAAATACATTGGCGAAAGAACAAGCACAAAGAGAGTTGCTCAAGGCCCAGTCCAAGGTTTAGTCTTGGTGGGAGATCATGCAAGAATGAGCTATGATCATTTTTGACTTTCAACAGAAAGAAGAAAAAGGGCTCGGACTGTTCAGAGAAGTTACCCACCAAAGAGGCCAAGCTCTATAAGTTCAAGAGCTAAGAACAATGATCGGATACTATCAAGAGAAAGCTAAGCAAGCACAGTCAACCTGTGACAAAATGAATAGGGTAGTCCACAAACAGGTGGAAACAATGAAGAGACATGTCTTAGAGGAAGAAGACGACTTACCTATGCATCAACCTAGCTTAAGTTTCTTCAGACTTCTACGATTTTGTCAAAACTTATTGAAAAGAATTGTATGAAGAATGTTCACTAAGAAAAAAAATCAATAAGAATGATATTTTTTGAATTCCTCAATTGTTTTTGCATCCTATACTAGATTTCATATAGAGCATACACCTTTCTAGTAAGCTAACAAAGAATAAAAAGGGAGATCTAATCTGTGTATGTCAATTAGATAATGAAATAACTTGTGATCAAATGAAAACCCAAAAAATCACATCGGGAAATGCTCCACGAAAGGCCTGCAAGCAGACGAGAAAAGGAAGGGAAAAACGTGCCCAAGCTGACCATCTGAGTGCCAAGTCTTTTCCCTTATGAAAGTGACAAGGTAGTGCCATGGATCTATGACGTGCAAAGCTCACCATCATTGGATGCATAGAATACTACCGGGATCGGGGGAATGAATAGGAGTGGATGTATTTATACTTCCAAATACTTAGAGAACAATTCCCCAAAAGGAAAAGACAAAGAGGAAAGAAGAACAAAACTCGACAAAGAAGACAAATTCCTCAAATTCATTCGATAAAGCGATACTCCATCATCAATCAGATTATTCATACTCTCGAAAATATCACATTGCTTTCGCTGATCATGAGCTCGGAACCACATCGAAAGGCTTTGTTGAAAGTCTTAAATGAAGCCTACGTTGCACACCACATATCCCAAGACAAATTCGATGGGATTGTATGCCACATCACGGCTAACGATCACTTAACCTTCACCGACGATGAGATACCCAATGGTCGAATAGACCATAATAAACCCTTACATATATCTATAAAGTGTAAGGAGTTTCTCATCGCGAAAGGCTTGGTAGATAACGGGTCTTCTTTGAACGTGTTTCCTAAGAGTAACTTCGAGAAGCTAATGATCAAAGAAGCTCAAATGCAACCAAGCAATATGATCGTTCGAGCTTTCGATGGATCTCGAAGGGAAGTAATGGGAGAAGTCATCTTACCCAACCAAGTAGGACCTACCATTTTCAATGTGGAGTTCCAAGTAATGGATATCACTCCCGCTTATAGTTGTCTCCTCGGAAGGCCGTGGATACATTAAGCAAGGGCAGTACCTTCCACGCTTCATCAAAAGGTCAAGTTCATGGTGAATGATAAGCTAGTAGTCATTCAAGTAGAGGAGGACATGATTATCAGTAAGCCATTGACCATCCTGTATGTAGACGCGGCTGAAGAAGCGCTAGAAACAGCCTTTCAAGCACTGAAAATCGCTCATGTGGAAAAAATTCCAAACAAGAAGAACCCGACAACACAATTTTTGTTCAAAAATGGCTACCAACCGGGGTAGGGGCTCAATAAGAATTCCCAAGGGATAAAAGAGTTACCAAACTACATAAGCAATCCAGGGCGACGAGGTTTGGGATATGAGCCAACAGCAGATCTCGGAAAGGAGAGGCCAATCACCCTTGCTTTATATGGTATCTTTCAAAGCGCTGGTATCTAAGCGAGCGAAGGAACAACCTTGGTGCTTAGATAAACTAGGCCCCTTTGCAAGGATGTTTTTCTCGTATTCTTGTGTATGAATCACGAACTCAAGGCAGGCCTTGGGCCTTCAAGCTACATCAAAAAATGGGCATGTGTATATTAAGATTTTATTCTTAATGCCATGTTTTCTTTATTTCATATCACTTCTCTTGCCTTTTCTCTATTGTAAACCTCAATAAATGTGATGGAATAACACTAAGGCCAAGAAGACCAAGAGGTGATATATTGAAGGAGGCAAGAGGAATGGGTTAGTGTTGAAAAACCATAGGAGGAGTAAGCCTACTTTTGGGCCTTAGCTCCTAATTTTTTATAGCATTTATTTTTATTCCTATTTTCGCCCTTATCTTTAATTTCCTATTTTACCCTTGTATTTTGGGGTATCTTAGTCATAGGATTTATTTTCTTTTGTATTTCCCATTTTACCCTTGTATTATGGGGTGTTTTAGATCATAGGTTTTTAATTTTGGGCTAAGGTATTTAATTAGGGAGCTAGACACATTTTTGGTGGTGTTTGGACCTATTTTTGGACTTAGAAAGACTTAGGCCCAAGTGGAGGGCAAAGTTTGCATGGTCTTATCATGCACCTAGATGTAGCCTAACTAAACCCAAAGATTCCATCCTTGGCCACCAAGTTGCATCTAGGGTTAATTTGGGTTTCATTTGGTGTGCATTTGGCACCGTAAATGCAACCCTAGATGCCTCCCACTCCTATAAATACCCTACGCACCACACCTCGTAAATACTTTGGATATTGAATATAAAGAGAGCCTTTTGTGCCTTTATATCTTTCCTTAGTCACCTTTGGCTATTTTCGGCCAAACCCTACCATCTCCACCTTGAGAGAAACAACCCTAGAAGTGGCCTTCATCATCATGAAGTGAGCCAACCCTAGAGTACCCTTCTCAAGCATTTCCTCAAACACCTTCTATCCAAGGTTTTAAGGTGGATGATGATGGAATGGGCGAAAATGAAGGTTGGGTAGAAGGTGTTTGAGGAAATGCTTGAGAAGGGTACTCTAGGGTTGGCTCACTTCATGATGATGAAGGCCACTTCTAGGGTTGTTTCTTTCAAGGTGGAGATGGTAGGGTTTGGCCGAAAATAGCCAAAGGTGACTAAGGAAAGATATAAAGGCACAAAAGGCTCTCTTTATATTCAATATCCAAAGTATTTACGAGGTGTGGTGCGTAGGGTATTTATAGGAGTGGGAGGCATCTAGGGTTGCATTTACGGTGCCAAATGCACACCAAATGAAACCCAAATTAACCCTAGATGCAACTTGGTGGCCAAGGATGGAATCTTTGGGTTTGGTTAGGCTACATCTAGGTGCATGATAAGACCATGCAAACTTTGCCCTCCACTTGGGCCTAAGCCTTTCTAAGTCCAAAAATAGGTCCAAACACCACCAAAAATGTGTCTAGCTCCCTAATTAAATACCTTAGCCCAAAATTAAAAACCTCTTGCCTCCTTCAATATATCACCTCTTGGTCTTCTTGGCCTTAGTGTTATTCCATCAAAATGGCCCACGATAAACAAAGTACGTTCGGAATAGGGACATCATTCAAATGATAATCCTTGCAATGAAATCTTGAAAACATAACTAGGGGCAATAAAACAAAGAAGGAATCCTATATCCCAAATGAACGCTGCAAAAATGTAAGCCCGATAAGAAACCCACTAAATGGGCTGCGCAAAACTTAGGGCAAGATCTGCTAGGGACCCACAAACAAGAAAGGTAACTTAGGCAAAAGTAAGGATCAAAAGAAAAAATGTCCACTAGGGAACACCTCTCAAGTGACCTAGGTAAAAGTTAGGACATTAAACAGCAACCTGAGTTGAAAACTGAAAGGCAGCTAAGGAGGGATTATTCATTCAAAGCACGACCCCAAGTTATCATCTCCAAAAGGTAAAAAGGCTAAGTACAACAATAATTTCCCTACAATGGATACACTTTGTTTATTAGCCTAAACACTAGCCTACCCTGACCGACCATTCTTCCGAAATCCATTTCATAAAAAAATTTTCTTCTAAAGCAAAAATATAATCATAAACATCCTTTCCCACTCTTTCCTACATTGCATTTAGATAACGTCAAGAGATACACGAAAAATGCACAGTGAATACCCACAGGGTACAGTTGAAACGTCTTTTGAAAAAGGGGGTCGAGAAACATCTTGACCAAGGTGTTGTACACAACAAGCAAAGAGCGGTAAAATGGGGACAAGAAGAATATTTCTCGGTAATTAAAAGGACGAGGGAGAAAATAAGCAACGAGTCATCTAAGTGCACAGACAAATTCGATTTCCCGAAAATAAAAATGAATTTGCATTTAGGACAAAAAATTTACATGCATGTCATAGGGGCATATGGAAGGAAAAAAAAAAGAAGGGGTGGAACGGGCTGTTATGGACCAGAACACCCCGTTCCAAAAATGTAGGAACCAAAACGACCCGTTCCAATCCAGAATGGGCCGTTCTTGTTGAACATCGTCCAGAACGACCCTTTCCAAAAATAGAACGGGCCGTTCTCGTTGAAATCAAAATAGAACGCCCCGTTCCCAACCTAGAGCGGGTCGTTCTAGAGGGAGAACGGGCCAGTTCGGGATCAGAACCGGCCGTTCTGCCCTCTTTTCCTATAAAAAGGGATGTTTCCCCCTCATAATTCTCATTCATTTCCCCAAAACCTCCTTATATTTCCTAGAGAAACTTTTGTCATTTTCACACATACATTCAATATCATGCATAGAGGTAGTTCTTCCCATGGCCGGGGCAAGAGGCTTCGCGTATCATTTCTGCCACAGTAGCCAGTTGTACTACCGTCGCCGTTGCCAGTTATATAGCCACCATAGCCATCGGTCACACAACCACCACCGCTGGTCACCAGACTGCCTACTATGAGTGATATACATCTCAAACAGAGACAACATATGAATGACTTTGAGTTCATGCTCGGACGACAGATCCACCTCCCCATCCTCGAGTAGGTGGGCCTCTTGGGGAGGGTCCAGGACTATCTAGCAGCCATCAGATGGGAGTTTCTATTGGAGCCACTTGATTGAGCTTACCAGGTGGCTATGATCAACTTCTTGGCGTCCGCCAAGATGTACACAATCACAGCGCGAGAGGGGCCAGATGTACAGATGGTCCTATTTTGGATGGGGAGAGTTTGCCATAATGTGACACTGGCAAAGTTCAACCGGATAGCCAGTTTTGTCTCGGAGGAGAAGCTAACGATGCTGGAGTACATAGATAGCCTACTTTTTTCCCACATTTAAGACCTTTATAGACGATATGTGGCAGGAGCTCATCGACCAAGGGGTCATGCCAAGGACCGCCAAGGCCTCAAGGATCAGAGACTCGATGCTCCAAGTGGTCCACAAGCTGATGACGGGGACCATCCACAGACGCTACCAAAGTGCAGGTTCTATCACATAAAGGGACCTCTTCCCTCTGTACTGCATGGTTTAGGGGATTCGATGCAATCCCAAGGCTTCCTTCTTGCATCACGTGCAGGACTATGGCGAGAGATCAGGCACAATGAGTCACACCAGATACATAGTGGTCGGGTCGATGCTTGCATGAGTTGTCGAGCACTATAGGGTCGTCGACATCGACTTAGAGACTTGTCTAGACCCTTGACCTATTGACACACTCACCCTTAAATTTATGGGCGTCATCGAGCTTACCCAAGGTAGGTATATGGTCATAGAGGAGCCCAATGCCGATGACTTACTATTTGATGACATGCCTAAGTTGCATCCGCAACAACAGCAGCCACGACAACTACAGCCTTAGCTACAACAAGAGCAGTCGACACATTCACAGTCACATGCAAAGGAGGATATCGAGGCCCTTTTCCAGTAGATTGGGAGATGGCAACAGAGTTTTGACAGCCACCTCACGGGCATACAAGAGGAGATGCACTAGCAGCATCACCAGTAGTGATAGTGGCATGAGCAGATGATGACTTGGCTACAGACATGATTTTCGGATCCTCCGATTGAGGATTAGATTAGTGATTGGACATTTTATCTTTTATTGTAGACTCAATATTGTACCCCAAAATTATATCTTATTTATGAGATTACATTTTTGTGCCTACGTGTTTGTCCTTTTCGAAAGATAAATAAGTACACGAAATACAAAAAGAGCAAAATAAGTGTCCAAAAAATAATAATATAAAATAAAAAAAATAATGTGAGAAGAGGCAGAGCTTTTACACCAAAAAAAGCCAAAGCTATAAAATGAAAAGATAAGGGTACTAAGAAATCCTCAGTTCGGAGAATCATCTACAAGCAAGGGGCAAGGTCCCCCACAATTATGATCAGATCAGATAGCTCAACAAGGTCAAGCAAATCAAGGCCGACATCACGATGATCGGTCATCAACAAAGGAGCAGTCGCAACACACAAGTAACGCCTGGAGAGGCATCACAATACTCACATGGTAGGAAAAATATATCGTAGTCCTTGCCATCCATCTCATTCCCCAACGAAAACACCTAGAGAGGTATCACAATGCTCACATAGCAAGGCATCACACATCTCGCTAGCCCTAACCTAGAACAGGGGGCATCTCAAGCGTTCCCCTACTTGTCAATCCGAGGGGCATCCCACAACACAAGTGAGAGGACACCGTCGAGTTCCTCAAGTACAAGAGCAGCAAGGGTTGCTAGATCCCCAAAATTAGTACAAGATCAGTAAGGGTTGCTAGGTCCCCAAAACTACTACAAGATCAGTAAAGATTGCTAGATCTTCAAAACTAGTACAAGAGTAGTAAGGGTTGCTAGATCCCCAAAACTAGTTCAAAATCAGTAAGGGTTGCTAGGTCCTCAAAACTAGTACAAGATTAGTAAAGGTTGCTAGGTACTCAAAACTAGTACAAGAGAAGTAAGGGTTACTAGATCCCCAAAACTAGTACAAGAGAACTAAGGTTTGCTAGATCCAAAAACTAGCACAAGAGTAGTAAAGGTTGCTAGACCCCGAAGCTAACATTTGGCTGATTGAAACCTCAAACTTTAGCCCATCCTGGAGAGGTTAAACTCAAAACATACTACCTCAACATTAAGCCACGAATAAAGATCACACTACCATGGGGAAGGAGGAAGCGACAAGAAGCGTCTACACCAAGCCAGAGGCCTAGATGGCATAGTTTACCACCCTTTACACCTGATAGGGCACTCACCAACACTTAGTCGCTCTAAGAGGTAAGGGTATTGGTAAACACGATCTATCCGAAGGGAACAATATGGAGGTATCTATTGCCGAAGCAAGAGAGAAGACCCGGACAAAATGTCTGCGTCTTTACTTGTCCTTAGAAAAGCAAGCACCTAGCTATTCCAAAAGGCAAGTAAAGAGGGGCAGTTGTAGACACCCAATTTCGTCCAGACCTATAAAAAAGGAAATGGACTTCTATTATGAAAGGAAGGAGATCCCAAAGTATGGAAACAACATGATATGATGAAGAAGGGGCCTGAAGCCCAACAAGTTTGATTTAGTACCCTAGAATGGGCTGTTTCAAAACTAGAACAGGCCGTTCTCAAGTTGGAAAGGGTCATTCCTAAACTGGAACAAGCCGTTCCAAACTACTATAAAGACTTGAAAAAACCTAGCTTAGAATGGGCTAGAATGGGCTGTTCCAGCATAGGCTGTTATGGGTTAAGAGCAAGTTTGGAACAACCTGTTTGGAATCAGAATATGTCATTCTAGATTCAAATTTAACACACAAAAAATTAACCCAGAATGGGCTGTTTTGAAAACAAAATAGGTTGTTCCAGTCAGTTCTGACATCTATAAATAAACGACTCCGACATTGCCCCAAGGGCTGAAAAAATTCATTCAGAACTCCTTATAGCTCAAAAATTCTCTCTCTCTTTCTTCTTTTGTATTTCTTGATATTTGTGAGGTATTTGTGTAATGTGTAAGGCATCCAAAAAATGCCTCAAATTTCCTACATTTGAAGAACATTAATAAAGCTTGCTACGAGGTATTATTCATCAATCTTTCTCTCCATCTTCCATTTCTTTTATTTTAAATATCGTTATAATAGAAGCAATCATGTAGATATTCTAGGGTCGACCGTGTGATTTAAATTTCATGTAAATAGTTGTTGATAAAGGGGATTAAATATTTAAACTATTAATTCTTATTATACTAGCTTCATTATAGGGTATCGATTAAAGGGCGTTGTAGGGGTGCTTAATACCCTCCCTTCACGTAATTTACCCCTTAACCCCATTTTAGTTATCAAGGCCATTATTGAATTTTTGAAAACCTTCTCCCCTTGCCACTCTCTTTGGAAAGCTAAGAGAGCATGAGCAAAAGCTACATATATTTGAGGAGAATGAACAACAAGATAAAAAGGGCAAGGGAGTGTCACTAAGAGCCTTGAAATCAATCAAAGGCAAAGAAGTGCATGAAGAATCAAGCTCCGAAGATTATGAAATAGAGAACTTCAACTTGCTGGTGAAGAAGTTCAGAAAATTCCTAAGAAAGAAGAGGAATTCCCCCTACAAGTTCAACAAGAAGACTAACAAGAAAGAGGAAGCAAGTACATCCTCCTATAATTGTTTTGAGTATGGGAAACAAGGACACATAAAAGCTGAATGTCCAAACCTCTTAAAGAAGCAACAAGAGGAAAAGAAAGTGAAGAAAAATGGCAAAGGAAAGAGATCCTACATTGCTTGGGAAGACAATGACTCAAGCACAACAAGTGATGAATCTGAATTTGAAGAGAACAATTTGTGTTTGATGACTAAAGCTGATCAAGACACAATAGTAAGTGATTCTGACCTTGAATCTAATCCGAACTATGATCAACTTCAAGAAGCTTTCATTTAAATTCACAAAGAGGCTGTGAAATTAGATGCTTTAAATTCAAAGCTTAAAAACAAGCTGTCATGGTATGAAAATGCTTTAATTAAAGCTGAAAAAGAGCTTGAGGATTTGAAAAATGAGCATGACAATCTTCAAACAATTTTGAATTTCAATGAAGCTCATTATGAAACCTCCCTTTCTTCGAAAGGTGTTTGTGAAAATTGCAAGACTTTGGAAAAGGAAAATGCTGATTTGAAAATTACTCTTGCAAAGTTCAAAAATGGAAATGCAAATTTGAATATCAATTTGGGAAGGCAAAGAAATACTTTTGATAGAAGTGGACTTGGTTTTAATCAAAGCATGAACATGCCATTAAAATCAAGAGAAGGAGTTTTTAAGAAAAACCAAGTTTTCAGAAAATACAAAGGCAATTTCATTAGACAAACAACTTGCTATTATTGTTGTAAGAAAGGTCATACAATAAGGAATTTCTACTCTAGAAAGTATGGAGTTCCAAATGGAGAAATGGTTTAGATTAAAAAAAGCCAAAGGCTGAGAACTAACCATCAAGGACCCTTCACATGGGTACCTAAATCAATTTTCTGATCTTTGTTGTAGGAATGCTTGAGAGCCAAAAGCTTATTATGGTATCTATATAGTGGCTGCTCAAGGCATATGACTGGAGATCCTTCAAAATTCTCAAGTCTGAAATTGAAGAATGAAGGGTTTGTTACTTATGGTGACAACAACAAAGGAAGAATTCTTGGTCATGGTAACATTGGTAACTCCTCCTCCCTAACATTGATTGAGAATGTATTGCTTGTTGAAGGGCTGAAACATAATTTGCTGAGTATAGGTCAACTTAGTGATAAAGGTTTTAAAATTGAATTTGATAATACTTGTTGCTTGATCTGTGATAAAAAGACAAAAGAAATTAGATTTATTGGAAAAAGAATTGACAATATATACATGCTTGACTTAGAGCACTCAATAGAAATTTCCAACACCAAGTTCTTAATAACCAAAGAAGACAATATTTGGCTTTGGCATAGAAGAGCTGCACATATTCACATGGATCACTTAAACAAACTTAGTAGAAAGGAGTTAGTGATAGGTTTACCTAAACTCAAGTTTAGTAAGGACACACTATGTGATGCTTGTCAAAAGGGAAAGCAAGTGAAGGCTAGCTTTAAAAGCAAAAATCAGATTTCAACTACTAGACCTTTACATTTAATTCACATGGATTTGTTTGGTCCTTCAAGAACCATGAGTCTAGGTGGGAACTACTATGGGTTAGTTATTGTAGATGACTATTCAAGATTCATATGGGTTATGTTTCTTGCAAACAAAAATGAAGCTTTTCATGTTTCTAAGAAATTTTCCAAGATTGTTCAAAATGAAAAGAACACAAATATCACCTCAATTAGAAGTGACCATGGAGGTGAATTCCAAAACATTATGTTCCAAAAATTCTGTGAGGAGCATGGTATTAATCATAATTTCTCAGCACCTAGGACACCTCAACAAAATGGGGTTGTTGAAAGGAAAAATAGGTCTTTTGAGGAACTAGTGTCGCCACCCGCCGAAACGGACCTTGGCATTCGCGACGATGGTCGGACTCTTTTTAAGAGTTTGAAAAAAGTGGATTGTTAGAACGACTTATTCTCAAACTGAGACCTCATCGAACTAACAATTTTATTAAATGATTCACCAATCCATGTTAATCCCAAGCGGGACCCTCCATGGATTAGTGGTTTTCGCAAAAAGAAGGGTTCTTGGAGTCGCCACCAATTTTTTACTCAAAACATTGGAAAAAGATATAAGGCAATTGATTTCATAAATCAACTTTGGCCATTACAACCAGAGTCGGGTAAGGGAGTCGGTTACGTGTGGGGAAGGTGTTAGTACCCCACAACGCCCCTTTCGGGTTCCCTATGACGGATTATTTCATAAATAACAGTGTAAAATTACTAAATTACCCCTATTTATTATAAACGGCTATGAATAAGATATCTACATGATGAATAAATTAAACATGCGATGCAACAATCAGAAAGCAGTAAAATGAAGGATTTTGAAGAAGAAACCTTTGAAGCGTGCTTTTATATATATTCAAATGTTAGGAGGCTTTTTGGCGCTCCCTCCCACTACACGCTCGCTCGCTCCTTCCCTAAAAATTAATCTTTACTATGGAAATCAAAAAGATTTCCCTTCGACTAGTTCGAATTCTCAAGCTAAATGCTCAGAACTCAAGAACTTCGTTGGATCGGCTCTCGGAGAGAATTCTAGGGCAGAACACTGCTCAAAAACCCCAGAATACTCAGCAAGAGGGTCCAGAAGTCTGGAAAAAGTGTGGAATGACGTCCAAATGACGTCCTATATATAGGAGTGAGGCGCAGTACGGCCTCTGAGATCAATACGGCCCGTACTGAAGATTTGAACTACAGTACGGCCGTATTGAATTCAGTACGGCCGTACTGAAGTTTCAAAAACTTCAGTACGGCCGTATTGGTTTCAGTACGGTCGCACTGAAGTTCAAAAACTTCAGTATGGCCGTATTGGTTTCAGTACGGCCGTATTGTAGTTCAAATTGTTCAGTACGGCCGTACTGAACTTCTAGGAGGCCGTATTGAGCTTCAATCCTCCCACATCCTTATTTTAAGCTACTCTAAGACCTCTAAACCTACAGATAATCATCCTAGGGTCTTCCAGGAGTCCTTCTGGCTGACTTTCCTTCGGTCTTCGAGAGTCTTCGAGTCTTATTTCCGACCCGGACAATTTTAGGGGTCTACAGCTGCCCCCCCTTTACTTAGTCAAACGGCTTTTTGGTGTACCGGTTGACAAGTAAAGGAGTTGACCCAATTGTCCGGGGAATAAGCCATCCTTCCGACTTGTAGTGTCTTCCGGTGGAAAATTGTTGAGTAGCCTCTCCAGGTTGAGTATTAGTCGTCGCCTCTCCAGGCTCGTGCATACCTCGGTGTTTCTGACAACCTCGATAGCTGAGTACCGCCTCTCCAGGCTCTGCCTCCGTGTTTCTGACGACGCTAGCAGTTGCACACCTCCGTGTTTCTGACGACGTTGGTGGCTGAGTACCGCCTCTCCAGGCCCTGCCTTTGTGTTTCTGACGACATTGGCAGTTGCATACCTCCGTTGTTTCTGACGACGGGGTAGCTGAGTAACGCCTCTCCGGGCTCTGCCTCGGTGTTTCTGACAACCTTGGCAGCTGAGTTTGCCCTCTCCAGGGTCTGCGGTTACCGTGTTTCTGACGACGTTGGCCGCTGCATACCTCCGTGTTTCTGACGACGGGGTAGCTGAGTACCGCCTCTCCAGGCTCTGCCTCTGTGTTTCTGACGACATTGGCAGTTGCATACCTCCGTTGTTTCTGACGACGGTGGCTGAGTAACGCCTCTCCGGGCTCTGCCTCGGTGTTTCTGACAACCTTGGCAGCTGAGTTTGCCCTCTCCAGGGTCTGCGGTTACCGTGTTTCTGACGACGTTGGCCGCTGCATATCTCCGTGTTTCTGACGACGGGGTAGCTGAGTACCGCCTCTCCAGGCTCTGCCTCTGTGTTTCTGACGACATTGGCAGTTGCATACCTCCGTTGTTTCTGACGACGGTGGCAGTGTGAGTTTGCCCTCTCCAGGGATTTGTGATGATTTTGTCTCCACAGTCCACGATGCTGCTTCGACGATTGCTTTTGATTTTTGTGCCACTAAGGGCTGGATAACGCAGGGATCCGTCTAGGGGATGTGCAGTTATTTCATAAGTTCTTGTGTCCCAACTTTCCATTGCGTAGTTGGTACCCACTGGGGAATTTCTGATTCCTTGGGGATGCAGACACAAAGATGCTCCTTTTGAGGTGAGCGATGCCTTATGATTGGCTGACGTCCTTTTGACGTTGGTGGAGTATCCCGGTTATCCTTATTCGGGTGACTCTTTTTGATTTTCTAGTTTTATTGCCTCTGCGTAGGCTGTTATCCACTAGGGGATTCTGTCGTATGATTTCGTCTCCACAGCCCACGATGCTGCTTCGACGGTTGTCTTTTATTTTGATGCCGCTGAGGGCTGGATAACGCAGGGATCCGTCTAGGGGATGTGCAGTTACTCATAGGTTCTTGTGTCCCAACTTTCCATTGCGTAGTTGGTGCCCACTGGGAAATTTTGATTCCGTGGGGATGCAGACACAAAGATGCTCTTCCTGAGGTGAGCGATGCCTTATGATTGGCTGACGTCCTTTCGACGTTGGTGGAGTATCCCAGTTATCCTTATTCGGGAGTCTCTTTTGATTTCTTGGTTTTGTTGCCTCTGCGTAGGCTGTTATCCACTAGGGGATTTTGTCGTTAATTTTGATTAGCCTCTTCTGTTAGGCGGATCATCTTGACGTTCAATGATTGGCTGAATGCCGAATTCCGCTTGGGGAATGATTATTGATCTTTTTTTGGATTTTCTCTTTTTGAAGGAGTGCCTCTGAGTAGGCGAATTATCTTGATGCTCGGTGTTCGGCTGAGTGCCGGATTCCGCTTGGGGAATGGTTATTGATCTTTTTGATTTTTCTCTTTTTAAAGGAGTGCCTCTTAGTAGGCGAATGATCTTGGTATTCAATGTTCGGCTGAGTGCCGGATTCCGCTTGGGGAATGGTTATTGATCTTTTTGATTTTTCTCTTTTTGAAGGGGTGCCTCTAAGTAGGCGAATGGGGATTGAGGATCTTATGTATCCCAGAGTATTATTTAGAAAGCCTCTTCAGGCTTAGCTTCACTTGTCGCTTGAGTTGGAAAGCTATCTTCCACTGAGGAAGTCTAAGTCTTTTGACCCGGATATTTCGTGTTTGGGCGACTATTGCTTCCATTGGGGGATCTTACTGATCTTGCTTTGATAGCTCTCACTGGGGATTTTGATCCACGAGAGTGAGCTGAGAAGTCTCTGGGGAGTATTATTTCGACAAGCCTCTCCAGGCTTAGTTATTTTGGAGAGTATTATTTCGGCAAGCCTCTCCAGGCTCGGTTATGATGAGAGAGTATTATTTCGGCAAGCCTCTCCAGGCTCAATTATTCTGTGGGAGTATTATTTCGGCAAGCCTCTCCAGGCTCGGTTATTCTTGTACGTTTTATTGATTTTTTGTTCAGCCCAAGAGTGTAAGCGGAGATGTCTCTTGGGGAGTATTATTTCGACAAGCCTCTCCAGGCTCAATTATTCTGTGTGATGAGGGAGTATTATTTTCGCAAGCCTCTCCAGGCTCAATTATTCTGTGGGAGTATTATTTCGGCAAGCCTCTCCAGGCTCAGTTATTCTGTGGGAGTATTATTTCGGCAAGCCTCTCCAGGCTCAGTTATTCTGTACAATGCGGTTGATTTTCTGAATTTTTTCCTTTTTTGTCGTTTTTTGGCTTTTTCTGTTGACTGCTGTCATACACAAGAAATTTTTCTATTTTTCTATTTTATGCGATTGCCTCATGATAAGGTCTTTGAATGTGCAACTAATGTGTGTGTGATGCACAAAATGCAAGTTTAATTATTTTGTTAATGTTTTTAGAAAAATGAATGGCTCTCCCTATCCTCCTTTTCTTGGAGGAATTCCTGTCGTCGACGTGAGGGAAGATTTTTTGTGAGCCTTTTTTGCAGGAGATTACGGATTTTATAGGAACCCCTCCAACTTTCTTTATTGGCCGATTATTACAGGAATTTCATACAATTTTTAAGAAACACCAATTTAGAGGCATAATCACATGGTCAAGAGAGAAGAGAAATGAATAGATATTTTATTGATATTCACAAATGTTTTTACAGAAAGATATACAAAAGGAATTTCTGAAGAATGGCTGGCCAGGGTAGGCTATATACATCAGGCTTAATTATATCTGTAATTGTTGCTCTTACGTTCCCCTAATTGCTTCGGGTGAGATGCCTGAGCCAGGAGTGTAGACGCTTGCTTCTAAAAGATAATCACTTGAACCGCCTTTCGGTTTTCGGTTCAAGTGATCGTTGCTTGCTTTGTTTTTGTGTCTTATTCTTTTGCCCCTAATTTTTGCCTAGGACGTATCCTAGCGGGGATAAATTCGCCTTTGTTTTGCCTAGCACCCTTGTACTGGCGGGCTTTTTATTTTGCCCTAACTTTTGCCTAGGACGCCCTTTTCGAGTTTTCATCCTAGCGGGCCTATGCAAGCAACGTCTTCAAGCGTAGCACTTCTTTACCATGTCAGCGTTGACTGGGTATCGAAGTTCTTCTCCATCCATGTCTGTGAGGATCAATGCTCCTCCTGAGAAGGCTCGCTTCACCACGTATGGTCCTTCGTAATTCGGGGCCCACTTTCCGATTTTGTCCTTTTGAACTGGTAGCAACTTCTTCATTACCAACTCTCCCTCATGGTAGACTCGAGGGTGGACTTTCTTGTCAAAAGCCTTTTTTGATCTTCCTCTGATAGGCTTGACCATGGCATATGGCGTTCAGCCGTTTCTCTTTGATAAGGTTCAACTGGTCGTATCGGCTTTGAACCCATTCTGCCTCGGAAAGTTTTGCTTCCATGATTACCCTTAGAGAAGGTATTTCGACCTCGACGGGTAGAACTGCGTACTGAAGTCCTATAACCATGAAGAGCGAAGGGTAACATCTCGTGCTAGTCTTTAAATGAGACAACCATCTTTTGCACTATTTTCTTGATGTTCTTATTGGTTGCCTCGACTGCCCCATTTATCTTCGGCCGATATGGGGAAGAGTTGTGGTGTTGGATCTTGAATTCTTGGCACAGTTCTTCCACCATTTTATTATTCAGATTAGATCCATTTTCAGTGATGATTTATTTCTCCATGCTTCCACCAGATTATTCTAAAATCGTTTGGGACAAGAGAGAAAAGAAAGGAAAGATATTTTTGTTCTGAAGTTTGTGTTTTAGAGGGGATTTATTTTTCAAAAATGGTTTTTGTAAGAATGGTTGGCCAAGGTAGGCTTATGTGTTTAGGCTTGTTTGTTTAAACACTTATGAAGTTAAGAAAATCTTTGTTTATTGACGTTGTGATTTGACAACTTAGATAGCTTCCCTTGAACCTTTCTTGAATTCGGCTCGTGGTACCATCATGGATTTTGTTTTTTTTTTTCATTTTTGCAACCCTAACTTTTGCCTAGGTCACCCTTTTGTGGGATTCCTAGCGGGTTTTTTGCTCTTATTTTTGCGCAGCCCCTTTTTTGGGTTTCCTGTCGAGCTTCTTTTATTTTAAAGGATTTCTTTTTATCCATGATGGCACTTGTCGAGGCCAAGGGAAGGTGCTCCAAGTTGTCACACACACTTCCACATAAAAATGATGCGGGTTTATTATTATTAAGATGATTTTAACCTCATTCATGTTTATTCAAACAGGGTTAAAAATAATGTGATTTAGAATTTTATTATAAGCAAGAAAAGAAGCAATGAGAAAGAATAAAGAATGATTTTATTATAATCATAGCGGAAACATGTGTCCTTATTTCATCACTGATATGGGTCCCAATGTTGACCTTTTTTATCTCTCGGCCCTGCCCCCAAATTCACAGTCTCCAATTTCTCTTGACACGGTTGGAGTAGACGAGCTTCTTGATCTAGCAGTCTTTGCAGATCCGGAGAGATGGCCTCCTCATCACTGTCCAGCTCAACCCATTCGTCCTCAACTTCCGGATCCCGGTCAGAGCGAACAATTACAGACATAATTATTTTATTGGTTCTGTTTTTGGTTTAGAATTATTAATGTTAATGAGAGAAAGAGAGAAAAGAACAAATGAGAGAATGATGTGTGAAAAATGCCTCTTTATTGATATGTATAAAAACTGTACAAAAAAACCCTTATTTATATGAAAAGGATCTCATGATCTCGGGTACTGATCATGAGTCCCAAAAGAAAAGAAAAATGT
The DNA here is from genome assembly GCF_000230855.2 of Cajanus cajan. Lineage (NCBI taxonomy): Eukaryota > Viridiplantae > Streptophyta > Magnoliopsida > Fabales > Fabaceae > Cajanus > Cajanus cajan. Next base: position 22,882,368 of record NC_138518.1, read on the forward strand.
GGAGGGGCCCTATCATGGCTTGTTCTTCTCTCTATTCCTGCTTTGGCCGAGGATTCTTACTCACGTCGGGCGCTGTCGAATCAAAGGTGATCCATCCGGCATCGATAAGGTCTTGGACCTTATTTTTGAGAGCTCTACAGTTCTCTGTTGAATGCCCCGATGCCCCCGAATGGTATAGACATTTGTCTTGCGGTTTGTACCAATCGGGATGAGGTGGATCAATCTTCCTTAGTGGAATGTAAGCTAGAAGACGTGCTTCTACTAGCTTCGGCAGGAGGTCGCTATATGTGGTCGGAAGTTTATCAAACTTCTTCACAGGGTTGTATTGCGACTTTCCTGACTTCGAAGTGGAAGAAGATAAAGAAACATTTACGGCATTGATTCCTCCCTCCTTCTTCTTCCCGAAGGTCTTCTTAGCTTTAAATGATTGGGAAGGTTTAACTAGCTTCCCACTTTTCAGCCCTTGTTCCACTTTTCCTCTAACATGCCCCTCCATAGCCCTCATCCGATCCTCGAGAGCGTGGAATTGTTCCTTCGAAACTTCGGGCTCTTTAATCATGATCCCCGCCCCAAGGGGTACAGCTCGTGGAGGTTCTTCCTCGTGCTCCTCCTCCTCATGATGATGGGACTCATGGTCACTGTGGTGAGACCCATGTACATTATGATGACGCATGAGTTCCATCATTTGCGCCATTTGTTCTTTGAGCTGTGAGAGCTCGGCTGTAAGCTTCCTATTTTGTTCCTCCAACGCTTCCATCTTCTTGAGTTTCTGCGCGTGCGTGAGTGTCGCCACCGGCCCCCGAAACGGGCTTTCGGCGTTCGCGAAGGATGGTTGGACTCTTTTATTTGTTTAAAAATATGGATTGCCAGAATGACTTATCCTCAAACTGAGACCTTGTCAAACGAGCAATTTTATTAAAAGGCTCACCAATCCATGTTAATCCCAAGCGGGACCCTCCATGGATTAGCGGTTTTCATAAAAAGGAAGGGTTCATGGAGTCGCCACCAATGTTTTACTCAAAACATTGGAAAAAGAAGTTTAAGGCAATCGATTCAAAAATCGACTTCGGCCATTACAACCAGAGTCGGGTAAGGGAGTCGGTTACGCGTGGGGAAGGTGTTAGCACCCCACAGCGCCCCTTTCGGGTTCCCTATGACAGATTATTTCTAAGAATAATAGTGCGAAATTACTAAATTACCCCTTATTTATTTATTCTAAACAATTATAACTTAACTATCTACATGATGACAGTTAAATATACACACAGAAAGCAGTAAAAGGAAGGACTTAAGAAGAAACCTTTGAAGCGTGCTTTTATATTCAAGTAAAACTGGGAAGCTTTTTGGCGTTCCCTCGCTCTACAAGCCCGCTCGCTCCCTCCTAGAAAATTTTAACTATGGAAATCCGGAGGATTTCCCTTCGACTCAGTTCGAGACTCAAGCAAAAAGCTCAGAACTCGAGAACTTTGTCGGATCAACTCTCCGAGTGATTTCTAGGCAGAGCACTGCTCAAAAAAACCCAGAATACTCAAGAAGAGGGTTAAAACTCAGTGTAAAAGTGTATAATGACGTTGAAATGACGCCATATTTATAGGGATGAGGCGCAATACGGCCTCTGGGGGTCAATACGGCCCGTATTGAGTTTTTGAACTACAATACGGCCGTATTGAATTCAGTACGGCCGTATTGAAGTTCAAAAAACCTCAATACGGCCGTATTGAGTTCAGTGCGGCCGTAGTGAAGTTCAGAAACTTCAATACGGCCGTATTGAGTTCAGTGCGGCCGTATTGTAGTTCAGAATGTTCAATACGGCCGTACTGAACCTCTGGGAGACCGTATTGGGCTTCATTCCTCCCACTTTTCTTATTTTAGCTATCCTAAGACCTCTAGACCTATAGAGAACCCTCCTTGGGCCTTCTGGAAGTCCTTCTGGCTGATCTTCCTTCAGTCTTCGAGAGTCTTCAAGCTTTATTTCTGACCCGGACAATTTTAGGGGTCTACAGCTGCCCCCCCTTTACTTAGTCAAACGGCTTTTTAGTGTACCGGATGACAAGTAAAGGAGTTGACCCAATTGTCCGGGGAATAAGGCCATCCTTCCGACTTATAGTGTCTTCCGGTGGAAAATTTTGTTGAGTAGCCTCTCCAGGTTAGCTTCACTCGACGCCCGAGCCGGAAGCTGTGAGTACAGTCTCTCCAGACACAACTTCACTCGACACCCGAGCTGGAAGTTGCATACCTCCATGTTTTCTGAACACTTCGGTACTTGAGTTTGCCCTCTCCAGGGTTAGCTTCACTAGACACCCTAGCCGGAAGCTGCGAGTACGGTCTCTCCAGACATAACTTCACTCGATGCCCGAGCCAGAAGTTGCACACCTCCATGTTTTCTGAACATTTTGGTGATTTGAGTTTGCCCTCTCCAGGGTTAGCTTCACTAGACACCCTAGCCGGAAGCTGCGAGTACGGTCTCTCCAGACATAACTTCACTCGATGCCCGAGTCGGAAGTTGCACACCTCCATGTTTTCTGAACACTTCAGTGATTTGAGTTTGCCCTCTCCAGGGTTAGCTTCACTAGACACCCTAGCCGGAAGCTGCGAGTACGGTCTCTCCAGACATAACTTCACTCGATGCCCGAGCCAGAAGTTGCACACCTCCATGTTTTCTGAACACTTCGGTACTTGAGTTTGCCCTCTCCAGGGTTAGCTTCACTAGACACCCTAGCCGGAAGCTGCGAGTACGGTCTCTCCAGACATAACTTCACTCGATGCCCGAGCCAGAAGTTGCACACCTCCATGTTTTCTGAACACTTCGGTACTTGAGTTTGCCCTCTCCAGGGTCTGCGGTTTGCCCTCCCCAGGGTCTGCCTCCGTGTTTCTGACGACGTTGGCAGTGTGAGTTTGCCCTCTCCAGGGATTTGTGATAATTTTGTCTCCACAGTCCACGATGCTGCTTCGACGATTGTTTTTGATTTTTGTGCCACTGAGGGCTGGATAACGCAGGGATCCGTCTAGGGGATGTGCAGTTACTCATAGGTTCTTGTGTCCCAACTTTCCATTGCGTAGTTGGTGCCCACTGGGGAATTTCTGATTCCTTGGGGGTGCAGACACAAAGATGCTCTTTCTGATGTGAGCGGTGCCTTATGGTTGGATGACGTCCTTTCGACGGTGGTGGAGTGTCCCGGTTATCCTTATTCGGGTGACTTTTTTGATTTTTGTGATTTTGTTGCCTCTGCGTAGGCTGTTATCCGCTGGGGGATTTTTTCGTTTTGTTGTGATTAGCCTCTTCTGTTAGGCAGATCATCTTGACGCTTGATGTTTGGCTCGATGCCGAATTCCGCTTGGGGAATGATTATTGATCTTTTTTTTTTTGATTTTTCTCTTTTTGAAGGGGTGCCTCTAAGTAGGCGAATGATCTTGATGTTCGGTGTTCGGCTGAGTGCCGGATTCCGCTTGGGGAATATTTATTGATATATTTTTTATTTTTCTCCTTTTGTAGGGGTGCCTCTTGAGTAGGCGACTGGGGATTTGGGGATCTTATGTATCCCAGAGTATTATTTAGGAAGCCTCTGCAGGCTTAGCCTCACTCAGCGCTTGAGTCAGAGAGCTATCTTCCACTGAGGAAGTTTCAAGTCCTTTGACTGAATATTTTTCTTGGATGATCGCGCTTCCATTGGGGATTTTGACGATCTTGCTTTGATAGCTCTCGCTGGGGATTTGTTCCATGAGCTTAAGCTGAGGTTTCTCTGGGGAGTATTATTTCTGCGAGCCTCTCCAGGCTCAATTATTCTGTGAGAGTATTATTTCGGCGAGCCTCTCCAGGCTCAATTATTCTGTAAGAGTATTATTTCGGCAAGCCTCTCCAGGCTCAGTTATTCTGTGTGCTGTGGAGTATTATTTCGGCGAGCCTCTCCAGGCTCAATTATTCTGAGAGAGTATTATTTCAGCAAGCCTCTCCAGGCTCAATTATTCTGAGAGAGTATTATTTCGGCAAGCCTCTCCAGGCTCAGTTATTCTGAGAGAGTATTATTTCGGCAAGCCTCACCAGGCTCAGTTATTCTGAGAGAGTATTATTTCGGCAAGCCTCTCCAGGCTCAGTTATTCTGTACGAGTATTATTTCGGCAAGCCTCTCCAGGCTCAATTATTCTGTACGAGTATTATTTCGGCAAGCCTCTCCAGGCTCAGTTATTCTGTATGAGTATTATTTCGGCAAGCCTCTCCAGGCTCAGTTATTCTGTATGAGTATTATTTCGGCAAGCCTCTCCAGGCTCAGTTATTCTGTACGAGTATTATTTCGGCAAGCCTCTCCAGGCTCAATTATTCTGTACGAGTATTATTTCGGCAAGCCTCTCCAGGCTCAGTTATTCTGTATGATTTTTGGATTTTCTGTTCAGCCCAAGAGTGCAAGTTGAGATGTCTCTTGGGGAGTATTATTTCGGCAAGCCTCTCCAGGCTCAGTTATTCTGTACAATGCGGTTGATTTTCTGAATTTTTGCCTTTTTTGTCGTTTTTTGGCTTTTTCTGTTTTTTTTGCCTTCTTTGTTGATTTTGGCTTTTTCTGTACAGATTGCCTTTTCGTCGATTTTTTCAGTTTTTTCTGCTGTCATACACAAGCAATTTTTCCTATTTTTTTCTATTTTATGCGATTGCCTCATGATGAGGTCTTTGAAAATTTCTTTATGGCCAATACGGCCGTATCCATTTCAGTACGCCTGTATTGAGTTAAAAATTTGTTCATAACCCTAATTTTAGTACGGGCGTACTAAACATGGTACGGGCGCATTGTTTTTTTCTGAAGTTTATTTTTGTTTTTTTGTTTTTTTTGTTTTTTTGTTTTTTTGTTTGTTTTTTCAATAAACAGAGAATAAGTGATCTTCCAGTACACCTATCATCTGTATGCATGTATGCGGTATGATGCACCTAATTCTATTTGATTTATTTTTTCAAAAGAATTAACCGATGCGTTTCTGTGTTTGGATCTTGCCATTCCTCTTAGACGGGCTGTGCGTTGCCGATTTCTGTAACCGAGGAATGATGCGTGTTATATTGAGATGGGCGTCATCAACCCAGTGATCCTCCCCTTCCTTTAGAAGACGTGTCAACCCTCCTATTGACCACTATATCTCCATGTTTCCACTAGATTATCCTAAAATCGTTTGGGACAAGAGAGAAAAGAAAGGAAAGATATTTTTGTTCTGAAGTTTGTGTTTTAGAGGGGATTTATTTTTAAAAATGGTTTTTGTAAGAATGGTTGGCCAAGGTAGGCTTATGTGTTTAGGCTTGTTTGATTAAACACTTATGAAGTTAAGAAAGTCTTGTTATTTGACGTTGTGATTTTGACAACTTAGATAGCTTCCCTTGAACCTTTTTTGAATTCGGCTCATGGTACCATCATGGATTTATTTTCGTTTTTTGATTGTCCTTATTTTTGCCTAAAACGCCTTTTTTGTGGCGTCTCAGCGGACCTTTGTTTTTGTTTATTTTTGCAACCCTAATTTTTGCCTAGGTCACCCTTTTGTGGGATTCCTAGCGGGTCTTTTGCTCTTATTTTTGCGCAGTCCCCCTTTTGGGTTTCCTGCCGAGCTTCTTTTATTTTAAAGGATTTCTTTTTATCCATGATGGCACTTGTCGAGGCCAAGGGAAGGTGCTCCAAGTTGTCACACACACTTCCACATAAAAATGATGCGGGTTTATTATTATTAAGATGATTTTAACCTCATTCATGTTTATTCAAACAGGGTTAAAATAATGTGGTCTAGAATTTTATTGCAAGCAAGAAAAGAAGCAATAAGAAATAATAAAGAATGATTTTATTATAATCATAGTGGAAACATGTGCCCTATCGAGGCTCGGGGGTCGGGCTGTCCCCGAGGAGTGATCTCTAATAGTCATCAGGTCTAAACATCCCTATTAGAAGGGAAAGAACACTTGATGACAACAACCGGCCTTGACGTTTGTGAACCGGCCTTCCGAAAGATCTGGCTTAAAGAACGTCGAGTTGGATCTTGATTCTTCTTCGTCCTTTGATCTTTACTAGGGTTGTACCCTAACCCTTGTTTCCCCGGGTTCTCCTTGATAATGGGTAGCTCGGGAATTCCTTGGGAATACTTGCCAAGTCCTTGTCCAGGCAAGTACCCGTTCTTGATGAGCATGCATGCTACCTTCTTCGTTTCTCGGGGAAACGTTTCAACATTGGCTATCTCCAATGCTTGGAAGGCGGTTTCTAAAGCTTCCTCTGCTGCATCCACATATGGTATGGCGGATGGCTTGCTGATGAGTATGTCGTCTTCAGCTTGTACAATCACCAGCTTGTCACCCACTATAAATTTGACTTTTTGGTGGAGCGTTGAGGGAACAGCTTTTGCATCGTGAATCCAAGGTCGGCCGAGGAGACAGCTGTATGCAGGAGTAATGTCCATCACTTGGAATTCGACATTGAAAATGGTGGGCCCAATTTGGATCGGAAGATTGATTTCTCCCACCACTTCTCTTTTGGACCCGTCGAAAGCTCGAACGATCATGTTGCTCGGGCGCATTTGGACTCCCTTGATTGCCACTTGATCAAGTGTTCTTTTTGGCAACACGTTCAAGGAAGATCCATTATCTACCAAGACTTTGGCGATGTGATACTCCTTGCACTTTACAGAGATGTGCAAGGGCTTGTTATGGTTCGGTCCCTCGTCGGGGATTTCTTCATCGGTAAAGGTAAGGTGATCATTAGCCGTAATGTGACTAACAATCCCCTCAAACTTGTCTTGGGAGATGGAATGCGACACATATGCTTCGTTCAAGACTTTCAATAGAGCTTGCCGATGCGGTTCGGAGCTTAGGATCAACGACAACAGCGTAATCTTTGCTGGCGTCCTATGAAGTTGATCCATGATGGAGTACTCGCTCTGTCGGATAAACTTTAACAGCTCGTCCGTCTCCTCCTCGGATTCTTTTTTCCTCGGTTTTCTTTTCTTCTTTTTCTTTATTCTTGGGGGCTTTATCATGAAGATCTTCGGGAGTGTAGATCCTGCCACTCCTAGTCATGCCCCCAAGTCCAGCGATGTTGGAAATATCGCTGTCGGCAGAAGAATGGATGTCGTATATCCACGGCACAGCCTTATTTGATTCGTAGGGGAAAGGTCTTGGAGCAGTGATCCTTAACGGTGTTGGACCTTCCCCTTTGTTCGTCTTGATTACCAACAACGGAGTTGACGTGTGTTCGCTTGATGCGGTTGTTGGCTTGCATTTAATAACGAACGGCGTGCGATCCATTCTTTGAACATACGCATCGATTTAATTCTTTCTTTTTATTAATGTTTATTAATGATTTATTAGGAGGGATGTATGAAATGAAAACCTAGATCCCTCCATGATCTTTGATAAGAATGCATGATATGAGATGATGGCGATGAATATGCATGCATTGTGTTTATTCAACTAAGCATTATCATGTTTTCGGGATGTCCCTAAGATGATGCATGATATTGCTTAGTTTGGATAAATAACCCTTTTCTTTTTTTTCGGGTATTTTGTTTTGTATATATTTTTATTTTTTATTTTTTTGGGTGAAAATGGAAACTACCTATATGAATGTGATGAAGGTAGATGTTAACACCATGTAACGGAAGATTCTTATTCCTATTTATTCTTATTTTAAAAAGGAATGTTGTATGTTTAAAGAATGCAATGTATGCTCAAACAATGTCACATAAACAATGCACAAACAATTCACTCATCCACGAACAGTCACGAGCGAATCACGAGGTAGGGGTATCCTGCAGAAAAGTGCATATTCAAGGTGGATCTAACTGTTCTCACCGGTCTGAGGCCCCCAAGGTGCCCCCATTATAGGGACCCAATTCCTCTCGTCGTAAGTCGATGGAAAGTTCCAACGCACTGTCGGACTTGAGTTCATGGTTATCACCTTGAGTGATGTTTTCCGACAACGGTCTACGGGCACCTATAGACCCATTCGACAACCGGCCGTACTAACATCCACTCCCTATGGATTACCACTCATGCCCCCGGGTATAGAGGGAACTGTTGTGTGCAAAGGTTCGTGTACAGTTTGTATTTCAAACAATTGCGGAAATTTAAAAATACAACAGTTATTAAAGCCAAAATAGATAAACATGTTATCATACAAGTGAGGGGTAATGAAGTAATTTTAAACTATTATTTTAAAAATAATCCATCACTAAATGGGACTGACTCTCGAGGCTTCCCCAGTGGAGTCGCCATCTGTCGCCACCGGCCCCCGAAACGGGCTTTCGGCGTTCGCGAAGGATGGTTGGACTCTTTTATTTGTTTAAAAATATGGATTGCCAGAATGACTTATCCTCAAACTGAGACCTTGTCAAACGAGCAATTTTATTAAAAGGCTCACCAATCCATGTTAATCCCAAGCGGGACCCTCCATGGATTAGCGGTTTTCATAAAAAGGAAGGGTTCATGGAGTCGCCACCAATGTTTTACTCAAAACATTGGAAAAAGAAGTTTAAGGCAATCGATTCAAAAATCGACTTCGGCCATTACAACCAGAGTCGGGTAAGGGAGTCGGTTACGCGTGGGGAAGGTGTTAGCACCCCACAGCGCCCCTTTCGGGTTCCCTATGACAGATTATTTCTAAGAATAATAGTGCGAAATTACTAAATTACCCCTTATTTATTTATTCTAAACAATTATAACTTAACTATCTACATGATGACAGTTAAATATACACACAGAAAGCAGTAAAAGGAAGGACTTAAGAAGAAACCTTTGAAGCGTGCTTTTATATTCAAGTAAAACTGGGAAGCTTTTTGGCGTTCCCTCGCTCTACAAGCCCGCTCGCTCCCTCCTAGAAAATTTTAACTATGGAAATCCGGAGGATTTCCCTTCGACTCAGTTCGAGACTCAAGCAAAAAGCTCAGAACTCGAGAACTTTGTCGGATCAACTCTCCGAGTGATTTCTAGGCAGAGCACTGCTCAAAAAAACCCAGAATACTCAAGAAGAGGGTTAAAACTCAGTGTAAAAGTGTATAATGACGTTGAAATGACGCCATATTTATAGGGATGAGGCGCAATACGGCCTCTGGGGGTCAATACGGCCCGTATTGAGTTTTTGAACTACAATACGGCCGTATTGAATTCAGTACGGCCGTATTGAAGTTCAAAAAACCTCAATACGGCCGTATTGAGTTCAGTGCGGCCGTAGTGAAGTTCAGAAACTTCAATACGGCCGTATTGAGTTCAGTGCGGCCGTATTGTAGTTCAGAATGTTCAATACGGCCGTACTGAACCTCTGGGAGACCGTATTGGGCTTCATTCCTCCCACTTTTCTTATTTTAGCTATCCTAAGACCTCTAGACCTATAGAGAACCCTCCTTGGGCCTTCTGGAAGTCCTTCTGGCTGATCTTCCTTCAGTCTTCGAGAGTCTTCAAGCTTTATTTCCGACCCGGACAATTTTAGGGGTCTACAGTGAGGACAGAGAGATGACCAGCCACTTTCTAAAATGAATGCTTAATCTAATTAGTTTATTTATGGAATGAATACACTCTTGACACGAGCTTGGTATTCTTCCATCTTTAAGGCGCTGCCTTTTTAAGACGGAGGTTTACCACCCTCCTCGACCTATGATCTCTCCCCTAACGGAGAGTCTCAATAGTTATGGGTCTCTTTCACTCATGTCAAGAGGTATTGGTGGGCCTAAAATGAATGGTAATGAGGATGCATGATGTCTTATTAGTAATGATGCACATGCTTCTCACTTTTATTATATTTTCACACATGGTCTTTCCTCTCATGTCATGACCTTTTATTATTATTATTATTATTATTATTATTATTATTATTATTATTTTTTTTTTATTTTTATTTTTATGCATGGGGATTATTCTTAGACCTTATCACGAGGTTTATTGTTAATGCACAAACAATATCACATAAACCTATACACAAACAATTCACTCATCCACGAACAGTCACGAGCGAATCACGAGGTAGGGGTATCCTGCAGAAAAGTGCATATTCAAGGTGGTTCTAACTGTTCTCACTGGTCTGAGGCCCCCAAGGTGCCCCCATTATAGGGACCCAATCCTTCTCGTCGTAAGTCGATGGAAAATTCCAACGCACTGTCGGACTCGAGTTCATGGTTATCACCTTGAGTGATGTTTTTCGACAACGGTCTACGGGCACCTAGGCCCATTCGACAACCGGCCGTACTAACATCCACTCCCTATGGCTTTCCACTCATGCCCCCGGGTATAGAGGGAACTGTTGTGTGCAAAGGTTTGTGTGCAGTTTTTATTTCAAACAATTGCAAAAATTTAAACATTCAACAGTTATTAAAAGCCACATAGATAAAACATATTATCATACAAGTGAGGGGTAATGAAGTAATTTTAAACTATTATTTAAAAAAAACAATCCATCACTAAATGGGACTGACTCTCGAGGCTTCCCCAGTGGAGTCGCCATCTGTCGCCACCCGCCGAAACGGACCTTGGCATTCGCGACGATGGTCGGACTCTTTTTAAGAGTTTGAAAAAAGTGGATTGTTAGAACGACTTATTCTCAAACTGAGACCTCATCGAACTAACAATTTTATTAAATGATTCACCAATCCATGTTAATCCCAAGCGGGACCCTCCATGGATTAGTGGTTTTCGCAAAAAGAAGGGTTCTTGGAGTCGCCACCAATGTTTTACTCAAAACATTGGAAAAAGATATAAGGCAATTGATTTCATAAATCAACTTTGGCCATTACAACCAGAGTCGGGTAAGGGAGTCGGTTACGTGCGGGGAAGGTGTTAGTACCCCACAACGCCCCTTTCGGGTTCCCTATGACGGATTATTTCATAAATAACAGTGTAAAATTACTAAATTACCCCTATTTATTATAAACGGCTATGAATAAGATATCTACATGATGAATAAATTAAACATGCGATGCAACAATCAGAAAGCAGTAAAAGGAAGGATTTTGAAGAAGAAACCTTTGAAGCGTGCTTTTATATATATTCAAATGTTAGGAGGCTTTTTGGCGCTCCCTCCCACTACACGCTCGCTCGCTCCTTCCCTAAAAATTAATCTTTACTATGGAAATCAAAAAGATTTCCCTTCGACTAGTTCGAATTCTCAAGCTAAATGCTCAGAACTCAAGAACTTCGTCGGATCGGCTCTCGGAGAGAATTCTAGGGCAGAACACTGCTCAAAAACCCCAGAATACTCAGCAAGAGGGTCCAGAAGTCTGGAAAAAGTGTGGAATGACGTCCAAATGACGTCCTATATATAGGAGTGAGGCGCAGTACGGCCTCTGACATCAATACGGCCCGTACTGAAGATTTGAACTACAGTACGGCCGTATTGAATTCAGTACGGCCGTACTGAAGTTTCAAAAACTTCAGTACGGCCGTATTGGTTTCAGTACGGCCGCACTGAAGTTCAAAAACTTCAGTATGGCCGTATTGGTTTCAGTACGGCCGTATTGTAGTTCAAATTGTTTAGTACGGCCGTACTGAACTTCTAGGAGGCCGTATTGAGCTTCAATCCTCCCACATCCTTATTTTAAGCTACTCTAAGACCTCTAAACCTACAGATAATCATCCTAGGGTCTTCCAGGAGTCCTTCTGGCTGACTTTCCTTCGGTCTTCGAGAGTCTTCGAGTCTTATTTCCGACCCGGACAATTTTAGGGGTCTACAACTAGCAAAGACTATGTTGAATGAGACCAAATTACCAAAATATTTTTTGGGCTGATGCTATTAACACAGCTTGTCATGTGTTAAACAAAGTTCTGATCCGGCCCATTCTAAAGAAAACACCCTATGAAATTTATAACGGGAGGAAGCCTAACATTTCATACTTTAGAGTATTTGGGTGTAAGTGTTTTGTGCTGAACAATGGCAAAGAGCAACTTGGAAAATTTGATGCAAAAGCTGATGAGGCAATCTTTTTAGGATATTCTACAAATAGAAAAGCCTATAGAGTATATAACAAGAGAACTCTAATTGTTGAAGCATAAGTTCATGTTGTGTTTGTTGAGACTAACAAACAAGAGACAAAGCAAACTAAAATAGAAGACTTGACTGATTTGTTTGATCAACCTCCATTAGAAAGTGAACCTAACGAAAAGCCTAAAGAGAGTGAATCAAATGAAACCACTGAGAATACAAGTGAACAATTGCCTAAGGAATGGAAAATATAAATGGAAATATTGGTAAGGGAGTGTCAACTAGAAGAGCCATCAAGAATATTTGTAATGCTATGGCTTTTGTTTCACAAGTTGAACCTAAGACTATAGATGAAGCACTACAAGATGAACATTGGTTAATGGCTATGCAAAAGGAACGAAATTAGTTTGAAAGAAATGAAGTATGGGATTTAGTGCCTGTCGCCACCGGCCCGAACGGGCCTCGGCGGTCGCGAAGACGGTCGAGCTCGCTTTTTATTTTGGTTTTGAAAATGTATTGGATTATTAGAACGACTTATTCTCAAACTGAGACCTTGTCGATCTTATCCAATTTATTTATTAAAAGTCTCACCAATCCATATTAATCCCAAGCGGGACCCTCCATGGATTAGCGGTTTTCGTAAAAGGAGGGTTCGTGGAGTCGCCACCAATGTTTTACTCAAAACATTGGAAAAAGGGATAAGGCAATTGATTTTATAAATCAACTTTGGCCATTACAACCAGAGTTGGGTAACGGAGTCGGTTACGCGTGGGGAAGGTGTTAGCACCCCACAGCGCCCCTTTCGGGTTCCCTATGACAGATTATTTCTAAAATAACAGCGTAAAATTACTAAATTACCCCTATTTATTCTAAGCAATTATAAATTAACTATCTACATGATGACAGTTAAATATGCACACAGAAAGCAGTAAAAGAAGGGATTTTTTAGAAAAGAAACCTCTTGAAGCGTGCTTTTTATATATCAAGTAAAACTGGGAAGCTTTTTGGCGTTCCCTCGCTCTACAAGCCCGCTCACTCCTTCCTAAAAATAATTTTTGACTTGGAAATCCGGAGGATTTCCCTTCGACTAGGTTCGATCCTCAAGCAAAATGGCTCGGGGCTCAAGAACTTCGTCGGATCAACTCTCCAAGTGATTTCTAGGGAGAGCACTGCTCAAAAAACCCCAGAATACTCAAGGAGAGGGTTAAAACTGTGTGTGAAAGTGTCAAATGACGTCCAATTGGCGTCATATTTATAGGGAATAGGCGCAATACGGCCTCTGGGGGTCAATACGGCCCGTATTGAGTTTTTGAACTACAATACGGCCGTATTGAATTCAGTACGGCCGTATTGAAGTTCAAAAAACCTCAATACGGCCGTATTGAGTTCGGTGCGGCCGTAGTGAAGTTCAGAAACTTCAATACGACCGTATTGAGTTCAGTGCGGCCGTATTGTAGTTCAGAATGTTCAATACGGCCGTACTGAACCTCTGGGAGACCGTATTGGGCTTCATTCCTCCCACTTTTCTTATTTTAGCTATCCTAAGACCTCTAGACCTATAGAGAACCCTCCTTGGGCCTTCTGGAAGTCCTTTTGGCTGATCTTCCTTCAGTCTTCGAGAGTCTTCAAGCTTTATTTCCGACCCGGGCAATTTTAGGGGTCTACAGCTGCCCCCCCTTTACTTAGTCAAACGGTCTTTTGGTGCACCGATTGACAAGTAAAGGAGTTGACCCAATTGTCCGGGTAATGTGCCATCCTTCCGACTTGTAGTGTCTTCAGGTGGGAAAATTGTTGAGTAGCCTCTCCAGGTTGGTGCATACCTCCGCGCTTCTAGTCACTTTGGTAGCGTGAGTCTTGCCCTCTCCAGGGTGAACTTCACTCGATGCCCGAGCCGGAAGTTGTACACCGACGTGTCTCTGACGACGCTGATGGTTGAGTACCGCCTCTCCAGGCCTAGCCTTGTCGCCACCGGCCCGAAACGGACTTTCGGCATTCGCGAATGATGGTTAGACTCTTTTATTTGTTTAAAAATATGGATTGCCAGAGTGACTTATTCTCAAACTGAGACCTTGTCAAACGAGCAATTTTATTAAATGATTCACCAATCCATATTAATCCCAAGTGGGACCCTCCATGGATTAGCGGTTTTCATAAAAGGAGGGTTCGTGGAGTCGCCACCAATGTTTTACTCAAAACATTGGAAAAAGGGATAAGGCAATCGATTCAAGAATCGACTTCGGCCATTACAACCAGAGTCGGGTAAGGGAGTCGGTTACGCGTGGGGAAGGTGTTAGCACCCCACAGCGCCCCTTTCGGGTTCCCTATGACAGATTATTTATAAAATAACAGCGTAAAATTACTAAATTACCCCTATTTATTATAAGCGATTATAAATTAACTATCTACATGATGACAGTTAAATATGCACACAGAAAGCAGTAAAAGGAAGGATTTAAGAAGAAACCTTTGAAGCGTGCTTTTATATATTAAAGTAAAACTGGGAAGCTTTTTGGCGTTCCCTCGCTCTACAAGCCCGCTCGCTCCCTCCTATAAAATTTTGACTATGGAAATCCGGAGGATTTCCCTTCGACTAGGTTCGATCCTCAAGCAAAATGGCTCGGGGCTCAAGAACTTCGTCGGATCAACTCTCCAAGTGATTTCTAGGGAGAGCACTGCTCAAAAAACCCCAGAATACTCAAGGAGAGGGTTAAAACTGTGTGTGAAAGTGTCCAATGACGTCCAATTGACGTCATATTTATAGGAATGAGGCGCAGTACGGCCTATGGAGCCAATACGGCCGTATTGAAATTTTTGAACTTCAATACGGCCGTATTGAGTTCAATACGGCCCGTATTGAAGTTTTTGAACTTCAATACGGCCGTATTGAATTCAATACGGCCCGTATTGAAGTTTTTGAACTTCAATACGGCCGTATTGAGTTCGCTGCGGCCGTATTGAAGTTTCAAGACTTCAATACGGCCGTATTGAGTTCAGTGCGGCCGTATTGTAGTTCAGAATGTTCAATACGGCCGTACTGAACCTCTGGGAGACCGTATTGGGCTTCATTCCTCCCACTTTTCTTATTTTAGCTATCCTAAGACCTCTAGACCTATAGAGAACCCTCCTTGGGCCTTCTGGAAGTCCTTCTGGCTGATCTTCCTTCAGTCTTCGAGAGTCTTCAAGCTTTATTTCCGACCCGGACAATTTTAGGGGTCTACAGCTGCCCCCCCTTTACTTAGTCAAACGGCCTTTTGGTGTACCGATTGACAAGTAAAGGAGTTGACCCAATTGTCCGGGTGATGTGCCAACCTTCTGACTTGTAGCGTCTTCCGGTGGAAAATTGTCGAGTAGCCTCTCCAGGTTGATGCATACCTTGGCGCTTCTGACATCCTCGGTAGCTGAGTTTACCCTCTCCAGGGTCAACTTCACTCGACGCCCGAGCCGGAAGTTGAACACCAACGCACCTCTGATGACGCTGATGGTTGAGTACCGCCTCTCCAGGCCTAGCCTCACTCGACGCCCGAGCCGGAAGCTAGACACCAGTGTTTTAACATCACTGATGATTGAGTACCGCCTCTCCAGGCTCTGCTTCGGTTGTTTCTGACGACCTAGGCAGCTGAGTTTTCCCTCTCCAGGGTCAACTTCACTCGATGCCCGAGCCGGAAGTTGTACACCGACGTGTCTTTGACGACGCTGATGGTTGAGTACCGCCTCTCCAGGCCTAGCCTCACTCGACGCCCGAGCCGGAAGCTAGACACCAGTGTTTTAACATCACTGATGATTGAGTACCGCCTCTCCAGGCTCTGCTTCGGTTGTTTCTGACGACCTAGGCAGCTGAGTTTGCCCTCTCCAGGGTCAACTTCACTCGATGCCCGAGCCGGAAGTTGTACACCGACGTGTCTCTGACGACGCTGATGGTTGAGTACCGCCTCTCCAGGCCTAGCCTCACTCGACGCCCGAGCCGGAAGCTAGACACCAGTGTTTTAACATCACTGATGATTGAGTACCGCCTCTCCAGGCTCTGCTTCGGTTGTTTCTGACGACCTAGGCAGCTGAGTTTGCCCTCTCCAGGGTCAACTTCACTCGATGCCCGAGCCGGAAGTTGTACACCGACGTGTCTCTGACGACGCTGATGGTTGAGTACCGCCTCTCCAGGCCTAGCCTCACTCGACGCCCGAGCCGGAAGCTAGACACCAGTGTTTTAACATCACTGATGATTGAGTACCGCCTCTCCAGGCTCTGCTTCGGTTGTTTCTGACGACCTAGGCAGCTGAGTTTGCCCTCTCCAGGGTCAACTTCACTCGATGCCCGAGCCGGAAGTTGTACACCGACGTGTCTCTGACGACGCTGATGGTTGAGTACCGCCTCTCCAGGCCTAGCCTCACTCGACGCCCGAGCCGGAAGCTAGACACCAGTGTTTTAACATCACTGATGATTGAGTACCCCGCCTCTCCAGGCTCTGCTTCGGTTGTTTCTGACGACCTAGGCAGCTGAGTTTGCCCTCTTTAGTCGTCGCCTCTCCAGACTTCGAGTACTGTCTCTCCAGACTTTGAGTATTGTCTCTCCAGACTTTGAGTATCGTCTCTCCAGACTCTGAGTACTGTCTCTCCAGACTTGTGCATACCTCGGTGCTCTCGACAACTGGGTAGCTGAGTACTGCCTCTCCAGGCTCTGAGATGATTTTTGCCTCCACAGTCCACGATGCTGCTTCCACGGTTTGATTTTGTGCCGCTGAGGGCTGGATAACGCAGGGATCCGTCTAGGGGATGTGCAGTCATTCATAGGTTCCTGTGCCCCAACTTGCATTGCATTGTTGGTACCCATTGAGGAATTCCTGTTTCCTTGGTGTAGACACAGATGCTCTTCTTGAATTGAGCGATGCCTTATGTTTGGCTGACGTCCTTTGACGTTGGTGGAGTATCCCGGTTTATCCTTATTCGGGTATCTCTTTTTGATTTTCTGATTTTTGCTGCCTCTATGTAGGCTGTTATCCGCTGGGGATTCTGGATTTTGTCTCCACAGTCCACGATGCTGCTTCGACGATTGTTTTTGACTTCGTGCCGCTGAGGGCTGGATAACGCAGGGATCCGTCTAGGGGATGTGCAGTCATTCATAGGTTTTTGTGCCCCAACTTGCATTGCTTAGTTGGTACCCATGGGGAATTTCTAACTCCTTGGGGTGTAGACACATATGCTCTCTCTTTGAGTTGAGCAATGCCTTATGTTTGGCTGACGTCCTTTGACGTTGGTGGAGTATCCCGATTTATCCTTATTCGGGTGACTCTTTTGATTTTTTCTGATTTTTGCTGCCTCTGTATAGGCTGTTATCCGCTGGGGATTCTGGATGTTGATTTTGTCTCCACAGTCCACGATGCTGCTTCGACGATTGTTTTTGATTTTTGTGCCACTGAGGGCTGGATAACGCAGGGATCCGTCTAGGGGATGTGCAGTTACTCATAGGTTCTTGTGTCCC
The DNA here is from genome assembly GCF_000230855.2 of Cajanus cajan. Taxonomy (NCBI): domain Eukaryota; kingdom Viridiplantae; phylum Streptophyta; class Magnoliopsida; order Fabales; family Fabaceae; genus Cajanus; species Cajanus cajan. The sequence continues at coordinate 22,899,758 of NC_138518.1, forward strand.
AACTTTCCATTGAGTAGTTGGCGCCCATTGAGGAATTTCTGTTTCCTTGGGGTGTAGACACGAATATGCTCTTTCTGAGATGAGCAGTGCCTTATGATTGGCTGACGTCCTTTGGACGTTGGTGGAGTATCCCGGTTATCCTTATTCGGGTATCTCTTTTTGATTTTCTGATTTTTGCTGCCTCTATGTAGGCTGTTATCCGCTGGGGATTCTGGATTTTGTCTCCACAGTCCACGATGCTGCTTCGACGATTGTTTTTGACTTCGTGCCGCTGAGGGCTGGATAACGCAGGGATCCGTCTAGGGGATGTGCAGTCATTCATAGGTTTTTGTGCCCCAACTTGCATTGCTTAGTTGGTACCCATAGGGAATTTCTAACTCCTTGGGGTGTAGACACATATGCTCTCTCTTTGAGTTGAGCAATGCCTTATGTTTGGCTGACGTCCTTTGACGTTGGTGGAGTATCCCGGTTATCCTTATTCGGGTGACTCTTTTGATTTTTCTGATTTTGTTGCCTCTGCGTAGGCTGTTATCCGCTGGGGATTCTGTTGTGATGATTTTGTCTCCACAGCCCACGATGCTGCTTTGACGGTTGTTTTTTGATTTTTGTGCCACTGAGGGCTGGATAACGCAGGGATCCGTCTAGGGGATGTGCAGTCATTCATAGGTTCCTGTGCCCCAACTTGCATTGCATTGTTGGTACCCATGGGGAATTTCTGAATCCTTGGGGTGTGGACACAGATGCTCTCTCTTTGAGTTGAGCGATGCCTTATGTTTGGCTGACGTCCTTTGACGTTGGTGGAGTATCCCGATTTATCCTTATTCGGGTGACTCTTTTGATTTTTTCTGATTTTTGCTGCCTCTGTATAGGCTGTTATCCGCTGGGGATTCTGGATGTTGATTTTGTCTCCACAGTCCACGATGCTACTTCGACGATTGTTTTTGATTTTTGTGCCACTGAGGGCTGGATAACGCAGGGATCCGTCTAGGGGATGTGCAGTTACTCATAGGTTCTTGTGTCCCAACTTTCCATTGAGTAGTTGGCGCCCATTGAGGAATTTCTGTTTCCTTGGGGTGTAGACACGAAGATGCTCTTTCTGAGATGAGCAGTGCCTTATGATTGGCTGACGTCCTTTGGACGTTGGTGGAGTATCCCGGTTATCCTTATTCGGGTAACTCTTTTTAATTTTTGGATTTTGTTGCCTCTGTGTAGGCTGTTATCCGCCAGGGGATTTTGTCATTGGTTGTGATTGGCCTCTTCTGTTAGGCAGATCATCTTGATGTTCAATGATAGGCTGAGAGCCGGATTCCGCTTGGGGAATGATTTATTGATCTTTTTATGATTTTTGCTTTTTGAAGGAAGTGCCTCTGAGTAGGCGAATTATCTTGATGTTTGATGATTGGCTGAAAAAGCCAAATTCCGCTTGGGGAATTGTTATTGATTTCTTTTTTGGGTTTTCCTTTTTGAAGGAGTGCCTCTTGGGTAGGCGACTGGGAATTTGAAGTTCAGTGTTCGGCTGAGTGCCAGATTCCGCTTGGGGAATATTTATTGATATTTTTTGATTTTTTTCTTTTTGTAGGAACGCCTCTTGAGTAGGCGATTGGGGATTTGGGGACCTTGTGTATCCCAGAGTATTATTTGGGAAGCCTCTACAGGCTTAGCCTCGCTCAGCGCTTTGAGTCGGAGAGCTATCTTCCACTGAGGAAGTGTTAAGTCCTTTGACTTGGATATTCTGCTTGGGAGATCGTACTTCCATTGGGAATTTTGTCGATCTTGCTTGATAGCTCTTGCTGGGGATTTTGAGTCCAAGAGCGTGAGTTGAGGTTCCCTCTGGGGAGTATTATTTCTGCGAGCCTCTCCAGGCTCAATTATTCTGAATGAGTATTGTTTCGACAAGCCTCTCCAGGCTCAATTATTCTGAAAGAGTATTCTTTCGGCGAGCCTCTCCAGGCTCAATTATTCTGTACAAACTGATGAGTATTGTTTCGGCAAGCCTCTCCAGGCTCGGTTATTCTGCGAGAGTATTATTTCGGCGAGCCTCTCCAGGCTCAATTATTCTGAGAGAGTATTATTTCGGCAAGCCTCTCCAGGCTCAATTATTCTGAAAGAGTATTATTTCAGCAAGCCTCTCCAGGCTCAATTATTCTGAGAGTATTATTTCGGCGAGCCTCTCCAGGCTCAGTTATTCTGAAGGAGTATTATTTCGGCGAGCCTCTCCAGGCTCAATTATTCTGGGGGAGTATTATTTCGGCGAGCCTCTCCAGGCTCAATTATTCTGTACAATTTTGCGGATTTTGCCTTTTATCGATTTTTGGGCTTTTTCCATATTTTGCCTTTTTATTGATTTTGGCTTTTTCTGTATTTCGCCTTTTTTGTTGATTTTGGCTTTTTCTGTATTTTTGCCCTTTTTGTTGGTTTTGGCTTTTTCTGTACAGAAATGTCTCTGAGGAGTATTATTTTGGCGAGCCTCTCCAGGCTCAATTATTCTTTGATGAAGAAGAGTATTATTTCAGCGAGCCTCTCCAGGCTCAATTATTCTTTGATGAAGAAGAGTATTATTTCAGCGAGCCTCTCCAGGCTCAATTATTCTGCGAGAGTATTATTTCGGCGAGCCTCTCCAGGCTCAATTATTCTGCGAGAGTATTATTTCGGCGAGCCTCTCCAGGCTCAGTTATTCTGTGAGAGTATTCTTTCGGCAAGCCTCTCCAGGCTCAGTTATTCTGTGAGATGCGGAATCTCTGTCTTTTTTGTCGAATTTTATGCTGTCATACACAAGCAATTTTCTATTTTTTCTATTTTATGTGATTGCCTCATGACGAGGTCTTTGAAAATTTCTTTATAGCCAATACGGCCGTATCCATTTCAGTACGCCCGTATTGAGTTGAAATTTTTGTTCATAACCCCCATTTTGGTACGGGTGTACTGAACATGGTGCGGGCGCATTGTTTTTTCTGAAATTTATATATTTTTGTTTTTTTTGTTTTTTTGTTTGTTTGTTTTTTTGTTTGTTTTTTCAATAAACAGAGAATAAGTGATCTTCCAGTACACCTATCATCTGTATGCATGTATGCAGTATGATGCACCTAATTCTATTTGATTTATTTTTTCAAAAGAATTAACCGATGCGTTTCTGTGTGGATTCTGCCATTCCTCAAGACGGACTGTGCGCTGCCGACTTCTATAACCGAGGAATGATGCGTATTTTGATTTTGGTGTCATCAACCAAATGATTCTTCCCTTCCTTTAGAAGATATGTCAACCCTCCTATTGACCACTATATCTCCATGTTTCCACTAGATTATTCAAAAATCGTTGGGACAAGAGAGAAAAGAAGGAAAGGATATATTTTGAAAAGTTTGTGTTTTAGAGGGGATTATTTTATTTTTGAAAAATGGATTTTGTAAGAATGGCTGGCCATGGTAGGCTTATTGTGTTTAGGTTTGTTCGATTAAACACTTATGAGGTTAAGCACATCTTTATTATTAATGATTGTGCTTTGACAACTTGGATAGCTTTTCTTGAGCCCCTTTGTTGAATTCAATTGATGGTACCATCATGGATTTATTTTATTTTTTCGATTGATGGCCCTTACTTTTGCCTAAAACACCCTTTTGTGATGTCTTAGCGGGCTTTTGTATTCATTTTGTAACCCTAACTTTTGCCTAGGTCACCCTTTTCGTGGGATTCCTAGCGGATTTTTGTCTTCATTTTGTAACCCTAATTTTTGCCTAGGTCACCCTTTTGTGGGATTCCTAGCGGGTCTTTTGCTCTTATTTTTGCGCAGTCCCCTTTTTGGGTTTCCTGCCGAGCTTATTATCTTTAGGATTTCTTTTATCCATGATGGCACTTATTGATGCCAAGAAAAGGTGCTCCAAGTTGTCACACACTTCCACATAAAAATGATGCGGGTTTATTGATTATTAAGATGATTTTAACCTCATTTATGTTTATTCAAACAGGGTTACATAATGCGGTTTAGAATTTTATTGCAAGCAAGAAAAGAAGCAATAAGAAATAATGAAGAATGATTTTATTATAATCTTAATGGAAACATGTGCCCTATCGAGGCTCGGGGGTCGGGCTGTCCCCGAGGAGTGATCTCTAATAGTCACTGAGTCTATACATCCCTATCGGAAGGAAAAAAAACATTTTGACGACGACGACCGGCCTTGACGCTTGTGAACCGGCCTTCCTAAAGATCTGGCTTAAAGAACATCGAGAAGGATCTTGATTCCTCTTCGTTCTTTGATCTTTAACAGGGTTGTATCCTAACCCTTGTTTCCCCGGATTATCCTTGATGATGGGTAGCTCGGGAATTCCTTGGGAATCCTTGCCACGTCTTTATCCTGGCAAGTATCCGTTCTTGGTGAGCATGGAGGCTACCTTCTTCATTTCTCGGGGAAACGTTTCAACATTGGCAATTTCCAATGCTTGGAAGGCGGTTTCTAAAGCTTCCTCCGTTGCATCCACATAAGGTATGGTGGATGGCTTGCTGATGAGTATGTCATCTTCAGCTTGTATGGTCACCAGTTTGTCACCCACTATGAACTTGACTTTCTGGTGGAGCGTAGAAGGAACAGCTTTCGCATCATGAATCCAAGGTCGGCCGAGGAGACAGCTGTATGCGGGAGTAATGTCCATCACTTGAAATTCGACGTTGAAGATGGTAGGTCCAATTTGGATTGGAAGATTGACTTCTCCCACCACTTCTCTTTTAGAACCGTCGAAAGCTCGAACTATCATGTTGCTCGGGCGCATTTGGACTCCCTTGATTGCCACTTGATCGAACGTTCTTTTTGGCATCACGTTCAAGGAAGATCCATTATCCACCAAGACCTTTGCGATGTGATACTCCTTGCACTTTATAGAGATGTGCAAGGGCTTGTTGTGGTTTGATCCCTCGGCGGGGATTTCTTCATCGATGAAGGTGAGGTGATCATTAGCCTTGATGTGACTGACAATCCCCTCAAACTCGTCTTGGGAGATAGTGTGCGACACGTATGCCTCGTTCAAGACTTTCAACAGAGCTTGCCGATGCGGTTCGGAGCATAGGATCAACGACAACAGCGTAATCTTTGCTGGCGTCCTATGAAGTTGATCCACGATGGAGTACTCGCTCTGTCGGATAAATTTTTAACAGCTTGTCTGTCTCCTCCTCGGATTCTTTTTCCTCGGTTTTCTCCTTTTCTTTTCCTTTATTCTTGGGAGCTTTATCGTGAAGATCTTCGGGAGTGTAGATCCTTCCACTCCTAGTCATGCCCCCAAGTCCAGCGATGTTAGAGATATCGCTGTCGGCAGAAGAATGGATGTCGTATATCCATGGCACAGCCTTATTCGATTTGTAAGGGAAAGGCCTTGGAACTGTGATCCTTAATGGTGTTGGACCTTCCCCTTTGTTTGTCTTGATTACCAACAACGGAGTTGACGTGTGCTCGCTTGGCGCGGTTGTTGGCGAACGGCGTGTGACCCATTCTTTGAATATACGCATCGATTATTTCTTTCTTTTTATTAATGTTTATTAATGGATTACTAGGAGAGATGTATGAATGACTCCTAGATCTCTCCATGATCTATATGCATGATATGATATGATGAGGTTGAATATGCATGCATAGTGTTTATTCAACTAAACATTATCATGTTTTTAGGATGTCCCTAAGATGATGCATGATATTGCTTGGTTTGGATAAATACATATTTTTTCTTTTGGATATTTTGTATCTTTTTTGTATTTTTTGGGTGAAAAGGGAAACTACCTATATGAATGCAATGAAGGTAGATGTTAACACCATGTACTAGAAGATCTTTATTTCTATTTATTCTTATTATTTTTTTAAAAAAGAATGTTGTATGTTTAAAAGTGCAATATATGCTCATACAATGTCACATAAAAATGCACAAACAATTCACTCATCCACGAACAGTCACGAGCGAATCACGAGGTAGGGGTCTCCTGCAGAAAAGTGCATATTCAAGGAGGTTCTAACTGTTCTCACTTGGTCAAAGGCCCCCAAGGTGCCCCCATTATAGGGACCCAATTCCTCTCATCGTAGGTCGATGGAAAGTTCCAACGCACCGTCGGACTCAAGTTCATGGTTATCACCTTGAGTGATGTTTTCCGACAACGGTCTACGGGCACCTATAGACCCATTCGACAACCGGCCGTACTAACATCCACTCCCTATGGTTAATCACTCATGCCCCCGGGTATAGAGGGAACTGTTGTGTGCAAAGGTTTGTGTACAGTTTGTATTTCAAACAATTGCGTAAATTTAAAAATACAACAGTTATTAAAGCCATATAATAAATCATGTTATCATACAAGCAAGGGGTAATGAAGTAATTTTAACTATTATTTGTTAAAATAATCTGTCACTAAATGGGACTGACTCTCGAAGCTTCCCCAGCGGAGTCGCCATCTGTCGCCACCCGGCCCGAAACGGGCTTTCGGCATTCGCGAATGATGGTTAGACTCTTTTATTTGTTTAAAAATATGGATTGCCAGAGTGACTTATTCTCAAACTGAGACCTTGTCAAACGAGCAATTTTATTAAATGATTCACCAATCCATATTAATCCCAAGCGGGACCCTCCATGGATTAGCGGTTTTCGTAAAAGGAGGGTTCGTGGAGTCGCCACCAATGTTTTACTCAAAACATTGGAAAAAGGGATAAGGCAATCGATTCAAGAATCGACTTCGGCCATTACAACCAGAGTCGGGTAAGGGAGTCGGTTACGCGTGGGGAAGGTGTTAGCACCCCACAGCGCCCCTTTCGGGTTCCCTATGACAGATTATTTATAAAATAACAGCGTAAAATTACTAAATTACCCCTATTTATTATAAGCGATTATAAATTAACTATCTACATGATGACAGTTAAATATGCACACAGAAAGCAGTAAAAGGAAGGATTTAAGAAGAAACCTTTGAAGCGTGCTTTTATATATTAAAGTAAAACTGGGAAGCTTTTTGGCGTTCCCTCGCTCTACAAGCCCGCTCGCTCCCTCCTATAAAATTTTGACTATGGAAATCCGGAGGATTTCCCTTCGACTAGGTTCGATCCTCAAGCAAAATGGCTCGGGGCTCAAGAACTTCGTCGGATCAACTCTCCAAGTGATTTCTAGGGAGAGCACTGCTCAAAAAACCCCAGAATACTCAAGGAGAGGGTTAAAACTGTGTGTGAAAGTGTCCAATGACGTCCAATTGACGTCATATTTATAGGAATGAGGCGCAGTACGGCCTATGGAGCCAATACGGCCGTATTGAAATTTTTGAACTTCAATACGGCCGTATTGAGTTCAATACGGCCCGTATTGAAGTTTTTGAACTTCAATACGGCCGTATTGAATTCAATACGGCCCGTATTGAAGTTTTTGAACTTCAATACGGCCGTATTGAGTTCGCTGCGGCCGTATTGAAGTTTCAAGACTTCAATACGGCCGTATTGAGTTCAGTGCGGCCGTATTGTAGTTCAGAATGTTCAATACGGCCGTACTGAACCTCTGGGAGACCGTATTGGGCTTCATTCCTCCCACTTTTCTTATTTTAGCTATCCTAAGACCTCTAGACCTATAGAGAACCCTCCTTGGGCCTTCTGGAAGTCCTTCTGGCTGATCTTCCTTCAGTCTTCGAGAGTCTTCAAGCTTTATTTCCGACCCGGACAATTTTAGGGGTCTACAAGCCTCACTCGACGCCCGAGCCGGAAGCTAGACACCAGTGTTTTAACATCACTGATGATTGAGTACCGCCTCTCCAGGCTCTGCTTCGGTTGTTTCTGACGACCTAGGCAGCTGAGTTTGCCCTCTCCAGGGTCAACTTCACTCGATGCCCGAGCCGGAAGTTGTACACCGACGTGTCTCTGACGACGCTGATGGTTGAGTACCGCCTCTCCAGGCCTAGCCTCACTCGTCGCCCGAGCCGGAAGCTAGACACTAGTGTTTTAACATCACTGATGATTGAGTACCGCCTCTCCAGGCTCTGCTTCGGTTGTTTCTGACGACCTAGGCAGCTGAGTTTGCCCTCTCCAGGGTCAACTTCACTCGATGCCCGAGCCGGAAGTTGTACACCGACGTGTCTCTGACGACGCTGATGGTTGAGTACCGCCTCTCCAGGCCTAGCCTCACTCGACGCCCGAGCCGGAAGCTAGACACCAGTGTTTTAACATCACTGATGATTGAGTACCGCCTCTCCAGGCTCTGCTTCGGTTGTTTCTGACGACCTAGGCAGTTGAGTTTGCCCTCTCCAGGGTTTGCCACTCAATCATGTGGCTGCCTCTTAACATGAAGCGGTTGAATTGAGTTTGTCTCCACAGTCCACGATGCTGCTTCGACGGTTTGCTTTTCTGATTTTGTGCCACTGAGGGCTGGATAACGCAGGGATCCGTCTAGGGGATGTGCAGTCATTCATAGGTTCTTGTGCCCCAACTTGCTTTGCTTAGTTGGTACCCATGGGGAATTTCTGACTCCTTGGGGTGTAGACACAGATGCTCTCTCTTTGAGTTGAGCGATGCCTTATGCTTGGCTGTCGTCCTTTCGACGTAAGTGGAGTATCCCGGTTGTCCTTATTCGGGTGACTCTTTTTGATTTTCTAGTTTTATTGCCTTTCCGTAGGCTGTTATCCACTAGGGGATTCTGTCGTATTATTTCGTCTCCACAGTCCACGATGCTGCTTCGACGGTTTGTTTTTTTTTTTGATTTTTGTGCCACTGAGGGCTGGATAACGCAGGGATCCGTCTAGGGGATGTGCAGTCATTCATAGGTTTTTGTGCCCCAACTTGCATTGCTTAGTTGGTACCCATGGGGAATTTCTAACTCCTTGGGGTGTAGACACAAATGCTCTCTCTCTGAGTTGAGCGATGCCTTATGTTTGGCTGACGTCCTTTGACGTTGGTGGAGTATCCCGATTTATCCTTATTCGGGTGACTCTTTTGATTTTTTCTGATTTTTGCTGCCTCTGTATAGGCTGTTATCCGCTGGGGATTCTGGATGTTGATTTTGTCTCCACAGTCCACGATGCTGCTTCGACGATTGTTTTTGATTTTTGTGCCACTGAGGGCTGGATAACGCAGGGATCCGTCTAGGGGATGTGCAGTTACTCATAGGTTCTTGTGTCCCAACTTTCCATTGAGTAGTTGGCGCCCATTGAGGAATTTCTGTTTCCTTGGGGTGTAGACACGAAGATGCTCTTTCTGAGATGAGCAGTGCCTTATGATTGGCTGACGTCCTTTGGACGTTGGTGGAGTATCCCGGTTATCCTTATTCGGGTAACTCTTTTTAATTTTTGGATTTTGTTGCCTCTGTGTAGGCTGTTATCCGCCAGGGGATTTTGTCATTGGTTGTGATTGGCCTCTTCTGTTAGGCGTATCAGCTTGACGTTCAATGATTGGCTAAGAGCCAGATTCCACTTGGGGAATGATTTATTGATCTTTTTATGATTTTTGCTTTTTGAAGGAAGTGCCTCTGAGTAGGCGAATTATCTTGATGTTTGATGATTGGCTGAAAAAGCCAAATTCCGCTTGGGGAATTGTTATTGATTTCTTTTTTTTGGGTTTTCCTTTTTGAAGGAGTGCCTCTTGAGTAGGCGACTGGGAATTTGAAGTTCAGTGTTCGGCTGAGTGCCGGATTCCGCTTGGGGAATATTTATTGATATTTTTTGATTTTTTTCTTTTTGTAGGAACGCCTCTTGAGTAGGCGATTGGGGATTTGGGGACCTTGTGTATCCCAGAGTATTATTTGGGAAGCCTCTACAGGCTTAGCCTCGCTCAGCGCTTTGAGTCGGAGAGCTATCTTCCACTGAGGAAGTGTTAAGTCCTTTGACTTGTATATACTGTTTGGATGATCGCACTTCCATTGGGGATTGCATCGATTTTGCTTTGATAGCTCTCGCTGGGGATTTTTCCGTGAGCTTGAGCTGAGGTTTCTCTGGGGAGTATTATTTCTGCGAGCCTCTCCAGGCTTAATTATTCTGAATGAGTATTGTTTCGACAAGCCTCTCCAGGCTCAATTATTCTGAAAGAGTATTCTTTCGGCGAGCCTCTCCAGGCTCAATTATTCTGTACAAACTGATGAGTATTGTTTCGGCAAGCCTCTCCAGGCTCGGTTATTCTGCGAGAGTATTATTTCGGCGAGCCTCTCCAGGCTCAATTATTCTGAGAGAGTATTATTTCGGCAAGCCTCTCCAGGCTCAATTATTCTGAAAGAGTATTATTTCAGCAAGCCTCTCCAGGCTCAATTATTCTGAGAGTATTATTTCGGCGAGCCTCTCCAGGCTCAGTTATTCTGAAGGAGTATTATTTCGGCGAGCCTCTCCAGGCTCAATTATTCTGAAAGAGTATTATTTCAGCAAGCCTCTCCAGGCTCAATTATTCTGAGAGTATTATTTCGGCGAGCCTCTCCAGGCTCAATTATTCTGTACAATTTTGCGGATTTTGCCTTTTATCGATTTTTGGGCTTTTTCCATATTTTGCCTTTTTATTGATTTTGGCTTTTTCTGTATTTCGCCTTTTTGTTGATTTTGGCTTTTTCTGTATTTCGCCTTTTTTGTTGATTTTGGCTTTTTCTGTATTTTTGCCCTTTTTGTTGGTTTTGGCTTTTTCTGTACAGAAATGTCTCTGAGGAGTATTATTTTGGCGAGCCTCTCCAGGCTCAATTATTCTTTGATGAAGAAGAGTATTATTTCAGCGAGCCTCTCCAGGCTCAATTATTCTTTGATGAAGAAGAGTATTATTTCAGCGAGCCTCTCCAGGCTCAATTATTCTGCGAGAGTATTATTTCGGCGAGCCTCTCCAGGCTCAATTATTCTGCGAGAGTATTATTTCGGCGAGCCTCTCCAGGCTCAATTATTCTGCGAGAGTATTATTTCGGCGAGCCTCTCCAGGCTCAGTTATTCTGTGAGAGTATTCTTTCGGCAAGCCTCTCCAGGCTCAATTATTCTGTATGATGCGGAATCTCTGTCTTTTTTGTCGAATTTTCTGCTGTCATACACAAGCAATTTTCTATTTTTTCTATTTTATGTGATTGCCTCATGACGAGGTCTTTGAAAATTTCTTTATAGCCAATACGGCCGTATCCATTTCAGTACGCCCGTATTGAGTTGAAATTTTTGTTCATAACCCCCATTTTGGTACGGGTGTACTGAACATGGTGCGGGCGCATTGTTTTTTCTGAAATTTATATATTTTTGTTTTTTTGTTTTTTTGTTTGTTTGTTTTTTTGTTTGTTTTTTCAATAAACAGAGAATAAGTGATCTTCCAGTACACCTATCATCTGTATGCATGTATGCAGTATGATGCACCTAATTTTATTTGATTTATTTTTTCAAAAGAATTAACCGATGCGTTTCTGTGTGGATTCTGCCATTCCTCAAGACGGACTGTGCGCTGCCGACTTCTATAACCGAGGAATGATGCGTATTTTGATTTTGGTGTCATCAACCAAATGATTCTTCCCTTCCTTTAGAAGATATGTCAACCCTCCTATTGACCACTATATCTCCATGTTTCCACTAGATTATTCAAAAATCGTTGGGACAAGAGAGAAAAGAAGGAAAGGATATATTTTCAAAAGTTTGTGTTTTAGAGGGGGTTTATTTTATTTTTTAAAAAATGGATTTTGAAAGAATGGCTGGCCAATGGTAGGCTCAAGTGTTTAGGTTAGTTTGATTAAACACTTATGAGGTTAAGCACATCTTTGTTATTAATGATTGTGTTTTGACAACTTGGATAGCTTTTCTTGAGCCCCTTGTTGAATTCAATTGATGGTACCATCATGGATTTATTTTGTTCTTTTTCTTTTTTGACGGCCCTAACTTTTTCCTAAAACACCCATTTGTGGAGTTTTAGCGGGCTTTTGTTTTTGTTCATTATTTTGTAACCCTAATTTTTGCCTAGGTCACCCTTTTGTGGGATTCCTAGCGGGTCTTTTGCTCTTATTTTGTGCAGTCCCCTTTTTGGGTTTCCTGCCGAGCTTTTTGTTTTTTAGGATTTTTGTCCTGAATGGATTTCTTTTTATCCATGATGGCACTTATTGAGGCCAAGGAAAGGTGCTCCAAGTTGTCACACACTTCCACATAAAAATGATGCGGGTTTATTGATTATTAAGATGATTTTAACCTCATTTATGTTTATTCAAACAGGGTTAAAAAAAATGTGGTCTAGAAATTTATTGCAAGCAAGAAAAGAAGCAATAAGAAAGAATAAAGAATGATTTTATTATAATCATAATGGAAACATGTGCCCTATCGAGGCTCGGGGGTCGGGCTGTCCCCGAGGAGTGATCTCTAATAGTCACTGAGTCTATACATCCCTATCGGAAGGAAAAAAACATTTTGACGACGACGACCGGCCTTGACGCTTGTGAACCGGCCTTCCTAAAGATCTGGCTTAAAGAACGTCGAGAAGGATCTTGATTCTTCTTCGTTCTTTGATCTTTGTTAGGGTTGTATCCTAACCCTTGTTTCCCCGGATTATCTTTGATAACGGGTAGCTCCGGAATTCCTTGGGAATCCTTGCCAAGTCCTTGTCCAGGCAAGTATCCGTGCTTCGAGAGTATGTAGGCTACCTTCTTCATTTCTCGGGGAAACGTCTCAACATTGGCAATTTCCAATGCTTGGAAGGCGGTTTATAAAGCTTCCTCCGTTGCATCCACATAAGGTATGGTGGATGGCTTGCTGATGAGTATGTCATCTTCAGCTTGTACGGTCACCAGTTTGTCACCCACTATGAACTTGACTTTCTGGTGGAGCGTAGAAGGAACAGCTTTCGCATCATGAATCCAAGGTCGGCCGAGGAGACAGCTGTATGCGGGAGTAATGTCCATCACTTGGAATTCGACATTAAAGATAGTGGGCCCAATTTGGATTGGAAGATTGACTTCTCCCACCACTTCTCTTTTAGAGCCGTCGAAAGCTCGAACGATCATGTTGCTCGGGCGCATTTGGACTCCCTTGATTGCCATTTGATCGAACGTTCTTTTTGGCATCACATTCAAGGAAGATCCATTATCCACCAAGACTTTTGCGATGTGATACTCCTTGCACTTTATAGAGATGTGCAAGGGCTTGTTGTGGTTTGATCCCTCGGCGGGGATTTCTTCATCGATGAAGGTGAGGTGATCATTAGCCTTGATGTGACTAACAATCCCCTCAAACTCGTCTTGGGAGATAGTGTGCGACACGTATGCCTCGTTCAAGACTTTCAACAGAGCTTGCCGATGCGGTTCGGAGCATAGGATCAACGACAACAGCGTAATCTTTGCTGGCGTCCTATGAAGTTGATCCATGATGGAGTACTCGCTCTGTCGGATAAATTTTAACAGCTTGTCAGTCTCCTCCTCGGATTCTTTTTCCTCGGTTTTCTTTTCTTCTTTTTCTTTATTCTTGGGGGCTTTGTTATGAAGATCATCGGGAGTGTAGATCCTACCACTCCTAGTCATGCCCCCAAGTCCAGCGATGTTGGAGATATCGCTGTCGGCAGAAGAGTGGATGTCGTATATCCACGGCACAGCCTTATTTGATTCGTAGGGGAAAGGCCTTGGAGCGATGATCCTTAATGGTGTCGGACCTTCCCCTTTGTTCGTCTTGATTACCAACAACGGAGTTGACGTGCGCTCGCTTGGCGCGGTTGTTGGCTTACACTTAATAACAAATGGCGTGCGATCCATTTTGAACATACGCATCGATTATTTCTTTCTTTTTATTAATGTTTATTAATGAATTACTAGGAGGGATGTATGAAATGAATGACTCCTAGATCCCTCCATGATCTATATGCATGATATGAGATGATGGAGATGAATATGCATGCATAGTGTTTATTCAACTAAGCATTATCATGTTTTGGGATTTTCCTAAGATGATGCATGATATTGCTTGGTTTGGATAAATACATTTTTTTCTTTTGGATATTTTGTATCTTTTTTGTATTTTTTGGGTGAAAAGGGAAACTACCTATATGAATGCAATGAAGGTAGATGTTAACACCATGTACTAGAAGATCTTTATTTCTATTTATTCTTTTTATTTAAATGCACAAACAGTCACGAGCGAATCACGAGGTAGGGGTCTCCTGCAGAAAAGTGCATATTCAAGGAGGTTCTAACTGTTCTCACTTGGTCAAAGGCCCCCAAGGTGCCCCCATTATAGGGACCCAATTCCTCTCGTCGTAAGTCGATGGAAAGTTCCAACGCACTGTCGGACTCGAGTTCATGGTTATCACCTTGAGTGATGCTTTCCGACAACGGTCTACGGGCACCTATAGACCCATTCGACAACCGGCCGTACTAACATCCACTCCCTATGGTTAATCACTCATCCCCCCGGGTATAGAGGGAACTGTTGTGTGCAAAGGTTTGTGTACAATTTTTATTTCAAACAATTGCGGAATTTAAACATACAACAGTTATTTAAAGCCAAATAGATAAACATGTTATCATACAAGCAAGGGGTAACGAAGTAATTTTTAACTATTATTTGTTAAAAACAATCTGTCACTAAATGGGATTGACTCTCGAAGCTTCCCCAGTGGAGTCGCCATCTGTCGCCACCCGGCCCGAACGGGCCTCGGCGGTCGCGAAGACGGTCGAGCTCGCTTTTTATTTTGGTTTTGAAAATGTATTGGATTATTAGAACGACTTATTCTCAAACTGAGACCTTGTCGATCTTATCCAATTTATTTATTAAAAGTCTCACCAATCCATATTAATCCCAAGCGGGACCCTCCATGGATTAGCGGTTTTCGTAAAAGGAGGGTTCGTGGAGTCGCCACCAATGTTTTACTCAAAACATTGGAAAAAGGGATAAGGCAATTGATTTTATAAATCAACTTTGGCCATTACAACCAGAGTTGGGTAAGGGAGTCGGTTACGCGTGGGGAAGGTGTTAGCACCCCACAGCGCCCCTTTTGGGTTCCCTATGACAGATTATTTCTAAAATAACAGCGTAAAATTACTAAATTACCCCTATTTATTCTAAGCAATTATAAATTAACTATCTACATGATGACAGTTAAATATGCACACAGAAAGCAGTAAAAGAAGGGATTTTTTAGAAAAGAAACCTCTTGAAGCGTGCTTTTTATATATCAAGTAAAACTGGGAAGCTTTTTGGCGTTCCCTCGCTCTACAAGCCCGCTCACTCCTTCCTAAAAATAATTTTTGACTTGGAAATCCGGAGGATTTCCCTTCGACTAGGTTCGATCCTCAAGCAAAATGGCTCGGGGCTCAAGAACTTCGTCGGATCAACTCTCCAAGTGATTTCTAGGGAGAGCACTGCTCAAAAAACCCCAGAATACTCAAGGAGAGGGTTAAAACTGTGTGTGAAAGTGTCAAATGACGTCCAATTGGCGTCATATTTATAGGGAATAGGCGCAATACGGCCTCTGGGGGTCAATACGGCCCGTATTGAGTTTTTGAACTACAATACGGCCGTATTGAATTCAGTACGGCCGTATTGAAGTTCAAAAAACCTCAATACGGCCGTATTGAGTTCGGTGCGGCCGTAGTGAAGTTCAGAAACTTCAATACGGCCGTATTGAGTTCAGTGCGGCCGTATTGTAGTTCAGAATGTTCAATACGGCCGTACTGAACCTCTGGGAGACCGTATTGGGCTTCATTCCTCCCACTTTTCTTATTTTAGCTATCCTAAGACCTCTAGACCTATAGAGAACCCTCCTTGGGCCTTCTGGAAGTCCTTCTGGCTGATCTTCCTTCAGTCTTCGAGAGTCTTCAAGCTTTATTTCCGACCCGGGCAATTTTAGGGGTCTACAGTGCCATTACCAACTGATTATCCAATTATAGGAACCAAGTGGGATTTTAGAAATAAGCTTGATGAATAAGGAATTATTATTAGAAATAAGGCAAGGTTAGTGGCTAAGGGGTATAATCAAGAAAAGGGAATTGATTATGATGATAATTTTTCCCCTGTAGCAAGGATAGAAGCCATTAGATTACTTCTTGCTTATGCTTCTATAATGAATTTCAAGTTTTATCAAATGGATGTGAAAAGTGCTTTTCTTAATGGTTTGATACAAGAAGAAGTGTATGTGGAGCAACCACCAGGTTTTGTTGATTTTAAGTATCCTAATCATGTGTACAAACTTAAAAAGGCACTCTATGGCTTGAAACAAGCTCCAAGATCATGGTATGACAGGTTGAGAAAATTTTTGATTGAGAATGACTATGTAAGAGGGAAAATAGATAATACATTGTTTGTGAAAAAGTTTAAAAATGATACAATGTATGTTCAAATCTATGTGGATGACATTGTTTTTGGATCTACTAATGTCTCTCTATGCAAAGAATTTGCTAAGACCATGCAAGGTGAATTTGAAATGTCAATGATGGGAGAGCTTACATTCTTCTTGGGGTTGCAAATCAAACAAATGAGTGATGGAATCTTTATAACTCAAAGCAAGTATTGCAATGAATTGTTGAAGAAGTTTGGTATGGAAGGGCGTAAGGAGGTTGCAACACCAATATCAAACACATGCAATCTTGACTTGGATGAGAAAGGCATAGCTATTGACAACTCAAAATATAGAGGTATCATTGGATCACTTTTATATTTGACAGCTAGTAGGCCTGATATAATGTTTGTTGTGTGCTTGTGTGCAAGATTTCAAGCAAATCCAAAAGAATCTCACATGAAATCTGTAAAGAGAACTCTTAAATATCTGAAAGGAACAACTAATGTAGGTTTGTGGTATCCAAAAGGGGTCTCACTAAGTCTGATAGGCTACTCAGATTCAGACTATGTTGGGTGTAGACTTGATAGAAAAAGCACAAGTGGTACTTGTAGACCCCTAAAATTGTCCGGGTCGGAAATAAGACTCGAAGACTCTCAAAGATCAAAGGAAAGTCAGCCAGAAGGACTCCCAGAAGACCATAGGATGACTATCTGTAGGTTTAGAGGTCTTAGAGTAGCCAAAAATAAGAAAGTGGGAGGTTTGGAGCTCAATACGGCCTCCTTGGAGTTCAGTACGGCCGTACTGCACATTTTGTACTACAATACGGCCGTACTGAAACCAATACGGCTGTATTGAAGTTTCTGTATTTCAATACGGCCGTACTGAATTCAATACGGCCGTATTGAAGTACAAAAACTCAATACGGGCCGTATTGAACCCAGGGGCCGTACTGCGCCTCATCCCTATAAATCGGGCGTCATTTGGACGTCATTCCACACTTTTTCCAGCTATTCTAGACCCCCTGGCTGAGTATTCTTGGGTTTTTGAGCAGTGCTCTGCCCTAGAAATCTCTCTGAAAGCCAATCCGACGAAGTTCTTGAATCATAAGCCATTTGCTTGAGATTCGAACGAGTCGAAGGGAAATCTATTTGATTTCCATAGTAAAAATTTTATTTTAGGGAAAGGAGAAAGCGAGCGTGTAGTGGGAAGGAGCGCCAAAAAGCCTCCTAGTTCTTTTAAATATATAAAAGCACGCTTCAAGAGGTTTTCTTCCAAAACTCGTCTTTTATTGCTTTCTTTATCGCTTTCTGATTGTTGCATTGCATGTTTAAAGCTTTCATCATGTAGATAATTCACTTAATATCGTTCTAATAAATAGGGGTAATTTAATAATTTTAAGCTATTATTCATGAAATAATCTGTCATAGGGAACCCGAAAGGGGCGTTGTGGGGTGCTAACACCTTCCCCGCACGTAACCGACTCCCTTACCCAACTCTGGTTGTAATGGCCTAAGTTGATTTGCGAAATCAATTGCCTTAACTATTTTTCCAATGTTTTGAGTAAAACATTGGTGGCGACTCCAAGAACCCTTTTTGCGAAAACCACTAATCCATGGAGGGTCCCGCTTGGGGTTAACATGGATTGGTGAACCATTTTAATAAAATTGTTAGTTCGACAAGGTCTCAGTTTGAGAATAAGTCGTTCTAACAATCCATCATTTTTCAAACTCTTAAAAAGAGTCCAACCATCGTCGCGAATGCCAAGGTCCGTTTCGGCGGGTGGCGACAGATGGCGACTCCACTGGGGAAGCCTCGAGAGTCAGTCCCATTTAGTGATGGATTATTTCTAAAATGATAGTCTAAAATTACTTCATTACCCCTCGCTTGTATGATAATATGTTTTATCTATTTGGCTTTAATAACTGTTGAATGTTTAAATTTTTGCAATTGTTTGAAATAAAAACTGCACACAAACCTTTGCACACAACAGTTCCCTCTATACCCGGGGGCATGAGTGGTAATCCATAGGGAGTGGATGTTAGTACGGCCGGTTGTCGAATGGGTCTATAGGTGCCCGTAGACCGTTGTCGGAAAACATCACTCAAGGTGATAACCATGAACTCAAGTCCGACAGTGCGTTGGAACTTTCCATCGGCTTACGACGAGAGGAATTGGGTCCCTATAATGGGGGCACCTTGGGGGCCTCAGACCGGTGAGAACAGTTAGAACCACCTTGAATATGCACTTTTCTGCAGGATACCCCTACCTCGTGATTCGCTCGTGACTGTTCGTGGATGAGTGAATTGTTTGTGCATTGTCTATGTGACATTGTTTGAGCATACATTGCATTCTTTAAACATACAACATTCCTTTTTAAAATAAGAATAAATGGGAATAAGAATCTTCCATTACATGGTGTTAACATCTACCATCATCACATTCATGTAGGTAGTTTCCCTTTTCACCCAAAAAATAAAAAAATATATATACAAAACAAAATACCCAAAAAAAAAAAAAAGAAAAAAAGGGTTATTTATCCAAACCAAGCAATATCATGCATCATCTTAGGGACATCCTAAAAACATGATAATGCTTAGTTGAATAAACACAATGCATGCATATTCATCGCCATCATCTCATATCATGCATTCTTATCAAAGATCATGGAGGGATCTAGGTTTGCATTTCATACATCCCTCCTAGTAATTCATTAATAAACATTAATAAAAAGAAAGAATTAATCGATGCGTATGTTCAAAGAATGGATCGCACGCCGTTCGTTATCAAGTGTAAGCCAACAACCGTGCCAAGTGAGCGCACATCAACTCCGTTGTTGGTAATCAAGACGAATAAAGGGGAAGGTCCGACACCATTAAGGATCACTGCTCCAAGGCCTTTCCCTTGCAAATCAAATAAGGCTGTGCCATGGATATACGACATCCATTCTTCTGCCGACAGCGATATCTCCAACATCGCTGGACTTGGGGGCATGACTAGGAGTGGCAGGATCTACACTCCCGAAGATCTTCATGATAAAGCTCCCAAGAGTAAAGAAAAAGAAAAAGATAAAACCGAGGAAAATAAAGAATCCGAGGAGGAGACTGATGAGCTGTTAAAGTTTATCCGACAGAGCGAGTACTCCATCGTGGATCAACTTCATAGAACGCCAGCAAAGATTACTCTGTTGTCGTTGATCCTATGCTCCGAACCGCATCGGCAAGCTCTGTTGAAAGTCTTGAACGAGGCATACGTGTCGCACACTATCTCCCAAGACAAGTTTGAGGGGATTGTTAGTCACATCACGGCTAATGATCACCTCACTTTCACCGATGAAGAAATCCCCGCTGGGGGACCAAATCATAACAAGCCCTTGCACATCTCTGTAAAGTGCAAGGAGTACCACATCGCTAAAGTCTTGGTGGATAACGGATCTTCCTTGAATGTGATGCCAAAAAGAACGTTCGATCAAATGGCAATCAAGGGAGTCCAAATGCGCCCGAGCAACATGATCGTTCGAGCTTTCGACGGTTCTAAAAGAGAAGTGGTGGGAGAAGTCAATCTTCCAATCCAAATTGGACCCACCATCTTTAATGTCGAATTCCAAGTGATGTACATTACTCCCGCATACAGCTGTCTCCTCGGCCGACCTTGGATTCATGATGCAAAAGCTGTTCCTTCTACGCTCCACCAGAAAGTCAAATTCATAGTGGGTGACAAGCTGGCGATTGTACAGGCTGAAGACGACATACTCATCAGCAAGCCATCCACCATACCTTACGTGGATGCAGCGGAGGAAGCTCTAGAAACCGCCTTCCAAGCATTGGAAATTGCCAATGTTGAAACGTTTCCCCGAGAAATGAAGAAGGTAGCCTCCATGCTCACCTAGAACGGATACTTGCCAGGACAAGGACTTGGCAAGGATTCCCAAGGAATTCCCGAGCTACCCATTATCAAGGATAATCCGGGGAAACAAGGGTTAGGATACAACCCTAATAAAGATCAAAGGACGAAGAGGAATCAAGATCCTTCTCGACGTTCTTTAAGCCAGATCTTTAGGAAGGCCGGTTCACAAGCGTCAAGGCCGGTCGTCGTCATCAAGTGCTCTTCTCCTTCCGATAGGGATGTATAGACCTGATGACTATTAGAGATTACTCCTCGGGGACAGCCCGACCCCCGAGCCTCGATAGGGCACATGTTTCCACTATGATTATAATAAAATCATTCTTTCTTATTGCTTCTCTTCTTGCTTGCAATAAAATTCTAGACCACATTATTTTAACCCTGTTTGAATAAACATGAATGAGGTTAAAATCATCTTAATAACAATAAACCCGCATCATTTTTATGTGGAAGTGTGCGTGACAACTTGGAGCACCTTTCCTTGGCCTCGACATGTGCCATCATGGATAAAAAAAGAAATCCTAAAAACGAA
Organism: Cajanus cajan; assembly: GCF_000230855.2. Taxonomy (NCBI): domain Eukaryota; kingdom Viridiplantae; phylum Streptophyta; class Magnoliopsida; order Fabales; family Fabaceae; genus Cajanus; species Cajanus cajan. Next base: position 22,920,371 of record NC_138518.1, read on the forward strand.
AAGCTCGGCAGGAAACCCAAAAAGGGGGCTGCGCAAAAATAAGAGCAAAGAACCCGCTAGGAATCCCACAAAAGGGTGACCTAGGCAAAAGTTAGGGTTACGAAAATAAATAAAAACAAAGGTCCGCTAAGACGCCACAAAAGGGTGTTTTAGGCAAAAAAAATAAGGACAATCAAAAAAGCAAAAGAAATCCATGATGGTACCATGAACCGAATTCAAAAAGAAAGGTTCAAGGGAAGCTATCTAAGTTGTCAAAATCACAATGTCAATAACAAGATTTTCTTAACTTCATAAGTGTTTAATCAAACAAGCCTAAACACATAAGCCTACCTTGGCCAACCATTCTTACAAAAACCATTTTTGACAAATAAATCCCCTCTAAAACACAAACTTCAGAACAAAAATATCTTTCCTTTCTTTTGTCCCAAACGATTTTAGAATAATCTAGTGGAAACATGGAGATATAGTGGTCAATAGGAGGGTTGACACGTCTTCTAAAGGAAGGGAAGGATCACTTGGTTGATGACGCCCATCTCAATATAACATGCATCATTCCTCGGTTACAGAAATCGGCAACGCACAGCCCGTCTAGAGGAATGGCAAAAATCCAAACAGAGAAACGCATCGGTTAATTCTTTTGAAAAATGAATCAAATAGAATTAGGTGCATCATACCGCATACATGCATACAGATGATAGGTGTACTGGAAGATCACTTATTCTCTGTTTATTGAAAAAACAAACAAAAAAAAACAAAAAAACAAAAAACAAAAAAACCAAAAAAACAAAAAAACAAAAAATATAAACTTCAGAAAAAACAATGCGCCCGTACCATGTTCAGTACACCCGTACTAAAATCAGGGTTATGAACAAATTTTCAACTCAATACGGGCGTACTGAAATGGATACGGCCGTATTGGCCATAAAGAAATTTTCAAAGACCTCATCATGAGGCAATCGCATGAAATGAAAAATAAAAAAAAAAGGAAAAATTGCTTGTGTATGACAGCAGAAAAAACTGAAAAATCGACGAAAAGGCAATCTGTACAGAAAAAGCCAAAATCAACAAAGAAGGCAAAAAAAAATAGAAAAAGCCAAAAAACGACAAAAAAGGCAAAAATTCAGAAAATCAACCGCATTGTACAGAATAATTGAGCCTGGAGAGGCTTGCCGAAATAATACTCCCCAAGAGACATCTCAACTTGCACTCTTGGGCTGAACAGAAAATCCAAAAATCATACAGAATAACTGAGCCTGGAGAGGCTTGCCGAAATAATACTCCCACAGAATAATTGAGCCTGGAGAGGCTTGCCGAAATAATACTCCCCAATTGTACAGAATAACTGAGCCTGGAGAGGCTTGCCGAAATAATACTCGTACAGAATAATTGAGCCTGGAGAGGCTCGCCGAAATAATACTCCCCAGAGATATCTCAGCTTCCACGCTCGGACTAAATTCCCCAGTGAAAGCTATCAAAGCAAGATCAGCAAGATTCCCCAAGGAGGGCTTGATCGTCTAAACAGAATATCCGAGTCGAAAGGACCATGACCTCCTCAGTGGAGGATAGCTTTCCAACTCAAGCGATGAGTGAAGCTAAGCCTGAAGAGGCTTTCTAAATAATACTCTGGGATATATAAACTTTAAATCCCCACTCACCTATTCAGAGGCACCCCTTCAAGAAAAATCACAAAAGACAAATAATCATTCCCCAAGTGGAATCCGGCTCTCAGCCAAACATCAAGCGTCGAGATGATCTGCCTAACAGAAGAGGCTAATCACAACAAAACGACAAAATCCCCCAGCGGATGATAGCCTACACAGAGGCAACAAGATCAGAAAACCAAAAAGAGTCACCCGAATAAGGATAACCGGGATACTCCACCAACGTCGAAAGGACGTCAGCCAATCATAAGGCATCGCTCACCTCAAAAAGAGCATCTTCGTGTCTACACCCCAAGGAAACAGAAATTCCTCAATGGGTACCAACTACGCAATGGAAAGTTGGGACACAAGAACCTATGAGTAACTGCACATCCCCTAGACGGATCCCTGCGTTACGGCCGTACTGCACATTTTGTACTACAATACAGCCGTACTGAAACCAATACGGCCGTATTGAAGTTTCTGTATTTCAATACGGCCGTACTGAATTCAATACGGCCGTATTGAAGTACAAAAACTCAATACGGGCCGTATTGAACCCAGGGGCCGTACTGCGCCTCATCCCTATAAATAGGGCGTCATTTGGACGTCATTCCACACTTTTTCCAGCTATTCTGGACCCCCTGGCTGAGTATTCTTGGGTTTTTGAGCAGTGCTCTGCCCTAGAAATCTCTCTGAAAGCCAATCCGACGAAGTTCTTGAATCATAAGCCATTTGCTTGAGATTCGAACGAGTCGAAGGGAAATCTATTTGATTTCCATAGTAAAAATTTTATTTTAGGGAAAGGAGAAAGCGAGCGTGTAGTGGGAAGGAGCGCCAAAAAGCCTCCTAGTTCTTTTAAATATATAAAAGCACGCTTCAAGAGATTTTCTTCCAAAACTCGTCTTTTATTGCTTTCTTTATCGCTTTCTGATTGTTGCATTGCATGTTTAAAGCTTTCATCATGTAGATAATTCACTTAATATCGTTCTAATAAATAGGGGTAATTTAATAATTTTAAGCTATTATTCATGAAATAATCTGTCATAGGGAACCCGAAAGGGGTGTTGTGGGGTGCTAACACCTTCCCCGCACGTAACCGACTCCCTTACCCAACTCTGGTTGTAATGGCCTAAGTTGATTTGCGAAATCAATTGCCTTAACTCTTTTTCCAATGTTTTGAGTAAAACATTGGTGGCGACTCCAAGAACCCTTTTTGCGAAAACCACTAATCCATGGAGGGTCCCGCTTGGGGTTAACATGGATTGGTGAACCATTTTAATAAAATTGTTAGTTCGACAAGGTCTCAGTTTGAGAATAAGTCGTTCTAACAATCCATCATTTTTCAAACTCTTAAAAAGAGTCCGACCATCGTCGCGAATGCCAAGGTCCGTTTCGGCGGGTGGCGACAGTACTTGTCACCTACTAAGAAGTGCACTAGTTTCATGGCATAGCAAAAAACAAGCTTGTGTTTCTTTGAGTACAACTGAGGCTGAATATATAGCTGCTGGGAGTTCTTGTGCTCAAATTCTCTGGATGAAACAACAACTAAGAGATTATGGAACTGAGCTGAATAAAATTCCTTAGAGATGTGATAGTACAAGTGCAATAAATATGACCAAAAATCCAATTTTGCACTCTAGGACAAAACATATAGAGATAAGACACCACTTTTTAAGAGATCATGTTCAGAAAAATGATTGTGTTGTAGAGTTTGTCGAAACTAGTAAACAATTAGCTGACATATTTACAAAACCTCTACCAAGAGAAAGATTTAATCAATTAAGAATTGAACTAGGAATAATCAATGAGTCGTGTTTGAATTGATTGTGAATGTATATTTGCGATTGATTGTTTGATTGAAAATTGGTTGATGTATGTGTAAAACATTGATGTATGATGCATAAAAGAGAGAAGTTTAAGATTTGAAAAGGTTTAGGAATGGTTTAAAAAAGTTAGAAATAAGAGAAGCATAAACTTCCCTAGAATAATTGATTATTTTAAATTTAATCAATTATTATAAGTGAGCTTAGTAGAATAATTGATTATTTAGGCAATAATCGATTATCTGGAAGAAGAGGAATTCTAGAAGTCTCTGGAATAATCGATTATTTGGGCAATAATCGATTATCTGGGAAGCAATAATACAAAAGGTCTATGGAATAATTGATTATTTGGGAAATAATTGATTATCTGGGCAAGTTAGAGGAAATGACCCTCTGGAATAATCGATTATTCCAAAAATAATTGATTATTTAGTGTATAAAGGGTTTTTCAAAGGATTTTACTGATACAAATAATCGATTATTTGTATAGATAATCGATTATTTGTGTGACCCTTGGTTTTCCAGACAGTTTTTGAACGGTTTTATTCGCGCCAACCTTCAACTTCCCACTACTCTTCATTTGTGGAACCTATCCTGTACCCAAAACCGATGCTAGGGCTTCTATAACTTCCAAACCCTCTTATTTTTCATAAACCCACATTCTCTCAACTCTCAAACCCTAACACACTCATTCTCTTCATCTTTCTTCATCTTCTTCATCTCCACCAAAGAACCAATCTTTAACCTAACAATGGCTTCATCTTCCAAAAGGCCGAAGAAGCTAGAAGTCAGGGGGAGCAAACGTCCTCTACCCACAGAGCAACTCATCTCAAAATGGTTTGTTGATGAGAAGACCCAAGAGTACTATTTTGAATGGTATGCGGGTAGAAGAATCATCCCTATGAAGACCTTGAAGCTAGAATGGTTCAAGAATGAGGGGTTTAGCTTTCCTCCTCTCTTGGAACACCAAGAACTTGGAAAGTTTTTGGAGCTAGAAGGACCTTATTACCCTGAGCTTATAAGGCTGTTCTTATGCTTTGCCTCAAGCAATGAAGGGATAATGCAATCGATGGTGAAGGGCAAGCTCATAAAGCTTGACGGTCCAACTTTGAAGGAAGTTGCCGGGTTGAGCGGAGATGGGAGTACAAAGTCCCAACCCTTCAACTTTGGAGATTTTGAGGAGCTGACAACTTTCAGAAACAAACACAATTACACAACATAACATGCAGTATGACACGAAAATGCAAGCATCAACTAATACACTGAAACTGATATACTCAAAACACACAAAACTTAATAGAGACTCTAAAACACACAAACACACAACAGAACACAACAAAAACAAATAACACACAAACACACAACAGAACACAACAAAAACAAATAACACACAAACACACATCCTTTTATAGAAACTGATGGTCCCCAGCAACGGCGCCAAATTTGATCTAAGCCGTATCCGGTCAAATAAAAAAATTAAATGCAGTACTAGGAAGTTGTCCTAGGTCGTCTCCCAATGACCATTTTTCTCTGTCAAAGGCTTAAACACGAAATGGGGGGGGTTTGGTTCAGATTTCTTTTTTTGTTTATAACACAATAAAAAGCATATAACACAGCAAGTAAAATAGATTGGCTCCTTGTTCGGATTGTAACTCTCTTATCCTTGGTTCACAATGAGATTACTCTATTAACCACTTAATCCTTGTTCCGTCCGAGTTAACCAACTAAACGAAGATTAACTCAAGATTTCCTTACACGAATTAAGCAAACACATACAACATCAACCTCTTCACAAATTAAGCAACTGTGGCATTGAGCACAACCCATTAAGCATGGACACGTTGATATAGAGGTTAAATGAAGAAGAACAAAGCAGAACAGAGATATACAAACATACCCAACCTCAAACAGAGATTACAATCCATAACAAGAAGCCAACCCAGGGACGTAAAATCAAAACAAAATGAAAATGGCAGCAAAATGGGAAAACTTGAAGAAAACGAAAAATGGAGGACAGAAATTGAATGGAACAGTAATCAACTTAGAACATAAAAATGAACATGCATAAGAACAATAAGAACGTAAATTAAAACAAGGCAATGAAGATGAAATGAAAATGTATAGATGAATAGGTCTGATTCTGTCTCACAAGGAAGAAAAAGAAAAACCAGAGAAAAACTAAGCTGAAAACTCAAAAAAAAAATAATGGAGGCTGCCACCCTTGCATGGCAGCAATCCCTAGGTTAAGTCTGACCTAGAATGATTAATGGGCCCCCAACAATTCAAGTCTGACCCAACTACAATAAAATAGAATAAAAACTGAAAATAAATGCTGAGGTGGAAAATGGTGCAACAGCGGTGACATGACAGATGACGTGGCAGCTCCTCTTGAAGTCCAAAAATTAATTCCAAGCCCAAATAATTATTAAACTTCCCTGAAAATAAAATTTGGATTAATTAGATTCAGAAAATTCAAATTAGTTAAAATATGAATTACTGGTCCAATTAAAGCTCAAATAGAAAACAATGCAGAATATCAAAAATTAAGCACAAATCAGAGATTAAAATAAGTACAGAAAGGTAAGAAAATATGGGAAAATAATGACTCATCAATGACTTTTTAGGTGATTATGTGTCGTTCTTTGTCTGCGTCTAGTAGTCGTCAAATAGTATAATGCCTTGACCTTCAGCGTTTTGACTTTTCTTTCATCTTAGTCAACCTTGTATATGATTAGTCTTTTCATTTCTTATTGGTCATTGATCTTCTCCCTTTTGAGTCTTATTTATGTTAACCTTTTGTCTTTTTTCGTCGGATGCTGCTTTGTACCTGTTCTTACGTCTTTCTGAAACACTGACTCATTTGTTAGAGATAACATATATTATATTTGTCTCACTCAAAACCTCTTTGAGAATGTCTTCGTCTGACTTAACAATAGTTCAGTGTCTATTTACCTATCTTGTCTTTCTAAGATGGTAAGAGCCTTTTGAGCACGCGATCACCTTCTTGGAAGTGTCGAGGATGAACCTTCTTATCAAAAGCTTTCTTGATCCTCATTTCATGATGGCAAAGCTAGGCAAAGTAAATGATGATCTTCCCTTAGCCTTGCTCCAACTCCTTGTTCTTCTTTTTGAGGTGAATTCTAGACATGAAGATCCATAAGAGATAAAGGACTCGCAAAAATAAGAATGAAGGAAGCCCCAATGCCAAAAGAGCAAAGAATTGCTCAATAAGTTCCTATCCTAGAAGCCTTTTGGGAACCCTAAGAACTAGGCGTGAGAAAAAGACTTTTGAGAAAGAATTTTTCTGAGCGAAATGGTTTGAAATCTCATATATCAAAAGTGATTCAAATGTGAAGGAGTGAGTGAATTTATAGGCCAAGTAGCTTGCATAATTGGCACCAAACTCAAGCCATGCCTTGGCACTGAATTCTGAATTCAAATGGTCTTTGAATTCAAAATTCTTGGTCACCCTGATGAGTCATTATTTTCCCTTATTTTCTTACCTTTCTATACTTATTTTAATGTCTAATTTGTGCTTAATTGTTTATATTTTGGACTGTTTTCTATTTGGGCTTTAATTGGACCGGTAATTCATATTTTAACTAATTTGAATTTTCTGAATCTAATTATTCCAAATTTTATTTTCAGGGCAGTTTATATATTATTTGGGCTTGGAATTATTTTTTTGGACTTCAAGTGGAGTTGCCACGTCATCTGCCATGTCATCGCTGCACCATTTTCCACCTCAGCATTTAATTTCAATTTGTATTCTATTTTATTGTATTTTTTGGGTCAAACCTGACTTGGGGCCCATTTTTTGACTCTTCTAGGTTTTATTTAGGGTTTTAGGGCAGCCACTAGGGAGGAGTCGACTACATAGCTAGCTGCCTCTCTTTGTTTTGTTTTTACGTATTTCTCTCTAGAGCTACAATTTACGTTTTGGCTTCTCTTCCCTCCATTTAGTTTTACGTTTTGGTCTCTTTAGCTGTTCTGGACGTTTTGTTTCTTTTTGAACTTCTGAACTCCATTGTTATTCACGTTTTTCTTGCTCTCTGTTGGGTTTTTACGTTTTGCTTCTTCTCCAGTCACGTTTTTGTTGCTTTCTCTTCTCTGGTTGTAAAAACTGAACATTTACATTTGAAGAATACAGATTACTCATTTCTTGTTCTCCTTCCTTGCATTTTCGTTTTTGTTTTCATTTTATTTTCTGTTTGTATTTTCGTTTTTGTGTTTGTTTCTGTTTCCGTTTTAATGGAAGGCTAAAACCCCAGGGGTTGGCTCCTTGAGCAGATTGCAATCTCTATTTGAGGTTTTATTCATATTTGTATCTGTGTTCTGCTTGGTTCTTCTTCATTGTACCTCTGAACGTTTTTGATGTTCATGCTTAATGAATCATGTTGCTCATAGGTTGCTTAATCTTGTGGGGAGGTTTGATGTTGTATACGTTTGCTTAATTCATGTAGGGAAATCCTGAGTTAATCTTTGCTTAGTTGGTTCACTCGGATGGAACAAGGATTAAGTTATGAACAAAGAAATATTTTAAGAACTAGGGATAAAAGAGTTGCAATTTGAATAGGGAGCCAATCTATTTTACTAGTTGTGTTTTATTTCGTTTTATTATGTTATAAACTAAAAATCTGAACCAAACCCCCCCGGTACTGAGGCAATCTATTTAGCAATAAAAGACGGTCCTTGGGATACGACCTAGGAGTCACTTCCTAGTACTACATTTAATTGCATTTATTTGACCGGATACAGCTTCGATCAAATTTGGCACCGTTGCCGGGGACCATCGGTTCCTGTTAGAGGCTGTGTGTTTGTGTGTTATTTGTTTTTGTTGTGTTCTGTTGTGTGTTTTGTGTTTTAGAGTCTCTATTAAGTTTTGTGTATTTTGAGTATATCAGTTTCTGTTATGTTATGTCTATTTTTGGTGTAGTGTTTTAGTGTATCAGAATATCAGTTTTAGTGTATCAGTTTTTGTTTCAATTTTGTATGAATTTTTTGTATCAATTTGGTGCTTGCATTTTTGTGTGTCATTACATGTTATGTTGTGTATTTGTGTTTGTTATTAGTCTCCCCAGGTGTAGAAAGTAAGCCAATTGAAGAATTAGAGAGAACCAATGAACAATAAACCAATGGAACAGTAACTCGAATTTGGTTTTTGGTGCATTTGCTGTCATGTGTTTGTCATAGTTGATCTTTATTGCATTACATTTCATAGCCCATTGTGACCAATTATATTGATTCCATTTGGTGTGCTAAATCATTGTTGTGTTGTGTTGAGTTTCAAATATGGTGCATTTCGTGGTACATTCTGGTGAAATTCTAGTGCATGTGAATAATGTTGAATAGTAGCTAAATTTTCCAATTAATTGTGATTTTTGGTTTTGATAGCTAGACTTGTTATTTTTGCCTCAAATTTTGTGTGGTAACTTCTTTCAACCTATATTTTGTGTAAAAAATAGCTAGGGCACCCAGTTTGGTCAAAATTTGGAGATACCAAAATTTTTGAAAATTGTTTTTAGCAAAACTTCAAAAGGCCATAACTGTGGCCCTAGTAGATTGTCAAAAAAAGGTCATTTACTATTTCTTTTCTAATTTTGAAGTTTTATTTCCATAATTTTCCAAACTTTTGTTAAGTAGTTCATATAGCTAGGCTTTGAATTTTGTTCTCAAATTTTTTGTGGTAGTTTCTAATCATTTTAGGATGATATTGGTGCATTGGTTTTGATAGTTTCCAAGTTTTCATGAAAATTCCCTTTTTACCCCTATTGTTCACTGTTCACTGTCACTATTCATGTAGCAGTTCATGTAGTGCATGACTAGGAGCAACCCTGATTTTTTGCACCCATTTGATCCTGAGATTGATAGGACATTCCATAGACTAATTAGAGAGCTTATCATTCCATCTTTAGATAGTGATAGTGATAGTGATAGTCATAGTCATAGTCATAGTCATAGTGTAAGTGTTGCATCTGAGATTGATTCAAGCCAAACAGAAAACATGGGTGAACAACCTTATAATGGACCCCGTGAGAGGACTCTTAGGGAGATGGTTGCACCTGATTTTACTTATGAGAGTTTATGCATTCAATATCCTGAAGAAGATGTTCCTTTTATGCTTAAAACTGGACTAATCCATTTGTTGCCCAAGTTTCATGGTCATGCAGGTGAAGATCCACATAAACATCTGAAGGAGTTCCATATTGTTTGCTCTACCATGAAGCCTCCTGATGTTCAAGAGGATCACATTTACCTGAAGGCATTTCCACATTCATTGGAGGGAGTTGCTAAAGACTGGCTGTATTATTTGGCTCCCAGGTCCATCACTAGCTGGGATGTTCTGAAAAGAATGTTTCTAGAGAAATTTTTCCATGCCTCAAGGACCACTACAATCAGAAAAGATATATCAGGGATCAGGCAACTTGACGGAGAGAGCTTGTATGAGTATTGGGAGAGATTTAAAAAATTATGTGCAAGTTGTCCCCACCACCAAATTTCTGAGCAGCTCCTATTGCAGTACTTTTATGAGGGCCTGAATAGCATGGAGAGGAGTATGATTGATGCTTCCAGTTGAGGAGCCCTTGGTGACATGACTCCGGCTGAGGCTAGGCACTTAATTGAAAAAATGGCATCCAATTCTCAGCAGTTCAGCGCCAGGAATTATGCTATTGTGCTTAGGGGAATTAATGATGTAGCTGCTGATTCTTCTTCATCTGTAGATAGGAAGATTGAGGGGAAGCTTGATACCTTGGTCAGTTTAGTCACTCAACTTGCCATGAACTAGAAATCTTCATCTTCATCTGCATCTGTGGCAAGGGTTTGTGGCATTTGCACGTCAAATGACCATCATACAAATTCGTGTCCAACATTGTAGAAGCCTTCTGATGTTCATGCTCCTCAAGCCTATGCTGCAAATATCTACAATAACAGACCAGCGCAGCAACATCAATAAAATTATGATCTGTCCTCCAATAGATACAATCCTGGTTGGAGAAATCATCCCAACTTGAGGTGGGGAAACTCTTAGCAACAGCAGCAAAATCAAGCACCTTTCCAGAACCATCCCTCAAGTTCTTCATACCAGCCCCCTCAACAGAGACCTCCTCCTCTTGCACCTGCAGCCCAACAAGCTCAACCTTCTGCTTCTGAGCCTTCATTGGAGGAGTTGGTTATGCAGATGACCATTCAGAATATGCAATTCCAGCAAGAGACCAGAGCCTCCATTCAGAGCTTAACCAATCAGATGGGGCAGATGGCTACTCAACTCAATCAGGCACAGTCTCAAAATTCAGATAAGTTGCCTTCACAGATTGTGCAGAATCCAAAAAATGTGAGTGCCATCACATTGAGGTCAGGGAAACAGATAGACATACCCACTACAGTACCTCCACCTCCATCTGCACCAGTACCAGTTCCAACATCTGCACCTGAACAAAATGATGAACCAGTTGGCGCCCAAAATTTTCATGCAGGTGGACCTTCTTCCAGCACCAATTCTGATTTGCAGCAGCCTCCTATCCCTCTTCCATTTCCTCCTAAATTGATTCCAAGCAAAAAGATGGAAGAGGTGGATAAGGAGATATTGGAGACCTTCAGGAAGGTGGAGGTGAACATACCTCTACTAGATGCCATCAAGCAAATTCCCAGATATGCTAAGTTTCTGAAGGAGCTATGCACTCATAAGAGGAAAATGAAGGGCAATGAGCGAATCAGCATGGGCAGAAATGTCTCAACACTCATAGGTAAATCTGTTCCACACATTCCTGAAAAATGTAAGGACCCAGGTACATTCTGTATACCTTGCATTATTGGTAACAGTAAATTTGAAAATGCCATGCTTGATTTGGGTGCTTCTATAAATTTCATGCCTCTGTCCATTTTTAAATCTCTGTCTCTTGGTCCTATGCAATCTACGGGTGTGGTGATACAGTTGGCAAATAGAAGTGTCGCCCACCCTACAGGTTTTATTGAGGATGTCTTAGTTCGGGTCGATGAACTGATTTTTCCTGTTGATTTTTATGTGCTTGATATGGAGGACGGATTCTCCCATGGTTCTGTCCCAATCATTCTAGGCAGGCCATTTTTAAAAATAGCCTGAACTAAGATTGATGTGTATGTTGGCACCTTATCTATGGAATTTGGGGATATTGTTGTTCATTTTAATATTTTGGATGCCATGAAATTTCCTTCTGAAGATCATTCTATTTTTTGTGCTGAATTGATTGATAATCTAGTTGATGAGCACATTCATGATTTTGATTCTTCTCATGCTAAGAAGGATTCATTTTCATTTGATTTGTATAGCTGCCTTTCATGCATTGAGTCTGAGTCTGAATCTGAATATGAGTCTGAATGTGAAACTAATTATGAGGCATCTGAATTTAACACTTTGGGTGCTATACCTCTTGCTCTTGATTTTATACAGTCAGAATGCACTAACCATGTTGCAAGAAGTACAAAAGAATCTGACTTGCAGGTTGAGGTACAGGCTGTGGAACCCCTTCTCCTTTCTTTGGTTCCTTCTGATGTTCAGACAGCACCCACCCTAGAGTTGAAGCCTCTTCCAAAGAACCTCAAATATGCTTACTTGGAGGATGATGAGAGATTCCTTGTGATCATATCCACCTCCCTTGATGCTGATCAAGAAGACAGGTTGTTGCATGTGCTTTAGAAGCACAAGAAGGCAATTGGTTGGACCCTGGCAAATATTCCTAGCATTAGCCTATCGACATGCATGCACAGGATATTATTGGAGGATGGAGCTAAACCAGTGAGACAGCCTCAAAGGAGACTTAACCCGGTGATTTTGGATGTAGTGAAGAAGGAGGTGACCAAGCTTCTTCAAGCTGGGATCATTTATCCTATATCAGATAGTCAGTGGGTCAGTCCGGTCCAGGTGGTCCCCAAGAAGACAGGCCGCACTGTTGTGAAAAATGAGAGGGATGAGCTCATTCCCATTAGAGTGCAAAACAGTTGGAGGGTCTATGTTGACTACCAGAGGCTCAACCAAGCGACAAGGAAGGATCATTTTCCTCTGCCCTTCATTGATCAGATGCTTGAGCATCTGGAAGGTAAATCTCATTACTGTTTTCTTGATGGGTTCTCTGGTTATTTTCAGATTTATATTGCTCTTGAGGATCAGGAAAAGACCACATTCACCTGCCCTTTTGGTACTTTTGCCTATAGGAGGATGCCTTTTGGCCTGTGCAATGCCCCTGGCACATTCCAACTGTGCATGCTTAGTATCTTTTCTGATTTTCTTGAAAATTGCATAGAGGTGTTTATGGATGGTTTTACTGTATATGGATCCTCTTTTGATGCATGTTTGGATAGTTTGGACAGAGTTCTGAATAGATGCATTGAGACTAACCTTGTTCTTAATTTTGAGAAATGTCATTTCATGGTTGAGCAGGGTATAGATTTGGGGCATATTATTTCTAGTAAGGGCATAGAAGTAGATCCTACAAAAGTCTCTGTTATTTCACAATTGCCTTACCCTTCTTGCGTGTGAGAGGTTCAATCTTTTCTTGGCCATGCAGGTTTCTACAGACGCTTCGTCAAAGAATTCAACAAGAAGGCTCTTCTGCTATCCAATCTACTGTAAAAAGATGTTGATTTTGTTTTTAATGATAGATGTAAACAGGCTTTTGACTGCCTCAAGGAAGCACTCACCACCACTCCAATCATTCAGGCACCTGATTGGACAGTCCCATTCGAGCTGATGTGTGATGCATCCAATTATGTATTGGGAGCTGTCCTAGCACAAAGAGTTGACAAGTTGCCTCGAGTGATATATTATGCTTCTAGGACTTTGGACGCTGCCCAAGCAAACTACACTACCACAAAGAAAGAGCTTCTCGCCATTGTTTTTTCTCTTGATAAATTTAGATCTTATTTGCTTGGTTCTCGTGTTATTGTCTATACTGACCATGCAGCTCTGAAGTTCCTACTGAAAAAGGCTGAGTCAAAGCCTATATTGATTAGGTGGATGCTTTGGCTGCAGGAGTTTGATTTGGATATCCGAGACAGGAGTGGAGCTTAGAATTTAGTGGCAGACCATCTCAACATAATTGAAAGAGCTGGGGACAGTGCTGATGTCTTGCCCATCCAGGATAACTTTCCTGATGAAAATTTGTTGATTGTTTCTTCTGTTTCTATTCCTTCCCCACCCCTTGGTTTGCGAACATTGTCAATTATTTAGTTGCTTCTATTTTTCCTCCTTTAGCATCTAGAGCTCAGATTGATAAACTTAAGAGTGATGCTAAACATTATGTTTGGGATGACCCCTATTTGTGGAAGTTTTGTAGTGATCAGGTAATCAGGAGATGCTTACCAGACCATGAGATTGACTCGGTCTTGCAGTTCTGTCATTCTTCTGCATCTGGTGGTCATCTTGGCATTCAGAGGACAGCTCGCAAGGTGCTTGACTGTGGTTTTTACTGGCCCACCATCTTCAAGGATGCGTGGAAGATTTGCAGCACTTGTGAGCAGTGTCAGAGAGCAGGAGGAGCCCTTTCTTGGAGACAGCAGATGCCTCAACAACCCATGCTATTCTGTGAGGTCTTAGATGTCTGGGTATAGATTTCATGGGTCCTTTTCCTATCTCTTTTGTTTTTTCATATATTCTCCTAGCTATTGATTGTTTCAAAATGGGTGGAAGCCAAAGCCACCAGAACTAATGATGCTCGGGTTGTTGTGGATTTTGTCAGATCTAACATATTTTGCAGGTTTGGAGTGCCCAGAGCTATTGTTAGTGATCAGGGCACTCATTTTTGTAACAGATCCATGCAAGCCTTGCTTAGGAAGTATGGGGTAGTGCACAGAATTTATACACCCTACCACCCCCAAACCAATGGGCAAGCTGAAATTTCAAACAGGGAGATCAAGAGAATGTTAGAGAAGATTGTCCAGCCCAACAGAAAAGATTGGAGTAACAGGTTGGATGATGCTCTTTGGGCGCATAGGACTACCTACAAAGCACCCATAGGGATGTCTCCTTATCGGGTTGTCTTTGGCAAGGCATGTCATTTACCTGTTGAGATTGAGCATCGGGCCTACTGGGTTGTGAAGACCTGCATCTTCTCCATTGATCAGGCTGGTGAGGAAATGAGGTTGCAACTAAATGAGCTTGATGAGATCCGCTTGGAAGCCTACGAGAATTCAAAATTCTACAAGGAGAAAACCAAGAAGTTCCATGACAGCTTGATAGCTAGGAAGGACTTCGTGGTTGGCCAGAAAGTTCTATTGTACAATTCTCGGCTCGGACTCATGGGTGGTAAGTTACGATCAAAGTGGATTGGACCTTTTGTTGTTACTAATGTTTATGCTTATGGTACAGTTGAGATCAAAAGTGAATCCACATATAAGAGCTTTAAAGTCAATGGACACCAGCTGAATCCATTCCTCAACAATCCATCTTTGTTGAATGCAGTGGTAGAGGAGATGTCTCTGCTTGACCCTGCTTCTCTCCCACTACCATGACTTAGGGAGTTTTCTTTCTCCTTCTCATTCTTTGCTTTTATTACATATGTCCAATTCTGTTGATTGTTCTGATTGCTCTGATCTTATGTGTGTGCAACATTGGGACAATGTGTAGTTTAAGTGTGGGGGGACTGTTTTGGTTATATGTTTGTAGGGTTTAATTTTTATTTTTGGGTCTAGGTTTTATGTTTAGTTGTTATGTACAGTTTTGCATGTTTCTCTTTGATTTCTGGGTTTTGATAGTTTGTAGGCACTTACTTCATTCTTGGATAGGAGTTTCTTGATACTATATGGTTTGAAATCCCTATTTTTCTCTGCTTGGAAAAATGATTTTGAGCTTTGAGAGGTTGTTCTAATTGTGACAGATATACCCTGTGTGAGGATTTGAGCCACTTTCTGTTCTTTCTTGTGTGTTATGCCTCTTGATTGCTTGCACAGTTGCCTTGTCTTGACTCTGTTTGATACTTCTTGATTCACATGCATGTTTGGATATGACTAAGGCATTTTGATTCTCATAAGCCTCTAGCCAAATAAGCCTACCTTGAATTAACTCCTCTGATAACCCCTGCTGAGCCTATTTCCCCTTCTTTGTTTGAAGCTCATTACAAAGAACCTCCTGGCCATTGCTCTACCCTATCCACTAAGCTCTGAAGCAGTCAAATCTTCAAGTAACCTCCTGGCCATTGCTCTAGTGGTTGGGCCTTTAGCCCATGCTCTTCCATCATTCCCTCCCTCTTGAGAAGGATTCATCCTCGAATCTGAAGACTCTTCCTCATCATCACTAGCACCTACAAAAGGTTTAAGATCACTAACATTAAAAGTGGTGCTGACTCCATAATCAGAGGGTAAATCAAGTCTATAAGAATTATCATTGATACGCTGTAAGACCTGAAAGGGACCATCTCCTCTAGGACTGAGTTTGGACTTCCTTTGATTTGGAAAACGTTCTTTTCTTAAGTGAAGCCAAACCCAATCACCTTCCTCGAAGATCATAGACTTCTTGCCTTTACTTCCTTGTTTTGCATATTTCTCATTTTGATTTTGAATATGAGTTTTAATCCTTTCATGAAGTTTCTTGACAAAATCAGCTCTTGAAGCCCCTTCCTTATGAATGAAATGTTCAACATTAGGAAGAGGTATCAAGTCTAAAGGAGTTAAAGGATTAAACCCATACACAGCCTCAAAAGGAGAAATATTGGTAGTTTTGTGAACTACCCTATTGTAGGCAAATTCGATGTGGGGCAAAAACTCATCCCAAGATTTGTGATTACCCTTTAGGACTTCCCTAAGCATAGTAGACAGAGATCTATTCACTACCTCAGTTTGGCCATCTGTTTGAGGATGACAAGTAGTTGAAAAGAGGAGTTTGGTTCCTAGTCTTGACCACAAGACACGCCAAAAGTGGCTTAGGAACTTTGTATCTCTATCTGAAACTATAGTCCTAGGAAGTCCATGAAGTTTAACCACATCTCTAAAGAAAAGTTTTGCTATGTTGCTTGCATCATCTACTTTGTGGCATGGAATAAAATGAGCCATTTTACTAAAACGATCCACTACCACAAAGATAGAATCCATTCCCCTTTGGGTTCTAGGTAAACCTAGCACAAAATCCATGCTAATATCTACCCAAGGAGAAGAAGCAACAGGTAAAGGTATGTATGTACCATGAGGCATTACTTTAGACTTAGCTTGTAAACAAGCCAAACATCTAAAACAATGCCTTTGGACATCTTTTCGCATATGGGCCAATAAAATTTTTCTTTTAGCAAACTAAGAGTTTTCTCAACTCCAAAGTGCCCCATAAGCCCACCTTCATGACTTTCTTTAATTAATAATTTCCTAATGGATCCTTGGGGTATGCATAACCTTCCTTCTTTATACAAGTACCCCTCAACCATATAGAAACCATCAAAAGATTTTTGTTGACATTTTTTATAATTATCACCAAACTCAAGATCTTCCTCATATAACTCCCTAATATTATCAAATCCAAGAATTTGAGTACCTAGAGACACAAGCAAAGTATGTCTCCTAGATAAAGCATCAGCTACCACATTTGATTTTCCTTTCTTGAATTTAATGATATATGGAAATTGTTCAAGGAACTCTAACCATTTGGCATGCCTCTTATTTAACTTACCTTGACCTCTTAAATATTTAAGTGACTCATGGTCACTATGAATGACAAACTCTTTGGACACAAGATAGTGTTCCCAAGTTTGTAAAGCTCTAACCAATGCATACAACTCCTTGTCATAGGTTGGGTAATTGAGGGAGGAACCTTTTAGTTTTTCACTAAAATAGGCAATAGGGTGTCCTCCTTGCAATAACACAGCTCCTATGCCAACTCCTGATGCATCACATTCTAGCTCAAAAGTCTTTTCAAAATTTGGTAGAGCTAAAATGGGTGCATTAGTAAGTTGATCTTTAAGTAATTGAAATGCTTGGTCATGCTTTGAAGTCCAATCAAATAAAATATCTTTTTTGACTAGCTCATTCAAGGGTGAAGCAATGCTAGAGAAGTTAGGCACAAATCTTCTATAAAAACTTGCTAATCCATGAAAACTCCTAACTTCACTAACATTTTTAGGCTTGGGCCACTCTTGAATGACTTTGATTTTCTCGGGGTCCACTTGAACCCCATTTTTTCTTACAATGAACCCTAGGAAAACCACATGATCCACACAAAAAGTACATTTTTCAAGATTTGCAAATAATTGGTTTTCCCTAAGGATCATCATAACTTCTCTAAGATGTCCTAAGTGATCATCTTGAGAACTACTATAGATTAATATATCATCAAAATAAACAACAACAAATTTTCCTATACACTCTCTCAAGACATGATTCATAAGCCTCATGAATGTACTTGGTGCATTAGTTAAACCAAAAGGCATAACTAGCCACTCATACAATCCAAATTTGGTCTTAAAAGCAGTTTTCCACTCATCACCCTTTTTAATTCTTATTTGGTGATAACCACTTTTAAGATCAATTTTAGAAAATATAGAGGCACCATGTAATTCATCAAGCATATCATCAAGTCTAGGGATTGGGTGCCTGTACTTGATTGTGATATTGTTAATGGCCCTACAATCACAACACATCCTCCATTTTCCATCTTTCTTGGGCACTAACAATACAGGCACAGCACATGGACTCAAACTCTTTTGTACCCACCCCTTATTCAATAATTCATGGACTTGGTTTTCTATCTCCTTAGTTTCTTGAGGATTTGTCCTATAGGCTGGTCTATTGGGTAGACTAGCCCCAGGCACAAAATCAATTTGATGTTCTATACCCCTAAAAGGAGGAAGGTCTTTTGGACCTTCACTAGGGAATATATCATCAAATTCTTTTAATAAATGAGAAACTTGAGGAGGTAAAGAATTAAGTTCAATGCTTAAATTATGACACTGAAACACACTTCTACAAAGAAGAAGGTAAGAAGGTTTTTCAACAATAAGGGTTTGTTTTAATGTTTCTTGTTGAATTCCTTCTAATGAAAGAGATTTCTCTTCCTTCTTCTTTGAAGCTTTATGCTTCTTTTCTTCTTTGTTCTTTTTTTTTTTAAACAAGTTTTTTTTTTCTTCTTCTCTTTTCAATTTCATTTGTACTTGATCCTCTATCACTTGTGAAGGATACAAAGGATGAAGTACAAATTTCTTTTCTTTATGGGTGAAAGTGATTTCATTGGTAAGGCCATTATGCATGGTTTTCTTGTCAAATTGCCATGGCCTTCCCAACAAAATATGGCAAGCCTCCATTGGCACTATGTCACAAACCACTTGATCTTCATAGTTACCAATAGTGAACTTAACTTTCACTTGATTATTAACATTAATATCCCCATCTTCATTAATCCAATGAAGTTGATATGGTTTCGGATGGGGAATAATAGTAAGACCAAGCTTCTCCACCAACCTTGTACTACAACAATTACAACAAGACCCACTATCCACAATGAGAGAACAAGTATTATTAAGAATTTTACACCTTGTGTGAAAAATATTCTCTCTTTGTGAAAGGTGAGACTCATGAGGTTGGTTTCCTAGAAGCCTTCTAATCATTAGAAGTTGACCATCACAAGGATATGCACTTTCAATGGGATGGTCTTCCTCACTTGATTCACTGTCACTTGAAGTAGTGGAACTAGATTCATCAACACTACTATAAATGTCTTGCCCCTTCAAAATCATCACTTTTTTAGTTGGGCATTGAGAAGCTATATGACCTCTCCCAAGACACTTAAAGCATTTGATATCACTAGTTTTACTACTAGAAGTGACAATATTTTTATTTTTCTCATTTTCTTTTTCTTTTTCTTTGCCAAATTTCTTAGAGGTATCAAATTGACCCTCCCTCTTGTAGTCTTTCTTAACATAAGAGCTAGATTGAGTTTTACCTTTAAAAGAAGTTTTTCTCAAATTTTGTTGTTCCACCCTTATACAAAGTTGGACCAAATCATCAAGGTCCCTATAAGGGAGTAACTCAACTCTATCTCTTATGTCAAAATTAAGACCACTTAGAAATCTAGCAATGGTCAATCTTTCTTCTTCCCTTATCCCAGCCCTCATGAGATACAACTCCATTTTTTTTCTATACTCCTCAACACTCATACCCTTTTGTTGGAGTCTTTGGAGCTTATCCATAAGCTCCCTACTATAATAAGAAGGAATATGCCTTCTTCTCATAGCACTCCTCAACTCATTCCAATAAGTGATGGGAGGATCATTGTGAAGTCTTCTCTCTCTTTCCAAGGATGTCCACCAATACATGGCTTGTCCTTGAAAAGCTAGGGTGGCTAAAGGAACTTTTCTTTCCTCACCTACTTGATGACAAGTGAAGATTTGCTCCACTTTCATCTCCCAATCCAAGTAGGTGTCCACATTATCTTTTCCATGAAAGTAAGGGAGATCAACCCTTGATTCCCTCACTTTGAGTTCTTTAATGACTCTCCTAGGTGGGGGTTGATAGTAAGCATCCATTTGTATACTACCATCATTATTTTGACTTTGAGAATCATTGGAGCTCTTGGTTGAGCTCCTAGAAGAACCTTTTGGACTTTTATTTTTATTTAATCTTTTCAAAAGTTTTTCTTCTCGTTGCTTAATCTTTTGAATCTCTTGTTCTAAAGCCATGATTTGTACTTCCTTTCAAGTTTTTCTTTTTGTTTTTGAAGTATTTCATCATGCTTCCAAAGTTTTAGTGCCTCAACCTCCTTGAAAATTCTTTTAAAACTTTTAGGAGATTCAAAGTCACTACTACTTTGAGAATGTTGACTCATGATTAAGCAAAAAGATTTTATATGCTATGCAAAAAGTTATAAAATGTTTTTGGGATTTTCTAGGAATGAAAATAACACTTGGAAGTCTAAGTGTACAAGTTGCACTATCAAGGGAGGTGAGCTACAAAGAGCCACTTAATAACCAAGCCTTTTCAAGTGGAAATCACTAAACTCCTTTGTGGTACTTCCAATTCCCCAAAACTTTTCACAAGAATTTTGAATGCTTTTTCATAATTTGTTTGTTTTTGAGACTAAACTAAACGTGAGCAAGTGATGGAATAATACTAAGACCAAGAAAACCAAGAGGTGACATATTGAAGGAGGCAAGAGGAATGGGTTAGTGATGAAAAACCATAAAGAGGAATAAGCCCACTTTTGGGCCTTAGCTAGGTTTTTATGACATTTGTCTTTGTTTTCCATTTTTACCCTTGTATTTTGGGGTATTTTAGTCATAGAATTTATTTTACTTGTATTTCCAATTTTACCCTTGTATTTTGGGGTATTTAGGACTTAGAATTTATTTTCTTTGTATTTCCCATTTTACCCTTGTATTATGGGGTGCTTTAGATGATTAGGGTTTTTAATTTTGGGCTAGGGTGTTAATTAGAGGGTGACACATATTTTTGGTGCCTATTGGGTCTATTTTTGGTGTTAGAAAGGCTTAGGCCCAAGTGGAGGGAAAAGGTTGCATGGTCTTATCATGCACCTAGATATAGCCAATCTAAACCCAAAGATTCCATCCTTGGCCACCAAGTTGCATCTAGGGTTCATTTGCATTTCATTTGGAATGCATTTGCCTACTCCAAATGCAACCCTAGATGCCTCCCCTCCTATAAATACCCAATGCACCACACCTTGTAAATACTTTGGACATTAATGATATTGAGTGTGCATTTTGCCTCACTATCTTTCTCCTTAGTCTTAGGGACTCCACGGCCTCCTTCCTTCTCCTCCTCCTAGAACCGTGAGTGAGTGAGCTTAGGCCTACCTAGGTTAGCCTTCCCACCTTAGTGACGTGAGCTAGCCTAAAGGAGCATCACCCCACCCACACCTTCCATACACCTTGAACGTAACCTACACACCTCCTAAACACCAACCTTTCCTTAGTTCTAGGTTGCCTTTGGCTAACCTCCTCCCATCTCCACCCTAAAAGCAAAACCCTAGATAGGTTTCATCCTACACTTAGGTGAAGCCACCTTGAGCAACCACCTTCAACGCCTTCTACTTATTGCTTCCGCCACCATCCTTCATTTTTCATCATCTTTGGAGTCTTCCCTTGTTGAATCAAGATCAAGGGCGTGCATGGAACTAAGCCACCTTCCATCAAGTGGTATCTAGAGCCATTGTTCTTCAAGGGTAAACGTTTTCTTTCTTTGTCTTTCTTTGAGTCTTCTTGGTTCCCTATTTTTTGATTCGGTCATTCTTCTTCTTCTCCTTGTGACCGAATATTTTCTTTGTGTTTTTGGTTCATATTTTGCTTCCTTGAACCTTCCTTGATGCTTTAGGTTTCCTTGTTTTTAGGGTTGTCATATTCCATGTTAGGTTGAGTATCACATGTTCATGCATTTTGTTTTTGGAATCTACCTATAGTTTTGTCATTTTACCTCCTATATTTTGTCTTCCATTATATCCTTGTATGTGCCCAAACACCTTGCATGAAAACATGAAAAATACCATGATGCATACATCTTAAGTGGGCGTGCCATATAGAATACTATCTAGGTCATTCATGCATGCTATTAGCTTCTAGCATGTTCTATATGTTGCCATGATTTTCCATGTGTGAACTTTCTTGCACATGCTAAAAACCGCCCACCTTACCCTTGCATTTTCACTTGTTTAAGTTGATTTCTTGTTTTCCAAGAATCCTAAAAGAATCTAAGAGGTGTGCTGGACTTTTTGTGCTAAACAACTTGACCTAATAGTACAAAACCATTTCCACTCAAAAATATTCCCTATAAACCTCTAAGAAAACGCCACTTGTCTTTGTCTCCTTCTCCTAAGAATTTGACCTAATTTTTTGTGCCACCACAAGTGCAAAACCTAAGCAACAAATTGAGACTGAAAATTTATAAAAAAAAAATTTGACCCAAGGACAATTAAAAAGCAAAAGGCCGTGAACCCAAAAAGAACAAGAAAAAAAAAAAAAAATATACCTTGGACAAAAAGGACTTGTTGTTTGACTTGTGGACTTGGACCAAATACCTTAGCATTGGAGTTGGACCTTGACCATTTTGGACTTATTTTGGGACCTCTAACTTGGCTGGACAAAAATACAAAAATTAACTTAATCAAGTGAACTAAACACCAAACCTATTCTAGTGCCTTTCTAAGTTGAATTCTTTGTGTGCTTGCTTTATTTGATTGAGTCTTAATTTTTTTGCTTGTCTTTCTTGGCCTCTTTTGTTTTGTCATCTTCAAATCTCTTTGAGTTTAGCCTTTCTTAATTGTGCTTTTCAGTTTTTATTTTTTTGGAACTCTTGCTCTTGGTTGTTCTCATTGACTTGTAGGTGAAGCACCTAACTAGCAAAGTAGCAATCCTTTGGTGGATTGAGTGGAGGAGTGAACCAAAACCCAACCTAGCCTTTGGAAGGGTTTCCACTACACCTAAAAGGAGAGTAAACACTTGGAGAGGTGCTAACCGTTTGCTCATTGTGAAGGAACCAAAGAGAAAGAGCTTTGAAGACCTAAATTTTGTTTACTTTGGTTTTTCTTGCATTCGGCCACCTTGTTTTTAGGCCATTAATTTCATTTATTTGGTTTGTAATTTTGGCCATTTTAAACCTCTTCAACTTGGATTTTAGTGCGTGTAGAGAAGGTGATTTGAAAACCTTCACTAGGACCCCGACTAGTGTATGTTTTAAGTTGCTTTCCATTGCATGTTTTCTAGCTTTCCTAGTATAATTGTTTAGGTTTTTACTTTGCTTTCCAAAACGTTTAGAAGGCTTACTTTGCCTACTAGGGGTGCGTACACACACACACTTGGTAGTGTCAAAAAAATTGTTTTGTAAGAAAGGTAAAAAGGGCTTAGTGATTTTTACTTGAAAAGGGCTTGGTTTTTAAGTGATTCTTAGTAGTCCACCTCCCCTTGAAGGTTCAATTTGTACACATAGGCCTTTTATACTAATCTTGCACCTTTAAAATTTTTTGTGAAAACCTTTTCTCACTCAATCTTTGTGAAAACCTTTTTAACTCTTTGTGAAATTTTGTGAAAACCTTTTTGATCAAAGATGAGTGAACATTCTAGTGTACATGGTCATAATTCTCGTAGCACTAGGTCTAGTGTTAGGGATGAACTTAGGGAATTAAAAGAGTACCTAAGAAAAAAAGAAGAGGAAAATATAAAAAGAGAGGAAGAATTAAGACAAAAAGAAAAAGAGTTTGAAAAGAATAATGAGGAAATAAGAAATTTACTTGCAAACTTAGTTGAGAGGAGAGAAACTAGTAAATCCAAAACTAGGGTTGTCTCAACTAGGTATCAAAATCAAGAAAAGAAAATAGAAAAGAAGGAAAAAATAAAGAAAAGTATAGAAAAAGTTCAAGAGTGGTTAGCAAACGAAAAACAACCAACACTCTTAGAGAGGAGTAAGGAGGATAATTTTTCTTCCAAAGGGCTTATGCTTGAAGAGAGTCACTTTCCCATTGAAAATGATTTAACAAAGACTTTCTTCATTCATCAAGACCTTAACTCTTTCTCCCACGTTGCCACTAGTCATGAAGTAGAGATTCAAAAACAAACCCTTTTTAAAGAAAAAGAATCTCAACTTCAAGATTTAGTGAAGAAGAAATGGACTTCACTTAGTTCCACTTCTTGTGCTACTTCCTTGGTGGTGCCCAAAGTAGATAGCCTTCCTTTGTGTAGGACTTTTCCTACCTTAGTTGTGTCAATAATGCACCCAATTTATGGAATATATTATTTGTTGGATATAACATATGAACCTTCAAGGTTCCTTGTGACAAATTCTTTTCATAACTATCCAACAAATAATATAATCCAAAATTGCTTAGGAAATTTTTTAGTTGTATTTCCTTTGTTTTCTAGGACATGCCTAGGTTACCACATAGGGTACTTTAGGCAAGATATTCTAGTTTTTAGGACTAGTGCTTTAGTATGCTATAGTGTTAGTCTTTTTAACTTTTTAGGCTTTAGTCATACACCTAGACTTCCTCATGGGGAGGACCCTATCCTTAGCATAAGGGAGTCTAGTCCTTTTAGCTTAGACAATCTTTTTAGCATGTTTAGTAGCACTCCTCTTAGGATACACTTTCCATTTCTACCATATACTGTCACCTTTAATTCCTATTTTTATGTTTTTGTTGGTCAAGAAGCCCACCATGAAGAACCTCTTGATTTGAGGTCAAATCCTTTTCAAGAGGGAGGGGATGATGGAATAATACTAAGACCAAGAAAACCAAGAGGTGACATATTGAAGGAGGCAAGAGGAATGGGTTAGTGATGAAAAACCATAAAGAGGAATAAGCCCACTTTTGGGCCTTAGCTAGGTTTTTATGACATTTGTCTTTGTTTTCC
This sequence comes from Cajanus cajan, assembly GCF_000230855.2. Taxonomy (NCBI): domain Eukaryota; kingdom Viridiplantae; phylum Streptophyta; class Magnoliopsida; order Fabales; family Fabaceae; genus Cajanus; species Cajanus cajan. Next base: position 22,945,139 of record NC_138518.1, read on the forward strand.
ATTTTTACCCTTGTATTTTGGGGTATTTTAGTCATAGAATTTATTTTACTTGTATTTCCAATTTTACCCTTGTATTTTGGGGTATTTAGGACTTAGAATTTATTTTCTTTGTATTTCCCATTTTACCCTTGTATTATGGGGTGCTTTAGATGATTAGGGTTTTTAATTTTGGGCTAGGGTGTTAATTAGAGGGTGACACATATTTTTGGTGCCTATTGGGTCTATTTTTGGTGTTAGAAAGGCTTAGGCCCAAGTGGAGGGAAAAGGTTGCATGGTCTTATCATGCACCTAGATATAGCCAATCTAAACCCAAAGATTCCATCCTTGGCCACCAAGTTGCATCTAGGGTTCATTTGCATTTCATTTGGAATGCATTTGCCTACTCCAAATGCAACCCTAGATGCCTCCCCTCCTATAAATACCCAATGCACCACACCTTGTAAATACTTTGGACATTAATGATATTGAGTGTGCATTTTGCCTCACTATCTTTCTCCTTAGTCTTAGGGACTCCACGGCCTCCTTCCTTCTCCTCCTCCTAGAACTGTGAGTGAGTGAGCTTAGGCCTACCTAGGTTAGCCTTCCCACCTTAGTGACGTGAGCTAGCCTAAAGGAGCATCACCCCACCCACACCTTCCATACACCTTGAACGTAACCTACACACCTCCTAAACACCAACCTTTCCTTAGTTCTAGGTTGCCTTTGGCTAACCTCCTCCCATCTCCACCCTAAAAGCAAAACCCTAGATAGGTTTCATCCTACACTTAGGTGAAGCCACCTTGAGCAACCACCTTCAACGCCTTCTACTTATTGCTTCCGCCACCATCCTTCATTTTTCATCATCTTTGGAGTCTTCCCTTGTTGAATCAAGATCAAGGGCGTGCATGGAACTAAGCCACCTTCCATCAGCAAGTAAAACTACACAAGTCTAGACGTTTCAAGGCAGCAAAATAAAGCAATTAAAAGGCAAAGAACTTAAAGGAAGCAAGATAAGTAACTAGTCGGGTTCCCTAAGTGGAAGCTTGAAACATATGAAATTTCCAAGCCACTTCCACTAGCACTACACGTGAGGATGCTAACAAAGATTTAGATATACCTGACCAGCTTCTTAATACTCCCTCCAAGCTTTACAAATTGGTTTAAAATACAAAAGATTTGGCAAAAATGTAAACTAGTCTAGGAAAGCAATAAAGTGGCGGCTTTAGCAACCAACTAGTGACGGATTGTTGTGCAAATTTTCCAATACTTAATCAAGTGTTTAATCCGCCACTAATCCTTCAATATGATGCTACTGGACCTGCAAAAGAAACACAACAAAGAGGTTAATGGTGGCTGCCTCACAAGGTGAAAGGAATGGTCACTCAAGTGAAGGAAGTTTAGGAGAAGTTTTGGTCACTAAATTAGGTCAAATTTTTAGGTCTTAGTGTCCAAACTTTTCCTACTCTTTGTTGAGCAATGCTTGATCCTTGAGCAAGGATTTGAGGCCACTTCCAGCACAGGGAAATTATTGAAAGAAAACTAGACAAGCAATAGAAGCACAATTTGAAAAGCTTATACCAAAAGTTAAGAGTAATATGTATATATGACAAGACTCAAAGAGGTTCAACTAGTAAAACTGGAAAATAAGACTCCAAATAAAGCTAGCACTCAGTTAGGAATGTTCCTAGATAGTTACTAGAGTAGATGAACAAAACAAAAAAAATTTGAAAGCAATTGGATAAGTATAGAACAAATAGTAGTCAAAACAATAACAAGGAATCAAATGAATTTTTATCAATGAACACCTCTCGGCTTTTTCACTTTAAAATGTTTTCTCTATTTTTTTTTAATTCTTTCTTTTTATATATTCAAGTTAAGAGTCCAGAGAGTATATTTGCCTTTTTTTTCAAATTTTCCTAAGATTCCAAGCTATAGAAACCGTGACTACAAGTTAGACAAAAATTAGGTCAAAATTCAAGTAAATTTGAGAAACTAGTGCACTAGTCTTTAGGTTTTGGTTTGGATTCCTTTTGAACTCTTTTTCTTTTGAACTTTAGGTCTTTTCTTTTGTTTTAGGCTCTGTTTTATCTCTGTTTTCAGCCTCTAATTTTTTTTTTTAAAATTGAATCCACAAGAAAGAGTGCACTAGAAGTAGAATTAAGCACTTGAAATTTTGAGTCAAACTTTTTTTATAAGATTTTCAATGGAAAGTGATTTGAAAACTTAAGAACACAATGGAAAACTAACTCTAAAGAAACTTGCTAGAACTAATAGCAAATTATGAACACAATAAGGTAAAAGAAAAAGCACATATAGGTAGGCAAAAGAGAAGCAAAACCGAGAGCAATATCTAGACACAAAGTTCAAAATAAAACTAGGTTAAACATGTTATTCAAGGAATTTGCAACATAAAAAGACTAAACACAAACTTCTAAGACAAAACATAGATTCAAAACCAAAATCTAAATGCAATGCATGAGGTCCAATCACGGACACATACAAGGAATGAAGAGACTCAAATTAACTCAAAACAAGCACAAGCTAATAGGTCCTAAACATGTTGATTGTGGAAGAAATCAAGAACAATCAAACAATGGATCTATGGAACAATTTTCTTCAAAACAAATAGATCCGAATTGAAAACTCAAGAGGACAAACAAGAGTACACAAACAACAAAACAAACGGACACAAAAAAAAGAGAACTTATCTCCTTGAAGAACCTTGCTCTTGATACCAAAAATGATAGAAGTAAGAAGGAGAAGTGATGAATGAACTCCTCCAAGCTCCTTCTAGGCACGGATCCTCTTCAATGGAGATGAGACCGATTTCAAGGTCTAATCCCGACATGTCGTGATAAGACCAAGAAAAAATGTATATATATTCTTTTATAAGACTAATCAATTGACCTTTGACTTCATCTTTGATTCTCGTGCGAATCAGTATTTCCCTTTATTCCTCTCCTGGTCCCAAGTCGACCTTCTCGATTTCTTCTAGATAAGGTTGGATTATTCGGGCCTCTTGGTCCAATAATCTTTGCATTTCTAAGGAGAGGTCCTCCTCAAGCTCGAGTGATGCATTACATACGTTCGGATTGTTTAATTTCATTTTCCTTAGTCATGTTTGCTTCTTTTAGGTTCTATATTTGTATTTTAAAATTTTAATGTATGAGGAAAGAAAGAAAAGAAATAAAATATGGATAAATTTGTAGAAACGACATTCTTTATTATTAATTAAAAATGAAAATGTCATTACAAGCCCTTTTATTATGGAAACCCACGACTTCGAGTGGGAGTCATGGGTAAAAGAAATAACAAATTTAAAATAGCCCTCTAACGAAGCCCATACAATAACAGCCTTTCAACAACACCATTCTAATTAAGGTTATTACTCATCATGCTTGGGGAGCGGCTGCTTGTCGATACTAGGTGTATTGGTGTCAAACTTCAACCATCCAACATTTATAAGCCCCTACACACGAAGTTGTAGGGCCTTGCAATGTTTTACCAAATGTCTAAGAGAACCAGAATGGTAATCACACTGTTCCTCAGCCCTATACCATGTTGGATAAGGTGGATCCAACCTCTTCATTGGGGGAACTCGAACCAACATCGAAGCCTCCAAAAGCTGGGGCAGCAGTTCTGCATAGGTGGTAGGAATTTTATCCACCACCCTCTCCTTTTCTAGGCTCGATCTATGGTGCAATTCAAAATTTTGAGGGACCAGTCGCTATAGTGACAGTGTTGACCCCCTCCTCCTTTTTGTCTTCCCATAAGGTTTCTTGTGGTCTTGGCTCATCAAGGCCTTTCCTATTTTCCCACTCTTTAGGCCTTGCTCGACCATTTCGCCTATAGTGACTATGTTTGCAAAGAGGGTTGATGTGTTTCCTATCATCTTGTAGTAATGGGGCCCACTCAAAGAATTGATGAACATCATCACTATTTCCCTGTCGAACAGTGGGGGCTCCACCTATGCAGCTAGTTCTCTCCATCTCTGTGCGTAAGCCTTGAAAGGCTTGTCACCTTTTTTGCTCAAACTCTACAGATTAAACCTGTCAGGAACCAGGTCAATGTTATACTTGTATTGCTAAAGAAAAGCGTCGACGAGCTATTTCCAAATTTGGATGAATTTCCCTCCATCCAGCTGCATGTACCGGTTGACAACAGCATCAAATAGGCTCTCCTAAAAATAGTGTATCAGGAGCTTCTCATTGCCTATGTCGGCGGCCATTTTCCTATAGTACATCATCAAGTGTCCCTTTGGGCAGCTAGTCCTGGTGTACTTCTGGAATTGGGCATTTTGAACTTGGTGGGAAACTAGATGTCCTACACTAAGCACATTTATGCAACTTCTTGGATGTCAAAGTTATGACCCTCCATGGCTATCAGTCTTTCTTCTAAGGCAATCAAGTGATCCTTGGAAACATCCCCGACGTTACTAGCACTATTGTTGTAACAACCCACCCTAGGCCGTCACATCTAGAACCAACCAAAGATAAATAATATATATAAAAGAAAATAGAATAAGGGTCAGCTATGCTAGAGTGTAAATATACAATAACATATAAAATTGTTTCTAAAATATATATCATAATTTTATAGCAGAGTCATCCTCAGTAAAGTTATACAGTAATCCAAAAAGGTAATATAATTACAACGTCATGAAGACATCAAAACAAGACACCCTAGGTGCTGGTCAAGCTCTAAACCTAGCCACTTCTCAAAGCAGCTATCCCAAAAGACTCCTTGCTATCCCAAGGCCTCACACCTGATCTGCTCCCCCACATAGTGAGATCATCACAGTCCACATCATGGAAATATAAGGGTTAGCTCTTATAAAACCAATCATAGTACATCTTAATAAAATATCATTAAACAGATATTTATCCACAGTATTTATCCAGACCAACAAGTCATTTCCAAGCTAAATATAGACCAATCCAAAATATATTGTATACACATCCATGCCAATGCATACATATTTTATGATAATAAAGAATCCATAACCAATGTATACAATCCATACTATATGTATACATATTCCACCTTCAAAAAAAAATCACACCACTGTATAATCCATGATGTAACCAACACATCCAAACCAAATGTTGGCCTCAACACATCCAAACCAAGTGTTGATACGGTGAAACATGTCATCAACCCATGTCTCACGCCTAACCTCTCATGGAAAATATACAGTTGGATTACGTTGTCACGTAACCCTGGTGATCGTGGCCACCTCATCCATCTGTATGACTCGGCCTGGACCCATACCGGTAGCAAATAGAATACTTAGAGGAGTATTTCAGAATCCACCTAACATCTGAAGTGGTTTATTATATAACCTTTGGAAAAGTTCCATATTGGAATCCTCACCATGGGATTCCCAAATTCCAAATTTTTCCAAAGATTATATCCTGATCTCACCAAGAGATCTAATCCATACCATAACCTTACTCCTCTAAGTTCTATTAGCTTTCCAAACCATACACACATAGCATATTCTATAATTACATACAAAAATTTCCATAACCATGCCAAATCATTCAATATAATAACATAAATAACTAAACACTTAAAACAACCATCAACTTAAACAAATAATAATCTTCATATAAACAAAATAGCATATTAAAATTTATACTACCTCTATCATGCTCATACATACTAGATTAAGTCTTATAAGTACTACCCTTACTTGGAAAAGCAGAATCTGAAACTAGGGCAGAACCTCCTCCTCTCCCTCCTATTTTTTCTTTCCCCTAGCAGAACCTCCTTCTCTGCATTTCTCTTTCTTTCTCCTCTTTTCTTTCCCCTTCTCTCTCTTTCTTTCTCTCTCTCTCCTCTTTCTCTCTCTAGGACCTCCTCCCAAAATCCACCTTTTCCAACACCCCAACCCCTTATTTATATAGTTTTGCCTACCTAACCCAGAACGGCCCGTTCCAAAAAGCGGAACGCCCATTCTGGGCCCGAAAAAGTTACGTAAGTTTTAGAACTGGAACGGCCCGTTCCGAAACCAGAACGGCCCGTTCTCCTTCCGGAACGACCCGTTCTCCCTCCAGAATGGCCCGTTCTAAAATCAGAACGGCCCGTTCTCCTAGTTGGAACGGCCCGTTTTGGGCCCGTTCCCAACTTAAAATTTAGTGTCTTTTTATTGCTTAGTGTAGACACCCAATTTCGTCCGGGGGGCACACAAACAAAGAAATGGACCTCCATTACGAAGGGAAGGGGCTTCCGAAGTAGGCAAACAACAAGACAAGACATCAGAAGGCCTAAAGGCCAAATAAAGTGGTTTCAGTAGCCCAGAACGGGCCGTTCCAAAACTCAGAACGGACCGTTCCAAAATCGGAATGGGCCGTTCTGAAACCCGGAACGGGCCGTTCCAATATAAGAACGGGCTGTTCCAACGTAACTGAAATCAACTAAATATTTTGGGTGGAACGGGTTGTTCCAATACGAGAACGGGCCGTTCCAATACCAGATCGGGCCGTTCCATTACCAGAACGAGCCGTTCCAAAAAGGGAAAATCTGGAACGGGCCGTTCTGGAAAAGGAAAATTTCTATTACTTTCTACCCTGGAACGGGCCGTTCAGTTTTCAGAACGGGACGTTCCAGGGTACGAAATTTACACATAATAATTGGGCCAGAACGGGCCGTTCTGAAACCGGAACAGGCCGTTCTGGCCCACTGTTGATCCCTATAAATTGAAGTCTTGGGCACAGTTCTCCAGGCGGCCAAAGAAATTTCGAATAAGACTCCTTTGAGCACGAAAATTCTCTATCTCTCTCCCTTCTATTGTATTTCTTGAGATTTGTGTCGCATCTCTATCTTCTCTCTCCCTCCTATTGTATTTCTTGAGATCTATGAGGCATATTGTAGTGTGAAAGGTCGCCACAAAGCACCTTCTCCATATTTGAAGATTCAATAAAGCTCGTTCAAGAGGTAATTTAGTCAATCTTTTTCTCTCTCTTTTATTATTCATCTTTATCTCTTTTTTTGTTATAACAAAACTTCATAATGTAGATATTTTAGGGTTAATCGTTTAATTTATATTTTAAATATGTAAATAAATATTAATAAAGGGGATTCAATATTTAATTTATTTATTTTTATCATATTAACTTCATCATAGGGTACCGATTGAGGGTGTTGTAGGGGTGCTTAATACCTTCCCTACACGTAACCGACCCCCGAACCCAATTCTGGTTATCAAGGCCATTATTGGATCTTTAAAAACCTTTTCTTTTTCCAATGTTTTGAGTAAAATATTGGTGGCGACTCCATGAACCTATTTTCAAAACCATTGATTAAGGATTAGTCTGGTGTCCGGGCATTCCTTAATTAATGAGACTTTTAAAAGGATGTCTAAACCAAAGGTCGCAAGATCGGAAATTTTCGGGTTGCGACAAATGGCGACTCCACTGGGGACGTTTTAAGAGGGTCAGGCCCAAATAAATGATGAAGTTAATAAAATAAGAATAATAGTTTAAATATTTTTCCCCTTTACCTTATTTGTTTTCTTTGTTTGACTCTGATATCTGTTTACTTATTTAAATTCCGCATCTATTTGAAATAAAATTGTACACAAACCTTTGCACACAACAGTCCCCCTACACCCGGGGGCATGAGGGTATTAAAAATAGGGAGTGGTTGACGTACGGCCGGCCCAAGTTTGGCCTTGGAGCCTGCAAGCCTTGTCAGAAATCACACTCAAGGTGATAACCGGTTACTCTAGCCCGAAATACTGCGACAAACTTTAGAGTTTTTCGGGTGACGGCGACAGAGATACTGGGTCCCTATAATGGGGGCACCTTGGGGGCCTTAAAAACCAGTGAGATTAGAACCGCCCTATACAACGCACTTTTCTTGACAGGGACCACAGACCAAGGATTTGATCATGATCGTTCGTGGGTGTACGTTGATTGAGCATATGTGTGTGCATTTGTTTGTATTATTTTGTTCTAATAAGATGGATTGGAATTTTAAAATAAGCAAACAGATAATAAAAAATAAAAAAATAAAAAAATAAAAATTTTATACCCATTTGTACATTCTTAGGTCAGCATTCCATTAACATCATATAGGCAGTTTCTTTTTAAAAAAAAAATTGAATAAAAGAAATCTCATCTCCATCATGCATCATTCCCCTTTAGATAATAGAAACATGATAAAGATTAAAAAAAAATAACATACATTCTAGATTAGCTCATTAATTTCATTCATTTTATTTTATTAGCTAAGGAGCATTAGGTTGCAGTACGTATAGAAAGTTAAGAAAAGTAAATGCTCTAATATACGACAGTATCTGTGCTATAAAGAAAAGCCCAAATCAATTTAAAAAAAAATACTATAGTTGGGTAAGGCCAAATAAGGTGGTTTCAGTAGCCCGGAACGGGCCGTTCCAAAACTCAGAACGGGCCGTTCCAAAATCGGAACGGGCCGTTCTGAAACCCAGAACGGGCCGTTCCAATATAAGAACGGGCCGTTCCAACGTAACTGAAATCAACTAAATATTTTGGGTGGAACGGGCAGTTCCAATACCAGAACGGGTCGTTCCAAACAAGGCAAATCTGGAACGGGCAGTTCTGGAAAAGGAAATTTTTTGTTACTTTCTACTCTGGAACGGGTCGTTCCGTTTTCAGAACGGGCCGTTCCAGGGTACGAAATTTACACATAATAATTGGGCTAGAATGGGCCGTTCCGAAACCGGAACAGGCCATTCTGGCCCACTGCTGATCCCTATAAATTGAAGTCTTGGGCACAGTTCTCCAGGCAGCCAAAGAAATTTCGAATAGGACTCCTTTGAGCACGAAAATTCTCTATCTCTCTCCCTTCTATTGTATTTCTTGAGATTTGTGTCGCATCTCTATCTTCTCTCTCCCTCCTATTGTATTTCTTGAGATCTGTGAGGCATATTGTAGTGTGAAAGGTCGCCACAAAGCACCTTCTCCATATTTGAAGATTCAATAAAGCTCGTTCAAGAGGTATTTCAGTCAATCTTTTTCTCGCTCTTTTATTATTCATCTTTATCTCTTTTTTTGTTATAACAAACTTCATAATGTAGATATTTTAGGGTTAATCATTTAATTTATATTTTAAATATGTAACTAAATATTAATAAAGGGGATTCAATATTTAATTTATTAATTTTTATCATATTAACTTCATCATAGGGTACCGATTGAGGGTGTTGTAGGGGTGCTTAATACCTTCCCTACACGTAACGGACCCCCGAACCCAATTCTGGTTATCAAGGCCATTATTGGATCTTTAAAAACCTTTTCTTTTTCCAATGTTTTGAGTAAAATATTGGTGGCGACTCCATGAACCTATTTTCAAAACCATTGATTAAGGATTAGTTTGGTGTCCGGGCATTCCTTAATTAATGAGACTTTTAAAAGGATGTCTAAACCATAGGTCGCAAGATCGGAAATTTTCGGGTTGCGACAGATGGCGACTCCACTGGGGACGTTTTAAGAGGGTCAGGCCCAAATAAATGATGAAGTTAATAAAATAAGAATAATAATTTAAATATTTTTCCCCTTTACCTTATTTGTTTTAAAAAAAATTGAATAAAAGAAATCTCATCTCCATCATGCATCATTCCTCTTTAGATAATAGAAACATGATAAAGATTAAAAAAAAATAACATGCATTCTAGATTAGCTCATTAATTTCATTCATTTTGTTTTATTAGCTAAGGAGCATTAGGTTGCAGTACGTATAGAAAGTTAAGAAAAGTGAATGCTCTAATATACGACAGTATCTGCGCTATAAAGAAAAGCCCAAATCAATTTTAAAAAAAAAATACTATAGTTGGGCCCTTGCTTTGATATGTTTGTTGAAGTAAGTCTTCTTATAATCTAATAAAGATTCTCGCTTAATACTGTCGAAATTTATTTGAGCATTCACAAATAAAAATCAATGAGACTGATATTTATTTTTCTCAACTTTCTCTACATTCTGCATTACATTCATTCAGCACAAATCCCCCCTTTGTAAAAAAATAAATAAGAATAAAAAGGGAAATTAACCTATGTGCATTAGTCGAAAGTGTTGGGACATAAGCCATATGCATAAAGAGTTTTCAAGACGCCACTTCCTGCCTAAAGAAGATAAAGCCGTGTCGTACAACTGTGAAATCCAAGCAGAATAGGAGAAACGACTATAAATGAATGGATCCACATTCTTAATGAGTTGCAAGCTAATAAAGAGAATCTGAGGAGGACTAAGGCAAAGTGAATAGAGCTTTCTCGAAAATTGATTTCAACAAGAGAGAAACATTGCTTGTTAAGAAGTTGCTAGAATGAAAACTCGCAAAGGGCGTTCTAGGCAAAAAAATAAAAATAAATAAAAAACAAAAATTAAGAAGCAATGTTTGTTCGAGCTGAAAATTGAGAGACAGCATGTTCCTCTTGAGAAGCAAGACTCCATGGAAAGCTCTATCATCGCTTCTACTCATTCCTACTTCTTAGGAAATGCTCAAGATATGGGTTGACAACACCTTCACAAGAGAAGAAGCCAAAGGACCTCCTTCTACACGAGAACTTCTGAATCGCCACATCCGAGCAAGTGTAGGACTAGCCCTACAGTCAGACAACCTAGGCCTCTCTGAGGGGCAACCTCCCTCTACTTCTTTGTGTACGAATCACGAACTTGGGGCATGCCCGGGCCCTAAAGCTACATTAAATGGGCACGTGTAAATTGAAAATTCTATTTTATTGCCATACACTTTTCTACTTCATTTCTCTTCTCCCTTTTATCTACTCTAAGCCTCGTCAACAAACCTTAAATGAACAAGTACATTTGAAATAAGGCGTCATTAGAAACAATGGCTTAAAACACAATAAAAAAAAAACACATAAAGATCAATCAAATTGGGCATGACTTGTGGATAAAAGTCCGAATGAAATCAATGCAAGGGGCATCCCCCTTTCATGAAGGAATGAAAGATGATCACAAATGCTGCAAAGACAAAAGCCTGGCAGGAAACCCACTAAGGGGGCTGCGCAAAAATTAGGACAAGGTCCGCTAGGAGACCCACAAACAAAAAGGGTAGCCTAGGCAAAAGTGAGGATCAAAGAAAAAATGTCCGCTAGGGAACACATCTCAAGTAACCTAGGCAAAAGTTAGGACAAAGCAGCATCCCGAGCTGAAAACCAAAAGGGGGCTCTAGAAGATCATTTAATCAATATGCAATCACAAGTCATCGCTTAACTTTGAAGGAAATAATAAGCTAAACGCAGAAAATGATTTCCTCACTTTGAATGTGCTTGTTCATCAGCCTAAACCACTAGCCTACCTCGGCCAGCCATTCTTCTATAAACCATTTTTGAAAAAAATCCTTTCTAACAAAACTTTTACAAAAAATATATGTATATATCCCATTCGTCTTGACCTACATGGCATTAAGATAAATTTGAAAGATACACGGAATATGCACAGTGAATACTCACAAGGAAAAGATGGAGGTGTCCTAGAACAGAGTCTAGGTACACCTAATCTAAGGGCTAATATATCATATTCGGTACAAGCGAGAAGGCCGAACTACACAAACCTCAAGTTCAAAAAAGCAGCGCTAAATCCGACACGGCTAAAAGCTAACAATCCATGTCATTGATCAATGCGCATAGATTAATTTCTTGAAAGTAAAATCAATCTGCATTTAAGCATTAGCATAGAGTCATCATTGCATAGCATGCATAGGGCACAAGCGTGCACAAAAGGGTATAACTTCATTTTATAAATAAAAATAAATAAATAAATAAATAAATAATATAATAAACAAATCCAATCCATTCTTGTCTTGCATTTTCATGTGCATCCATGCATCCATACTTACCATGGGGCATCCACAACCATCCATCAACAATCAACAATTAATCATCCATGAATCAAAAGGACTCCACAAGCAAGCGCCTGGAGAGGCATCACAATACTTACACAACAGGGGCAACACCAGAATTCCCGTCACCCATCCACTTTGCCCACCAACACAGGGGCACATCAAACATCTCCTGCCCATCCACCTAGGGGCAGTCTTTCATCCCACAACACCAACAAGAAAAGCCAAAAAGGAAACACAAATTCCAATTGACAACATCTGAACAAAAGACAAAAGCAGCCCAAATTAGAGGCATCACGACACACCTCCTGCCCAACATCCTTGGGGAAATATCTACCAAAATCCAAGCAAACCAATGAGGGCACCGACAGTTTCCTCAAAATACAACAAAGGTCTGGAGAGACTGTACTCGCATCACAACCGGTATACGATAAAGCCATGAGGGAAAGGTCTGGAGAGACTATACTCAAATCCCAATCTGGTATACGACAAAGCCGTGAGGGAAAGGTCTGGAGAGACTATACTCACATCCCAATCCAGTATACGACAAAGCCGTGAGGGAAAGGTCTGGAGAGACTGTACTCGCATCCCAATCTGGTATACGACAAAGCCGTTAGGGAAAGGTCTGGAGAGAGTGTACTCGCATCCCAATCCGGTATACGACAAAGTCGTGAGGGAAAGGTCTGGAGAGACTGTACTCGCATCCCAATCCGGTATACGACAAAGCCGTGAGGGAAAGGTCTGGAGAGACTGTACTCGCATCCCAATCCGGTATACGATAAAGCCGTGAGGGAAAGGTCTGGAGAGACTGTACTCACATCCCAATTCAGTATACGACAAAGCCATGAGGGAAAGGTCTAGAGAGACTGTACTCGCATCCCAATATGGTATACGACAAAGCCGTGAGGGGAAGGTTTGGAGAGACTGTACTCACATCCCAATCCGGTATACGACAAAGCCGTGAGGGAAAGGTCTGGAGAGACTGTAGTCATCTCCCAATTCGGTATACGACAAAGCCGTGAAGGAAGTTGAGCTACGAAAAGACTCACTCTTCAACAAGCTACAAATAAAAGAATGCACTATCACAAGAGACACAATGAAGCATCTACTTGAAGATCGAAGATCAGGTGTACAGTTTGTTAGCCTTGTTACCCAATAGAGTATGCAACCAACACTCAACTACTCTAAAGGGCGAGGACACGAGCGAATACACCTATCCAAGAGAAGGAACGTAGAAGCGCCAACACCAAAGAGACGAGGAGGAGACCCGGACGAAATGTCTACGTCTTTACTTGCCTTTGGAAAAGCAACACATAGCTACTCCAAAAGACAAGTAAAGAGGGGCAGCTGTAGACACCCAATTTTGTCCGGGGGGCACACAAACAAAGAAATGGACCTCCATTACGACGGGAAGGGGCTTCCGATGTAGGAAAACAACAAGACAAGACATCAGAAAGCCTAAATGCCAAATAAGGTGATTTCAGTAGCCCGGAATGGGCCGTTCCAAAACTCAGAACGGGTCGTTCCAAAATCGGAACGGGCCGTTCTGAAACCCGGAACGGGCCGATCCAATATAAGAACGGGCCGTTCCAACGTAACTGAAATCAACTAAATATTTTGGGTGGAACGGGCAGTTCCAATACCAGAACGGGTCGTTCCAAACAAGGCAAATCTGGAACGGGCAGTTCTGGAAAAGGAAAATTTTTGTTACTTTCTACTCTGGAACGGGTCGTTCCGTTTTCAGAACGGGCCGTTCCAGGTTACGAAATTTACACATAATAATTGGGCCAGAACGGGCCGTTCCGAAACCGGAACAGGCCATTCTGGCCCACTACTGATCCCTATAAATTGAAGTCTTGGGCACAGTTCTCCAGGCGGCCAAAGAAATTTCGAATAAGACTCCTTTGAGCACGAAAATTCTCTATCTCTCTCCCTTCTATTGTATTTCTTGAGATTTGTGTCGCATCTCTATCTTCTCTCTCCCTCCTATTGTATTTCTTGAGATCTGTGAGGCATATTGTAGTGTGAAAGGTCGCCACAAAGCACCTTCTCCATATTTGAAGATTCAATAAAGCTAGTTCAAGAGGTATTTCAGTCAATCTTTTTCTCTCTCTTTTATTATTCATCTTTATCTCTTTTTTTGTTATAACAAACTTCATAATGTAGATATTTTAGGTTTAATCATTTAATTTATATTTTAAATATGTAAATAAATATTATTAAAGGGGATTTAATATTTAATTTATTAATTTTTATCATATTAACTTCATCATAGGGTACCGATTAAGGGTGTTGTAGGGGTACTTAATACCTTCCCTACACGTAACCGACCCCCGAACCCAATTCTGGTTATCAAGGCCATTATTGGATCTTTAAAAACCTTTTCTTTTTCCAATGTTTTGAGTAAAATATTGGTGGCGACTCCATGAACCTATTTTCAAAACCATTGATTAAGGATTAGTCTGGTGTCCGGGCATTCCTTAATTAATGAGACTTTTAAAAGGATGTCTAAACCATAGGTCGCAAGATCGGAAATTTTCGGGTTGCGACAGATGGCGACTCCACTGGGGACGTTTTAAGAGGGTCAGGCCCAAATAAATGAGGGAAAGGTCTAGAGAGACTATACTCAAATCCCAATCCGGTATACGACAAAGCCATGAGGGAAAGGTCTGGAGAGACTATACTCACATCCCAATCCGGTATACGACAAAGTCGTGAGGGAAAGGTCTGGAGAGACTATACTCGCATCCCAATCCGGTATACGACAAAGCCGTGAGGGAAAGGTCTGGAGAGACTGTACTCGCATCCCAATCCGGTATACGACAAAGCCGTGAGGGAAAGGTCTGGAGGTATACGACAAAGCCGTGAGGGAAAGGTCTGGAGAGACTATACTAGCATCCCAATCCGGTATATGACAAAGCCGTGAGGGAAAGGTCTGGAGAGACTGTACTCGCATCCCAATCCGGTATACGACAAAGCCGTGAGGGAAAGGTCTGGAGAGACTGTACTCACATCCCAATTCAGTATACGACAAAGCCGTGAGGGAAAGGTCTGGAGAGACTGTACTCACATCCCAATCTGGTATACGACAAAGCCGTGAGGGAAAGGTCTGGAGAGACTGTACTCACATCCCAATCCGGTATACGACAAAGCCGTGAGGGAAAGGTCTGGAGAGACTGTAGTCATCTCCCAATCCGGTATACGACAAAGCCGTTAAGGAAGCTGAGCTACGAGAAGACTCCCTCTTCAAAAAGCTACAAATAAAAGAACGCACTATCACAAGAGACACAACGGAGCATCTACTTGAAGATCGAAGATCAGGTGTACAGTTTGTTAGCCTTGTTACCCAATAGAGTATGCAACCAACACTCAACTACTCTAAAGGGCGAGGACACGAGCGAATACACCTATCCAAGAGAAGGAACGTAGAAGCGCCAACACCAAAGAGACGAGGAGGAGACCCGGACGAAATTGCTACGTCTTTACTTGCCTTTGGAAAAGCAACACATAGCTACTCCAAAGGACAAGTAAAGAGGGGCAGCTGTAGACACCCAATTTCGTCCGGGGGGCACACAAACAAAGAAATGGACCTCCATTACGAAGGGAAGGGGCTTCCGAAGTAGGCAAACAACAAGACAAGACATCAGAAGGCCTAAAGGCCTGTCGCCACCCGCCGAAACGGACCTTGGCATTCGCGACGATGGTCGGACTCTTTTTAAAGTTTTGAAAAGTGGTGGATTGTTAGCACGACTTATTCTCAAACTGAGATCTCATCGAACTAACAATTTTATTAAATGATTCACCAATCCATGTTAATCTCAAGCGAGACCCTCCATGGATTAGTGGTTTTCGCAAAAGGTAGGGTTCTTGGAGTCGCCACCAATATTTTACTCAAAACATTGGAAAAAGATTTAAGGCAATTGATTTTATAAATCAACTTTGGCCATTACAACCAGAGTTGGGTAAGGGAGTCGGTTACGTGCGGGGAAGGTGTTAGCACCCCACAACGCCCCTTTCGGGTTCCCTATGACGGATTATTTCATAAATAACAGTGTAAAATTACTAAATTACCCCTATTTATTATAAGCGATTATATATTAAATATCTACATGATGACGAATTTAAATATGCAACAATCAGAAAGCGGTAAAAGAAGGGATTTTTAGAGAAGAAACCTCTTGAAGCGTGCTTTTTATATATCAATGAAGTTTAGGAGGCTTTTTGGCGCTCCCTCCCTCTACAAGCTCGCTCGCTCCTTCCTAAAAAATAATTTTTGACTATGGAAATCCAAAAGATTTCCCTTCGACTAAGTTCGAGACTCAAGCAAATGGCTCGTGACTCAAGAACTTCGTCGGATTGACTCTCAGAGCGATTTCTAGGGCAGAACACTGCTCAAAAACCCCAGAATACTCAAGGAGAGAGTCAAAACTGTGTGAAAAAGTGTGGAATGACGTCCAAATGACGTCCTATTTATAGGGATGAGGCGCAGTACGGCCCCTGGGTTCAATACGGCCCGTATTGAGTTTTTGTACTTCAATACGGCCGTATTGAATTCAGTACGGCCGTATTGAAATACAGAAACTTCAATACGGCCGTATTGGTTTCAGTATGGCCGTATTGTAGTACAAAATGTGCAGTACGGCCGTACTGAACTCCAAGGAGGCCGTATTGAGCTCCAAACCTCTCACTTTCTTATTTTTGGCTACTCTAAGACCTCTAAACCTACAGATAGTCATCCTATGGTCTTCTGGGAGTCCTTCTGGCTGACTTTCCTTTGATCTTTGAGAGTCTTCGAGTCTTATTTCCGACCCGGACAATTTTAGGGGTCTACAGCTGCCCCCCCTTTACTTAGTCGGACGGCCTTTTGGTGTACCGGCTGACAAGTAAAGGAGTTGACCCAATTGTCCGGGTGATGTGCCATCCTTCTGACTTGTAGCGTCTTCCGGTGGAAAATTGTTGAGTAGCCTCTCCAGGTTGAGTATTAGTCGTCGCCTCTCCAGGCTCATGCATACCTCAATGTTTCTGACAACCTCGGTAGCTGAGTACCGCCTCTCCAGGCCCTGCCTCTCAACATTCGGCAGTTGAGTATCGCCTCTCCAGGCCCTGCCTCTCAACATGAGTCAGTTGAGTATCGCCTCTCCAGGCCCTGCCTCTCAACATGAGGCAGTTGAGTATCGCCTCTCCAGGCCCTGCCTCTCAACATGAGGCAGTTGAGTATCGCCTCTCCAGGCCCTGCCTCTCAACATGAGGCAGTTGAGTATCGCCTCTCCAGGCCCTGCCTCTCAACATGAGGCAGTTGAGTTTTCCCTCTCCAGGGTTTTGCCTCTCAACATGGGCAGCTAAGTTTGCCCTCTCCAGGGTTTTGCCTCTCAACATGGGCAGCTGAGTTTACCCTCTCCAGGGTTTTGCCTCTCAACATGGGCAGCTGAGTTTGCCCTCTCCAGGGTTTTGCCTCTCAACATGGGCAGCTGAGTTTGCCCTCTCCAGGGTTTTGAGATAAGTTTGTCTCCACAGTCCACAATGCTGCTTCGACGGTTTGTTTTTCTGATTTTGTGCCGCTGAGGGCTGGATAACGCAGGGATCCGTCTAGGGGATGTGCAGTCATTCATAGGTTTTTGTGCCCCAACTTGCATTGCTTAGTTGGTACCCATGGGGAATTTCTGACTCCTTGGGGTGTAGACACAGATGCTCTCTCTCTGAGTTGAGCGATGCCTTATGTTTGGCTGACGTCCTTTTGACGTAAGTGGAGTATCCCGGTTGTCCTTATTCGGGTGTCTCTTTTGATTTTTTCAATTTTGTTGCCTCTGTGTAGGCTGTTATCCACTGGGGGATTCTGTCATTCAATTCTTGACTGGCCTCTTCTGTTAGGCAAATCATCTTGATGTTCGGTGTTTGGCTGGATGCCGAATTCCGCTTGGGGAATATTTATTGATATATTTTTTTATTTTTCTCCTTTTGTAGGGGTGCCTCTTGAGTAGGCGACTGGGGATTTGGGGATCTTATGTATCCCAGAGTATTATTTAGGAAGCCTCTGCAGGCTTAGCCTCACTCAGCGCTTGAGTTAGAGAGCTATCTTCCACTGAGGAAGTTTCAAGTCCTTTGACTGAATATTTTGCTTGGATGATCGCGCTTCCATTGGGGATTTTGACGATCTTGCTTTGATAGCTCTCGCTGGGGATTTGTTCCATTAGCTTAAGCTGAGGTTTCTCTGGGGAGTATTATTTCTGCGAGCCTCTCCAGGCTCAGTTATTCTGAGAGAGTATTATTTCGGCGAGCCTCTCCAGGCTCAATTATTCTAAGAGGGAGTATTGTTTCGGCAAGCCTCTCCAGGCTCAATTATTCTGTGAGAGTATTATTTCGGCGAGCCTCTCCAGGCTCAGTTATTCTGAGAGAGTATTATTTCAGCAAGCCTCTCCAGGCTCAGTTATTCTGTACAAACTGAGGAGTATTGTTTGTATCCTTGCCTTTTTTCGTTTTCGGCTTTTGTTGACTGCTGTCATACACAAGCAATTTTCTATTTTTTCTATTTTATGCAATTGCCTCGTGGTAAGGTCTTTAAATGTGCAACTAATGTGTGTGATGCACGCGATGCAAGTTTTTATTTTTGTTCTTTTATTTAGAAAAGTGAATGGCTCTCCCTATCCTCTTCTTCTTTTAGAGGGACTTCTGTTATTAACGCGAGGGAGTATTTTCGTGAGCCTTTTAATGCAGGAGATTACTGATTTTTATAGGAACCCCTCCAATTTTCTTTATTTGACCGATTATTAACAGAGTTTCGTACAATTTTTGAATCATCAATTTAAAGGCATAATCACATGGTCAAGAGAGAAAAGAAACAAATGGATATTTTATTGATATTCAAATGTTTTTTTTTTTTTTTACAGAAAGATCTACAAAGGGATTTTCTGAAGAATGGCTGGCCAAGGTAGGCTATACATTTTTGGCTTAAACAATTATATCTGTAATTGTCGCTCTTCCCGTTCCCCTAATCGCTTCGGGTGAGATTCCTGAGCCAGGAGTGTAGATGCTGCAAGACGCTTGCTTCTAGAAGATAATCACTTGAACCGCCTTTCGGTTTTCGATTCAAGTGACCGTTGCTTGCTTTGCTTTTACATCTTATTCTTTTGCCCCTAACTTTTGCCTAGGACGTATCCTAGCGGGGATAATTTTGCCTTTGTTTTGCCTAGTACCCTTGTACTGGCGGGCTTTTTGTTTTGCCCTAACTTTTGCCTAGGATGCCCTTTTTCGGGTTTTCATCCTAGCGGGCTTATGCAAGCAACGTCTTCAAGCATAATACTTCTTTACCACGTCGGCGTTGACTGGGTATCGAAGTTCTTCTCCATCTATGTCTGTGAGGATCAATGCTCCTCCGGAGAAGGCTCGCTTCACCACGTATGGTCCTTCGTAATTCGGGGCCCACTTTCCGATTTTGTCCTTTTGGGCTGGTAGTAATTTCTTCATTACCAGCTCTCCCTCATGGTAGACTCGAGGGTGGACTTTCTTGTCAAAAGCCTTTTTGATCTTCCTTTGATAGGCTTGACCATGGCATATGGCGTTCAGCCATTTCTCTTCCATGAGGTTCAATTGGTCGTATCGGCTTTGAACCCATTCTGCCTCGGAAAGTTTCGCTTCCATGATTACCCTTAGAGAAGGTATCTCAACTTCAACAGGCAAGACCGCCTCCATCCCATAAACGAGGGAGAATGGAGTAGCTCCTGTGGATGTGCGCACTGAAGTCCTGTATCCATGGAGAGCGAAGGGTAGCATCTCATGCCAGTCTTTGAATGAGACAACCATCTTTTGCACTATCTTCTTGATATTTTTATTGGCTGCCTCGACTGCCCCATTCATCTTTGGTCGATAGGGGGAAGAGTTGTGGTGTTGGATTTTGAACTCTTGGCACAGTTCTTCCACCATCTTGTTATTTAGATTGGATCCATTATCAGTGATGATTTTATCGGGAATACCGTATCTGCATATGATGTTCTTCCTGATGAAGGATGTTACCATCTTTCGGGTCACATGAGCATATGATGCCGCTTCTACCCATTTGGTGAAATAGTCAATGGCCACAAGGATGAACCTATGTCCATTGGATGCTTTTGGCTCGATAGGTCCAATAACATCCATGCCCCACATTGCGAATGGCCAAGGTGAAGCCAACACGTTGAGTGGAGTGGGTGGGACATGAA
Source organism: Cajanus cajan (assembly GCF_000230855.2). Taxonomy (NCBI): domain Eukaryota; kingdom Viridiplantae; phylum Streptophyta; class Magnoliopsida; order Fabales; family Fabaceae; genus Cajanus; species Cajanus cajan. Next base: position 22,965,152 of record NC_138518.1, read on the forward strand.
TGTTCTCGGCATATGCTTGACATTTATGGCATTTCCGCGCATACTGGTAACAGTCTCCTTCCATGGTCGACCAATAATATCCCGCCCTGAGGATCTTTTTAGCCATTGCAGGCCCGGGAATATGGGTAGCTGAAAACCCCCTCATGTATTTCTTTAATTACGTTTTGGGCTTCGACTTGGTCTACACATCTCAACAAGACCGAGTCATGATTCTTCTTGTAGAGGGTTTCACCAATTAGTAAAAATCCCATGGCCCTTCTTCGGATATGCTTTTTGTCATTATCGCTGGCCATATCAGGATATTCCCCTTTTGATAAGTATTGTTTGATGTCGTGGAACCATGGACAATCATCAATAGCTTCATCTATCAGAAGGCAGAACGCTTGCTTATCGTGTCGCCGGATATTGATGATGGGCATTTCATGCTCTTTATCCAAGGCGAACATCGACGAGAGCGTAGCAAGGGCGTCGGCAAACTGATTTTCCTCCCTTGGAATGTATTCAAAGACGACACTTTGAAAGAGATGTGTCAAATCTTTGATATGCTCAACATATGGTATCAGTTTAGGATTTCGGACTTCCTAGTCACCTCGTAGCTGATGAATGACTAAAGCCGAATCTCCAAACACTTTGAGCTTGAGGATACCATTGTTGATAGCTGCCTGGATTCCTAACGCGCAAGCCTCGTATTCGGCCATGTTATTTGTACAGTCGAAGTTGAGTCTTGCCGTTAGGGGGATATGCTTTCCTTGTGGGGAGATTAACACTGTTCCAATCCCCTGTCCAAGCATGTTGGAGGCTCCATCAAAATACATGGTCCACGCATCATCTTTAGGCTCTTCATGTTGTAAATGCATTATATCCTCATCGGGGAAATCGTCCTGAAGGGATTGATAATCATTGGTCGGCCCGTGTGCTAGGTAATCAGCTAGGGTACTACCCTTGATGGCCTTTTGAGTGACATGTATGATGTCAAATTCTGATAATTGTACTTGCCATCGGGCGATCTTCCCAGTGATTATGGGTTTGTCGAACACGTACTTAATTGGATCCATTTTGGAAACCAACCAAGTAGTATGCCTAATCATGTACTGCCTGAGCCTTTGTGTTGCCCATGCTAACGCGCAGCACGTTTTTTCTAGCGGCGTATAGCGGGTTTCATAATCAAGAAATTTCTTGCTCAGGTAGTAGATGGCTTGTTCTTTCTTTCCTGTTTCATCTTGTTGTCCCAGCACAGCCCCCATAGACTCATCAAGCACCGTCAAGTAGAGGATTAATGGTCTTCCCTCGACAGGTGGCACCAATACCGGTGGATTGGCCAAGCACTGTTTGATCTTATCAAAAGCTTGTTGACAATTTTCATCCCAAACTTCGGAATGATTCTTGCGCAACAGCTTGAATATTGGCTTGCACGTGTCAGTCAACTGTGCGATGAACCTTGCGACGTAGTTCACCCTGCCGAGGAATCCTCTAATTTCTTTCTCAGTTTTAGGAGTAGGCATTTCCATTATTGCCTTTACTTTATCGGGGTCCACCTCTATGCCTTTTTCACTGACGATGAACCCGAGAAGCTTACCCGACCGGACTCCGAAAGTACACTTAGCCGGATTTAGCTTAAGCTGATACTTGCGAAGCCGATTGAATAATTTTCTCAAATATTGAATGTGGTTCATCTCGTCTTTCGACTTTGCGATCATGTCGTCCACGTATACTTCAATTTCTTTATGGATCATGTCGTGGAATAGTGTCACCATCGCTCGTTGGTAGGTGGCGCCCGCATTTTTAAGTCCAAAAGGCATCACCCTGTAGCAGAAGGTGCCCCAGGGTGTGATGAAAGAAGTTTTCTCGCGGTCTTCCATATTCATCTTGATTTGGTTATACCCCGAGTATCCATCCATAAAGGAATAGAGTGTGTTTGTGGCTGTGTGATCCACAAGTGTATCGATGTGTGGCAAGGGAAAATCGTCCTTTGGACTGGCACGATTTAGATCCCTATAGTCAACACAAACTCTAACCTTTCCATTCTTTTTGATGACTGGCACAATGTTAGCCAGCCATTCGGGATACTGGGACACAACCAAGAATCCCGCGTCTAATTGTTTTTCCACTTCCTCCTTGATCTTTAAAGACCATTCGGGCTTGATTCGTCGAAGCTTTTGCTTAACGGGTCGAAACCCTTCTTTCAATGGCAACTTGTGCTCGACGATTTTAGAGTCCAAACCGGGCATATCACGGTACGACCATGCGAATACGTCCTTGTATTCCCTTAATAATTGGATCAATTGTGCTCTTATTTCATCACTGATATGGGTCCCAATGTTGACCTCTTGCAACTCTTGACCCTGCCCCAAATTCACGGTCTCCAATTCTTCTTGATACGGTTGGAGTAGACGAGCTTCTTGATCTAGCAGTCTTCACAGATCCGGAGAGATGGTCTCCTCATCACTGTCCAACTCAACCCATTCATCCTCGGCTTTCGGATCCCGATCAGAGCGAACAATCACAGACATAATTATTTATTGGTTCTGTTTAGGTTTAGAATTTATTAATGTTAATAAGAGAGAGAGAGAAAAGAACTAAATGAGAGAATAATGTGTGAAAAATGCCTCTTTATTGATATATGTAAAATGTACAAAACCCTTATTTATATGAAAGGTCCTCATGATCTCGGGTACTGATCATGAGTCCCAAAAAGAAAAAGAAAATTAAGGAGGGGCCCTATCGTGGCTTGCCCTTCTCTCTACTCCTGCTTTGGCAGAGGGTTCTTGCTCACGTCGGGCGCTGTCGAATCGAAAGTGACCCACCCAGCATCAATAAGGCTTTGGACCTTGTGTTTGAGAGCTAGGCAGTTCTCTGTTGAATTCCCTGGTGCCCCCGAATGGTATAAACATTTGTCTTGTGGCTTGTACCAATCGGGGTAAGGTGGGTCGATCTTCCTTGGTGGAACATAAGCTAGAAGTTTGGCTTCTACTAGCTTCGGCAGGAGATCGCTATAAGTGGTCGGAAGTTTATCAAACTTCTTCACAGGAGTGAATTGCGATCTTCCCGACTTCGAAGTGGAAGTAGCCGAGGGTATGGTTATAGCATTGACTCCTCCCTCTTTCTTCTTCCCGAAGGCCTTCTTAGCTTCATATGATTGGGAAGGCTTAGCCAGCTTCCCACTTTTAAGTCCTTGTTCCACTCTCTCCCCAATGGTGATGATGTCCGAGAAGAGTGTCATTGTGTTCCTTATCATTTTATCGTAATAGGGACCAGTCAACGAGTTGATGAATAAGGACACCGTCTCCTTATCCGACAGCGGGGGCTCTATCTGTGCCGCCAACTCCCTCCATCGTTGGGCGTACGCCTTGAAAGATTCATCATTTTTCTTACTCAAGGCTTGAAGATCTGACCTATCGGGTGTTAGGTCGATGTTGTATTTATAGCGCTTGAGAAAGGCGTCGGCCAACTGCCTCCATGTATGTACTAGATTTCCATCTAGCTGCATATACCAATTGAGCGCAGTATCGGCTAAGCTCTCTTGGAAGCAATGGATCAAGAGCTTTTCATTTGTGGCATATGCAGCCATTTTGCGACAGTACATGGTGAGATGACTCTTAGGGCAAGTCGATCCCACGTACTTTGGGAAATCCGGCACTTTAAATTTAGGAGGGAATTGGATGTCCCTCACTAAACACATGTCGGCGGCATCTTTAATATCGAAGTCATGCCCCTCCATAGCCCTTAGCCGATCCTCTAGGGCGTGGAATTGTTCCTTTGAAACCTCGGGCTCTTTAATCATGATCCCCGCCCCAAGGGGTACAGCTCGTGGAGGTTCTTCCTCGTGCTCCTCCTCCTCATGATGATGTGACTCATGGTCACTGTGGTGAGACCCATGTACATTATGATGACGCATGAGCTCCATCATTTGCGCCATTTGTTCTTTGAGCTGCGAGAGCTCGGCTGTAAGCTTCTTATTTTGGTCCTCCAGCGCTTCCATCTTCTTGATTTTCTGCGCGCGTGTGAGGACAGAGAGATGACCAGCCACTTTCTAAAAATGAATATTTAATCTAATTAATTTATGGAATGAATACGCTCTTGACATGAGCTTGATAACCCTCCATTTTTAAGGCGCTGCCTTTTTAAAACAGAGTGTTACTACCCTCCTTGACTTATGATCTCTCCTCAACGGAGAATCTCGATAATTATGGGTCTCTTTTACTCATGTCAAGAGGTATTGGTGAACCTAGAATGCATGGTTTATGAGGATGCATGATATCTTATTGGTAATGATGCACATGCTCCTCACTTTTATTATATTTTCACACATGGTCTTTCTTCTCATATCATGGTATTTTCATGCATGGGGATTATTCTTTAGACCTTATCACGAGGTTTATTATTAATGCACAAACAATATCACATAAACCTATACACAAACAATTCACTCATCCACGAACAGTCACGAGCGAATCACGAGGTAGGGGTATCCTGCAGAAAAGTGCATATTCAAGGTGGTTCTAACTGTTCTCACCGGTCTGAGGCCCCCAAGGTGCCCCCATTATAGGGACCCAATTCCTCTCGTCGTAAGTCGATGGAAAGTTCCAACGCACTGTCGGACTTGAGTTCATGGTTATCACCTTGAGTGATGTTTTCCGACAACGGTTTACGGGCACCTATAGACCCATTCGACAACCGGCCGTACTAACATCCACTCCCTATGGATTACCACTCATGCCCCCGGGTATAGAGGGAACTGTTGTGTGCAAAGGTTTGTGTGCAGTTTTTATTTCAAACAATTGCAAAAATTTAAACATTCAACAGTTATTAAAGCCAAATAGATAAAACATATTATCATACAAGCGAGGGGTAATGAAGTAATTTTAGACTATCATTTTAGAAATAATCCATCACTAAATGGGACTGACTCTCGAGGCTTCCCCAGTGGAGTCGCCATCTGTCGCCACCCGCCGAAACGGACCTTGGCATTCGCGACGATGGTCGGACTCTTTTTAAAGTTTTGAAAAGTGGTGGATTGTTAGCACGACTTATTCTCAAACTGAGATCTCATCGAACTAACAATTTTATTAAATGATTCACCAATCCATGTTAATCTCAAGCGAGACCCTCCATGGATTAGTGGTTTTCGCAAAAGGTAGGGTTCTTGGAGTCGCCACCAATATTTTACTCAAAACATTGGAAAAAGATTTAAGGCAATTGATTTTATAAATCAACTTTGGCCATTACAACCAGAGTTGGGTAAGGGAGTCGGTTACGTGCGGGGAAGGTGTTAGCACCCCACAACGCCCCTTTCGGGTTCCCTATGACGGATTATTTCATAAATAACAGTGTAAAATTACTAAATTACCCCTATTTATTATAAGCGATTATATATTAAATATCTACATGATGACGAATTTAAATATGCAACAATCAGAAAGCGGTAAAAGAAGGGATTTTTAGAGAAGAAACCTCTTGAAGCGTGCTTTTTACATATCAATGAAGTTTAGGAGGCTTTTTGGCGCTCCCTCCCTCTACAAGCTCGCTCGCTCCTTCCTAAAAAATAATTTTTGACTATGGAAATCCAAAAGATTTCCCTTCGACTAAGTTCGAGACTCAAGCAAATGGCTCGTGACTCAAGAACTTCGTCGGATTGACTCTCAGAGCGATTTCTAGGGCAGAACACTGCTCAAAAACCCCAGAATACTCAAGGAGAGAGTCAAAACTGTGTGAAAAAGTGTGGAATGACGTCCAAATGACGTCCTATTTATAGGGATGAGGCGCAGTACGGCCCCTGGGTTCAATACGGCCCGTATTGAGTTTTTGTACTTCAATACGGCCGTATTGAATTCAGTACGGCCGTATTGAAATACAGAAACTTCAATACGGCCGTATTGGTTTTAGTACGGCCGTATTGTAGTACAAAATGTGCAGTACGGCCGTACTGAACTCCAAGGAGGCCGTATTGAGCTCCAAACCTCCCACTTTCTTATTTTTGGCTACTCTAAGACCTCTAAACCTACAGATAGTCATCCTATGGTCTTCTGGGAGTCCTTCTGGCTGACTTTCCTTTGATCTTTGAGAGTCTTCGAGTCTTATTTCCGACCCGGACAATTTTAGGGGTCTACAAGGCCAAATAAGGTGGTTTCAGTAGCCCGGAACGGGCCGTTCCAATATAAGAACGGGTCGTTCCAACGTAACTGAAATCAACTAAATATTTTGGGTGGAACGGGCCGTTCCAATACCAGAACGGGCCGTTCCAAACAAGGAAAATCTGGAACGGGCCGTTCTGGAAAAGGAAAATTTTTGTTACTTTCTACTCTGGAACTGTAGACCCCTAAAATTGTCCGGGTCGGAAATAAGACTCGAAGACTCTCAAAGATCGAAGGAAAGTCAGCCAGAAGGACTCCTAGAAGACCATAGGATGACTATCTGTAGGTTTAGAGGTCTTAGAGTAGCTAAAAATAAGGAAGTGGGAAGATTGGAGCTCAATACGGCCTCCTTGGAGTTCAGTACGGCCGTACTGCACATTTTGAACTACAATACGGCCGTACTGAAACCAATACGGCCGTATTGAAGTTTTTGAACTTCAATACGGCCGTACTGAATTCAATACGGCCGTACTGTAGTTCAAATCTTCAGTACGGGCCGTATTGATGTCAGAGGCCGTACTGCGCCTCACCCCTATAAATAAGACGTCATTTGGACGTCATTCCACACTTTTCCACACTTCTTGGACTCTCTTCTTGAGTATTCTGGGGTTTTTGAGCAGTGTTCTGCCCTAGAATTCTCTCCGAGAGCCGATCCGACAAAGTTCTTGAGTTCTGAGCATTTAGCTTGAGAATTCGAACTAGTCGAAGGGAAATCTTTTTGATTTCCATAGTAAAGATTAATTTTTAGGGAAGGAGCGAGCGAGCGTGTAGTGGGAGGGAGCGCCAAAAAGCTTCCTAACATTTGAATATATAGAAGCACGCTTCAAAGGTTTCTTCTTCAAAATCCTTCCTTTTACTGCTTTCTGATTGTTGCATCGCATGTTTAATTTATTCATCATGTAGATATCTTATTCATAGCCGTTTATAATAAATAGGGGTAATTTAGTAATTTTACACTGTTATTTATGAAATAATCCGTCATAGGGAACCCGAAAGGGGCGTTGTGGGGTGCTAACACCTTCCCCGCACGTAACCGACTCCCTTACCCGACTCTGGTTGTAATGGCCAAAGTTGATTTATGAAATCAATTGCCTTATATCTTTTTCCAATGTTTTGAGTAAAACATTGGTGGCGACTCCAAGAACCCTACTTTGCGAAAACCACTAATCCATGAAGGGTCCCGCTTGGGGTTAACATGGATTGGTGAACCATTTTAATAAAATTGTTAGTTCGACAAGGTCTCAGTTTGAGAATAAGTCGTTCTAACAATCCACCACCTTTCAAAACTATAAAAACGAGTCCGACCATCGTCGCGAAGGCCAAGGTCCGTTTCGGCGGGTGGCGACAGATGGCGACTCCGCTGGGGAAGCCTCGAGAGTCAATCCCATTTAGTGATGGATTCTTTTCAAAATAATAGTTTAAAATTACTTTATTATCCCTCACTTGTATGATAACATGTTTATCTATTTGGCTTTAATAAGTGTTGTATTTTTAAATTTACGCAATTGTTTGAAATACAAACTGTACACGAACCTTTGCACACAACAGTTCCCTCTATACCCGGGGGCATGAGTGGTAATCCATAGGGAGTGGATGTTAGTACGGCCGGTTGTCGAATGGGTCTATAGGTGCCCGCAGACCGTTGTCGGAAAACATCACTCAAGGTGATAACCATGAACTCAAGTCCGACAGTGCGTTGGAACTTTCCATCGACTTACGACGAGAGGAATTGGGTCCCTATAATGGGGGCACCTTGGGGGCCTCAGACCAGTGAGAACAGTTAGAACCTCCTTGAATATGCACTTTTCTGCAGGATACCCCTTCCTCGTGATTCGCTCGTGACTGTTCGTGGATGAGTGAATTGTTTGTGCATTGTTTATGTGACATTGTTTGAGCATACATTGCATTCTTTAAACATACAACATTCTTTTTTAAATAAGAATAAATAGGAATAAGAATCTTTCGTTACATGGTGTTAACATCTACCTTCATCACATTCATATAGGTAGTTTCCATTTTCACCCAAAAAAATAAAAAATAAAAATATATACAAAACAAAATACCCAAAAAAAAAAAAAAAAAAAAAAGGGTTATTTATCCAAACCAAGCAATATCATGCATCATCTTAGGGACATCCTAAAAACATGATAATGCTTAGTTGAATAAAACACAATGCATGCATATTCAACGTCATCATCTCATATCATGCATTCTTATCAAAGATCATGGAGGGATCTAGGTTTGCATTTCATACATCCCTCCTAGTAATTCATTAATAAACATTAATAAAAAGAAAGAATTAAATCGATGCGTATGTTCAAAGAATGGATCGCACGCCGTTCGTTATCAAGTGTAAGCCAACAACCGTGCCAAGTGAGCGCACATCAACTCCGTTGTTGGTAATCAAGATGAATAAAGGGGAAGGTCCGACACCATTAAGGATCACTGCTCCAAGGCCTTTCCCTTACAAATCAAATAAGGCTGTGCCATGGATATACGACATCCATTTTTCTGCCGACAGCGATATCTCCAACATCGCTGGACTTGGGGGCATGACTAGGAGTGGCAGGACCTACACTCCCGAAGATCTTCACGATAAAGCTCCCAAGAATAAAGGAAAAGAAAAAGAAGAGAAAACCGAGGAAAACAAAGAATCCGAGGAGGAGACTGATGAGCTGTTAAAGTTTATCCGACAAAGCGAGTACTCCATCGTGGATCAACTTCATAGGACGCCAGCAAAGATTACTCTGTTGTCGTTGATCCTATGCTCCGAACCGCATCGGCAAGCTCTGTTGAAAGTCTTGAACGAGGCATATGTATCGCATACTATCTCCCAAGACAAGTTTGAGGGGATCGTTAGTCACATCACGGCTAATGATCACCTCACTTTCACCGATGAAGAGATCCCCGCTGAGGGACCAAATCACAACAAGCCCTTGCACATCTCTGTAAAGTGCAAGGAATATCACATCGCAAAAGTCTTGGTGGATAATGGATCTTCCTTGAATGTGATGCCTAAAAGAACTCTTGATCAAGTGGCAATCAAGGGAGTCCAAATGCGCCCGAGCAACATGATCGTTCGAGCCTTCGATGGTTCTAAAAGAGAAGTGGTGGGAGAGATCAATCTTCCAATCCAAATTGGACCCACTATCTTTAATGTCGAATTCCAAGTGATGGACATTACTCCCGCATACAGCTGTCTCCTCGGCCGACCTTGGATTCATGATGCGAAAGCTGTTCCCTCTACGCTCCACCAGAAAGTCAAATTCATAGTGGATGACAAACTGGTGACCGTACAAGCTAAAGACGATATACTCATCAGCAAGCCGTCCACCATACCTTACGTGGATGCAGCGGAGGAAGCTCTAGAAACCGCCTTCCAAGCATTGGAAATTGCCAATGTTGAAACGTTTCCCCGAGAAATGAAGAAGGTAGCCTACATGCTTACCAAGAACGGATACTTGCCCGGACAAGGACTTGGCAAGGACTCCCAAGGAATTCCCGAGCTACCCATTATCAAGGATAATCCGGGGAAACAAGGGTTAGGATATGACCCTAATAAAGATCAAAGGACGAAGAGGAACCAAGATCCTTCTCGACGTTCTTTAAGCCAGATCTTTAGGAAGGCCGGTTCACAAGCGTCAAGGCCGGTCGTCGTCATCAAGTGCTTTTCTCCTTCTAATAGGGATGTATAGACCTGATGACTATTAGAGATTACTCCTCGGGGACAGCCCGACCCCCGAGCCTCGATAGGGCACATGTTTCCATTATGATTATAATAAAATCATTCTTTATCATTTCTTACTGCTTCTTTTCTTGCTTATAATAAAATTCTAAACCACATTATTTTTTAATCCTGTTTGAATAAACATGAATGAGGTTAAAATCATTTTAATAATAATAAACCCGCATCATTTTTATGTGGAAGTGTGTGTGACAACTTGGAGCACCTTTCCTTGGCCTCGACAGGTGCCATCATGGATAAAAAAGAAATCCTAAAAACAAAAAGCTCGGCAGGAAACCCAAAAAGGGGGCTGCGCAAAAATAAGAGCAAAGAACCCGCTAGGAATCCCACGAAAGGGTGACCTAGGCAAAAGTTAGGGTTGCAAAAACGAACAAAAACAAAAGTCCGCTAAAACGCCACAAAAGGGTGTTTTAGGCAAAAATAAGGACAATCAAAAAACAAAAGAAATCCATGATGGTACCATGAGCCGAATTCAAAAAAGGTTCAAGGGAAGCTATCTAAGCTGTCAAAATCACAACGTCAATAACAAGATTTTCTTAACCTCATAAGTGTTTAATCAAACAAACCTAAACACATAAGCCTACCTTGGCCAACCATTCTTACAAAAACCATTTTTGAAAAATAAATCCCCTCTAAAACACAAACTTCAGAACAAAAATATCTTTCCTTTCTTTTCTCTCTTGTCCCAAACGATTTTAGGATAATCTAGTGGAAACATGGAGATATAGTGGTCAATAGGAGGGTTGACACGTCTTCTAAAGGAGGAGAAGGATTACTTGGTTGATGACACCAATCTCGATATAACACGCATTATTCCTCGGTTACAGAAATCGGCATCGCACAGGCCGTCTGGAGGAATGGCAAAATTCAAACAGAGAAACGCATCGGTTAATTCTTTTGAAAAATGAATCAAATAGAATTAGGTGCATCATACCGCATACATGCATACAGATGATAGGTGTAATGGAAGATCACTTATTCTCTGTTTATCTAAAAAAAAAAAAAAAAAAAAAAAAAAAAGAGGGCTCAATACGCCCGTACCCAGTTCAGTACGCCCGTACTGAAATTAGGGTTACGGGCAACCCTTCAGTTCAATACGGGCGTACTGAACGAAATACGCCCGTATTGACCTCAACAGACACACCAATACGGGCGTATTGAATCCAATACGGCCCGTATTGGTCCCCCGTTTTGCACACTAACGGCCAAGTCAGTACAGCCGTATTGAATTCAATACGGGCCGCACTGACGTAAATTTTTCTATAAATAGGCCCCTTCCCCTCTCATTTCTGCACAGCATTCTTCACTCCTTTGCATACTTTCTTTGTGAGTGTGTCTGAGATCTTCCCAAATTCTGAGAAATGGCCGAATCATCAAGAAAGAGGCACAGGGTCCCCGCGCAAATCGAGATGACCGCGCGACATCAAGAAAGGCTGGAGCTCCTTGAGTCGTTTATATTCCAACCGTCAAGGGTGCTCGACCTCAACATCCTTCGAGCGATGGAATGGGAGGATGAGGTCGTTGGCTACATCAACGCCATAGGATGGGGGTTCCTCCTTGACCCCCACCCTAGGATCTATCCGACGGCAACGAAGGAGTTCCTAGCTACCGTCGGCATGACAGAGTCGACGAACAGTTACGGTGCGACGGTCTACTCAGTGGACTTTTGGATGATGGGAGGATACCGCTCCATAACGCTGGACGAATTCAATGTCCAGGCTGGCTTCTTCCAGCGAGCCGATCAGCTGGAGTATCGGGACGCCATCTGCGAGTGCCCCGATAATCTGACCACGAACGAAATGTGGAGAGAGCTTACGGGTCAGATAGACTACCACGCCGGAGTGAAGGGTACTCGGCTCCCGACAGCGCTCCGCATTTGCCACAAGCTGGTCACAGGCTCCATCCATGCCAGACCAAAGAGCCCAGAGTCAGTGACACGACAGGATCTACTGGCTCTCTATTGCATGGTCACTGGACAGAAAGCCAACCCCGGATTCTTTTTCCTCGAGCACATAAAGAATCTGGGGGCAAGAGAGGGTAGTGACGCTCGGCGAGGCTACATCATGGTCTCCACGTTCCTTTCACGACTCGCCGAGACTTGGGGATGCCCCGATGGCATAGACGCAGGGGAGTTGGCGCCCAAGCCCATCAATGCTGCCACCCTGATCAACATGAAGATCATTGCCAGGGCAGGGAGGCAATTTGTACGGGCGACCACACGCGACACCTTCAGCGAGCTCTTCGAGAACATCGAGCTCCCAGGTGACGTGAACCCGCAGCCAGAGGCCGGCACCTCACAGCAAGACAGGGCCTACTTCGATGCTCGTTTCGACGCCTTGCAGCAGAGCATCGACACTCGATTCGATACTGCTCAGCACAGTATCGACGCCCTTAGACAGGAGTTTGACAGCCTGTCGGTCTGGCTGCACCGTCGCTTCCCAGACCCTCCACAGGATCCGCCGGTAGAGGAGTGAAGACCGGCTATCTTTCTTGCTTTTTATGTATTTGATTGATCGGGCTGTGCCCCACTTCTCTTCATTTCCATTGTACAAATTTCATTCTATTTAATAAATGAAATTTCCCACTTTTGAATCCAAATTCTTTAGCACTTTAATTTCCGTACAGAAAAAGCCAAAAATCAACAAAAAAGGCAAAAATACAGAAAAAGCCAAAAATCAACGAAAAAAGGCAAAAATACAGAAAAAGCCAAAAATCAACAAAAAAAGGCAAAATACAGAAAACCCCCCATTGTACAGAATAATTGAGCCTGGAGAGGCTTGCCCAAATAATACTCCCACATCATACAGAATAACTGAGCCTGGAGAGGCTTGCCGAAATAATACTCGTACAGAATAATTGAGCCTGGAGAGGCTTGCCGAAATAATACTCCCTCATCATACAGAATAACTGAGCCTGGAGAGGCTTGCCGAAATAATACTCCCACAGAATAATTGAGCCTGGAGAGGCTTGCCGAAATAATACTCCCACAGAATAATTGAGCCTGGAGAGGCTTGCGAAAATAATACTCCCTCATCACACAGAATAATTGAGCCTGGAGAGGCTTGTCGAAATAATACTCCCCAAGAGACATCTCCGCTTACACTCTTGGGCTGAACAAAAAATCAATAAAAACGTACAAGAATAACCGAGCCTGGAGAGGCTTGCCGAAATAATACTCATACAGAATAATTGAGCCTGGAGAGGCTTGCCGAAATAATACTCCCCCATCGTACAGAATAATTGAGCCTGGAGAGGCTTGCCGAAATAATACTCCCTCATCACACAGAATAATTGAGCCTGGAGAGGCTTGTCGAAATAATACTCCCCAGAGATATCTCAGCTTCCACTCACGGGCCAAATTCCCCAGTGAAAGCTATCAAACCAAGATCAGCAAGATTCCCCAAGGAGGGTTTGATCGTCTAAACAGAATATCCGAGTCGAAAGGACTATGACCTCCTCAGTGGAGTATAGCTTTCCAACTCGAGCGACGAGTGAAGCTAAGCCTGAAGAGGCTTTCTAAATAATACTCTGGGATACATAAGATCCTCAATCCCCATTCGCCTACTCAGAGGCACCCTTTCAAAAAGAGAAAAAATCAAAAAGATCAATAACCATTCCCCAAGCGGAATCCGGCACTCAGCCGAACACCGAACATCAAGATAATTCGCCTACTCAGAGGCACTCCTTCAAAAAGAGAAAATCCAAAAAAGATCAATAATCATTCCCCAAGCGGAATTCGGCATTCAGCCAATCATTGAACGTCAAGATGATCCGCCTAACAGAAGAGGCTAATCAAAATTAACGACAAAATCCCCCAGTGGATAACAGCCTACGCAGAGGCAACAAAACCAAGAAAATCAAAAAGAGTCACCCGAATAAAGATAACCGGGATACACTGCCACCGTCGTCAGAAACACGGAGGTATGCATCGGCCAACGTCGTCCGAAACACGGTAACCGCAGAGCCTGGAGAGGCGGTACTCAGCTACCGAGGTTGTCAGAAACACCGAGGTATACATGAGCCTGGAGAGGCGACGACTAATACTCAACCTGGAGAGGCTACTCAACAATTTTCCACCGGAAGACACTACAAGTCGGAAGGATGGCCTTATTCCCCGGACAACTGGGTCAACTCCTTTACTTGTCAACCGGTACACCAAAAAGCCGTTTGACTAAGTAAAGGGGGGGCAGCTGTAGACCCCTAAAATTGTCCGGGTCGGAAATAAGACTCGAAGACTCTCAAAGATCGAAGGAAAGTCAGCCAGAAGGACTCCTAGAAGACCATAGGATGACTATCTGTAGGTTTAGAGGTCTTAGAGTAGCTAAAAATAAGGAAGTGGGAAGATTGGAGCTCAATACGGCCTCCTTGGAGTTCAGTACGGCCGTACTGTACATTTTGAACTACAATACGGCCGTACTGAAACCAATACGGCCGTATTGAAGTTTTTGAACTTCAATACGGCCGTACTGAATTCAATACGGCCGTACTGTAGTTCAAATCTTCAGTACGGGCCGTATTGATGTCAGAGGCCGTACTACGCCTCACCCCTATAAATAAGACGTCATTTGGACGTCATTCCACACTTTTCCACACTTCTTGGACTCTCTTCTTGAGTATTCTGGGGTTTTTGAGCAGTGTTCTGCCCTAGAATTCTCTCCGAGAGCCGATCCGACGAAGTTCTTGAGTTCTGAGCATTTAGCTTGAGAATTCGAACTAGTCGAAGGGAAATCTTTTTGATTTCCATAGTAAAGATTAATTTTTAGGGAAGGAGCGAGCGAGCGTGTAGTGGGAGGGAGCGCCAAAAAGCCTCCTAACATTTGAATATATAAAAGCACGCTTCAAAGGTTTCTTCTTCAAAATCCTTCCTTTTACTGCTTTCTGATTGTTGCATCGCATGTTTAATTTATTCATCATGTAGATATCTTATTCATAGCCGTTTATAATAAATAGGGGTAATTTAGTAATTTTACACTGTTATTTATGAAATAATCCGTCATAGGGAACCCGAAAGGGGCGTTGTGGGGTGCTAACACCTTCCCCGCACGTAACCGACTCCCTTACCCGACTCTGGTTGTAATGGCCAAAGTTGATTTATGAAATCAATTGCCTTATATCTTTTTCCAATGTTTTGAGTAAAACATTGGTGGCGACTCCAAGAACCCTACTTTGCGAAAACCACTAATCCATGAAGGGTCCCGCTTGGGGTTAACATGGATTGGTGAACCATTTTAATAAAATTGTTAGTTCGACAAGGTCTCAGTTTGAGAATAAGTCGTTCTAACAATCCACCACCTTTCAAAACTATAAAAACGAGTCCGACCATCGTCGCGAAGGCCAAGGTCCGTTTCGGCGGGTGGCGACAGGAACGGGCCGTTCCGTTTTCAGAACGGGCCGTTTCAGGGTACGAAATTTACACATAATAATTGGGCCAGAATGGGCCGTTTCGAAACCGGAACAAGCCGTTCTGGCCCACTGCTGATCCCTATAAATTGAAGTCTTGGGCACAGTTCTCCAGGCGGCCAGAGAAATTTCGAATAAGACTCCTTTGAGCACGAAAATTCTCTATCTCTCTCCGTTCTATTGTATTTCTTGAGATTTGTGTCGCATCTGTATCTGCTCTCTCCCTCCTATTGTATTTCTTGAGATCTGTGAGGCATATTGTAGTGTGAAAGGTCGCCACAAAGCACCTTCTCCATATTTGAAGATTCAATAAAGCTCGTTCAAGAGGTATTTCAGTCAATCTTTTTCTCTCTCTTTTATTATTCATCTTTATCTCTTTTTTTGTTATAACAAACTTCATAATGTAGATATTTTAGGGTTAATCGTTTAATTTATATTTTAAATATGTAAATAAATATTAATAAAGGGGATTCAATATTTAATTTATTAATTTTTATCATATTAACTTCATCATAGGATACCGATTGAGGGTGTTGTAGCGGTGCTTAATACCTTCCCTACACGTAACCGACCCCCGAACCCAATTCTGGTTATCAAGGCCATTATTGGATCTTTAAAAACCTTTTCTTTTTCCAATGTTTTGAGTAAAATATTGGTGGCGACTCCATGAACCTATTTTCAAAACCATTGATTAAGGATTAGTCTGGTGTCCAGGCATTCCTTAATTAATGAGACTTTTTAAAGGATGTCTAAACCATAGGTCGCAAGATTGGAAATTTTCGGGTTGCGACACTTGGAACGGCCCATTCCAATTTTGGAACAGTCCGTTCCAAGTTACACATTTACCCCTCTAACTTTAATAAAATTGCGAAAATGTCATTAATAAAAATTACAAAAATACCCCTTTAAAAATGAATATTACAATTCTCCCCAACAACAAAAAATTTTCGTCCTCGAAAATTCACTTACTTAAAAAGAGATATGGGTATTGATCCTTCATCTTGTCTTCCAATTCCCAAGTGGCTTCATTATTATCCGCATCCCAAATAACCTTTACCAAATTGATAGATTTACCCCGCAATTGTTTAACTTTCTTATCTACCACTGAAACTGGCTGTTTCTCAAAAGTTAAATTCTCTTTAATTTGTATTGCCTCTGATTCCAAGACATGACTTGGATCGTGAATATACTTTCTTAGTTGTGAAACATGGAACACATCATGTAGATTAGACAGAAATGGAGGTAATGCAATCTGATATGCCACTGGTCCAATCCTCTTGAGAATTTGATACGGCCCAATAAATTTAGCATTCAACTTCTTAGCTTTGATAGCTCTTCCCACACCTGTGGTAGGAGTTACCTTCAAAAATACATGTTCTCCCTCTGAAAACTCCAAAGGTTTCCTCCTCTTGTCTGCATAAGACTTTTGCCGGCTCTGAGCAGCTCTCATTCTTTCCTGGATTTCTTTTACCTTTTCAGTAGTCTGTAAGATGATTTCTGGCCCCACCATCATTGATTCTCCCTCTTTAAACCAACACAAAGGTGTTCGACACTTCCTCTGATACAAAGCCTCAAATGATGCCATTCCTATACTTGCATGGAAACTGTTATTATAAGTGAACTCGACCAAAGGCAACATCTCTTCCCAACTCCCTAGATGATCCAAAATACAAGCCCTCAACAAGTCCTCCAAAGATTGGATAGTCCTCTCAGACTGCCCATCAGTCTGTGGGTGGTAAGCAGAACTAAGTCTCAACTTAGTTCCTAACGCCTGATGCAAACTCTGCCAAAATCGAGACGTAAAACGAGGATCCCTATCAGAGATGATACTGGAGGGCACACCATGTAATCTAACAATCTCCTTAATATACAACTGAGTTAACTTTTCCAAGGACCACTTTATATTCACTGGAAGGAAATGAGCACACTTAGTTAATCTATCCACGATCACCCAAATAGAATCACAATTCTTAGCAGACCTTGGTAATCCAACAACAAAATCCATGGATATACTATCCCATTTCCATTCTGGCACTTCCATCATTTGTAACAAACCTCATGGTTTTTGATGTTCTACTTTAGCTTTCTGACACACAATGCAAGATGCAACATACTCGACTATCTCCCTCTTCATAGCATTCCACCAGAACATTTTCTTCAAATCTTGATACATTTTTGTCATACCCGGATGTACACTCAACTTGCTCTTATGACCTTCCTCAAGTATCAACTTCTTCAACTCTTTATCTTGTGGAATACAAACTCTACCCTTGTACCTCAAAACTCCATCCATATCTTGTTCAAATCCTTCAGCTTTTTCAGAACCCAACAACTCTCTAACCTTATTCAATCTCGTATCCTGAACTTGCTTTTGTTTCACCATCTCCAAGAAATCACTAGTAATGGTAGTCATACCACAACTAATAAAATCTGAGGCAATCACAATATTAAGATTCATATCCCTGAATTTCTCTACCAGCTCCATCTCTCTAACCATCATGTAAGACATATGAAGAGATTTTCTACTCAAAGCATCTGCCACCACATTTGCTTTACCTGGATGGTACATTAACTGAAAGTCATAATCTTTCAAAAACTCAATCCACCTCATTTGCCTCATATTTAACTCTTTCTGATCAAACAAGTATTTTAGACTCTTATGATTACTGAACACATCAAATTTTGCTCCATAGAGATAATGCCTCCAAATCTTCAAAGCAAAAACCACCGCAGGCAACTCTAGATCATGCGTAGGATAATTCCGTTCATGAGTCTTTAACTGCCTAGAGGCATAGGCCACAACCTGTCTATCTTGCATAAGAACACATCCTAAACCTTGATGAGATGCATCACAATAAACCTCAAAAGATTTATTAGGATCTGGCAGAATCAATACTGGAGACGACGTCAGCTTTTCCTTTAACTCTTGAAAACTCCTTTCACACTCCTCTGTCCATATAAAAGGATGATCCTTCCTGGTCAGCTGTGTCAAAGGCATAACTATTTTAGAAAATCCTTCTATGAATCTTCTATAATAACCAGCCAATCCCACCAAACCTCTAACTTCAGTAACTGATTTTGGACGCTCCCACCTCAAAATCGCTTCCACCTTAGTAGGATCAACTGCAATTCCTTGTGCAGAAATCACATGACCCAAAAACTTAACTTCAGATAGCCAAAACTCACATTTTGACAACTTTGCAAATAACTGTTTCTCCTTCAATACCTGCAAAACTATCCTCAAATGTTCTCTATGTTCTTCCATAGATCTAGAATAAACCAGAATATCATTAATGAACACCACCACAAACTTATCCAGAAAGGGTCTGAAAATCCTGTTCATATAATCCATGAAAATAGCTGGAGCATTCATCACTCCAAAAGGCATGACAACATACTCATAATGGTCATACCGAGTCCTAAAAGCAGTCTTTGGTATGTCCTCCTCCTTTACCCGAATCTGGTGATACCCAGACCTCAAATCAATCTTGGAGAAAACAGAAGCTCCCCTTAACTGATCCATCAAATCATCTATCCTTGGTAATGGATACTTATTCTTAATTGTCAATTTATTTAACTGTCTGTAATCCACACATAACCTTACGCCACCATCCTTCTTCTTTACTAATAACACTAGTGCTCCCCACGGAGATACACTAGGTCTGATCATTTACTTCTCCAAAAGCTCTTCAACCTGCTTCTTCAATTCAGACAACTCCGCTGGTGCCATTCTATAAGGAGAAATGGATACTGGTCCCGCCCCTAGTATAAGATCAATACTAAACTCCAACTCTCGCTTTGGTGGTAATCCCGGAACATCATCCGGAAAAACCTCTGGAAAATCTCTAACAACATCAATACGATTCAACAACTTTTCATTCTCTACACTCATAAAAGATAGGATCATAAACCCAAGAGCTCCACCCTTCAACAACCCATCCACCTGTCCACTAGAAATAAATCTCTCATGTTCAACAGTAGGAAAGATTAATCTCTTTTCTGAACAATCTATCAAAATCCTATTGACAGAAAGCCAATCCATCCCTAAAATCACATCCAACTCAGATAGAGGTAAACAAAACAAATTCACTTTATAACAACGTCCTTCCACCTCCACTGGACATCTCAAACAAACCTCAGAAGTCAAAACAGACCCTGAAGCTGGGGTAGAAACAACTAGATCCACACACAAGGAACTCACAACCAAATTTAACCTTCTCACACATTCATAAGAAATAAAAGAATGTGAAGCACCAGAATCAAATAAAATAGAAATATCATTACCATCAGCTTTACCCTTTCCCTTTACCAGCTCAGATGACGTTTCAGCTTCAGCACTTGTCAAAGCAAAAACACGACCTGCTGCAGTAGGCCGATCCACTTTCTGGTTCTCTCTAGCTGGAGTATTTCTGACATTGCAATCTTTAGCCATGTGACCCACCTTGCCACATTTAAAACACGTATAGTTCTTTGTAGGACAGTCCTTCATCATATGTGGGCCTCCACAGATGTAACATCTAATACTATGAACAGCTCTTGTAATAGTAGTCCCCATCGGTTTCTTATTAGCATTTCCAATTTGAAACTGAGATGGTCTCTTTTGAGGATGTTTCCCCCTTCCAAATCCAGATGATCCCTCTGGACCCTTTGCCACTCTGCTTCCTCCTTCAAATCTCTCAACTGTTTTTGCCTTTTCAACTAGAACTGGGAACTCCACAATCCCCATAGAAACAATAGTCTTTTTCAGCTCATACCTTAAACCTTCACTGAACTTCCTGCATCTCCAGGCTTCAGTGATAGCTTGAGAATAGTACCTAGCCAAGTGTTCAAACTTGACCACATACTCTTGTACTGACATATTTCCTTGCTCCAGTCTCAAAAATTTAGCTTCCTTAGCATATCTGGCGCTATCTGGAAAATATTTCTCTAGGAATACCTTTTTGAAATTTTCCCAATTTATCGCCTCCCCTCTAGCTTCCATCATAGCTTGAGCACCTTTCCACCAGAAACTAGCCTCACCCACCAACATATAAACAGCATAAACTAGCTTCCTCTCCTCAGGACAATGCATCACCATGAAGATTTTCTCCATCTCCTCAATCCATTGATCAGCAACTTCAGGTCCATCAACACCTGTAAATTGAGGAGGATTCCCTTTTCTGAACTCTGACAAACCCCTATACTCATCAGGTACCTCAGCCCTAGCTGCTTCAGCTGCAGCCCTGTTAGTCTCCATCTGAGCCAATAAAGTATTTTGTTGTCCAATAGCAGCAACAATTAGCTCCATAACCTGAGCAATCTTCCGCTCATCCACACATGAAGAAGGATTAGAATGGTTTCCCCCACCCACCATCCTAATCAAGATAAAAGATCAAGGAACCCATGAGTTTACACCAAAACACATAAGAAATTCCTTTCCAAAAATCCATTTCCACACAACAGAAACATAACAAGACCATTTTCCACAAACCCTAAAGAGACTCGACCAGCTCTAATACCAAAATTGTAACGACCCACCCTAGGCCGTCACATCTAGAACCAACCAAAGATAAATAATATATATAAAAGAAAATAGAATAAGGGCCAGCTACGCTAGAGTGTAAATATACAATAACATATAAAATTGTTTCTAAAATATATATCATAATTTTATAGCAGTCATCCTCAGTAAAGTTATACAGTAATCCAAAAAGGTAATATAATTACAACGTCATGAAGACATCCAAACAAGACACCCTAGGCGCTGGTCAAGCTCTAAACCTAGCCACTTCTCAAACCAGCTATCCCAAAAGACTCCTTGTTATCCCAAGGCCTCACACCTGATCTGCTCCCCACATAGTGAGATCATCATAGTCCACATCATGGAAATATAAGGGTTAGCACATATAAAACCAATCATAGTACATCTTAATAAAATATCATTAAACAGATATTTATCCACAGTATTTATCCAGACCAACAAGTCATTTCCAAGCTAAATATAGACCAATCCAAAATATAGTATATACACATCCATGCCAATGCATACATATTTTATGATAATAAAGAATCCATAACCAATGTATATAATCCATACCATATGTATACATATTCCACCTTCAAAACAAAATCACACCACTGTATAATCCATGATGTAACCAACACATCCAAACCAAATGTTGGCCTCAACACATCCAAACCAAGTGTTGATACGGTGAAACATGTCATCAACCCATGTCTCACGCCTAACCTCTCATGGAAAATATACAGTTGGATTACGTCGTCACGTAACCCTGGTGATCATGGCCACCTCATCCATCTGTATGACTCGGCCTGGACCCATACCAGTAGCAAATAGAATACTTAGAGGAGTACTTCAAAATCCACCTAACATCTGAAGTGGTTTATTATATAACCTTTGGAAAAGTTCCATATTGGAATCCTTGTCGCCACCCGCCGAAACGGACCTTGGCATTCGCGACGATGGTCGGACTCTTTTTAAAGTTTTGGAAAATGGTGGATTGTTAGAACGACTTATTCTCAAACTGAGACCTCATCGAACTAACAATTTTATTAAATGATTCACCAATCCATGTTAATCCCAAGCGGGACCCTCCATGGATTAGTGGTTTTCGCAAAGTAGTAGGGTTCTTGGAGTCGCCACCAATGTTTTACTCAAAACATTGGAAAAAGGGATAAGGCAATTGATTTCACAAATCAACTTTGGTCATTACAACCAGAGTCGGGTAAGGGAGTCGGTTACGTGTGAGGAAGGTGTTAGCACCCCACAACGCCCCTTTCGGGTTCCCTATGACGGATTATTTCATAATTAACAGTGTAAAATTACTAAATTACCCCTATTTATTATAAACGGCTATGAATAAGATATCTACATGATGAATAAATTAAACATGCGATGCAACAATCAGAAAGCAGTAAAAGGAAGGATTTTGAAGAAGAAACCTTTGAAGCGTGCTTTTATATATATTCAAATGTTAGGAGGCTTTTTGGCGCTCCCTCCCACTACACGCTCGCTCGCTCCTTCCCTAAAAATTAATCTTTACTATGGAAATCAAAAAGATTTCCCTTCGACTAGTTTGAATTCTCAAGCTAAATGCTCAGAACTCAAGAACTTCGTCGGATCGGCTCTCGGAGAGAATTCTAGGGCAGAACACTGCTCAAAAACCCCAGAATACTCAGCAAGAGGGTCCAGAAGTCTGGAAAAAGTGTGGAATGACGTCCAAATGACGTCCTATATATAGGAGTGAGGCGCAGTACGGCCTCTGACATCAATACGGCCCGTACTGAAGATTTGAACTACAGTACGGCCGTATTGAATTCAGTACGGCCGTATTGAATTCAGTACGGCCGTACTGAAGTTTCAAAAACTTCAGTACGGCCGTATTGGTTTCGGTACGGCCGCACTGAAGTTCAAAAACTTCAGTACGGCCGTATTGGTTTCAGTACGGCCGTATTGTAGTTCAAATTGTTCAGTACGGCCGTACTGAACTTCTAGGAGGCCGTATTGAGCTTCAATCCTCCCACATCCTTATTTTAAGCTACTCTAAGACCTCTAAACCTACAGATAATCATCCTAGGGTCTTCCAGGAGTCCTTCTGGCTGACTTTCCTTCGGTCTTTGAGAGTCTTCGAGTCTTATTTCCGACCCGGACAATTTTAGGGGTCTACAGCTGCCCCCCCTTTACTTAGTCAAACGGCTTTTTGGTGTACCGGTTGACAAGTAAAGGAGTTGACCCAATTGTCCGGGGAATAAGCCATCATTCCGACTTGTAGTGTCTTCCGGTGGAAAATTGTTGAGTAGCCTCTCCAGGTTGAGTATTAGTCGTCGCCTCTCCAGGCTCGTGCATACCTCGGTGCTTCTGACAACCTCGGTAGCTGAGTACCGCCTCTCCAGGCTATACCAGAGTGTTCTTGACAACCTCACTGGCAGTTGCATACCTCCGTGTTCTTGACAACCTCGGGGTAGCCGAGTACCGCCTCTCCAGGCTATACCAGAGTGTTCTTGACAACCTCACTGGCAGTTGCATACCTCCGTGTTCTTGACAACCTCGGGGTAGCCGAGTACCGCCTCTCCAGGCTATACCAGAGTGTTCTTGACAACCTCACTAGCAGTTGCATACCTCCGTGTTCTTGACAACCTCGGGGTAGCCGAGTACCGCCTCTCCAGGCTATACCAGAGTGTTCTTGACAACCTCACTGGCAGTTGCATACCTCCGTGTTCTTGACAACCTCGGGGTAGCCGAGTACCGCCTCTCCAGGCTATACCAGAGTGTTCTTGACAACCTCACTGGCAGTTGCATACCTCCGTGTTCTTGACAACCTCGGGGTAGCCGAGTATCGCCTCTCCAGGCTATACCAGAGTGTTCTTGACAACCTCACTGGCAGTTGCATACCTCCGTGTTCTTGGCAACCTCGGGGTAGCCGAGTACCGCCTCTCCAGGCTATACCAGAGTGTTCTTGACAACCTCACTGGCAGTTGCATACCTCCGTGTTCTTGACAACCTCGGGGTAGCCGAGTACCGCCTCTCCAGGCTATACCAGAGTGTTCTTGACAACCTCACTGGCAGTTGCATACCTCCGTGTTCTTGACAACCTCGGGGTAGCGTGAGTTTGCCCTCTCCAGGGATTTGTGATGATTTTGTCTCCACAGTCCACGATGCTGCTTCGACGATTGTTTTTGATTTTTGTGCCACTGAGGGCTGGATAACGCAGGGATCCGTCTAGGGGATGTGCAGTTACTCATAGGTTCTTGTGTCCCAACTTTCCATTGCGTAGTTGGTGCCCACTGGGGAATTTCTGATTCCTTGGGGGTGTAGACATAAAGATGCTCTTTCTGATGTGAGCGGTGCCTTATGGTTGGCTGACGTCCTTTCGACGGTGGTGGAGTATCCCGGTTATCCTTATTCGGGTGACTCTTTTTGATTTTCTTCTTTTTGAAGGAGTGCCTCTGAGTAGGAAAATGTGGATTGAGGATTTTATGTATCCCAGAGTATTATTTAGGAAGCCTCTGCAGGCTTAGCTTCACTCATCGCTTGAGTTGGAAAGCTACCTTCCATTGAGGAAGTCTGAGTCCTTTGACTCGGATTTTCTGTTTGGATGATCAAGCCTCCCTTGGGGAATCTTGCTGATCTTGCTTTGATAGCTTTCACTGGGGAATTTAGTCCGAGCGTGGAAGCTGAGATATCTCTGGGGAGTATTATTTCGGCGAGCCTCTCCAGGCTCAGTTATTTTGGAGAGTATTATTTCGGCAAGCCTCTCCAGGCTCAATTATTTTGTTATGATGAGAGAGTATTATTTCGGCAAGCCTCTCCAGGCTCAATTATTCTGTTATGATGTGATTGATTTTCTGAATTTTGCCTTTTTTTGTTGTTTTTTTTGGCTTTTTCTGTTGACTGTTGTCATACACAAGCAATTTTTTCTATTTTTCTATTTTATGTGATTGCCTCATGATAAGGTCTTTGAATGTGCAACTAATGTGTGTGTGATGCACAAAATGCAAGTTTAATTATTTTGTTAATGTTTTTAGAAAATGAATGGCTCTCCCTATCCTCCTTTTCTTGGAGGAATTTCTGTCGTCGACGTGAGGGAAGATTTTTTTGTGAGCCTTTTTCGCAGGAGATTACGGATTTTATAGGAACCCCTCCAACTTTCTTTATTGACCGATTATTACAGGAATTTGATACAATTTTTAAGAAACACCAATTTAGAGGCATAATCACATGGTCAAGAGAGAAGAGAAATGAATAGATATTTTATTGATATTCACAAATGTTTTTACAGAAAGATATACAAAAGGAATTTCTGAAGAATGGGTGGCCAGGGTAGGCTATATACATCAGGCTTAACAATTATATCTGTAATTGTTGCTCTTACGTTCCCCTAATTGCTTCGGGTGAGATGCCTGAGCCAGGAGTGTAGACTCTGCAAGACGCTTGCTTCTAGAAGATAATCACTTGAACCGCCTTTCGGTTTTCGATTCAGGTGATCGTTGCTTGCTTTGTTTTTGCATCTTATTCTTTTGCCCCTAATTTTTGCCTAGGACGTATCCTAGCGGGGATAAATTCGCCTTTGTTTTTCCTAGTACCCTTGTACCGGCGGGCTTTTTATTTTGCCCTAACTTTTGCCTAGGACGCCCTTTTTGGGTTTTCATCCTAGCGGGCCTATGCAAGCAACGTCTTCAAGCATAGTACTTCTTTACCACGTCAGCGTTGACTGGGTATCGAAGTTCTTCTCCATCCATGTCCGTGAGGATCAATGCTCCTCCTGAGAAAGCTCGCTTTACCACGTATGGTCCTTCGTAATTTGGGGCCCACTTTCCGATTTTGTCCTTTTGAGCTGGTAGTAATTTCTTCATTACCGGCTCTCCCTCATGGTAGACTCGAGGGTGGACTTTCTTGTCAAAAACCTTTTTTGATCTTCCTCTGATAGGCTTGACCATGGCATATGGCGTTCATCCGTTTCTCTTTGATAAGGTTCAACTGGTCGTATCGGCTTTGAACCCATTCTGCCTCGGAAAGTTTTGCTTCCATGATTACCCTTAGAGAAGGTATTTCGACCTCGACAGGTAGAACTGCGTACTGAAGTCCTATAACCATGAAGAGCGAAGGGTAACATCTCGTGCTAGTCTTTAAATGAGACAACCATCTTTTGCGCTATTTTCTTGATGTTCTTATTGGTTGCCTCGACTGCCCCATTTATCTTCGGCCGATATGGGGAAGAGTTGTGGTGTTGGATCTTGAATTCTTGGCACAGTTCTTCCACCATTTTATTATTTAGATTAGATCCATTTTCAGTGATGATTTATTTCTCCATGCTTCCACCAGATTATTCTAAAATCGTTTGGGACAAGAGAGAAAAGAAAGGAAAGATATTTTTATTCTGAAGTTTGTGTTTTAGAGGGGATTTATTTTTCAAAAATGGTTTTTGTAAGAATGGTTGGCCAAGGTAGGCTTATGTGTTTAGGCTTGTTTGTTTAAACACTTATGAAGTTAAGAAAATCTTTGTTTATTGACGTTGTGATTTGACAACTTAAATAGCTTCCCTTGAACCTTTCTTGAATTCGGCTCGTGGTGCCATCATGGATTTTGTTTTTTTTTGTTTTTTTTTTTTCATTTTTGCAACCCTAACTTTTGCCTAGCTCACCCTTTTGTGGGATTCCTAGCGGGTTTTTTGCTCTTATTTTTGCGCAGCCCCTTTTTTGGGTTTTCTGCCGAGCTTCTTTTATTTTAAAGGATTTCTTTTTATCCATGATGGCACTTGTCGAGGCCAAGGGAAGGTGCTCCAAGTTGTCACACACACTTCCACATAAAAATGATGCGGGTTTATTATTATTAAGATGATTTTAACCTCATTCATGTTTATTCAAACAAGGTTAAAAATAATGTGGTTTAGAATTTTATTATAAGCAAGAAAAGAAGCAATGAGAAATAATAAAGAATGATTTTATTATAATCATAGTGGAAACATGTGTCCTTATTTCATCACTGATATGGGTCTCAATGTTGACCTTTTTTATCTCTCGGCCCTGCCCCCAAATTCACAGTCTCCAATTTCTCTTGACACGGTTGGAGTAGACGAGCTTCTTGATCTAGCAGTGTTTGCAGATCCAGAGAGATGGTCTCCTCATCACTGTCCAGCTCAACCCATTCATCCTCAACTTCCGGATCCCGGTCAGAGCGAACAATTACAGACATAATTATTTTATTGGTTCTGTTTAGGTTTAGAATTATTAATGTTAATGAGAGAAAAAGAGAAAAGAAAGAATGATGCGTGAAAAATGCCTCTTTATTGATATGTATAAAAACTGTACAAAAAACCCTTATTTATATGAAAAGGATCTCATGATCTCGGGTACTGATCATGAGTCCCAAAAGAAAAGAAAAATGTGGAGGGGCCCTATCATGGCTTGTTCTTCTCTCTATTCCTGCTTTGGCCGAGGATTCTTACTCACGTCGGGCGCTGTCGAATCAAAGGTGATCCACCCAGCATCGATAAGGTCTTGGACCTTATATTTGAGAGCTCTACAGTTCTCTGTTGAATGCCCCAGTGTCCCCGAATGGTATAGACATTTGTCTTGCGGATTGTACCAATCGGGGTAAGGTGTATTAATTTTCCTTGGTGGAATGTAAGCTAGAAGATGATCTTGCACTAGCTTCGGTAGGAGGTCGCTATATGTGGTCGGAAGTTTATCAAACTTCTTCACAGGGTTGTACTGCGACTTTCCCGACTTCGAAGCAGAGGAAGATGAGGAAATGGTTATGGCGCTGACTCCTCTCTCCTTCTTCTTCCCAAAGGTCTTCTTAGCTTTAAATGATTGGGAAGGCTTAGCTAGCTTCCCACTTTTCAGCCCTTGTTCCACTCTTCCTCCAACATGCCCCTTCATAGCCCTCAGCCAGTCCTCGAGAGCGTGGTCTTGATCTTTTGAAATCTCAGGCTCTCTAATCGTAATCCCCGCCCCAAGGGGTACAGCTCGCGGAGGGTCTTGTTCTTCCTCATGATCCTTCTCATGATGGGACTCATGGTCACTGTGGTGAGACCCATGTACATTATGATGACGCATGATGATAGAAGTAGGAAGAAGAAGTGATGAATTGTACTCCTCCTTGACTCCTTCTAGGCACGGATCAATCTTCAAGGAAATATGACTGAATGTGAACTTATCAACTAGATGAAGAACTTGCGGAAATTGATGGCCTAAGCCATTGAAGGAAGCATCCAAGCTCAAGCACTCAAGGGATTGCTCACTTCAAAGATAAGGAAACTAGGTTTTCCTAAGGATTTGAAGGCACTCTCTCTATGGCTTTCTCTTGGATTCGGTGACTCTTGAAGGATGGCTGAAATAATTTTCAGAAATCTCATATATCAAAAGTGATTACAATGTGTAGGAGAAACACTTTAAGTAGGGACGGTTTTGGCACCTAGACTAAACTACACAAGTTGGCGCCTAAAATTTGAATTCAAATTGGAAATTTGAATTCAAATTTTGGTGCACATGGGTGTGGCCGTGAGTTTAGGTATCTAATGTGCATCTAGGTCTGATTTGAGAGTCATTTAGGGTTAATTTGAGTGTCACATGTTCAGCCACCAATTGGTGCAAAACATGTGACTCAAATGTAACTTAAATGGCTTCCAAATTAAACCTAATTTAACCTAGTTAACCTACTTTAGTATTTCTTGTATTTTCCTAATCTAATGACCTAAATACAATGGTCAAACAAATACAATGGAAAGGAAAAATTACAAGAATGAAAATGAGCCCAATATTGGGTACCAAAAGCCCAAAGGCCCATGAAGCCCAAAACTAGGCCCAACAAGCCTAAAACCTAAAATGCTACTCTATGTGGTCCAAAATACAAGACCAAAATATATGATACCTATACTAACATTATGTATACAAAACATATGAAAATAGCTATAACAAAATATGGCCCATGAAAAGTTCCACTTGGGCCTTCCCAGGCCCATCGGGCCTATTGGGCCTTGACTGGCCCAAACCTTCATCTCTAGCACACTCCTCTTGGATCTTTTAATGTGTCTCCTCTTGCTCTCCCAAGTATGATTCCATCATCCCCTCCCTCTTGAAAAGGATTTGTCCTCAAATCTCGAGGATGAATGGAAGTAGAAAAATCAATACCTACAAAGAAAGCATTCGAAGAAAAAAAAGTGAGAGGGTAAGAAAGAAGAGTAAAAATCCTAAGAGGAGTCCTAATATCTAACCTAACAAAGAAAGGGAAAATATTAGACTCTCTAGAACTAGGCTCCTCTTCTAAGCATAACCTAGAAATAAAACCTAGAAATGTAAAGACACTATGACTAAAACAATGAAAAGTATGATTTCTAAACACTACTATATCTTGCCTAAAGTACCCTAAATGGTAACCTAGGCTTTTCCTAAGAGATAAAGAAAAAATTACTAGAAAACGCCCTAGACAATTTTGGATTTGATTGTTTGCTAGATGCTCATAATCATATAAACTATATTTATCTTGTAGGGAAGAAATCATATTAAGTTCAAAAGAGGAAGAACTTCCCATAAGATCAAACATAGAATATAGATTATTACAAGTTAGATCTACTAAACAATGTAAACCCAAAATTGGGTGCTTTAGGACATTAAAAGAAATACTTCCTTCCTTGTGCACCTTCAAGGAAGTAGTATAAGGAGTAACACTAGGTATAGTCCACTCCCTCTTCACTATATCTCGAAGTTGAGAAGAATTCTTTGCTTGAAATTCATTTTGTTCCTCATTCCCAACTTTAAGAGAAGTGGCAGCATTAGGATAAGAGTCAAGATTTTTATGAATAAAGAGAGTTCTTGGGTAATCTTGTGTGGTCATGAAATAACTCTCTTTTGTCACAAAAGTCTTAGTGGAGTCCCCTTGATCCACACTCTTTCCTTCTTTTTTTTCTTTGTTTATTTTCTTTTTCATTTGTTTTTGATCCTCAAACACTTGGGGTGGTGTCAAAGGATTAAAAACAATTTCTTTATTTTTATGAGTGAAGGTTATTTTGTTAGTAAGGCCATCATGTATAGTTTGCTTATCAAATTGCCATGGCCTACCAAGCAAAATATGACAAGCTTCCATAGGGATCACATCACATAAAACTTTGTCTTTATAATCCCCTACAGAAAACTTGACCTTCACTTGTTGATTCACCTCCAATTCCTCACCTTCATTGAGCCAATGAAGTTTATAAGGGTGAGGGTGAGGAATGGTGGTAAGGGCTAACTTGTTAACCAACCTTGTACTACAACAATTTGAACATGATCCACTATCAACAATAAGAGAACAAGTTTTTTTAGAAACTAAACATCTTGTGTGAAAGATGTTCTCTCTTTGTGATAGTGAAGTGGGACGAGGTTGACTTCCAAGAAGCCTTTTGACCATAAGAAGATCACCATCAACAGGATATAACTTTTCAATTTGAGGGTCTTCTTTGCTAGTCTCACTATCACTTGAAGTGGTAGAACTAGATTCATCAAGGCTACTATAAATGTCTTGTCCTCTCAAAATCATGACCTTTTTAGTTGGACATTGAGAAGCTATATGGCCTCTCCCAAGACATTTAAAGCATTTGATGTCACTAGTTTTACTACTAGAAGTGACAACATTTTTATTTTTATCATTTTCTTTTTCTTTTTCTTGACCTTTACTAGAGTTTTTAGAAGAGTCATATTGACCCTCCCTCTTGTCCTCTCTCTTGATATAAGAGCTAGATTGAGTTTTGCCTTTTCTCAAATTTTGTTGTTCCACCCTTATACAAAGTTGGACCAAATCATCAAGGTCCCTATAAGGGAGTAACTCAACTCTATCTCTAATATCAAAATTGAGACCACTTAAAAATCTAGCAATGGTCAACCTTTCCTCTTCCCTTATGCCAGCCCTCATGAGATACAACTCCATCTTTTGTCTATACTCTTCAACACTCATATTCTTTTGTTGGAGTCTTTGGAGCTTATCCATAAGCTCCCTACTATAATAAGAAGGTATGTGCCTTCTTCTCATAGCACTCCTCAACTCATTCCAATAAGTGATTGGAGGGTCATTGTGAAGTTTTCTCTCTCTCTCTAAGGATGTCCACCAATACATAGCTTGTCCTTGGAAAGCTAAGGTGGCCAAGGGAACTTTTCTTTCTTCACCTACTTGGTGACAAGTGAAGATTTGCTCCACTTTCATTTCCCAATCCAAGTAGGCATCCACATCTTCTTTACCATGAAAGTAAGGGAGATCAACCCTTGATTCCCTCACTTTGTGTTCTTTAATGACTCTCCTAGGTGTTGGTTGATAGTAAGCATCCATTTGGATACTACCATCATTATTTTGACTTTGAGAATCATTGGAGCTCTTGGTTGAGCTCCTTGAAGAACCTTTTGGACTTTTATTTTTATTTAATTTTTTCAAAAGTTTTTCTTCTCGTTGCTTAATCTTTAGAATCTCTTGTTCCAAAGCCATGATTTGTACTTCTTTTTCAAGTTTTTCTTTTTGTTTTTGAAGTATCTCATCATTTTTCCAAAGTTTTAGTGCTTCAACCTCCTTGGCAATTCTTTTAAAACTTTTAGGAGTATCAAAATCACTACTATTTGGAGAATGGTGACTCATGATTAAGCAATGAGAATTTTTATGCTATGCAAAAAGATGTAAAATATTTTTGGTATTTTCTAGGAATGAAAATAGCACTTGGAAGTCTAAGTGTACAAGTTGCACTATCAAGGGAGGTGAGCTACAAAGAGCCACTTAATAACCAAGCCTTTTCAAGTGGAAATCACTAAACTCCTTTGTGGTACTTCCAATTTCCCAAAACTTTTCACAAAAATTTTGTATGCTTTTCACAAAATTTGTTTGTTTTTGGAACTAACTAGGCGTGAACAATTAAAGCTACACAATTCTAGACGTTTATAGGCAGCAAAGTAAAGCAATTAAGTACAATAAAACTTAAAAGAAGCAAGAACAAGTAGCTAGTCGGATAACCCTAAGTGGAAGCTTGAAACATATGAAATTTCCAAGCCACTTCCACTAGTACTACACGTGAGATGCTATCAAGGATGTAGATATACCTGACCAGCTTCTTAATACTCCCTCCAAGCTTTACAAATTGGTTTAAAAATACAAAAGAAATGACAAAAATTAAACTAGCCTAGAAAACAATAAAGTGGTGGCTTTGGTGACCAATTAGTGACGGATTGTTGTGCAAATTTTCCAACACTTAACCAAGTGTTTAATCCGCCACTAATCCTTCAATATGATGCTCCTGGACCTGCAAAAGAAACACAACAAAGAGGTTAAAGTGGCTGCCTCACAAGGTGAAGGGATTGGTCACTCAAGTGAAGGAAATTTAGGAGGATTTTGATCACTAAATTAGGTCAAATTTGGTGATTATAGTGTCCAAAATTTTTTCTACTCTTTGTTGAGCAATGCTTGATCCTTGAGCAAGGATTTAAGGCCACTTCCAGCACAGGAAATTATTGAAAGAAAACTAGACAAGCAACAAAGCACAATTTGGAAAGCCTATACCAAAATTAAGAGTAATATGTGTATATGACAAGACTCAAAGAAGTTCAACAAGTAAAACTGGAAAATTAAGACTCCAAAATGAAACTAGCACTCAGTTAGAATGAATCCTAGATAGGTACTAGAGTAGATGAAGAAAACAAAAAAAATTTGAAAGCAATTGGACAAGTATAGCAAAAGTAGTAGCCAAAACAATAACAAGGAACCAAATGAATTTTCACCAATGTACACCTCTCGGCTTTTGTATTTTAAATTGTCTTATATATTTTTTTTTAATTCTTTTTTTTTCCAGTATCAAATTAAGATTCCAGAGAGTGTTTTTGCCTTTTATTTCAAATTTTTCTAAGGTTCCAAGCTATAGAAAACGAGAATACAAATCAGCCAAAAATTAGGTCAAATTTCAAGTGAGAATGATAAACTAGTGCACTAGTTTTAGGTTTTGGTTTGGATTCTTTTTGAACTATTTTTCTTTTCAACTTTTAGGTCTTTTAGGCTCTGTTTTAAACTCTTTTTTCCAGCCTCTTAATCATCATTTTTTTTTTTTAAATTGAATCCACAAGAAGAGTGCACTAGAAGTAGGATTACACTTGAAATTTTGAGTCACAAAATGTTTAGAAGATTTTCAAGAGAAAGTGATTTGAAAACTTAAAGAACACAATAGAAACCTAACTCTAAGGAAACTTGCTAGGACTAATAGCAAATCATGAACACAATAAGGTAAAAGAAAAAGCACATATAGTTAGGCATGAATTGAGTAAAACCGAGAACAACACAAAGTGAAAACAATGCTAAACAAAAAAAATTAGGTCAACATGCTATTCAAGGAATTTCAAGACATATAAGAACTACACATAAACTTCTAAGACAAAACAAGATTAAAAACCAAAAAATCTAATGCAAATGCATGAAGTCCAATCACGGACACATACAAGAATGGAGAGACTCAAGAAAATTCAAAAACAAGCACAAGCAAAAATTTCCTAAACAAGTTGATTGAAGAAGAAATTCAAAAGCAATCAACAAAGGATCTATGAACAACAATTATGCAACAATATAGATCCGGAAATTGAAACTCAAATTTGAGACAAGTAGAACACAAAAGACACAAGAACACACGGATACAAAAATTTGAGCACACTTATCTCCTTGAAGAAACCTTGCTCTTGATACCAAAATTGATAGAAGTAGGAAGAAGAAGTGATGAATTGTACTCCTCCTTGACTCCTTCTAGGCACGGATCAATCTTCAAGGAAATATGACTGAATGTGAACTTATCAACTAGATGAAGAACTTGCGGAAATTGATGGCCTAAGCCATTGAAGGAAGCATCCAAGCTCAAGCACTCAAGGGATTGCTCACTTCAAAGATAAGGAAACTAGGTTTTCCTAAGGATTTGAAGGCACTCTCTCTATGGCTTTCTCTTGGATTCGGTGACTCTTGAAGGATGGCTGAAATAATTTTCAGAAATCTCATATATCAAAAGTGATTACAATGTGTAGGAGAAACACTTTAAGTAGGGACGGTTTTGGCACCTAGACTAAACTACACAAGTTGGCGCCTAAAATTTGAATTCAAATTTTGGTGCACATGGGTGTGGCCGTGAGTTTAGGTATCTAATGTGCATCTAGGTCTGATTTGAGAGTCATTTAGGGTTAATTTGAGTGTCACATGTTCAGCCACCAATTGGTGCAAAACATGTGACTCAAATGTAACTTAAATGGCTTCCAAATTAAACCTAATTTAACCTAGTTAACCTACTTTAGTATTTCTTGTATTTTCCTAATCTAATGACCTAAATACAATGGTCAAACAAATACAATGGAAAGGAAAAATTACAAGAATGAAAATGAGCCCAATATTGGGTACC
Source organism: Cajanus cajan (assembly GCF_000230855.2). Lineage (NCBI taxonomy): Eukaryota > Viridiplantae > Streptophyta > Magnoliopsida > Fabales > Fabaceae > Cajanus > Cajanus cajan. The sequence continues at coordinate 22,999,303 of NC_138518.1, forward strand.
AAAAGCCCAAAGGCCCATGAAGCCCAAAACTAGGCCCAACAAGCCTAAAACCTAAAATGCTACTCTATGTGGTCCAAAATACAAGACCAAAATATATGATACCTATACTAACATTATGTATACAAAACATATGAAAATAGCTATAACAAAATATGGCCCATGAAAAGTTCCACTTGGGCCTTCCCAGGCCCATCGGGCCTATTGGGCCTTGACTGGCCCAAACCTTCATCTCTAGCCCACTCCTCTTGGATCTTTTAATGTGTCTCCTCTTGCTCTCCCAAGTATGATTCCATCACATGAGTTCCATCATTTGCGCCATTTGTTCTTTGAGCTGTGAGAGCTCGGCTGTAAGCTTCTTATTTTGTTCCTCCAACGCGTCCATCTTCTTGATTTTCTGCGCGCGTGTGAGGACAGAGAGGTGACCAGCCACTTTCTAAAATGAATGTTTAATCTAATTATTTTATTTATGGAATGAATACACTCTTGACACGAGCTTGGTATTCTTCCATCTTTAAGGCGCTGCCTTTTTAAGACGGAGGTTTACCACCCTCCTCGACCTATGATCTCTCCCCTAACGAAGAGTCTCAATAGTTATGGGTCTCTTTCACTCGTGTCAAGAGGTATTGGTGGGCCTAAAATGAATGGTAATGAGGATGCATGATGTCTTATTAGTAATGATGCACATGCTTCTCACTTTTATTATATTTTCACACATGGTCTTTTTCCTCTCATGTCATGACATTTTTATGCATGGGGTTTATTCTTAGACCTTATTACGAGGTTCATTTTTAATGCACAAACAATATCACATAAACCTATACACAAACAATTCACTCATCCACGAACAGTCACGAGCGAATCACGAGATAGGGGTATCCTGCAGAAAAGTGCATATTCAAGGTGGTTCTAACTGTTCTCACTGGTCTGAGGCCCCCAAGGTGCCCCCATTATAGGGACCCAATCCCTCTCGTCGTAAGTCGATGGAAAGTTCCAACGCACTGTCGGACTTGAGTTCATGGTTATCACCTTGAGTGATGTTTTCCGACAACGGTCTACGGGCACCTATAGACCCATTCGACAACCGGCCGTACTAACATCCACTCCCTATGGCTTTCCACTCATGCCCCCGGGTATAGAGGGAACTGTTGTGTGCAAAGGTTTGTGTGCAGTTTTTATTTCAAACAATTGCAAAAATTTAAACATTCAACAGTTATTAAAAGCCAATTAGATAAAACATATTATCATACAAGCGAGGGGTAATAAAGTAATTTTAAACTATTATTTTAGAAATAATCCATCACTAAATGGGACTGACTCTCGAGGCTTCCCCAGTGGAGTCGCCATCTGTCGCCACCCGCCGAAACGGACCTTGGCATTCGCGACGATGGTCGGACTCTTTTTAAAGTTTTGGAAAATGGTGGATTGTTAGAACGACTTATTCTCAAACTGAGACCTCATCGAACTAACAATTTTATTAAATGATTCACCAATCCATGTTAATCCCAAGCGGGACCCTCCATGGATTAGTGGTTTTCGCAAAGTAGTAGGGTTCTTGGAGTCGCCACCAATGTTTTACTCAAAACATTGGAAAAAGGGATAAGGCAATTGATTTCACAAATCAACTTTGGCCATTACAACCAGAGTCGGGTAAGGGAGTCGGTTACGTGTGAGGAAGGTGTTAGCACCCCACAACGCCCCTTTCGGGTTCCCTATGACGGATTATTTCATAAATAACAGTGTAAAATTACTAAATTACCCCTATTTATTATAAACGGCTATGAATAAGATATCTACATGATGAATAAATTAAACATGCGATGCAACAATCAGAAAGCAGTAAAAGGAAGGATTTTGAAGAAGAAACCTTTGAAGCGTGCTTTTATATATATTCAAATGTTAGGAGGCTTTTTGGCGCTCCCTCCCACTACACGCTCGCTCGCTCCTTCCCTAAAAATTAATCTTTACTATGGAAATCAAAAAGATTTCCCTTCGACTAGTTCGAATTCTCAAGCTAAATGCTCAGAACTCAAGAACTTCGTCGGATCGGCTCTCGGAGAGAATTCTAGGGCAGAACACTGCTCAAAAACCCCAGAATACTCAGCAAGAGGGTCCAGAAGTCTGGAAAAAGTGTGGAATGACGTCCAAATGACGTCCTATATATAGGAGTGAGGCGCAGTACGGCCTCTGACATCAATACGGCCCGTACTGAAGATTTGAACTACAGTACGGCCGTATTGAATTCAGTACGGCCGTACTGAAGTTTCAAAAACTTCAGTACGGCCGTATTGGTTTCGGTACGGCCACACTGAAGTTCAAAAACTTCAGTACGGCCGTATTGGTTTCAGTACGGCCGTATTGTAGTTCAAATTGTTCAGTACGGCCGTACTGAACTTCTAGGAGGCCGTATTGAGCTTCAATCCTCCCACATCCTTATTTTAAGCTACTCTAAGACCTCTAAACCTACAGATAATCATCCTAGGGTCTTCCAGGAGTCCTTCTGGCTGACTTTCCTTCGGTCTTTGAGAGTCTTCGAGTCTTATTTCCGACCTGGACAATTTTAGGGGTCTACAATCCTCACAATGGGATTCCCAAATTCCAAATTTTTCCAAAGATTATATCCTGATCTCACCAAGAGATCTAATCCATACCATAACCTTACTCCTCTAAGTTCTATTAGCTTTCCAAACCATACACACATAGCATATTCTATAATTACATACAAAAATTTCCATAACCATGCCAAATCATTCAATATAATAACATAAATAACTAAACACTTAAAACAACCATCAACTTAAACAAATAATAATCTTCATATAAACAAAATAGCATATTAAAATTTATACTACCTCTATCATGCTCATACATACTAGATTAAGTCTTATAAGTACTACCCTTACTTGGAAAAGCAGAATCTGAAACTAGGGTAGAACCTCCTCCTCTCCCTCCTATTTTTTCTTTCCCCTGGCAGAACCTCCTTCTCTGGATTTCTCTTTCTCTCTCCTCTTTTCTTTTCCCTCCTCTCTCTTTCTTTCTCTCTCTCTCCTTTTTCTCTCTCTAGGACCTCCTCCCAAAATCCACCTTTTCCAACACCCCCAACACCCTATTTATAGAGTTCTGCCTGCCTAACCTGGAACGGCCCGTTCCAAAAAGTGGAACGCCCGTTCTGGGCCCGAAAAAGTTACGTAAATTTTAGAACTGGAACGGCCCGTTCCGAAACCAGAACGGCCCGTTCCGGGACTCATCTAGAACGGCCCGTTCTCTTTCTTGAACGGCCCATTCTCCCTCCAGAATGGCCGTTCTAAAATCAGAACGGCCCGTTCTCCTAGTTGGAATGGCCCGTTCTGGGCCCGTTCCCAACTTAAAATTTAGTGTCTTTTTATTGCTTGGAACGGCCCGTTCCAATTTTGGAACAGCCAGTTCCAAGTTACCCATTTACCCCTCTAACTTTAATAAAATTGCGAAAATGCCATTAATAAAAATTACAAAAATACCCCTTTAAAAAAATGAATATTACAATTGTCATCATACTATAGCTTATTCATGGCTTCAAGCACACGATTCCTCTCCTCTAAGGCTTCCATAGCTCTTACCCTTTGAGCACTTGTAATTATGGAGTGTTGAAAAGCCACCTTCGAGGGACAACGATAGCTTCTTATTAAGCTTATTAAATAAGAATGTTCAAAGGAGGTCTTTGACAAAAACTTGGTGACTCACCTTTGTGAAGGTGAGTCATTGATGTTCCTTTTCGTAATACTTTACAATGTGACAAAGGTTACACTAATTCCTTTTTTTTTTTGTTAGAGATTCCTTGCTAAACCTATATGTGCATGACATACATGTTTTCTTTCACATACCTATTATTTTTTATCTTAGGGGAATTATGAAAATGAACAAATAGTTTGAATAAACAATTCAATGCAACAATCACATGCTGATGGAGGACCATCATTGAGACATCATATAGGGTCTATCACAAGGTCCATGGCTAGGAGAGTAGAGGAAGATGAAGAACACACCACACCGAAAGCCATGATCATCGTGTGTGTGGATTTTGGGCCCTCTCCTTAGCTTGTTGCTTTCCTTTCTTATTTTGCCCTTGTATTTTGGGGTACATTAGCTATTAGGATTTTATTGTGTATTTTTATTTAGCCTTTGTATTAAGGGGAAAAATTAGGCTTAGGATTTATTTAGCGACTTAACCTTGACTAGTAAGGTCAAAAGTCCATTTCTTTCATTTTCTAGGACTAAGGGTACTTTAGTCTTTTTGGAGAGATGAGAGCCATTTCATTTGGGCTGCATCTAGGGTTCATTTAGGGTGCATTTGGGCTTGAAATTTTTGGCCAAATTCTCCCAAGAAATCCTAGGATGCTCTCCTCTCTCTATAAGTACTCTAGTCCCTCCACCTTGTACCCACTTTAGAATATATGCATTTTGAGTGAGCCTTTGTGCCTCAAAATCCTTCCTTAGTCTCCTAGGGTGAGTTTAGGGTTACCTTGAGTGGCCTTCACCTCTACTTGGTGAAGAGAGCCAACTAGAACATCCAAAAACACCATCCTCCTTTCATTTCTCCTATTCGCCCAAAACCTACATCATCACGCCCTCCTTCCATATTTCCCCTCCCTTGAAGAAATGTCCACCATTAAGGTCACCATCTTGGCCTTGACCAGGAACTCCTCTTCACCATTGATGTGTTGATCATCCCCTTGGTGGAAGGAGTCTATCATTTGGTATCAAGAGCTTAGGTTATCTTCAAGGGTAACTAGCTTCCATTCCATTTTCTTTGAGTCTTTATTTCATGAGTCTTGATTTGCGTCATCTTTGTGTCTCCTTGTCATCCATGAAAGTTTTTCCATAAGGTCTCATCATATTATTCTATGGTTCATTCATTGTTCATGAGCCTCCTTTTGTGCTTTAGGGTTTTTCTTGAGTTTTAGGTTCTTGTGTGCCATTTTTGTTTTTACTCTTGTTGCTGGAAAAATATTTAAAGAACATGAAGAACATGTATTACATCTCTTTTTGATCTTTTTACCTTTCAAGTTTTGTCAAAAGTTGTGTTTCTCTCACCTATCTCAAAAAGACAAATATCTTGATGTATGATGCACCCATTTGATGTATGAAACCATGAAAATATGAAATGTATGTGTTTTTCCATGAGGTGGCCGAAATTTTTCTGCACCATTTAGAGGTCATTCATGCATGTTAACTAGTCCTTGGCATGCTCCAAATTTGTGTTGAAATCTGTTATTTTCTTCCTAAACATATATGATTGGCCACCTTTCCATGATCATCATTACATGATTATTCCTTTGTCCTTTGTGCATATGTGTGAGTGGTTAAATTTTGTGTGTGAGTGCTGGAATCTTTGTCAAAAATCTGCACAAAAAGAAAGAATTAGTACAAGACACACTCCACTCACAATATGCCTTATCACCCACTCATGTGTTGCCACTTGACTCTCTAAATTTGACTCCTTTATGTGCTACATTTTTATTCACCCACAAGTGTAAAAACCAAGCAACATTTTAAAAGAAAAATAGACACAAAATCTGGACAGAAAATTGAAAAAAAAAAAGGTAACCAAAAAGACCCAAAAGAAAACAAAAGGAACAAAAAGAAAACAAAAAGGACTTGTTGCTAGACTTGTGGACATTGACCTAATTACCCTTGCACATTGGAGTTGGACTTGGAATGAAATTTTTGGACCTTATTGGACCCTTTTGAGACTCAACCGTGGCTGGAATTTACCAAAAAGGACTTAAATTAACAATTGCAAAACCTTTAAAGACTTACTCCATTCTAGTGCCATTCTAAGATTTTTCTCTTTGAGTGCTAGCCTTTTTAATGTGTCTTAATTTTTGCTTGTCTTCCTTGTAATTCTTATGTTTGTCTCATTAATCTCTCCTTGAGTTTAGCTTTTTAATTGAGCTTTTTCAGTTTTTATTCCTTTGGCCTCCTTCTTGTTCTTGGTTGGTTTGTTATCTTTGAGTGTAGGTGAAGTACTATCTCCAAGAAACCCATAGCAAAATTTCTTTAGGGGATTGAGTGGAGACTAAATCCGTGAGGTCCCAAGTGCTTTGGAGAAGGATATCATATCTCAAAGAGTGAAAACACCAAAGGAGAGGACTAACTTAGTTTGTTCCTTGTGAAGGGGAGCCAAATTGGAGGAGTTGAAGACCTTTAATTTTTCTTTCTTACTTACTTGTTCCTTTTGCTCAATTTTTGGCCTCTTGTATTTGGGCCTTGTTTCTTTATTTTGGGTTGTAATTTTCCATTATTAAACCTCTTCATTTTTTGTGGTAGTTTCGTGTAGATTGAAGGTGATTTGAAAACCTTCACCTAGGAAACCGACTAGCATATGCTTTAAGTGCTTTCCTTTGCATGCTTTAAATCTTTGGTAGTATATTTTCCTAGGACTTTACTTTGTTATTTGTTTCGTTTAGAAGGCTTCATTTTCCTACTAGGGGGACGTGCACACACACACTTAACTTTTGTGCAAAAATTGTTTTGTGAGAAAAGTATGAAAGGACTTAGTAATTTTTACTTGAAAAGGCTTGGTTTTTAAGTGATTCTTAGTAGTCCACCTCCCTTGATAGTTTAATTTGTATTCTTAGGCCTTTTCATACTAATCTTGCACCTTGAAAACCATTTATGAAAACCTTTTTATCACTCACTCTTTGTGAAAACCTTTTTTACCAACCTTTTTGAAAACAAATTTGTGAAAACCTTTTTGATCAAAGATGAGTGATCACTCTAGTGTGCATGGTCATAACTCTTATAGTACTAGGTCTAGTGTTAGGGAAGAACTTAGGGAATTGAAAGAGTACCTAAGAAGAAAAGAAGAGGAAAATATAAAAAGAGAGGAAGAGCTTAGAAAAAGAGAAAAAGAAAATGAGAAAAATAATGAAGAAATAAAAAGGTTGCTTGTTAGGTTAGTTGTGGGAGGAGAGGCTAGTGGTTCAAGACCAAGAGTCTCTTCCCCTAAATCCTCAAAGGGTAACTTGTATAGTAGTCATCACAATGATGATTACTATCAAAGACCCCCAAGGCAACCAAGACATAAGGAGTCTTCCAATAGGGAACCCAACATCACTCTTCCCCCATTTCATGGCAAAGACAATGTTGAAAATTATTTAGATTGGGAAATGAAAGTGGAACAATTGTTCTCTGCCATGAAGTGAGTTAAGAAAGAAAGGTTTCTTTGGCAACCTTTAGCTTCCAGGGGCATGCCATGTATTGGTGGACCTCCTTAGAAAAAGATAGAAGAATAAACCATGAGCTCCCAATTCAATATTGGAATGAGCTCCTTAGTGCCTTGAGGAGGAGGCATATTCCTCCATACTATGGCCGTGAGCTTATGGACAAGCTACAAAGATTGAAATAAGGGTCATCTAGTGTGGAAGAATATAGGCATATGGAGTTACTAATGATGAGGGCTGGGATAAGGGAAGAAGAGAGGACCACCTTCTCAAGGTTTCAAAGTGGTCTTAACCATGAAATAAGAGACAAAGTTGAACTCTTACCATATAGAGATTTAAATGAGCTTGTTCGACTTTGTTCTAGATTGCAACATCAACTTAAGAGAAAAACTTTTAGAAAAGACTCCACTCTCTCTTATTCCAAGAGTTTCAAGAAGGAGGGCCCCTCTTCCAAACCTTTTCCTAATGAAAAAGAAAAATAAAAAGAAAAAGATAAAACCTCTCATAGGACATATTCCAAAGAAACTAAGACAAGTGACATCAAGTGCTTTAAGTGTCTTGGTCGAGGGCACATTGCCTCTCAATGCCCAACAAAGAAAACCATGATTTTAAGGGGCCAAGACCACTATAGTAGCCTTGATGAAGCTACTTCTTCTTCTTCAAGTGATGAGGAAGAAATCTTAAATTCTAAGGAAGAAACCTACCCTTGTGAAGGAGACTTGTTAATGGTTAGAAGGCTTCTTGGAAACCAATCTAGTGATCTAGATCAATCCCAAAGAGAGAACTTGTTTCATACAAGGTGCAAAGTTTTAGAAAATACTTGTTCTCTCATTGTGGATAGTGGATCTAGTTGTAATTTTTGTAGCACTAGATTAGTGGATAAGTTAGCCTTAACTACTATACCCTATCCAAAACCTTACAAATTACAATGGATCAATGAGGAGGGAGGTATTGTAGTTAATCAACAAGTGAATATACCTATCTCCATTGGAAAATACAAAGATGAAGTTTTATGTGACATAGTGCCATTGGATGCTAGTCATATTCTACTTGGAAGTCCTTGGCAATTTGACAAAAATACTATTCATGATGGCCTTACCAAAAAAATAAGTTTCCATCACTTAGGCAAGAAAATTGTGTTGTGCCCTCTATCACCTTCTCAAGTGAGTGAGGACCAACTCAAAATGAAAGTCAAAAGAGAGGATGAAGAAAAAAAAAGGAGAAAACAAAAGAAAGAAAAGAAAGACCTTCCCCTAAAGAACAAAGAAAGGGAAGAGAAGGTACCAAGTTTAGAGGCAAGTGTCCCCTCTAAAGAAGTTGTTCACAAAAGTCATTTATCCCTTAAGAATGACATTAAGAAAACACTTTTGATTGAACAACCTTTGTACCTTCTCTACTTCAAAGAGACACTAGCTGCCACTAGTCATGAGCTTGAGTATCTACCTCAAGAGGTTCAAAAACTTTTGAAAGAGTTTGATGACCTATTTCCTCAAGAAGTTCCAAGTGGACTTCCACCTTTAAGAGGGATAGAACATCAAATAGACCTCATATCAGGTGCTAGTCTTCCAAATAGGCCCGCCTATAGGACTAACCCTCAAGAGACCAAAGAGATAAAGTCTCAAGTTGATGACTTGTTGAAGAAGGGTTGGGTTCAAAAGAGCCTTAGCCCTTGTTCCGTCCTAGTTCTTTTGGTGCCCAAGAAAGATGGCAAATGGAGGATGTGCACCGATTCTAGGGCCATCAATAACATTACAATAAAGTATAGGCACCCAATCCCTAGGTTATATTATTTGTTGGATGAATTGCATGGAGCCATCATATTTTCCAATATTGACCTTAAAATTGGTTATCACCAAATTCGAATTAAAGAAGGTGATGAGTGGAAAACCACTTTTAAGACTAAATTTGGTTTGTATGAATGGCTAGTGATGCCCTTTGGCCTCACTAATGCCCCTAACACTTTCATGCGTCTAATGAATCATGTTCTTAGGGATTGCATAGGAAAGTTTGTAGTAGTTTACTTTGATGACATACTTGTATATAGAAAGACCTTAGATGAACATCTTGGACATCTAAGAGAAGTCTTAATAATTCTTAGGGACAACCACCTCTATTCCAACTTTGAGAAATGTACCTTTTGTCAAAACCAAGTCAATTTCTTGGGATTCATAGTTAGCAAAGATGGAGTGCATGTTGACCCCGAGAAAATAAAAGCCATCCAAGATTGGCCCCCCCCAAAAAGTGTTGGAGAAGTTAGAAGCTTTCATGGTTTAGCAAGCTTCTATAGAATATTTGTGAAGGACTTCTCCACATTTGCATCCTCTCTTAACGAACTTGTTAAGAAGAATGTACCTTTCATTTGGGGTGAAGCCTAAGAACAAGTCTTCCAAACTCTAAAAGGAAAACGCACCAATGCACCCATTCTAGCCCTTCCAAATTTTTTTCAAACCTTTGAGCTAGAATGTGATGCATCCGGTTTTGGCATAAGTGTCGTGCTTCTTCAAGGGGGACATCTCATTGCCTATTTTAGTGAAAAACTTCATGGGGCCACCTTGAATTACCCCACCTATGACAAAGAGTTGTACGCCCTTATTAGAGCCCTCCAAGTTTGGGAGCACTACTTGGTGACTAAGGAATTCATTATTCATACCGATCCTGAGTCACTCAAGTACATTAGAGGGCAAGGGAAATTAAACAAAAATGCATGCTAAGTGGGTTGAATTTCTTGAACAATTCCCTTCTATTATCAAGGACAAAAAAGGAAAGAATAATGTAGTGGCCGATGCTCTTTCTAGGAGACACACATTACTCTTCTCCTTAGGGTCTCAAATCCTTGGATTTGATAATCTAAAGGAATTGTATGAACTTGATCAAGATTTCCAATCCATCTTTGCCAAAAGCCTCCAAAAGCCTTTTGATGGATTTTACTTGCTTGAGGGATATCTTTTTAGGATGGGAAAACTTTGCATACCTCAAGGATCCATTAGGAAGCTTTTGGTCAAGGAAAGTCATGAAGGGGGACTCATGGGCCACTTTGGGGTTGATAAAACCCTAAGTCTTTTAAAATCAAATTTTTATTGGCCACACATGAGAATAAACGTGCAAAGGCATTGTTCTAAGTGTATTACTTGTCTCCAAGCCAAATATAGAGTAATGCCTCATGGACTCTATACACCCCTTCCTATAGCTAACTCCCCTTGGGTTGACATTAGTATGGATTTTGTACTTAGTCTCCCAAGAACCCAAAGGGGCTTTGATTCTATCTTTGTGGTAGTGGACCATTTTAGTAAGATGGCTCATTTCATACCATGCCACAAAGTAGATGATGCTAGCTATATTGCTAAGTTTTTCTTCAAGGAAGTGGTTCGTTTGCATGGTCTACCCAAGACTATTATGTCCGATAGGGATGCGAAGTTCCTAAGTCACTTTTGGAAAATATTATGGGAAAAACTAGGAACCAAGCTTGTCTATTCCACTATGTGTCACCCACAAACTGATGGGCAAACCGAAGTGGTGAATAGATCCCTATCCACATTGTTAAGGGTTATATTGAAAGGAAATAAGAAAACTTGGGATAATTGTCTCCCCCACATAGAGTTTGCCTACAATAGGGTAGTTCATAAAACTACTAATCTATCCCTTTTTGAGGTTGTATATGGCTTTAACCCTCTCACCCCTCTTGACTTACTACCACTCCCTAATACTACTTCTTTGTTTCACAAAGAAGGAGTATCAAGGATTGATTTTATCAAGCAATACCATGAGAAAGTCAAGAGCCAAATAGAGAAACAAACCCAAAAGTATGCCAAATATAACAAAAAAAGGAGGAAAAAAATGACTTTTTAGGTTGGGGATTGGGTTTGGCTTCATTTGAGAAAGGATAGATTCCCTACTCAAAGGATGTCCAAACTCAACCCTAGGGGAGATGGACCTTTCCAGGTTCTCCAAAAAATTAATGACAATGCATACATTTTAGATCTTCCCTCCGACTATGGAGTTAGTTCCTCATTTAATGTTTGGGATCTTACACCTTTTCTAGGAACTTATGATATGGATAATCTTGAAGATTTGAGGACAAATCCTTCTCAAGAAGGAGGGGATGATGGAGGACCACCCTTGGAGTTTCATATTGGACCCATTACTAGGTCCATGGCTAAGAGAATAGAGGAAGATGAAGGAGACACCATACCTAGAGCCATACTTATCATGAGTGTGGAGTATTGATCCATCTCCTAGGCCCATTTTGAGTAGTATAGGTCTTTATTGCTTTATTTCCTTTTTGCCCTTGTATTTTGGGGTACTTTAGATAATAGGATTTTATTATGTATTTTCATTTAGCCTTTGTATTATGGGGAAAATTAGTTTAGGATTTATTTTTGGGCTTAAACCTTGACTTGTGAGGTCAAAAGTCCACTTTTTCTATTTTTAGGTCAAAGGGTATTTTGGTCTTTTGGTAGGAAGGAACCCACACATCATCTAGGGTTCATTTAGGTTGCATTTGGGTTGCATTACACGGCCATGTAACCCTAAATGCAACCCTAGATGCCTTCCCACTCCTATAAGTACCCTTAACCTAGCACCTTGTACACACTTTGGAATATATGAATTTGAGTAAGCATTTTTGCCTCAAATCCTCTCCTTAGTCACTAGGTCTACACGGCCTCCCTGTCCTATCTCCTCCCTAGAGTGAGTTTAGGGTTACCTTGAGTGGCCTTCACCTCTACTTGGTGAAGAGAGCCAACTAGAACATCCAAAAACACCATCCTCCTTTCATTTATCCTATTCGCCCAAAACCTACATCATCACGCCTTCCTTCCTTATTTCCTCTCCCTTGAATAAACGTCCACCATTAAGGTCACCATCTTGGCCTTGGCAAGGAACTCCTCTTCACCATTGACGTGTTGATCATTCCCTTGGTGGAAGAAGTCCATCACCCTATTATAAGGACCTAGTTCCTTTGTCACCATCACCTGGCAAACTCTAAGGTCAGACGCAGTATTTCAGGCAAAAGTAACTAGTTATCATCTTGAGTATGATTTTCGACAAGGCTCGCAGGTTCCAAGGCTGTTCTTGAACCAGTCATATGTCAACCACTCCTTATGTTTACATGCTCACACCCCCAAGTATAGAGGAAACTATTTTGTGCAAAGGTTTGTGTACAATTATTTATTTCAAACAAGTGCGAAATTTAAACAATGTTGCAAATATTAAAGCCAAGAAAATAAAAGAAAACAATACAGGAAATGTAAAGGGGAAAAATATTTGAACTAGCATTCTCATTTTGCTAATTTCATCATTTATTTGGGTCTGACTAATGGAGGACCATCCATGGAACTTCATGTGGGACCCATCACTAATCCATGGCTAGGAGATTGGAAGAGGATAGGGAAGTCAAAAATCCTAGAAGACATGTTTCTCAAGATTAAAATACACTAATCACTCTCCTAAGCTTTGGTAGCCTAGAATTTATGTTTATGCCTATTTTTCCCTTGTCTTTGATTTTCCATTTTTACCCTTGTATTTTGGGGTATCTTAGACATAGGATCTATTTTACTTGTATTTCCAATTTTACCCTTGTATTTTGGGGTATTTTAGTCATAAGGTTTATTTTCTTTGTATTTCCCATTTTACCCTTGTATTATGGGGTGCTTTAGATCATAGGTTTTTATTTTTTGGCTAAGGTATTTGATTAGGGTGGGAACAAAAACCTAGACATATTTTTTGTGGCTATTGGACCTATTTTTGGTGTTAGAAAGGCTTAGGCCCAAGTGGAGGGCAAAGGTTGCATGGTCTTATCATGCAGTTAGATGTAGCCTAACTAATCCCAAAGATTCCATCCTTGGCCACCAAGTTGCATCTAGGGTTAATTTGCATTTCATTTGGTGTGCATTTGGCTTGTGAATTTCGGCCATGCACTCTCTAAATGCAACCCTAGATGCCTCCCACTCCTATAAATACCCTAGGCTATGCATCATGTAAATACTTTGGATTATATGATATTGAGTGAGCATTTTATGCCTCAAAATCCCATCCTTAGTCACTAGGTTAATTCGGCTAGCCTACTTCATTCTCCACCCTTGGAGAGTGAAACCCTAGAGTGGCCTCCATCTTCATTTTGGAGTGAGCCAACCCACCTTGAGCAACCATACACTTTCCCCCACCTTCACCTCTTCACGCCTAAATTTCCCTTCACTCTAAATGTCCCATATCTCTTATCCCCTTTGGTGAGCCTAGATCATGGGCAAGGTGACCCTCTTCAACACACCATTATCAAACATGGAAGGGAGGTCTCCATCAAGTGGTATCTAGAGCCAAGGTTCATCAAGGGTAATATCTTGTCATTCTTGTCTTCTTGATTTTCTTTTTTTCTATTCGGTCATTTCCTATCCTTCTTGTCATTGTTGTGTGGTTGAATAGTTTTGGGTTCATATTTTGTTCCTTGTGAGCCTTCCTTGATTATTTTAGGTTTCCATTGCTAGGTGTTTTCCATGCTTTTCCATTTTTAGGTTTGAGTCTCGTATGAACATGCTTTTTGATTTTTGAATCTTTTAAGTTTTGTCAAGTCTTGTTTCCTATATTGTCTACAAAAATTCCATGTATGCATGCCAAACACATTGCATGAATACATGAACCAAAAATACCATGTTGCATGATATAAAGTGGGCGTGACATATAGATACCATCTAGGAGTCATTCATGCATGCCAAATAGTCCTAGCATGTTCTATGTATTTTTGAGTATCCATGTGTAAAATGATTCCTTGCACATGCATTTAAATTGCAGCCCACTTTTTCCTTGCATTTCCACTTGTTATGGTCTATATTTGATGCTTAAAAACCCTAAAAGAATCTAAGAGGTGTGCTGGAAAATTTGTGCAAAACAACTTGTACTAGATAGTACAAATCCAATTCCACTCAAAAGATACCTTAAACACCTCTAAGAAACCACCACTTGTCCTCCTCTCCTTCTCCTAAATTTGACCTAATTTTTCCCCACCCACAAGTGCAAAACCTAAGCAACAGATGGGCTGAACATTAAAGAAAAGAAATTGGACCCAAGGAATATAAAAAAAAATTGACGTGAAAAGAAAAGGAAGAAAAGAATGAACAAAAAAAATTTTGACCAAAAAGGACTTGTTGCTAGACTTGTGGACTTGGACCATTACCTATGCTTTTGGGAGTTGGACTTAAGACCATTATTGAACCTATTTTGAGACTTTAAATGTGGCTGGACCGAATCATATAAAAGACTTAATCAAGTGGACTAAACACTAATCCATTCTAGTGTCATTCTAAGATTACTCTTTTGTGTGCTTCCTTTTTAATTGTGTCTTAATTTTAGTTTTTCTTTTCTTTAGCCTCTTTTGTTTTGTCTATATCAATTCTCTCTGAGTTTAGCCTTTCCTAATTGTGCATTTTCACATTGTATTTGGGCCTTATTTCTTTATCTTGGTTTGTAATTGGCCATTTTTAAACCTCTTCATTTTGGTTTTAGTTCGTGTAGTTGAAGGTGATTTGAAAACCTTCACCTAGGACTTCGACTAGTATATGCTTTAAATGCTCTCCTTTTGCATGTTTTAAAGCTTTTGGTAGTATAATTACTTAGGATTTTATCTTTTGTCTCAAATTCCGTTTAGAAGGCTTGCTTTTTCCTATTAGGGGGAACGTACACACACACACTTTATCCTTGTGCCAAATTGTTTTGTGAGAAAAGTTTGAAAGGCTTACTGATTTTTACTTGATAAGGTTTGGTTATTAAGTGATTCATAGTAGTCCACCTCCCTTTGATAGTTCACTTTGTACACTTAGGCCTTTGCATACCAATCTTTCACCTTGAAAACCTTTTTGTGAAAACCTTTTATCACTCACTCTTTGTGAAAACTTTTTTTCAACCTTTTTGAAAACAACTTTGTAAAAACCTTTTTGATCAAAGATGAGTGATCATTCTAGTGTACATGGTCATAACTCATGTAGTTCTAAGTCTAGTGTTAGGGATGAACTTAGGAAATTAAAAGAATACTTAAGAAAAAAAGAAGAGGAAAATATAAAAAGAGAGGAAGAATTAAGAAAAAGAGAAAAAGAAATTGAGAAAAATAATGAAGAAATCAAAAGGTTGCTTACTAGGCTAGTTGTGGGAGGAGAGGCTAGTGGTTCAAGACCAAGAGTCACTTCCCCTAAGTCCTCAAAGGGCAAGGGGCATATGATACATTCAAGTGTTCATGAGGAGGAAGGGCATCATACCCAACCTCCAAGTGATATCTTATATAGTAGTCATCACAATGATGATTACTATCAAAGACCCCCAAGGCAATATAGACATAGGGAGTCTTCCAATAGGGAACCCAACATCACTCTTCCCCCATTTCATGGCAAAGACAATGTTGAGAATTATTTGGATTGGGAAATGAAAGTTGAACAACTTTTCTCTTGCCATGGAGTGATTGAAGATAGGAAGGTTTCTTTAGAAACCCTTAGCTTCCAAGGACATGCTATGTATTGGTGGACCTCCTTAGAAAAAGAAAGGAGAATAAACCATGAGCCCCCAATCCAATATTGGAATGAGCTTTGTAGTGCCTTAAGAAGGAGGCATATTCCTCCATACTATGATCGAGAGCTTATGGACAAGCTTCAAAGATTGAAACAAGGATCCTCTGGTGTGGAAGAATATAGGTAATCTATGGAGTTGCTAATGATGAGGGCTGGTATTAGGGAGGAAGAGAGGACCACAATATCTAGATTTCAAAGTGGTATTAATCTTGAGATAAGAGACAAAGTTGAACTTTTGCCTTATAGGGACTTGAATGAACTTGTTCAACTTTGTTCAAGGGTGGAGCATCAACTTAAAAGAAAAACTTTTTGAAAAGACTCCACTCCCTCTTATCCCAAGAACTTTAAGAAGGAGGGCCACTCTTCCCTACCTTATCCCAAAGACGAAAAAGAAAAAGAAAAAAAGAAGAAAAAGAAAAACCATCCTTTAAGGCATCTTCCAAAGACGCTAAAACAAGTGACATCAAGTGTTTCAAGTGTCTTGGCCGTGGGCATATTGCTTCACAATGTACCACCAAGAAAACTATGCTTTTGAAGGGCCAAGATCACTATAGTAGCCTTGATGAAGTTACTTCCTCATCTTCAAGTGATGAAGAAGAATTTTTAGAATCCAAGGAAGAAATCTTACCTTGTGAAGGAGACTTATTGTTGGTTAGAAGGCTCCTTAATAATCAATCTAGTGAAATTAACCAATCACAAAGAGATAACTTGTTTCAAACAAAATGCAAGGTCTTAGAAAGCACTTGTTCTCTCATTGTAGATAGTGGGTCAACTTCCAATTGTTGTAGCACTAGATTGGTTGATAAGCTAGCCTTAACTACAAAACCTCATCCTAAACCTTACAAAATGCAATGGATCAATGAGGAAAGAGGTGTTGTAGTTAACCAACAAGCAAGCATACCAATCTCTATTGGCAAGTATAAAGAAGAAGTTTTGTGTGACATAGTGCCATTAGAGGTTAGTCATGTCTTCCTTGGGAGACCATGGCAATTTGACAAGCAAACAATCCATGATGGCCTCACAAATAAAATAAGTTTCCAACACTTAGGTAAGAAGTTTGTGTGGTGTCCTCTATCACCCTCTCAAGTGAATGAATACCAACTCAAACTAAGAGCTAAGAAAGATGAAGAAGAGAAAAGCAAAAACAAAAACAAAAAGAAAAGAAGAAAAAAAGAATTTTTCCTTTGAAGAAAAAGGGCTAGGTTCAAGAGAACCTTAACCCTTGTGCCATCCTCATTATTTTGGTGCCAAAGAAAGATGGCAATAGAGGATGTGCATCAATTTAGAAAGCCGTCATTGAATAAAAGACACTCAATCCCTAAGATAGATGATTTAGTGAATGAATTGCATGGGGGCAATAACTTTTTCAAAAATAGTGATGCCTCTTTGGCTTTCTCCTTCCCCTAGCACTTTCATTCAACAAATTGTGTACCTAAGGATTGCATAGCTAAGTTTTAAGTAGTTTCTTTCCCTAATTGTGGTCTCACATCTCTTGAAGGTACCAATGGAATGATTGAGCTTTAAGATTTGTGGTCAAATCCTTCTCAAGAAGGAGGGGATGATGGAGGACCATCCATGGAACTTCATGTGGGACCTATCACTAATCCATGGCTAAGAGATTGGAAGAGGATAGGGAAGTCAAAAATCCTAGAAGACATGTTTTTCAAGATTAAAATACACTAATCACTCTCCTAAGCTTTGGTAGCCTAGAATTTATGTTTATGCCTATTTTGCCCTTGTCTTTGATTTTCTATTTTTACCCTTGTATTTTGGGGTATCTTAGACATAGGATCTATTTTACTTGTATTTCCAATTTTACCCTTGTATTTTGGGGTATTTTAGTCATAGGGTTTATTTTCTTTGTATTTCCTATTTTACCCTTGTATTATGGGGTGCTTTAGATCATAGGTTTTTATTTTTGGGCTAAGGTATTTGATTAGGGTGGGAACAAAAACCTAGACATATTTTTTGTGGCTATTGGAGCTATTTTTGGTGTTAGAAAGGCTTAGGCTCAAGTGGAGGGCAAAGGTTGCATGGTCTTATCATGCAGCTAGATGTAGCCTAACTAATCCCAAAGATTCCATCCTTGGCCACCAAGTTGCATCTAGGGTTAATTTGCATTTCATTTGGTGTGCATTTGGCTTGTGAATTTCGGCCATGCACTCTCCAAATGAAACCCTATATGCCTCCCACTCCTATAAATACCCTAGGTTATGCATCATGTAAATACTTTGGATTATATGATATTGAGTGAGCATTTTATGCCTCAAAATCCCATCCTTAGTCACTAGGTTAATTCGGCTAGCCTACTTCATTCTCCACCCTTGGAGAGTGAAACCCTAGAGTGGCCTCCATCTTCATTTTGGAGTGAGCCAACCCACCTTGAGCAACCATACACTTTGCCCCACCTTCACCTCTTCACGCCTAAATTTCCCTTCACTCTAAACATCCCATATCTCTTGTCCCCTTTGGTGAGCCTAGATCATGGGCAAGGTGACCCTCTTCAACACACCATTATCAACCATAGAAGGGAGGTCTCCATCACTGACCCTCTTTAAGCTTTCCCAATGGAGTTGCCATTTTTCAAAACTCTGAAAAATTTCCAATCTTACCCACAAATGATTTGGACTTTCGTTTTGAAAATCTTATCGGTTAGGGAACGCCTTGAAACCAGACTAATCCCTAATCAATGGTTTGAAAAATGTTTGAAGGAGTCGCCACCAATATTTTACTCAAAATATCAGAAAAAGGAAAGATTTTCATAAAAATTACCAAAAAGGCCTTTTACCGCCAGCCTTGGGCACAAGGATTGATTACGTGTAGGGAAGGTATTATGCACCCTACAACACCTTATCGTACCCTATGACAAAATTAGCGTGATAGAGAATAAAAGTTTAAATATTTAGTCCCCTTTTATTAGTAATTATTTACATGTTTTACTTAAAATTACACGGTTGAAACTAAGATGTCTACATGGTTGCTTTTATTGATAGCAATGTTTATAAAAAATAGTAGACAATGGAGAAAGAAATAGAAATACCTCTTGAACAAGCTTTTATAAAGTGCTTCCAATATGATAGATCTGAGGTGCTTTTTGGCTGCCTTACACACTATAATTCACCTTATAATTCTCAAGAAATACAAAGAGGGGGAAGAAAGAAAAGATTTCAAGTTATCTAGGACTCAAGTAAGCAATTTTTTCTCCATTTTCCCCGTCCCTAAGCACTGTGCACAAGGATCGCATTCATAGACGTCAGTCTTAACTGAAATGACCATTTTGATTGTTGGAAAGGGCTGCTCCATATTAGTTTGTTGTGAGCAAATTTTGAAATTGGAACGGCTCATTCCAGGTTTGAAATTTACTTATAACAACTTGGATCAAAACAGCCCATTCTGATTTAGGAATGGCTCGTTTTGACCAAGGTTTCTAGGTTGTTTTAGAAGCTTGGAACGGCTCATCCCAGATTGGGAATGACCCGTTCCAGGATCCTAATTTGAACCTTTTAGGCTTTCAGATCTTCTGATGTTATTCTGGTCCATTCTTATGTCTATGAGTCATTCTGATGTCATGTTGGTCCGTTCTGACGTCACATTCAGGTCTTCTATAATTCCTTTGTCTCGTAAAAAAATGTCTATTTCCTTATATGTATGTTTCGGACGAAATTAGGTGTCTATAGCTCCTACCATCAAAGTCTATTACAAAATCTTTAACTTTATGACATCATCACATATCATGTCAACAAAAGATGACTTCATGATGACATCATCATATTCTAAGTCATCATAATGCAACACCATTAGTGTCATGTCAGCAAAATGTCATGTCATCATGTGTCACATCAATAATAGTATCATGTCAACAAAACGGTAGAGAGACCAAAAATGAAAACAAATAATTTACAAGGATGAAAATGAAAAAATATGGACTTACAAGAAGAAAAATGAAAAAAAATTACATATTGTATAAATTCTCTAAACTCTCTTATTCACCACACATCATTTCTTCCTTTGTTAACACCCACATACCTCACAAGGAAAAAAATACACACTTTATGTCTTAATAGTAGTGATCATTGCTTTGTCTCAATTAAATCTCAAAAGTGATGTCATAATGGGTCCAATCCAACAAATTGACCTATATATGACCCATCAAAATGAGTTGGATTGTAATTTTCAACCCTCCAACTCAAACAACCAAACTTTTACATTCCATCACTTTAACAGCTTAAATTATGAGTCGAGTTGGATTGACCTATCAAGTTAATCCTTTGAGTTGCCTACATTTTTGTTTGTCTTTATCTATTAACATATTATTTTATTTGTGGTTGAGTACTTAAGATTTATTTATAGTTGTATTATGTACTTATTTTATTATTATTGATGGACTTATTTATGTTTGTATTGTAGACTTATTTTAATGTTGTCATGTCTCTTGTCCAAGTGAGACTAAGCCATTATCCTTAATGTTACAATTAAGGCAACTCCCAAAAAGGTTACAACTGAGATAGGATAACAATGACTAATATTAAGGCACAATATGTATAATTTTCCTTCTAATGTATGTACATGTTAAAAAAGAAAGGAATGATATGTGCGTATGTGGTAAATGAAATTTTTTTCAATATTTATGAAATATGTAAATGACCATATAGTGTTGAACAAGAAAAAAATGAAGAAAAAAATAAAAAAAAGTAATTATTATAAAGTATTTATTTATTAATTAACTTACATTAATTTAAATTAAATATTAAATATAAACAATATATTTTACCAATACAACAATTTTTTTCCCTTTTAGTCCATGTAATTTCTTTTTTCATTTTACATTTCTGTAAATTCAATTTTTCTTCTTCATTGAATTTTCTTTTAGTCCCTCTATGTATTGTTCCTATAAATTATTATTAAGATAACACTAATAATATGACATTATACTGATTTGTCATACGATGACATTTTTTTATTAACGTAACATCATTAAGTTAAAATTTTCATAATGGACTTTAATTACGATAAATGAAATTTTTGAATTTAACATAAGTATTAAAAAAAAACATTAAAAAAAGAAAGAAAAAGCACTAAATTATATATAAAAAAATTATATTTAATATTTATTTTTTACAAATATTAAATCAAAACCTGCCGTGTGGAATCGAAAATGGAAGAGTAAGAAAAAGATACACATGTCTATGTAAGAAGGGATATCGAATATAGATGTAACTGTCACAGCTGGTAAAAGATTAAATCTTTACTCTCTCTCATGTATGCCTTCTCAGTTCTCACTCTTTGATTCTCTCACTTCATCGTCACCCTTTAAAATTAATAAAACTCGCACACACTATCCTATAGCTTTGTGAATAAGCACCGAGTCTGAGAGGCCACCCTATTTCCCGGAAACTAAACTTTCTGGGAAAATATATAAGAGACGTCATGAGAAATGCAAAGGAATGTGTCAGCTTTTTTTGTCCATGTGGGGTGACCGAAAAAATTGAGCTTTGAAGCACCACCAGCCTTTTCCTTTTGAGGTTGCAGTTTCCACAATGCACAATGGAATCTCAGAGTTTCGAGGCTCTGTCTGCGAATCCCGCTTTTGAAAGTTTTCCGCAACATGTAATGCTACCCTTTTTTGGCTCCATTTTGAACCCCTAAACTTTATGGTCAAAAGGTGAACCCATTTTCTCTCACTCTTGCTCCTGTCATGTTGCTAATTGCCAATTGAATTCAAGTTCTTATGTGTTAGGGGCTGATTTGAAATCTTGTGGGGTGAAGTGTTCTTGTGGCTGCGGCTCTTAAAGTTGAGGTTTTGAGTGTGTAGTTGGGTTATTTGAGGATTTTGAGGGATACCCCATGACAGCTTTTACTTCAATTAGTGCATTTTGTATGTGAAAATTTGAGATCTGTTAAGGGAGTGAGGGGAACTCAATCACTGTGCACTTGGTGTTTGTCAAAGTTCTGGTTTTTATGGTTTCTTAAGTAAATGAGGCTTTAAGTGAATTTTATGGGGAGCTGATGCCGGTGAGCAATTAGAGTTTCAAGAATCCATATCCAGTGGAGTGTTTTGGAGGGTTCTCAAGTTATCAATGTCTGGAGCTCCGAGATTGAGGTCTATGAATGTTGGTGATTCAGAGGTAAGGCCTGTGCTTGGACCAGCTGGGAACAAGAGTGGCTCTTTGGGTTCAAGGAAAGCAGCTTCAAAGCCTCTGAGGAAGGTTGAGAAGTTGCTGGATGAGGTTGCATCAGTCAAAGAGAAGAAACCCCACCAAGTGTTGTCTTCAGTTGTCACTTCCTCTCCTCACTCACATTCCGCCAGTGTTTCTTCAGTTCTCCGCCGCCACGAGCAGTTACTGCATTCTAATTTGTCTCTCAATGCCTCATGTTCATCTGATGCCTCTACAGATTCATTTCATAGCAGAGCGTCTACCGGAAGATTGACTCGCTCCTATAGCCTTGGTAGCAGAAGAAAGTCCTGTGTGTCAAAGGCAAGAAGTGTTGCTTCTGATGGTGTGCTAGAATCTCCCCCTGATTGCTCACAGTCCAAGAAGAGGTGTGCTTGGGTCACTCCTAACACCGGTTTGTTCTTCTCCTTTGGCTTTTTCCTAAATTATGAAGAAAACATTTATACTAAGTGTCTGTTTGCATAAACTTCTCTAGAAGTACTTCTAGGAGGAAAAAATATGAAAGAAAATTGAAATTAGCTTTTTCATAAGCTATAACTAGCTTATGAACAAGTTAAAAGTAAGATCTTGAAGAAGCTAATAGGTTAGAGCTTCTACAAATTAACTTATGAATAAGTTATTTTTAGCTTATGGAGAAGCTTATTTTTATTTTGCTTTCTTATTTTTCCCTCCTAAAAGTGCTTTTGAAGAAATTTTCCCAAACAGACCCTAAATTATAAAATGACAAAGACAGTAAAATATATTTATCACAATGGTTGTTCTAAGTTTTAAGCCTTTCGGCAGATACTTCAGTTTCTTTTGAATGTAGAAGTACTCCCGGAAATGTGTACATGGTTGATCATTTTAAATTTGGCTTGCCTTAATTTAAACCCGTCTTGTGAATTGTGTTATTATCATTTAACTTAAATTTTATTTCTTGAATATTTAGATTTTAAATTAAGTTTATACCCCCATTTGGATAGCCTAGTATGTACATTCAATATAAATTGTCAAATGTGCAAGAACTCTGGTTTATTACATAATTACGTGTGCTTCTTAAGATATTGAGTTCCTTCCATTTGTTAGTGTTACATGTAGTCATGTATTGTATACTGTGGGTTTCTAGGCATAATATAATAAAAACTTGCATTAAATGTGTACCTTTTTATAATTGATGTTTTTGCACGTTGAAGAGAAATTTGGGAATTCTAAGTGTTTAAATGATATGAACATATCTCCGTAGTAATTCCACCATGATACTTATTATGAGTTTCAAGTTCTGAGCTAGATTTTTTTTTCTGACCAAGTTTGTCTTTATGCTAGAACCGTGTTATGCTACATTCCACGATGAAGAATGGGGAGTTCCGGTACATGATGACAAGTACGTCATATGCTGAACAAATATTTTATGCTGTTTGGAAGAGGGATATAGCTTCTATTGGATGCTTTGCTTGAACATTTTTTATCTCATGCAGGAAACTGTTTGAGCTTCTTGTACTTTCCAGTGTTCTTGCTGAACTAACTTGGCCAGCCATTCTAAGCAAAAGACATACTTTTAGGTATTCTTCCGTGTATAGTTTTTTTTTCTTCTTTCTTTGCTTCAAATCTTTAGTCTCTGGCTGCTTGAAGACTTTGCCCTCAGCTGTAGCCTATTTCCTCAACTATGTTTGCATCATTTTTGCTAATATGGTTCTTTTCAGGGAAGTTTTTGTAGACTTTGATCCAGTTGCTGTGTCAAAACTAAGTGAGAAAAAGATGATGGCACCTGGAACTATTGCAAGCTCCCTACTTTCTGAAGTTAAATTGCGTGCTATAATTGAGAATGCTCGTCAAATATCAAAGGTAGATTAATTTTTCCTTGGCTTATGTAACCTTCAGAATATGCAAACTTTGGGTTAGTTCGCTAATGTTTATTTCTTCATGGACCATTGATTGGAAACCAAGATAACCATGGGATTAGCTTTGCCAGTTGCCAGTATTTCTTTTATATTAGGTTATATTTACACCATCCAGGGAACATTGTATTAATTTTACCAGCTGAAGTAGGTGGTAGTTCAAATTTCCAAATCCATTATTTATGACTCTAGTGGAGTCCTGCGGCACCTGCTTGTTTTATCCTTATTTGGATATGTTGGCAAAGTCAACTTCTTAATGTCTTGCAGGTAGATTGGAGCTTTTTCTTATGATTTTTTATAAATAAAAAAGAAATTGTTTCATTTCCTGCATTGATCTTTTGAGGAATTACCCAAACAGAAAAATAAGTCAAACCTATTTCAGAAAAAGAAACAGAAGGTACTGATTGCTAATGTAAAATTGAATGATCTTACTTACAATGTCATCTATCAAAATTTGTGTGCCAATGGTTTCTTTTATAGGTAAAAAATGTGCACAACCAGTTTATATGACCAGTGCTATCACATCCACATACTAACCCATTACAAAATACACAGATTCAATTTTTTTATAGTTTTGAGAGGGTGCTTCTCTCTCTTAGCCATTTCAAACTAAAACATCAGGTCTGTGTGGTTCTGTTTTTCCTTTTTTTTTTCGGTGCAAGTAGCTTTCCCCTAGTATGCCTGCAGTTGAATTTGACAAAATAACGGGACCACTTGAACTTTAATGCAGCCACCTTAGTAGTTGGTGCACAGTTTACGAAAAAAAAAATGTGTAAATAGAATCGATCAATTCTGTTTTGGTAATTGACACATTTTTTCCCCCTTTAGAAGTATTTCAAGTTACTTTTCATACTTATATAACTTCGACCCTTTAGGATGTCTTTAATTTTGCTTGATCAATTGAATATCTTTATCTTTTCTTTCCTCCTGTTCTCCATAGCAAACAATTGAATGACTTAAAATTGCTGTTTAATGATTATTCGATAAGGTAGGTAAGGCAATAAAGATAAATTGGATGGTGGTCCTGATCCTTAGTAAATTGCATGACCCCATATGGGACAAAGCATGATATTAATATTCAGTACAGAGCTTGTAGTAATCTAATTTACAACAGTGATATGTAACCCAATTATTTGGATTCTTTAACCTACCAGCAGGCTTAGGTGGGTGGTACTTTGGTACATCCCAAAGTCATCTATCAGCACCATGATACCGTTTTTAACTAAGCTGCCATAATTGCATTTTTCATCATGGCTATGCCTATGATTGTCATTGTAACTAACCTTCTGCAGGTTTTTCCCGGTGCCAGGTCATAGACGAATTTGGGTCATTTGACAAGTATATTTGGAGTTTTGTGAACCACAAGCCTGTAGTTAGCAGATTCAGGTATCCGAGACAGGTTCCTGTGAAAACACCAAAGGCTGATGTTATTAGCAAAGACCTGGTGAGGAGAGGTTTCCGGGGTGTAGGCCCCACGGTGGTATATTCCTTCATGCAGGTTGCCGGTTTAACCAATGACCATCTAATCAGTTGCTTCAGATTTGACGAGTGTATAGCCGTGGCAGAAGGGAAGGAAGAGAATCATGCTGAACAAAAGGAGAGTGAAAACATGATGGAATCAGATCTGTCCATTGCCATGGATGATTTGAGTTTCTCCTCAGAATGATGCTTCAACTTTGGTGTTAGTGTACTACTCTTTTAGCCATAGATTTAGTAATGTTGGAGGGGAACATGTGTATAAGTCTCATCCAGTCCCTAAACATTATGGATTCTTAGATTGTACTTTACTAAAAGCACAAATGAATTAAATCAACTTGGTACCCTTTCTGCTGTACCAGGCTTCTGCCTATGAAATTGGTGTACAATTTTTTGTACAGTTTTAAAAGATCAGTGATTAGAATTTTCTTTGATGCCAGGGGCAGTAAGCAATAGATGTAATGTAACCAACTCTTGTTGCTCTTTGTCACCATCTCATTGCTGAGAAATTCTAGGTGCTTTTCCCTAGAGAAACCCATCTCTTACTCTGTTGTTTAATGTTACACATCAGTGTTGTGGGCCATTCTGATTTAGAAAACTTTTATATCAAGAAACCAATGGCCTAGACTAATATTAAATGGCACATAATAAGCATGGACTTCGATACAGACACCAAAACACGAACACGAACCCAAAGACACGACTAATGCTTTTATGTACAGAATGTATACAAGGCACGTAATAAGAGATCAATGAAGCTCGGACTACCATATAGGCATCAGACACGATATGGATATTAAGACACAACTAATGTCTTTATATGTCCAAAATATGAAACACAAGGACACGATAGACATACATATATATATATATATATATATATATATATATATATATATATATATATATATATATATATGTTCATGTGAGAAACATGCCTACTGATTTTCTTGATGACTGGTCTTTCGAGTTCAATGTGTTGACTGAGTCTTTGCTCCAAGTGGTGGGGAGGGTACCTGCAAAGGCACTCCAATGCTCAAGTTAGTATTCGGTACAGAGCGATAAAGGCTACAGTATTAAATGATCGTATCTGTTCCTGTCCGATCATAAGTATATTTATAGTGACATATTTGGGCCTAACGGGCCTTTAGTTTCGAAAGATGGGTAATTAGGGGTTCTAGACCCTAATGTCATCTTAATGTTGATTTGACGTGGATATTATTCTATAATCTTTTCTTCTACTAGTTTCTGGTTCAGTTCTCGAGGTGTGGAGCACCTTTTCGGTTGATCACTTGATCAAAAGGGTATTTGACATAGCTTTTGGCCGAATACCATTTATGCTCTTTGGGACTCCGGGTTCGCCTTCTTTGATTACCCCTTCGACTTAGGCTAGGACCGAAGAGGGGTGTTCAACTCTGGTGGAGCCTTACCTTTTGTTTGATTATCCTTCGGCCTTTGCTAGGATCGAATAGGGTATTCGATTTTGGTGATGGTCGAGGGATATGGTGTATAAATATATAAATATATATAGTTTTTTAATTTTTATATGATAATAATCTTTAGAAGATTAATATCTTTTAAAAGTTAAAACAATAAATAATTTTTATAAAAATAATCTTACTATAGATAAAAAAATGTTACAATATTTATAAATAAGTTAACTTTTTAAACTTTTGGTAATAGGAATATTAGATAAATGAATAACTAAGAACATATGACTCGGATTCTTGGAAGAGGTTTGAAAAAATTTCTTAAATGTGACATGGTTAAAACGTGTTGAACACGTGTCAAAATGTGTCAAGTGTATGAAATGTATCGAACATGCTGACAAAGCGCGCTACAGATGTATGAGTTTTTCATACCAAGAGATGTGTTTTACTCTCAAAAACACAAAAGAATCTCTCTCACTACGATCATTGTGAATCATGTTTGGTATTGATTATTGGATCCCATTTGAACCACCTTACACACATGCACACATTGTATTGGACCAATAAGAATAAAATTGGTCCAATTATGAGGAGTAATTCTTGCATGTGTACGAGCCTATGTGGTATTAAAATAATTAAAGTACAGAATTGGTTATCTTTTATACTATTATTATAATGTATCTTAAACGTTTGATTTGTGGGCACATATGTGTCAACACAAGAATTACTCGTAATGATAAATTCCCATTGTAATGGGTGACAACGATAGCACAGTGGGTATGGAGCAGGGGTACTTCTTATTCATAAACAATTTCTGCGTTCTGTTTCCAGATCAGCAACAATTGTGGGGTATTGCTTGAGATCTTAAAATCATAATTGTCACATATGGTCGCGCGTGACACGGAATGCTTCACAACTTGTTTCCTTCTCCTGTCTTTTAATCTTTGCGCTAGATACGTGGAAATAATTATTAGATGTATAGATTTTTGTTCTTTCCATGCTCTTCAATAATATGACGGAGAATATCATTTTATTTAAATATGATTAACTACTATTATAGTTTAGACGATATACAGACATTTGTTATATATAAGTAAATTTTATAATTAATTATATATAAATAAATATTATGTTTCAGTTTATAAATTATATTTAAAATTTGTATAAATATATATATATATATATATATATATATTTAAACATATAAATTATACTTTAAATTTATGATAAATAATTTGTTATAATAAAAAAATACTTTTATTTATTGATAATTTATTTTAAAATATGAATATTTAATTCATAAATAATTATGATAAATAAAAATCAAATTAGATAAGCTAAAATAAGTCTTACAAACTCTGTCGTTGAAGAAAAAAAAATCTTTAAAATAGATAGTGGTTCATATTTAATATATAGGATTTGATTATAATACACATTTTCAATATAAGTTATTTAGACTTTTTTAAGTAGTAGTATAATGACTTGGTCGGTCACTACAACTTACAACTTAGCATTAAGTAATAGAAAACATAAAATTTAATTACCTAGGGTTACCAAGCAAAAAGTCTATGGATATACATGTGTGTGTGGTCAAATTTGAGTTGTAGCCCTACTATGTCACACACACACACGAGATTTGTTTACTCAAAGAGTAAGTCTATCTATACTTATTTTGT
Organism: Cajanus cajan; assembly: GCF_000230855.2. NCBI lineage: Eukaryota > Viridiplantae > Streptophyta > Magnoliopsida > Fabales > Fabaceae > Cajanus > Cajanus cajan. The sequence continues at coordinate 23,027,677 of NC_138518.1, forward strand.
TCAATAACTTATGTTGTACATCAAATTTTAACGATCCAACTGTTGAATTTAAAGTTCTTAATGCATAGATCAAATTTACAAATTTTAAAAAAAATTGAAAATAATTTAATACTTCATTTCTTTAATTCAAATTGACGGGTAATCATAAAATTATTTTATACGTTGATTTGAATTAATGAAACAAAGTATCAAATGATTTTTAAATTTTTTAAAAAATTTGAAGACTTCATTTATGCATTAAGAACTTCTAAATTCAATGGTTGGATCGTTGAAATTTGATGTAGAACATGAGTTATTAAATGTAGTACATCTAGAAAAACTTACTAAAGTAAACAGATCCCTCCTTATACACACACACATACAAACAATTCAAACTATAAAACATAAAAAGTTTAGGTTGTCGCTTAAGTAACTACTATCTACAAGTTGTATTAGAACAACCCAAACAACTTACAACACTGTTGGTCCTAATGTTCTAGAATCTAGAAGTGGGTTGAATAAATTCTATCCTAAGATTGCTCTCTTTTACACAATTCTTGAATAATAACCTCTCAAGAAATCTGAAATACAACCTTTATGCAATTTGAGTAACAAACAGTAGTAGATTACAAGGTTTATTACTGACGTAGCAGAATATCAAAGTATGAGCAACGAATCAATCACTTGTAATCAAGGTTGATTTTATATTACCTTCCTTTTACTCAAGTTCAATTACAAGAATTAAGATCAGAATTGGTATTGTAATTGAAATTTCGTTTTCCCAAATCTTTAAAAAATTTGAAACATGAAATCAGTAAGATTCTTTAAAGATAAGGGTTAGAAGATAAAGAACACAAAAATTTATACTGGTTCAGCCACCCACTTGGCCTACATCCAGTTTTCCTTGATTTAGCACCCCACCAAATCAAAGATTATTCACTATAATATTGTTTACAAACACCTTGCACACACAATATTATAAGAATATCAAACACACATCAATCTTGACACCACAAGATTGAAAAAAATCAAAATTTCTATATCCCACAGAAATTACTTGAGAAACCCTTCTCAAGATTTCACCATCTCTTGTTGAGATACCCTATCTCAAGAGATACACTAGTCAAAAACGAAAATACAAGTTTCACGATCAGAGTAATATCACCTAATTTTGTGAAGATGTTGATCTTTCGCTCTTGAATACAGTTCTTGAATATCTTCTTTCAAGAATTCATGTACTATCTTTGCACTTCTTGAAATTTCACAAAGTTTCTTTGGTAAACACTTTTCAATCTTGTTTCTGAAAATATTTCTTTTCTTTTTATTTCTCAAAGTTCTCTCGGGGCTCTTTTTAAATTTCAAAAAGATTGATTTTATAGAGTGCAATAGGTGATTCAGTTATAAAGAGTAATAATAAAAGTAATCTATTACTAGTAATGGTAATCTATTACCTACTCATTAAAATTGAATCAGAACATGAAAACTGTCCAAGGTAATCGATTATCTCAGGTGGTAATCGATTAACTCGAGCTTGAAAAGTCCTAGAATTGCATTTCACTCTGTGGTAATTGATTATCTATCTTGGTAATCGATTAACACGATGAAAACATAGTTTTTCGGCCTGATTCCAAGCAAGAGACTATGTTTTAATCTATTACCAATTTCGGTAATCTGTTACCTTAGAGAGTTCTAAAAATATGTTTAGTAACAGACTTGGTAATCTATTAACACAGAGGACATTTGAATATCCTTTTTCCAGTAATAGGTTTTGATGGAAATCTAATCCCCAAGGATCCCTTTGGAAGAAGTAAGACCAAGAAGGGTGAAGGGTGATCCAAGGATGCTCACACTTGAAGACCATTGGGCCTTTAACTAGGTCCATGGTTAGGAAGCTAGAAGAGGCTTCTAAAGAGGAGGTGCTTCTTAGACCTTTGCTCTTCATGAGCATTGATTATGATTCCTCTTATTAGTCTCTTGAGTTTCCATTGTACATACTTGTATAGTTGAATTCTTGTACCTTGTATATAGTAGATACTTGTATAGGTGTATTTTTGCCTTTGTATTTGTGAGGCACTTTATTTCCTTTCTAGTAGCTATTGTATATTGTTTCTAGGGTAGGTTACTTGGACACTTTGACTCCATTTAACCTAACCTAGAAATACACTCTTTCTTAGTTTTCTAGTAGTAGGAATAGGAGTGGCATTAGCAAACTAGAGAGTGTCTCTAGTAAGCTAGAGAGTGTTCCTAGCAATTTAGCCAAAAGGTGGTCCTAGGCTAAAATTTACATATTGGACTCATTTTACTCCTAATTTTTCATAGATTTGATTTAGCTAGGTTCCATTCACATTGGATGAACCTAACTAAACCAAATTAACAATTTTAAAACATGATTGGAGTAAAATAATTCCAAAAGGCCGCCCACCTTGGAGTGTGTTCACACTTGGCCGGATTTGTGTTCACACTAGCTTCCTTGGACGAATTGCTTGATGCCTCCTTAGCTTAGAAGCTTGAAGCACAAGCTTCTCCTTGGTTAGCTTACCAAGCAAGCCAAGTGAGAAGCTTGCTCTCCAAGCCTCTTAACTTGGACGGTTGTAGCTAGACTCAACCATGGTTCCTAGTGAACCATGGTTAAGACTAGCTTGCTCTCTAAGCTACCTACTCCTATATACTTGTAAACCTTACCTTGTAAGACACTTTTGGATGTATAGAGAATTGATTTCTGAAAATATTGTTCAGATTACTCTCTCCTAAAAGTCCCTAAACCTCTTTGATATTCATCCAATTCTCTTATCCCTTCATAGAAGAGTGTGGTGAGAATTGAAGTGGCTTATCTCTTCATCAAGGAGTGGCGCCTCTTGGGAGTGTTCTCCACCAAACCGTGGTGGTTCTAAGGTCTCCTCCTCCCTTGGAGACCTTAGCCAAGCCTAGGAAGAATCAAGGAGCCAAAGATCTAGGGAGGAACTTGAAGAGGATTCACATCAATCCGGATTCTCCAACAAGTTTTCCATCAGGTTTGGTAATCTATTACCCTGAATAGTAATTTGATTAACAAAGTTACCTTGAAAACTCTTGTTTGAATCAAGTTCTATTTCTATGTTTAAACACTTGGTAGTAAATTACCCTTTTCAAGATAATCTATTACTTCATGCTTACTCATAAAAATATTTTAAAAAAACATTCTTGGATTTTTTAAAAGCTTGAAAAATTCTTGAAATTAAGCATACATCATCAAACATAAAAACACACACACACACACAAGCCTAGATCTATTACAATCAATATAATATCCTTTTACGTAGGCTCAAACATCATTTATACAATATCATCAAAACTAAAACTTCTTGAGGGGTCTTCTTGTCATCTCAATGATCTTCATCATCTCAACCATCTCCAACAAACACGTTAATATTCCAACTTACAACACATCTATACAACTTACAACATCTTTACACAACAAATGATCAACATAACAACTCACAACACAACTTAACAATACAACAACTTAAATAACACTGTAGCATAACAATGAAATAACACAATGTGTCATCACACATCTCAACTAAGAGATCTCTTACGACACAAGTGAGTAGTCTAATTGGCTTGTCCCCACCAAACGAAACTTTAACAGAACAACCTTTTTGGCTTGCTAGATCAATAAAAATTTGGATTTCAATCCAAAATATAGTGTGATTTCTTGTATTTCGCCACTTAAACTAGGAAAGTTTGGTACCTGTAGTCAGGAATAGTATACCTTAGGTATGGATTTAGTACGGCATTGACATGCATTAACTAAGTCATCTATGGGTACAACCCTATAACTATCCTTGTGATACCATACACCTTTCCAATAATTAGTTAAGGATTTTTCCTCTTGACTTCATACCTTACTCAATAACAACTAAGAACCTCAAGGAGAATCGATACACCACTCCAAGAGACATTGATACTCTATGAGGGTTTTTCAACAATTGGGCTCACAAAGCACCACAATACATATCCACACAATAAGATATTTCAACTTTTAAAAAACATTTTTCCTCTACTTATAAGTTAAGAAAACAACACAACTTCATTCATAATGCATGTATAACACAACTCCAAACAACATGTTAATTGTATATCTCAACACAACACTACTTAACAACACAATTCATGTATTTAATCAACATAATTCAACACTACAACATGCCTCTTACATGTCACAATACAATCCTACATATCAACATGCTTCTCATTCAATCACAACACAATATACTACAATATACAACTCAAATACCTTTAACATATTCATAGTTGAGGCCATGAAGTTACGCCAAATGAGATGATAATTTCTGCATTTGGAAGAATCACAATTTTTGTGGACAAAAGATAAACACTAGAAAGGGGAGGTTGAATAGTGTGTATCAAAAATTCGCACTTTTCATACTAAAGTAGTAACACTAATCAAAAGGAGTGCGAAGAGAAGTTAGACGGAACACTGCGTATTTTTATATTGGTTCGTCTCAACCATTGAGATTACGTCTAGTTCTCAATCCAACTAGATTGTGTTCCACTATCTTTTTCAACAAGCCACTTTTGGTTCAATACTAAGTGTTCTTTGACTTGCCTTTTCAAGCAACTACCTAAGTATTCTTTTCACAACAAGCCTATCCAAGCTTAACTTAGTGTAATTTTTCAAACAAGACTCTTTAGGCTTAACCAAGTATTATTTTATAGACAAGCTTCTCCAAGCTTAACCTTATAACAATAGTTATAAAGGTTAAAATTATGTCGTTTCTGTTGAGCTTAGGGGAGCTGAAGACTTTAAGAGTTTTGATGATCACAACAACTTGGAGACAACAAGTGTACAACAACAACATTGAACACAAAAACAAAGTCAAGGAAGAGTCAAGAAAAATACCTTGAAGTATAGCTATGTAATAGAGCTTAGGAAGCAAATTGTTATAAATGAATTGTTATATTTGTGTCTGTGTGTGCTTTGTGCATTGAGCAAATCTTGTCTAGAATCAAGTAGGGAGTAGATGATGATGAGTTAAACATTGGAAAATTATTTTGAGACTTAAAATGAAGTTTTAAGAACTGACTCAAAATAATCGATTATTGTTAAATATAATCGATTATTTCAGCAAGTGGGCTAAGTGGAATGCCTTGCTGTAATAATCGATTATTTGCCAAAATAATCGATTATTTCAGGAACAACTCTCTGGAATAATCGATTATCCAACTAAATAATCGATTAAATTGTTCTTGATTGATTTCCAGAAATCTGAAGAACAAAATAATCGATTATTCTTTAAAATAATCGATTATCTGGGTTTGAATTTTTATAAATAGTTTGAACTCTTTTGAAACTTCACAACATTGAGTAAGAACTGATAATCAACTGGTAAAAACGTTTTAGAGAGTCTGTGTGACATCTTGGAGAGTTTTCTTTGTGAAATCCAAGAGAAAAACGTTTGTGAAAAGCTTGTGAGGAAATCATCATCATCATCATACTCTTGAAAGAGGAAGACAAAGATTTGTTCAAGAATTCCAGGTGAATTCGTTTCATTTTATTCTTTGTGAATCTTTGTGAAAAATCTTGAGAAGGGTTTCTCAAGTGGTGAAGTTTCTTGTAGTGGGTTCTACAAGGGTTACTTTCTCGGGGTCAAGAAAGTGGTTATCTTTTTGTAGTGAAGTATATGCATGTGTGTGTGCTTGTAAACCTTCTTGCTAAAAGATAGTGGATCAAATCTTAATCAGGTGGTGATTAAGGACTGGATGTAGGTCACATGTGGAGTGGCTGAACCAGTATAAAAGACTTGTGCAATCTTCTTCAACCTTATCTCTTATTTTGTAATTTCTTGGTTGTGCTTTAAAGAAGATAAAACTTGATTAACATGTGTATGTGAATTTTGATGGTTTAAATCTATAATTGGATATTATATTTGAACCTCATTGTCTTGTAATCAAGTTGCACATTGCATTCATATCATTGTAACAAGTCTTTAAGAGTGCTTCATTTGAAAATTCTGTCATAGAAAAGTTTGATTGAATTTAAGATCCAAAAACTCTGATAAATTTTTTAAAGGGTCATTGAATCCAATTCACCCCCCTCTTGGATTGGGCCATTCTTTTCTAACAGTTTCGTCTCACTTAGACATTATACAACCAATATAGTGCAATGAGCTTTTTACAAGAAGAATGAAGCTTATACACAAGTATAATTTATAGACTGAGTTTCTTCATGTATATATGTTCTCTATATTGTGTCTCATCTTCTTTTTGAGCTCTGAATCTTCTTATATAGTAGAAGATGATCGTTACAACACTTTGAGTCCAACTCACAAGTTTTCTTCGTTTATCTTCAATGATTTTTCCTTGTGATGAGAGGTAACCTTTGACTCATTTAATGCAAACATTAAATGTATTTCACCAAATAGTACCTTTTATCCGATCAAGGAAGCTACTTATCATTTTTTCATATCAAACAGAGCTTGTATAAGCAATGTCAACGTACAATAGCAACAATAATGACTTTATCTACTTTTCGCTATAATTTCAGGGATCTTTGTCCTTAATTTGGACAAAAAGCATAATCTAGTACTCTTTAATAGATTTATAAGTTCCAAGATGATTTTCTAGTCCAATCTGTTAAGGAATAAATCATTTAAATAAATTTTGTCATTAGTCTCAATAAATAATGAACATTTAATGTATGAGACAAATTGTATATTTCATTCACACCGTCTTACAAACAATATGTGTCTTACACTTCGTCTGATAAACATTTTTGAAGACATTTTCTATAGTAAAAATGTTTCATTTGTTGACATTAAAATTCTAAATCTTGAGGGATCTAAGATCATCTTTTGACTTAATAATTTTGACTCAAACCTGCAAAATTCCATTCCAAACCAACATGCAACCCACAAAAACACATATACTTCACGAACACTCATTTTTAAGCAGAAGAACAACATGCAACTACAAATGCGTACAACTCATCAATTTCTCTCAATACATTAAAAAATAATCAAAACCCAAAACATAAGGATTTTACTTCTCAATTCAACATATATTCACAAATTTGATGAATTTATATAGTAATCAATAATACAATACAAAAAAATCAACTCAACAAGCTTACCTTACCTCAGATCTTCCAAAGAAGAAGATGAAAAGGGAGAACATTGGGGACACAACTCTTAGCTTCTGTTGAACAATGACCCTAACAATGATTCTCAATACTTCTAACTTTGAATCTTAACACTATAACTAAAACTCAACTTTGAGGGAAGAATTAGGGCCTTACTATGGAGTTTGTAAAATCAAAAGATATCCTAAAATCTTTCAAGAGGCTATAAGTTTTAATGATAACAAAGAAATTATCTTTAGAAAACCATTTTAGAAAAAATAAACATCATATTCCATTTGTAAGACAAAAGAGATCAGATGAAGCACACAATTTGAATCAATGTTATATTTATTTCTTGTTATAAATTCATATTATCTTTTAAGAGCATTGAATACTTTATTCCTAACAGATTGAGTGAGAAAGCTTCTTGGAAGACACCAAAAATTGCTAAAAATGGAAAATCAAATCCTTGCGTCAGTGTCGAACTCAAAAAATTTTGATCTTGCCCATAGATGGTTTAGACTTCCATTTTGAAAATATCATCGATTAGGGAATGGTCAAAGATTAGTCTAATCCCTGATCAATGGTTTTTGAAAAGGTTCGAAGGAGTCACAACTGATATTTTATTCAAAACATCGAGAAAAGAAAAGATTTTTTGAAAAGTCAATTATGGCCTTCATAGCCAAAATTGGGTTCGAGGTCGTTTACGTGTAGGGAAGGTATTAGGCACCCTACAATGCCCTAAATCAGTACCCTATGATGAAATTAACATGATAAAGAATAATAATTTGAATATCTTATTCCCCTTTTTAGTGGTTATTTACATGTTAGGGGCAGACCTCACATGTTCAAAAATGGTATATCTACATGATTACTATTTATCTATGGCAAAGTCAAGTATATGAAGCAATTTAAATAAAAAAGAGATTTTTGAGCTAAAACTACAGAAAATGGGTCAAAGATGACAATTTTTCCACTCCTACTTCGATTGATTTTCCCTCCCTTTGCACTATGCACGAAACACCTATTTATAAGCACAAGAACCAACTAGAACGACCATTTTGGACATCAGAATGGGTCGTTCAGGGTTGGTTTGTTAAGGTAAAAATTTGAATTCAGAACAACCCATTTCAAATTAGGAACGACCCGTTTCAAATTCAAAGTAACCTGTTCCAAACTATTATTTTGTTCATAACAACTTGTGTCAAAATGGGCCATTCTGGATTAGGAATGACCCATTTTGACATAGGGTTTTCAAGACTTTTTGGTGGTTTGGAACGGCCCATTCCAGATTGGGAATGACTCGTTCCGAACTCCTAATTTGGCCTTTTTGATCTTCTAGGCCTTTTGATGTTATTTTGGTCTGTTCTGATGTTATGTTGGGCCTTTCAAAGATTGTTTGTCCCATTCTAGTAGTCTTTTGTTGTGTTTTGGCATCTCAAACGAAATTGGGTGTTGACAGCTATCCCTCTTTACTTGTACTTTGGATGGCCATATGTTTCCTTTCCAAAGGCAAGTAAAGATGTAGACATTTTGTTCGAGTCTTCTTTTTGTCTCTTCGTGCAGGTGCTCCCACATTGATTTCTTCAGATAGATGGGTTTGCCCATATCCTTGCTCTTTGGAGTAGTTAAGTGTTGGGTTATGTACTCCATTGGGGAACAATGATGGAAAAATGTACCACCTGATCATCTATCTTCATGTAGATGCTCCATGCTGCTTCTCATGATTGGTTATTTTGTGATGGTGAGATTAGAATCCTATTTAAGCATTGTTGGGGGAATGAGTATGTTCTGAGCTCAGCCTCTTAAGGTTGGATTAATATTTAAGGATTCAATCATCCTTTGAGTGTTCCTTGATCCAGGCTCTCCAAGATGGACTAGTATTGAGGCTCCAACTAACCTTTTCTTGATCTTTGATGTTAGTATTCTTTGCTAGCCTCTCTAGGCCTGAGGAGTGTAGATGATTGTTAAGTCGGACAAAGCAATTCCTATCAATATTTTGAATAAGACAAATATAATACATGTTATTTCTAACAAGTGTGTTAGTATTTCAGAAAAACATAAGTACAGGTAGGTTGAAGAATAAAGTATGTGCGTGTGCCACTTCCTACACCAGAACCAGGATAAAAGGTAAAAGCTTCAAGCATCAGATGGAAAGATCAAATGAAGCCAAGCCCAGCACAAGAAGAAAATTGATCAAACATCAAGACTAAGCATGATCCAAGTCAGACAAAAGTATAGACATCAGATGAAGCCTAATGGTCTAGCACATAAAGGAGAATGATCAAGCTTTAGACGATACATCCCAAGTCAGATGAAAGGCCAACACAAGAATCAAACAAGGGTAAGTCAAGAACAAGATAAAAGCTGATCAAGCACCAGATGAAGTCAATACAAAAACCAAACGAAAATACAATACAAGACAAAGCGCACTAACAGTCAAAGGTCAACAAAAGTATCAAATGATGGATAACATAAGACGGAGAAACATTCTAGATAAAATTAAAGTATTCCATCCTCACAACTGACCAGACGAAAGGAAAAGTCAATGTCTACCTCTCAGACGAAGACTTAAATTCCAAACGTAGATGATGAATATTGAAAAGCGTTTGAAGTCCACTATTCACAACAAGAGATATCGAATATCGTCTACACCCATAAGAAGAACACACGAAGTCATCAATACTGTAAGAAGAAAGAAGAAAAATAGACGAGCGCGAATCCATAAGTGAAGGCAAAGCATACCACGAGAATCAGATAAAGCAAGTCAAATGATAGATAGAGTAAGGCATAAGTGCCAGACAAAGATAAATCAAATATCAGACGAAGATAAGTCGACGAAACTCCCTCAAGTATCAATCAAAGATGAGTCAAGGAAAATCTCAGCATAAGGATCACACGAAAAGTAAAAAAAGCTGAATGATAGATGGAATATGAAATGTGTGCCAGACGACAATGAATCAAATATCAAATAAAGGTGTGTCAAGGACAACCTAAAGCGCAACATAAGAACTCAGATGAAGATTGGTCAATGAACAAGAGAAAGTCAAACTAAATATCAAACGAAGGACAACATAGAATGACAAGTATTTCAGACAGAAACAAAGTCTGTCCATCTACAACTAGATCAAAGAAAGTCAAAGCATTAATGACTAATGCTCAAACAGAAATCAAGACTTGAGATGCACATGGACTATCAAACACAGACAAAGACTGCCATGCAAGCATTCAAAGTATCAAGTCTCAAAGGACAAATCAGGCATCGTCTACGACCATACAAAGGCTCTTAACATGATTGCGTGATTAAAGGAAAAGATAAAGAAGAAGAAAAGCACGCCAAAAGAAAAAGCATGCATGTGTCAAAAAAGTACATTACTTTTTCAGTTAAGGACAGCGCTCTGCAGCTACAATGACCAAAATAGGACAAAAAGTTCCTAGGTCTCAGTTAAAAGTTAGACACAATAGCTAACAAACAAAAAAGACTTCACGTAATGTCTATAAACAGGAAGTAACATTTAATTCAAAGATCTAATGCTTTAAATGAGAAGATCGAACTAGTCATGAACGACTATAATATAAAACTCGGGAACTAGATCGAACTAGTAACAAGGAGTGAAGTTGGCGAACCAGGAGTGGTTGATAATACTCGGGACCAGGAGTGGTCGAGAATACTCACTACGAGCCTGAAGAGGCTGAACAAATAATACTTGTACTTTATTGAATATCTAGTGGAACCCTTCATTTGAAGGAGATTGGACGTAGGTCAGTCTGAGCGAACCAATATAAAACACTTTGCATTTTTTATCTATTACTCAGATGCAGACGCAAACTTTGTTTAGCTAATTTATTATACTGAAAGTTCGTCTACTACTTATTTCTCAATGCAACTATTTTCAGATAGAAAATACACGCACCCAATTTATTATATTAAGAAACATTTGCCTTGAGTAGACGATAAACTCTCAAACGTAAACCCTTTTGCTAAGAAAATCTTGCACAATCTTCAAATGTTTAAAATCATATTTTTATTAGACGAACAAGAGTCTCTTTGTGAAAACGGGTTTAAAATCCCTTTGTTCATACACACACATATTCAACCCCCCTTCTATGTATTTTTTCGCTAACTTCAATTGGTATCAGAGCTTGGCCCCTTGGGTTGAGCAATTAACATTGTAGGGGTAGAATACGATCCATAGAAGAACTAAGGATAATCAGGAAGTTGAAAAACAAGGAGGACAAACAACTAATACAGGTAAAACAAGTATCAACTCATCTACTTCAATGAAGCATGTTCTATATGTTATAAGAGTAGATCACATCAAATACACTAGGATATTAATTTATTCACCGTCCAGTTTAGTCTGAAACACACTAGGAACATAAACACAGTAAACCACTATCTCTGAATATCCCTCAGATTGCAGTAAGAAATTACTGTGTCTGAGAATCTTCGTCCAATGAAGCGTCTAGGAAACTTCTCCTTCATCTGAATGTTCAGTCCATACGTCTGAAAATTCAGTCTTGCACATTCCCAATGAATGACCTTCATCATTAAATGACGAGTCAGTCAAGGGAAGTCAGAGATAAACATTCTTCGAATTTAAAGATTAAAATGTTTAAATTAATGAATAACAAAACCGTCGTTTGGGGTTTCGTATTGGAAAAGACAAATTTAATGCAAGCTGCATGCCACTCTACATGAGGAAGGCTAAAGGACGCCACGTCACACAAATAATAATGATAATAATAAAAACAGAAATATTTTTCTATTTCAAAAACCTTATATCTTCCCTCGTACTTATTAGCTTACTCATACTCTACACACTTTGAACTCCAAAACCCCAATCTCTCTCTCAAAACCTTCCTCATCCACTACAATAACCGCACAAGGTGAAAACGCTACACCTATGACCATCCCTGCTGAAATGCGCGAAGCCACTGACTGCGCTCTTACCTTCTCCACGAAGGTAAAGCTAGTGATGTACCTGGAGCATCACTTCAACATAAGCCAGATGAAGGAATGGGGAATACCCATCTACGAGGATTTGGCTATCTGTGGAATCCTCATGTATTTCAACATCAAGGAGGTTGTTTACCCTGGCTTGGTGAATATGCTCTATGACTCCTTGAAGGTTTCTCAAGGATCTTTTGAGGGAAAGGTGCTCGGAGTTACTGTCAAGCCCATAGAGAAAACCCTAATTCACAATCGCAAAGGAGGCCACATCTTGAGATGGGTGAAAAAGTGAAAATAATTGTTTCGGAGTTAGTGCTAAAGAAGCAAAAGAGGAATGGGCATTGGCGAAGAAGCAAGAACTCGAAGTTGCAAAGAAGAAGAGAGCCGAGAGCCAAAGCTCATCTACAACAGAGCCAAGCAGTACGCGATGAAGTACAATGAGTAGGAGAAGGAATTGATTAGGTTGAAGTGTGAGGCCAAGTTGAAAGGTGGATTTTATGTGGATCTAGAGGCTAAGCTCTTATTTGCATCCGTGGTATTTATGCCATGCACCCCAAAACAAGGTAGATCTTGCAGCTGTTGCACTTGACACATATACTTAATGGTATATTTCTCAAAGTCAACAAAGCCACAATGAATATACTCCGTAGAGTTGAGCCTTATGTGACTTATGAATACCCTAATCTGAAGAGCGTCCAACTCATCCTTCCCTTACAAAAATAACCATCGTCCTCTTCACCCAAACGCAAAAAGACCAATCCGACCACCTTAACCATCGGTCCACAACAACATCCATCCCTTCTACCAAAGGTAGAATTCATTCAAACACCCACAAAATTCATCCCTGTAAGTATAGGTCATAATCGCTCATTCTCAGCGTCTGACCTTGCAACACTTGGCCATCTATGCTTGTGTATAGATACACCAATAACAACGTCTACCCCTTCTTGAGGAACTTCCACCTGCGTCTGAACCAGAATAACAATATGTCTCTATTGAGACATTCAACAAGTTTAGAGCAGATTTGGACAACAAGTTGGATCGTCTATTCAACTTGATGGCGTCCCAGCTCTCCAAGGATCCACCTCCATCCTCTTGATCAAACTGAGGAAACTAGCTTAGGAATAACAAAGTTAGGGGGAGAATAATTGGATGTATTCTTTATTTCTTTGATTGTAAATATTCTTCTCGTTATATACATTTCTTATTCAATTCAATACAATATACATGTTTCATTCAAAGTCATTATTTTGATATATGGAATGCTCTGGTCAATGTTCTGATATTTATGCTCTGATCAATGTTATGATTTTGCTATGTATGATCTCGCTTGGTATCTCACTTGTTATGTTACTTTTTCTAGTATCCAATGTCTCTTAGAAATTCATCTATCTTTTTTGATGATTACAAATGGGGAGAAATAGAAAAGAATTTGATCAAATATAACATAATGAATCAAAATGCCTATCAAACAATCTAGTAAGGGGGAGAACATATACTAAGGGGGAGAGTTGTAGTATGTTAATAACATGCGAACTCGCAAGGAACTATGAACTGCTCTGTTTTAGTTTTATTTGAAACAATTTGATCAATTATATTTGTCATCATCAAAAACGGGAAGTTTGTTAAGTCAGACGAAGCAATTCCGAACAATATTTTGAGTGAGACAAATATAATACATGTTGTTATTTCTAAAAAGTGTGTTAGTGTTTTAGAAAAAATAAGTACAGGAAGGTTGAAGAATTAAGTATGTGTGTGTGCCACTTCCTATGCTAGAACCAGGATAAAAGGTAAAAGCTTCAAGCATCAAATGGAAAGATCAAATGAAGCCAAGACCAGCACAAGAAGAAAATTGATCAAACATCAAGACTAAGCATGATCCAAGTCAGACGAAAGTACAAACATTAGATAAAGCCTAATGGTCTAGCACAAAAAGGAGAATGATCAAGCTTCAGACGATACATCCCAAGTCAGATGAAAGACCAACACAAGTATCAAACAAGGCTAAGTCAAGAACAACATAAAAGCTGATCAAGCACCGAATGAAGTCCATACAAAAACCAAATGAAAATACAATACAAGACAAAGCGCACTACCAGTCAAAGGTCAACAAAAGTATCAGACGATGAATAACATAAGACGGAGAAACATTCCAAACGAAATTAAAGTATTCCATCCTCACAATTGACCAAACAAAAGGAAAAGTCAAAGTCTACCTCTCAAACGAAGACTTAAATTCTAGACGGTGATGATGAATATTGAAAAGTGTCTGAAGTCCACTATTCACAACGAGAGATATCATATATCGTCTACACCCATAAGAAGAGCACACGAAGTCATCAATACTATAAGAAGAAAGAAGAAAAATAGATGAGTGCAAATCCATAAGTGAAGGCAAAGCATACCACGAGAATCAGACAAAGCAAGTCAAATGATAGATAGAGTAAGACATAAGTGCCAAACAAAGATAAATCAAATATCAGACGAAGATAAGTCGACGGAACTCCCTCAAGTATCAGTCAAAGATGAGTCAAGGTAAATCTCAGCATAAGGATCACACGAAGAGTAAACAAAGTTGAATGATAGAAGGAATCTGAAACGTGCGCCAGACGACAATGAATCAAATATCAGATGAAGGTGTGTCACGGACAACCTAGAGCGCAACATAAGAACTCAAACGAAGCTTGGTCAAAGAACAAAAGAAAATCAACTAAATATCAGATGAAGGACAACATAGACTGACAAGTATTTCAGATGGAAACAAAGTCTGTCCATCTACAATGTTGACTAGATCAAAGAAAGTCAAAGCATTAATGACTAATGCTCAGATGAAAATCAAGGCTTGAGATGCACGTGGACTATCAAACACAACGAAGACTGCCATGTAAGCATTTAAAGTATCAAGTCTCAAAGGAAAAATCAGGCATCGTCTATGACCATACAAAGGCTCTCAACATGATTGCGTGATTAAAGGAAAAGACAAAGAAGAAGAAAAGCACGCCAAAATAAAAAGCATGCATGTGTTAGAAAAAGTACATTACTTTTTCAAATAAGGACAACGCTCTGCAGCTACGATCACCAGAAAATGACAAAAAGTTCCTAGGTCTCAGTTAAAAGTCAGACACAGTAGCTAAAAAGCAAAGAAGACTTCACGCAATGTCTAAGAATACTAGAATACTAGAGCTAGTGAGTGGAGTTGGCGAACCAAGAGTGGTTGATAATACTCAGGACCAGGAGTGGTCGAGAATACTCACTGTGAGCCTGAAGAGGCTGAACAAATAATACTTGTACTTTATTGAATATCTAGTGGAACCCTTCATTTGAAGGAGACTGGACGTAGCTCAGTCTAAGCGAACTAGTATAAAATACTTTGCATTTTTTATCTATTACTCAAACGCATACGCAAACTTTGTTTAGCTAATTTATTATACTGAAGGTTTGTCTACTGCTTATTTCTCAATGCAACTATTTTCAGACAAAAACTACACGCACTCAATTTATTATATTAAGAAACATATTCCTTGATCAGAAGATAAAATCTCAAACGAAAAACCTTTTTCTAAGCATATCTTGCACAATCTTTAAATGTTTAAAATCATATTTTCATCAGACGAACAAGAGTCTCTTTGTGAAAACGGGTTTAAAATTCCTTTGTTCACACACACACACATATTCAACCCCCCTTCTATGTGTTTTTTCGCTACTTTCAATGACCACGTCCTTTATGCTGGTGGACACAAGAGTCTTTTGTAGGATTGTGCTCTAGTGATCTTGGTTTTGTTCTTTGTATTGAGGAACACGACGGTGTCCTCAAATTGGTGTTTGCACAGTTTCCCTAGGGATGACGAGCAAATGATGTTTGATGTGCCTCTATTTTGGGCTGAGATTAGCAAGATGTCGATGATGCCCCTTAGTATTGTGACACCTCTCTATGCGTCTTTGTGATAGAGGGATGGCAAGGACTCTGGCGTTGTTCTTGTCATGTGAGTATTATGATGCCTCTCTCAACATCTGTTGGGAAATGGATTGTAGGGGTTCTAGTGTTGTTCTTGCCTTGTGAGTATCGTGACGCCTCTTCAGGCATCTTCTATGGTTGAGTGAAATTTTTTGTTTGTGGATGAGTGCTTCTTGATCCAACCTCTCCAAGCTGGACTAGTATTGAGGATCCAACCGACCTATGAGTGTTTCTTGATCCAACCTCTCCAAGATGTACTGGTATTAAGGCTCCAGCTAATCTATGAGCGTTTCTTGATCTAGCCTCTCTAAGTTGGACTGGTATTGGGGCTCCAGCTGACCCATGAGTGTTTCTTGATCCAGCCTCTCCAAGCTGAACTAGTATCGGGGCTCTAATTGACCTAATGGTGAGTGCTCCTTGATCCAGTCTCTCCAAGTTGGACTGATATTGAGGCTCTAGCCGACCTATGAGTGTTTCTTGATCCAGGATCTCCAAGTTGGACTGGTATTGGGGCTCTAACTGACCCATGAGTGTTTCTTGATCCAACCTCTCAAAGCTAGACTAATATTGGGGCTCTAGCCGACCCATGAGTGCTTATTGATCCAGCCTCTCCAGGCTGGACTGGTATTGAGGTTTCAGTCGACCTATGAGTGTTTCTTGATCCAACCTCTCCAAGTTGGATTGGTATTAGGGCTCCAACCAACCTAATGGTTAGTGTTCCTTGATCCAGCCTTTTAAAGTTGGACTGACATTGGGGTTGCAATCGACCCAATGGTGAGTGTTTCTTAATCCAACTACTCCAAGATAAAATGGTATTGGGGCTCTAACTGACCCAATGGTGAGTTTTCCTTGATCCAGCCTTTCCAAACTGGACTAGTATTAGGGCTCCAGCCGACCCATGAGTGTTCATTAATCTAGCCTCTCCAAGTTAGACTAGTATTGAGGTTCTAGTCAACCTAATTCATGGTAATTTGTCTAAATTACCCTTGTTCCAGTAAGCAAAGGATTATCCTCCTTACAGAATGGTTATGCGGTGAGTATTTTCTGCAACTTCTTCAAGTTGATGTTGTTAATTAGATGGGATTGTTCGTGTGTGAGTGCCCCTATGTTGGTGGGAGAAAGAGTTCTTTGTGATGGGGATGAGTATTATTGTGTCGGCCTATCCAGGCCATCTGTTGTGATTTCTATAATCTGATTGCCTCTTCTCTTAGGAAAAAATGTTGATGATTTGCCAAAATTGTGATGGGAAAGCTAGGTGAAGATGATAGATGATCTTCCCTTGGTTTTGCTCCGGTCACTTGATCTTTTCCTTGAGGAAATTTTGGACTCCAAATTCCAGTAATGATTAAGAGTTTTGCAAAATTAGAACTAGAGAGAAGCACCAAAGCCCAAGGAGCAATGGATTATTCACAAGGTGACTAACCCTATAAGCTTTTCTAGGAACCTAAGAACTAGGCGTGAGTGACTTTGAGGAGAGAAAATGGATGAAGAATATGCTTAGATTTCTCTATAGATTCAAAGTGAATACAAAATGAGGGAATGATCCATTTATAGGCCCGAAAACAAGCAAGGTGGCACCAATTCCATAAGCACACAATTGGCGCCAAGAATTCAAAATTCAAATGAAATTTGAATTCAAATTCTTAGTCACCATGTGCAGCTCTGTGAAACTAGGATTATCATGCATCTAAATGTCATTTGGAAGTCATTTATGATGTATTTAGACGTGCACATGTTTAGCCACACTTGGCTTAAAACATGTGACCCAAATGCATCTTAAATGATAGCTAAATGAATCCTAGATTTTAGCTTCTTAACCTATTTTAGTATCCCTTCAATACTCATTCTCTAATGGCCTAAATACAATGGCCAATCAAATACAATAAATAGGAAATAATAAAAGAAGCAAAATGAGCCCAATATTGGGTACCAAAATCCCCAAGGTCCATAAAGCCCAAAAATAGACTCATGAAGCCTAAGGCCTAAAAATCTTATTCTAAGTGGTCCAAAAGTACAAGACCAAAATATATGAAACCTATACTAAAACAAATACAAGATAATGTAAATATCAGGGTGTGGCCCATGTGAGGAGCAACTTGGGCACTCCAAGCCCATCGGGCCCATTAGGCTCTGAACTAGCCCAAATCTTCACATCTAGCACATTCCTCTTGGATCCTTGAATGTGTCACCTCTTACCCTCCTAGGCATGATTCCATCATATCCTACCTCTTGAAAATGATTTTCCCTCAAATCACGAGGGTGTCTATGATAGATGTCATTACCTACAATAACAAAATACCATGCATGAGAGGCGACATGTTCAAATGGTGGAAATGGAGGATACACCCTAAGAGGAATCGTTCTATAAATCCTAGCAAAGAAATTTACACTAATGAAACTAGACTCTCTAAAGGTAGGGATAGGATCCTCTCCTTAGCAAAGTCTATGTGTGTAGCTAAATCCTAAAAATGTGATAAAACTAAGACTATAGCAATTGAAAGAGTTATTCCTAATAACTAAAACATCCTGCCTAAGGTACCCTAGATAGTGACCTAGGCGTTTCCTATAAAATAAAGAAAATACTATTAGAAAACTTCCTAAACAATTTTGGATCATATTGTTTGTTAGATAGTCATGAAAGATCAGTATCAAACAAAGTCTTGAAAACTCATATAATCTATACTTGTCTTGTAGGGAAGGATTCAATTTAAGTTCAAATGATGGTGATTTTCCCATAAGATCAAAAATAGAATATGAGACACTACAAGATGTATCTATCAAACAATATAGACCAAAACTTGGGTGCTTTATTAAAACAACTAAAGGAGAATGAGTCTTAAAAATAGAAAAACTATCTTCCTTGGGCACCTCCAAGGAAGTAGCACAAGAAGTAGAGCTAGGGATAGTCCACTCCTTCACTACATCTTGAAGTTAGGATTCTATTTCTTGAAAAGTGTCTTGTTTCAAATTCTCAACTTCATGACCAGTGGCAGCATAAGGGTAATAGTTAAGATCTTTATGAATAAAGAGAGAATTTTTCATTGGACATTTGGTAATAAAGTAACTCTCTTTAGTCATAAGTTCTTTAGAGGAGACATTTCTTCCTCACTGTTCCCTAAGAGGAATCTTTATTTTCTTTCTTTTTTAATTTTTCTTTCCATTTGTTTTTAATCCTCAAACACTTGGGAAGGTGTTAAAGAATGAAAAAAAAATTTCCTGTCTTTGAGTGAAGGATATTTTGTTAGTAAGGCCATCATGTATAGTTTGTTTATCAAATTGCCCTGGCCTACCAAGCAAAATATGACAAGCCTCCATAGGGATTATATCACATAACACTTTATCTTTATAATTCCCTATAGAAAAATTGACCTTCACTTGTTGATTCACCTCCAATTCCTCACCTTCGTTGAGCCAATGAAGTTTATAAGGTTGAGGGTGAGGAATAGTGGTGAGAGCTAGCTTGTTAACCAAGCATGTACTACAACAACTAGAACATGATCCATTATCAACAATGAGAAAACAAGATCTTTCGGAAACTAAACATGTTGTATGAAAGATGTTCTCTCTTTGTGATAAAGTAGTAGGACAAGGTTGGCTTCCAAGAAGCCTTTTGACCATAAGAAAATCACCATCAACAAGATAAAGTTTTTCTATTTTCTCTTCACTGTCACTAGCTTTCTCTTCACTCTCACTAGAAGAAGAAGATGATGAGAACTCTTCACTATAAATGTCTTTACCCCTTTGTATCATAATCTTTTTGGTGGGGCATTGAGAAGTAATGTGGCCTCTACCTAGACATTTAAAACATTTGATTTCACTTGTCCTTGAGCTAGTGTGTTAAGTGATATTTTATTTCTCAACATCTTTATCATTTTCTTGAATTTTAGAGGGATTTTCTTTAGGATAATTCTTGGATTAACTTCTTTCCCTCTTGAGGTCTTCCTTGAAATAAGATTTAGAGTTGATATTTTTAGAAGATATTCTAAGAAGTTGTTGTTCTACCCTTATACAAAGTTGGATCAAATCATCAAGGTCCCTATAAGGGGGTAATTGGTGAAGCCTTGACGTAGGGAATGTAGAGAGGAAGCCTTGGCCCTTGATCTAGGTTCAACAAGGTAGACAAAAGGTAGGTAATTGGTGAAGGAAAGGAAGTTGGCGTGAGAAGGGAGGAGTTTGGCGGAAGCTATTTAGGAGAAGGTGTTTGGTGGCTCAAAGTTGGCTCACTCCAAAGTAGTTGGAGGCCACTCTAGGTTTCACTCTCCAAGGGTGGAGAATGAAGGAAGGCTAGCCGAAGTAACCCTAGGGACTAAGGATAAGGACTTGAGGCATAAAAGCTCACTCAAATTCTATATAATCCAAAGTATTTACAAGTGGTGGGGTGTTGGGTATTTATAGGAGGGGAGGCATCTAGGGTTGCATTTGGAGCAATGCATGGCCGAAATTCACAAGGCAAATGCACTCCAAATGCAATGCCAAATGAACCCTAGATGCTACTTGGTGGCCAAGGATGGAATCTAAGGGGTTAGATTGGCTACAACTAGGTGCATGATAAGTCCATGCAACCTTTGCCCTCCACTTGGGCCTAAGCCTTTCTAACACCAAAAATATGTCCAAGACTCACCAAAAATGCGTCACCTCCTCACTAAAACACCCTAGCCCAAAATTAAAACCCTAATCATCTAAAGCACCCCATAATACAAGGGTAAAATGGGAAATACAAAGAAAATAAATCCTATGACTAAAATACCCCAAAATACAAGGGTAAAATTGGAAAAAATAAAATAATCCTATACTAATCAAATTGGCCATAGCCATGAACCATGTGATGGGTCTCACATGAAGTGAAGTACCAAGGATGGTCCTCCATCAGTAATTCAACTCTATCTTGAAGTTAGATAAAAAACACATAGAAAGGGGGTTGAATATGTGTGTTTTAATAAAGGTATTTTTACAAATTTTTTCACAGGAAGACTCTTTTTCGTCCAATTAAAGCTATTATTTTAATTGCTTGAAAAACTATGCAGAGTTAGTTTAGTAAATAATGTTGCGTCTCAAGGTTTATTGTCTGCACACGAAAATATATCTTAAGTGAAAACCATTATTTAATATAGTAAATTAAGCGAGAATGGTTTTTGTCTGAAGATAGTTGTGATGAATGAAATGCATTGGACGAAGTTTTCAGTATGTTAAATCAACAAAACCAAAGTGTGTCTGAAACATAAAAATGGTGCAGGTATTTTTATACTGGATCACTCAAATTGAGCTACACCCAGTCTCCTTCAAATGAAGGGTTCCACTAGATATTCAATGAAGTACAAGTATTATTTATTCAGCCTCTTCAGGCTTGCAGTTAGTATTATAGAACACCCAGGTCACGACCACTCCTGGTCGGCCAACTTCACTTGGTCCTAGTATTCTTTAATCAGCCTCTTTAGGCTAGTAGTGAGTATTCTAGACCACCTAGGTCACGACCACTCCTGGTCCCAAGTATTCTCAACCACTTCTGGTTCATCAACTTCACTCGTCGATGCTAGTATTCTTTGCTTAGCCGCTTTTGGCTCTCAGTGAGTATTATCGACCAACTCCTGGCCTACTAACTTCACCATTAGTACTAGTGTTCTTTGTTTAGCCACTTCTAGCTCTTAGTGAGTATTGTCAACCAACTCCTGGCCCGCTAGCTTCACCAATAGCGCTAGTATTCTTTATTCAGCCACTTCTGGCTCATAGTGAGTATTCTTTGACAAGCCTCTCCAGGCTTTACAAGTATGCTTTCCCTAGCCTCTTCAGGCTTTACAAATGATAGATATATGATTGGGTTTGAGTGTTTAGGTTACTCTCAGAGAGAGGACACATATGTTTGTACACTCACTGAGGTATGCAACCTTAGTCTTACAAGGATTAAGTGTGGTTTACTCTCATAGAGAGGATACAAAAATTTCTACACTCATTAAGGTTTATGTTCCTAAGTTCCACTTAGAACTCCATAGTCTACAGAGATGACTACATTATGGTAGATTTGACAGTATACGCTCTATCTCTGATTTTATTACTTCATGGGCTGGATATCACTCTTTTTCAATGCCAAAAGCAAACCATTCAAGGTTTGAAGTAGTGATATATATATTTTCCTATAGAATTTGCCCATTGTAACTGTCCGTTGAAGCATATATAATCGTTCGTGACTAGTTTGATCTTTCATTTAATGCTCAAGATCTTGCATTAAATGTTGCTTCCTATTTATAGACATTGCGTGAAATCTACTTTTCCTTGTTAACAGCTGTGTCTGAGTTTAGTAGAGACCTAGGAACCTTTTTGTCCTTTTCCGGTCACATAGCTGTAGAGCGTTGTCCTTATCTAAAAAAGTAGTGTACTTTTTCTGACATATGCTTGCTTTTGCTTTTGTGTTCTTTTCTTCTTCTTCTTCTTCCTTTGATCACGCTATCATGTTGAGGGCATTCAAATGATCGTAGACGGTGCCTTAATTTGTCCTTTGAGACTTGATTCTTTAAGTGCTTGCGTGACAATCTTTGTCTGCGTCTGTTAGTCTTATGCGTTTCAATTTTTGATCTTCGTTTGAGCATTTGACATTGATGCTTTGACTTTGTCTATGGTGTGGTCACCATTGTAGATGGACTGACTTTGTTTTCGTCTGGAATATCTTTTAGTCTATGCTATCCTTCGTTTGATAAGTTGTTGACTTTCTTTTGATATTTGACCAACTTTTGTCTAATTTCTGATGTTGCACTTGAGGTTGTCCTTGACACATCTACGACTGATATTTGATCAACATCATTGTTGCTTATGTAGTGATTCTTTTATCATTTGGCTTGACTTAGTTTGATCCTGGTATTGTGCTTTTCTTTGACTAATATTTGTCTAATACTTGAAGCTTTTCATCTGAGGTCTGTATCGTCTGAAGCTTGAGCATTTTCCTTCTTATGCTAGGCTTGGCTTCTTTTTCTATTCTTCAACTTGCTTGTACTTATGTTTTTCTGAAACACTAACATACTTGTTAGAAATAACAACATGTATTATATTTGTCTCATTCAAAATCTTGCTAGGAATTGCTTCGTCTAACTTAACAATCCCCCCTTTTTTGATGATGACAAATATAACTGATCAAATAGTTTCAGATAAAACTAACACAGAGCAGTTCGTAGTTCATAGTGAATTTAGGTTCGCATATTATGAACATATAACATCTCTCCCCCTTAGTATATGCTCTCCCCTTGACTAAATTATCTCTGAGCCATTTTTGATGAATATGTACATTTTATTTTCTATTTCTCACCCTTTGTAATCATCAAAAAGAAATAGATACGAGGGTAAACATCAAGACAGATCGAGAATTGGAACATATATATCAAAACGTTGAACAAAGCATTTCATATATCAGGAAAAAAATTCTGAATGAAAGGTGTATACTGCATTGAATTTAAATTACATATAAAAAAATTGGATTATTCTCCCCCTTAGTTATTCCTACGCTAGTCTCCCAGAATGATCAAGAAGATGGAGGTGGATCCTTGGAGAGCTTAGAATCCATTAAGTTAAACAAGAGGTCCAACTTGTTGTCCAGATCTGCTTTGAACTTATTGAATGTCTCAATGGAGTCATATTGTTGTTCTAGTTCAGATGCAGCTGGAAGTTCCTCAAAAGGGGTAGACACTTAGATTGGCTCAGCGAAGATAAGCTCAAACGATTCAGTCTGTGCAATTTTAGAAGGAACATCCTAGGGCATGGGCATGCAAGGTTTCCATGGGGGAATGTCCTTGCACCAGTTACGGACAGGAGTTTTGTACCATGAGTTTATGACAACCTTCCATGAATCCTTGTAGAGATCTAAGTTGAAGAGTGCGAAATGAATGAAGTACTCCTTGTTGAGAGCATCTAGGTCTGGCTCACCTCTTCTTCTTCTTCTAAGAAAAACAACAGAGGTGTCAGAGAAATGCATCACTTTGCATGGGCTCATCTAGCGATACCCACATAGCATGAATGTCTTTGCCTTTTCTTCGTTTGAGAGACCATACGAACTTGCCTCCTGACTGCACTTATGCATGAAGTTCTGATATATCTTTTCAGCATCATCTTTGGTTTTTTAAAGTGCATTGGCAGGGTCTTGTAGCTTATCTAAGCTTACTCTTGGAAAATGACAAACCAAAACCTTTGATGGCTTGGGCATTGGTCCGAGATGAAGTGCAGGATCCTTCATCTTGTTTTGGTTGATTGAAGGAAGACAAGGATAGATGCGGTCAGGGTGAATGAAAACTTCGGAATATTGGTTGGTGTATAGGGTAGGAGGTAAGTATAGTTGTAATGGTGTATCTATACATAGGCGCAAATGGCCAATTGCAGCAAAGTCAGATACAGAGAGGGAGAGAAAGTGACCTATATGTACAGGAGTGAATTTGTTTGGTGATTGGATGAACTCTACCTTTGGTAGAGGGGATGGAGGCTTTCTCAAACAGATGGTTGTAGTGGATGCAATTTTATTTTTACGTTTGGGAGGTGAGGAGGATGGTTGTTGGTGTAACGGAATAATGAGTTGAGGAGTTCCTTATGGTGGAGTCCATGCAGATTTGGACTTGATCACCCCTCCCGGGTAGATTTTCCTCATAAAGGTAGGTGGAGGAAGAGCAGTGATTGTACCTGGTGGATGAGCCAGGTAGGCCTCAGACGGAGAGAAAGGAATGTCTAGGCAATAAGCTGTTCACATGTATTTTCGTTTTTCATATTCGTACACCAATGCAGGGTATACTTCTCGATACGGTGGAGAGGCTTCTTCTTCAATTATTTGACTATGAGGGTCAGCGACAATAAATGCTAGGAAGTTCTTCAGAAGATAGTACACAGATAAAGGATGTTTGGACTGATCTTCAGCCTTTGTGGAGAAGAGGGAGGATACTTCTGCTTGAGTCCAAAGGCAGGTGGATGTATAAGCATGGAGAAAGGTGCAGGAGGAGGAGGTTGCTCCCTGTAGTAGTACTCATGTCCATATGTTGGCTTGTTGGACAGAATGGCTTCATACTTGTGTGAATTCCCTTGCGAGTTGCGCAAAGGGTTCCTTGAAGTGTCCAGTATGGTGGAGCATTCTTCAAGCCAAGAGTACACCAGTCTGTAATACCCTAGGGCATGGTTGGTGGGCTTCTGCAATACATAGTGGCCCGCCCAGTTGATAGGGTAGAGTTCATAAAGCACGTTGATCATCGTGTCAATGATGTATGGCTGTGGCTTTGGACGCAGACTAACACTATTCCTTTTTATCACGTCCTTGTTGGTGGTGAGTGTTGAGCTTAGGAGAATTGGAAGCTTTAAGAGTTTTGATGATCACAACATGAGAGGAACAAATTGGAGATCACAAGTGTACAACAACAACATTGGACACAAAAACAAAGTCAAGGAAGAGTCAAGAAAAATGTGTTGGAGAATGGCTATGTAATAGAACTTAGGAGATGAATTTTTATATTTGTGTATACTTGTATGTGTGCTTTGTGCATTAAGCAAAACTTGTCTAAAATCAAGTAGGGAGTAGATGATGATGAGTTGAGAACATTGGAAAATTATTTTGAGTCTTAAAATGAAGTTTTAAGAACTGACTCAAAATAATCGATTATTGTTAAATATAATCGATTATTTCAGCAAATGGGCTAAGTGGAATGCCTTGCTGTAGTAATCGATTATCTGCCAAAATAATCGATTATTCCTGGAACAACTCTCTGGAATAATCGATTATCCAGCTAAATAATCGATTAAATTGTTCTTGGTTGATTTCCAGAAATCTGAAGAACAAAATAATCGATTATTCTTTAAAATAATCGATTATCTGGGTTTGAACTTTTATAAATAGACTTGAACTATTTTGAAACTTCATAACTTCGAGTGAGAACTGATAATCAACTTCTAAAAACGTTTAGAGAGTCTGTGTGACATCTTGGAGAGGTTTCTTTGTGAAAATCCAAGAAGAAAAACATTTGTGAAAGATCTTGTGAAAATCATCATCATCATCATACTCTTGAAAGAGAAGGACAAAGAATTGTTCAAGAATTCCAGGTGAATTCGTTTCATGTTTGTTTCTTTGTGAATCTTTGTGGAAAATCTTGAGAAGAGTTTCTCAAGTGATTAAGGTTCTTGTAGTGGGATCTACAAGGGGTGCTTTCTTGGGGTCAAGAAAGTGATTATCTTTTAGTAGTGAAGTATATGCATGTGTGTTTGCTTGTAAACCTTCTTGCTTAAAGATAGTGGAAAAATCTTAATCAGGTGGTGATTAAGGACTGGATGTAGGTCACATGTGGAGTGGCTGAACCAGTATAAAAGACTTGTGCAATCTTCTTCAACCTTATCTCTTGTTTTGCAATTTCTTGGTTGAGCTTTAAGGAAGATAAAATTTGATTAGCAAGTGTATGTAATTCTTGATGGTTTAAATCTGTAATCGATCATTATTAGTGAACCTCATAATGTTGTAATCAAGTTAGTATATTGCATTCATATTATCATAACAAGTCTTGAGAAGTGCTTCATTTGAAAATTCTGACTTAGAAAAGTTTTATTTGAAATAAAGATCCAAGTACTCTGATAATTTTTAAAGGGTCATTGAATTCAATTCACCCCCCCCTCTTGAATTGTGCCATTCTTTTCTAACAGTGAGTTGGACATCCTGAAGCAATTCAAGCTTTCCTTCTAGGTCAGCAGCTCTAGGAAAAATGATGGAATAAAGATCCGTTTCTGGATGCATTCCTTCAGGAATTAGCGGGTTCATCGGTTGCCTAATTGAGAAAGAGAGAGGAGGCATAAAAGTCGCGATCAAATGATCGGCTCTAATTGTCATCTTTCTTTTTCTTAAGGCCACAGTATTTATAGAGACAACCTATAAGAAGATTTAGGATCGGATAAGGTTTATAAGAGGTTGAAAGGGAGAAAGGTATAGGAATGTCACTTGCGAAGGGAGAATGTATAGTGACGAGAGGAGAAAGACGTCCACAAAAATTTCTGTCTGAGCTGAAGGGACGATGACTTCAGTTGTAGGTTCAGTAACCACCTTTGATGCAAACTTTATGACCCTTTTCTTTGTAGGGTGAGATGGTCGAGAGGAGGTTGAAGAGCTTTTCTTTTCAAATCCTTCCCGATGGGTTAGTTGTCCTCATCATCAGACGCAGAGTCTTCGTCTGGTTGAAGAACCATTTTCCTCTTAGATGTTGGTGCCGCAACAATCAATGGTTCATCCTTGTTGGGAGACGGAGATGGTTGACGCTTCCTGGTTAAGCATGTCACTGGTTTTTCTCCTCCTATCTCCTTCTTGACCTTTAAGGCCACCGTGGGTTCAAGGATGGTGTAGCTTATAGGCATCCTCCCTAAGTTAGCCCTCCCAAAGACAATGGGGTGGAGTCACTTGTTCTTTCCCATATCCATGATCCTCTGCTTCTCCTCTTCTCTTTCAAGCGCATGGAAGGTGTGATAGATGTTTTGATCCCAGAGTATTTTTTTGATCGAAGTCGTATCTAGTCAAATAAAAATAAGAAAATGTAGTACTAGGAGGCTCTCCAAGGTTGTCTCCCAAGGACCACTCTTTTCTGTCAAAGGTTCAAACATGAGGGGGGTTTGGTTCAGATTTTTCAGTTTAAAACACACTAAAATGCAAGGTAATACAGCAAGTAAAACAGATTGGCTCCTTGTTCGGATTGTAACTCTCTTATCGTTGGTTCATAAGAGATTACTCTATCAACCACTTAATCCTTGTTCCATCCGAGTTAACCAACTAAGTGAAGATTAACTCAAGACTTCCCTACACGAATTAAGAAAACATATACAACATTGAACCTCTTCACAGGATTAAGAAACTGTGGCATTAAGGACAACTCATTAAGCATGAACTAGTACAGAGATTAAATGAAGAATAACCAAGTAGAAGAGAGATATACAAAGCGTACCCAACCTCAAGCAGAGATTACAATCCACAACAAGGAGCCAACCCCAGGGGTTTTAGCCTTCCATTAAAATAGAAACAGAGACAGAAACGAAAATGAAAATGCAAGGATGAAGGAGAAAAAGAAATGAATAATATGTATTCTTCAATGTAAGGCTTCAGTTTCTTAATACAACTAGAGAAGAGCCAAAGAAAAACGTCCAGAGATGAGCTCCAGAACAAAGAAAACGTGAAGGAAAAAAGAAGAAAAAATGGTCACATTAAGTCTGCCCAAGTTGGTGGCTGCATGGTCAGCCCTAAGACCTTAAAGAAACCTTAAAACGAAAGCGGGCCTCCTTCCCAAGTGTCTGGCCCGAATTGTCTAAAACAAGGTTAACAAAAAAGTAAACATGTTGTTGATGTGGCGGGTTGGTGCTGAGATGGTGCTGACGTGGCACTTTATCTTTTGAAGTCCAAAAATAATATCCCAGCCCAAAAATGCTCAACAATTAACATGAAAATAATTGATAAACAAAAATAAGACCAAGTGAATCGGAATTAATTAAAATTCAAATTATTGGCCCAATGAAGCCCAAACAGTAAAACTGTACAATTAATAAGCGATTAAGCCCAAATCAACAATTAAAATAAGTACAAAAAGATAAATAAATAAGGGAAAACAGTGACTCATCAAGGAGCATGATGGAATCACAATAATGCCAAGAAGACCAAGAGGTGATATATTGAAGGAGGAAAGAGGAATGAGTTAGTTTGGAAAACCATAAAAGGAGTGGGCCTACTTTTGGGCCTTAGCTCCTACATTTTTTATTAGTATAAGATTTATTCCTATTTTACCCTTATCTTTAATTTCCTATTTTACCCTTGTATTTTGAGTACCTTAGACATAGGATTTATTAATCTTCTATTTCCTATTTTATCCTTGTATTTTGGGGTGTCTTAGTTATAGGATTTATTTTTACTTTTATTTCCCATTTTACCCTTGTATTATGGGGTACCTTAGATTATAGGATTTTATTTTATAGCTAGGGTATTTTATTAGGGTGAGAAAATAAGGCCTAGACGTGTTTTTTTGGTAGCCTTGGATTTATTTTTGGACTTGGCAAGGTTTAAGCCCAAGTGGAAGGCACCTAGGTTGCATGGTCTTATTATGCACCTAGATGTAGCTTAACCAAACCCAAAGATTCCATCCTTGGCCACCAAGTAGCATCTAGGGTTAATTTAGGTTTCATTTGTAGTGCATTTGGCTTGCATTTTTTAGCCAACACTTTCAAATGTAACCCTAAATGCATCCTCCATTCTATAAATACCCTAGGCTAGCAACCTTGTAAATACTTTGGACTTTATGATATTAAGAGAACCTTTGAGCCTTAATATTATTTCCTTTGTCCCCTTGGTCATTTCGGCCACCTACCTTCCTCAACTTCACTGTGAGTGTTCTCACCTTTAGGAGTGGCCTTCATCCATCCATGAAGTGAGCCAAAACCCTAGAGTACCACCTTAGCATTTCATCAAACACATAGCCTCCATAAACACCATTCTCTCATCTCTATAACCAAGTCTAGAAACCTTGAGTTCCATGATCCAAGGAGTCCGGTCTTCCCTCTTTGATGCCCCTTAATCCATCCATGCAAGGAGGGTTGCCATCATGTGGTATCTAGAACCAATGGTTCTTCAAGGGTAATCTCTAGCCTATTTTGAGTCTTTTAAAAAATTCGGTCATGTCATGGTGTCTTCTTGCTTGTCTTGAAGTTGTGCTAAATAGATCATATTCATGCTATATTCTCATGGTCTATGTGTCTTGTTTTGTTCACTAATTCATGCCATAAATTTTCTTGTGAATCATATTGATGCCTAGGTTTCTTTGTAGGATTCGTCCATTTTTTTTTAAGTTTGGGTGGATGGAAAATTTTGTGTATGATAAGAAAAATGATGATCATGTGTTTTTATTTTCTAATCTTTTTTGTCATAAAAGTATGATTCTCCCTAATTTTTCTTGAAAGAAAATTCCAAATACACATGCCTAAACACTTTCATGATCAAAATAAGATATGCATGCTATATGTTTGTTGAAATGTCCGTGGGATTTAGAGTGCTTTAGAGAGTCAATCATGAATGCTAATTAGTAATAGCATGTTCCTTGATATTTAACCATTCATGTGTGATTTGTATCTTTGCACATATTGCTAAATTCGGTCATCTTGCTTTCCTTTCCCATTTGCACTTAATATGAAAATGTTTTGCTTGATAATTTGAGGTTGAAAAGTGATTATATGTGCTTATTTTACTGCTGGACTTTATTGCACATAAAGCTTAAAAAAAACTCAAATTATTGACTCATTAAGCCATCACTAATTGCTAAAAGGATACTCCAAATTTTTGCTAATCAAAATCAAAAAACAAAAGTGTAAAACCCAAGCAAAGGAGGAATATTAATATTAAAAAAATAAATAAAGAAAGTGGATGGACATTATCATTAAAAAAAAAACATGCCAAAACAAGTGAAAAAAAAATGCAAACAAAAGGAATCCTTTGCTAGACTTGTGGACTTTTGGACAATTTTTCCTACCTTAGAAATTGTAGTTATTCTTTGGACCTTTTGACTATGTTTTAGTGGCTTAATGAAACTTTAAAATTTAACATGTTAAGTGCAACATTTTATCAAACACTTGCTACTCAATTCTAGTGCCATTCTAAGAATTAATCTTTTGAGTGCTTCCCTTTCTTAATGTGACTTAATTTTAGTTTTATGTCTTCTTTCTACTCCTAAGTTCTGTCACATTTACCTCCACTTGAGTTTAGCCTTCCTAATTGTGCATTTTTAGTTTTTTTTTCTTTGGACTCTTGTACTCATGGGTGGTTTCTTCTTGATCTAGGTGTGAAAAGCTCCTAAATTCATCATATACATTTTCGGTGAATTGATTGGAGGAGTTGTCTGATTTGACTCCAAGACCTTTGGAAGGAGTTCTACCATCAAAAAGAGTGAATACACCATTGAGAGGATAACCTTGGGTGTTCCTTGTGAAGGGGTGGAGAATTGAAGACTAGAAGATCTACTTTTATAGTTTACATTTCTCTTTTGCACAATTTCTTTTAGGCCACTTGTGTTCTTGGCCTTTATTTCTTTGTTTTTTTTTTTGTTTTTAATTGGCCTCTTTAAACCTGTTAGTTTTAGGGTATTTCAAGTAGTGCTTGTGGGAGTGGCTTGAATACCACCAAGGTCACTTCAAGCTCCCACCCTAGGGAATCCGACTAGCACATGCTTTAGTTGCTTTCTTTGCATTCTTTAGTGCTTTGGTAGTATTAGGTCTTTTACTTTAATTTTTTCGTTTTAGAAGGCATTAATTTTCCTACTAGGGGGCCATGCACACACACACACACACTTAATTATTGTGCAAAAATTGTTTTTTTTTTTTAAGAAAGTGTAAAAGGGCTTAGTGATTTTTACTTGAAAAGGCTTGGTTTTTAAGTGATTCATAGTAGTCCACCTCCCTTGATAGTTCAATTTGTACACTTAGGCATTTTTATACTAATCTTGCACCTTCAAATACTTGTGAAACTTTTCATCACTCACTCTTTGTGAAAACCTTTTTGAGCCAACCTTTTGAAACATATTTGTGAAAACCTTTTCTTGATCAAAGATGAGTGATCACTCTAGTGTACATGGTCATAACTCCTATAGTAGTAGACCTAGTATTAGGGATGAACCTAGAGAATTAAAAGAGTACATAAGAAAAAAAGAAGAGGAAAACACAAGAAGGGAAGAATAGCTTAGGAGAAGAGAAAAAGAAAATGCAAAGAATAATGAGGAAATAAGAAATTTACTTGAAAAATTGGTTGTAGAAACTAGTGGATCCAAACCTAAGGTTGTTCCAACTAGGTCTCAAATAGGCAAAGGGGTTAGAATCCCTAAGAGTATGCATGAGGAAGAAAATACAAAAAGAGAGGAAGAACTTAAAAGAGAGGAAAAAGAAAAGAAAATACAAATAAAGAAAGAAAAAAAGAAGAAAAGTATAGAGAAAGTTGAAGAGTGGTTAGAAAAAGAAAAACAACAAACAATACTCTTAGAGAAGAGTAAGAAGGATAATATTTCTTCCAAAAGGCTTGTGGTTAAAGAAAGTCACTTTACCATTGAAAATGATTTAAAAAAGACTTTTTTTATTCATCAAGACCTTAACTCTTTCTCTCATGTTACCACTAGTCATGAAGTGGAGATTAAAAAATAAATCCCTTTTCAAGAAAAAGAATCTCAACTTCAAGAATTAGTGAAGAAGAATTGGACTTCACTTAGTCCCACTTCTTGTGCTACTTTCTTGGTGGTGCCCAAGGTAGATAAGCCTTCTTTCTTTAAAACTCTTTCTACTTTAGTTCTCTTCATAAAGCACCCAACTTTTGGTTTGTATGGTTTGTTGGATACATCTCATGGTGTCATATTTTCTATTTTTGATCTTGAGGGAAGTTCAAACTTATTTGAACTTAACTTAGCTATTTCCCTACAAGACAAACTTAGATTATATGAGTATTCTAGACTCCTCTTAACACCCTTTTCTCATATGTATCTAACAAATAATGCAATAAAAAGTTGTTTAGGTAATTTTTTAGTTAAGTTTTCTTTATTTTCCAAGACATACCTAGGTCACTACATTGGGTACCTCCAACAAGACATTTTAGTTCTTAGGACTAATGCTTTAGTGTGCTATAGTTTCAGTCTTTTTACCTTTTTAGGCTTTAGTTATACACCTAGACTTGATCATGGGAAGGATCTTATCCATAACTTAAGAGAGTCTAGTCGTTTTAGTTTATAAAATCTTTTTAGCATTTTTAGTGGAACTCCTCTTAGGATGCACTTTCCATTTATATCATATACTATTGCCTCTAATGCTTATTTTTATATTTTTGTTGGTCACGATGTCCACCGTGAAGAACCTCTTGATTTGAGGTCAAATCCTTTTCAAGAGGGAGGCAATGATGGAATCACACTAAGGCCAAGAAGACCAAGAGGTGATATATTGAAGGAGGCAAGAGGAACGGGTTAGTTTTGAAAACCATAAGAGGAGTGAGCCTACTTTTGGGCCTTAGCTCCTACGTTTTTTTATTAGTATAGGATTTATTCTTATTTTACCCTTATCTTTAATTTCCTATTTTACCCTTGTATTTTGAGTACCTTAGACATAGGATTTATTTATGTTGTATTTCCTATTTTACCCTTGTATTTTGGGGTGTCTTAGTTATAGGATTTATTTTTACTTGTATTTCCCATTTTACCCTTGTATTATGGGGTGCCTTAGATTATAGGATTTTATTTTCTGGCTAGGGTATTTTATTAGGGTGAGAAAATAAGGTCGAGACGTGTTTTTATGGTAGCCTTGGATTTATTTTTGAACTTGGCAAGGTTTAAGCCCAAGTGGAGGGCACCTAGGTTGCATGGTCTTATCATGCACCTAGATGTAGCTTAACCAAACCCAAATATTCCATACTTGGCCACCAAGTAGCATCTAGAGTTAATTTAGGTTTCATTTGAAGTGCATTTGACTTGCATTTTTCAGCAAAGCACTCTTAAATGTAACCCTAAATGCATCCTCCCTTCTATAAATACCCTAGGCTAGCAACCTTGTAAATACTTTGGAATTTATGATATTAAGAGAGCCTTTGAGCCTTAATATTCTTTCCTTAGTCCCCTTGGTCATTTCAGCCACCTACCTTCCCCATCTTCACCGTGAGTGTTCTCACCTTTAGGAGTGGCCTTCATCCATCCATGAAGTGAGCCAAAACCCTAGAGTACTGTAGACCCCTAAAATTGTCTGTGTCGGAAATAAGACTCGAAGACTCTCAAAGATCGAAGGAAAGTCAGCCAGAAGGACTCCTAGAAGACCATAGGATGACTATCTGTAGGTTTAGAGGTCTTAGAGTAGCTAAAAATAAGGAAGTGGGAAGATTGGAGCTCAATACGGCCTCCTTGGAGTTCAGTACGGCCGTACTGCACATTTTGAACTACAATACGGCCGTACTAAAACCAATACGGCCGTATTGAAGTTTTTGAACTTCAATACGGCCGTACTGAATTCAATACGGCCGTACTGTAGTTCAAATCTTCAGTACAGGCCGTATTGACACCAGGGGCCGTACTGCGCCTCACCCCTATAAATAAGACGTCATTTGGACGTCATTCTACACTTTTCCACACAGTTTTGACTCTCTCCTTGAGTATTCTGGGGTTTTTGAGCAGTGTTCTGCCCTAGAAATCGCTCTGAGAGTCAATCCGACGAAGTTCTTGAGTCACGAGCCATTTGCTTGAGTCTCGAACTTAGTCGAAGGGAAATCTTTTGGATTTCCATAGTCAAAAATTATTTTTTAGGAAGGAGCGAGCGAGCTTGTAGAAGGAGGGAGCGCCAAAAAGCCTCCTAAACTTCATTGATATATAAAAAGCACGCTTCAAGAGGTTTCTTCTCTAAAAATCCCTTCTTTTACCGCTTTCTGATTGTTGCATATTTAAATTCGTCATCATGTAGATATTTAATATATAATCGCTTTTAATAAATAGGGGTAATTTAGTAATTTTACACTATTATTTATGAAATAATCCGTCATAGGGAACCCGAAAGGGGCGTTGTGGGGTGCTAACACCTTCCCCGCACGTAACCGACTCCCTTACCCAACTCTGGTTGTAATGGCCAAGGTTGATTTATAAAATCAATTGCCTTATCCCTTTTTCCAATGTTTTGAGTAAAACATTGGTGGCGACTCCAAGAACCCTACCTTTTGCGAAAACCACTAATCCATGGAGGGTCCCACTTGGGGTTAACATGGATTGGTGAACCATTTTAATAAAATTGTTTGTTCGACAAGGTCTCAGTTTGAGAATAAGTCGTTCTAACAATCCATCATTTTTCCAAAACTTAAAAAGAGTCCGACCATCGTCGCGAATGCCAAGGTCCGTTTCGGCGGGTGGCGACAGATGGCGACTCTGCTTGGGAAGCCTCGAGAGTCAGTCCCATTTAGTGATGGATTATTTTTAAAATAATAGTTTAAAATTACTTCATTACCCCTTGCTTGTATGATAACATGCTTTATTTATTTGGCTTTAATAACTGTTGTTTGTTTAATTTTCCGCAATTGTTTGAAATACAAACTGCACACGAACCTTTGCACACAACAGTTCCCTCTATACCCGGGGGCATGAGTGGAAAGCCATAGGGAGTGGATGTTAGTACGGCCGGTTGTCGAATGGGTCTATAGGTGCCCGTAGACCGTTGTCGGAAAACATCACTCAAGGTGATAACCATGAACTCGAGTCCGACAGTGCGTTGGAACTTTCCATCGACTTACGACGAGAGGAATTGGGTCCCTATAATGGGGGCACCTTGGGGGCCTCAGACCGGTGAGAACAGTTAGAACCACCTTGAATATGCACTTTTCTGCAGGATACCCCTACCTCGTGATTCGCTCGTGACTGTTCGTGGATGAGTGAATTGTTTGTGTATAGGTTTATGTGATATTGTTTGTGCATTAATAATAAACCTCGTGATAAGGTCTAAAGAATAATCCCCATGCATGAAAATACCATGACATGAGAAGAAAGACCATGTGTGAAAATATAATAAAAGTGAGGAGCATGTGCATCATTACCAATAAGATATCATGCATCCTCATAAACCATGCATTCTAGGTTCACCAATACCTCTTGACATGAGTAAAAGAGACCCATAATTATCGAGATTCTCCGTTGGGGAGGGATCATAAGTCAAGGAGGGTGGTAACACTCCGTTTTAAAAAGGCATCGCCTTAAAAATGGAGGGTTATCAAGCTCATGTCAAGAGCGTATTCATCCCATAAATAAACTAATTAAACATTCATTTTAGAAAGTGGCTGGTCATCTCTCTGTCCTCACACGCGCGCAGAAAATCAAGAAGATGGAAGCGCTGGAGGACCAAAATAAGAAGCTTACAGCCGAGCTCTCACAGCTCAAAGAACAAATGGCGCAAATGATGGAACTCATGCGTCATCATAATGTACATGGGTCTCACCACAGTGACCATGAGTCCCATCATCATGAGGAGGAGGAGCACGAGGAAGAACCTCCACGAGCTGTACCCCTTGGGGCGGGGATCATGATTAAAGAGCCCGAGGTTTCAAAGGAACAATTCCATGCTCTTGAGGATCGGCTAAGAGTTATGGAGGGGCATGATTTTGACATCAAAGATGCCGCCGACATGTGCTTGGTGAGGGACATCCAATTCCCTCCCAAATTCAAAGTGCCCGATTTCCCAAAATATGTGGGATCGACTTGCCCCAAAAGTCATCTCACCATGTATTGCCGAAAAATGGCTGCATATGCTACCAATGAAAAGCTCTTGATCCATTGCTTCCAAGAGAGCTTGGCTGACACCGCACTCAATTGGTATATGCAGCTGGATGGAAGTCAAGTGTGCACATGGAGGCAGTTGGCCGACGCCTTTCTCAAGCGCTATAAATATAACATCGACCTAACACCCGATAGGTCCGATCTTCAAGCCTTGAGTAAGACAAATGATGAATCCTTCAAGGCGTACGCCCAACGATGGAGGGAGTTGGCGGCACAAATAGAGCCCCCGCTGTCGGATAAGGAGACGGTGTCCCTATTCATAAACTCGTTGACCGGTCCCTATTATGACAAGATGATAGGGAACACGACAACGCTCTTCTCGGACATCATCACCATTGGAGAAAGAGTGGAACAAGGGCTGAAAAGTGGGAAGCTAGCTAAGTCTTCCCAATCATTTGAAGCTAAGAAGACCTTCGGGAAGAAGAAGGAGGGAGGAGTCAATGCCGTAACTATTTCTTCATCTTCTTCCACTTCGAAGTCGGGAAAGTCGCAATACAACCCTGTGAAGAAGTTTGATAAACTTCCGACCACATATAGCGACCTCCTACCGAAGCTGGTGGAAGCTCATCTTCTAGCTTACATTCCACCAAGGAAAATTGATCCACCTTACCCCGATTGGTACAAACCGCAAGACAAATGTCTATACCATTCGGGGGCACCGGGGCATTCAACGGAGAACTGTAGAGCTCTCAAATATAAGGTCCAAAACCTTATTGATGCTGGGTGGGTCACTTTTGATTCGACAGCGCCCGACGTGAGCAAAAATCCTCTGCCGCAGCAGGAGTAGAGAGAAGAGCAAGCCACGATAGGGCCCCTCCATGTTTTTCTTTTCTTTTTAGGACTCATGATCAGTACCCGAGATCATGAGATCCTTTTCATGTAAATAAGGGTTTTTGTACAGTTTAATACATATCAATAAAGAGGCATTTTTCACACATCATTCTCTCATTTGTTCTTTTCCCTCTTTCTCTCATTAACATTAATAATTCTAAACCTAAACAGAACCAATAAAATAATTATGTCTGTAATTGTTCGCTCTGACCGGGATCCGAAAGTTGAGGATGAATGGGTTGAGTTGGACAGTGATGAGGAGACCATCTCTCCGGATCTGCAAAGACTGCTAGATCAAGAAGCTCGTCTACTCCAACCATATCAAGAGAAATTGGAAACTGTGAATTTGGGGGGCCAGGCCGAGAGACAAAAGAGGTCAACATTGGAACCCATATCAGTGATGAAATAAGGACACATGTTTCCGCTATGATTATAATAAAATCATTCTTTCTCATTGCTTCTTTTCTTGCTTATAATAAAATTCTAAACCACATTATTTTTAACCCTGTTTGAATAAACATGAATGAGGTTAAAATCATCTTAATAATAATAAACCCGCATCATTTTTATGTGGAAGTGTGTGTGACAACTTGGAGCACCTTCCCTTGGCCTTGATAAGTGCCATCATGGGTAAAAAGAAATCTTTTAAAATAAAAGAAGCTCGGCGGGAAACCCAAAAAGGGGGCTGCGCAAAAATAAGAGCAAAAGACCCGCTAGGAATCCCACAAAAGGGTGACCTAGGCAAAAGTTAGGGTTGCAAAAATGAATAAAAAAAGTCCACTAAAACGCCACAAAAGGGTGTTTTAGGCAAAAATAAGGACAATCAAAAAACAAAAGAAA
This sequence comes from Cajanus cajan, assembly GCF_000230855.2. NCBI lineage: Eukaryota > Viridiplantae > Streptophyta > Magnoliopsida > Fabales > Fabaceae > Cajanus > Cajanus cajan. The sequence continues at coordinate 23,065,632 of NC_138518.1, forward strand.
TCCATGATGGTACCATGAACCGAATTCAAAAAGAAAGGTTCAAGAGAAGCTATCCAAGTTGTCAAAATCACAACGTCAATAACAAGATTTTATTAACTTCATAAGTGTTTAATCAAACAAGCCTAAACACATAAGCCTACCTTGGCCAACCATTCTTACAAAAACCATTTTTGAAAAATAAATCCCCTCTAAAACACAAACTTCAGAACAAAAATATCTTTCCTTTCTTTTCTCTCTTGTCCCAAACGATTTTAGAATAATCTAGTGGAAGCATGGAGAAATAAATTATCACTGAAAATGGATCTAATCTGAATAATAAAATGGTGGAAGAACTGTGCCAAAAACTCAAGATCCAACACCGCAACTCTTCCCCATATCGGCCGAAGATGAATGGGGCAGTCAAGGCAACCAATAAGAACATCAAGAAAATAGTGCAAAAGATGGTTGTCTCATTTAAAGACTGGCACGAGATGTTACCCTTCGCTCTCCATGGTTATAGGACTTCTGTACGCACATCTACAGGAGCTACTCCATCTCCCTCGTCTATGGGATGGAGGCAGTTCTACCCGTCGAAGTCGAAATACCTTCTCTAAGGGTAATCATGGAAGCAAAACTTTCCGAGGCAGAGTGGGTTCAAAGCCGATATGATCAATTGAACCTTATCGAAGAAAAACGGCTGAATGCCATATGCCATGGTCAAGCCTATCAGAGAAAGATCAAAAAGGCTTTTGACGAGAAAGTCCATCCTCAAGTCTACCACGAGGGAGAGCTGGTAATGAAGAAGCTGTTACCAGCTCAAAAGGACAAAATCGGAAAGTAGGCCCCAAATTACGAAGGACCATACGTGGTGAAGCGAGCCTTCTCAGGAGGAGCATTGATCCTCACAGACATGGATGGAGAAGAACTTCGATACCCAGTCAACGCTGACGTGGTAAAGAAGTACTATGCTTGAAGACGTTGCTTGCATAGGCCCGCTAGGATGAAAACCCAAAAAGGGCGTCCTAGGCAAAAGTTAGGGCAAAATAAAAAGCCCGCCAGTACAAGGGTACTAGGCAAAACAAAGGCAAATTTATCCCCGCTAGGATACGTCCTAGTCAAAAATTAGGGGCAAAAGAATAAGATGCAAAAACAAAGCAAGCAACGATCACTTGAATCGAAAACCGAAAGGCGGATCAAGTGATTATCTTCTAGAAGCAAGCGTCTTGCAGCATCTACACTCCTGGCTCAGGCATCTCACCCGAAGCGACTAGGGGAACATAAAGAGCAACAATTACAGATATAATTGTTAAACCCAATGTATATAGCTTACCCTGGCCAGCCATTCTTCAGAAATTCCTTCTGTATATCTTTCCGTAAAAACACTTGTGAATATCAATAAAATATCTATTCACCATGTGATTATGCCTCTAAATTGGTGTTTCTTAAAAATTGTATGAAATTCCTGTAATAATCGGTCAATAAAGAAAGTTGGAGGGGTTCCTATAAAATCTGTAATCTCCTGCGAAAAAGGCTCACAAAAAAATCTTCCCTCACGTCGACGACAGAAATTCCTCCAAGAAAAGGAGGATAGGGAGAGCCATTCATTTTTCTAAAAACATTAACAAAATAATTAAACTTGCATTTTATGCATCACACACACATTAGTTGCACATTCAAAGACCTTATCATGAGGCAATCACATAAAATAGAAAAATAGAAAAATTGCTTGTGTATGACAGCAGTCAACAGAAAAAGCCAAAAAACGACAAAAAAGGCAAAAATACAGAAAAAGTCAAAATTCGACAAAAAAGGCAAAGATTCCGCATCATACAGAATAACTGAGCCTGGAGAGGCTTGCCGAAATAATACTCCCACAGAATAATTGAGCCTGGAGAGGCTTGCGGAAATAATACTCCCTCATCACACAGAATAATTGAGCCTGGAGAGGCTTGTCGAAATAATACTCCCCAAGAGACATCTCCGCTTGCACTCTTGGGCTGAACAAAAAATCAATAAAACGTACAAGAATAACCAAGCCTGGAGAGGCTTGCCGAAATAATACTCCCACAGAATAATTGAGCCTGGAGAGGCTTGCCGAAATAATACTCTCTCATCATAACAGAATAATTGAGCCTGGAGAGGCTTGCCGAAATAATACTCTCTCATCATACAGAATAACTGAGCCTGGAGAGGCTCGCCGAAATAATACTCTCTCATCATAACCGAGCCTGGAGAGGCTCGCCGAAATAATACTCTCCAAAATAACTGAGCCTGGAGAGGCTCGCCGAAATAATACTCCCCAGAGATATCTCAGCTTCCACGCTCGGACCAAATTCCCCAGTGAAAGCTATCAAAGCAAGATCAGTAAGATCCCCCAATGGAAGCAATGATCATCCAAACGAAATATCCGAGTCAAAGGACTCAGACTTCCTCAGTGGAAGATAGCTTTCCAACTCAAGCGATGAGTAAAGCTAAGCCTGAAGAGGCTTTCTAAATAATACTCTGGGATATATAAACTTTAAATCCCCACTCGCCTACTCAGAGGCACCCCTTCAAGAAAAATCACAAAAGACAAATAATCATTCCCCAAGTGGAATCCGGCTCTCAGCCAAACATCAAGCGTCAAGATGATCTGCCTAACAGAAGAGGCTAATCACAACAAAACGACAAAATCCCCCAGCGGATGATAGCCTACACAGAGGCAACAAGATCAGAAAACCAAAAAAAGAGTCACCCGAATAAGGATAACCGGGATACTCCACCACCGTCGAAAGGACGTCAGCCAATCATAAGGCATCGCTCACCTCAGGAAGAGCATCTTTGTGTCTGCATCCCCACGGAATCAGAATTTCCCAGTGGGCACCAACTACGCAATGGAAAGTTGGGACACAAGAACCTATGAGTAACTGCACATCCCCTAGACGGATCCCTGCGTTATCCAGCCCTCAGCGGCACCAAAATCAAAAACAAACCGTCGAAGCAGCATCGTGGACTGTGGAGACAAAATCATCACAAATCCCTGGAGAGGGCAAACTCACACTGCCACCGTCGTCAGAAACAACAGAGGTATGCAACTGCCAATGTCGTCAGAAACACAGAGGCAGAGCCTGGAGAGGCGGTACTCAGCTACCCCGTCGTCAGAAACACGGAGGTATGCAGCGGCCAACGTCGTCAGAAACACGGTAACCGCAGACCTTGGAGAGGGCAAACTCAGCTGCCAAGGTTGTCAGAAACATCGAGGCAGAGCCCGGAGAGGCGTTACTCAGCTACCCCGTCGTCAGAAACAACGGAGGTATGCAACTGCCAATGTCGTCAGAAACACAAAGGCAGATCCTGGAGGGCAAACTCTCTACCCCGTCGTCAGAAACACGGAGGTATGCAGCGGCCAACGTCGTCAGAAACACGGTAACCGCAGACCCTGGAGAGGGCAAACTCAGCTGCCAAGGTTGTCAGAAACACCGAGGCAGAGCCCGGAGAGGCGTTACTCAGCTACCCCGTCGTCAGAAACAACGGAGGTATGCAACTGCCAATGTCGTCAGAAACACAGAGGCAGAGCCTGGAGGGCAAACTCACACTACCAACGTCGTCAGAAACAACGGAGGTGTGCAACTGCTAACGTCGTCAGAAACAACGGAAGCAGAGCCTGGAGAGGCGGTACTCAGCTACCGAGGTTGTCAGAAACACCGAGGTATGCACGAGCCTGGAGAGGCGACGACTAATACTCAACCTGGAGAGGCTACTCAACAATTTTCCACCGGAAGACACTACAAGTCGGAAGAATGGCTTATTCCCCGGACAATTGGGTCAACTCCTTTACTTGTCAACCAATATACTAAAAAGTCGTTTGACTAAGTAAAGGGGGGGCAGCTGTAGACCCCTAAAATTGTCCGGGTCGGAAATAAGACTCGAAGACTCTCAAAGATCGAAGGAAAGTCAGCCAGAAGGACTCCTAGAAGACCATAGGATGACTATCTGTAGGTTTAGAGGTCTTAGAGTAGCTAAAAATAAGGAAGTGGGAAGATTGGAGCTCAATACGGCCTCCTTGGAGTTCAGTACGGCCGTACTGCACATTTTGAACTACAATACGGCCGTACTAAAACCAATACGGCCGTATTGAAGTTTTTGAACTTCAATACGGCCGTACTGAATTCAATACGGCCGTACTGTAGTTCAAATCTTCAGTACGGGCCGTATTGACACCAGGGGCCGTACTGCGCCTCACCCCTATAAATAAGAAGTCATTTGGACGTCATTCTACACTTTTCCACACAGTTTTGACTCTCTCCTTGAGTATTCTGGGGTTTTTGAGCAGTGTTCTGCCCTAGAAATCGCTCTGAGAGTCAATCCGACGAAGTTCTTGAGTCACGAGCCATTTGCTTGAGTCTCGAACTTAGTCGAAGGGAAATCTTTTGGATTTCCATAGTCAAAAATTATTTTTTAGGAAGGAGCGAGCGAGCTTGTAGAGGGAGGGAGCGCCAAAAAGCCTCCTAAACTTCATTGATATATAAAAAGCACGCTTCAAGAGGTTTCTTCTCTAAAAATCCCTTCTTTTACCGCTTTCTGATTGTTGCATATTTAAATTCGTCATCATGTAGATATTTAATATATAATCGCTTTTAATAAATAGGGGTAATTTAGTAATTTTACACTATTATTTATGAAATAATCCGTCATAGGGAACCCGAAAGGGGCGTTGTGGGGTGCTAACACCTTCCCCGCACGTAACCGACTCCCTTACCCAACTCTGGTTGTAATGGCCAAGGTTGATTTATAAAATCAATTGCCTTATCCCTTTTTCCAATGTTTTGAGTAAAACATTGGTGGCGACTCCAAGAACCCTACCTTTTGCGAAAACCACTAATCCATGGAGGGTCCCGCTTGGGGTTAACATGGATTGGTGAACCATTTTAATAAAATTGTTTGTTCGACAAGGTCTCAGTTTGAGAATAAGTCGTTCTAACAATCCATCATTTTTCCAAAACTTAAAAAGAGTCCGACCATCGTCGCGAATGCCAAGGTCCGTTTCGGCGGGTGGCGACAAGTACCACCTTAGCATTTCATCAAACACCTAGCCTCCATAAACACCATTCTCCCATCTTCATCACCAAGGCTAGAAACCTTGAGTTCCATGATCCAAGGAGTCCGGTCTTCCCTCTTTGATGCCCCTTAATCCATCCATGCAAGGAGGGTTGCCATCATGTGGTATCTAGAGCTAATGGTTCTTCAAGGGTAATCTCTAGCCTATTTTGAGTCTTTTAAAAAATTCGGTCATGTCATGGTGTCTTCTTGCTTGTCTTGAAGTTGTGCTAAATACCCTCAAGTGTTCATGAGGAGGAAGGGCATCATACCCAACCTCCAAGTGATAACTTTTATAGTAGTCATCACAATGATGATTACTATCAATGACCACCAAGGAAACCAAGACATAGGGAGTCTTCTAATAGGGAACCCAACATCAGTCTTCCCCCATTTCATGGCAAAGACAATGCTGAAAATTATTTAGATTGGGAAATGAAAGTGGAACAATTTTTCTCTTGCCATGGAGTGAGTGAAGAAAGGAAGGTTTCTTTGGCAACCCTTAGCTTCCAAAGGCATGCCATGTATTGGTGGACCTCTTTAGAAAAAGAAAGAAGAATAAATCATGAGCCCCCAATTCAATATTAGAATGAGCTCTATAGTTCCTTGAGAAGGAGGCATATTCCTCCATACTATGACCGAGAGCTTATGGATAAGCTACAAAGGTTGAAACAAGGGTCATCTAGTGTGGAAGAATATAGGCAAACTATGGAGCTGCTAATGATGAGGGCTGGGATTAGGGAGGAAGAGAGGACCACAATCTCTAGGTTTCAAAATGGTCTCAATCTTGAAATAAGAGACAAAGTTGAACTCTTACCATATAGAGATTTGAATGAGCTTGTTCAACTTTTTTCTATAGTGGAACACCAACTTAAAAGAAAAACTTTTAGAAAAGACCCCATTTTCTCTTATTCCAAGAATTTTAAGAAGGAGGGCCACTCTTCCCAACCTTATCCTAAAGAAGAAAAGGAAAAAGAAAAAAGAAAAAGAAAAAGAAAAATCATCTTTCAAAGCACCTTCCAAAGAGTCTAAGTCAAGTGAAATCAAGTGCTTCAAGTTTCTTGGAAGAGGACATATTGCTTCTCAATGTCCTACAAAGAAAACTGTGATTTTAAAAGCCCAAGATCAATATAGTAGCCTTGATGAAGCTACTTCATCTTCCTCTAGTAGTGAAGAAGAAGCCATAGATTCCGAGGATGAGATCTTACCTTGCGAAGGAGACTTACTATTGGTTAGAAGGCTTCTTAACAATCAATCTAGTGAAATTGACCAATCTCAAAGAGAGAACTTGTTTCAAACAAAATGCAAGGTTTCAAAAAAGACTTGTTCTCTCCTTGTAGATAGTGGGTCTACTTCCAATTGTTGTCGTACTAGATTGGTTGATAAGCTAGCCTTAACTACAAAACCTCATCCTAAACCTTATAAAATGCAATGGATCAATGAGGAAATGGGTATTTTAGTTGACCAACAAGAAAGCATACCAATCTCCATTAGCAAATACCAAGAATAAATTTTGTGTGACATAGTGCCATTGGAGGTTAGTCATGTCTTGCTTGGGAGGCCATGGCAATTTGACAAGAAAACAATCCATGATGGCCTCATAAATAAAATAAGTTTTCAACACTTGGGCAAGAAATTTGTGTGTTGTCCTCTATCACCTTTTCAAGTGAACGAGGACCAACTCAAATTGAAAGCCAAGAAAGATGAAGAGAAGAAAAGCAAAAACAAAAACAAAAACAAAAGAAAAGAAAAGAATTCTCCCTTTGGAGAGAAAGAAGGGATAGGTTCAAGAGAACCTTAACCCTTGTGCCATCCTCATTCTTTTGGTGCCAAAGAAAGATGGCAATGGAGGATTTAGCACTTTTTATAAAAGCTATCATTGAATAAAATATAGACACCCAATCCCTAAGCTAGATGATTTGATGAATGAATTGCATGGGGACAATAACTTTTCAAAATTTTCTTGTGTTGGTGATGTCTTTTTTGCTCCCTCAATACCCCTAACACTTTCATTCAACAAATTGTGTACTTAAGGATTGCATAGCTAAGTTTTAGTAGTTTACTTCCCTAATTGTGGTCTCACATCTTTTGAGGGACCAATGGAATGGAAGAGCTTCAATATTTGAGGTCAAATTCTTCTCAAGAAGGAGGGGATGATGGAGGACCATCCTTGGAGCTTCATGTGGGACCCACCAATAAAGTCCATGGCTAGGAGATGGAAAGAGTATAGGGGAGCTAACACCCCTAGAGACATGCTTCCCTTGGCTAAGGAATATCAATCTTTCTCCTAAACCTTATTAGCATAGAATTTATCTTTTATATCTATTTTGCCCTTGTCTTTATTTTTCCATTTTTACCCTTGTATTTTGGGTATTTTAGTCATAGGATTTATTTTTACTTGTATTTCCCATTTTACCCTTGTATTATGGGGTGCCTTAGTTTATAGGATTTTTATTTTTTGGACTAGGGTATTTAATTAGGGCCCAGACGTATTTTTTTTTGTTAGCATTGATCTATTTTTGGACTTGGAAAGGCTTATGCCCAAGTGGAGGGCACCTAGGTTGCATGATCTTATCATGCACCTAGTAGTAGCCTAGCCATATCCATAGATTCCATCCTTGGCAACCAAGTAGCATCTAGGGTTAATTTGGGTTTCATTTGAAGAGCATTTGGCCTTGTATTTTCGACCATGCACTCCCCAAATGCAACCCTAAATGCTACCTCCCCTATAAATACCCAAACCCATGCACCATGTAAATACTTTGGATTATATTGATTTTGAGTGAGCATTTCATGCCTCAACATCTTATGCTTAGTCACTAGGTTTGATTCGTCGAACCTTCTCCTATCTCCACCCTTGGAGAGTAGGAAACCTAGAGTGGCCTCCATCTTCATCTTGGAGTGAGCCAACCTACTTTGAGCATCCCCACTAAACTCCTAAACACTTCACACCTTCATCCATTTTCACGTCTAAATTTATTCCACCCTAAAACGTCTCTCCATCTCATTTCCTTGGTGAGCCTAGATCCTTGGGCAAAGGTGACCCTCTTCAAGATGCCAACTTCATCCATGGAAGGGAGGTCTCCATTAGAGCATGGTGTGAACCACGAACTCCTTGCTGTCTTTCAAACATCTTTTCCAATGCTGAAAGAGTGTTTGGGGTAGGTTGAAGGCGGTTCTAGTCATCATCTGGAATAGACAGAACTTGTGCATGTTTGAGATGCTATCCTTGCCGCCTATCATGTGAAGGATTGACTTGTTCAAGATTTGCTGATAGACCTTGGCCTTGTCATTAAGCTTGTTGTAGGCTATAGGTCCTTCTTCACCCTCCTTGTGAAGAGTCTTGGTGACCTTGGTCAAACCGCCAGCATTAGACATCCACTCCTTATAGTAGATGTTGTCGGCCCTCTCGCACCCAATGGCTTGTGCGATGGTGGTAGGAGAGACCTTAACAGTTACGTCGAGCACCTTTCCTTCAAAAGATCCTTGAGAAACCTTCAAGGATTCGTAGAACATTTTTATCAAGCCAGGGTATACAACCTCCTTGATGTTGAAATACCCAAGGATTTCGCAGTTAGCCAAATCCTCATATATGGGTATTCCCCATTCTTGCATCTTGCTAATGTCAAAGTGATGCTTTAAGTACATAACTAGCTTTACCTCTGTGGAGAAGGTATGAGCGCAGTCAGTAGCTTCGTGCATTTTTGCGGGAATGTTCACATTTAAAATGTTCACAATTGAGGCGTCTCTAGCTTGTGCATCCATTTTAGTGGAAGAGAAGGGTTTTTGAGAGATTTAGGGTTTGTGAGTTCGGAGAGAAAGGTGAGAGTTTGAGATTTGAGAGTATGAAGTGTGTAGAATAAGATAACGAGTGCGAGGGAAGATATAGGGTATTTTGAAAAAAATATTTCTGTTTTTATTTTATCATTATGACGTGGCACCCTTTTGTCTTCCTCATGCAGAGTGACGTGCAGCCCGCATTTAATTGAGGGTAAAGAATCTGTCTTTTCAAAAGAAACCCCAAGCGACGTTTTTATCATTTACTAATTTAAACGTTTTAACCTTTAAATGCGGAGAATGTTTGTCTCTGACTGCACAACATTTAATGATGAAGGTCATTTAATAATAATGTGCTCGACTGATTTTTCAGATGCATGGGCTGAATATCCAAATGCGTGGGAGGTTTCCTAGACGCTTCATCAGATGAAGATTCTCAGATACAGTAATTTCTTACTACATCCTGAGGAATATCCAGACGCAGTGATTTATTACGTTTGTGTCCCTCGTGTGTTTCAGACTAAACTGAACGGTGAATATATATGAATATCCTAATGTATCTGATGTGATCTACTTCTACAACATATAAAACATCTTTCAATGAAGTAGGTGATTTGATACCTATTTTACCTGTACTAGTTGTTCATCCTTCTTGCTTTTCGACTTCCCAATTGTCCTTCGTTCTTCTATGGATCGTATTCTACCCCTGCATCGTTAGATGCTCAAACCAAGGGGTCAAGCTCTGATACCAATTGAAGTTAGATGAAAAACACATAGAAGGGGGGTTGAATATGTGTGTGTTTGAATAAAGGTATTTTTACAAACGTTTTCACAAGAAGACTTTTTTTGGTCCTGTAGACACCCAATTTCATCCAGGGGCATACAAACAAGGAAATGGACCTCTTTTGTGAAGGGAAGGAGATCTCGAAGCGTGCAAACAACAGGATAGGACATCAGAAGGCCCGAAGCCCAAATAAATTTGTTTTAGTGGCCCGGAACGGGCTATTCCAAAATCAGAATGGGCCGTTCCAAATTTCCTAAAAGGGCCTAAGACTCTAGTTTGGAATGGGATGTTCTTAAACTAGAACGATCCGTTACTAAAATCGAATGGGTCGTTCCCAGACTGGAACGGGTCGTTCCAAGCTCATAAAAAAAAAGGTTAAAACCTTAACTGGAACGGGCCGTTCCAAGTTATGAAAAAGGCCTAAAAACCTGATGGAGTCCTCCCTTCCATGGTTGATAGTGATGTGATGAAGAGAGTCACCTTGCCCATGATCTAGGTTCACCAAAAGGGAAAAGGATATGTGGATGTGAGGGTGAGAGATGGGTTTGGACGAAAGGTGACGAAGGGTGTAGGTAAGGTGTATGGGTGCTCAAAAGGATGGCTCACTCCAAGTGAAGGTGGAGGCCACTCTAGGGTTTCACTCTCCAAGGGTGGAGAATGAAGGTGGTTAGCCGAAGTTAACCTAGGGACTAAGGATACGATTTGAGGCAAAGAAATGCTCTCTCAAATTCATATAATCCAAAGTATTTACAAGGTGTGGTGCATTGGGTATTTATAAGAGTGGGAGGCATCTAGGGTTGCATGGCCGAAATTCACAAGGCAAATGCACTCCAAATGAAATGCAAATTAACCCTAGATGCAACTTGGTGGCCAAGGATGGAATCTTTGGGTTTAGATTGGCTATATCTAGGTGCATGATAAGACCATGCAACCTTTGCCCTCCACTTGGGCCTAAGCCTTTCTAACACCAAAAATATGTCCAAGAACACCAAAAAAAATGCTTCACCTCCTAATTTAAAACCCTAGACCAAAATTAAAACCCTAATCATCTAAAGCACCCCTGTCGCGACCCAAAAATTTCTGATCTCGCGACTAATGGTTTAGACATCCTTTTAAAAGTCTCATTAATTAAGGAATGCCCGGACACCAGACTGTCGCCACCCGCCGAAACGGACCTTGGCATTCGTGACGATGGTCGGACTCGTTTTAAGTTTTGAAAAGTGGTGGATTGTTAGAACGACTTATTCTCAAACTGAGACCTCATCGAACTAACAATTTTATTAAATGATTCACCAATCCATATTAATCCCAAGCGGGACCCTCCATGGATTAGTGGTTTTCACAAAAAGAAGGGTTCTTGGAGTCGCCACGAATGTTTTACTCAAAACATTGGAAAAAGATATAAGGCAATTGATTTCATAAATCAACTTTGGCCATTACAACCAGAGTCGGGTAAGGGAGTCGGTTACGTGTGGGGAAGGTGTTAGCACCCCACAACGCCCCTTTCGGGTTCCCTATGACGGATTATTTCATAAATAACAGTGTAAAATTACTAAATTACCCCTATTTATTATAAACGGCTATGAATAAGGTATCTACATGATGAATAAATTAAACATGCGATGCAACAATCAGAAAGCAGTAAAAGGAAGGATTTTGAAGAAGAAACCTTTGAAGCGTGCTTTTATATATTCAAATGTTAGGAGGCTTTTTGGCGCTCCCTCCCACTACACGCTCGCTCGCTTCTTCCCTAAAAATTAATCTTTACTATGGAAATCAAAAAGATTTCTCTTCGACTAGTTCGAATTCTCAAGCTAAATGCTCAGAACTCAAGAACTTCGTCGGATCGGCTCTCGGAGAGAATTCTAGGGCAGAACACTGCTCAAAAACCCCAGAATACTCCAGAAGAGAGTCCAAGAAGTGTGGAAAAGTGTGTAATGACGTCCAAATGACGTCCTATATATAGGAGTGAGGCGCAGTACGGCCTCTGGGGTCAATACGGCCCGTACTGAAGTTTTGAACTACAGTACGGCCGTACTGAATTCAGTACGGCCGTATTGAAGTTCAAAAACTTCAGTACGGCCGTATTGGGTTCAGTACGGCCGTATTGTAGTTCAAAATGTTCAGTACGGCCGTACTGAACTTCTAGGAGGCCGTATTGAGCTCCAATCCTCCCACTTCCTTATTTCAAGCTACTCTAAGACCTCTAAACCTACAGATAATCATCCTAGGGTCTTCCAGGAGTCCTTCTGGCTGACTTTCCTTCGGTCTTCGAGAGTCTTCGAGTCTTATTTCCGACCCGGACAATTTTAGGGGTCTACAGCTGCCCCCCCTTTACTTAGTCAAACGGCCTTTTGGTGTACCGGTTGACAAGTAAAGGAGTTGACCCAATTGTCCGGGGAATGAGCCATCCTTCTGACTTGTAGTGTCTTCCGGTGGAAAATTGTTGAGTAGCCTCTCCAGGTTGAGTATTAGTCGTCGCCTCTCCAGGCTCGTGCATACCTCGGTGTTTCTGACAACCTCGGTAGCTGAGTACCGCCTCTCCAGGCTCTGCTTCCGTTGTTTCTGACGACGTTAGCAGTTGCACACCTCCGTTGTTTCCGACGACGTTGGTGGCTGAGTACCGCCTCTCTAGGCTCTGCCTCTGTTGTTTCTGACGACATTGGCAGTTGCATACCTCCATTGTTTCTGACGATGGGGCAGCTGAGTACCCGCCTCTCCAGGCTCTGTCTCGGCGTTTCTGACTACCTTGACAGTTGCATACCTCCGTTGTTTCTGACGACGGGGTAGCTGAGTACCGCCTCTCCAGGCTCTGCTTCGGTGTTTCTGACAACCTAGGAAGCTGAGTTTGCCCTCTCCAGGGTTAGCTTCGCTCGATGCCCGAGCCAGAAGCTGCATACCTCCGTGTTTCTGACGACGGGGTAGCGTGAGTACCCGCCTCTCCAGGCTCTACCTTGGTGTTTCTGACAACCTCAGTAGCGTGAGTACCGCCTCTCCAGGCTTAGCTTCACTCGACACCCGAGCTGGAAGCTACATACCTCCGTGTTCTTGACAACCTCGGGGTAGCTGAGTACCGCCTCTCCAGGCTATACCAGCGTGTTCTTGACGACACTGGCAATTGCATACCTCCGTGTTCTTGACAACCTCGGGGTAGCCGAGTACCGCCTCTCCAGGCTATACCAGCGTGTTCTTGACGACACTGGCAGTTGCATACCTCCGTGTTCTTGACAACCTCGGGGTAGCCGAGTACCGCCTCTCCAGGCTCTGCTTCGGTGTTTCTGGCAACCTAGGCAGTTGAGTTTGCCCTCTCCAGGGTCTGCGGTTTGCCCTCCCCAGGGTCTGCCTCCGTGTTCTTGACGACGTTGGCAATGTGAGTTTGCCCTCTCCAGGGATTAGTGATGGTTTTGTCTCCACAGTCCACGATGCTGCTTCGACGGTTTGTTTTCGATTTTGATGCCGCGGAGGGCTGGATAACGCAGGGATCCGTCTATGGGATGTGCAGTTACTCATAGGTTCTTGTGTCCCAACTTTCCATTGCGTAGTTGGTGCCCGTTGGGGAATTTCTGATTCCTTGGGGTGTAGACACAAAGATGCTCTTTCTGAGATGAGCGATGCCTTATGATTGGCTGACGTCCTTTCGACGTTGGTGGAGTATCCCGATTATCCTTGTTCGGGTGACTCTTTTTGATTTTCTGATTTTGTTGCCTCTATGTAGGCTGTTATCCGCTGGAGGATTTTGTCATTGATTTTGATTAGCCTCTTCTGTTAGGCAGATTATCTTTGATGTTCAATGATCGACTGAAAGCCGAATTCCACTTGGGGAATGATTTATTGATCTTTATAATTTTCCTTTTTGAAAGGGTGCCTCTGAACAGGCAAATGGCGATTTGAAAGATCCTATGTATCCCAGAGTATTATTTAGAAAGCCTCTTCAGGCTTAGCTTCACTCATCGCTTGAGTTGGAAAGCTATCTTCCACTGAGGAAATTAAAGTCCTTTGACTCAGATATTCTTATTTGGATGATCAAGCTTCCCTTGGGGGATCTTGCTGATCTTGCTTTAATAGCTTTCACTGGGGAATTTGGTCCAAGAGTGGAAGCTGAGATATCTCTGGGCAGTATTATTTCGGCAAGCCTCTCCAGGCTCAGTTATTCTGTATGATGCGGTTGATTTTCTGAATTTTTGCCTTTTTTGTCGTTTTTTGGCTTTTTCTGTTGACTGCTGTCATACACAAGCAATTTTTTCTATTTTTCTATTTTATGTGACTGCCTCATGATAAGGTCTTTGAATGTGCAACTAATGTGTGTGTGATGCACAAAATGCAAGTTTAATTATTTTGTTAATGTTTTTAGAAAAAATGAATGGCTCTCCCTATCCTTCTTTTCTTGGAGGAATTTCTGTCGTCGACGTGAGGGAAAAATTCTGTGAGCCTCTTACGCAGGAGATTACGGATTTTATAGGAACCCCTCCAATTTTTCCAATTTTCTTTATTGACCGATTATTAAAGAAATTTCGTACAATTTTAAGAAATACCAATTTAGAGGCATAATCACATGGTCAAGAGAGAAGAGAAATGAATAGATATTTTATTGATATTCACGAATGTTATTACAGAAAGATATACAGAGGAAATTTCTGAAGAATGGCTGGCCAGGGTAGGCTATATACATTGGGCTTAACAATTATGTCTGTAATTGTTGCTCTTTACGTTCCCCTAGTTGCTTCGGGTGAGATGCTTGAGCCAGGAGTGTAGATGCTGCAAGACGCTTGCTTCTAGAAGACAATCACTTGAACCGCCTTTCGATTTTCGATTCGAGTGATCGTCGCTTGCTTTGTTTTGTATCTTATTCTTTTGCCCCTAATTTTTGCCTAGGACGTATCCTAGCGGGGATAAATTCGCCTTTGTTTTGCCTAGTACCCTTGTACTGGCGGGCTTTTTATGTTGCCCTAACTTTTGCCTAGGACGCCCTTTTCGGGTTTTCATCCTAGCGGGCCTATGCAAGCAACGTCTTCAAGCATAGTACTTCTTTACCACGTCAGCGTTGACTGGGTATCGAAGTTCTTCTCCATCCATGTCTGTGAGGATTAATGCTCCTCCTGATAAGGCTCGTTTTACCATGTATGGTCCTTCGTAATTTGGGGCCCACTTTCCGATTTTGTCCTTTTGGGCGGGTAGCAACTTCTTCATTACCAACTCTCCCTCATGGTAGACTCGAGGATGGACTTTCTTGTCAAAAGCCTTTTTGATCTTCCTCTGATAGGCTTGACCATGGCATATGGCGTTCAGCCGTTTCTCTTTGATAAGGTTCAACTGGTCGTATCGGCTTTGAACCCATTCTGCCTCGGAAAGTTTTGCTTCCATGATTACCCTTAGAGAAGGTATTTCGACCTCGACGGGTAGAACTGCGTACTGAAGTCCTATAACCATGAAGAGCGAAGGGTAACATCTCGTGCTAGTCTTTAAATGAGACAACCATCTTTTGCACTATTTTCTTGATGTTCTTATTGGTAGCCTAGACTGCCCCATTTATCTTCGGCCGATATGGGGAAGAGTTGTGGTGTTGGATCTTGAATTCTTGGCACAGTTCTTCCACCATTTTATTATTCAGATTAGATCCATTTTCAGTGATGATTTATTTCTCCATGCTTCCACCAGATTATTCTAAAATCGTTTGGGGCAAGAGAGAAAAGAAAGGAAAGATATTTTTGTTCTGAAGTTTGTGTTTTAGAGGGGATTTATTTTTCAAAAATGGTTTTTGTAAGAATGGTTGGCCAAGGTAGGCTTATGTGTTTAGGCTTGTTTGATTAAACACTTATGAAGTTAAGAAAATCTTTGTTTATTGACGTTGTGATTTGACAACTTAGATAGCTTCCCTTGAACCTTTCTTGAATTCGGCTCGTGGTACCATCATGGATTTTGTTTTTTTTTTTTTTTTTTTTTTTTTCATTTTTGCAACCCTAACTTTTGCCTAGATCACCCTTTTGTGGGTTTCCTAGCGGGTCTTTTGCTCTTATTTTTGCGCAGCCCCTTTTTTGGGTTTCCTGCCGAGCTTCTTTTATTTTAAAGGATTTCTTTTTATCCATGATGGCACTTGTCGAGGCCAAGGGAAGGTGCTCCAAGTTGTCACACACACTTCCACATAAAAATGATGCGGGTTTATTATTATTAAGATGATTTTAACCTCATTCATGTTTATTCAAACAGGGTTAAAAATAATGTGGTTTAGAATTTTATTATAAGCAAGAAAAGAAGCAATGAGAAAGAATAAAAAATGATTTTATTATAATCATAGCGGAAACATGTGTCCTTATTTCATCACTGATATGGGTCCCAATGTTGACCTTTTTTATCTCTCGGCCCTGCCCCCAAATTCACAGTCTCCAATTTCTCTTGACACGGTTAGAGTAGACGAGCTTCTTGATCTAGCAGTCTTTGCAGATCCGGAGAGATGGCCTCCTCATCACTGTCCAGCTCAACCCATTCATCCTCAACTTCCGGATCCCGGTCAGAGCGAACAATTACAGACATAATTATTTTATTGGTTCTGTTTAGGTTTAGAATTATTAATGTTAATGAGGGAAAAAGAGAAAAGAATAAACGAAAGAATGATGCGTGAAAAATGCCTCTTTATTGATATGTATAAAAACTGTACAAAAAAAACCTTTATTTACATTAAAAGGATCTCATGATCTCGGGTACTGATCATGAGTCCCAAAAGAAAAGAAAAATGTGGAGGGGCCCTATCATGGCTTGTTCTTCTCTTTATTCCTGCTTTGGTCGAGGATTCTTGCTCACGTCGGGTGCTATCGAATCAAAAGTGATCCACCCGGCATCGATAAGGTCTTGGACCTTATATTTGAGAGCTCTACAGTTCTCCGTTGAATGCCCCGGTGCTCCTGAATGGTATAGACATTTGTCTTGCGGATTGTACCAATCGGGGTAAGGTGGATCAACTTTCCTTAGTGGAATGTAAGCTAGAAGATGAGTTTGCACTAGCTTCGGCAGGAGGTCGCTATATGTGGTCGGAAGTTTATCAAACTTCTTCACAGGGTTGTACTGCGACTTTCCCGACTTCGAAACAGAGGAAGATGAAGAATTGGTTATGGCGTTGATTCCTCCTTCCTTATTCTTCCCAAAGGTCTTCTTAGCTTTAAATGATTGGGAAGGCTTAGCTAGCTTCCCACTTTTTAGCCCTTGTTCCACTCTTCCTCCAACTTGCCCCTCCATAGCCCTCAGCCGGTCCTCGAGAGCGTGGACTTGATCTTTTGAAATCTCGGGCTCTTTAATCGTAACCTCCGCCCAAAGGGGTACAACTAGCGGAGGATCTTGCTCTGGTTCTTCCTCATGATGGGACTCATGGTCACTGTGGTGAGTCCCGTGTATGTTGTGGTGACGCATGAGTTCCATCATTTGCGCCATTTGTTCTTTGAGCTGCGAGAGCTCGGCTGTAAGCTTCTTATTTTGTTCCTCCAGTGCTTCCATCTTCTTGATTTTCTGCGCGCGTGTGAGGACAGAGAGATGACCAGCCATTTTCTAAAATGAATGCTTAATTAGTTTATTTATGAAATGAATACACTCTTGACACGAGCTTGGTATTCTTCCATCTTTAAGGCGCTGCCTTTTTAAGACGGAGGTTTACCACCCTCCTCGACCTATGATCTCTCCCCTAACGGAGAGTCTCAATAGTTATGGGTCTCTTTCACTCATGTCAAGAGGTATTGGTGGGCCTAAAATGAATGGTAATGAGGATGCATGATGTCTTATTAGTAATGATGCACATGCTTCTCACTTTTATTATATTTTCACACATGGTCTTTCCTCTCATGTCATGACCCTTTTTTATTATTATTATTATTATTATTTTTTTTATGCATGGGGATTATTCTTAGACCTTATCACGAGGTTTATTGTTAATGCACAAACAATGTCACATAAACATTTACACAAACAATTCACTCATCCACGAACAGTCACGAGCGAATCACGAGGTAGGGGTATCCTGCAGAAAAGTGCATATTCAAGGAGGTTCTAACTGTTCTCACTGGTCTGAGGCCCCCAAGGTGCCCCCAGTATAGGGACCCAATTCCTCTCGTCGTAAGTCGATGGAAAGTTCCAACGCACTGTCGGACTTGAGTTCATGGTTATCACCTTGAGTGATGCTTTCCGACAACGGTCTACGGGCATCTATAGACCCATTCGACAACCGGCCGTACTAACATCCACTCCCTATGGCTTTCCACTCATGCCCCCGGGTATAGAGGGAACTGTTGTGTGCAAAGGTTTGTGTGCAGTTTTTATTTCAAACAATTGCAAAAATTTAAACATACAACAGTTATTAAAGCCAAATAAATAAAACATGTTATCATACAAGCGAGGGGTAATGAAGTAATTTTAAACTATTATTTTAGAAATAATCCATCACTAAATGGGACTGACTCTCGAGACTTCCCCAGCGGAGTCGCCATCTGTCGCCACCCGCCGAAACGGACCTTGGCATTCGTGACGATGGTCGGACTCGTTTTAAGTTTTGAAAAGTGGTGGATTGTTAGAACGACTTATTCTCAAACTGAGACCTCATCGAACTAACAATTTTATTAAATGATTCACCAATCCATATTAATCCCAAGCGGGACCCTCCATGGATTAGTGGTTTTCACAAAATGAAGGGCTCTTGGAGTCGCCACCAATGTTTTACTCAAAACATTGGAAAAAGATATAAGGCAATTGATTTCATAAATCAACTTTGGCCATTACAACCAGAGTCGGGTAAGGGAGTCGGTTACGTGCGGGGAAGGTGTTAGCACCCCACAACGCCCCTTTCGGGTTCCCTATGACGGATTATTTCATAAATAACAGTGTAAAATTACTAAATTACCCCTATTTGTTATAAACGGCTATGAATAAGGTATCTACATGATGAATAAATTAAACATGCGATGCAACAATCAGAAAGCAGTAAAAGGAAGGATTTTGAAGAAGAAACCTTTGAAGCGTGCTTTTATATATTCAAATGTTAGGAGGCTTTTTGGCGCTCCCTCCTACTACACGCTCGCTCGCTTCTTCCCTAAAAATTAATCTTTACTATGGAAATCAAAAAGATTTCCCTTCGACTAGTTCGAATTCTCAAGCTAAATGCTCAGAACTCAAGAACTTTGTCGGATCGGCTCTCGGAGAGAATTCTAGGGCAGAACACTGCTCAAAAACCCCAGAATACTCCAGAAGAGAGTCCAAGAAGTGTGGAAAAGTGTGTAATGACGTCCAAATGACGTCCTATATATAGGAGTGAGGCGCAGTACGGCCTCTGGGGTCAATACGGCCCGTACTGAAGTTTTGAACTACAGTACGGCCGTACTGAATTCAGTACGGCCGTATTGAAGTTCAAAAACTTCAGTACGGCCGTATTGGGTTCAGTACGGCCGTATTGTAGTTCAAAATGTTCAGTACGGCCGTACTGAACTTCTAGGAGGCCATATTGAGCTCCAATCCTCCCACTTCCTTATTTCAAGCTACTCTAAGACCTCTAAACCTACAGATAATCATCCTAGGGTCTTCCAGGAGTCCTTCTGGCTGACTTTCCTTCGATCTTCGAGAGTCTTCGAGTCTTATTTCCGACCCGGACAATTTTAGGGGTCTACACAGACTAATCCTTAATTAATGGTTTTGAAAATAGGTTCATGGAGTCGCCACCAATATTTTACTCAAAACATTGGAAAAAGAAAAGGTTTTTTTTAAAGATCCAATAATGGCCTTGATAACCAGGATTGGGTTCGGGAGTCGGTTACGTGTAGAGAAGGTATTAAGCACCCCTACAGCGCCCTCAATCGGTACCCTATGATGAAGTTAACGTGATAAGAAATAATAAATTAAATATTAGCTCCCCTTTTATTGGTAAATATTTACATGCTTGAAATTTAAATTAAACAATTAACTTTAAAATATCTACATGATTGCTTTTATTATAAACAATATTTATCAAAAATAAGAAATAAAAGAGAAGAAAATGAGCTGAAATACCTCTTGAACGAGCTCTATTAATCTTCAAATATGGAAATTTAGGTGCTTTGTGGCAACCCTTCACACTACAATGCCTCACAAAAATCTCAAGAAATACAAAAGAGAGGGAGGAGAGAAAAGGAGAGAAATTTCGTGCTCTAAGGAGTCTGGACGAAATTTTGGAGTCTTGAGAAATGAGCCCCAGCTGTCTATTTATAAACTTCGGAAAGGGTCCAGAACGGCCCATTCCAAAATCGGAACGGCCCATTCTGGATATGGCCGTTGTGTGTTGATTTGAACCCTAGAACGGCCCGTTCTGAAATCAGAACGGCCCGTTCCGGGTAACCAGAACGGCCCGTATTGATTTCAGAACGGCCGTTCTGCGGTTCAAATTAAGCCCCCTTTTGATAGGTTGGAATGGCCCGTTCTGGTTTAGAACGACCCGTTCCAATCTACAATTTTAGGCCTTTTAGAAGCCTCGGAACGGCCCGTTCCAATTCGAGAACGTCCCGTTCAGGGCCACTAAAAATAGCGAATTTGGGCTTTTGGGCCCTCTGACGTCCTATCTTGTTATTTCCATGCTCGGGAGCTCCATTTCTTTGATGATAGATGTCCATTTCTTTGTTTGTATGCGCCCGGACGAAATTGGGTGTCTACAGCTGCCCCTCTTTACTTGTCCTTTGGAATAGTTGTGTTACTTTTCCAAAGGCAAGTAAAGACGTAGACATTTCATCCGGGTCTTCTTCTCGTCTCTGTGTTGATGCTTCTACATTGCTTCCCTTGGATAGGTGTATTCGCTTGTATCATTACCTTTTAGAGTAGCTGAGTGTTGAGTTGCATACTTTATGGGGTAACAAGGGTGACAAACTATACACTTGATCTTCAGTTTTCGAGTAGAAGCTCCATTGTTTCTCTTGTGATAGTGAGGTAAAAATTTGGATCTTCACTCTTGTTTTGACAATAGATACATTCACGTTGTTTCCTTCAGGTAGACGGTGTTCCCTATATCCTTGCCCCTTGGAGCAACTGAGTGTTGGATTGTATGCTCTGTTGGGTGTCAAGGATGGTAAACCGAAACATATAGGCTTCAAGATCCATGTGAATGCCCCATGTCGCTTTCTGTGTCTGAATCTTTTCCTTTACTTCAGCAGTGTAGATACCCCCACACCATTTCTTTCGGGTAGATGGTGTTTACCTATATCCTTGTCCCTAAGAGCAGCTGAGTGTTGGTTTATATGCTCCGTCGGGTGATAAGGATGGTAAACCGAAACATCTAGGCTTCTGGTCTTGATGTAGATGCTTCCTACTGCTTCTGCTTGTCTCATGGTAGTGTGTTTCTTTATTTGTAGCTTGTTAAAGAGGGAGTATATTCTGAGCTCAGCCTCTCCAAGCTGGATTGATATTTAGGGCTTCAGCTGGCCCGCTGCTAGTTTTAGGGTCTAGCAACCTTTACCGATCTTGTACTAGTTTTAGGGATCTAGCAACCCTTACTGATCTTGTACTAGTTTTAGGGATCTAGCAATCCTTACTGATCTTGTACTAGTTTTAGGGATCTAGCAACCCTTTCCGATCTTGTACTAGTTTTAGGGATCTAGCAACCCTTACTGATCTTGTACTAGTTTTAGGGATCTAGCAACCCTTACTGATCTTGTACTAGTTTTAGGGACCTAGCAACCCTTACTGATCTTGTACTAGTTTTAGGGATCTAGCAACCCTTACTGATCTTGTACTAGTTTTGAGGATCTAGCAACCTTTTCTGATCATGTACTAGTTTTGGGGATCTAGCAACCCTTACCGATCTTGTACTAGTTTTGAGGATCTAGCAACCTTTTCTGATCTTGTACTAGTTTTGGGGATTTAGCAACCCTTACCGATCTTGTACTAGTTTTGAGGATCTAGCAACCTTTTCTGATCTTGTACTAGTTTTGGGGATCTAGCAACCCTTACCGATCTTGTACTAGTTTTGAGGATCTAGCAACCTTTTCCGATCTTGTACTAGTTTTAGGGATCTAGTAACCCTTACCGATCTTGTACTAGTTTTAGGGATCTAGCAACCCTTACTGATCTTGTACTTGATGTCTTCTTGTGGGTGTTGTGGGATGAAAGGCTGCCCCTAAGTGAATGGGCAGGAGATGTTTGATGTGCCCCTGTGTTGGTGGGCAGAGAAGTAGATGGCTGACAGGGATTCTAGTGTTGCCCCTGCCATGTGAGTATTGTGATGCCTCTCCAGGCGCCCGCTTGTGGTAGGTTTTTTTTTTCTGAATTTTATATTTGTTTAGCTTCGGCTTTTTCATGTTTGAAGCTTGCCTTTTTCTACTATTTTTCTAAATGCTTCGACTTTTTCAACATGTATGAAGCTTTCCTTTTTCTATTTTATCTTTTGTTGTCATCATTGGTGGAGGGATCCCATCCCATGATGATGTTATTTGCTGAATCTTTATTATTGAGTATTATTTCGGAAGCCACTCCTGGCTTTGGTGAGGAAACCATTCCTAGTCTGGCATTCTCTTGGATCATCTTTCATTTGGTGAAGAAGTAAGGCGTGGTGGCCTCTCCATGCTTATAGTTGCTTGCTTGGTCGATTCCATTCTATTCCACTATTGATGTGTCTTTGCTTAATGGGCACATAGAATCACTTGGGGTTTTTGTTTGTCACCGTTTCGACTCATGCTTGGCTTTTGAGCTTTCACGAGTGCTTTGTCCTGATGACTCTTCTTGTCCCATAGAAAGTAGAATGCATGGATGCATGGATGCAAAGAAAATGCAAGACAAGAATGATTCTTTTATTTATTCCATTTTTTTTGTGTAACGCCCTTCCATATGCCCCTACCTCATGCATGCAATGTAGTTTATGCTCATGTGTTTGTTCCTAAATATGCAATTCAATTTTTTTTCCAGGAAATTAACTTGTACGTGTTAAGGTCAATGTTGACGATTCCTATTTATCCATGTCGTTTGTGATTATCGCCGGGATATGTTCTTTTGAACTCAAGGTTTCAGTGGCTCCTTGATTATCTAGTCGATGTGTCTCCCAACTCCGTTTAGGGACATCTCAATCTTTCCTCTGTGAGTATTCACTGTGCATTCTCCGTGTATCTTTTCGGTACCATTTTCATGCCATAAGGGTTAAGAGAAAAGAAAGAATGGATGTTTATATTTATTTTTTTTTCAAAAGGGTTGTTAGAAGGGGTTTTCTCAAAAGGGGTTTTTAGAAGAATGGATAGCCAAGGTAGGCTTTGGTGTTTAGGGTTATCAAACAAAATGTATTTGCTACAAGGAAGTTATCATTGTGTTTTAGCCTTTTTGGAAAGTGGAGTGATGACTTGGGGTTGTGCCTTGTTTAGATGATCCCCTAAGCCACCTTTCGATTTTCAACTCAGGTTGCTGCTTTGACGTCCTGACTTTTGCCTAGGTTACTTGAGATGTGTTCCCTAGCGGACATTTTTCTTTTGATCTTTTCTTTTGCCTAGGTTACCCATTTTTACTTGTGGGTTTCCTAGCAGATCTTGCCCTAACTTTTGCACAGCCCCCTTAGTGGGTTTCCTACCGGACCTTCATTTTTTTTGCAGCGCTCGTGAGGTATGAGATGTCTTTATTTTTATTGACCCCTAGTCATGTTTGGATTCTTGATTGTTCCTTTGTTATCCTTCCCATGCTATTATCGAGTAACATCTTTGTCGCAAATACATTTTTTTTATTCAGGGTTGATGGATGAGGCCTAGAGTGAATATTTAAAGGGAGAAGAGAAACGAAAGAATGTTATGACATTTAAAACAATACTTTCAATTTACACGTGCCCCTTTAGCAAAGCTCAAAGGCCCGGGCATGCCCCGAGTTCGTGATTCATACACAGAGAGATTAACCGAGGTTGCCCCCTAGAGAGGCATGGTTGACGATTGGTTGAACTACGTTAAGAACGCATTCCCGCTTGCTTGAATGTGGGTGTTTCGACTTCGGAGTGAAACCTTTATGAATTCTTGCTTTCTGAAGGAAATACCCAAAAATCGCCTTTCGATTTTCAACTCAAGCAGACATTGCTTTTTTTTATTTTTATGTATCCTTAACTTTTGCATAGGACGTATCCTATCGAAATTTTGATTCTCTTTCCTTTATCCTAATTTTTGCCTAGGACGCCCTTTACGGGTTTTCGTCCTAGCGGGTTTTTGTCATGCAATGCCTTTATTCTTCAATTGGGTTTTGTTGTAATTCCCCAGAAGCAAGGATTCATTCATTCTTGATCATTCCTTCTATCCCAACAGTTGTCATTTCCGCATGGGGAACTCTCGGTGTTTGAATCGTCAATTTGGGCGTGTTATGCCCCCCAGTCTTCTTGCACAATTACTGGTTTTTTAAGTGCTTCCAATTTGTTGTATCGAGTTTGCACTTGATTACCAGTGATCTCATTATTTGATTAACACGCACAGGTTAGGTTTCCCTTTTTATTCTTATTTATTATTTACAAGGAAGGCAAATTATCTATATGAAGTGCAAAATAGAATGCAAAGGTGATTGAGAAATTCAACAAATATCATTCTCATTGATTTTTATTTAGAGAACATTCTTTGCATACTATTATGTGCCTTCCATTTCTAATGAATGTATGCTAATACACTATCCTAGGAGATGCATGATATTTATTTTTTACCTAAATTTTATCATGTTTTTTTTACTAAGGGTTATGATGCATGATTTTTTTTCTATATTTTTTTTGTGTTTTTTTTAGATAGACTACCCTATATGATGCTTTAGAGTTAGGGTATATAGAAGGGAGTCAAATTTTTATCATATTTTTTTATTAATATCTATTTGTTTATAATTCTTCTCTATTTAAAATAAATAAATACAAACAAATGCAACACACATATGCTCAAACAAATGTACACCCGCGAACAGTCACGTTTAAATCCTTGGTCTGTGGTCCCTGCAAGAAAACTGCAATGTATAGGAAAGTTCTAATCTCACTGGTCTTAAGGCCCCCAAGGTGCCCCCATTATAGGGACCCAGTATCTCTGTCGCCGTCACCTGGCAAACTCTAAGGTCTGTCGCAGTATTTCGGGCTAGAGTAACCGGTTATCACCTTGAGTGTGATTTCCGACAAGGCTCGCAGCCTCCAAGGCCAAACTTGGGCCGGTCGTACGTCAACCACTCCCTATGGTTAATACCCTCATGCCCCCGGGTGTAGGGGGAACTGTTGTGTGCAAATGTTTGTGTACAATTTTATTTCAAACAAGTGCGTAATTTAAATAAGCAAACAAACATATATTAAAGCCAAACAAATAAAGCAAATAAAGTAAAGGGGAAAAATATTTAAATTATTATTTTTATGTTATTAACTTCATCAATTAAATGGGCCTGACCCTCTTTAAACGTCCCTAGTGGAGTCGCCATCTGTCGCGACCCGAAAATTTCCGATCTCACGACTAATGGTTTAGACATCCTTTTAAAAGTCTCATTAATTAAGAAATGCCCGGACACCAGACTAATCCTTAATTAATGATTTTGAAAATAGGTTCATGGAGTCGCCACCAATATTTTACTCAAAACATTGGAAAAAGAAAAGGTTTTTTTTAAAGATCCAATAATGGCCTTGATAACCAGGATTGGGTTCGGGAGTCGGTTACGTGTAGAGAAGGTATTAAGCACCCCTACAGCGCCCTCAATCGGTACCCTATGATGAAGTTAACGTGATAAGAAATAATAAATTAAATATTAGATCCCCTTTTATTGGTAAATGTTTACATGCTTGAAATTTAAATTAAACAATTAACTTTAAAATATCTACATGATTGCTTTTATTATAAACAATATTTATCAAAAATAAGAAATAAAAGAGAAAGAAGAAAATGAGCTGAAATACCTCTTGAACGAGCTCTATTAATCTTCAAATATGGAAATTTAGGTGCTTTGTGGCAACCCTTCACACTACAATGCCTCACAAAAATCTCAAGAAATACAAAAGAGAGGGAGGAGAGAAAAGGAGAGAAATTTCGTGCTCTAAGGAGTCTAGACGAAATTTTGGAGTCCTGAGAAATGAGCCCCAGCTGTCTATTTATAGACTTCGGAAAGGGTCCAGAACGGCCCGTTCCAAAATCGGAACGGCCCGTTCTGGATATGGCCGTTGTGTGTTGATTTGATTCCATGCTCGGAAGCTCCATTTCTTTGATGATAGATGTCCATTTCTTTGTTTGTATGCCCCCCGGACGAAATTGGGTGTCTATAACCCCATAATACAAGGGTAAAATGGGAAACACAAAAGAAAATAAATCCTATGACTAAGATACCCCAAAATACAAGGGTAAAATTAGAAATACAAGTAAAATAAATCCTAAGACTAAGAGGGAGTGGAGTCTTTTCGTCTTTGGGATAAGGTAGGGAAGAGTGGCCCTCCATCTTGAAACTCTTGGAATAAGAGGGAGTGGAGTCTTTTCGAAAAGTTTTTCTTTTAAGTTGATGCTCCACCCTTGAAAAAAGTTGAACAAGTTCATTTAAATCTCTATAAGGTAAAAGTTCAACTTTGTCTCTTATTTGAAGGTTTAAACCACTTTGAAATCTTGAGATTGTGGTCCTCTCTTCCTCCCTAATCCCAGCCCTCATCATTAGCAACTCCATAGATTGCCTATATTCTTCCATACTAGAGGACCCTTGTTTCAATCTTTGAAGCTTATCCATAAGCTCTCGGTCATAGTATGGAGGAATATGCCTCCTTCTTATGGCACTACGTAGCTCATTCCAATATTGGATTGGGGGCTCATAATTTATTCTCCTTTCTTTTTCTAAGGAGGTCCGCCAATACATAGCATGTCCTTGGAAGCTAAGGGTTGCCAAAGAAACCTTTCTCTCTTCACTCACGCTATGGCAAGAAAATAATTGTTCAACCTTCATTTCCCAATTCCAAATAATTCTCAACATTTTCTTTGCCATGAAATGGGGGAAGAGTGATGTTGGGTTCCTTATTGGAAGACTCCCTATGTCTATGTTGCCTTGGGGGTCTTTGATAGTAATCATCATTGTGATGACTACTTTAGAAGATATCACTTGGAGGTTGGGTATGATGCCCTTCCTCTTCATGAACACTTGAATGTATCATATGCCCCTTGCCCTTTGAGGACTTAGGAGAAGTAACTCTTGGTCTTGAACCACTAGCCTCTCCTCCCACAACTAACCTAGCAAGCAACCTTTTTATTTCTTCATTATTTTTCTCAGTTTCTTTTTCTCTTTTTCTTAACTCTTCTTCTCTCTTTATATTTTCCTCTTCTTTTTTTCTTAGGTACTCTTTTAGTTTCCTAAGTTCATCCCTAACACTAGACCTAGTACTACAAGAGTTATGTCCATGTACACCAGAGTGATCACTCATATTTGATCAAGAAAAGGTTTTCACAAATTTGTTTTCAAAGAGGTTTGAAAAGGTTTTCACAAAGAGTGAGTGATAAAAGGTTTTCACAAAGAGTTTTTAAAGGTGTAAGATTGGTATGAAAAGGCCTAAGTGTACAAATTGAACTAGCAAAGGGAGGTGGACTACAAGGAATCATTTAAAAACCAAGCCTTATCAAGTAGGAATCACTAAGCCTTTTCACACTTTTCTTTCAAAACAATTTTTGTATTAAAGTTAGGTGTGTGTGTGCACGGCCCCCTAGTAGGAAAATTGAATCCTTCTAAAATGAAAACAATTGAAGTAAAAGACCTAAACAATTATACTACTAAAACCTTTAAATCATGCAAAAGGAAGACACTTAAAACATATACTAGTTGAAGTCCTAGATGAAGGTTTTCAAATCAACTTCAACTACACGAAACTAAACCAAAATGAAGAGGTTTTAAAATGTCCAATTACAAACCAAGATAAAGAAAGAAGGCCCAAATACAAGTGGCCCAAAAGAAATCAAGCAAAAAAAATGAAAAGACAAAATTTTTAGGTCTTCAACTCCTCCAATTGGGTTCCTTCACAATGAGCAAACTTTGTTAGTCCTCTCCAAGTGTTTAAAAACTCCTCTTGTGTGGTGTAAATCCCTCCAAAGACTAGGTTTGGATTCGGTTCACTCCTCCACTCAAATCCACCAAAAGTTTGCTAGTTTGCTAGACAGGTTCTTCACCTACATTCAAAATGAAACCAACCCAAAGAGCAAGAGTCCAAGAAATAAAAACTGAAAATGCACAATTAGGAAAGGCTAAACTCAGAGAGAATTGATTGAGACAAAACAAAAGAGGCCAAATAAAAGACAAACTAAAATTAAGACACAATTAAAAAGGAAGCACACAAAAGAGTATTCCTAGGATGGCACTAGAATGGATTAGTGTTTAGTCCACTTGCTTAAGTCTTTTATATGATTCGGTCCAGCCACTCTTAAGGTCTCAAAATAGGTTCAATAAGGTCAATAAGGTCTTAAGTCCAACTCCCAAAAGCATAGGCAAAGGTCCAAGCCCACAAGTCTAGCAACAAGTCCTTTTTGGTCAATTTTTTTTTTTGTTCTTTCTTTTCTTCCTTTTCTTTTCACGTCAATTTTTTTTTATATATTCCTTGGGTCCAATTTCTTTTCTTTAATGTTCAGCCCATTTGTTGCTTAGGTTTTGCACTTGTGGGTAGTGAAATTAGGTCAAATTTAGGAGAAAGAGAAAGGAGACAAGTGGCGTGTTCTTAGAGGGTTTTAGGGAATCTTTTTAGTGGAATTGGTTTTGTACTATTTAGGACAAGTTGTTTTGTACTAAATTTCCAGCACACCTCTTAGATTCTTTTAGGGTTATCAATCATCAAATATAGACCATAACAAGTGGAAATGCAAGGAAAAAGTGGGCATCAATTTAAATGCATGTGCAAGGAAACATTTTACACATGGAAACTCAAAAAAATACAAGGAACATGCTAGGACTAAATAGCATGCATGAATGACTCCTAGATGGCATCTATATGTCACGCCCACTTTATATCATGCAACATGGTATTTTTGGTTCATGTGTTCATGCAATGTGTTTGGCATACATACATGGAATTTTTGAAGACAATATAGGAAACAAGACTTGACAAAACTTAAAAGATTCAAAAATCAAAAAGCATGTTCATATGAGACTCGAACCTAAAAATGAAAAAGCATGAAAAACACCTAACAATGGAAACCTAAAATATTCAAGGAAGGCTCACAAGGAACAAAGTATGAGCCCAAAACTATTCGGCCACACAAGAAATGACAAGAAGGAGAGAAATGACCGAATAGGAAAAAGACAATCAAGAAGACAAGAAAGACAAGATATTACCCTTGATGAACCTTGGCTCTAGATACCACTTGATGGAGTCCTCCCTTCCATGGTTGATAGTGATGTGATGAAGAGAGTCACCTTTCCCATGATCTAGGTTCACCAAAAGGGAAAAGGATATGTGGATGTGAGGGTGAGAGATGGGTTTGGACGAAAGGTGATGAAGGGTGTAGATGAGGTGTATGGGTGCTCAAAAGGTTGGCTCACTCCAAGTGAAGGTGGAGGCCACTCTAGGGTTTCACTCTCCAAGGGTGGAGAATGAAGGTGCTTAGCCGAAGTTAACCTAGGGACTAAGGATAGGATTTGAGGCAAAAAAATGCTCTCTCAAATTCATATAATCCAAAGTATTTACAAGGTTTGGTGCATTGGGTATTTATAGGAGTGGGAGGCATCTAGGGTTGCATTTGGAGAATGCATGGCCCAAATTCACAAGGCAAATGCACTCCAAATGAAATGCAAATTAACCCTAGATGAAACTTGGTGGCCAAGGATGGAATCTTTGGGTTTAGATTGGTTATATCTAGGTGCATGATAAGACCATGCAACCTTTTCCCTCCACTTGGGCATAAGCCATTCTAACACCAAAAATAGGTCCAAGAACACCAAAAAAAAATGTGTCACCTCCTATTTTAAAACCCTAGCCCAAAATTAAAACCCTAATCATCTAGAGCACCCCATAATACAAGGGTAAAATGGGAAACACAAAAGAAAATAAATCCTAATCCTAGAGCACCTCATGAACCATGTGATGGGTGTCGCCACCGGCCCGAAACGGGCTTTCGGCATTCGCGAAGGATGGTTGGACTCTTTTATTTGTTTAAAAATATGGATTGCCAGAATGACTTATTCTCAAACTGAGACCTTGTCAAACGAGCAATTTTATTAAAAGGCTCACCAATCCATGTTAATCCCAAGCGGGACCCTCCATGGATTAGCGGTTTTCATAAAAAGGAAGGGTTCATGGAGTCGCCACCAATGTTTTACTCAAAACATTGGAAAAAGAAGTTTAAGGCAATCGATTCAAAAATCGACTTCGGCCATTACAACCAGAGTCGGGTAAGGGAGTCGGTTACGCGTGGGGAAGGTGTTAGCACCCCACAGCGCCCCTTTCGGGTTCCCTATGACAGATTATTTCTAAAAATAATAGTGCGAAATTACTAAATTACCCCTATTTATTCTAAGCAATTATAAATTAACTATCTACATGATGACAGTTTAAATATGTACACACAGAAAGCGGTAAAAGAAGGGACTTTAAAGAGATAAACCTTTGAAGCGTGCTTTCTTATATATCTTGACAGAAATTGGGAAGCGTTTTGGCGTTCCCTCCCTCTACAAGCCCGCTCGCTCCCTCCTAGAAAATTTTAACTATGGAAATCCGGAGGATTTCCCTTCGACTCAGTTCGAGACTCAAGCAAAAAGCTCAGAACTCGAGAACTTTGTCGGATCAACTCTCCGAGTGATTTCTAGGTAGAGCACTGCTCAAAAAAACCCAGAATACTCAAGAAGAGGGTTAAAACTCAGTGTCCAAGTGTAGAATGACGTCCAAATGACATCATATTTATAGGGATGAGGCTCAATACGGTCTCTGGGGGTCAATACGGTCCGTATTGAAGTTTTGAACTACAATACGGCCGTATTGAATTCAATACGGCCGTATTGAAGTTCAAAAACCTCAATACGGCCGTATTGAAGTTCAGTGCAGCCGTATTGAGTTCAAAAACCTCAATACGGCCGTATTGAAGTTCAGTGCAGCCGTATTGAGTTCAGTGCAGCCGTATTGAAGTTCAGAAACTTCAATACGGCCGTACTGAACCCTTGAGAGGCCGTATTGGGCTTCATTCCCTCCACTTTCTTATTTTTTTGCTACTCTAAGACCTCTAAACCTACAGATTGTCATCCTAGGGTCTTCCAGGGTCTTCCAGGAGTCCTTCCGGCTGACTTTCCTTTGATCTTCGAGAGTCTTCGAGTTTTATTTCCGACCCGGACAATTTTAGGGGTCTACAGCTGCCCCCCCTTTACTTAGTCAAACGGCCTTTTTGTGTACCGGTTGATAAGTAAAGGAGTTGACCCAATTGTCCGGGTGATGTGCCAACCTTCTGACTTGTAGCGTCTTCCGGTGGAAAATTGTTGAGTAGCCTCTCCAGGTTGTTGCATACCTCGGCGCTTCTGACAACCTCGGTAACTAAGTTTACCCTCTCCAGGGTCAACTTCACTCGACGCCCGAGCTGGAAGTTGAAAACCAATGTGCCTCTGACGACGCTGATGGTCGAGTACTGTCTCTCCAGACCTTGAGTACCGTCTCTCCAGACTTTGAGTACTGTCTCTCCAGACCTTGAGTACTGTCTCTCCAGACTTTGTTTGAGTACCGTCTCTCCAGACTTTCTTTGAGTACCGTCTCTCCAGACTTTGAGTACCGTCTCTCCAGACTTTGTTTGAGTACCGTCTCTCCAGACTTTGTTTGAGTACCGTCTCTCCAGACTTTGTTTGAGTACCGTCTCTCCAGACTTTGTTTGAGTACCGTCTCTCCAGACCTTGTTTGAGTACCGTCTCTCCAAACCTTGTTTGAGTACCGTCTCTCCATACCTTGTTTGAGTACTGTCTCTCCAGACCTTGTTTGAGTACTGTCTCTCCAGACCTTGTTTGAGTATTGTCTCTCCAGACCTTGTTTGAGTACCGTCTCTCCAGACCTTGTTTGAGTACCGTCTCTCCAGACCTTGTTTGAGTACCGTCTCTCCAGACCTTGTTTGAGTACTGTCTCTCCAGACCTTGTTTGAGTACTGTCTCTCCAGACCTTGTTTGAGTACCGTCTCTCCAGACTTTGTTTGAGTACCGTCTCTCCAGACCTTGTTTGAGTACCGTCTCTCCAGACCTTGTTTGAGTATCGTCTCTCCAGACTTTGTTTGAGTACCGTCTCTCCAGACCTTGTTTGAGTACCGTCTCTCCAGACCTTGTTTGAGTACCGTCTCTCCAGACCTTGTTTGAGTACCGTCTCTCCAGACCTTGTTTGAGTACCGTCTCTCCAGACTTTGTTTGAGTACCGTCTCTCCAGACTTTGTTTGAGTATCGTCTCTCCAGACCTTGTTTGAGTACTGTCTCTCCAGACCTTGTGCATACCTCGGTGCTCTCGACAACTGGGTAGCTAAGTATTGCCTCTTAGGCTTTGAGATGATTTTGTCTCCACAGTCCACGATGCTGCTTCGACGGTTTGATTTTGATTTTGGTGCCACTGAGGGCTGGATTACGCAGGGATCCGTCTAGGGGATATGCAGTCATTCATAGGTTTTTGTGCCCCAACTTGCATTGCTTAGTTGGTACCCATGGGGAATTTCTGTTTCCTTGAGGTGTAGACACAGATGCTCTTCTTGAATTGAGCGATGCCTTATGTTTGGCTGACGTCCTTTGACGTTGGTGGAGTATCCCGGTTATCCTTATTCGGGTGACTCTTTTGATTTTCTGATTTTGTTGCCTCTGTGTAGGCTATTATCCGCTAGGGGATTTTGGATGTTGATTTTTGATTAGCCTTTACTGTTAGGCGGATCATCTTGACGCTTGATTTTTGGCTGAAAGCCGATTTCCACTTGGGGAATGGTTTATTGATATTTTTTATTTTTCTTCTTTTGTAGAGGTGCCTCTTGAGTAGGCGACTGGGGATTTGGGGATCTTATGTATCCCAGAGTATTATTTAGGAAGCCTCTACAGGCTTAGACTCACTCAACGCCTGAGTTGGAGAGCTATTTTCCACTGAGGAAGTTTTAAGTCCTTTGACTAGATATACTGCTTGGGTGATCGTGCTTCCATTGGGAATTCTATCGATCTTGCTTTGATAGCTCTAGCTGGGGATTTGTTCCGTGAGCTTGAGTTGGGGTTTCTCTGGGGAGTATTATTTCTGCGAGCCTCTCCAGGCTCAATTATTCTGAGAGTATTATTTCGGCAAGCCTCTCCAGGCTCAATTATTCTGTACGAGTATTATTTCGGCAAGCCTCTCCAGGCTCAATTATTCTGAGAGTATTATTTCGGCAAGCCTCTCCAGGCTCAGTTATTCTGTACGAGTATTATTTCGGCAAGCCTCTCCAGGCTCAATTATTCTGAGAGTATTATTTCGGCAAGCCTCTCCAGGCTCAGTTATTCTGTACGAGGCGATTGATTTTCTAAATCTTTTGCCTTTTTTGTCGTTTTTGGCCTTTTCTGTATTTTTTTGCCTTTTTTGTCATTTTTTGGCTTTTTCTGTATTTTTGCCTTTTCTGTTGATTTGCGGCTTTTTCTGTTGACCGCTGCCATACACAAGCAATTTTTCTATTTTTCTATTTTATGCAATTGCCTCATGATAAGGTCTTTGAATGTGCAACTAATGTGTGTGATGCACAAATGCAAGTTTTATTATTTAATGTTTTTAGAAAAATGAATGGCTCTCCCTATCCTCCTTTTCTTGGAGGAATTTCTGTCATCGACGTGAGGGAATATTTTTGTGAGCCTTTTATGCAGGAGATTATGGATTTTATAGGAACCCCTCCAATTTTTCTTTATTGACCGATTATTAAGGAATTTCATACAATTTTTTAGAAAGACCAATTTAGAGGCATAATCACATGGTCAAGAGAGAAAAGAAATGAATAGATATTTTATTAATATTCACAAGTGTTTTTACAGAAAGATATACAGAAGGAATTTTCTGAAGAATGGCTGGCCAGGGTAGGCTATATACATTTTTGGCTTAAACAATTATATCTGTAATTGTCGCTCTTCCCGTTCCCTTAATCGCTTCGGGTGAGATGCCTGAGCCAGGAGTGTAGATGCTGCAAGACGCTCGCTTCTAGAAGATAATCACTTGAACCGCCTTTTGGTTTTCGATTCAAGTGACCGTTGCTTGCTTTTCTTTTACATCTTATTCTTTTGCCCCTAACTTTTGCCTAGGACGTATCCTAGCGGGGATAATTTTGCCTTTGTTTTGCCTAGTACCCTTGTACTGGCGGGCTTTTTGTTTTACCCTAACTTTTGCCTAGGATGCCCTTTTTCGGGTTTTCATCCTAGCGGGCTTATGCAAGCAACGTCTTCAAGCATAGTACTTCTTTACCATGTCAGTGTTGACTGGGTATCGAAGTTCTTCTCTATCCATGTCTGTGAGGATCAATGCTCCTCCTGAGAAGGCTCGTTTTACCACGTATGGTCCTCCGTGATTTGGGGCCCACTTTCCGATTTTGTCCTTTCGAGTTGGTAGCAATTTCTTCATTACCGACTCTCCCTCATGGTAGACTCGAGGGTGGACTTTTCTTGTCAAAAGCCTTTTTGGTCTTCCTCTGATAGGCTTGACCATGGCATATGGCGTTCAGCCATTTTCTTCAATGAGGTTCAACTGGTCATACCGGCTTTGAACCTATTCTTCTTCGAAAAGTTTTGCTTCCATAATTACCCTTAGAGAAGGTATCTCGACTTCGATGGGTAGAACTGCCTCCATCCCATAAACGAGGGAGGATGGAGTAGCTCCTGCAGATGTATGTACTGAAGTCCTATAGCCATGAGGAGCGAAGGGTAACATCTCGTGCCAGTCTTTAAATGAGACAACCATCTTTTACACTATTTTCTTGATGTTCTTATTGGTTGCCTCGACTGCCCCATTCATCTTCGGCCGATATGGGGAAGAGTTATGGTGTTGGATCTTGATTTCTTGGCACCGTTCTTCCACCATTTTATTATTCAGATTAGATCCATTTTCAGTGATGATTTATTTCTCCATGCTTCCACTAGATTATCCTAAAATCTTTTGGGACAAGAGAGAAAAGAAAGGAAAGATATTTTTGTTCTGAAGTTTGTGTTTTAGAGGGGATTTATTTTTCAAAAATGATTTTTGTAAGAATGGATGGCCAAGGTAGGCTTATGTGTTTAGGCTTGTTTGATTAAACACTTATGAAGTTAAAAAGTCGTGTTGTGATTCGACAACTTGGATAGCTTCCCTTGAACCTTTCTTTTTGAATTCGGTTCATGGTACCATCATGGATTTATTTTTTGTTTTTTTATTGTCCTTATTTTTGCCTAAAACACCCTTTTGTGGCGTTTTAGCGGACTTTTGTTTTTGTTTATTTTTGCAACCCTAACTTTTGCCTAGGTCACCCTTTCGTGGGATTCCTAGCGGGTTCTTTGCTCTTATTTTTGCGCAGTCCCCTTTTTGGGTTTCCTGCCGAGCTTTTTTTTAAAGGATTTATTTTTATCCATGATGGCACTTGTCGAGGCCAAGGGAAGGTGCTCCAAGTCGTCACACACACCTCCACATGAAAATGATGTGGGTTTATTATTATTAAGATGATTTTAACCTCATTCATGCTTATTCAAACAGGGTTAAAAATGATGTGGTTTAGAATTTTATTATAAGCAAGAAAAGAAGCAATGAAGAATGATTTTATTATAATCATAGTGGAAACATGTGTCCTTATTTCATCACTGATATGGGTCCCAATGTTGACCTCTTATATCTTTCGGCCATGCCCCAAATTTACAATCTCCAATTTCTCTTGACGAGCTTCTTAATCTAGCAATCTTTGCAGATCCGGAGAAATGGTCTCCTCATCACTGTCCAACTCAACCCATTTATCCTCAACTTTCGGATCCCGGTCAGAGCGAACAATTACAGACACAATTATTTTATTGGTTCTGTTTAGGTTTAGAATTATTAATGTTAATGAGGAAGGAGAGAAAAGAAAAAAGAGAGTAATGTGAAAATGCCTCTTTATTGATATGTATTAAAACTGTACAAAAACCCTTATTTACATGAAAAGGTTCTCATGATCTCGGGTACTGATCATGAGTCCCTAAAAGAGAAATATGAAGGGGCCCTATCGTGGCTTGTTCTTCTCTCTACTCCTGCTTTGGCAGAGGATTCTTGCTCACGTCGGGCGCTGTCGAATCGAAGGTGACCCACCCGGCATCAATAAGGTCTTGGACCTTGTATTTGAGAGCTAGGCATTTCTCTGTTGAATGCCCTGGTGCCCCCGAATGGTATAGACATTTGTCTTGTGGCTTGTACCAATCGGGGTAAGGTGGGTCGATCTTCCTTGGTGGAACATGAGCTAGAAGTTTGGCTTCTACTAGCTTCGGCAGGAGATCGCTATAAGTGGTCGGAAGTTTATCAAACTTCTTCACAGGGGTGAATTGCGATCTTCCCGACTTCGAAGTGGAAGTAGCCGAGGGTATGGTTATAGCATTGACGCCTCCCTCTTTCTTCTTCCCGAAGGCCTTCTTAGCTTCGTATGGTGGGGAAGGCTTAGCTAGCTTCCCGCTTTTGAGTCCTTGTTCCACCCTCTCCCCAATGGTGATGATGTCCGAGAAGAGTGTCGTTGTGTTCCCTATCATCTTGTCATAATAGGGACCAGTCAACGAATTGATGAACATGGACACCGTCTCCTTGTCCGACAGCGGGGGCTCTATCTGTGCCGCCAACTCCCTCCATCGTTGGGCGTACGCCTTGAAAGATTCATCATTTTTCTTACTCAAGGCTTGAAGATCTGACCTATCGGGTGTTAGGTCGATGTTGTATTTGTAGCACTTGAGAAAGGCGTCGGCCAACTGCCTCCATGTGTGTACTAGATTTCCATCTAGCTGCATATACCAGTTGAGCGCGATATCAGCCAAGCTCTCTTGGAAGCAGTGGATCAAGAGCTTTTCGTTTGTGGCATATGCAGCCATTTTGCGACAGTACATGGTGAGATGACTCTTAGGGCAAGTCGATCCCATGTATTTTGGGAAATCTGGCACTTTAAATTTGGGAGGGAATTGGATGTCCCTCACCAAGCACATGTCGGCGGCATCTTTGATGTCGAAATCATGCCCCTCCATAGCCCTTAGCCGATCCTCTAGGGCGTGGAATTGTTCCTTTGAAACTTCGGGCTCTTTAATCATAATTCCAGCCCCAATAGGTATGGCGTGTGGAGGCTCTTCTTCATGCACCTCCTCTTCCTCATGATGGGACCCATGGTCACTGTGGTGAGACTCATGTACATTATGATGACGCATGAGTTCCATCATTTGCGCCATTTGTTCTTTGAGCTGTGAGAGCTCGGCTGTAAGCTTCTTATTTTGGTCCTCCAGCGCTTCCATCTTCTTGATTTTCTGCGCGCGTGTGAGGACAGAGAGATGACCAGCCACTTTCTAAAATGTTTTAATCTAATTAGTTTATTCATGGTATGAATACACTCTCGATGTGAGCTTGATAAGACTCCATCTTTAAGGCGCTGCTTTTTTAAGATGAAGGTTTATCACCCTCCCTAGCCTATGATCTCTCCCCAACGGAGAATCTCAATAGTCATGGGTCCCTTTTACTCACATCGAGAGGGTATTGGTGATCCTAAAATGAATAATTGATGAGGATGCATGAGGTCTTATTGATAATGATGCACATGCTCCTCACTTTTATTATATTTTCGCACATGGTCTTTCCTCTCATGTCATGGTATTTTCATGCATGGGGATTTATTCTTTAGACCTTATCACGAGGTTTTATTAATGCACAAACAATTGCACATAAGCATTTACACAAACAATTCACTCATCCACGAACAGTCACGAGCGAATCACGAGGTAGGGGTATCCTGCAGAAAAGTGCATATTCAAGGTGGATCTAACTGTTCTCACCGGTCTGAGGCCCCCAAGGTGCCCCCATTATAGGGACCCAATTCCTCTCGTCGTAAGTCGATGGAAAGTTCCAACGCACTGTCGGACTTGAGTTCATGGTTATCACCTTGAGTGATGCTTTCCGACAACGGTCTACGGGCACCTATAGACCCATTCGACAACCGGACGTACTAACATCCACTCCCTATGGATTACCACTCATGCCCCCGGGTATAGAGGGAACTGTTGTGTGCAAAGGTTTGTGTGCAATTTATATTTCAAACAATTGCGGAAATTAAACATACAACAGTTATTAAAAGCCATATAGATAAAACATATTATCATACAAGTAAGGGGTAATGAAGTAATTTTTAACTATTATTTGTTAAAAACAATCTGTCACTAAATGGGACTGACTCTCGAGGCTTCCCCAGCGGAGTCGCCATCTGTCGCCACCGGCCCGAAACGGGCTTTCGGCATTCGCGAAGGATGGTTGGACTCTTTTATTTGTTTAAAAATATGGATTGCCAGAATGACTTATTCTCAAACTGAGACCTTGTCAAACGAGCAATTTTATTAAAAGGCTCACCAATCCATGTTAATCCCAAGCGGGACCCTCCATGGATTAGCGGTTTTCATAAAAAGGAAGGGTTCATGGAGTCGCCACCAATGTTTTACTCAAAACATTGGAAAAAGAAGTTTAAGGCAATCGATTCAAAAATCGACTTCGGCCATTACAACCAGAGTCGGGTAAGGGAGTCGGTTACGCGTGGGGAAGGTGTTAGCACCCCACAGCGCCCCTTTCGGGTTCCCTATGACAGATTATTTCTAAAAATAATAGTGCGAAATTACTAAATTACCCCTATTTATTCTAAGCAATTATAAATTAACTATCTACATGATGACAGTTTAAATATGTACACACAGAAAGCGGTAAAAGAAGGGACTTTAAAGAGATAAACCTTTGAAGCGTGCTTTCTTATATATCTTGACAGAAATTGGGAAGCGTTTTGGCGTTCCCTCCCTCTACAAGCCCGCTCGCTCCCTCCTAGAAAATTTTAACTATGGAAATCCGGAGGATTTCCCTTCGACTCAGTTCGAGACTCAAGCAAAAAGCTCAGAACTCGAGAACTTTGTCGGATCAACTCTCCGAGTGATTTCTAGGTAGAGCACTGCTCAAAAAAACCCAGAATACTCAAGAAGAGGGTTAAAACTCAGTGTCCAAGTGTAGAATGACGTCCAAATGACATCATATTTATAGGGATGAGGCTCAATACGGTCTCTGGGGGTCAATACGGTCCGTATTGAAGTTCAAAAACCTCAATACGGCCGTATTGAAGTTCAGTGCAGCCGTATTGAGTTCAGTGCAGCCGTATTGAAGTTCAGAAACTTCAATACGGCC
The DNA here is from genome assembly GCF_000230855.2 of Cajanus cajan. Classification (NCBI taxonomy): domain Eukaryota; kingdom Viridiplantae; phylum Streptophyta; class Magnoliopsida; order Fabales; family Fabaceae; genus Cajanus; species Cajanus cajan. The sequence goes on from NC_138518.1 coordinate 23,104,490, forward strand.
GTACTGAACCCTTGGGAGGCCGTATTGGGCTTCATTCCCTCCACTTTCTTATTTTTTTGCTACTCTAAGACCTCTAAACCTACAGATTGTCATCCTAGGGTCTTCCAGGGTCTTCCAGGAGTCCTTCCGGCTGACTTTCCTTTGATCTTCGAGAGTCTTCGAGTTTTATTTCCGACCCGGACAATTTTAGGGGTCTACAATGGGTCTTACATGAAGTACCAAGGATGGTCCTCCATCAAAACCCTTGTTTGGAATGGTGGTTCCAACCTAGCCAATTATGTGTTAATCTCATCGCTGGAACGGGCCGTTCTGAAACTAGAACGGCCCGTTCCAGTTACAAAATTAACACAGAACGGTCGAATCCAGAACGGGCCGTTTCGATTATGGAACGGGCCATTCTGGCCCCCATTCTGATGTCTATAAATAGATAGCTCGGGCACAGTTCTCAGGGCCACAAAGATTCGTCCAAGACTCCTTAGAGCTCGAAATTTCTCTCTCTCTCCCTCCTATTATATTTCTTGAGTTTTGTGAGGCATATTGTAGTGTGAAAGGTAGCAAAAAAGTACCAAGTCCCCATATTTGAAGATTCAATAGAGCTCGTTCAAGAGGTATTTCAATCAATCTTCTTCTCTCTATTATATTTTGTTATCTTTGATAAATATTATTATAATAAAAGCAATCATGTAGATATCTTAGAGTTAATTGTATAATTTAAATTTCAAGCATGTAAATAAATATATTAATAAAGGGAATTAAATAATTAAATTATTAATTTTTATCACGTTAACTTTGTCATAGGGTACCGATTGAGGGTGCTGTAGGGGTACTTAATACCTTCCCTACACGTAACCGACCCCCGAACCCAATTCTGGTTATCAAGGCCATTATTGGACTTTTAAAAACCTTTTCTTTTTCCAATGTTTTGAGTAAAACATTGGTAGCGACTCCATGAACCTATTTTCAAAACCACTAATTAAGGATTAGTCTAGTGTCCGAGCATTCCTTAATTGATGAGATTTTCAAAAGGATGTCTAAATCATAGGTTGTAAGATCGAAAATTTTTGGGTTGCGACAGATGGCGACTCCACTAGGGAAGTTTTAAGAGGGTTAGGCCCATATAAATGATGAAGTTAATAAAATAAGAATAATAATTTAAATATTTTTCCCCTTTACTTTGTTTTTTTTTATTTGTGTGGCTTTAATATCTATTTGCTTGTTTAATTTCTGTACTTGTTTGAATAAAAATTATACACAAACATTTGCACACAACAGTTCCCCCTACGCCCGAGGACATGAGGGTATTAAACATAGGGAGTGGTTGACGTACGACCGGCCTAAGTTTGGCCTTGGAGCCTGCGAGCCTTGTCGAAAATCACACTCAAGGTGATAACCGGTTACTCTAGCCTGAAATACTGCGACAGACCTTAGAGTTTTCCAGGTGACGGCGATAGAGATACTAGGTCCCTATGATGGGGGCACCTTGGGGGCCTTAAAGACCAGTGAGATTAGAACCGTCCTATACAGCGCACTTTTCTTGACAGGGACCATAGACCAAGGATTTGAACACGATCGTTCGTGGGTGTATGTTGATTGAGCATGTGTTTGCATTTGTTTGTATTATTTTGTTCTAATAAGATGGATTGGAATTTCAAAATAAGCAAACAAATAATAACGAAATAAAAAATAATAATAAAAATTTTATACTGTTGAGCTTAGGAGAATTGGAAGCTTTAAGAGTTTTGATGATCACAACATGAGAGGAACAAATTGGAGATCACAAGTGTACAACAACAACATTGGACACAAAAACAAAGTCAAGGAAGAGTCAAGAAAAATGTGTTGGAGAATGGCTATGTAATAGAACTTAGGAGATGAATTTTTATATTTGTGTATACTTGTATGTGTGCTTTGTGCATTAAGCAAAACTTGTCTAAAATCAAGTAGGGAGTAGATGATGATGAGTTGAGAACATTGGAAAATTATTTTGAGTCTTAAAATGAAGTTTTAAGAACTGACTCAAAATAATCGATTATTGTTAAATATAATCGATTATTTCAGCAAATGGGCTAAGTGGAATGCCTTGCTGTAATAATCGATTATCTGCCAAAATAATCGATTATTCCTGGAACAACTCTCTGGAATAATCGATTATCCAGCTAAATAATCGATTAAATTGTTCTTGGTTGATTTCCAGAAATCTGAAGAACAAAATAATCGATTATTCTTTAAAATAATCGATTATCTGGGTTTGAACTTTTATAAATAGACTTGAACTATTTTGAAACTTCATAACTTCGAGTGAGAACTGATAATCAACTTCTAAAAACGTTTAGAGAGTCTGTGTGACATCTTGGAGAGGTTTCTTTGTGAAAATCCAAGAAGAAAAACATTTGTGAAAGATCTTGTGAAAATCATCATCATCATCATACTCTTGAAAGAGAAGGACAAAGAATTGTTCAAGAATTCCAGGTGAATTCGTTTCATGTTTGTTTCTTTGTGAATCTTTGTGGAAAATCTTGAGAAGAGTTTCTCAAGTGATTAAGGTTCTTGTAGTGGGATCTACAAGGGGTGCTTTCTTGGGGTCAAGAAAGTGATTATCTTTTAGTAGTGAAGTATATGCATGTGTGTTTGCTTGTAAACCTTCTTGCTTAAAGATAGTGGAAAAATCTTAATCAGGTGGTGATTAAGGACTGGATGTAGGTCACATGTGGAGTGGCTGAACCAGTATAAAAGACTTGTGCAATCTTCTTCAACCTTATCTCTTGTTTTGCAATTTCTTGGTTGAGCTTTAAGGAAGATAAAATTTGATTAGCAAGTGTATGTAATTCTTGATGGTTTAAATCTGTAATTGATCATTATTAGTGAACCTCATAATGTTGTAATCAAGTTAGTGTATTGCATTCATATTATCATAACAAGTCTTGAGAAGTGCTTCATTTGAAAATTCTGACTTAGAAAAGTTTTATTTGAAATAAAGATCCAAGTACTCTGATAATTTTTAAAGGGTCATTGAATTCAATTCACCCCCCCCCCCTCTTGAATTGTGCCATTCTTTTCTAACATATACCCCTTTGTACATTCTTAGATCAGCATTCCATTAACATCATATAGGTAGTTTCTTTTTTTAAAAAAAATGAATAAAAGAAATCTCATCTCCATCATGCATCATTCCCCTTTAGATAATAGAAACATGATAAAGATTAGGCAAAAAAAAATGACATATTCTAGATTAGCTCATTAATTTCATTCATTTTATTTTATTAGCTAAGGAGGATTAGGTTGCAGTACGTATAGAAAGTTAAGAAAAGTGAATGCTCTAATATATAACAGTATCTACACTGTAAAGAAAAGCCCAAATCAATTTTTAAAAAATACTATGGTTGGGCCCTTGCTTTGATATGTTTGTTAAAGTAAGTCTTATTAGAACCTAATATAGATTCTCGTTTAATACTGTCAAAATCTATTTGAGCATTCACAGACAAACAAATCAATGAGACTAATTATTTTTCTCAACTTTCTCTACATTATGCATTACATTCATTTAGAACAAATCCCTCCTTATAAAAGAATAAATGAGAATAAAAAGGGAAATTAACCTATGTGCATTAGTCGAAAGTAATGGGATATAAGCCATATGAATAAAGAGTTTTCAGGATGCCAACTCCTACCTAAAGAAGATAAAGTCGTGTTGTGCAACTGTGAAATCCAGGTAGAATAGGAGAAACGACTAAGAATGGATGGATCCACACTCCTAACGAGTTGCAAGCTAATAAAGAGAACTTGAGGAGGACAAATCCCTCAAACATTAAGGCAAAGTGGATAGAGCTTTCTTGAAAGATGATTTCAACAAGAGAGAAGAATTGCTTGTTAAGAAGCTGCTAGAATGAAAACCCACAAAGGGCATTCTGGGAAAAAAAAAAAAAGAGCAATGATTGTTAAAGCTGAAAATCGAGAGATAGCTTGAATGTTCCTCTTGAAAAGCAAGACTCCATGGAAAGTTCTATCATCGCTTCTACCCATTCCTACTTCTTAGGAAAGTCTCAAGATATGGGTTAACAACACCTTCAAGAGAGAAGAAGTCAAAGGACCTCCCTCTACAGGAGATCTTCTGAAGTGCCACATCGAAGCAAGTGTAGGACTAGCCCTATAGTCAAACAACCTAGGCCTCTTTAAGGGCAACCTTCCTCTACTTCTCTGTGTATAAATCACGAACTCGGGGCATGCCCAGACCCTCGAGCTACATTAAATGGGCACGTGTGTAGACACCTAATTTCGTCCGGGGGGCACACAAACAAGAAAATGGACCTCTGTCATGAAGGGAAGGAGCTCCCGAAGCAGGCAAACAACAAGATAGGACATCAGAAGGCCTAAAGGCCAAATAAGGTTGTTCCAAAATTGGAACGGGCCGTTCCGAACCTCGGAACGGGCCGTTTCAATAATAGAACGGGCCGTTCCAATGTGACAAAAACACCTAAAGATCCAATACTGGAACGGGCCTTTCCAATACCAGAACGGGTCGTTCCAGGCTATTTTAAAAAGGCTAAAATTTACATTTTGGAACGGGCCGTTCCCAAATTGGAACGGCCCGTTCCAAATAACAAAAAGGGCTTGAATTCGTAAATTGGAACGGGCCGTTCCGGAATGGCAATTATGTGTTAAACTCGCCTCTGGAACGGGCCGTTCCGATTTCAGAACGGCTCGTTCCAAAACACTAAATTAACACGTAACGGATAGATCCAGAACGGGCCGTTCCAATTTCGGAACGGGCCGTTCTGGACCCCTTCTGAAGGCTATAAATAGGCAGCTTGGGCTCATTTCTAGAGGACCTCCAAAATTTCTTCCAAAGCTCCATAGAGCTCGAAATTTCTCCTTTTTTTCTCTCTCTCTCTCCTATTGTACTTCTTGAGTTTCGTGAGGCTTATTGTAGTGTGAAAGGTGGCCACTGTAGACCCCTAAAATTGTCCGGGTCGGAAATAAGACTCAAAGACTCTCGAAGACCGAAGGAAAGTCAGCCGGAAGGACTCCTGGAAGACCCTAGGATGATTCTTTGTAGGTCTAGAAGTCTTAGAGTAGCTTAGAATAAGGGTGTGCGAGGATTGGAACTCAATACACCCTCCTAGAGGTTCAGTACAGCCGTACTGAGCCATTTGAACTACAATACGGCCGTAGTGAAATCAATACGGCCGTACTGAAGTTTTTGAACTTCAGTACGGCCGTACCAAATTCAATACGGCCGAACTGTAGTCGAACGGCTTTTTGGTGTACCGGTTGACAAGTAAAGGAGTTGACCCAATTGTCCGGGGAGTAAGCCATCCTTCCGACTTGTAGTGTCTTCCGGTGGGAAAATTGTTGAGTGGCCTCTCCAGGTTGAGTATTAGTCGTCGCCTCTCCAGGCTCGTGCATACCTCGGTGTTTCTGACAACCTCGGTAGCGTGAGTTTTCCCTCTCCAGGGTCTGCATACCTCGGTGTTTCTGACAACCTCGGTAGCTGCATACCTCCGTGTTTCTGACGACGGGGTAGCTGAGTACCGCCTCTCCAGGCTCGTGCATACCTCGGTGTTTCTGACAACCTCGGTAGCTGCATACCTCCGTGTTTCTGACGACGGGGTAGCTGAGTATTAGTCGTCGCCTCTCCAGGCTCGTGCATACCTCGGTGTTTCTGACAACCTCGGTAGCTGCACACCTCCATGTATCTGACGACGGGGTAGCTGAGTACCGCCTCTCCAGGCTCGTGCATACCTCGGTGTTTCTGACAACCTCGGTAGCTGCATACCTCCGTGTTTCTGACGACGGGGTAGCTGAGTATTAGTCGTCGCCTCTCCAGGCTCGTGCATACCTCGGTGTTTCTGACAACCTCGGTAGCGTGAGTTTGCCCTCTCCAGGGTCTGCGGTTTGCCCTCCCCAGGGTTGCATACCTCCGTGCTTCTGGTCACTTTGGTAGCGTGAGTTTGCCCTCTGCAGGGATTTGTGATGATTTTTTCTCCACAGTCCACGATGCTGCTTCGACGGTTGTTTTTGATTTTGGTGCCGCTGAGGGCTGGATAGCGCAGGGATCCGTCTAGGGGATGTGCAGTTACTCATAGGTTCTTGTGTCCCAACTTTCCATTGCGTAGTTGGTGCCCACTGGGGAAATTCTGATTCCTTGGGGATGTAGACACAAAGATGCTCTTTTTGATGTGAGCGGTGCCTTATGGTTGGCTGACGTCCTTTCGACGGTGGTGGAGTATCCCGGTTATCCTTATTCGGGTGACTTTTTTTGATTTTCTGGTTTTATTGCCTCTGCGTAGGCTGTTATCCGCTGGGGGATTCTGTTGTGATTTTGATTGGCCTCTTCTGTTAGGCGGATTATCTTGACGTTCGGTGTTTGTTTGAATACCGAATTCCGCTTGGGGAATGGGTATTGATCTTTTTGGATTTTCCTTTTTTTGGAGGAGTGCCTCTGAGTAGGCGAATGGGGATTGAGGATCTTATGTATCCCAGAGTATTATTTAGAAAGCCTCTGTAGGCTTAGCTTCACTCGTCGCTCGAGTTGGAAAGCTATCTTCCACTGAGGAAGTCTGAGTCCTTTGACTCGGATATTTTGTTTGGATGATCATGCTTCCATTGGGGAATCTTGCTGATCTTGCTCTGATAGCTTTCACTGGGAATTTGGCCCAAGAGTGCAAGCTGAGATGTCTCTGGGGAGTATTATTTCGGTAAGCCTCTCCAGGCTCAGTTATTCTGTCCGATTGTTGGATTTTCTGAATTTTTGCCTTTTTTGTCGATTTTCGGCTTTTTCTGTACAGAATCGGAGGGATCTCAAACACACTCACAGATAAAGTATGCAGAGGAATGAAGATGTTGTTGATGTACAAAAGAATGGGCCAATACGGGCCGTATTAAATTCAATACGCCCGTATTGGTGTGGACGTTATGGCCAATGCTGCCGTATTCATTTCAGTACGCCCGTATTGAGTTGAAAATTTGTTCATAACCCTAATTTTAGTGCGGGTGTACTGAACATGGTACGGGCGCTTTGTTTTTTCTGAAGTTTATATGTTTTTTTTTTTTGTTTTTTTGTTTTTTTTTGTTTTTTTTGTTTGTTTTTTCAATAAACAGAGAATAAGTGATCTTCCAGTACACCTATCATCTGTATGCATGTATGCGGTATGATGCACCTAATTCTATTTGATTTATTTTTTCAAAAGAATTAACCGATGCGTTTCTTTGCTTGGATTTTGCCATTCCTCTTAGACGGGCTGTGCGCTGCCGATTTCTGTAACCGAGGAATGATGCGTGTTATATCGAGATTGGTGTCATCAACCCAGTGATCCTTCCCTTCCTTTAGAAGATGTATCAACCCTCCTATTGACCACTATATCTCCATGTTTCCACTAGATTATTCTAAAATCGTTTGGGACAAGAGAAAAGAAAGGAAAGATATTTTTTGTTCAAAAGTTTGTGTTTTAGAGGGGATTATTATTGTTTTGAAAGCGGTTTTTGTAAGAATGGCTGGCCAAGGTAGGCTCATTGTAGACCCCTAAAATTGTCCGGGTCAGAAATAAGACTCGAAGACTCTCGAAGACCAAAGGAAAGTCAGCCGGAAGGACTCCTGGAAGACCCTGGAAGACCCTAGGCTGATTATTCATAGGTTTAGAAGTCTTAGAGTAGCTTAAAATAAGGATGTGGGAGGATTGAAGCTCAATACGGTCTCCTAGAAGTTCAGTACGGCCGTACTGAACAATTTGAACTACAATACGGCCGTACTGAAGCCAATACGGCCATACTGAAGTTTTTGAACTTCAGTACGGCCGTACGGAAACCAATACGGCCGTACTGAATTCAATACGGCCGTACTGTAGTTCAAAACTTCAGTACGGGCCGTATTGATGTCAGAGGCCGTACTGCGCCTCACTCCTATATATAGGACGTCATTTGGACGTCATTCCACACTTTTTGGCACACATTTGGACCTTCTTGTTGAGCATTCTGGGGTTTTTGAGCAGTGTTCTGCCCTAGAATTCTCTCCGAGAGCCGATCCGACGAAGTTCTTGAGTTCTGAGCATTTAGCTTGAGAATTCGAACTAGTCGAAGGGAAATCTTTTTGATTTCCATAGTAAAGATTAATTTTTAGGGAAGGAGCGAGCGAGCGTGTAGTGGGAGGGAGCGCCAAAAAGCCTCCTAACATTTGAATATATAAAAGCACGCTTCAAAGGTTTCTTCTTCAAAATCCTTCCTTTTACTGCTTTCTGATTGTTGCATCGCATGTTTAATTTATTCATCATGTAGATATCTTATTCATAGCCGTTTATAATAAATAGGGGTAATTTAGTAATTTTACACTATTATTAATAAAATAATCCGTCATAGGGAACCCGAAAGGGGCGTTGTGGGGTGCTAACACCTTCCTCGCACGTAACCGACTCCCTTACCCGACTCTGGTTGTAATGGCCAAAGTTGATTTTTGAAATCAATTGCCTTATCTCTTTTTCCAATGTTTTGAGTAAAACATTGGTGGCGACTCCAAGAACCCTTCGTGTGCGAAAACCACTAATCCATGGAGGGTCTCGCTTGAGATTAACATGGATTGGTGACTCATTCAATAAAATTGTTAGCTCGATGAGATCTCAGTTTGAGAATAAATCGTTCTAACAATACACCACTTTTCCATGGAGGGTCTCGCTTGAGATTAACATGGATTAGTGACTCATTTAATAAAATTGTTAGTTCGACGAGGTCTCAGTTTTGGGAATAAGTCGTTCTAACAATCCACCACTTTTCAAACTATAAAAACGAGTCCAACCATCGTCGCGAATGCCAAGGTCCGTTTCGGCGGGTGGCGACACTCATGTGTTTAGGCTTGTTTGATTAAACACTTATGAAGTTAAGAAAGTCCTGTTATTGACGTTGTGATTTGACAACTTAGATAGCTTCCCTTGAACCTTTCTTTTTGAATTCGGCTCATGGTACCATCATGGATTTCTTTTGCTTTTTTGATTGTCCTTATTTTTTGCCTAAAACACCCTTTTGTGGCGTCTCAGCGGACCTTTGTTTTTGTTCGTTTTTGCAACCCTAATTTTTGCCTAGGTCACCCTTTCGTGGGATTCCTAGCGGGTTCTTTGCTCTTATTTTTGCGCAGCCCCCTTTTTGGGTTTCCTGCCGAGCTTTTTTTGTTTTTACGATTTTTTTGTTTTTAAAGGATTTCTTTTTTTATCCATGATGGCACTTGTCGAGGCCAAGGAATGGTGTTCCAAGTTGTCATACACACTTCCACATAAAAATGATGCGGGTTTATTGTTATTAAGACAATTTTAACCTCATTCATGCTTATTCAAACAGGGTTAAAAATAATGTGGTCTAGAAATTTATTGCAAGCAAGAAAAGAAGCAATAAGAAATAATAAAGAACGATTTTATTATAATTATAGCGGAAACATGTGCCCTATCGAGGCTCGGGGGTCGGGCTGTCCCCGAGGAGTGATCTCTAATAGTCATCAGGTCTATACATCCCTATCGGAAGGAGAAGAGCACTTGATGACGACGACCGGCCTTGACGCTTGTGAACCGGCCTTCCTAAAGATCTGGCTTAAAGAACGTCGAGAAGGATCTTGGTTCCTCTTCATCCTTTGATCTTTATCCTCGGATTCTTTATTTTCCTCGGTTTTTTTCTTTTTCTTTTTCTTTTACTTTATTCTTGGGAGCTTTATCATGAAGATCTTCAGGAGTGTAGATCCTGCCACTCCTAGTCATGCCCCGAAGTCCAGCGATGTTAGAGATATCGCTGTCGACAGAAGAATGGATGTCGTATATCCATGGCACAGCCTTATTCGATTCGTAGGGAAAAGGTCTTGGAGCAGTGATCCTTAACGGTGTCGGACCTTCCCCTTTATTCGTCTTGATTACCAACAACGGAGTTGATGTGCGTTCGCTTGGCGCGGTTGTTGGCTTACACTTAATAACAAACGGCGTGCGATCCATTCTGAACATACGCATCGGTTAATTCTTTCTTTTTATTAATGTTTATTAATGAATTACTAGGAGGGATGTATGCAAATGAATGACTATGAAATGCAATGGCAATTGAAAGATTTCATAGATTCAAAAATTCGATTTATTTAATCAAAGAAAGTGTACAACTCATTATACAATGCTTCGAAGAAATTTTTTACAAAATGAGAAAAGCCGATAGAAACCCACAGGCGGGTTCATGTTTCTTCTCCATTCATCTTCGACTTCCTCTACATGACGGGCCATTGCTTCGGCTTGCGTATGGACTGCTTGGCTCATATTATCGCTAAGCTTTTGAGCGTCCTTCGCCTTTTGAATGTGGTAGTTGATCATGGCTTGCATTTCTTTAAGCTCGTCTTCGGCTCGATCCTTCTCCTCTCGGAGCTTAGCCATCTGTGCTAATCCTTCCCTTTCCTTCTTGCGAAAATCGGAAAGGCTTGCGGTTTGTTGTTGAGCAACTTCCCGCCATTGCTGCGCATCGGATCGAGTCAAGAGTAGATCATCTTGCATGTCCTTGATCAACTGTGCCTGCCTTGCGTACTCGGCTTCAAGGTGTGCTATCTTTGCGTCAACATCTCGGAGTTGACTATTCGGTTCGACCTTTGGCATTTTGGATGCCCGAATAGCCTTCTCATTAAGGTTAGCACACTCGTCCTTGAGCCGCTCTATCTCATGGTCTTTTTTCTTGCACTGCCTTTGTAGACCGTCAATGGCGAAACTGGATTCTTCGTTTTTCTCTTCAAGAACCCTCATCTGAGCTCCCATGATTTCCAGCTTCTTGGTCAAGGCATCGACTTGTTCTTGCAGCACCCTCCTCGTGACTGCGGTCGCGCAAGAGGTGGATGGTTGGGGCACCCCCCTCTCGCTCCTCCAAATCTCGTAGTCGGTGGAGACGGATACCCGAGGCTTTCCAAGCTCTCGATCTCCCTCATAGATTGGTCTCTCCCACGCTCTAATGACAGCGTGCATGTCTTTCTGATACTCGGAATCAAAGGAGAAACACAATCCTCCAAGCTCCTCTTTGGTAGGAACAATCTGAGTCCTCATAAGTTGCCTCATAGCCAATCTAGGTGAATAAGCTATGCAACCTCTGAGGCCCATCAAAGGTATGCTTGGGTAACTGCCGCATCTCATCAATACACTGCTCGGACGGAACCAAGGACAAACCCATGTGAAGTGCTCAATGCTCCATTGTTCCATCTCTTCCTTCCATTCGGAAGCATAGCGGCGGCATACGGGGATCTTCGAAAAGCTCCTCAATGGATCGGGCAAAGTCCCCATGTGACTAGAGGCGTAGAAGTGTGTGATGCTCCACACATATAACAAGGAGGTGCAGCATCGGATAATCTTCCCTTGCTTCTGCTGAGATATGTTGACAGAAAGCAAGGTGTCGACAAGAATGGCAGGCACGGGACTCTTCATGTGCACGTCCCAGGCGAAGAAAGCGTCCATAGCGGCATGGTCCACTGTGTTAGCATGAAAGGGGAATAGGACTGTCCCAAACACGGCTAACGCTAGAGTCTTGTTGAAAGCTAACCAATCTCCCTCACCAGCTAAGGAAGAAAGGTGATCCTCAATCATAGCGAGCTTCCAACCTTTGATACTGCCGTTCCCCACTAAGGCAGATGATCGTGATGGTAGTTTGACTTGAGTAGCGACCCTCTCCACGACCACATAATTACCATGAAAAACATAGACCCCTGCTGATTTGGGCCATCGCAACATGAGCTCGTACTCCTCGATGTTGAAGATTGAAGAATCTACATCTGGAAGATGTTCTCTGGAAGTTTTTGTTTTGATGTTTTGTTCATGTTGTTCTTTATTTTTAAGCCTATGTCAAAAGGATAATGTATTGATTGTTTAAAAGATTAGGCTTGTATGTGTTTGTTTGTGGTGAGTTAAAATTTAGTAATTAACGTGTAGGCAAAAATACCATAATACTCACTTTCTTATTTCATTCATTGTTGAGAACATGAAGTAATATATTACTGAGTGTTTGAAACTTTAAATGAAAACTTGAAAACATCAGAAATTTTCTGAGTTATGGAATAGATTACCTGACTCATGCTGAAAAACTAATTGAATCTGGAATAATCGATTACCATATGTGGTAATAGATTTCCAAACTGATTCTGATGATTTCAAGAGGAAAAAGAATCGTGTTAATCGATTATCTCTTACAGTAATCGATTACCTCTGATCCTATGTGAGTTTTGTGTTATTTTGTGACTCGTATTAATCGATTACTTTATTTGGTAATAGATTAAAACAGTTTCTGAAACAATTAATTCAGTTATTCTGATTCGTGGTAATAGATTACCTAAACAGGTAATAGATTATCTCTGTTACAAAATTAACTGAAATAACTGTTTCCTTGCACACAATAATTGTTTTTAAGATTAAAACAGAAGCTTTAAAAATTATTATTACACACAGGAAGAAAAGACTTTTCAGAATACACGTGACTGCAAAAGAGAAAAAGATTTTCTGAAGAAAGAAAGAAAGTATCAACTGCTGAAAATCAACTTTTGAGAAAAATTGTGCAAGATCAATTCAAGAAGATGAAGTTCTTATAGAAAATTCGTTTCAAACTGGTTTAAGTCGTTGAAGATCATATCTACACAAACAGGTGTACTCTTTTCTGATCTTTAGTTTTTATTTGAATGGTTTTTAATTCTTGAGATTTGAGAATCTCTGGAAGAGTTGTGTAAAGAGAAATCTTGAGATAGGTTTTTCTCAAGTAGGATATTGTGGGATCAATATTCTTGGGTTATATGTTTCTTGTGGTTTTAAGAAATGGTTTGTTAGTCTTGCGGGTGACAAGATTTGTTTGTTAAATTCATTGATTGGATATTGCTTGTGCAGGGTGCATGTAAAGAATATCAATAGTGGATTTGACTGGATTTAGAGGTGTATCTAAATCTGAAACTGGATGTAGGCCTTTGTATGGCTGAACCAGTATATATCTTGGTGCATGATTTTCTTAACCCTTACACTCTTTACATTCTGTATAAGTTTCTTGATTAATGTTGTATGAAGAAAAACATTATCTGCAAAAACTGAACTTAAATAAATTCTTGGTAATTGATAAAAACAATCTTTACGAATTTTGTATTAATTGTGTTAATCAAATCTTTTTGGATAAGCTGTGCATATATAACTCTGAATTACCTTTTGTGTTTAAAGGTTTGATTAAAATCAAGATTTGTTTAGTAAAGATTTTGAAAGAAGAAAAAGCAGCCATAAATAACACAGAATCTATTCAACCCCCCCTTCTAGATTCTGACCATAGGGACCAACACTCGAGAGTAGGAACTAAGTCAAACTGGGGGAACTCGAAGCAATGCAGATCAAGACTCCAAAAGTGAACCAATGCTCTCAGAAAGGCCGGATCCACACATATCTTCATCAAATCGAGGACTCGTCCATATGATTTCTTGAACTCAACACGAGCCTCACGTGGCATCAAAGAACAGAGGTGGTCCAACCTCTCGGCACGGTATAACAAGAAGTCCACTTTCTTCAACTGCCCTTGCACTCCCCTAGATCCCTCCATGATCTACGATAAGAATGCATGATATGAGATGATGGCGTTGAATATGCATGCATTGTGTTTATTCAACTAAGCATTATCATGTTTTCGGGATGCTCCTAAGATGATGCATGATATTGCTTGGTTTTGGATAAATATTTTTTTTTCTTTTTTTGGGTATTTTGTTTTTTGTATTTTTTGGGTGAAAAGGGAAACTACCTATATGAATGTGATGAAGGTAGATGTTAACACCATGTAATGGAAGATTCTTATTCCTATTTATTCTTATTTTAAAAGGGAATGTTGTATGTTTAAAGAATGCAATGTATGCTCAAACAATGTCACATAAACAATGCACAAACAATTCACTCATCCACGAACAGTCACGAGCGAATCACGAGGTAGGGGTATCCTGCAGAAAAGTTCATATTCAAGGAGGTTCTAACTGTTCTCACCGGTCCAAGGCCCCCAAGGTGCCCCCATTATAGGGATCCAATTCCTCTCGTCGTAAGTCGATGGAAAGCTCCAACGCACTGTCGTACTTGAGTTCATGGTTTTCACCTTGAGTGATGCTTTCCGACAACGGTCTACGGGCACCTATAGACCCATTCGACAACCGGCCTACTAACATCCACTCCCTATGGCTTTCCACTCATGCCCCCGGGTATAGAGGGAACTGTTGTGTGCAAAGGTTTGTGTGCAGTTTATATTTCAAACAATTGCGAAAATTTAAACACCCAACAATTATTAAAGCCAATTAGGTAAAACATTTTATCATAAAAGCGAGGGGTAATGAAGTAATTTTAAATTATCATTTTAGAAATAATCCATCACTAAATGGGACTGACTCTCGAGGCTTCCCCAGTGGAGTCGCCATCTGTCGCCACCCGCCGAAACGGACCTTGGCATTCGCGACGATGGTTGGACTCTTTTTAAGTTTTGAAAAATGATGGATTGTTAGAACGACTTATTCTCAAACTGAGACCTCATCGAGCTAACAATTTTGTTTAAATGGCTCTCACCAATCCATGTTAATCCCAAGCGGGACCCTCCATGGATTAGTGGTTTTCGCAAAAGGGGGTTCTTGGAGTCGCCACCAATGTTTTACTCAAAACATTGGAAAAAGAAATAAGGCAATTGATTTTTGCAAATCAACTTAGGCCATTACAACCAGAGTTGGGTAAGGGAGTCGATTACGTGTGGGGAAGGTGTTAGCACCCCACAACGCCCCTTTCGGGTTGCCTATGACGGATTATTTCATGAATAATAGCGTAAAATTACTAAACTACCCCTATTTATTAGAACGATTATAAGTAAACTATCTACATGTTGAAAGCGTGCAATGCAACAATCAAAAAGCGATAAATGAAAGCGGTAAAAGAAAAGATTTGGAAAGAAACCTTTGAAGCGTGCTTTTATATATTCAAAAACGAAGTTTAGGAGGCTTTTTGGCGCTCCTTCTCACTACACGTCCGCTCGCTCCTTTCCCTAAAGATAATTTTTACTATGGAAATCAAAGAGATTTCCCTTCGACTTGTTCGAGTCTCAAGCTAATGGCTCATGACTCAAGAACTTCGTTGGATCGGCTCTCGGAGAGACTTCTAGGGCAGAGAATAGCTCAAAAACCCAAGAATACTCAGCACGAGGGTCCGGAAGTGTGTAAAAAGTGTGGGAGGACGTGCCAATGACGTCCTATTTATAGGATTGAGGCGCAATACGGCCTGGGAGGTCAATACGGCCCGTACTGGGTTTTTGAACTACAGTACGGCCGTATTGAATTTGGTACGGCCCGTACTGAGCCATTTTGAACTACAGTACGGCCGTATTGAATTTGGTACGGCCGTACTGAAGTTCAAAAACTTCAGTACGGCCGTATTGAGTTCACTACGGCCGTATTGCAGTTCAAATGGCTCAATACGGCCGTACTGAACCTCTGGGAGGGTGTATTGAGCTCCAATCCTCGCACACCCTTATTCTAAGCTACTCTAAGACTTCTAGACCTACAAAGAATCATCCTAGGGTCTTCCAGGAGTCCTTCCGACTGACTTTCCTTCGGTCTTTGAGAGTCTTTGAGCTTTATTTCTGACCCGGACAATTTTAGGGGTCTACAGTGGCGACTCCAAGAACCCCTTTTTGCGAAAACCACTAATCCATGGAGGGTCCCGTTTGGGATTAACATGGATTGGTGAGAATCATTTAACAAAATTGTTAGTCCGATGAGGTCTCAGTTTGAGAATAAGTCGTTCTAACAATCCATCATTTTTCAAAACTAAAAAGAGTCTGACCATCGTCGCGAATGCCAATGTCCGTTTCGGCGGGTGGCGACAGCCACAAAGCACCTAAAACATCCATAGTTGAAGATCCAATAAAGCTTGTTACGTGGTATTACTCATCAATCTCTTGTTTTATCTTTCTCTTCTTTTATTTTACATATTACTATAATAAACGCAATTATGTAGATATTTTAGGGATTTACCGTGTAATTTAAATTTCAATCATGTAAATAGTAATTCATAAGGGATCTAATATTTAATTTATTATTTCTTATCTCATTAACTTCATCATAGGGTACCGATTGAGGGCGTTGTAGGGGTGCTTAATACCTTCCCTACATGTAACCGACCTTCGAACCCAATTCTGGTTATCAAGGCCATTATTGGACTTTTAAAAAACTTTTTATTTTTCCAATGTTTTGAGTAAAACATTGGTGGCGACTCAATAGAACCTATTTTCAAAACCATTAATTAAGGATTAGTCTGGTGTCCGGGCATTCCTTAATTAATGAGATCTTTAAAAAGATGTCTAAACCATTAGTCGCAAGATCGAAAAAATATGGGTTGCGACAACGTGTAAATTGAAAATTTTATTTTAATGCCATACACTTTTCTACTTCATTTCTCTTCTCCCTTTTATATACTCTAAGCCTCGTCAACAAACCTTAAATGAACAAGTACATTTGAAATAAGGACGTCATTAGAAATAATGGATTAATACGTAATAAAAAAACACATAAAGATCAATCAAATTTGGCATGACTTGTGGATAAAAGTCCAAATGAAATCAATGCAAGGGGTATCCCCCTTTAATGAAGGAATGAAAGATGATCACAAATGCTGCAAAGACAAAAGCCTGGCAAGAAATCCACTGAGAGGGCAGCGCAAAAATTAGGGCAAGGTCCGCTAGGAGACCCACAAACAAAAAGGGTAGCCTAGGCAAAAGTGAGGATAAAAAAAAGAAGAAAATGTCCGCTAGGGAACACATCTCAAGTAACATAGGCAAAAGTTAGGACAAAGTAGCATCCTAAGATGAAAACCAAAAGGCGGCTCGGGAAAATCATTTAATAAATATAAAATCCCAAGTCATCGCTTAACTTTGAAGGAAATAATAAGCTAATGCGGAAAATGATTTCCTCACTTTGAATGTGCTTGTTCATCAGCCTAAACCACTAGCCTACCTCGGCCAGCCATTCTTCTATAAACCATTTTTGAAAAAATCCTTTCTAACAAAAATTTTACAAAAAATATATGTATATATCCCCTTCTTCTTTTTCCTCTTGACCTATATGGCATTAAGATAAATTTAAGAGATACACGGAATATGCATAGTGAACACTCACAAGAAAAAGTTGGAGGTGTCCTAGAACAGAGTCTAGGTACACCTAATCTAAGGGCTAACATATCACATCCGGTACAAGCGAGAGGGCTGAACTACACAAACCTCAGGTTCAAGAAGCAACACTGAATTCGAAAGGGCTAAAAGCTAACAGTCCATGTCAATGATCAATGCACATAGATTAATTTCTTGAAAGTAAAAATAAATTTGCATTTTAAGCATTAGCATAGAAGCATCATTGCATAGCATGCATATGGCACAAGCGTGCACAAAAGGGTATGATGGAGGACCATCCAAGGAAGATGTACACTTGAAGGCCATTGGACCTTTGACTAGGTCCATGGTTAGGAAGCTAGAGGAGGCTTCTAAAGAGGAGGTGCTTCTTAGACCTTTGCTCATCATGAGCATTGATTATGGTTCCTCTTATTAGTCCCTTAAGTTTCCATTGTATATACTTGTATAGTTGTCTTTTTGTACCTTGTATATAGTAGATACTTGTATAGGTGCATTTTTGCGTTTGTATTTGTAAGGCACTTTGTTTTCTTTTCTAGTAGCTTTTGTACATGGATTCTAGGGTAGGTTACTTGGACACTTTGACTCCATTTAAACTAACCTAGAAATACATTCCTTTTTAGTTTTCTAGTAGGAGTGGCAATAGCAAAATAGAGAGTGTCCTTAGTAAGCTAGAGTATGCTCCTAGCAATTTAGCCAAAGGTGGTCCTAGGCTAAAATTTTAATATTGGGCTCATTTTACTCCTAATTTTTCATAGATTTGATTTAGCTAGGTTTCATTCACATTGGATGAACCTAACTAAACCAAATTAACCTTTTTTAGAAATGGATGGAGTAACTTAAGACCAAAAGGCCGCCCACCTTGGAGTGTGTTCACACTTGGTTCCTTGGCCGAATTGCTTGAGGCCTTCTTAGCTTGGAAGCTTGAAGCACAAGCTTCTCCTTGGTTAGCTTACCACGCAAGCCAAGTGAGAAGCTTGCTCTCCAAGCCTTCTTAACTTGGACGGTTATAGCTAGACTCAACCATGGTTCCTAGTGAACCATGGTCAAGACTAGCTTGCTCTCTAAGCTTCCTACTCCTATATACTTGTAAACCTAACCTTGTTAGACACTTTTGATGAATTAGAGATTTTATTTTCTAAGTTGAGATCAGATTTCTCTCTTCCAAAAGTCCCTAAACCTCTTTGAGTGCATCCATTTCTCTTATCCCTTCCATAGAAGAGTGTGGTGAGAATTGAAGGGGCTTATCTCTTCTTCAAGGAGTGGCGCCTCTTGGGAGAGTTTCTCCACCAACCGTGGTGGCCTTAAGGCTTCCTCCTCCATAGGAAGCCTTAACCAAGCATAGGAAGAATCAAGGAGTTCAAGGTCTAGGGAGGAGCTTGAAGGGAACTCACATCAATCCGGGTTTCACAACAAGTCTTCCATCAGGGTATAAGTTCATTTATAAAAAAAAAATTTAAAAATCCAATCCATTCCTTCTTTGCATTTTCTTTTGCATTCTTGCATTCTTTGTGTGTTTCTATCCATCACTTGTTGGAGGAATCAAGAGGGCGAAGCACTTGTAAAAAAAGATCAACAGCTAGACAGTGCCTTAAGAGCCAAGATCATGTCAAAAAAAAAAACCTAGCCCCAACAAGGGCATTCCATACAAGTGGTTTCATATAGCCACTAAGAAAAGACAGACACATCAATAGCAAGAGGGGATAGAACCGGACGAGGAAGAATAATCAAGCTTATAAGCATGAAGAGGCCATCACGCCTTACTTCTTCACCAAATGAAGGATAATCCAAGAAATGCCAAGACCACCAGGAATGGTTTCCTCACCAAAGCCAGGAGTGGCTTCCAAAATAATACTCATCAATAAAGATTCAAAAAATAACATCATGGGAATGGATCCCTCCACCAATGATGACAATAAAGAGCAAAAACAACAACCTGAGAAAAAGGCAAGCTTCATAAATGTTGAAAAAAGCCAAAGCATTTAGAAACATAGCAAAAAAGGCAAGCTTCAAACATGAAAAAGCCGAAGCTAAAAATGAAATTCATAAAAGAAAAAAAAATCTACCACAAGCAGACGATTGGAGAGGCATCACAACACTCACATGGCAGGGGCAACACTAGAATTCCTGTCAACCATCTATCTCTGCCCACCAACACAGGGGCACATCAAACCTCTCCTGCCCATCCACCTAGGGGCAATCTTTCATCCCACAACGCCAATGAGAAGACATCAAGTATAAGTATAAAGAGGGTTACCTGACCTTAGTGAAAGGGTTGCTAGATCCCCAAAACTAGAACAAAGAGGGTTACCTGACCTTAGTGAAAGGGTTGCTAGATCCCCAAAACTAGTACAAAGAAGGTTACCTGACCTTAGTGAAAGGGTTGCTAGATCCCCAAAACTAGTACGAAGAGGGTTACCTGACCTTAGTGAAAGGGTTGCTAGATCCCCAAAACTAGTACAAAGAAGGTTACCTGACCTTAGTGAAAGGGTTGCTAGATCCCTAAAACTAGTACAAAGAGGGTTACTTGACCTTAGTGAAAGGGTTGCTAGATCCCTAAAACTAGTACAAAGAGGGTTACCTGACCTTAGTGAAAGGGTTGCAAGATCCTCAAAACTAGAACGAAGAGGGTTACCTGACCTTAGTGAAAGGGTTGCTAGATCCCCAAAACTAGTGCAAAAAGGGTTACTTGACCTTAGAGTGAAAGGGTTGCTAGATCCCCAAAACTAGTACAAGATTGAAGAGGGTTACCTGACCTTAGAGTGAAAGAAGCTACAAATAAAGGGACACATTATCACAAGAGAAACAATGGAGCTTCTACTCGAAGACTGAAGATCAGGTGTATAGTTTGTCAACCTTGTTACCCAATAAAGTACGCAACCAATGCTCAACTGCTCTAAAGGGTGAGGATACGAGCAAATACACCTATCCAAGGGAAACAACGCAGAAGCACCAAAGAGATAAAGAGAAGACCCGGACGAAATGTCTACGTCTTTACTTGCCTTTGGACAAGCAACACATTACTATTCCAAAGGACAAGTAAAGAGGGGCAGCTATAGACACCCAATTTTGTCCGGGGGCATACAAACAAGGAAATGGACCTCTGTTATGAAGGGAAGGAGCTCCCAAAGCATGCAAACAACAGGACAGAACATCAGAAGGCCTGAAGCCCAAATAAATTGGTTTCAGTGGCCCAAAATGAGTTGTTCCAAAATCAGAATGGGCCGTTCCCAATTTCCTAAAAGGGCCTAAGACCCTAGTTTGGAATGGGCTATTCCTAAACTAGAACGGGCCGTTCCTAAAATGGAACGAGTCGTTCCCAGACTGGAACGGGCCGTTCCCAGACTGGAACGGGTCGTTCCTAAAATGGGACGAGCCGTTCCCAGACTGGAACGGGCCAATCCAAGCTCATAAAAAGAGGGTTAAAACCTTAACTGGAACGGGTCATTCCTAAACTGGAATGGGTTGTTCCAAGTTATGAAAAAGGCCTAAAAATCCTTGTTTGGAACGGCCGTTCCAACCTAGCCAATTATGTGTTAATCTCATCGCTGGAACGGGCCGTTCTAGTTTCAGAACGAGCTGTTCCAGTTACAAAATTAACACAGAACAATCGGATCTAGAACGAGTCGTTTCGACTTTGGAACGGGCCGTTCTGGCCCCCATTTTGATGTCTATAAATAGACAGCTCGGGCACAGATCTCAGGGCCACAAAATTTTGTTCAAGACTCCTTAGAGCTCAAAATTTCTCTCTCTCTCCTATTGTATTTCTTGAGTTTTGTGAGGCATATTGTAGTGTGAAAGGTAGCCAAAAAGTACCAAGTCCCCATATTTGAAGATTCAATAGAGCTCGTTCAAGAGGTATTTCAATCAATCTTCTTCTCTCTATTTTATTTTGTTATCTTTGATAAATATTATTATAATAAAAGCAATCATGTAGACATTTTAGAGTTAATTGTATAATTTAAATTTCAAGCATATAAATAAATATATTAATAAAGGGGATTAAATATTTAAATTATTAATTCTTATCACGTTAAATTCATCATAGGGTACCGATTGAGGGCACTGTAGGGGTGCTTAATACCTTCCCTACACGTAACCGACCCCCGAACCCAATTCTGGTTATCAAGGCCATTATTGGACTTTTAAAAACCTTTTATTTTTCCAATGTTTTGAGTAAAACATTGGTGGCAACTCCATGAACCTATTTTCAAAACCATTAATTAACGATTAGTCTGGTGTCCGGGCATTCCTTAATTGATGAGATTTTCAAAAGGATGTCTAAATCATAGGTTGTAAGATCAGAAACTTTCAGGTTGCCACACGTCCAATTAAAGCTATTATTTTAAATGCTTGAAAAACTGTGCAGAGTTAGTTTAATAAATAATATTGCGTCTGAAGGTTTACCATCTGCACACAAAAAATATATCTTAAGTGAAAACCATTCTTTAATATAGTAAATTAAGCGAGGATGGTTTTCATCTGAAGATAGTTGTGATGAACGAAATTCATTGGACAAAGTTTTTAGTATGTTAAATTAACAAAACCAAAGTGCGTTAGAAACATAAAAATGGTGCAAGTATTTTTATACTGCTTCGCTCAAACTGAGTTATATCCAGTATCCTTCAAATGAAGGGTTTCACTAGATATTCAATGAAGTACAAATATTATTTATTCAGCCTCTTTAGGCTCGCAGTGACTATTATTGACCACCCAGGTCACGACCACTCCTGGTCGGTCAACTTCACTCATTGGTTCTAGTATTTTTTAATCAACCTCTTCAGGCTAGTAATGAGTATTCTAGACCACCCAGGTCATAAACACTCTTGGTTCCAAGTATTCTCAACCACTGTTGGTTCGTCAACTTCACTCGTCGACGCTAGTATTCTTTGCTCAGCCACTTCTGGCTCTCAATGAGTATTATCGACCAACTCCTAGCCAGCTAACTTCACCATTAGTGCTAGTGTTCTTTGTTCAGTCACTTCTGGCTCTCAATGAGTATTGTCGACCAACTCCTGGCCCGCTAGCTTCACCACTAACGCTAGTATTCTTTATTCATCCACTTCTGGCTCATAGTGAGTATTCTTTGACAGGCCTCTCCAGGCTTTACAAGTATTCTTTCCCTAGCCTCTTCAGGCTTTACAAATGATAGATATATGATTGGGTTTGAGTTTTTGGGTTACCCTCATAGAGAGGATACATATGTTTGTACACTCACTGAGGTATGCAACCTTAGTCTTACAAGGATTGAGTGTGGTTACTCTTATACAGAGGATACAAAGATTTCTACACTCACTAAGGTTTATGTTCCTAAGTTCCACTTGGAACTCTATAGTCTACAGAGATGACTACATTATGGTAGATTTGACGGTATACACTCTATCTCTGATTTCATTACTTCATGGGCTAGATATCACTCATTTTCAATGCCAAAAGCAAACCATTCAAAGTTTGAAGTAGTGATATATATATTTTCTTGTAGATTTTGCCCATTGCAAGTGTCCGTTGAAGCAGATATAGTCGTTCATGATTAGTTTGATCTTTCATTTAATGCTCAAGATCTTGCATTAAATGTTGTTTCCTGTTTATAGACATTGCATGAAATCTTATTTTCCTTGTTAGCAGATATGTCTAAGTTTAGCAGAGACCTAGGAACCCTTTTGTCCTTTTCCGGTCACGTAGCTGTAGAGCGTTGTCCTTATCTGAAAAAGTAGTGTATTTTTTCTGACACATGCATGTTTTTGCTTTTACGTGCTTTTCTTCTTCTTCTTCTTCTTCCTTTGATCACACTATCATGTTGAGGGCATTCAAATAATCGTAGACGGTGCCTTAATTTGTCCTTTGAGACTTGATTCTTTAAGTGCTTGCATGGAAATCTTTGTCTGCGTTTGTTAGTCCTATGTGTCTCAATTTTTTATCTTTGTCTGAGCATTTGACATTGATGCTTTGACTTTGTCTATGGTCTGGTCACCATTGTAGATGGACTAACTTTGTTTTCGTTTGATATTTTTAAGTCTATGTTATCCTTCATCTGATATGTTGTTGACTTTCTTTTGATATTTTACCAACCTTCGTCTAATTTCTTATGTTGTCCTTGACACATCTACGTTTGATATTTGATCAACATCGTCTGTTGCTTATGTAATGATTCTTTTATCATTTGGCTTGACTTAGTCTGATCCTTGTACTATGCTTTGCTTTGATTAATCTTCGTCTAATAATCTTCGTCTAATACTTGAAGCTTTTCATCTGAGGTCTGTATCGTCTGAAGCTTGAGCATTTTCCTTCTTATGCTAGGCTTGGCTTCTTTTTCTATTCTTCAACTTTCCTATACTTATGTTTTTCTAAAACACTAACATACTTGTTAGAAATAACAACATGTATTATATTTGTCTCATTCAAAATCTTGCTGGGAATTGCTTCGTCTGACTTAACATATCTCTTATATCAAAGTTAAGACCACTCAAGAATCTTGCTATGGTGAATCTTTCTTCCTCCCTTATTCCAACCCTCATCAAATAAAGCTCCATTTTCTGTCTATACCCTTCCACACTCATACTCTTTTGTTGAAGTCTTTGGAGCTTATCCATAAGCTCCCTACTATAATAAGAAGGAATATGCCTTCTTCTCATAGCACTCCTCAAATCATTCCAATATTGTATGGGTGGATCATTGTGAAACCTTCTTTCCCTAACTAGGGTTGGCCACCAATACATAGCTTGTCCTTAGAAAGCTAAGGTGGCTAAAGGAACTTTTCTTTCTTCCCCTACTTGGTGACAAGTGAAGATTTTCTCCACTTTCATTTCCTAATCCAGGTAGGCATCCACATCCTCTTTACCATGAAAGGAAGGGAGATCAATTCGTGATTCCCTTACTTTAGGTTCTCTAATGACTCTCCTAAGGGTAGGTTGATAATATTCATCTAAGTTCAAACTTCCTACCTCCTCAAGGCTTGTGGAACTATGGGAACCTTTGCTACTTTTATTTTTTTGTTTTATTTTAGCTAAAACTTTTTCCTTTTGTTGTTTAACCGTTCGAATTTCCTCTTCAAGAATTTCAATTATTTCTTTTTCTTTAGCAAACACCTCTTGTTTCTTCCAAAGTTTTAATTCCTTAAGCTCTTGAGAAATGTGAGAAATACTTTTTAGAGAGCTTGAGTCACTACCACTTTGAGAGTGTTTACTCATGGTTAAATTCCAAGAACTTTTAAAATGCAATGCAAAAAGAAATTGAAATTTTGTTTTTGTGGAGCAAAACTAAACACTTGGATGTCTAAGATACAAATTGCACTATCAAGGGAAGTGAGCTACTAAGAGCCACTTAATAACCAAGCCTTTTCAAATGGAAATTACTAAACCCCTTTATGTTAGTCTCACTTCCAAATTCTTTTCACAAAACTTTAATGCTTATGATTTTTCAAAAAAAATTTCTTGAATCCAATCTATCTGTGAAACAAAAGCAAATTAACACTACACTAAACAAATCAAGATACAACAAACAAAATATGTAAAAAAATTCAAATGAACTAAAAAAATTAGCTAAGAAAGAAAATCATGAAACTAGTTGGCTCCTATGTGGAAGCTTAAAGAACATATGAAATTTTCAAGCCATTTCCACTAGCACTACACGTGAGAGGCTGTTAGGATTTAGATATACCTTTCTAGCTTCTTAATACTCCCTCCAAGCTATTACAATTGAATTAAACAAAGAAATTTTCAAGAAAAAATAAAACTATTTTAAAACAGAATTTAGTGACGGATTTTGCGACGAAATTAGAGACGGATTTTGTGACAGATTTTTCCAACAACCAAATTTTTGGTCTCTAATCTGTCTCTAATATGGAAATCTCTTTTTCTCCTCTAAACCTGCAAAATTGAACAAACAATCTTTAAACAAATAGGGCCTCCTCACCATGATGAAGGTAGGATCACTCTTGTGAAATAACTTTAGGAGGTTTAGGAAGAATTAATGTGTGATTAAGTCCAAAATCTCCTAGTCTTAGAATTCCCCCTCTTTCTTCTAGGCTTTGAGAGTTAATGCTTACTTCCTTTGGATTGGTTTGAGGCAGTTTCCGATCAAGGAGTCCAAAAATAAAACATCAAAAGCACAATTAGAAAAGCTAAACCAAATAAAAGTGATAGATTGACAAAACTCAATGAATTCCAAACAAGACTAAAAGAACTACAATTAAGACTGTTGAGATGATGGAGATCATTGAGATGACTTGAAGAATCCTTAAGAAGTTTTAGTTTTGATGATGTTAATGTATCGATGGTGTTTGAGCTTATGCAAAAGGATATTGAATTGATTGTAATAGATATAGGCTTGTGTATGTGTTTGTTTATGATTGACGATGATGAATGCTTAATTCAAGAACTAATTAAGTTCTTAAGAAACCAAGAGTTTGATTTTTTAGTATTTCCATGGGTAAAAATAAAGTAATAGATGAAAAGGGTAATTTACTACCAAGTGTTTAAACATAGAAATATGACTTGATTCAAATAAGAGTTTTCAAGGAAAACATGTTAATCAATTACCATTCAGGGTAATAGATGACCAAATCTGTTACTGGAAAAGGATATTCAAATGTCCTTTGTGTTAATAGATTACCACGTCTGTTACTGGAAAATGTTTTTCAAGTACTCTATGAGCTAACAAATTACCAAAGTTGGTAATAGATTAAAACAGACTCTCTTGCTTGAAACAAGGTTTAAGAATCAAAGTTTTCATCATGTTAATCGATTACCACAGGAGATAATTGATTACCATAGAATGAAAGGCAATCCTAGATCGTAGAAAGCTCGGGATAACTGATTACTATATCCAGTAATCGATTACTCTGGAGATATTTGTGTTTTTGGTTCATTTTTAAAGAGCTGCTAACAGATTATCATATCAGGTAATAGATTACCTCTGTTATTACTTTTTATAACTGAATCACGTCTTGTACTCTATAAAATCAATCTTTTTGAAATTAAAAAGAGAACTTTTTTTAAAAAAGAACTTTTAAAAGACTTTTTGAAAATCTTTTGAAAGAAAAACATTTGAGAAAAAGGTTACTTTCAGAAACAAGATTAAAGGCTTATCAAAGAACTTTTCTGAAATTTCAAATAATGCAAAGATAGAACATGAGTTCTTGAAAGAAGAAATTAAAGAAGTGTATTCAAGAGTGAAAGTTTAATATCTACACAAAATTAGGTGATATCTTTCTGATCTTTAAACTTTCGTTTTGATTGGTGTATCTCTTAAGATAGGGTGTCTCAACAAGAGATGTTGAAACAAGTAATTTCTGTGGGGTACAAAAATTTTGTTTGTTTTCAATCTCATGGTGTCAAATTAATGTTTGTTTGAATTCTTGTAATATTGTGTGTGCAAGGTATTTGTAAACAATATTATAGTAAATGATCTTTAATTTAGTGGGGTGCTAAATCAGGGAAAACTGGATGTAGGCCAAGTGGATGGCTGAACCAGTATAAATTTATGTGTTCTTTATCTTCTTACCCTTATCTTTAAAGAATCTTGCTAATTTCTTGTTTAAAAAATTTAACGATTTCTGATATGAAATTTCAATTGCAGTTCCAACTTTGATCTTTATTCTTGTAATTGAAATTTATTAAAAAGAAGGTAATATAAAATCAACCTTGCTTACAAGTGATTGTTTCGCTGCATTAACGTTGATATTCTGATACGTTGGTAATAAACCTTGTAATCTTCTATTCTATGTTAATTCAAATTGAGTAAAGGTTGTATTTTAGATATCTTGATAGGTATTTATCAAGAATTATCGAAAAGTGAGTCATCTTAGTATAGAATCTATTCAACCCCCCTTCTAGATTCTAGTAAACTGGGACCAACAAAGACTCACCTAGCAAATTGGAACTCAAATGGAAATGTCCTATATCGGCTCTAGAATGGATTAATGAAACAAAAATAAAAGATAAAGAAAAGACGATGGATCAAACAATTTTCAAAAATTGGATGCAACTAGTGGCAAAGATTGATAGCTTTCAATGTATTTTGTTCTTCTCGGCTTTTCCAGAATTTCTCATGTTTGTGAGACCTAGTTTTGATTCTTTTTTTTCAATTTCTTTTCAAACTTGTTTTGATACTTCCAACTCTGTTTTTGTTCTTTTTTGGAGTCACTTTTTCCATAATCAAAACTTATAGATGATGCACTAACAATTGAAACAAAAATTGACTCCAACTTGAATTGCACTTTAAATTTTTTTAGGAGAATTTTTCGAAAGCAATGTGTAATTGGAAACTCTTAAACAAACATAATAGAAACCTAACTCTAAGATTCCGTCAATGAACCAATAATGGATATGAACTCAAATTTGCAAAATGAAAAGCACCAAATCACAAGCACAACAATGAGAGCTCTCAGCCAAAGCAAGATCAAAATACAACTCAAAATGAAATAGGATAAACTAAGCACATATTGAAGTATTGACAATAAAAGCACTAAACATGACTTCTAGACATATCATAAGATTCAAAAACCAAAGATCACATGCAATTCAATCAATTGACCAAATGAAAATTTAGAAGACTCAAACAATTCAAAAACTGGACAAATGTAGAAACCTAGACTCCATGTGATTATCGGATTGAACAAAATGTAATCACATCAATTGGATCCATCAAAATTCAATCAAAATCTAGATCCAAATCAATGAGACACATATGAGACAATCAAGAACACAAAACGCAAAACCGGTGAAAAGGAGAACTTATCCTCAAGGAGTAAACCAATGTTCTTGATACAAAAAATGATGGCAAAACTAGGTGAAGAATATGGATGATCTTCCCTTGGTTTTGCTCCGGTCACTTGATCTTTTCCTTGAGTCAATTCTGGACTTCAAATTCCAGAATGATGAATAGTATTGTGGAACTAGAACTAGAGAGAAACACCAAAGCCAAAGGAGAAATGGATTCACTACTAG
Organism: Cajanus cajan; assembly: GCF_000230855.2. Lineage (NCBI taxonomy): Eukaryota > Viridiplantae > Streptophyta > Magnoliopsida > Fabales > Fabaceae > Cajanus > Cajanus cajan. The sequence goes on from NC_138518.1 coordinate 23,132,578, forward strand.
AAATATACTATTTTACATCACCATATCTACATCAGTTTCATTGAAATCGATGTAAAATAAAATTACGGTGGCATTTTTGTAATTAAATGAAAAATATAAGTATATTTACATCGATTTTACATAGAAACGATGTAAATATAAAATATTTCAAATCGGTTTACAAAAAAATTGATGTAGAAATGATGCGCACTACACAAGGAAGCCAAATACAAATTCATTCCAACTCCCTCAGGTATTCTTAACATTCCCCCTCCCTCCCTCTCTTTAGGGTTTTGCTTCATGTTTTCCCTTTTTCCCCTTTCTCAAATTAGGGTTCTGGCGAGCATGGCGGAGGGTCCCGCAAGCCCCGGCGGCGACATCCACGAGAGTGCCGACCACAACCCTTGCTCCAACATCTGCGATCCCCGGCGGTGGCAGCCACGAGAACGGCGACCACAACCCTCGCTCCAATGTCCGTGAGCCCTTGACAGAACCGATGTAGAATGTCTTACACTTTATACGTGACCTTAATCTACATCGTTTTGAAAACTGATGTAAAATACTTTAAAAAACTTATGTAAAATGTCTCTTTTGTATTAGTGATTGCTCACAAGGTGCCTAACCCTAGAAGCTTTTCTAGGAACCTATGAACTAGGCGTGAGTGACTTTGAGGAGAGAAAATGGATGAAGAATATGCTCAAATTTCTCTATAGATTCAAAGTGAATACAAAATGAGGGAATGATCCATTTATAGGCCCAAAAATAAGCTAGGTGGTGCCAATTCCATAATTACACAATAGGTCCCAAGAATTCAAAATTCAAATGAAATTTGAATTCAAATTCTTAGTCACCATATGTAGCTTTGCGAAACTAGGATCACGATGCATCTAAATGTCATTTGGAAGGCATTTAGGATGTATTTGGACGTGCACATGTTTAGCCACACTTGGCTTGTAGACACCTAATTTCGTCCGGGGCATATAAACAACAAGATAGGACATCAGAGGGCCCAAAAGCCCAAATCAACTATTTTTAGTGGCCCAGAACAGGTCTTTCCAAAATCAAAACGGGTCGTTCCCAAGTCCGGAACGAGACGATCTTGAATTGGAACGGTCCGTTCCGAGACTCCTAAAAACCCTAAAAATAATAGGTTGGAACGGGCCGTTCCAGACCAGAACGGGCCGTTCCAAACCAATCGCAGGGGCTAAAATTTATACCCCGGAACGGGACGTTCTGATTTCAGAACGGGCCGTTCTAGGGTGCAAAATAATAGATCTCGTCCACAGTTCTCGAGGACCCCAAAAATTTCGTCCAGCACTCCTTAGAGCTCGAAATTTCTCTCTTTTTCTCTCTCTCTCTCCTATTGTATTTCTTGAGTATTTTGAGGCAATTGTAGTGTGAAAGCTTGCCACAAAGCAACTAAAATCTCCCTATTTTGAAGATCCAATAGAGCTCATTCAAGAGGTATTTCAGTTAATTTCTTTCTCTTTTATTTATTTCTTATCTATAATAATTATCGTTATAATAAAAATAATCATGTAGACATTTTAGGGTTAACTGTATTATTTAAATTTTAAGTATCTAAATAATTATTAATAAAGGGGATCTAATATTTAATTTATTATTTCTTATCACGTTAACTTCATCATAGGGTACCGATTGAGGGCGCTGTAGGGGTGCTTAATACCTTCCCTACACGTAACCGACCCCCGAACCCAATTCTAGTTATCCAGGCCATTATTGGATCTTTGAAAACCTTTTCTTTTTCCAATGTTTTGAGTAAAATATTGGTGGCGACTCCATGAACCTATTTTCAAAACCATTAATTAAGGATTAGTCTGGTGTCCGGGCATTCCTTAATTAATGAGACTTTTAAAAGGATGTCTAAACCATAGGTCGCAAGATCGAAAATTTTCGGGTTGCGACAGATGGCGACTCCACTGGGGACGTTTAAAGAGGGTCAGGCCCATTTAATTGATGAAGTTAATAAAATAAAAATAATAATTTAAATATTTTTCCCCTTTACTTTATTTGCTTTATTTGTTTGGCTTTAATATCTGTTTGTCTGTTTAAATTCTGCATCTTTTTGAATAAAAATTGTACACAAACCTTTGCACACAACAGTTCCCCCTACACCCGGGGGCATGAGGGTATTAAACATAGGGAGTGGTTGACATACGACCGGCCCAAGTTTGGCCTTGGAGCCTGCGAGCCTTGTCGGAAATCACACTCAAGGTGATAACCGGTTACTGTAGCCCAAAATACTGCGACAAACCCTAGAGTTTGCCAGGTGACAAAAACAGAGATACTGGGTCCCTATAATGGGGGCACCTTGGGGGCCTTAAAACCAGTGAGATTAGAACTATCCTATACAATGCACTTTTCTTCCAGGGACCACAGACCAAGGATTTAAACGTGTTTGTTCGCGGGTGTACATTTGATGGAAAACTTGTTGGAGAAACCAGATTGATGTTGATTTCCCTTCAAGCTCCTCCCTAGATCTTTGGCTCCTTGATTCTTCCTAGGCTTTGTTAAGGTCTCCAATGGAGGAGGAGACCTTAGGACCACCACGGTTTGGTGGAGAAACTCTCCCAAGAGGCGCCACTCCTTGTTGAAGAGATAAGCCACTTCAATCCTCACCACACTCTTCTAGTGAAGGGATAAGAGAATTGGATGAATATCAAAGAGGTTTAGGGACTTTTAGAAGAGAGAAATCTGAACACTTTTCAGAATATACAATCTCAATTCATCCAAAAGTGTTTAACAAAGAGGGAAAAACGAAAATATAGGAGTAGGAAGCTTGGAGAGTAAGCTAGTCTTAACCATGATTCACTAGGAACCATGGTAAGGTCTAGCTAACCACCCATGGTCTAGAGGCTTGGAGAGCAAGCTCCTCACTTAGCTTGCTTGGTAAGCTAGCTAAGGAGAAGCTTGTGCTTCAAGCTTCCAAGCTTGAGAAGAACCAAGCTATTTGGCCAAGTGTGAACACAAGTGTGAACACATCTAGGTGGGCGGCTCTTTGGACTTAATTTACTCCAACCGGTTTTGAAATTGATAATTTGATTTAGTTAGGTTCATCCAATGTGAATGGAACCTAGCTAAATCAAATCTATGAAAAATTAGGAGTAAAATGAGTCCAATATGAAAATTTTAGCCTAGGACCACCTTTGGCTAAATTGCTAGAAACACTCTCTAGCTTACTAGTGACACTCTCTAGTTTGCTAATGCCACTCCTACTACAAAAACTAAGAAAAGAATGTATTTCTAGGTTAGGTTAAATAGAGTCAAAGTGTCCAAGTAACCTACCCTAGAAACAATATACAATAGCTACTAAAAAGGAAATAAAGTGCCTCACAAATACAAAGGCAAAAATACACCTATACAAGTATCTACTATATACAAGGTACAAGAAAACAACTATACAAGTATGTACAATGGAAACTTAAGAGACTAATAAGAGGAACTATAATCAATGCTCATGATGAGCAAATGTCTTTGAGCACCTCCTCTTTAGAAGTCTCCTCTAGCTTCCTAACCATGGACCTAATTAAAGGCCCAATGGTCTTCATGGGTGAGCCTTCTTGGATCATCCTTCACCTTTCTTGGTCTTACCTCTTCCAAATGGATCCTTGGGGATTAGATTTACATCATACCCTCCCCCTTCGAAAGGATTTGTCCTCAAATCCCGTGGTCCTTCCACAAGGATAACATCACCTACAAAAATAAGAAGCAAAGCATTAGTAATAAAATATGCATATAATACATGTGGAAAGTGCACCCTATGAGGAATCCCTTCTATAGTCCTACCAAGGGTTCTTAGACTAGAAAGGATGGGTTCTCTAAACATAAGAATGGAATCCTCACTATAGTGTAATCTAAGTGTAGAACTAAATCCTAGAAATGTGAAAGTGCTAAAACTATAACAAACTAATGAAGTAGTCCTATATACTAAGATATCTTGCCTAAAGTACCCTATGTAGTAACCTAGGCTTCTACAAGAAAACAAAGTGAATAGAATAAGGAAACTACCTAGACAACCCTTGATCATATTATATGTTAGATACATCATGGAAGAGGGTGTAACGAGTTTAGAAAAGTCATAGAATCTAATTTGGTCTTGAAGGGAAGTAGTATAGTTAAGTTCAAAGAAGTTTGAACTTCCCTTAAGATCAAAAATAGAAAATAAGACACCATGAGATGTATCTAATAAACAATATAAAACAAAGGTTGGGTGCTTTATTAGAACAACTAAAGTAAGAGAAGTCCTAAAGAGACAATGGCTGTCTACTTTGGGCACCACCAAAGTAGTAGCATAAGAAGTAGAACTAGGTGAAGTCCACTCCTTCTTCACAAGACTAAGAACTTTAGATCCTTTATTTTCAAAAATGTTTAGGTTGTGGATCTTAAGCTCTAAGGTTGTGGCAGCAGTAGAAAAAGAGCTAAAATCTTTGTGAAGAAGAAAAGTCTTTTTGCAATCATTTTGAATTAAAAAGTGACTTTCCTTTTGCACAAGATTTTTGGAGGAGACACTATCCTCCTTACTCTTTTCCAAGAGTAGTGTCTTTTTAGTATTAAAAAGGTGAAGAGGTTGTTCAACTAGAAGACATTTCTTGATAGAATGTTTTATTAAAAATTGACTTCTAGGAACAACTTCCTTGGAGGAGACACTACCCTCCAACTCTAGAACCTTCTTTTTCTCCTCTTTTATTTTTTTTGATTTCATAAATACTTGATCCTCCATCACTTGTGACGGTGAAAGAGGAGTCAAGGTATGTTTCTTGCCTAGGTGAACTAGGCGGATTTTGTTTGTAACACCATCATGAATGGCCTTCCTATCATGTTGCCAAGGCCTTCCAAGTAAAATGTAGCTTGCATCCATTGGAATTATATCACATAAAATTTCATCTTTATATTTTCCAATGGAGAAGGAACATTTACTTGATCCTTAACTTCTATAGGTCCATCCTCATTAAGCCATTGAAGTTTATAAGATTTAGGATGGGCTATAGTAGTTAGGTTAAGTTTATCAACCAACCTTTGGCTTACAAAGTTATTACAAGATCCACTATCAACAATGAGGGAACAAGTTTTCTTAAAAATTTTGCATCTAGAATGGAAAAGGTTCTCTCTTTGTGATTGGTCTTGATCATTGGGTTGGTTGGTAAGTAATGTAGACCCCTAAAATTGTCCGGGTCGGAAATAAGACTCAAAGACTCTCGAAGACCGAAGGAAAGTCAGCCGGAAGGACTCCTGGAAGACCCTAGGATGATTCTTTGTAGGTCTAGAAGTCTTAGAGTAGCTTAGAATAAGGGTGTGCAAGGATTGGAGCTCAATACACCCTCCCAGAGGTTCAGTACGGCCGTACTGAGCCATTTGAACTGCAATACGGCCGTAGTGAACTCAATACGGCCGTACTGAAGTTTTTGAACTTCAGTACGGCCGTACCAAATTCAATACGGTCGTACTGTAGTTCAAAAAACCAGTACGGGCCGTATTGACCTCCCAGGCCGTATTGCGCCTCAATCCTATAAATAGGACGTCATTGGCACGTCCTTCAACACTTTTTCCACACTTTTGGACCCTCGTGCTGAGTATTCTTGGGTTTTTGAGCTATTCTCTGCCCTAGAAGTCTCTCCGAGAGCCAATTCGACGAAGTTCTTGAGTCATGAGCCATTAGCTTGAGACTCGAACAAGTCGAAGGGAAATCTCTTTGATTTCCATAGTAAAAATTATCTTTAGGGAAAAGAGCGAGCGGACGTGTAGTGGGAAGGAGCGCCAAAAAGCCTCCTAAACTTCGTTTTGAATATATAAAAGCATGCTTCAAAGGTTTATTCCCAAAATCCTTTCTTTTACCGCTTTTTGATTGTTGCATTACACGTTTAAAGCTTTCATCATGTAAATATTTTACTTATAATCGTTTCTAATAAATGGGGGTAATTTAGTAACTTTACGCTATTATTTATGAAATAATCTATCATAGGGAACCCGAAAGGGGCGTTGTGGGGTGCTAACACCTTCCTCACACGTAACCGACTCCCTTACCCGACTCTGGTTGTAATGGCCGAAGTTGATTTGCGAAAATCAATTGCCTTATATCTTTTTCCAATGTTTTGAGTAAAACATTGGTGGCGACTCCAAGAACCCCTTCTTTTTGCGAAAACCACTAATCCATGGAGGGTCCCGCTTGGGATTAACATGGATTGGTGAGAGTCATTTAAACAAAATTGTTAGCTCGATGAGGTCTCAGTTTGAGAATAAGTCGTTCTAACAATCCAACATTTTTCAAAACTTAAAAAGAGTCCGACCATCGTCGCGAATGCCAATGTCCGTTTCGGCGGGTGGCGACAGATGGCGACTCCACTGGGGAAGCCTCGAGAGTCAGTCCCATTTAGTGATGGATTATTTCTAAAATGATAGTTTAAAATTACTTCATTACCCCTCGCTTGTATGATAAAATGTTTTACCTAATTGGCTTTAATAATTGTTGGGTGTTTAAATTTTCGCAATTGTTTGAAATATAAACTGCACACAAACCTTTGCACACAACAGTTCTCTCTATACCCGGGGGCATGAGTGGAAAGCCATAGGGAGTGGATGCTAGTACGGCCGGTTGTCGAATGGGTCTATAGGTGCCCGTAGACCGTTGTCGGAAAGCATCACTCAAGGTGAAAACCATGAACTCAAGTCCGACAGTGCGTTGGAGCTTTCCATCGACTTACGACGAGAGGAATTGGGTCCCTATAATGGGGGCACCTTGGGGGCCTTGGACCGGTGAGAACAGTTAGAACCTCCTTGAATATGCACTTGTCTGCAGGATACCCCTACCTCGTGATTCGCTCGTGACTGTTCGTGGATGAGTGAATTGTTTGTGCATTGTTTATGTGACATTGTTTGAGCATACATTGCATTCTTTAAACATACAACATTCCCTTTTAAAATAAGAATAAATAGGAATAAGAATCTTCCATTACATGGTTTTAACATCTACCCTCATCACATTCATGTAGGTAGTTTCCCTTTTCACCCGAAAAAATACAAAAAACAAAATACCCAAAAAAAAGAAAAAAATTATTTATCCAAACCAAGCAATATCATGCATCATCTTAGGAGCATCCTGAAAACATGATAATGCTTAGTTGAATAAACACAATGCATGCATATTCAACGCCATCATCTCATATCATGCATTCTTATCGAATATCATGGAGGGATCTAGGGGAGTACATTGCATACATCTCTCCTAGTAATTCATTAATAACATTAATAAAAAGAAAGGATTAATCGATGCGTATGTTCAGAATGGATCGAACGCCGTTTGTTATTAAGTGTAAGCCAACAACCGCGCCAAGCGAACGCACATCAACTTCGTTGTTGGTAATCAAGACGAATAAAGGGGAAGGTCCAATACCGTTGAAGATCACTACTCCAAGACCTTTTCCCTACGAATCGAATAAGGCTGTGCCATGGATATACGACATCCATTCTTCTGCCGACAGCGATATCTCTAACATCGCTGGACTTGGGGGCATGACTAGGAGTGGCAGGATCTACACTCCCGAAGATCTTCATGATAAAGCTCCCAAGAATAAAGGAAAAGAAAAAGAAAAAGAGAAAACCGAGGAAAATAAAGAATCCGAGGAGGAGACAGACGAGCTGTTAAAATATATCCGACAGAGCGAGTACTCCATCGTGGATCAACTTCATAAGACGCCAGCAAAGATTACTATGTTGTCGTTGATCCTATGCTCCGAACCGCATCGGCAAGCTCTGTTGAAAGTCTTGAACGAGGCATACGTGTCGCACACTATCTCCCAAGACAAGTTTGAGGGGATTGTTAGTCACATCACGGCTAATGATCACCTCACTTTCACCGATGAAGAAATCCCCGCTGAGGGACCGAACCACAACAAGCCCTTGCACATCTCTATAAAGTGCAAGGAATATCACATCGCTAAAGTCTTGGTGGATAATGGATCTTCCTTGAATGTGATGCCAAAAAGAACGTTCGATCAAGTGGCAATCAAGGGAATCCAAATGCGCCCGAGCAACATGATCGTTCGAGCTTTCGACGGTTCTAAAAGAGAAGTGGTGGGAGAAATTAATCTTCCAATCCAAATTGGACCCACCATCTTTAATGTCGAATTTCAAGTGATGGACATTACTCCCGCGTACAGCTGTCTCCTCGGCCGACCTTGGATTCATGATGCGAAAGCTGTTCCCTCTACGCTCCACCAGAAAGTCAATTTCATAGTGGATGACAAGCTGGTGACCGTACAAGCTGAAGATGACATACTCATCAGCAAGCCATCTGCCATACCTTACGTGGATGCAGCAGAGGAAGCTCTAGAGACCGCCTTCCAAGCATTGGAGATCGCCAATGTCGAAACGTTTCCCCGAGAAATGAAGAAGGTAGCCTACATGCTCACCATGAACGGATACTTGCCTGGACAAGGACTTGGCAAGGATTCCCAAGGAATTCCCAAGCTACCCATTATTAAGGATAATCCGGGGAAACAAGGGTTAGGATACAACCCTAATAAAGATCAAAGGACGAAGAGGAATCAAGATCTTTCTCGACGTTCTTTAAGCCAGATCTTTAGGAAGGCCGGTTCACAAACGTCAAGGCCGGTCGTCGTCATCAAGTGCTCTTCTCCTTCCGATAGGGATGTATAGACCTGATGACTGTTAGAGATTACTCCTCGGGGACAGCCCGACCCCCGAGCCTCGATAGGGCACATGTTTTCGCTATAATTATAATAAAATCGTTCTTTATTATTTCTTATTGCTTCTTTTCTTGCTCGCAATAAATTTCTAGATCACATTATTTTAACCCTGTTTGAATAAGCATGAATGAGGTTAAAATTGTCTTAATAACAATAAACCCGCATCATTTTTATGTGGAAGTGTGTGCGACAACTTGGAGCACCATTCCTTGGCCTCGACAAGTGCCATCATGGATAAAAAAGAAATCCTTTAAAAACAAAAATCATAAAAACAAAAAAGCTCGGCAGGAAACCCAAAAAGGGGGCTGCGCAAAAATAAGAGCAAAGAACCCGCTAGGAATCCCACGAAAGGGTGACCTAGGCAAAAATTAGGGTTGCAAAAATAAACAAAAACAAAGGTCCGCTGAGACGCCACAAAGGGGTGTTTTAGGCAAAAAATAAGGACAATCAAAAAGCAAAAGAAATCCGTGATGGTACCATGAGCTGAATTCAAAAAGAAAGGTTCAAGGGAAACTATCTAAGTTGTCGAATCACAACGTCAATAACAAGACTTTCTTAACTTCATAAGTGTTTAATCAAACAAGCCTAAACACATGAGCCTACCTTGGCCAGCCATTCTTACAAAAACCGTTTTCAAAACAATAAATAATCCCCTCTAAAACACAAACTTTTGAACAAAAATACCTTTCCCTTCTTTTCTCTTGTCCCAAACGATTTTAGAATAATCTAGTGGAAACATGGAGATATAGTGGTCAATAGGAAGGTTAATACATCTTCTAAAGGAAGGGAATGATCACTGGGTTGATGACACCAATCTCGATATAACACGCATCATTCCTCGGTTACAGAAATCGGCAGCGCACAGCCCGTCTAGAGGAATGGCAAAAATCCAAGCAAAGAAACGCATCGGTTAATTCTTTTGAAAAATAAATCAAATAGAATTAGGTGCATCATACCGCATACATGCATACAGATGATAGGTGTACTGGAAGATCACTTATTCTCTGTTTATTAAAAAAAAAAAAAAAAAAAACAAAAACAAAAAACAAAAAACAAAAAAAACAAATAAACAAATAAACAAATAAACTTCAGAAAAAACAATGCGCCCGTACCATGTTCAGTACGCCCGTACTAAAATTAGGGTTATGAACAAATTTTCAACTCAATACGGGCGTACTGAAATGAATACGGTCGTATTGGCCATAACGTCCACACCAATACGGGCGTATTGAATTCAATACGGCCCGTATTGGCCCATTCTTTTGTACATCAACAATAAGATCAGTATGGCCGTACTGAATTCAGTATGGGCCGTACTTTTTTTTCTATAAATACGTCCCTCCTCCTCTCATTCAGGACAACATCTTCATTCCTCTGCATACTTTATCTGTGAGTGTGTTTGAGATCCCTCCGATTCCGAAGAAAGCCGAAAAATCGACAAAAAAGGCAAAGATTCAGAAAAATCCAACAAAATCGTACAGAATAACTGAGCCTGGAGAGGCTTGCCGAAATAATACTCCCCAGAGACATCTCAGCTTGCATTCTTGGGCCGAATTCCCAGTGAAAGCTATCAGAGCAAGATCAGCAAGATTCCCCAATGGAAGCATGATCATCCAAACAAAATATCCAAGTCAAAGGACTTAGACTTCCTCAGTGGAAGATAGCTTTCCAACTCAAGCGACGAGTGAAGCTAAGCCTAAAGAGGCTTTCTAAATAATACTCTGGGATACACAAGATCCTCAATCCCCATTCGCCTACTCAGAGGCACTCCTCCAAAAAAGGAAAATCCAAAAAGATCGATACCCATTCCCCAAGCGGAATTCGGTATTCAACCAAAAAAACCGAACGTCAAGATAATCCGCCTAACAGAAGAGGCCAATCAAAATCAATACGACAGAATCCCCCAGCGGATAACAGCCTACACAGAGGCAACAAAACCAGAAAATCAAAAAAGTCACCCGAATAAGGATAACCGGGATACTCCACCAACGTCGAAAGGACGTCAGCCAACCATAAGGCACCGCTCACATCAGAAAGAGCATCTTTGTGTCTACATCCCCAAGGAATCAAAATTTCCCCAGTGGGCACCAACTACGCAATGGAAAGTTGGGACACAAGAACCTATGAGTAACTGCACATCCCCTAGATGGATCCCTGCGTTATCCAGCCCTCAGCGGCACCAAAATCAAAAACAAACGTCGAAGCAGCATCGTGGACTGTGGAGACAAAATCATCACAACAGAATCCCCCAGGATAACAGCCTACGCAGAGGCAACAAAACCAGAAAATCAAAAAGAGTCACCCGAATAAGGATAACTGGGATACTCCACCAACGTCGAAAGGACGTCAGCCAATCATAAGGCATCGCTCACCTCAGAAAGAGAATCTTTGTGTCTGCATCCCCAAGGAATCAGAATCTCCCAGTGGGCACCAACTACGCAATGGAAAGTTGGGACACAAGAACCTATGAGTAACTGCACATCCCCTAGACGGATCCCTGCGTTATCCAGCCCTCAACGGCACCAAAATCAAAAACAACCGTCGAAGCAGCATCATGGACTGTGGAGACAAAATCATCACAAATCCCTGGAGAGGGCAAACTCACGCTACCAAAGTGACCAGAAGCACGGAGGTATGCAACCCTGGGGAGGGCAAACCGCAGACCCTAGAGAGGGCAAACTCACGCTACCGAGGTCGTCAGAAACACCGAGGTATGCACGAGCCTGGAGAGGCGACGACTAATACTCAGCTACCCCGTCGTCAGAAACACGGAGGTATGCAGCTACCGAGGTTGTCAGAAACACCAAGGTATGCACGAGCCTAGAGAGGCGACGACTAATACTCAGCTACCCCGTCGTCAGAAACACGGAGGTATGCAGCTACCGAGGTTGTCAGAAACACCGAGGTATGCACGAGCCTGGAGAGGCGACGACTAATACTCAGCTACCCCGTCGTCAGAAACATGGAGGTATGCAGCTACCGAGGTTGTCAGAAACACCGAGGTATGCACGAGCCTGGAGAGGCGACGACTAATACTCAGCTACCCCGTCGTCAGAAACACGGAGGTATGCAGCTACCGAGGTTGTCAAAAACACCGAGGTATGCACGAGCCTGGAGAGGCGACGGCTAATACTCAGCTACCCCGTCGTCAGAAACACGGAGGTATGCAGCTACCAAGGTTGTCAGAAACACCGAGGTATGCACGAGCCTGGAGAGGCGACGACCAATACTCAGCTACCGACGTCGTCAGAAACACGGAGGTATGCAGCTGCCAATGTCGTCAGAAACACGGAGGCATGCAGACCCTGGAGAGGGCAAACTCACGCTACCGAGGTTGTCAGAAACACCGAGGTATGCACGAGCCTGGAGAGGCGACGACTAATACTCAACCTGGAGAGGCCACTCAACAATTTTCCCACCGGAAGACACTACAAGTCGGAAGGATGGCTTACTCCCCGGACAATTGGGTCAACTCCTTTACTTGTCAACCGGTACACCAAAAAGCCGTTCGACTAAGTAAAAGGGGGGCAGTTGTAGACCCCTAAAATTGTCCGGGTCGGAAATAAGACTCAAAGACTCTCGAAGACCGAAGGAAAGTCAGCCGGAAGGACTCCTGGAAGACCCTAGGATGATTCTTTGTAGGTCTAGAAGTCTTAGAGTAGCTTAGAATAAGGGTGTGCGAGGATTGGAGCTCAATACACCCTCCCAGAGGTTCAGTACGGCCGTACTGAGCCATTTGAACTGCAATACGGCCGTAGTGAACTCAATACGGCCGTACTGAAGTTTTTGAACTTCAGTACGGCCGTACCAAATTCAATACGGCCGTACTGTAGTTCAAAAAACTTCAGTACGGGCCGTACCAAATTCAATACGGCCGTACTGTAGTTCAAAAAACCAGTACGGGCCGTATTGACCTCCCAGGCCGTATTGCGCCTCAATCCTATAAATAGGACGTCATTGGCACGTCCTTCCACACTTCTGGACCCTCGTGCTGAGTATTCTTGGGTTTTTGAGCTATTCTCTACCCTAGAAGTCTCTCCGAGAGCCAATCCGACGAAGTTCTTGAGTCATGAGCCATTAGCTTGAGACTCGAACAAGTCGAAGGGAAATCTCTTTGATTTCCATAGTAAAAATTATCTTTAGGGAAAGGAGCGAGCGGACGTGTAGTGGGAAGGAGCGCCAAAAAGCCTCCTAAACTTCGTTTTGAATATATAAAAGCACGCTTCAAAGGTTTATTCCCAAAATCCTTTCTTTTACCGCTTTTTGATTGTTGCATTACACGTTTAAAGCTTTCATCATGTAAATATTTTACTTATAATCGTTTCTAATAAATGGGGGTAATTTAGTAACTTTACGCTATTATTTATGAAATAATCTGTCATAGGGAACCCGAAAGGGGCGTTGTGGGGTGCTAACACCTTCCTCACACGTAACCGACTCCCTTACCCGACTCTGGTTGTAATGGCCGAAGTTGATTTACGAAAATCAATTGCCTTATATCTTTTTCCAATGTTTTGAGTAAAACATTGGTGGCGACTCCAAGAACCCCTTCTTTTTGCGAAAACCACTAATCCATGGAGGGTCCCGCTTGGGATTAACATGGATTGGTGAGAGTCATTTAAACAAAATTGTTAGCTCGATGAGGTCTCAGTTTGAGAATAAGTCGTTCTAACAATCCATCATTTTTCAAAACTTAAAGAGTCCGACCATCGTCGCGAATGCCAATGTCCGTTTCGGCGGGTGGCGACAAGTAACCTTTGGACAACCAATAGGTCACCTTCACATGGTGCTTCCTCACTAGAACTAAGACTAGCATCTTCTTCACTTGAGGAGGATGAAGAAGATGAAGTGCTTTCTTCACTTAGGATCTCATTATCCCTAATGATCATGGTCTTTTTTGTGGGGCATTGGGAGGCTATGTGTCCCCTCCCTAAGCACTTAAAGCACTTAATAGAACTAGTTCTAGGCTCATCGGAAGGTTTTTCTTTTTGTTTTTCTTTTAGTGGCCTTTCTTTTGAATAGGAGGGTTGACCCTCCTTCTTGAAGTCCTTTCTAGGGTATGAGGTAGATTCCTTCCTAAGGGTAGGCTTCCTTCTAAGTTGTTGTTCTACTCTCACACAAAGTTGAACTAGCTCATTTAGATCTCTATAGGGTAATAGTTCAACTTTATCCCTAATCTCTAGGTTTAGGCCACTTTGAAACCTAGCAATGGTGGTTCTTTCTTCTTCTCTAATGCCAGCCCTCATCATAAGCAACTCCATTTGTTGCCTATATTCCTCAACACTAAGGTGTCTTTGTTGGAGTCTTTGGAGCTTGTCCATCAACTCCCTCTCAAAATATGGAGGAATGTGCCTTCTCCTTAAGGCACTTCTAAGCTCATTCCAATATTGAATTGGAGGCTCATGATGAGTTCTTCTCTCCCTTTCAAGAGAAGTCCACCAATACATGGCATACCCTTGAAAGCTTAGGGTAGCCATGGGAACCTTTCTCTCTTCACTCACATTGTGGCAAGTGAAGAGTTGTTCAACCTTCATCTCCCAATCTAAATAATCATCAACATTATCTTTTCCATGGAAGGGAGGAAGGTCAAACCTAGGTTCTCTAAGAGTAGTTGTATCTTGCCTAGGCCTATGATGCCTAGGGGGTCTTTGATAGTAGCCATCATCATGGTGACTACTATAAAACCCTTCACTTGTAGATGAGTGAGTGTGTGAATGATGGCTTTTGGGCCTAGATGACCCTTCATCATGTGTGTGTTTATGAGACCTAGAAGGCCCCTCACCATTATGTTTTTTTGGGCCTAGAAGGTCCATGACCCTCATTGGCATGGGGTTTTCTAGCCTCACCCCCCACCACAAGCTTATTTAACAACTCTCTTATAGTTTCATTATTTTTTTCATTTTCTCTTTCTTTTTTCCTAATATAATCCCTATGTTCTCTAAGTTCATCTTTAATGCTTTTATGAGTCCTAGGAGAATGATGACCATGCACACTACTCTCATGAGAATGTTCACTCATTTTTGCAAGATAAAAGGTTTTCACAAGTCTTTAAAATTTGCAAAGTGAGTGATAAAAATTTTCACAAATAGTTTTCTTTTTTTGGTGTAATACTAAGTACTTGGAGGTCTAAGTATACAAATTGCACTATCAAGGGAGGTGAGCTACAAGGAGCCACTTAATAACCAAGCCTTTTCAAGTGGAAATTACTAAACCCCCTTATACTTTTCTTACAAAACAAAGTTTTCACACAAGCAAGCAAAGTAGGTGTGTGTGTGTGCACGAAACCCCTAGTAGGCAAAGGAAGCCTTCTAAACGAACTTAGTAGCTAAACAAGTAAAAGGAAAGCAAATAAAGCATATACTAGTCGTAGGGTCCTAGGGTGGAAGTCTAATTGACACTTGAAGTCTTTTGGGACACTTCCACAAGTTCTATACGTATTATGAAAGCAAATAAAACTAGGCGTGTCCTAATGGAAGCCCAAATGGCACTTAAAGCCTTTGGGGACCCTTCCACATGTACTAACCGAGTCTAGGAGTCTTTATTTAGTACTATTTAGGAAGTGGTGGGACTTAAACAATATCCCAAACAACCACTCCTAAATGTAGGTTTGTATACAATAGTAAATTTAAACAAAACTAACCCAAGTAGGGTTAAAGAGTTACAAGACAAAGGAAACAATCTAAATCAAGTCTTCTTGAAGAATTTCCTCCAAGGGTAGTTAGGACAGGTCTGGAACAGCCTTGAAGTCAAGAGAAAACGCCCCAAATTGGCCTCCACAAATCCGTCTCTAAGGTGTCCAAATCCGTCACCAATTACCTCAATTTCCGTCACTAGTTTGTCTCCAAATCCGTCTCTATTGCTAACCTAAAAATCAAACAATTCTTGGCTGCAAAATAACAAACAAGTGAGCCTATCCAAAGGTGTTTCACTCAATTTATGTGTACCTCAATCTCCTTCAAGTATAGACCCCTTTGAGATTAGCCAATATGTCTCAATTAGTCCTTCCTTCCAAGTGTGATGGCTTGAAAAGGATTATGGCTTCACCAAGGCTTAACAACCAAAACAAGAGAGAGTAGAGGCCAAAGAATGAAAACTGAAAAGCACAATTTAGAAAAGGCTACACTCTAGTAGGAATTGATATGACAAAACAAAGAGAGCCAAGAAGACACAAAGCAAAAAATAAAGGCAAATTTCAAAAGCTAGCACACAAAAGATTATACCTAGGAATGGTACTAGAATGGATTACAAAAACCAATTGGTGCTAATGTTTTCAAGGCCAAGTGCTACTAAATTTGTTTTGTTTTCACTTTATTTTTCTAGGTTTTTCTCTTTTGTTTTATTTTCTTTTTCTTTTCTTTTTGTCTCTTTTCTTTCTTTCTTTTCTTTCAATACAGAGAGCAACCACTTCAAACAGAGGCCAAACAATTAATAAAGAGGTTTCCAAGTGGTGGAGAAAAGAAGAACAAGAAGAGTAGAAGTGTAAGTGTACTAGTCAAAATTTCAACACAAAATGTTACTAGTTTTAGTACTAGTTTGTTAACTTCTTTTGTACACTTTAATTTTCGTTTTCAATACACTTCTACCTCTGTTTTCTTTTATCAAAACAAGCACAAGACACACAAGGAATTGCTGGTCACAAACTGCTAAGAAACAAATAGCAATTGAAGTTCATAAAAATTGACTCTAGAACATGTTAGGTCTAATAACATGCATTGGAATCTTTTTATGGGCACACTAAGAGTATCAACGTCCAACCAGCAATAACACCATACAAGAAAAGAGGTTAACACATTAAGATTCAAAAAGAAAAAAGGTACAACAAGGATTTAATGACAAGTAAAAGAACTACACATGACTCTAAGACAAAACTAGTAGATTAAGAAATGTAAAAAGCTTGTATTCTTGTTTCTTTTTGGAGTTTCTTTTAAGTCCAAAAATTATAGGAGTCCAAAGGAAGATAAAAGCAACCCTAAAACAATTAAAAAGACATACAAAGAATACCTAAGGCACATACAAGGATTGATTCACAAGAATTTAGAAGATGAACCAAAAACAAGCAAGACAAAGTGAGTATGTTCTATAGATTTATAGATGTGACACAAGAACCACTCAAGGCACACAAACACAAGACACAAAAAGGAAATACATGGAGGAACAGTATAGACACATATTAAGATGGTTTGAACCAAACAAAACAAGACAAATAAGCTTAGGAACGAATTTACCAAGGAGACCTAGCTCTTGATACCAAATGATGGAAAACTTGTTGGAGAAACCGGATTGATGTTGATTTTCCTTCAAGCTCCTCCCTAGATCTTTGGCTCCTTGATTCTTCCTAGGCTTTGTTAAGGTCTCCAATGGAGGAGGAGACCTTAGGACCACCACGGTTTGGTGGAGAAACTCTCCCAAGAGGCGCCACTCCTTGTTGAAGAGATAAGCCACTTCAATCCTCACCACACTCTTCTAGTGAAGGGATAAGAGAATTGGATGAATATCAAAGAGGTTTAGGGACTTTTAGAAGAGAGAAATCTGAACACTTTTCAGAACATACAATCTCAATTCATCCAAAAGTGTTTAACAAAGAGGGAAAAACGAAAATATAGGAGTAGGAACCTTGGAGAGTAAGCTAGTCTTAACCATGGTTCACTAGGAACCATGGTAAGGTCTAGCTAACCACCCATGGTCTAGAGGCTTGGAGAGCAAGCTCCTCACTTAGCTTGCTTGGTAAGCTAGCTAAGGAGAAGCTTGTGCTTCAAGCTTCCAAGCTTGAGAAGAACCAAGCTATTTGGCCAAGTGTGAACACAAGTGTGAACACATCTAGGTGGGCGGCTCTTTGGACTTAATTTACTCCAACCGGTTTTGAAATTGATAATTTGATTTAGTTAGGTTCATCCAATGTGAATGGAACCTAACTAAATCAAATCTATGAAAAATTAGGAGTAAAATGAGTCCAATATGAAAATTTTAGCCTAGGACCACCTTTGGCTAAATTGCTAGAAACACTCTCTAGCTTACTAGTGACACTCTCTAGTTTGCTAATGCCACTCCTACTAGAAAAACTAAGAAAAGAATGTATTTCTAGGTTAGGTTAAATAGAGTCAAAGTGTCCAAGTAACCTACCTTAGAAACAATATACAATAGCTACTAAAAAGGAAATAAAGTGCCTCACAAATACAAAGGCAAAAATACACCTATACAAGTATCTACTATATACAAGGTACAAGAAAACAACTATACAAGTATGTACAATGGAAACTTAAGAGAGTAATAAGAGGAACTATAATCAATGCTCATGATGAGAAAAGGTCTTTGAGCACCTCCTCTTTAGAAGTCTCCTCTAGCTTCCTAACCATGGACCTAATTAAAGGCCCAATGGTCTTCATGGGTGAGCCTTCTTGGATCATCCTTCACCTTTCTTGGTCTTACCTCTTCCAAATGGATCCTTGGGGATTAGATTTCCATCAACATTTGTTTGAGCATATGTGTGTTGCATTTGTTTGTGTTTATTTATTTCAAATGGATAAGAATTACAAAAGAATAGATATTAATAAAAAATATGATAAAAATTTAACTCCCTTCTATATACCTAAACCTCAAAGCATCATATAGGATAGTTTATTTAAAAAAAACAATAAAAACAAATAAATATATAGCAAAAATCATGCATCATAACCTTAGTAAAAAACAAATAAAAAATATAGCAAAAAAATCAAGCATCATATCCCTTAGCCAAAAACATGATAAAATTTAGGCAGAAAATAAATATCATGCATCTCCTAGGATAGTACATTAGCATACATTCATTAGAAATGGAAGGCACATATAATAGTATGCAAAAAATGTTCTCTAAACAAAAATCAATGAGAATGATATCCGTTGAATTTCTCATATGTCTTTGCATCCTATTTTACGTTTCATATAGATAACACGTCTTCCTTGTAAATAATAAATAAGAATAAAAAGGGAAATCTAATTTGTGCGTGTTAGCCGGATAATGAAAATTACTGTAATCAAATGCGAACCTGACACATCAAATCGGGGAACACTTATTAGTAATTGGGGGCATCACACGCCCAAATCGACGATTCAAACAACGAGACTTTCCCATAACGAAATGACAATTGTCGGGATAGGAGGAATGATCAAGAATGGACGAATCCTTGCTTCCAGGGAATTACAAGACAAAATCCAATTGAAGAATAAAGACATTGTGCGAGAAAAACCCACTAGGATGAAAACCCGTAAAGGGCGTCCTAGGTAAAAATTAGGGTAAAGAAAAAAAGAATCAAAACCCCAAATCAACTATTTTTAGTGGCCCGGGCCATTCCAAAATCAGAACGGGTCGTTCCCAAGTCTGGAACAGGACGTTCTTGAATTGGAATGGTCCGTTCCGAGACTCCTAAAAAGCCTAAAAATAATAGGTTGGAACGGGTCGTTCCAGACCAGAACGGGTCGTTCCAAACCAATCAAAGGGGCTAAAATTTGTACCCCAGAACGGGCCGTTCTCATTTCAGAACGGGCTGTTCTGGTTCCCGGAACGGGCCGTTCTGATTTCAGAACGGGCCGTTCTAGGGTGCAAAATAATAGATAACGTTCAGATCTAGAACGGGCCGTTCCGAATCCAGAACGGGTCGTTCCAGCCCACGTCTGATGTCTATAAATAGAAATATCGGCCACAATTCTCGAGGACCCCAAAAATTTCGTCCAGCACTCTTTAGAACTCGAAATTTCTCTCTTTTTCTCTCTCTCTCTCCTATTGTATTTCTTGAGTATTTTGAGGAAATTGTAGTGAGAAAGGTTGCCACAAAGCACCTAAAATCTCCCTATTTTGAAGATCCAATAGAGCTCATCCAAGAGGTATTTCAGTTAATTTCTTTCTCTTTTTTATTTCTTATCTATAATAATTATCGTTATAATAAAAATAATCATGTAGACATTTTAGGGTTAACTGTATTATTTAAATTTTAAGTATGTAAATAATTATTAATAAAGGGGATCTAATATTTAATTTATTATTTCTTATCACGTTAACTTCATCATAAGGTACCGATTGAGGGCGTTGTAGGGGTGCTTAATACCTTCCCTACACGTAACCGACCCCCGAACCCAATTCTGGTTATCAAGGCCATTATTGGATCTTTAAAAACCTTTTCTTTTTCCAACATTTTGAGTAAAATATTGGTGGCGACTCCATGAACCTATTTTCAAAACCATTAATTAAGGATTAGTCTGGTGTCCGGGCATTCCTTAATTAATGAGACTTTTAAAAGGATGTCTAAATCATAGGTTGCAAGATCGAAAAATTTTGGGTTGCGACATGGCTTAAAACATGTGACCCAAATGCATCTTAAATGACTATTAAATGAAACCTAGATTTTAGTTTCTTGACCTATTTTAGTATCCCTTCAATACTCCTACTCTAATGGCCTAAATACAATGGCCAATCAAATACAATCAATAGGAAATAATAAAAGAAGCAAATTGAGCCCAATATTGGGTACCAAAATCCCCAAGGCCCATAAAGCCCAAAAATAGGCCCATGAAGCCTAAGGCCTAAAAATCCTATTCTAAGTGGTCGAAAAATACAAGACCAAAATATATGAAACCTATACTAATACAAATACAAAACAATGTAAATCTCAAGGTGTGGCCCATGTGAAGAGCAACTTGGGCCCACCAAGCCCATCGGGCTCATTGGGCTCTAAACTAGCCCAAATCTTCATCTCTAGCCCATTCCTCTTGGATCCTTCAATGTGTCACGGTAGACACCCAATTTTGTCCGGGGGCATACAAACAAAGAAATGGACCTCTGTTATGAAGGGAAGGAGCTCCCAAAGCATGCAAACAATAAGACAGGATATCAGAAGGCCTAAAGCCCAAATAAATTGGTTTTAGTGGCCCGGAACGAGCTGTTCCAAAATCAGAACGGGCTGTTCCAAGCCACAAAAAAGGCCTAAAAACCTAGTCTGAAATAGGCCGTTCCAAAACCAGAACGGGCCGTTCCAAACCAGGCAAAAGGCCTAAAAATCTTAGGCTGGAACGAGCCGTTCCTAAACCAGAACGGGTCGTTCCAAACTGCTAAATAGCCTAAAAAACCTAGTTTGGAACAGGTCGTTCTAGCAATGCATTTTTTGTGTTAATCTTAACCCCAGAACGGGCCGTTCTGGTTTCAGAACAGGCCGTTCCAGGGTAAGAATTTAACACATAACGTTCAGATACAGAATGGGTCGTTCCGAATTTGGAACGGGTCGTTCTGGAACCCTTCTGATGCCTATAAATAGACAGCTTGGGCACAATTCTCAGGACCTCAAAATTTTGTCCAAGACTCCTTAGAGCTCGAAATTTCTCTCTCTCTCCCTCCTATTGTATTTCTTGAGATTTGTGAGGCATTTGTGTAGTGTGAAAGGTTACCACAAAGCACCTAGAATTTCCATATCGAAAGATTTAACAAAGCTTGCTACGAGGTATTTCAATCAATCTTCTTCTCTCTCTTTTATTTCTTATTTTTGATAAGTATTGTTATAATAAAAGCAATCGTGTAGATATTTTAGAGTCAATTGTTTAATTTAAATTTTAAGCATGTAAATAGTCATCAATAAAAGGGAATTTAATATTTATATTATTATTTCTTATAATGTTAACTTCGTCATAGGGTACCGATTAAGGGCATTGTACGGGTGCTTATTACCTTCCCTACACGTAATCGACCCCCGAACCCAATTCTGGTTATCAAGACCATTATTTTTTTTGTTAAAAAACCTTTTATTTTTCCAATGTTTTGGGTAAAACATTGGTGGCGACTCCATGAACCCATTTTTCAAACACCATTAATTAAGGATTAGTCTGGTGTCCGGGCATTCCTTAATTGATGCGATCTTTAAAAGGATGTCTAAACCATAGGTCGCGAGATCGGAAATTTTTGGGTTGCGACAGATGGCGACTCCACTGGGGACTTTTAAAGAGGGTCAGGCCCATTTCATTGATGAAGTTAATAAAATAAAAATAATAATTTAAATATTTTCCCCTTTACTTTGTTTCCTTTATTTGTTTGGCTTTTATATTTGTTTGCCTGTTTAAATTCTGCATCTGTTTGAATAAAAAAAATTATACACAAACAATTGCACACAACAGTTCCCCCTACACCCGGGGGCATGAGGGTATTAAACATAGGGAGTGGTTGACGTACGACCGGCTCAAGTTTGGCCTTGGAGCCTGCGAGCCTTGTCAGAAATCACACTCAAGGTGATAATCGGTTACTCTAGCCCGAAATACTGCGACAGACCTTAGAATTTTCCAAGTGACGGCGACAGAGATACTGGGTCCGTATAATGGGGGCACCTTGGGGGCCTTAAAACCAATGAGATTAGAACCGTCTTATAGAATGCACTTTTCTTGCAGGGACCACAGACCAAGGATTTGAACGCGACTGTCCGCGGGTGTACATTTGTTTGAGCATATGTGTGTTGCATTTGTTGTGTTCTTTTTTTGTTCATTTCAAATAGAGAGGAATTATAGACAAATAAACAGATATCAATAAATAAATAAAAACTAACACTCTTCTATATACCCTAACTCTAAAGCATCATATAGGATAGTTTGTTTCAAAATATATATATATATAGCAAAAATCATGCATCATAACCTTTAGTAAAATAAAGAAAAACATGATAAAATTTAGGTAGAAAATAAATATCATGCATCTCCTAGGAAAGTACATTAGCATGCATCCATTAGAGACGGAAGGCACATATAATAGTATGCAAAGATGTTCTTTAAACAAAAATCAATGAGAATTATATTCGTTGAAATTCTCAAGTGTCTTTGCATCCTATTTTACGTTTCATATAGATAACATGCCTTCCTTGTAAATAATAAATAAGAATAAAAAGGGAAATTTAATCTATGCGTGTTAGCCGCATAATGGAAATTACTGTAATCAAATGCGAACCTGACATATCAAATCGGGGAACACTTATCAGTAATTGGGGGTATCACACGCCCAAATCAACGATTCAAACACCGAGACTTTTCCATGCGAAAACAAAAACTGCCGGGATAGGAGGAATGATCAAGAATGGACGAATCCTTGCTTCTAGGAAATTATAAGACAACCCAATTGAAGAATAAAGGCATTGCATGATGAGGACCCGCCAGGACGAAAACCCGCATGGGGCATTCTAGGAAAAAATTAAGGCAAAGAAAAAAGAATCAAAATCCCAATAGGATATGTTCTATGCAAGAGATAAGGATACATAAAAAAAAAAAAGCAACGCCTGCTCGAGTTGAAAACCAAAAGGCAGCTTGAGTATTCCGTTTGAGAAGCAAGAATCTATAAAGGTTTCACTCCAAATTCAAAACACCGACATTCAAGTAAGTGGGAATGTGTTCCCAAAGTAGTTCGACCAATCATCAACCATGACTCTCTAAGGGGCAACCTCCGTCTATCTCTCCGTGTACGAATCACGAACTCGGGGCATGCCCGGGCCTTCGAGCTTTGCTAAAGGGGCACGTGTAAATTGAAAGTACTGTTTTAAATGCCATAACACTCTTTCGTTTCTATTCTCCCTTTAAATATTCACTATAGGCCTCATCCATCAACCCTTAATAAACAAAATGTATTTGTGACAAAGATGTTACTCGATAATAGCATGAAAAGGATAACAAAGGAACAATCAAGAATCCAAACATGACTAGGGGTCAATAAAAATAGGGCATCCCACACAAATGCTGCAAAAATGAAGGCCTGGCAGGAAACCCACTAAGGGGGCTGCACAAAATTAGGGCAAGATCCACTATGGGGCCCACAATCAAAAAGAGTAACTTAGGCAAAAGTAAGGATCAAAGGAAAAATGTCTGCTAGGAAACACATCCCAAGTGACTTAGGCAAAAGTTAGGACGTTAAAGCAGCAACTTGAGTTGAAAACCGAAAGGCAGCTCAGGGGAATTATTCAATCAGAGAGCGACCCCAAGTCATCACTCCACTTTCCAAAAAGGCTAAAACACAATGATTGCTTCCTTGTAGCAAATACGTTTTGTTTAATAACCCTAAACACCAAAGCCTACCTTGGCCAGCCCTTCTTCTCAAAAACCCTTTTTGAAAAATCCCTTCTAACAACCCTTTTAAAAAAACAAAATAATAATAATAGCATTCCTTCCTTGTTTTCTCTTGACCCTTATGGCATTAAAATGGTACCAAAAAGATACACGAAAAATGCACAGTGAACACTCACAAAGAGAAGACAGAGATGTCCCTGAATAGAGTTTGGAGACGCTTGACTACACATCGACTAGATAATCAAGGAGCTACTTAAACCTTGGGTTTAAAGGAGTATATCCTGACAATAATCACAAATGGCATGGATAAACAGGAATCGTTAACATTAACCTTAACGTGCACAGGTTAATTTCCCAACAAAAAAAATTGAATTGCATGTTTAGGAACAAACACATGAGCATAAACTGCATCGCATGCATATGAGGTAGGGGCATATGGAAGGGTGTTACACAAAAAAAGAATAAATAAAATAATAATAATAATAATAAAATCACTCCTGTCTTGCATTTTCATTGCATCCATGCATCCATGCATTATGCTTGCTATGGGTCAGAAGGAGTCATCAGGATGAAGCACAAGCTAAATAGCCAACCATGAGCCAAGTAGTGGCAAACGGCAACCCCAAGTGATTCTATGTGCCCACTAAGCAAAGACATATCAACAGTGGAATAGAATAGAATCGACCAAACAAGAAAGTCTGTAAGCATGAAGAGGCCATCGCGCTTTACTCCTCAACTAAATGTAGGATGATCCAAAAAATGCCACGACCAGGAATGTCTTCCTAACCAAAGCCAGGAGTGGCTTCCAAAATAATACTCAACAATAAAGATTGAGCAAATAACATCATCATGGGATGGGATCCCACCACCAATGATGACAACAAAAGATAAAATAGAAAAAGGCAAGCTTCGTACATGTTGAAAAAGCCGAAGCATTTAGAAAAACAGTAGAAAAAGGAAAGCTTCAAATATGAAAAAGCTGAAGCTAAACAAAGATACAAAATTCAAAAAACCTACCACAAGAAAACGCCTGGAGAGGCATCATAATACTCACATGGCAAGGGCAGCACCAAAATCTCTGTCACCCATTTACTCCTTTGCCCACCATCACAAGGGAACCACCTACCAGCAATCCTCGTCTTCATTAGAAGTCCTCCCAAAGAAAAGGGGCAATCACATCATCAGCATCAGCAGGCATCCTGAAGAGGCCAGGCATAATAATACTCAGCATTTATTCCTTTGCCCACCATCACAAGGGCACCACCTACCAGCAATCCTCATCTTCTACAAACGTCCTCCCAAAGTAAAGGGGCAATCACATCATCAACATCAGCAGGCAGCCTAGAGAGGCGAGGCATAATAATACTCAGCATTTACTCCTTTGCCCACCATCACAAGGGCACCACGTACCAGAAATCCTCGTCTTCATCATACATCCTCCTAAAGAAAAGGGGCAATCACATCAACAACATCAGTAGGCATCCTAGAGAGGCCAGGCATATTAATACTCAACATTCAGCAGGCAGCCTAGAGAGGCCAGGCATAATAATACTCAGCATTTAGCAGACAGCCTGGAGAGGCCAGGCATAACAATACTCAACATTCAGCAGGCAGCCTGGAGAGGCTAGGCATAACAATACTCAGCATTCAATAGGCAGCCTGGAGAGGCCAGGCATAACAATACTCACCATTCAGTAGACAGCCTGGAGAGGCCAGGCATAATAATACTCACCATTCAACAGGCAGCCTAGAGAGGCCAGGCATAATAATACTCACCGTTCAGCAGGTAGCTTGGAGAGGCCAGCCATAATAATACTCCCTCTTAAACAAGCTACAAATAAAGGGACACATTATCACAAGAGAAACAATGGAGCTTCTACTCGAAGACTAAAGATCAGGTGTACAGTTTGTCAACCTTGTTACCCAATAGAGTACGCAACCAATGCTCAACTGCTCTAAAGGGTGAGGATACGAGCAAATACACCTATCCAAGGGAAACAACGCAGAAGCACCAAAGAGATAAAGAGAAGACCTAGACAAAATGTCTACGTCTTTACTTTCCTTTGGAAAAGCAACACATTACTATTCCAAAGGACAAGTAAAGAGGGGCAGCTGTAGACACCCAATATCGTTCGGGGGCATACAAACAAGGAAATGGACCTCTGTTATGAAGGGAAGGAGCTCCCAAAGCATGCAAACAACATGACAGGACATCAGAAGGCCTAAAGCCCAAATAAATTGGTTTTAGTGGCCCGGAACGGGCTGTTCCAAAATCAGAATGGGTCGTTCCAAGCCACTAAAAAGGCCTAAAAACCTAGTCTGGAACGGGCCGTTCCAAAACCAGAACGGGCATTCCAAGCCACAAAAAAGGCCTAAAAACCTAGTCTAGAACGGGCCGTTCCAAAACCAGAACGGGCCGTTCCAAAACCAGAACGGGCCGTTCCAAACCAGGCAAAAGGCCTAAAAATCTTAGGCTAGAACGGGTCGTTCCTCAACCAGAACGGGTCGTTCCAAACCGCTAAATAGCCTAAAATACCTAGTTTGGAACGAGTCATTCTAGCAATGCATTTAACAAAGATTGTGATGGCATCCTAGCTTGCATGAACTTGAGATGATGAGCAAGGGAGAGGACGCCTACTCCAAGGATCAAGTCCTTCAAGGGTGATGCGTGATTTAGAGAAGGAATAAGGTGGGATGGACGAAAATGGGGAGTGTGGGTGAAGTGTTTGATGAAACTTTTGAGAGGGCACTCTAGGGTTTGGCTCACTTCAAAGTAAATGAAGGCCACTTCTAGGGTTTAGCTCTCAAGGTGGAGATAGGATGGTGGTGGCCGAATTTAGCCTAAGGTGACTAAGGATGATATATTCCAAAGTATTTACATGATGCATAGCCTAGGGTATTTATAGGAGTGGGAGGCATCTAGGGTTGCATTTGGAGAGTGCATGGCCGAAATTCACAAGCTAAATGCACACCAAATGAAATCCAAATTAATCCTAGATGCAACTTGGTGGCCAAGCATGGAATCTTTGGGTTTAGCTAGGCTACTTCTAGGTGCATGATAAGACCATGCAACCTTTGCCCTCCACTTGGGCCTAAGCCTTTCTAATACCAAAAGTAGGTCCAATAGCCACAAAAATACGTCTAGGTTTTTGTTCCCACCCTAATCAAATACCTTAGCGCAAAAATAAAATCCTATGATCTAAAGCACCCCATAATACAAGGGTAAAATGGGAAATACAAAAGAAAATAAATCTTATGACTAAGATACCCCAAAATACAAGGGTAAAAATGGAAATAAAAGTAAAATAAATTATACGACTAAAATACCCCAAAGTACAAAGTAAAAATGGAAAATCAAAGGCAAGGGCAAAATAGGCATAAAAATGAATTATAGGCTACCAAAGCATATGAGAGTGATTAGTGTATTTTAATCTTGAGAAGCATGTCTTCTAGGGTTTTGACTTCCCTATCTTCTTCCAATCTCCTAGCCATTGGCCTAGTGATGGGTCCCACATGAAGCTCCAAGGATGGTCCTCCATCAGCTTGCTATGAGGTATTTCAATCAATCTTCTTCTCTCTCTTTTATTTCTTATTTTTGATAAGTATTGTTATAATAAAAGCAATCATGTAGATATTTTAGAGTCAATTGTTTAATTTAAATTTCAAGCATGTAAATAGTCATCAATAAAAGGGGATTTAATATTTATATTATTATTACTTATAATGTTAACTTCGTCATAAGGTACCGATTAAGGGCGTTCTAGGGGTGCTTAATACCTTCCCTACATGTAACCGACCCCCGAACCCAATTCTGGTTATCAAGACCATTATTTTTTTTTAAAAAAACCTTTTCTTTTTCCAATGTTTTGGGTAAAACATTGGTGGCAACTCCATGAACCCATTTTTCAAAAACTATTAATTAAGGATTAGTCTGGTGTCTGGGCATTCCTTAATTGATGTGATCTTTAAAAGGATGTCTAAACCATAGGTCGTGAGATCAGAAGTTTTTGGGTTGCGACAATCACCTCTTGCCCTCTTAGGCATGATTCCGTCAAATTGCCTCTTTGATGATGGGAAAAGGATCATCCTCTTTTTAGGGTGATCGTGACTGTGTTTTTCTTTGTTTTTCTCCGTTTGAGGAGCCTAATGGTGTCCTCTCTAGTTTGAAGAGTTCCTAAGGATGACTGGTAGGAAAATGTTTATTGTTCACATGTTTAATGTTTTTGAAGGAACCTGTGAATAGTGTCCCTTGTTCTTGATTGAGAAGGACCGTAATTGGGATCCTATCTTTCTTTATTGGGGAGGTGATGGCAGATAGTGCCTATTGATGTGCTTAGTGTTATTCTGGTGCCCTTAGCTTGGACTTTCTTGGCTTTTGTTTAGACGATTGTCCACTAGAGTCTATGTTGCTCTTGTGGCTTTTTCTCCATTGACATACGAAAAAAATGTTGAATGTTTGTTTCATTTATGCAGGATGCTAATTTTCGCATACATTGAATAATCCCCTTAGGAGAAAGAAAATCTTCTAAGTGTGTGAAATGTTTTTTGGATGCATGTAATGCATATTGTAATTTGATTTCCAAAAGGTAGCGCAAGAAAACCTTCAATGGATAAACCTCAATGATGCATTAATTGAGTTAGAGAGCGTTACAAATCAGCCTTCCATGGAGGAAAAAATAAAAGAAGAAAATAGAAGAGAAAGAGGAGACAATAGCATAATGAAAAATACAATCAACAGAGAGGGAAACAGAGATACAAAAATGGTCTTCTTTCAAAACTCGTCCAAGACCCCCTAAAGGAGAGTGGTGACTGTCGCCACTAATGTCCTATCATCTGACCTAAAAACCTAGTATCCACTTTGTCCCCCTCCGAAATTCAAACACAAGGAATCCGAAATATTGGGCTGGCCCATCTAGTCCATTACAAGAAACAAAACGAAATGACAAAATAAAATAAAATTTAGACTGTGTTGAAATAGGTCCATGTGGTAGTGGTCCCAGTCCATTAAGTGCTTTCAAATTCTCTACAAATGATTATGAAATTAATTAGGCTAATAAATGCAATTCAAAATTAATAGCTCAATAAACCTCAAAACAATAAAATATGGCAGGAGAGAATAATTAGTCACTAACAATAGAAAATGCATTAAAATTATGATTCATCAATTTGGCATGGTCGCTATGGTGCATTAACCATGAAGAGAATGGTGTAAGTAGTACCTTCATAGCCTAAATCCATGGCGACTCGAGTGCGGAAAACGTCTTCATGTTCAACCATTAGTTATTCTCACCTCAAGCATTTCTTTGGTGCATGGATATAAGGAAACTTGGAATTCTTTTTAGTAGTAGAAACATAATACTTATCTGTATTCAAGTAAGATGATATCCATAGAGCATATCTTATGAGAATGTAGTCATGCCATCCTCCTTATCTATGAGCTCTTCCATTAGCTACTCCAAGGTTTTAGAAGCAAAATTGGATGTTTCTATGGCTTCATGGTGGAATGGTCCAGGCATAATCCTCTGGCCATCTAGAGTTTAGTACCACCAGTGAACTAGCCATATTTAAAGGTTTAACCTCAATACTTGATTTGGTCGATGGTTGTGTAATGTCACTAGATGTTCCAAGAGTCTCTTCATCATGTAATGAGACTCCTCTAGTACATGTACTTGGTTTGTCAGATGAAACAAAAGGTACAATAGTTGGATTAGGAACATTTTGGACTTGTGGGAGTGCTTGAGATTCTACAGTAGTCTTATCTTCAACATCAAATGCTCATGTGTGTGTTGGATGAAGACTCTTTATGAAATGTGAAGGAATGTACTTGGATGTGAAAGCTGATTTGGTGAGTGAATTTGGGGCTTCCCTCGCTGTCCTAGGGTGTTTCATGTTATACATCACTTATAGAATGCCTTAGATAGGGAGATGGTTTAGAGTCCTTTTACTTCCATTTCTCCAAGTTCCTGCTCCAACTATAACTCACATTGCTTTGTTGTGGCTTTTTTAGATGATGTGCAAAGTGCGTTTTTTAGCATTTTGTCTTCTTTAACAACAAGCTTAGGCTCTTTCTTCTTGTGTTTATATGCTTATTACTGACTGAGACATTTGGAGTGCTTCAAACTTTGCTCCTCCTGGAGCTTCATCTTGGGCTTAGGTAGTCCATGAACTAGATGATGTTTTTAGGACTATTATGGCTAGGGAACTTGGATTGATTGTTTCTCGTGGAATGGGTTGAAGGAGAAGGAGATGAAAGGAAATGGGTTTATCATCAAAAATTGAGGATGAATCATGTATGGTAATGGATGATGGTGTTTGGTTAAAAGAGATGACGTTTTTTTTTTAAGATGATGGAGAGGTTGGTGTTTGGACTTGTTAGGCTAGTCGTTAGCTAGGTGAAGAATGTTGGATTATGATGGGTTTCTTCAATAGGGGCTCAAAACTTGTTTCATCATTCACTTCAACTTGCTTCCTCTGCAATCTTAGAAGAAGGTGAAGAATCCCCGTGCACTTGAGGATTATGAGGTTGATCTCCATAAACCACTTGCCTCACTCGTAGCCAGTGGTCTCAATGTTATTAGCTTCAATCACATTTTTGAATAACATCTCATGGGGAACATGTGTTCTCTTACTCTTTTCTTGATCTCTCTAGCTAAAATAAAACTTTTAGTTGTTGACCACCAAACTGGGTAAGTTTACAGAAACCCCAAGTAGAGATTATAGATGCAAAATCTATCCACATCAGATACATTATCCCTTGAGCCAAACCGAAGGATGAACGTGTTGAACAACAAGTTGTACATCAACAAGCATAGAGACTTCATGTTTGTTGCCCAAAGGAACTTTTTTGGCTCTGCCTTGTCATGTGGATGCTCAAAATTGAAAAGCATGACATCCAGTATCTTCTCGGAGATGACTTTATATTCGTCAAAGTAGGTTAGTCCTTTCATCTCAAGAGGGTGGAAATTTAGTTGGAGTGATCCTTATCTCCAAACCATCAACCATTCCTATAGTTACATTGTTGTCGACCATTACATATGCCCAAAAGTAGGCATAGGGTGCACAGAACTAGTTGCACCTCAACTCAACGAAGTTGGACCATCTTGCTTTATTTGGGTATTGCTTCACAGGATAATTATCCTCAACGAGTTGGGAAAGGACAGCGCACTTCCCAGGAAGCTAAAAAGACTTTGGGTATTCCTCCATAGGAACCTTGTTTCTAAGAGTAGCCTATTTGGGTGCCATTGTTGAGAGTATGGAGAAGAACTTTCAAAGAGGGAGAATTAGTGATGGCAACTCCCTTGCATGGATTGAGTTAGGAGCATCAAAGAGGGAAAACCGGACTCCTTGGATCATAGAACTCAAGGTTTCTAGCCTTGGTGATGGAGATGACCGAATGGTGTTTATGGAGGCCAGGTGTTTGATGAAATGATAGAATGGTACTCTAGGGTTTTTGGCTCACTTCATTGGTGGATGAAGGCCACTCCTAATGGTGAGAACACACACGGTGAAGATGAGAAAGAGAGGTGGCCGAATTGACCAAGGTGACTAAGGAAGGATATTAAGGCTCAAATGCACTCTTAATATCATAAATTCCAAAGTGATTACATGAAGTAATACCTAGGGTATTTATAAGTGTTGGGTGACACCAAAACCCTAGGGAAGTGTGACGGCTAGGTCATCTTTGGGTGATCATTCCTTCTCTAAATGGGAAGGAAATGCACTCCAAATGACACTTAAATGACCCGTAAAAGGATCCGTCCACTTACCCTAAAAATGGGAGCTTTTTGGGCTAAGGTAGGCTACATCTAGGTGCATGATGGGAGAATGCAACCTAGGTGTCCTTCCACTTAGGCCAATGCTCTCCTTAAGCCAAAAGACCCATTATTGTCACGGCCAAACACTTATATCACCTAGGAAATAAAGCCCTAATTTCTTAGTGCCCCAAAATACAAGGGCAAAATAGGAAATACAAAGAAAAATAAATTCTAAGTCCTAAGCATCCCAAAATACAACAGTAAAAATGGAGAAATAAAATAAACCTTATGCTAATGAAGCTTAGGAGAGCATTTAGTACTCTATGATCATGTGGAGGGTGTCCCTTGGTGTGTGAGCTCCCTCCTTCTCTTCCACTCTCCTAACCATGGACCTAGTGATGGGTGTAGACCCTTAAAATTGTCCGGGTCGGAAATAAAGCTCAAAGACTCTCGAAGACCGAAGGAAAGTCAGCCGGAAGGACTCCTGGAAGACTCTAGGATGATTCTTTGTAGGTCTAGAAGTCTTAGAGTAGCTTATAATAAGGGTGTGCGAGGATTGGAGCTCAATACACCCTCCCAGAGGTTCAGTACGGCCGTACTGAGCCATTTGAACTGCAATACGGCCGTAGTGAACTCAATACGGCCGTACTAAAGTTTTTGAACTTCAGTACGGCCGTACCAAATTCAATATGGCCGTACTGTAGTTCAAAAAACTTCAGTACGGGCCGTAGTGAAATCAATACGGCCGTACTGAAGTTTTTGAACTTCATTACGGCCGTACCAAATTCAATACGGCCGTACTGTAATTCAAAAACCCAGTACGGGCCGTATTGACCTCCCAGGCCATATTGCGCCTCAATCCTATAAATAGGACGTAATTTGCACGTCCTCCCACACTTTTTACACATTCCTCAACCCTCCTGCTGAGTATTCTTGGGTTTTTGAGCTATTCTCTGCCCTAGAAATCTCTCCGGGAGCCGATCCGACGAAGTTCTTGAGTCATGAGCCATTAGCTTGAGATTCGAACAAGTCGAAGGGAAATCTCTCTGATTTCCATAGTAAAAATTATCTTTAGGGGAAAGGAGCGAGCGGACGTGTAGTGAGAAGGAGCGCCAAAAAGCCTCCTAAACTTCATTTTGAATATATAAAAGCCCGCTTCGAAGGTTTCTTTCTAAATCCTTTCCTTTACTGCTTTTATTTATTGCTTTTTGATTATTGCATTGCATGTTTAGAGCTTTCATCATGTAAATATTTTATCTATAATCGTTTCTAATAAATAGGGGTAATCTAGTAATTTTACACTGTTATTTATGAAATAATCCGTCATAGGGAACCCGAAAGGGGCGCTGTGGGGTGCTAACACCTTCCTCGCACGTAACCGACTCCCTTACCCGACTCTGGTTGTAATGGCCAAAGTTGATTTATGAAAATCAATTGCCTTATATCTTTTTCCAATGTTTTGAGTAAAATATTGGTGGCGACTCCAAGAACCCTTCTTTTTACGAAAACCACTAATCCATGGAGGGTCCCGCTTGGGATTAACATGGATTGGTGAGAGTCATTTAAACAAAATTGTTAGCTCGATGAGGTCTCAGTTTGAGAATAAGTCGTTCTAACAATCCACCATCTTTCCAAACTTTAAAAAGAGTCCAACCATCGTCGCGAATGCCAACGTCCGTTTCGGCGGGTGGCGACAGATGGCGACTCCACTGGGGAAGCCTCGAGAGTCAGTCCCATTTAGTGATGGATTGTTTCTAAAATAATAGTTTAAAATTACTTCATTACCCCTCGCTCGTGTGATAACATGTTTTACCTAGTTGGCTTCAATAACTGTTGGATGTTTAAATTTTTGCAATTGTTTGAAATATAAACTGCACACGAACCTTTGCACACAACAGTTCCCTCTATACCCGGGGGCATGAGTGGAAAGCCATAGGGAGTGGATGTTAGTACGGCCGATTGTCGAATGGGTCCATAGGTGCCCGTAGACCGTTGTCGGAAAGCATCACTCAAGGTGATAACCATGAACTCAAGTCCGACAGTGCGTTGGAACTTTCCATCGACTTACGACGAGAGGAATTGGGTCCCTATAATGGGGGCACCTTGGGGGCCTCAGACCAGTGAGAACTGTTAGAACCTCCTTGAATATGCACTTTTCTGCAGGATACCCCTACCTCGTGATTCGCTCGTGACTGTTCGTGGATGAGTGAATTGTTTGTGCATCGTTTATGTGACATTGTTTGAGCATACATTGCATTCTTTAAACATACAACATTCCTTTTTTTAAAAAAATAAGAATAAATAGGAATAAGAATCTTCCCTTACATGGTGTTAACATCTACCTTCATCACATTCATATAGGTAGTTTCCATTTTCACCCAAAAAATAAATAAATACAAAAACAAAATACCCAAGAAAGAGAAAAAAGGGTCATTTATCCATGTAGACCCCTAAAATTGTCCGGGTCGGAAATAAGACTCGAAGACTCTCAAAGATCAAAGGAAAGTCAGCCAGAAGGACTCCCAGAAGACCATAGGATGACTATCTGTAGGTTTAGAGGTCTTAGAGTAGCCAAAAATAAGAAAGTGGGAGGTTTGGAGCTCAATACGGTCTCCTTGGAGTTCAGTACGGCCGTACTGCACATTTTGTACTACAATACGGCCGTACTGAAACCAATACGGCCGTATTGAAGTTTCTGTATTTCAATACGGCCGTACTGAATTCAATACGGCCGTATTGAAGTACAAAAACTCAATACGGGCCGTATTGAACCCAGGGGCCGTACTGCGCCTCATCCCTATATATAGGACGTCATTTGGACGTCATTCCACACTTTTTCCAGACTTCTGGACCCTCTTGTTGAGTATTCTGGGGTTTTTGAGCAGTGTTCTGCCCTAGAATTCTCTCCGAGAGTCGATCCGACGAAGTTCTTGAGTTCTGAGCATTTAGCTTGAGAATTCGGACTAGTCGAAGGGAAATCTTTTTGATTTCCATAGTAAAGATTAATTTTTAGGAAGGAGCGAGCGAGCTTGTAGAGGGAGGGAGCGCCAAAAAGCCTCCTAAACTTCATTGAAATATATAAAAGCACGCTTCAAAGGTTTCTTTCTTAAAATCCCTTCTTTTACTGCTTTCTGATTGTTGCATATTTAAATTCGTCATCATGTAGATATTTAATTTATAATCGCTTATAATAAATAGGGGTAATTTAGTAATTTTACACTGTTATTTATGAAATACTCCGTCGTAGGGAACCCGAAAGGGGCGTTGTGGGGTGCTAACACCTTCCCCGCACGTAACCGACTCCCTTACCCAACTCTGGTTGTAATGGCCAAGGTTGATTTATAAAAATCAATTGCCTTAAATCTTTTTCCAATGTTTTGAGTAAAACATTGGTGGCGACTCCAAGAACCCTACCTTTTGCGAAAACCACTAATCCATGGAGGGTCCCGCTTGGGGTTAACATGGATTGGTGAACCATTTTAATAAAATTGTTTGTTCGACAAGGTCTCAGTTTGAGAATAAGTCGTTCTAACAATCCACCACTTTTCAAACTATTAAAAAGAGTCCGACCATCGTCGCGAATGCCAAGGTCCGTTTCGGCGGGTGGCGACAGATGGCGACTCCACTGGGGAAGCCTCGAGAGTCAATCCCATTTAGTGATGGATTCTTTTCAAAATAATAGTTTAAAATTACTTTATTACCCCTCACTTGTATGATAACATGTTTATCTATTTGGCTTTAATAACTGTTGTATTTTTAAATTTACGCAATTGTTTGAAATACAAACTGTACACAAACCTTTGCACACAACAGTTCCCTCTATACCCGGGGGCATGAGTGGTAATCCATAGGGAGTGGATGCTAGTACGGCCGGTTGTCGAATGGGTCTATAGGTGCCCGTAGACCGTTGTCGGAAAACATCACTCAAGGTGATAACCATGAACTCAAGTCCGACAGTGCGTTGGAACTTTCCATCGACTTACGACGAGAGGAATTGGGTCCCTATAATGGGGGCACCTTGGGGGCCTCAGACCGGTGAGAACAGTTAGAACCACCTTGAATATGCACTTTTCTGCAGGATACCCCTACCTCGTGATTCGCTCGTGACTGTTCGTGGATGAGTGAATTGTTTGTGCATTGTTTATGTGACATTGTTTGAGCATACATTGCATTCTTTAACATACAACATTCCTTTTTAAAATAAGAATAAATAGGAATAAGAATCTTCCATTACATGGTGTTAACATCTACCTTCATCACATTCATATAGGTAGTTTCCCTTTTCACCCAAAAATACAAAAAAATAATAAATAAAAAATACCCAAAAAAAAAAAGAAAAAGGGTTATTTATCCAAACCAAGCAATATCATGCATCATCTTAGGAACATTCCGAAAACATGATAATGCTTAGTTAAATAAACACTATGCATGCATATTCACCACCATCATCTCATATCATGCATTTTAGATTATGGAGGGATCTAGGGGAATGCAAGGGCAGTTGAAGAAAGTGGACTTCTTGTTGTACCGTGCCGAGAGGTTGGATCACCTCTGTTCCTTGATGCCACGAGAGGCTCGTTTGGAGTTTGAAAAATCTTATGGACGAGTTCTCGATTTGATAAAGATTTGTGTGGATCCAGCTTTTCTGAGAGCCTTGGTCCATTTTTGGAGTCTCGATCTGCATTGTTTCGATTTCCCCCAGTTTGACTTAGTTCCTACTCTCGAGGAGTATGAGCTCATGCTACGATGGCCCAAATCAGCAGGGGTCTATATCTTCCATGGAAATCATGTGGCCGTAGAGAGGGTCGCAACTCAAGTCAAACTGCCATCACGATCATCCGCTTTAGTGGGGAACGGCAGTATCAGGGGTTGGAAGCTTGCTATGATTGAAGACCACCTTTCTTCCTTGGCTGATGAGGGAGATTGGTTAGCTTTCAACAAGACTCTAGCGTTAGCCGTGTTTGGGACGATCTTATTCCCCTTTCACGCTAACACAGTGGACCATGCTGCTATGGACGCTTTCTTCGCTTGGGACGTACACATGAAGAGTCCCGTGCCTGCCATTCTTGCCGACACCTTGCTTTCTGTTAACCTATCTCAGCAGAAGCAAGGGAAGACTATCCGACGTTGTACCTCCTTGTTGTATGTATGGGGCATCACACACTTCTATGCCTCTAGTCACATGGGGACCTTGCCCGATCCGTTGAGGAGTTTTTCGAAGATCCCCGTATGCCGCCGATATGCTTCCGAGTGGAAGGAAGAGATGGAACAGTGGAGTATTGAACACTTCACATGGGTTTGTCCTTGGTTCCGTCCGAGCAATATATTGATGAGATGCGGCAGCTATCCAAGCATACCATTGATGGGCCTTAGAGGTTGCATAGCCTACTCACCTAGATTGGCTATGAGGCAACTTATGAGGACTCAGATTGTTCCTACTCAAGAGGAGCTTGGAGGATTGTGTTTCTCCTTTGATTCCGAGCATCAAAGGGACATGCACGCCGTCATTAGAGCGTGGGAGAGACCAATCTATGAGGGCGATCAAGAGCTTGGAAAGCCTCGGGTATCCGTCTCCACAAATTACGAGATATGGAGGAGCGAGAGAGGGATGTCCCAACCATCCACCTCTTGCGCAACCGCAACTACAAGGAGGATAATGCAAGAACAAGTCGATGCCTTGACCAAGAAGCTGGAAATTATGGGAGCTCAAATGAGAGTTCTTGAAGAGAAAAATGAAGAATCCAGTTTCGTCATCAATGGTCTACAAAGGCAATGCAAGAAAAAAGACCACGAGATAGAGCAGCTAAAGGATGAGTGTGCTAACCTCAATGAGGAGGCCACTCGGGCATCCAAAATGCCAAAGGTTGAACCGAGTAGTCAACTCCAAGAAGTCAACGCAAAGATAGCACACCTTGAAGCCGAACATGCAAGGCAGGCACAGTTGATCAAGGACATGCAAGACAATCTGCTCTTGACTCGATCCGATGTACAGCAATGGCGGGAAGTTGCTCAACAACAAACCGCAAGCCTTTCCGATTTTCGCAAGAGAGAAAGGGAAGGACTAGCACAGATGGCTAGACTCCGAGAGGAGAAGGATCGAGCCGAAGACGAGCTTAACGAACTGCAGGCCATGATCAACTATCACACTCAAAAGGCGAAGGACGCTCAGAAGATCAGTGATGATATGAGCCAAGCCGTCCATATGCAAGTTGAAGCAATGGCACGTCATGTGGAGGAAGCCGAAGACGAATGGAGAAGAAAAATGAACCCGCCTGTGGGTTTTTATCGGCTTTTCTCATATTGTAAAAAATTGCTTCAAAGCATTGTATGATAAGTTGTACACTTTCTATGATCAATGAAATCAAGTTTTTGATTTATAAAATCTCTCAATTGCCTTTGCATTTCATAGTCATTCATTTGCATACATCTCTCCAAGTAATTTAATAATAAACATTAATAAAAAGAAAGAATTAATCGATGCGTATAATCAAAGAGTGGATTGCACGCCATTTGTTATCAAATGCAAACCAACAACTGCGCCAAGCGAGCACACGACAACTTCGTTGTTGGTAATCAAGACGAACAAAGGGGAAGGTCCGACACCGTTAAGGATCACTACTCCAAGGCCTTTTCCCTACGAATCAAATAAGGCTGTGTCATGGATATACGACATCCATTTTTCTGCCGACAGCGATTTCTCTAACATCGCTGGACTTGGGGGCATGACTAGGAGTGGCAGGATCTACACTCCCAATGATCTTCATGATAAAAGCTCCCAAGAATAAAGGAAAGGAAAATAAAGAATCCGAGGAGGAAAATCTAGAAACCGCCTTCCAAGCATTGGAAATTTCCAATGTTGAAACGTTTCCCCGAGAAATGAAGAAGGTAGCCTCCATGCTCACCAAGAACGGATACTTGCCAGGACAAAGACGTGGCAAGGATTCCCAAGGAATTCCCGAGCTACCCATTATCAAGGATAATCTGGGGAAACAAGGGTTAGGATACAACCCTAATAAAGATCAAAGGACGAAGAGGAACCAAGATCCTTCTCGACGTTCTTTAAGCCAGATCTTTAGGAAGGCCGGTTCACAAGCGTCAAGGCCGGTCATCGTCATCAAGTACTCTTTTCCTTCCGATAGGGATGTATAGACCTGATGACTGTTAGAGATTACTCCTCGGGGACAGCCCGACCCCCGAGCCTCGATAGGGCACATGTTTCCATTATGATTATAATAAAATCATTCTTTATTATTTCTTATTGCTTCTTTTCTTGCTTACAATAAATCTCTAAGCCACATTATTTTTTAACCCTGTTTGAATAAACATGAATGAGGTTAAAATCGTCTTAAATAAACCCGCATCATTTTTATGTGGAAGTGTGTGTGACAACTTGGAGCACCTTCCCTTGGCCTCGACAGGTGCCATCATGGATAAAAAAGAAATCCTAAAAACAAAAAGCTCGGCAGGAAACCCAAAAAGGGGGCTGCGCAAAAATAAGAGCAAAAGACCCGCTAGGAATCCCACAAAAGGGTGACCTAGGCAAAAATTAGGGTTGCAAAAATAAACAAAAACAAAGGTCCGCTAAGACGCCACAAAAGGGTGTTTTAGGCAAAAAATAAGGACAATCAAAAAACAAAAGAAATCCATGATGGTACCATGAGCCGAATTCAAAAAAGGTTCAAAGGAAGCTATCTAAGTTGTCAAAATCACAACGTCAATAACAAGATTTTCTTAACTTCATAAGTGTTTAATCAAACAAGCCTAAACACATAAGCCTACCTTGGCCAGCCATTCTTACAAAAACCATTTTCGAAAAAAAATAATCCCCTCTAAAACACAAACTTCTAAACAAAAATATCTTTCCTTTCTTTTCTCTCTTGTCCCAAACGATTTTAGGATAATCTAGTGGAAACATGGAGATATAGTGGTCAATAGGAGGGTTGACACGTCTTCTAAAGGAAGGGGAGGATCACTGGGTTGATGACGCCCATCTCAATATAACATGCATCATTCCTCGGTTACAGAAATCGGCAACGCACAGCCCGTCTAGAGGAATGGCAAGATCCAAACCTAGAAACGCATCGGTTAATTCTTTTGAAAAATGAATCAAATAGAATTAGGTGCATCATACCGCATACATGCATACAGATGATAGGTGTACTGGAAGATCACTTATTCTCTGTTTATTGAAAAAACAAACAAAAAAAAAAACAAAAAAAAACAAAAAAACAAAAAAACAAAGAAACAAAAAATATAAACTTCAGAAAAAACAATGCGCCCGTACCATGTTCAGTACACCCGTACTAAAATCAGGGTTATGAACAAATTTTCAATTCAATACGGGCGTACCGAAATGAATACGGCAGCATTGGCCATAACGTCCACACCAATACGGGCGTATTGAATTCAATACGGCCCGTATTGGCCCATTCTCATTCATCACAACATCTTCATTCCTCTGCATACTTCATCTGTGAGTGTGTTTGAGATCCCTCCAACAGAAAAATCCGAAATCAACGAAAAAAGGCAAAAATACAGAAAAAGCCAAAAATCAACAAAAAAGGCAAAATACAGAAAACCCAACAAATTGTACAGAATAACTGAGCCTGGAGAGGCTTGCCGAAATAATACTCGTACAGAATAACTGAGCCTGGAGAGGCTTGCCGAAATAATACTCCCACAGAATAATTGAGCCTGGAGAGGCTTGCGGAAATAATACTCCCTCATCACATAGAATAATTGAGCCTGGAGAGGCTTGTCGAAATAATACTCCCCAAGAGACA
The DNA here is from genome assembly GCF_000230855.2 of Cajanus cajan. Classification (NCBI taxonomy): domain Eukaryota; kingdom Viridiplantae; phylum Streptophyta; class Magnoliopsida; order Fabales; family Fabaceae; genus Cajanus; species Cajanus cajan. The sequence goes on from NC_138518.1 coordinate 23,172,871, forward strand.
TCTCCGCTTGCACTCTTGGGCTGAACAAAAAATCAATAAAACGTACAAGAATAACCGAGCCTGGAGAGGCTTGCCGAAATAATACTCCCACAGAATAATTGAGCCTGGAGAGGCTTGCCGAAATAATACTCTCTCATCATACAGAATAACTGAGCCTGGAGAGGCTCGCCGAAATAATACTCTCTCATCATAACCGAGCCTGGAGAGGCTTGCCGAAATAATACTCTCCAAAATAACTGAGCCTGGAGAGGCTCGCCGAAATAATACTCCCCAGAGATATCTCAGCTTCCACGCTCGGACTAAATTCCCCAGTGTAGACCCCTAAAATTGTCCGGGTCGGAAATAAAACTCGAAGACCCTCAAAGATCGAAGGAAAGTCAACCAGAAGGACTCCTAGAAGACCATAGGATGGCTATCTGTAGGTTTAGAGGTCTTAGAGTAGCTTAAAGTAAGGAAGTGGAGGGAATGAAGCCCAATACGGCCGTACTAAACTTAATACGGCCGTATTGAAGCTTCAATACGGCCGCAGTGAACTCAATACGGCGTATTGAAGTTTCTGAAACTTCAATACGGCCGTACTGAAATCAATACGGCCGTATTGAAGCTTCAATACAGCCGCAGTGAACTCAATACGGCGTATTGAAGTTTCTGAAACTTCAATACGGCCGTACTGAAATCAATACGGCCGTATTGAAGCTTCAATACAGCCGCAGTGAACTCAATACGGGCGCAGTGAAATTTCTGAATTTCAATACGGCCGTATTGAATTCAATACGGCCGTATTGAAGTCCAAAAATTTCAATACGGCCGTATTGATTCCATAGCCCGTATTGCGCCTGTTCCCTATAAATATGGCGTCATTTTGACGTCATTCCACACTTTCACACATAGTTTTAACCCTCTCCTTGAGTATTCTGGGGTTTTTGAGCAGTGTTCTGCCCTAGAAATCACTCGGAGAGTTGATCCGACGAAGTTCTTGAGCCCCGAGCCATTTTGCTTGAGGATCGAACCTAGTCGAAGGGAAATCCTCCGGATTTCCATAGTTAAAATTTTATAGGAGGGAGCGAGCAGGCTTGTAGAGCGAGGGAACGCCAAAAAGCTTCCCAGTTTTACGAAATATATAAAAGCACGCTTCAAAGGTTTCTTCTTTAAATCCTTCCTTTTACTGCTTTCTGTGTGCATATTTAAACTGTCATCATGTAGATAGTTAATTTATAATTGCTTAGAATAAATAGGGGTAATTTAGTAATTTTACGCTGTTATTTTAGAAATAATCTGTCATAGGGAACCCGAAAGGGGCGCTGTGGGGTGCTAACACCTTCCCCACGCGTAACCGACTCCCTTACCCGACTCTGGTTGTAATGGCCGAAGTCGATTTTTGAATCGATTGCCTTATCCCTTTTTCCAATGTTTTGAGTAAAACATTGGTGGCGACTCCAAAGAACCCTCCTTTTGCGAAAACCACTAATCCATGGAGGGTCCCGCTTGGGATTAATATGGATTGGTGAGCCTTTTAATAAAATTGCTCGTTTGACGAGGTCTCAGTTTGAGAATAAGTCATTCTAGCAATCCACATATTTTTAAAAAAATAAAAGAGTCCAACCATCCTTCGCGAATGCCAACGTCCGTTTCGGGCCGGTGGCGACAGATGGCGACTCCGCTGGGGAAGCTTCGAGAGTCAGTCCCATTTAGTGACAGATTATTTTTAACAAATAATAGTTAAAATTACTTTATTACCCCTTGCTTGTATGATAACATGATTTATTATATGGCTTTAATAACTGTTGTATTTTTAAATTTGCGCAATTGTTTGAAATAAAAACTGCACACAAACCTTTGCACACAACAGTTCCCTCTATACCCGGGGGCATGAGTGATTAACCATAGGGAGTGGATGTTAGTACGGCTGGTTGTCGAATGGGTCTATAGGTGCCCGTAGACCGTTGTCGGAAAACATCACTCAAGGTGATAACCATGAACTTGAGTCCGACGGTGCGTTGGAGCTTTCCATCGACCTACGATGAGAGGAATTGGGTCCCTATAATGGGGGCACCTTGGGGGCCTTGGACTGGTGAGAACAGTTAGAACCTACCTTGAATATGCACCATTTCTGCAGGATACCCCTACCTCGTGATTCGCTCGTGACTGTTCGTGGATGAGTGAATTGTTTGTGTAAATGTTTATGTGCAATTGTTTGTGCATTAATAAATAACCTCGTGATAAGGTCTAAAGAATAATCCCCATGCATGAAAAAAAAAAACATGACATGAGAGGAAAGACCATGTGTGAAAATGTAATAAAAGTGAGGAGCATGTGCATCATTACCAATAAAGATATCATGCATCCTCATAAACCATGCATTCTAGGTTCACCAATACCTCTTGACATGAGTAAAAGAGACCCATAATTATCGAGATTCTCCGTTGTGGAGGGATCATAAGTCAAGGAGGGTGGTAACACTCCGTTTTAAAAAGGCAGCGCCTTAAAAATGGAGGGTTATCAAGCTCATGTCAAGAGCGTATTCATCCCATAAATAAACTAATTAGATTAAAACATTTTAGAAAGTGGCTGGTCATCTCTCTGTCCTCACACGCGCAAAGAAGATCAAGAAAATGGAAGCATTGGAGGAGCAAAACAAAAAGCTCACAACCGAGCTTTCACAACTTAAAGACCAAATGGCGCAAATGATGGAACTCATGCGTCATCACAACATCCATGGATCTCATCACAGTGATCATGGGTCCCATCATGAGGGAGAGGAGGAAGAGCATGAAGAAGATCCTCCACACGCTATACCTATAGGGGCTGGAATTGTAATCAAAGAGCCCGAGGTTTCAAAAGAACAATTCCACGCCCTAGAGGATCGATTGAGGGCTATGGAGGGGCATGATTTTGACATCAAAGATGCCGCCGACATGTGCTTAGTGAGGGACATTCAATTCCCTCCTAAATTTAAAGTGCCAGATTTCCCGAAATACGTGGGATCGACTTGCCCCAAGAGTCATCTCACCATGTACTGCCGAAAGATGGCTGCATATGCCACAAACGAAAAGCTCTTGATCCACTGCTTTCAAGAGAGCTTGGCTGAAACTGCACTCAACTGGTATATGCAGCTAGATGGAAATCTAGTACACACATGGAGGCAGTTGGCCGACGCCTTTCTCAAGCGCTATAAATACAACATCGACCTAACATCCGATAGGTCTGATCTTCAAGCCTTGAGCAAGAATAATGATGAATCTTTCAAGGCGTACGCCCAACGATGGAGGGAGTTGGCGGCACAGATAGAGCCCCCGCTGTCGGATAAGGAGACGGTGTCCTTATTCATCAACTCGTTGACTGGTCCCTATTACGATAAAATGATAGGGAACACAACGACACTCTTCTCGGACATCATCACCATTGGGGAGAGAGTGGAACAAGGACTTAAAAGTGGGAAGCTGGCTAAGCCTTCCCAATCATATGAAGCTAAGAAGTTCTTCGGGAAGAAGAAAGAGGGAGGCGTCAATGCTATAACCATACCCTCGGCTACTTCCACTTCGAAGTCGGGAAGATCGCAATTCAACTCTGTGAAGAAGTTTGATAAACTTCCGACCACTTATAGCGATCTCTTGTCGAAGCTAGTAGAAGCCCAACTTCTAGCTTATATTCCACCGAGAAAGGTCGACCCACCTTACCCCGATTGGTACAAACCACAAGACAAATGTCTATACCATTCAGGAGCACCAGGGCATTCAACAGAGAACTGTCTAGCTCTCAAACACAAGGTCCAAGACCTTATTGATGCCGGGTGGGTCACTTTCGATTCGACAGCACCCGACGTGAGCAAGAATCCTCTACCAAAGCAGGAGTAGAGAATGGCAAGCCACAATAGGGCCCCTCCATATTTTTCTTTTATTTTAGGGACTCGTGATCAGTACCCGAGATCATGAGAACCTTTTCATGTAAATAAGGGTCTTTGTACAAAATTCAATACATATCAATAAAGAGGCATATTTCACACATTATTCTCTTATTTTGTTCTTTTCTCTCTCTCTCATTAACATTAATAAATTCTAAACCTAAACAGAACCAATAAAATAATTATGTCTGTAATTGTTCGCTCGGACCGGGATCCAAAATTTGAGGATGAATGGGTTGAGCTGGACAGTGATGACGAAGCCATCTTTACGGATCTGAAAAGACTGCTAGATTAAGAAGCTCGTCTACTCCAATCATGTTAAGAGAAATTGGAGACTGTGAATTTGGGGGCAGGGCCGAAAGATAAAAGAGGTCAATATTGGTACCCATATCAGTGATGAAATAAGGACACATGTTTCCACTATGATTATAATGAAATCATTCTTTCTCATTGCTTCTTTTCTTGCTTATAATAAAATTCTAAACCACATTTTTTAACCCTGTTTGAATAAACATGAATGAGGTTAAAATCATCTTAATAATAATAAACCCACATCATTTTTATGTGGAAGTGTGTGTGACAACTTGGAGCACCTTCCCTTGGCCTCGACAAGTGCCATCATGGATAAAAATAAATCCTTTAAAATAAAAGAAGCTCGGCAGGAAACCCAAAAAGGGGACTGCGCAAAAATAAGAGCAAAGAACCCGCTAGGAATCCCACGAAAGGGTGACCTAGGCAAAAATTAGGGTTGCAAAATAAACAAAAACAAAAGTCCGCTAAGACACCACAAAAAGGTGTTTTAGGCAAAAATAAGGGCAATCAAAAAACAAAAGAAATCCATGATGGTACCACGAACCGAATTCAAGAAAGGTTCAAGGGAAGCTATCCAAGTTGTCGAATCACAACACGACTTTTTTAACTTCATAAGTGTTTAATCAAACAAGCCTAAACACATAAGCCTACCTTGGCCATCCATTCTTACAAAAACCATTTTTGAAAAATAAATCCCCTCTAAAACACAAACTTCAGAATAAAAATATCTTTCTTTTCTTTTCTCTCTTGTCCCAAAAGATTTTAGGATAATCTAGTGGAAGCATGGAGAAATAAATCATCACTGATAATGGATCTAATCTGAATAATAAAATGGTGGAAGAACTGTGCCAAGAATTCAAGATCCAACACCATAATTCTTCCCCATATCGGCCAAAGATGAATGGGGCAGTCGAGGCAACCAATAAGAACATCGAGAAAATAGTGTAAAAGATGGTTGTCTCATTTAAAGACTGACACGAGATGTTACCCTTTGCTCTTCATGATTATAGGACTTCAGGAGGCAATTCTACACGTCGAAGTCGAAAAACCTTATATAAGGGTAATCATGGAAGCAAAACTTTCCGAGGCAGAAAGGTTTCAAAGCCGACACGACCGGTTGAACCTTATCCCAGAGAAACGGCTGAACGCCATATGCCATGGTCAAGCCTATCAGAGGAAGATCAAGAAGGCTTTTGACAAGAAAGTCCACCCTCGAATCTACCATGAGGGAGAGTTGGCAATGAAGAAATTACTACCAACTCAAAAGGACAAAATCGGAAAGTGGGCCCTAAATCACGAAGGACCGTACATGGTAAAACGAGCTTTCTCAGGAGGAGCATTGATCCTCACAAACATGGATGGAGAAGAACTTCGATACTTAGTCAACACTGACGTGGTAAAGAAGTACTATGCTTGAAGACGTTGCTTGCATAGGCCCGCTAGGATGAAAACCCAAAAAGGGCGTCCTAGGCAAAAGTTAGGGCAAAATAAAAAGCCCGCCAGTACAAAGGTACTAGGCAAAACAACGGCAAAATCATCCCCGCTAGGATATGTCCTAGGCAAAAGTTAGGGGCAAAAGAATAAGATGTAAAAGCAAAGCAAGCAACGATCGCTTGAATCGAAAACCAAAAGGCGATTCAAGTGATTATCTTCTAGAAGCAAGCATCTTGCAGCATCTACACTCCTGGCTCAGGCCGAAGCAATTAGGGGAACGTAAAGAGCAACAATTACAGATATAATTGTTAAGCCCAATGTATATAGCCTACCCTGGCCAGCCATTCTTCAGAAATTTCCTTCTGTATATCTTTCTGTAAAAACACTTGTGAATATTAATAAAATATCTATTCATTTCTTTTCTCTCTTGACCATGTGATTATGCCTCTAAATTGATGTTTCAAAAATTGTACGAAACTCTCTTAATAATCGGTCAAATAAAGAAAATTGGAGGGGTTCCTATAAAATCCATAAATCTCCTGCATAAAGGCTCATAAAAATACTCCCTCGCGTCAATGACAGAAAGTCCTCCAAGAAGAAGAGGATAGGGAGAGCCACTCACTTTTCTAAATAAATGAACAAAAATAAAAAATTGTATTGCATTTGTGCATCACACACACATTAGTTGCACATTCAAAGACCTTATCATGAGGCAACCGCATAAAATAGAAAAATAGAAAATTGCTTGTGTATGACAGCAGCAAACAAAATGCAAAGATTCAGAAAATCAACAGCGTCATACAGAATAACTGAGCCTGGAGAGGCTTGTCGAAATAATACTCTCTCAAAATAACTGAGCCTGGAGAGGCTTGCCGAAAGAATACTCTCAGAATAACTGAGCCTGGAGAGGCTTGCCGAAACAATACTCCCACAGAATAACTGAGCCTGGAGAGGCTCGCCGAAATAATACTCTCCCAAATAATTGAGCCTGGAGAGGCTCGCCGAAACAATACTCCCCCAGAATAATTGAGCCTGGAGAGGCTCGCCGAAACAATACTCCCTCAGAATAATTGAGCCTGGAGAGGCTCGCCGAAACAATACTCTCCCAGAATAATTGAGCCTGGAGAGGCTCGCCGAAATAATACTCTCTCAAAATAATAGAGCCTGGAGAGGCTCGCCGAAATAATACTCTCTCAAAATAATTGAGCCTGGAGAGGCTCGCCGAAATAATACTCTCTCATAATAACTGAGACATTTCTGTACAGAAAAAGCCGAAAAACAACAGAAAAGGCAAAAATACAGAAAAAGCCAAAAAACCAACAAAAAAGGCAAAAATACAGAAAAAGCCAAAATTAACAAAAAATACAGCAAAAGCTGAAATCAACAAAAAAGGCAAAAACACAGAAAAAGCCAAAATCAACAAAAAGGCAAAATACAGAAAATCCAACAAATTATACAAAATAATTGAGCCTGGAGAGGCTTGCAGAAATAATACTCCCACAGAATAATTAAGCCTGGAGAGGCTTGCTGAAATAATACTCCCACAGAATAACTGAGCCTGGAGAGGCTCGCCGAAATAATAACTTCTACAGAATAAATGAGCCTGGAGAGGCTCGCAGAAATAATACTCCCCAGAGGAACCTCAGCTCAAGCTCACGGAAAAATCCCCAGCGAGAGCTATCAAAGCAAAATCGACGCAATCCCCAATGGAAGTGCGATCATCCAAACAGTATATACAAGTCAAAGGACTTAACACTTCCTCAGTGGAAGATAGCTCTCCGACTCAAAGCGCTGAGCGAGGCTAAGCCTGTAGAGGCTTCCCAAATAATACTCTGGGATACATAAGATTCCCCATTCCCCAATTGCCTACTCAAGAGGCACCCCTTCAAAAAGCAAAAATCAAAAAGATCAATAAACTATTCCCCAAGTGGAATTCGGCTATCAGCCAGACAATGAACATTGAGAAAATCCGCCTAACAGAAGAGGCCAATCAAAATCGATCCCCAGTGGACGATCGCCTACTCAAGAGGCATCCCTACAAAAGGAGAAGAAAATCAAAAAGATTAATAAAATTCCCCAAGCGGAATTTGGCGCCCAGCCAAACATCGAACATCAAGATTATCTGCCTAACAGAAGAGGCCAGTCAAGAAATGAATGACAGGATCCCCTAGTGGATAACAGCCTACACAGAGGCTACAAAGATCAGAAAATCAAAAGAGACACCCGAATAAGGACAACCGGGATACTCCACTTACGTCGAAAGGACGACAGCCAAGCATAAGGCATCGCTCAACTCAAAGAGAGAGCATCTGTGTCTACACCCCAAGGAGTCAGAAATTCCCCATGGGTACCAACTAAGCAAAGCAAGTTGGGGCACAAGAACCTATGAATGACTGCACATCCCCTAGACGGATCCCTGCGTTATCCAGCCCTCAGTGGCACAAAATCAGAAAAGCAAACCGTCGAAGCAGCATCGTGGACTGTGGAGACAAACTCAATTCAACCGCTTCATGTTAAGAGGCAGCCACATGATTGAGTGGCAAACCCTGGAGAGGGTAAACTCAACCGCCTCATGTTGAGAGGCAGCCACATGTTGAGTGGCAAAGTCTGGAGAGACGGTACTCACCTGCCGCATGTTAAGTGGCAAAGTCTGGAGAGACGATACTCACCTGCCGCATGTTAAGTGGCAAAGTCTGGAGAGATGGTACTCACCTGCCGCATGTTAAGTGGCAAAGTCTGGAGAGACGGTACTCACCAGCCACATGTTGAGTGGCAAAGTCTGGAGAGACGGTACTCATCAGCCACATGTTGAGTGGCAAAGTCTGGAGAGACGGTACTCACCTGCCGCATGTTAAGTGGCAAAGTCTGGAGAGACGGTACTCAACCATCAGCGTCATCAGAGGTGCGTTGGTGTTCAACTTCCGGCTCGGGCGTCGAGTGAAGTTGACCCTGGAGAGGGTAAACTCAGCTACCGAGGATGTCAGAAGCGCCGAGGTATGCATCAACCTGGAGAGGCTACTCAACGATTTTCCACCGGAAGACGCTACAAGTCGGAAGGATGGCATTCCCCGGACAATTAGGTCAACTCCTTTACTGGTCAATCGGTAAACTAAAAGGCCGTTTGACCAAGTAAAGGGGGGGGCAGCTGTAGACCCCTAAAATTGTCCGGGTCGGAAATAAAACTCGAAGACCCTCAAAGATCGAAGGAAAGTCAACCAGAAGGACTCCTAGAAGACCATAGGATGGCTATCTGTAGGTTTAGAGGTCTTAGAGTAGCTTAAAGTAAGGAAGTGGAGGGAATGAAGCCCAATACGGCCGTACTAAACTTAATACGGCCGTATTGAAGCTTCAATACGGCCGCAGTGAACTCAATACGGCGTATTGAAGTTTCTGAAACTTCAATACGGCCGTACTGAAATCAATACGGCCGTATTGAAGCTTCAATACAGCCGCAGTGAACTCAATACGGCGTATTGAAGTTTCTGAAACTTCAATACGGCCGTACTGAAATCAATACGGCCGTATTGAAGCTTCAATACAGCCGCAGTGAACTCAATACGGGCGCAGTGAAATTTCTGAATTTCAATACGGCCGTATTGAATTCAATACGGCCGTATTGAAGTCCAAAAATTTCAATACGGCCGTATTGATTCCATAGCCCGTATTGCGCCTGTTCCCTATAAATATGGCGTCATTTTGACGTCATTCCACACTTTCACACATAGTTTTAACCCTCTCCTTGAGTATTCTGGGGTTTTTGAGCAGTGTTCTGCCCTAGAAATCACTCGGAGAGTTGATCCGACGAAGTTCTTGAGCCCCGAGCCATTTTGCTTGAGGATCGAACCTAGTCGAAGGGAAATCCTCCGGATTTCCATAGTTAAAATTTTATAGGAGGGAGCGAGCAGGCTTGTAGAGCGAGGGAACGCCAAAAAGCTTCCCAGTTTTACGAAATATATAAAAGCACGCTTCAAAGGTTTCTTCTTTAAATCCTTCCTTTTACTGCTTTCTGTGTGCATATTTAAACTGTCATCATGTAGATAGTTAATTTATAATTGCTTAGAATAAATAGGGGTAATTTAGTAATTTTACGCTGTTATTTTAGAAATAATCTGTCATAGGGAACCCGAAAGGGGCGCTGTGGGGTGCTAACACCTTCCCCACGCGTAACCGACTCCTTTACCCGACTCTGGTTGTAATGGCCGAAGTCGATTTTTGAATCGATTGCCTTATCCCTTTTTCCAATGTTTTGAGTAAAACATTGGTGGCGACTCCAAAGAACCCTCCTTTTGCGAAAACCACTAATCCATGGAGGGTCCCGCTTGGGATTAATATGGATTGGTGAGCCTTTTAATAAAATTGCTCGTTTGACGAGGTCTCAGTTTGAGAATAAGTCATTCTAGCAATCCACATATTTTTAAACAAATAAAAGAGTCCAACCATCCTTCGCGAATGCCAACGTCCGTTTCGGGCCGGTGGCGACACCCAGTGAAAGCTATCAAAGCAAGATCAGCAAGATTCCCCAAGGGAGGCTTGATCATCCAAACAGAATATCCGAGTCAAAGGACTCAGACTTCCTCAGTGGAAGATAGCTTTCCAACTCGAGCGACGAGTGAAGCTAAGCCTGAAGAGGCTTTCTAAATAATACTCTGGGATACATAAGATTCTTCAATCCCCATTCGCCTACTCAGAGGCACCCCCTTCAAAAAGAGAAAAATCAAAAAGATCAATAACCATTCCCCAAGCGGAATCCGGCACTCAGCCGAACACCGAACATCAAGATCATTCGCCTACTCAGAGGCACTCCTTCAAAAAGAGAAAAATCAAAAAGATCAATAACCATTCCCCAAGCGGAATCCGGCACTCAGCCGAACACCAAACATCAAGATAATTCGCCTACTCAGAGGCACTCCTTCAAAAAGAGAAAATCCAAAAAAGATCAATAATCATTCCCCAAGCGGAATTCGGCATTCAGCCAATCATTGAACGTCAAGATGATCCGCCTAACAGAAGAGGCCAATCAAGATCAAAACGACAGAATCCCCCAGCGGATAACAGCCTACACAGAGGCAACAAAATCAGAAAACCAAAAAAGAGTCACCCGAATAAGGATAACCGGGATACTCCACCAACGTCGAAAGGACTTCAGCCAATCATAAGGCATCGCTCACCTCAGGAAGAGCATCTTTGTGTCTGCATCCCCACGGAATCAGAATTTCTCAGTGGGCACGAACTACACAATGGAAAGTTGGGACACAAGAACCTATGAGTAACTGCACATCCCCTAGACGGATCCCTGCGTTATCCAGCCCTCAGCGGCACAAAATCAGAAAAACAAACCGTCGAAGCAGCATTGTGGACTGTGGAGACAAACTTATCTCAAAACCCTGGAGAGGGTAAACTCAGCTGCCCATGTTGAGAGGCAAAACCCTGGAGAGGGCAAACTCAGCTGCCCATGTTGAGAGGCAAAACCCTGGAGAGGGCAAACTCAACTGCCTCATGTTGAGAGGCAGGGCCTGGAGAGGCGATACTCAACTGCCTCATGTTGAGAGGCAGGGCCTGGAGAGGCGATACTCAACTGCCTCATGTTGAGAGGCAGGGCCTGGAGAGGCGATACTCAACTGACTCATGTTGAGAGGCAGGGCCTGGAGAGGCGATACTCAACTGCCGAATGTTGAGAGGCAGGGCGTGGAGAGGCGGGTACTCAGCTACCGAAGTTGTCAGAAACACTGAGGTATGCATGAGCCTGGAGAGGCGACGACTAATACTCAACCTGGAGAGGCTACTCAACAATTTTCCACCGGAAGACGCTATAAGTCAGAAGGATGGCACATCACCCGGACAATTGGGTCAACTCCTTTACTTGTCAGCCGGTACACCAAAAGGCCGTCCGACTAAGTAAAGGGGGGGCAGCTGTAGACCCCTAAAATTGTCCGGGTCAGAAATAAGACTCGAAGACTCTCAAAGATCAAAGGAAAGTCAGCCAGAAGGACTCCCAGAAGACCATAGGATGACTATCTGTAGGTTTAGAGGTCTTAGAGTAGCCAAAAATAAGAAAGTGGGAGGTTTGGAGCTCAATACGGTCTCCTTGGAGTTCAGTACGGCCGTACTGCACATTTTGTACTACAATACGGCCGTACTGAAACCAATACGGCCGTATTGAAGTTTCTGTATTTCAATACGGCCGTACTGAATTCAATACGGCCGTATTGAAGTACAAAAACTCAATACGGGCCGTATTGAACCCAGGGGCCGTACTGCGCCTCATCCCTATATATAGGACGTCATTTGGACGTCATTCCACACTTTTTCCAGACTTCTGGACCCTCTTGTTGAGTATTCTGGGGTTTTTGAGCAGTGTTCTGCCCTAGAATTCTCTCCGAGAGTCGATCCGACGAAGTTCTTGAGTTCTGAGCATTTAGCTTGAGAATTCGGACTAGTCAAAGGGAAATCTTTTTGATTTCCATAGTAAAGATTAATTTTTAGGAAGGAGCGAGCGAGCTTGTAGAGGGAGGGAGCGCCAAAAAGCCTCCTAAACTTCATTGAAATATATAAAAGCACGCTTCAAAGGTTTCTTTCTTAAAATCCCTTCTTTTACTGCTTTCTGATTGTTGCATATTTAAATTCGTCATCATGTAGATATTTAATTTATAATCGCTTATAATAAATAGGGGTAATTTAGTAATTTTACACTGTTATTTATGAAATAATCCGTCATAGGGAACCCGAAAGGGGCGTTGTGGGGTGCTAACACCTTCCCCGCACGTAACCGACTCCCTTACCCAACTCTGGTTGTAATGGCCAAGGTTGATTTATAAAAATCAATTGCCTTAAATCTTTTTCCAATGTTTTGAGTAAAACATTGGTGGCGACTCCAAGAACCCTACCTTTTGCGAAAACCACTAATCCATGGAGGGTCCCGCTTGGGGTTAACATGGATTGGTGAACCATTTTAATAAAATTGTTTGTTCGACAAGGTCTCAGTTTGAGAATAAGTCGTTCTAACAATCCACCACTTTTCAAACTATTAAAAAGAGTCCGACCATCGTCGCGAATGCCAAGGTCCGTTTCGGCGGGTGGCGACAATCCAAACCAAGCAATATCATGCATCATCCTAGGAACATCCTGAAAACATGATAAAGCTTAGTTGAATAAATACAATGCATGCATATTCAACGCCATCATCTCATATCATGCATTCTTATCGAAGATCATGGAGGGATCTAGGTTTGCATTTCATACATCTCTCCTAGTAATTCATTAGTAACATTAATAAAAAGAAAGGATTAATCGATGCGTATGTTCAAAGAATGGATCGCACGCCGTTTGTTATCAAGTGTAAGCCAACAACCGCGCCAAGCAAACGCACATCAACTCCGTTGTTGGTAATCAAGATGAATAAAGGGGAAGGTCCGATACCGTTGAAGATCACCGCTCCAAGATCTTTTCCCTACGAATCGAATAAGGCTGTGCCATGGATATACGACATCCATTCTTCTGCCGACAGCGATATCTCTAACATCGCTGGACTTGGGGGCATGACTAGGAGTGGCAGGATCTACACTCCCGAAGATCTTCATGATAAGGCTCCCAAGAATAAAGAAAAAGGAAAAGAGAAAACCGAGGAAAACAAGGTTTCCCAAGGAGTTCACGAGCTACCCATTATTAAGGATGATCCGGGGAAACAAGGGTTAGGATACAACCCTAATAAAGATCAAAGGACGAAGAGGAACAAAGATCATTCTCGACGTTCTTTAAGCCAGATCTTTAGGAGGGCCGGTTCACAAGCGTCAAGGCCAGTCGTCGTCATCAAGTGTTCTTCTTTTTCCGATAGGGATGTATAGACCTGATGACTATTAGAGATCACTCCTCGGGGACAGCCCGACCCCCGAGCCTCGATAGGGCACATGTTTCCGTTAGAATTATAATAAAATCATTCTTTATTAATTCTTACTGCTTCTCTTCTTGCTTACAATAAATTTCTAGACCACGTTATTTTTAACCTTGTTTGAATAAGCATGAATGAAGTTGAAATTGTCTTAATAACAATAAACCCGCATCATTTTTATGCGAAAGTGGGTGTGATAACTTGGAGCACCATTCCTTGGCCTCAACAAGTGCCATCATGGATAAAAAAGGAATCCTTTAAAGAACAAAAATCATAAAAACAAAAAAGCTCGGCAGGAAACCCAAAAAGGGGGCTGCGCAAAAATAAGAGCAAAAGACCCGCTAGGAATCCCACGAAAGGGTGACCTAGGCAAAAGTTAGGGTTGCGAAAATAAACAAAAACAAAGGTCCGCTAAGACGCCACAAAAGGGCGTTTTAGGCAAAAATAAGGACAATCAAAAAGCGAAAATAAATCCATGATGGTACCATGAGCTGAATTCAAAAAGAAAGGTTCAAGGAAACTATCTAAGTTGTCGAATCACAACGTCAATAACAAGACTTCCTTAACTTCATAAGTGTTTAATCAAACAAGCCTAAACACATAAGCCTACCTTGGCCAGCCATTCTTACAAAAACCATTTTCGAAAAAATAATCCCCTCTAAAACACAAACTTCTGAACAAAAAATATCTTTCCCTTCTTTTCTCTTGTCCCAAACGATTTTAGAGTAATCTAGCGGAAACATGGAGATATAGTGGTCAATAGGAGGGTTGATACATCTTCTAAAGGAAGGGAAGGATCACTGGGTTGATGACACCAATCTCAATATAACACGCATCATTCCTCGGTTACAGAAATCGGCAGCGCACAGCCCGTCTAGAGGAATGGCAAAAATCCAAACAGAGAAACGCATCGGTTAATTCTTTTGAAAAAATAAATCAAATAGAATTAGGTGCATCATACCGCATACATGCATACAGATGATAGGTGTAATGGAAGATCATTTATTCTCTGTTTATTTCAAAAAAAAAAAAAAAACAAAAAAAAAACAAAAAAAAAAACAAAAAACAAAAAACAAAAAAAAAAAAAATACGCCCGTACCAGGTTCAATACGCCCGTATTGAAACTAGGGTTATGGGCAACTCTTCAGTTCAATACGGGCGTACCGAATTGAATACGCCCGTATTGACCGTAACGGTCACACCAATACGGGCGTATTGAATCCAATACGGCCCGTATTGGCCCCCCATTTTACACAATAACGGCAAAGTCAGTACGGTCGTATTGAATTCAATACGGGCCGTACTGACCTACTTTTTCCTATAAATACGCCCCTTCCCCCTCTCATTCTGCACAACATTCTCATCCCTCTGCATACTTTGTCTGTGAGTGTGTCTGAGATCTCTCCAATTCCGAGAAATGGCCGAGTCATCAAGAAAGAGGCACAGGGTCCCCGCACAACTCGAAATGACCGCGCGACATCAAGAGAGGATGGAGTTCCTTGAGACGTTCATCTTCCATCCGTCGAGGGTGCTCGACTTCAACATCCTCCGGGCAATGGAATGGGAGGACGAGGTCCGAGGCTACATCAACGCCATAGGATGGGGATTCCTCCTTGATCCCCACCCTCAGATCTTCCCGACTGCGACGAAGGAGTTCCTGGCTACCGTCGGCGTCACAGCTTCAACGTCCAGGCTGGCTTCTTTCAGCGAGCTGATCAGCTGGAGTATCGGGACGCCATCTGCGAGTGCCCCGATAATCTGACCACGAACGAGATGTGGAGAGAGCTCACAGGTCAGATGGACTACCACGCCGGAGTGAAGGGTGCTCGGCTCCCGATGGCGCTACGGATCTGCCACAAGCTGATCACCGGCTCCATCCATGCCAGACCGAAGAGCCCCGAGTCAGTGACGCGACAGGATCTGCTGGCTCTTTATTGCATGGTCACCAGACAGAGGGCCAACCCCGGATTCTTTTTCCTCGAGCACATAAAGAATCTGGGGGCAAGAGAGGGTAGCGACGCTCGGCGAGGATACATCATGGTCTCCACGCTCCTTTCACGACTCGCCGAGACTTGGGGGTGCCCCGATGGCATAGATGCAGGGGAGTTGGCGCCCAAGCCCATCAATGCTGCCACCCTGATCAACATGAAGATCATTGCCAGGGCAGGGAGGCAATTTGTACGAGCGACCACACACGACACCTTCAGCGAGCTCTTCGAGAACATCGAGCTCCCAGGTGATGTGGACCCGCAACCAGAGGCCGACACCTCACAGCAGGACAGGGCCTACTTCGATGCTCGTTTCGATGCGTTGCAACAGAGCATCGACACTCGATTCGACATGGCGCAGCACAGTATCGACGCCCTCAGATAGGATTTTGACAGCCTGTCAGTCTGGCTGCATCGTCGCTTCCCAGACCCTCCACAGGATCCGCCGGTAGAGGAGTGAAGACCGGCCTCTTTTTCTTACTTTTTGTTTATTTGATGGATCGGGCTGTGCCCCACTTTTCATTGTACAAATCCAATTTCATTTAATGAAATTCTCCACTTTGAATTCAAAGCTCTTTAGCATTTCAACTTCTGTACAGAAAAAGCCAAAAATCGACAAAAAGAGGCAAATTCAGAAAATTAAACAGTCATACAGAATAACTGAGCCTGGAGAGGCTTGCCGAAATAATACTCCCCAGAGACATCTTAGCTTGAACTCTTGGGCTGAATTCCCAGTGAAGGCTATCAGAGCAAGATCAGCAAGATTCCTCAACGGAAGCATGATCGTCCAAAACAAAGCATCCGAGTCAAAGGACTCAGACTTCCTCAGTGGAAGATGGCTTTCCAACTCAAGCGACGAGTGAAGCTAAGCCTGCAGAGGTTTTCTAAATAATACTCTGGGATACAAAAGATCCTCAATTCCCATTCGCCTACTCAGAGGCACTCCTTCAAAAAAGGAAAATCAGAAAAGATCAAAATGACAGAATCCCCCAGCGGATAACAGCCTACGCAGAGGCAACAAAACCAGAAAATCAAAAAAGAGTCACCCGAATAAGGATAACCGGGATACTCCACAAACGTCGAAAGGACGTCAGCCAATCATAAGGCATCGCTCACATCAGAAAGAGCATCTTTGTGTCTACATCCCCAAGGAATCAAAATTTCCCCAGTGGGCACCAACTACGCAATGGAAAGTTGGGACACAAGAACCTATGAGTAACTGCACATCCCCTAGACGGATCCCTGCGTTATCCAGCCCTCAGCGGCACCAAAATCAAAAAACAACAACCGTCGAAGCATCATCGTGGACTGTGGAGACAAAATCATCACAAATCCCTGGAGAGGGCAAACTCACGCTACCAAAGTGACCAGAAGCACGGAGGTATGCAACCCTGGGGAGGGCAAACCGCAGACCCTGGAGAGGGCAAACTCACGCTACCGAGGTTGTCAGAAACACCGAGGTATGCACGAGCCTGGAGAGGCGACGACTAATACTCAGCTACCCCGTCGTCAGAAACACGGAGGTATGCAGCTACCGAGGTTGTCAAAAACACCGAGGTATGCGCGAGCCTGGAGAGGCGGTACTCAGCTACCCCGTCGTCAGAAACACGGAGGTATGCAGCTACCGAGGTTGTTAGAAACACCGAGGTATGCACGAGCCTGGAGAGGCGGTACTCAGCTACCCCGTCGTCAGAAACACGGAGGTATGCAGCTACCGAGGTTGTCAGAAACACCGAGGTATGCACGAGCCTGGAGAGGCGACGACTAATACTCAGCTACCCCGTCGTCAGAAACACGGAGGTATGCAGCTGCCGAGGTTGTCAGAAACACCAAGGTATGCACGAGCCTGGAGAGGCGACGACTAATACTCAGCTACCCCGTCGTCAGAAACACGGAGGTATGCAGTTGCCGAGGTTGTCAGAAACACCAAGGTATGCACGAGCCTGGAGAGGCGACGACTAATACTCAGCTACCCCGTCGTCAGAAACACGGAGGTATGCAGCTGCCGAGGTTGTCAGAAACACCAAGGTATGCACGAGCCTGGAGAAGCGACGACTAATACTCAGCTACCCCGTCGTCAGAAACACGGAGGTACGCAGCTGCCAACATCATCAGAAACATGGAGGCATGCACACTCTGGAGAGGGCAAACTCACGCTACCGAGGTTGTCAGAAACACCAAGGTATGCACGAGCCTGGAGAGGCGACGACTAATACTCAGCTACCCCGTCATTAGAAACACGGAGGTATGCAGCTGCCAACATCGTCAGAAACATGGAGACATGCAGACCCTGGAGAGGGCAAACTCACGCTACCGAGGTTGTCAGAAACACCGAGGTATGCAACGAGCCTGGAGAGGTGACGACTAATACTCAACCTGGAGAGGCCACTCAACAATTATCCCACCGGAAGACACTACAAGTCGGAAGGATGGCTTACTCCCCGGACAATTGGGTCAACTCCTTTACTTGTCAACCGGTACACCAAAAAGCCGTTCGACTAAGTAAAGGGGGGGCAGCTGTAGACCCCTAAAATTGTCCGGGTCGGAAATAAAGCTCAAAGACTCTCGAAGACCGAAGGAAAGTCAGCCGGAAGGACTCCTGGAAGACCCTAGGATGATTCTTTGTAGGTCTAGAAGTCTTAGAGTAGCTTAGAATAAGGGTGTGCGAGGATTGGAGCTCAATACACCCTCCCAGAGGTTCAGTACGGCCGTACTGAGCCATTTGAACTGCAATACGGCCGTAGTGAACTCAATACGGCCGTACTGAAGTTTTTGAACTTCAGTACGGCCGTACCAAATTCAATACGGCCGTACTGTAGTTCAAAAAACTTCAGTACGGGCCGTAGTGAAATCAATACGGCCGTACTGAAGTTTTTGAACTTCAGTACGGCCGTACCAAATTCAATACGGCCGTACTGTAGTTCAAAAACCCAGTACGGGCCGTATTGACCTCCCAGGCCGTATTGCGCCTCAATCCTATAAATAGGACGTCATTTGCACGTCCTCCCACACTTTTTACACATTCCTCAACCCTCCTGCTGAGTATTCTTGGGTTTTTGAGCTATTCTCTGCCCTAGAAATCTCTCCGGGAGCCGATCCGACGAAGTTCTTGAGTCATGAGCCATTAGCTTGAGATTCGAACAAGTCGAAGGGAAATCTCTCTAATTTCCATAGTAAAAATTATCTTTAGGGGAAAGGAGCGAGCGGACGTGTAGTGAGAAGGAGCGCCAAAAAGCCTCCTAAACTTCATTTTGAATATATAAAAGCCCGCTTCGAAGGTTTCTTTCTAAATCCTTTCCTTTACTACTTTTATTTATTGCTTTTTGATTATTGCATTGCATGTTTAGAGCTTTCATCATGTAAATATTTTATCTATAATCGTTTCTAATAAATAGGGGTAATCTAGTAATTTTACACTGTTATTTATGAAATAATCCGTCATAGGGAACCCGAAAGGGGCGCTGTGGGGTGCTAACACCTTCCTCGCACGTAACCGACTCCCTTACCCGACTCTGGTTGTAATGGCCAAAGTTGATTTATGAAAATCAATTGCCTTATATCTTTTTCCAATGTTTTGAGTAAAATATTGGTGGCGACTCCAAGAACCCTTCTTTTTACGAAAACCACTAATCCATGGAGGGTCCCGCTTGGGATTAACATGGATTGGTGAGAGTCATTTAAACAAAATTGTTAGCTCGATGAGGTCTCAGTTTGAGAATAAGTCGTTCTAACAATCCACCATCTTTCCAAACTTTAAAAAGAGTCCAACCATCGTCGCGAATGCCAGTGTCCGTTTCGGCGGGTGGCGACAATGGGGCCCACATGAGTCTTCAAGGATGGTCCTCCATCATCCCCTCGTTCTTGAGAAGCATTTAACCTCAAATCTTTAAGCTCATCCATTCCATTGGTCCCTTCAAAAGATGTGAGGCCACAATTAGGGAAATAAACTACTAAAACTTTCCTACTTAATCCTTAAGTACATGATTTATTAGATGAATGAGAGTGCTAGGAGTATTGGGGAAGCCTAAAAAGGCATCACCGAGCAAATTTGGAAAAAACTAATGGCCCCTATCCAAGACATCCATCAAATTATCTAGCTTAAGGATTAGGTGCCTATGCTTTATTTAATGATGGCTTTTATAAACAGTGTTCATCCTCTATTGCCATCTTTCTTTGGCACCAAAAGAATGAGAATGGAACAAGGGTTAAGGTTCTCTTGAACCTAGTGATGGAAGTGCTTGGAAAAGATTGATGTTTCTTCAAGTTTCCACCGTTCAAATCCCTTCTTCTCTTGAGGTTGAGACATCCAAATGAAGATGAACACCTTTGAAGGAAGCTTCAATGGTGAAAGAGGAAACAAGGAGATTCGGCCACTTCAAGAAGCTTGAAGAAGCTTGAGCAACCTAGTTCAAAGGTTGAAGAACCTTTGAGGGATAACCTAAAGAGAAAGTTCTCTACGGTTTGGTGACTTTGAGAAGAGATAAATTCTTGAGAAATTTCAGATTTCATTCATCAAAAGTGAGCTACAATGTGAGAATTACAAATATATAGGGAGAGGTAGCTTAGGGAGCAAGCTAACCTTAACCATGGTTCACTAGTGTCGCAACCCGAAAATTTTCGATCTTGCGACTAATGGTTTAGACATCCTTTTAAAAGTCTCATTAATTAAAGAATGCTCAGACACCAGACTAATCCTTAATTAATGGTTTTGAAAATAGGTTCATGGAGTCGCCACCAATATTTTACTTAAAACATTGGAAAAAGAAAAGACTTTTAAAAGCCCAATAATGGCCTTGATAACCAGAATTGGGTTCGGGAGTCGATTACGTGTAGGGAAGGTATTAAGCACCCCTACAACACCCTCAATCGGTACCCTATGATGAAGTTAATGTGATAAGAAATAATAAATTAAATATTAGATCTCCTTTATTAATAACTATTTACATACTTGAAATTTAAATAATACGATTCACCCTAAAATGTCTACATGATTATTTTTATTGTATCATTATTATAGATAAATAAAAAAGAAAGAGAAAAAAATTAACTAAAATACCTCTTCAATGAGCTCTATTGGATCTTCAAAAACAGGGAGATTTTAGGTGCTTTGTGGCAACCTTTCGCACTACAATTGTCTCACAACACTCAAGAAATACAATAGGAGAGAGAGAGAGAGAAAGAGAGAATTTTCGAGCTCTAAGGAGTGTTGGACGAAATTTTTGGGGTTCGGAGAACTGTGGCTGAGATTTCTATTTATAGGCATCAGATATGGGCCGGAACGGCCCGTTCTAGATTCAGAACGGCCCGTTCCGAATCTGAATGTTATGTATTATTTTGTACCCTAGAACGGCCCGTTCTAAAATCAGAATGGCCCGTTCCGGGGAACCAGAATGGCCCGTTCTGACTTCAGAACAGCCCGTTCTGGGGTACAAATTTTAGGCCATTTGATTGGTCTGGAACGGCCCGTTCTGGTCTACAATGGCCCGTTCCAACTTACAATTTTTAGGCCTTTTAGAAGCCTCAGAACGGCCTGTTCCAATTCGAGAACGGCCTGTTCCAGACTTGGGAACGGCCCGTTCTGATTTTGGAACGGCCCGTTCTGGGCCACTAAAAATAGTTAATTTGGGATTTTGGGCCCTCTAATGTCCTATCTTGTTGTTTGTATGCCCCCCGGACGAAATTGGGTGTCTATAGTTGCCCCTCTTTACTTGTCCTTTGCAATAGCTGTGTTGCTTTTCTAAAGGCAAGTAAAAACGTAGACATTTTGTCCGGGTCTTCTTCTCGTCTCTGTGTTGATTCTTCTACGTTGCTTCCCTTAAACAGGTGTATTTGCTTATATCCTCACCCTTTAGAGCAATTGAGCATTGATTGCGTACTCTATTGGGTAATAAAGTTGACAAACTGTACACCTGATCTTCAGTCTTTGAGTAGAAGCTCCATTGTTTCTCTTGTGATAGTGAGGTGAAACTTCGGATCTTCACTCTTGTTTTGTCAATAGATACCTTCACGTTGTTTCCTTCGGGTAGACGTTGTTCCCTATATCCTTGCCCCTTGGAGCAACTGAGTGTTGGATTGTATGCTTTATTGGGTGATAAGGATGGTAAACTTGTACCATCTAGGCTTCTGGCTTTGATGTTAATGCATCCTTGTCGCCACCCGCCGAAACGGACCTTGGCATTCGCGACGATGGTCGGACTCTTTTTAAGTTTTGAAAAGTGGTGGATTGTTAGAACGACTTATTCTCAAACTGAGACCTCATCGGACTAACAATTTTATTAAATGATTCACCAATCCATGTTAATCCCAAGCGGGACCCTCCATGGATTAGTGGTTTTCGCAAAAAGAAGGGTTCTTGGAGTCGCCACCAATGTTTTACTCAAAACATTGGAAAAAGGGATAAGGCAATTGATTTTCGCAAATCAACCTTGGCCATTACAACCAGAGTTGGGTAAGGGAGTCGGTTACGTGCGGGGAAGGTGTTAGCACCCCACAACGCCCCTTTCGGGTTCCCTATGACGGATTATTTCATAAATAATAGTGTAAAATTACTAAATTACCCCTATTTATTAGAAACGATTATAAGCGGAATATTTACATGATGAATAATTTAAACATGCGATGCAACAATCAGAAAGCAGTAAAAGGAAGGATTTTGAAGAAGAAACCTTTGAAGCGTGCTTTTATATATTCAAATAATAGGAGGCTTTTTGGCACTCCTTCCCACTACACGCTTGCTCGCTCCTTCCCTAAAAATTAATTTTTACTATCGAAATCAGAAAGATTTCCCTTCGACTAGTGCGAATCCTCAAGCAAAATGCTCAGAACTCAAGAACTTCGTCGGATCGGCTCTCGGAGAGACTTCTAGGGCAGAACACTGCTCAAAAACCCCAGAATACTCAACAAGAGAGTCCAAAAGGTGTCCAAATGTGTGGAAATGTGGAATGACGTCCAAATGACGTCCTATATATAGGAGTGAGGCGCAGTACGGCCTCTGACATCAATACGGCCCGTACTGAAGTTTTGAACTACAGTACGGCCGTATTGAATTTAGTACGGCCGTACTGAAGTTCAAAAACTTCAGTACGGCCGTATTGGTTTCAGTACGGCCGTACTGAAGTTCAAAAACTTCAGTATGGCCGTATTGGTTTCAGTACGGCCGTATTGTAGTTCAAATTGTTCAGTACGGCCGTACTGAACTTCTAGGAGGCCGTATTGAGCTTCAATCCTCCCACATCCTTATTTTAAGCTACTCTAAGACTTCTAAACCTATGAAGAATCATCCTAGGGTCTTCCAGGGTCTTCCAGGAGTCCTTTCGGCTGACTTTCCTTTGGTCTTCGAGAGTCTTTGAGTCTTATTTCCGACCCGGACAATTTTAGGGGTCTACAGCTGTCCCCCCTTTACTTAGTCAAATGGCTTTTTGGTGTACCGGTTGACAAGTAAAGGAGTTGACCCAATTGTCCGGGGAATAGACCATCGTTCCGACTTGTAGTGTCTTCCGGTGGAAAATTGTTGAGTAGCCTCTCCAGGTTGAGTATTAGTCGTCGCCTCTCCAGGCTCGTGCATACCTCGGTGTTTCTGACAACCTCGGTAGCTGAGTACCGCCTCTCCAGGCTCTGCCTCCGTGTTTCTGACGACGTTAGCAGTTGCACACCTCCGTGTTTCTGACGACGTTGGTGGCTGAGTACCGCCTCTCCAGGCTCTGCCTCTGTGTTTCTGACGACATTGGCAGTTGCATACCTCCGTTGTTTCTGACGACGGGGTAGCTGAGTACCGCCTCTCCAGGCTCTGCCTCGGTGTTTCTGACAACCTTGGCAGCTGAGTTTGCCCTCTCCAGGGTCTGCGGTTTGCCCTCCCCAGGGTTTCATACCTCCGTGTTTCTGACGACGGGGTAGCTGAGTACCGCCTCTCCAGGCTCTGTCTCGGTGTTTCTGACAACCTTGACAGCTGAGTTTGCCCTCTCCAGGGTCTGCGGTTTGCCCTCCCCAGGGTTGCGTACCTCCGTGCTTCTAGTCACTTTGGTAGCGTGAGTTTGCCCTCTCCAGGGTCTGCGGTTTTCCCTCCCCAGGGTTGCGTACCTCCGTGCTTCTGGTCACTTTGGTAGCATGAGTTTGCCCTCTCCAGGGTCTGCGGTTTGCCCTCCCCAGGGTCTGCCTCCGTGTTTCTGACGACATTGGCAGTGTGAGTTTACCCTCTCCAGGGATTTGTGATGATTTTGTCTCCACAGTCCACGATGCTGCTTCGACGATTATTTTTGATTTTTGTGCCACTGAGGGCTGGATAATGCAGGTATCCGTCTAGGGGATGTGCAGTTACTCATAGGTTCTTGTGTCCCAACTTTCCATTGCGTAGTTGGTGCCCACTGGGGAATTTCTGATTCCTTGGGGGTGCAGACACAAAGATGCTCTTTCTGATGTGAGCGGTGCCTTATGGTTGGCTGACGTCCTTTCGACGGTGGTGGAGTATCCCGGTTATCCTTATTCGGGTGACTCTTTTTGATTTTCTGGTTTTATTGCCTCTGCGTAGGCTGTTATCCGCTGGGGGATTCTATTGTGATGATTTTGTCTCCACAGTCCACGATGCTGCTTCGACGGTTGTTTTTGATTTTGATGCCGCTGAGGGCTGGATAATGCAGGGATCCGTCTAGGGGATGTGCAGTTACTCATAGGTTCTTGTGTCCCAACTTTCCATTGCGTAGTTGGTGCCCACTGGGGAATTTCTGATTCCTTGGGGGTGCAGACACAAAGATGCTCTTTCTGATGTGAGCGGTGCCTTATGATTGGCTGACGTCCTTTCGACGTTGGTGGAGTACCCCGATTATCCTTATTCGGGTGACTCTTTTTGATTTTCTTGGTTTTGTTGCCTCTGCGTAGGCTGTTATCCGCTGGGGGATTCTGTCGTTAATTTTGATTAGCCTCTTCTGTTAGGCGGATCATCTTGACGTTCAATGATTGGCTAAATGCCGAATTCCGCTTGGGGAATGATTATTGATCTTTTTTGGATTTTCTCTTTTTGAAGGAGTGCCTCTGAGTAGGCGAATTATCTTGATGTTTGGTGTTCGGCTGAGTGCCAGATTCCGCTTGGGGAATGGTTGTTGATGTTTTTGATTTTTCTCTTTTTGAAGGAGTGCCTCTGAGTAGGCGAATGGGGATTGAGGATCTTATGTATCCCAGAGTATTATTTAGAAAGCCTCTGCAGGCTTAGCTTCACTCGTCGCTTGAGTTGGAAAGCTATCTTCCACTGAGGAAGTCTGAGTCCTTTGACTCAGATATTTCGTTTGGATGATCATTGCTTCCATTGGGGAATCTTACTGATCTTGCTTTGATAGCTCTTACTGGGGATTTGGTCCAAGAGTGTGAGCTGAGAAGTCTCTGGGGAGTATTATTTCGGCAAGCCTCTCCAGGCTTAGTTATTCTGCATGATTGTTGGATTTTCTGTTCAGCCCAAGAGTGCAAACTGAGATGTCTCTTGGGGAGTATTATTTCGGCAAGCCTCTCCAGGCTCAGTTATTCTGTAGGATTGGGGAGTATTATTTCAGCAAGCCTCTCCAGGCTCAGTTATTCTGTACGATTGGGGAGTATTATTTCGGCAAGCCTCTCTAGGCTCAGTTATTCTGTATGATGAGGGAGTATTATTTCGGCAAGCCTCTCCAGGCTCAGTTATTCTGTACGATGGGGGAGTATTATTTCGGCAAGCCTCTCCAGGCTCAGTTATTCTATATGATGAGGGAGTATTATTTCGGCAAGCCTCTCCAGGCTCAGTTATTCTGTATGATGCGGTTGATTTTCTGAATTTTTGCCTTTTTTGTCGTTTTTTTGGCTTTTTCTGTTGACTGCTGTCATACACAAGCAATTTTTTTCTATTTTTCTATTTTATGCGATTGCCTCATGATAAGGTCTTTAAATGTGCAACTAAAGGCCAATACGGCTGTATCCATTTCAGTACGCCTGTATTGAGTTAAAAATTTGTTCATAACCCTAATTTTAGTACGGGCGTACTGAACATGGTACGGGCGCATTGTTTTTTCTGAAGTTTGATTTTTTTTATTTTTGGTTTTTTCAATAAACAGAGAATAAGTGATCTTCTAGTACACCTATCATCTGTATGCATGTATGCGGTATGATGCACCTAATTCTATTTGATTTATTTTTTCAAAAGAATTAACCGATGCGTTTCTTTGCTTGGATTTTGCCATTCCTCTAGACGGGCTGTGCACTGCCGATTTCTGTAACCGAGGAATGATGCGTGTTATACCGAGATTGGTGTCATCAACCAAGTGATCCTTCCCTTCCTTTAGAAGACATGTCAACCCTCCTATTGACCACTATATCTCCATGTTTCCACTAGATTATTCTAAAATCGTTTGGGACAAGAGAGAAAAGAAAGGAAAGATATTTTTGTTCAAAAGTTTGTGTTTTAGAGGGGATTATTTATTGTTTTGAAAGCGGTTTTTGTAAGAATGGCTGGCCAAGGTAGGCTCATGTGTTTAGGCTTGTTTGATTAAACACTTATGAAGTTAAGAAAGTCCTGTTATTGACGTTGTGATTTGACAACTTAGATAGCTTCCCTTGAACCTTTCTTTTTGAATTCGGCTCATGGTACCATCATGGATTTCTTTTGCTTTTTTGATTGTCCTTATTTTTTGCCTAAAACACCTTTTTGTGGCGTCTTAGCGGACCTTTGTTTTTGTTTATTTTTGCAACCCTAATTTTTGCCTAGGTCACCCTTTTGTGGGATTCCTAGCGGGTTCTTTGCTCTTATTTTTACGCAGCCCCCTTTTTGGGTTTCCTGCCGAGCTTTTTTGTTTTTATGATTTTTGTTTTTGAAGGATTTCTTTTTTATCCATGATGGCACTTGTCGAGGCCAAGGAATGGTGCTCCAAGTTGTCACACACACTTCCACATAAAAATGATGCGGGTTTATTGTTATTAAGACAATTTTAACCTCATTCATGCTTATTCAAACAGGGTTAAAATAATGTGGTCTAGAAATTTATTATAAGCAAGAAAAGAAGCAGTAAGAATTAATGAAGAATGATTTTATTATAATTATAGTGGAAACAAGTGCCCTATCGAGGCTCGGGGGTCAGGCTGTCCCTGAGGAGTTATCTCTAACAGTCATCAGGTCTATACATCCCTATCGGAAGGAGAAAAACACTTGACGACGACGACTGGCCTTAACGCTTGTGAACCGGCCTTCCTAAAGATCTGGCTTAAAGAACGTCGAGAAGGATCTTGATTCCTCTTCGTCCTTTGATCTTTATTAGGGTTGTATCCTAACCCTTGTTTCCCCGGATTATTCTTGATAGTGGGTAGCTCGGGAATTCCTTGGGAATCCTTGCCAAGTCCTTGTCCGGGCAAGTATCCGTTCTTGGTGAGCATGTGGGCTACCTTCTTCATTTCTCGAGGAAACGTTTCGACATTGGCGATCTCCAATGCTTGGAAGGCGGTTTCTAGAGCTTCCTCTGCTGCATCCACATAAGGTATGGTAGATGGCTTGCTGATGAGTATGTCATCTTCAGCTTGTACAGTCACCAGCTTGTCACCCACTATGAATTTGACTTTCTGGTGGAGCGTAGAGGGAACAGCTTTCGCATCATGAATCCAAGGTCGGCCGAGGAGACAGCTGTATGCGGGAGTAATGTCCATCACTTGAAATTCGACGTTGAAGATGGTGGGTCCAATTTGGATTGGGAGATTGATTTCTCCCACCACTTCTCTTTTAGAACCGTCGAAAGCTCGAACGATCATGTTGCTCGGGCGCATTTGGACTCCCTTGATTGCCATTTGATCGAGTGTTCTTTTTGGCATCACGTTCAAGGAAGATCCATTATCCACCAAGACTTTAGCGATGTGATACTCCTTGCACTTTACAGAGATGTGCAAGGTCTTGTTGTGATTCGGTCCCCCAGCGGGGATCTCTTCATCGGTGAAAGTGAGGTGATCATTAGCCGTGATGTGACTAACAATCCCCTCAAACTTGTCTTGGGAGATAGTGTGCGACACGTATGCCTCGTTCAAGACTTTCAACAGAGCTTGCCGATGCGGTTCGGAACTTAGGATCAACGACAACAGGGTAATCTTTGCTGGCGTCCTATGAAGTTGATCCACGATGGAGTACTCGCTCTGTCGGATATATCTTAACAGCTCGTCAGTCTCCTCCTCGGATTCTTTGTTTTCCTCGGTTTTCTCTTTTTCTTTTTCCTTTTCTTTATTCTTGGGAGCTTTATCATGAAGATCTTCGGGAGTGTAGATCCTGCCACTCCTAGTCATGCCCCCAAGTCCAGCGATGTTAGAGATATCGCTGTCGGCAGAAGAATGGATGTCGTATATCCACGGCACAGCCTTATTTGATTCGTAGGGGAAAGGTCTTGGAGCAGTGATCCTTAACGGCGTCGGACCTTCCCCTTTATTTGTCATGATTACCAACAACGGAGTTGACGTGCGTTCGCTTGGCGCGGTTGTTGGCTTGCATTTAATAACAAATGGCGTGCGATCCATTCTGAACATACGCATCGCTTAATCCTTTCTTTTTATTACTATTATTAATGAATTACTAGGAGGGATGTATGAAATGTAAACCTAGATCCCTCCATGATCTTTGATAAGAATGCATGATATGAGATGATGGCGTTGAATATGCATGCATTGTGTTTATTCAACTAAGCATTATCATGTTTTCAGGATGCTCCTAAGATGATGCATGATATTGCTTAGTTTGGATAAATAACCCTTTTTCTTTTTTTGGGTATTTTGTTTTTTGTATTTTTTTTGGTGAAAAAATGGAAACTACCTACATGAATGTGATGAAGGTAGATGTTAACACCATGTAATGGAAGATTTTTATTCCTATTTATTCTTATTTTTAAAAGGAGAATGTTGTATGTTTAAAGAATGCAATGTATGCTCAAACAATGTCACATAAACAATGCACAGACAATTCACTCATCCACGAACAGTCACGAGCGAATCACGAGGTAGGGGTATCCTGCAGAAAAGTGCATATTCAAGGTGGTTCTAACTGTTCTCACTGGTCTGAGGCCCCCAAGGTGCCCCCATTATAGGGACCCAATTCCTCTCGTCGTAAGTCGATGGAAAGCTCCAACGCACTGTCGGACTCGAGTTCATGGTTATCACCTTGAGTGATGTTTTCCGACAACGGTCTACGGGCACCTATAGACCCATTCGACAACCGGCCGTACTAACATCCACTCCCTATGGCTTTCCACTCATGCCCCCGAGTATAGAGGGAACTGTTGTGTGCAAAGGTTTGTGTGCAGTTTTTATTTCAAACAATTGCGAAAATTAAACATACAACAGTTATTAAAAGCCACATAGATAAAACATATTATCATACAAGCGAGGGGTAATGAAGTAATTTTAAACTATTATTTTTAGAAATAATCCACCACTAAATGGGACTGACTCTCGAGGCTTCCCCAGTGGAGTCGCCATCTGTCGCCACCCGCCGAAACGGACCTTGGCATTCGCAACGATGGTCGGACTCTTTTTAAGTTTTGAAAAGTGGTGGATTGTTAGAACGACTTATTCTCAAACTGAGACCTCATCGGACTAACAATTTTATTAAATGATTCACCAATCCATGTTAATCCCAAGCGGGACCCTCCATGGATTAGTGGTTTTCGCAAAAAGAAGGGTTCTTGGAGTCGCCACCAATGTTTTACTCAAAACATTGGAAAAAGGGATAAGGCAATTGATTTTCGCAAATCAACCTTGGCCATTACAACCAGAGTTGGGTAAGGGAGTCGGTTACGTGCGGGGAAGGTGTTAGCACCCCACAACGCCCCTTTCGGGTTCCCTATGACGGATTATTTCATAAATAATAGTGTAAAATTACTAAATTACCCCTATTTATTAGAAACGATTATAAGCGGAATATTTACATGATGAATAATTTAAACATGCGATGCAACAATCAGAAAGCAGTAAAAGGAAGGATTTTGAAGAAGAAACCTTTGAAGCGTGCTTTTATATATTCAAATAATAGGAGGCTTTTTGGCACTCCTTCCCACTACACGCTTGCTCGCTCCTTCCCTAAAAATTAATTTTTACTATGGAAATCAGAAAGATTTCCCTTCGACTAGTTCGAATCCTCAAGCAAAATGCTCAGAACTCAAGAACTTCGTCGGATCGGCTCTCGGAGAGACTTCTAGGGCAGAACACTGCTCAAAAACCCCAGAATACTCAACAAGAGAGTCCAAAAGGTGTCCAAATGTGTGGAAATGTGGAATGACGTCCAAATGACGTCCTATATGTTGGTCCCTACGGTTAGAATCTAGAAGGGGGGGTTGAATAGATTCTATGTTATTTTTCCTTTTCTTGTTTGCTTTCTAAATCTTTACCAAACAAATCTTGATTTAAATCAAACCTTTAAACATAAAAAGTAATTCAGAGTTATATATGCACAGCTTATCCAACAAGATTTGAATAACACAATTAATACAAGATATGTAAAGATTGATTTTATCAATTACCAAGAATCTTTAAAGTTCAGTTTCTGCAGATAATATTTTTCTTCATACAACATTAATCAAGAAACTTATACAGAATGTAAAGAGTGTAAGGGTTAAGAAAATCATGCACCAAGATATATACTGGTTCAGCCATCCAAAGGCCTACATCCAGTTTCAGATTTAGATACACCTCTAAATCCAGTCAAATCCACTATTGATATTCTTTACATGCACCCTGCACAAGCAATATCCAATCAATGAATTTAACAAGCAAATCTTGACACCCACAAGATTAACAAACCATTTCTTGACTCCACAAGAAACATATAACCCAAGAATATTGATCCCACAATATCCTACTTGAGAAAAACCTATCTCAAGATTTCTCTTTACACAACTCTTCCAGAGATTCTCTAATCTCAAGAGTTAAAACCATTCAAACAATAACAAAAGATCAGAAACGAGTACACCTGTTCGTGTAGATATGATCTTCAACAACGTAAACCAGTTTAGAATGAATTTTCTATATGAACTTCATCTTCTTGAATTGATCTTGCACACTTCTTTTTCCAAAAGTTGATTTTCAGCAGATACGTTCTTTCTTTCTTTTTCAGAAAATCTTTTTCTCTTTTGCAGTAATGTGTATTCTAAAAAAGTCTCTCTTTTTCGTGTAAGTATCTCTCTTTTTTTCGTGTGTAAAAATTCTCTTAAAAGCTTCAGTTTTAAACTTATTTAAAGACAATTTTTATGTGCAAGGAAACAGTTATTTCAGTTATATTCATAACGGAGATAATCTATTACCTGTGATGGTAATCTATTACCACGAGTTAGAATAACTGAACTAATTATTTCAGCTCCTGTTTTAATCTATTACCTAACATGGTAACCGATTAACACGATGCCAAAATAACACAAAACTCACATTTGGAACAGAGGTAATCGATTACTTTAAAGAGGTAATCGATTAACACGATCCTTTTTCCTTTTGAAATCATCAGAATCAGTTTGGTAATCTATTACCACACATGGTAATCGATTATTCCAGTATCAATCAGTTTTTCAACATGAGTCAGGTAATCTAT
Source organism: Cajanus cajan (assembly GCF_000230855.2). Taxonomy (NCBI): domain Eukaryota; kingdom Viridiplantae; phylum Streptophyta; class Magnoliopsida; order Fabales; family Fabaceae; genus Cajanus; species Cajanus cajan. The sequence goes on from NC_138518.1 coordinate 23,203,944, forward strand.
TACCAGTTCAGGTAATCTATTCCTTAACTCAGAAAATTTCTGATGTTTTCAAGTTTTCATTTAAAGTCTCAAACACTCAGTAAATTAATACTTCATGTTCTCAACAATGAATGAAATAAGAAAAATGAGTATTATGATATTTTCACCTTCATGTTAATTACTAATTTTTAACACATAACAAACAAACACATACAAGCCTAATCTTTTAAACAATCAATACATTATCCTTTTGACATAGGCTTAAAATAAAAAGCAACATGAGCAAAACATCAAAACTAAAACTTCTAGGGAACATCTTCCAGATGTAGATTCTTCAATCTTCAACACTATATATAGGAGTGAGGCGCAGTACGGCCTCTGACATCAATACGGCCCGTACTGAAGTTTTGAACTACAGTACGGCCGTATTGAATTTAGTACGGCCGTACTGAAGTTCAAAAACTTCAGTACGGCCGTATTGGTTTCAGTATGGCCGTATTGGTTTCAGTACGGCCGTATTGTAGTTCAAATTGTTCAGTACGGCCGTACTGAACTTCTAGGAGGCCGTATTGAGCTTCAATCCTCCCACATCCTTATTTTAAGCTACTCTAAGACTTCTAAACCTATGAAGAATCATCCTAGGGTCTTCCAGGGTCTTCCAGGAGTCCTTTCGGCTGACTTTCCTTCGGTCTTCGAGAGTCTTCGAGTCTTATTTCCGACCCGGACAATTTTAGGGGTCTACAATCCTACTGCTTCTACTTGCTTCATGGTAGTGTGTTCCTTTATTCGTAACTTGTTGAAGAGAGAGTATATTCTGAGCTCAGCCTCTTCAAGCTGGACTGATATTTAGGGCTTCAGCCGGCCCATGGTGAAGGTAGGTAACCCTCTTTGTTGTTGTAGTATTTTCATAGCCTCTCCAGGCTGTAGTATTTCGTAGCCTCTGCAGGCCATAGTATTTTCGTAGCCTCTACAGGCCGTAGTATTTTCGTAGCCTCTACAGGCCGTAGTATTTTCGTAGCCTCTACAGGCCGTAGTATTTTCGTAGCCTCTCCAGACCATAGTATTCTCGTAGCCTCTGCAGGCCGTTGTATTTTCGTAGCCTCTGCAGGCCATCTGCTGGTGCTGATGATGTGATTACCCCTTGACGAGGATTGTTGGAAAGTGGTGCCCTTGTGTTGGTGGGCAAAGGAGTAGATGCTTAACAGAGATTCTGGTGCTACCCCTGCCATGTGAGTATTGTGATGCCTCTCCAGGCGTCTGCTTGTGGTAGGGATTTTTCTGAATTTCATTTTTTAGCTTCAGCTTTTTCATGTTTGAAGCTTGCCTTTTTTGCTATTTTTCTAAATGCTTCGGCTTTTTCAACATTTACGAAGCTTGTCTTTTTCTCATGTTGTTTTTGCTTTTTTTTTGTCATCATTGATGGAAGGATCTATTCCCACGATGATGTTATTTGTTGAATCTTTATTGATGAGTATTATTTTGGAAGCCACTCCTGGCTTTGGTTAGGAAGTCATTCCTGGTCTTGGCATTTTTTGGATCATCCTTCATTTAGTTGAGGAGTAAGGCGCGATGGCCTCTTCATGCTTATAGACTTGCTTGTTTGGTCAATTCTATCATATTCCACTGTTGATATGTCTTTGCTTAGTGGGCACATAGAATCACTTGGTGTTGTCGTTTGCCGCTGCTTGGCTCATGGTTGGCTATTTAGCTTGTGCTTCGTCCTGATGACTCCTTCTGACCCATAGCAAGTAGAATGCATGGATGCATGAATGCAATAAAAATGCAAGACAGGAGTGATTTTATTATTATTATTATTTTATTTATTCTTTTTTTTGTCTAACGCCCTTCCATATGCCCCTATCTCATATGCATGCGATGCAATTTATGCTCATGTGTTTGTTCCTAAACATGCAATTCAATTTTTTTGTCGGGAAATTAACCTGTACGCCTTAAGGTTAATGTTGACAATTGCTTTCTGTCTGTGCTATTTTGATTATTGCCGGGATATGTTCCTTTGAACTCAAGTTTTAAGTGGCTCTTTAATTGTGTAGTCGAACGTCTCCAAGCTATGTTCAGGGACATTTGTGTCCTCCCTCTGTGAGTATTCACTGTGCATTTTCTGTGTATCTTTTTGGTACCATTTTAATGCCATAACGGGTCAAGAGAAAAGAAGGAAGGGATGTTGTTATTATTATTATTTTTTTCAAAAGGGTTGTTAGAAGGGATTTTTTTAAAAGAGGTTTTTAGAAGAATGGCTAGCCAAGGTAGGCTTTTGTGTTTAAGGTTATCAAACAAAGCATATTTGCTACAAAGAAGCTATCATTGTGTTTAGCCTTTTTGGAAAGTGAAGTGATGACTTGGGGTCATACTCTGATTGGATGATTCCTCTGAGCCGCCTTTCGGTTTTCAACTCAGATTGCTGCTTTAACATCCTAACTTTTGCCTAGGTCACTTGAGATGTGTTCCCTAGTGGACATTTTTTCTTTTGATCTTTTCTTTTGCCTAGGTTAACCATTTTTACTTGTGGGTTGCCTAGCAGATCTTGCCTTAACTTTTGTGCAACCCCCTTAGTGGGTTTCCTGCTAGGCCTTCATTTTTTGCAGCGCTCGTGAGGTATGGGATGTCTTTATTTTTATTAAACACTAATCATGTTTGAATTCCTTATTGTTCTTTTGTTGTCCTTTCCACGCTATTATTGAGTAACATCTTTGTCGCAAATACATTTTGTTAAGGGTTGATGGATGAGGCCTAGAGTGAATATTTTAAAGGGAGAAGAGAAATGAAAGAATGTTATGGCATTTAAAACAGTACTTCCAATTTACACGTGCCCCTTTAGCAAAGCTCGGAGGCCCGGGCATGCCCCGAGTTCGTGATTCGTACACAGAGAGATTAACCGAGATTTCACCCTAGAGAGGCATGGTTGACGATTGGTTGAACTACGTTAGGAACGCATTCCCACTTGCTAGAATGTGGGTGTTTCGACTTCGAAGTGAAACCTTTATGAATTCTTGCTTTCTAAAGGGAATACTCAAGCCACCTTTCGGTTTTCAACTTGAGCATGCATTGCCCTTTTTTTTATATATGTATATCCCTAACTTTTGCATAGGATGTATCCTATCGGGATATTGATTCCTTTACCCTAATTTTTACCTAGGAAGTCCTTTACGGGTTTTCGTCCTAGCGAGTTTTTGTCATGCAATACCCTAGAAGCAAGGATTCATTCATTTTGATCATTCCTCCTATACCAACAGTTGTCATTTCTGCATGGGGAACTCTCAATGTTTGAATCGTCAATTTGGGCGTGTTATGCCCCCCAGTCTTCTTGCACAATTACTGGTTTTTAAGTGCTTCCAATTTGATGTATCGAGTTTGCACTTGATTACCAGTGATCTCATTATTTGATTAACACGCACAGGTTAGGTTTCCCTTTTTATTCTTATTTATTATTTACAAGGAAGGCATATTATCTATATGAAGTGCACAATAGGATGCAAAGGTGATTGAGAAATTCAACAAATATCATTCTCATTGATTTGTTTGTTTAGAGAACATTCTTTGTACAAATCTTTCGGTGCACTTTGGCGATGTTGTAACAGGCTACAGAAGCTAATGCTTGAGTGATGTCCCTATAGACATGCTTGCTCATTCGTTGATTTGCAATTAGTTCTTGTTTCTTCTCAGATTCTCTTCTTGCTATTCCCATCAGAAGTAACCGTCAATAGGATCTTCGGGTTCACCACTATTTTGGTGATTGCCAAAAAAATTTTCTTTATTGACGAGGTTGATGAGTCAGAGAAGAAAGATGTAGTTTAGAGTGATTTGATAACGAATTGGAGGTGTAAGGGAGCTTATCATCAATTTTTTTTTTTTTTAAACTTCCTAGGTTCATGATTTCTCGTTCATCAGCGGAGTTTTCTTTAGCTTCCCAAACTATGTTCTTTTGAAGCAAATTCTTTTTCTCTCTTTTTTTTTTTGCTTCAATTTCCCTTTTTTTTTTGCGTGCCTCCTTTTCGAAATTTCAAATAATCTCCTATTTGAATTGAGGAATGACATCTTTCTAGATTAGAAGAAGTCTGAGAAGATGTAGACTTTGCCTTCTTTTGAAAGGATGACGAGAGTTTAAAGTCTAGTAGGCCTCCTTAGTATAAGGACACACGAATCTTGTACTTTAGAATGTTCTCCTTTCTCAAAAATCTTTGCATACTATGTGTCTTCCATTTCTAATGAATGTATATGCTAAATTAAAATATGCATGATATTTGTTTTCTACCTAAATTTTATCATGTTTTTGACTAAGGGTTATGATGATGCTTTTTTTTTTGCTATATTTTTTTTGTTTTTTGTTTTTTTTGAAATAAACTACCCTATATGATGCTTTAGAGTTAGGGTATACAGAAGGGAGTTAAAATTTTTATCATAATTTTTTATTAATATCTATTTGTTTGTAATTCTTATCCATTTGAAATAAATAAACACAAACAAATGCAACACACATATGCTCAAACAAATGTACACCCGCGACCAATCACGTTTAAATCCTTGGTCTGTGGTCCCTACAAGAAAAGTGCATTGTATAGGACAGTTCTAATCTCACTAGTCTTAAGGCCCCCAAGGTGCCCCCATTATAGGGACCCAGTATCTCTGTCACCGTCACCTAGCAAACTCTAAGGTCTGTCGCAGTATTTCAGGCTAGAGTAACCGGTTATCACCTTGAGTGTGATTTCTGACAAGGCTCGCAGGCTCCAAGGCCAAACTTGGGTCGATCGTACGTCAACCGCTCCCTATGTTTATTACCCTCATGCCCCCGGGTGTAGGGGGAACTGTTGTGTGCAAATGATTGTGTACAGTTTTATTCAACAGGTACAGAATTTAAATAAACAAACAAACAGATATTAAAGCCAAAAAAATAAAATAAATAAAGTAAAGGGGAAAAAATATTTAAATTATTATTTTTATTTTATTAACTTCATCAATTAAATGGGTCTGACCCTCTTTAAACGTCCCCAGTGAAGTCGCCATCTGTCACAACCCGAAAATTTCCGATCTTGCGACTAATGGTTTAGACATCCTTTTAAAAGTCTCATTAATTAAAGAATGCCCGGACACCAGACTAATCCTTAATTAATGGTTTTGAAAATAGGTTCATGGAGTCGCCACCAATATTTTACTTAAAACATTGGAAAAAGAAAAGATTTTTAAAAGTCCAATAATGGCCTTGATAACCAGAATTGGGTTCGGGAGTCGATTACGTGTAAGGAAGGTATTAAGCACCCCTACAACGCCCTCAATCAGTACCCTATGATGAAGTTAATGTGATAAGAAATAATAAATTAAATATTAGATCCTCTTTATTAATAACTATTTACATACTTGAAATTTAAATAATACGATTAACCCTAAAATGTCTACATGATTATTTTTATTGTAACAATAATTATTATAGATAAGAAATAAAAAAAAAGAAAGAAATTAACTTAAATACCTCTTCAATGAGCTCTATTGGATCTTTAAAAATAGGGAGATTTTAGGTGCTTTGTGGCAACCTTTCGCACTACAATTGTCTCACAACACTCAAGAAATACAATAGGAGAGAGAGAGAAAAAGAGAGAAATTTCGAGCTCTAAGGAGTGCTGGACGAAATTTTTGGGGTCCGGAGAACTGTGGCCGAGATTTCTATTTCTAGATATCAGATATGGGCCAGAATGGCCCGTTCGAGATTCAGAACGGCTCGTTCCGAATCTGAACGTTATGTGTTATTTTGTACCCTAGAACGGCCCGTTCTGAAATCAGAACGGCCCGTTCTGGGGTACAAATTTAGGCCATTTGATTGGTTTGGAACGGCCCGTTCTGGTCTAGAACGGCCCGTTCCAACTTACAATTTTTAGGCCTTTTAGAAGCCTCGAAACGGCCCGTTCCAATTCGAGAACGGCCCGTTCCAATTTTGGAACGGCCCGTTCCGGGTCACTAAAAATAGTTAATTTGGGCTTTTGGGTCCTCTGATGTCCTATCTTGTTGTTTGTATGCCCCCCGGAAGAAATTGGGTGTCTACAACTAGGAACCATGGTAAGGTCTCTTGACCGTCCCAAGTGGTTTAGAAACTTGTGGAGCAAGCTTCTCACTTAGCTTGCTTGGGAAGAAAGCTAAGGAGAATCTTGTAGCACAAGCTTCTCAAGCCTAAGATAATGAAGAAGGAATTCGGCCAAAGAAGGGAACTAGGCTAGGCAGCCATTTGGCTTGTTTTGCTCAAATCCGTTTTGATGAAAAATGTTGATTTGGTTTAATTAGGTTCATCTAATGTTGATGAGACCTAGCTAAATCAAATCCTTGAAAAATTAGGAGCAAAACAAGTGTACTTCTAAGTTAGGTTAAATGGAGTCAAAGTTCCCAAGTAACCTAGCCTAGAAACAATATACAATGAGAAATAAAAGCAAATAAAGTGTCTCACAAATACAAAGGTAAAAATAACCCTACACAAGAGAAGCTATGTACAACTATACACAACTAGAACTAGGCCTTCTCTTCATGATAGAGTAGTCCAAGTGAAGAGTACCTTGGGCTTAGAAAGCCCACTGGTCTTCAAGAGGTCTAACTCTTCTTGTATGTTCCTGTCCATAGCTCTAGTGATTGGGCCCTTGGCGCATGGTCTATCATCTCCTCCCTCTTGAGAAGGATTTGTCCTCAAATCTGTAGGGTCCTCTTCCTCATTATTATATCCTGCAAAGGGAATAAGATCACTAACATTAAAAGCGTTACTTACTCCATAATCACTGGGAAGATCTAACATGTAAGCATTATCATTGATTCTTTGGAGGACCTGAAAAGGACCATCTCCTCTTAGATTGAGTTTAGACTTCCTTTAAGAAGGAAAACTTTCCTTTCTCAAATGAAGCCAAACCCAATCTCCTTCCTCAAAGATGAGGTCTTTCTTACCTTTGCTTCTTTCTAAAGCAGTTCTCTCATTTTGTTGTTGAATATGAGTTTTAACCTTCTCATGTAGTTTCTTCACAAAATCAACCCTAGATACCCCTTCTTTATAAAAAATAATGAGAAGAATCTGGTAGGGGTATTAGGTCCAAAGGAGTGAGAGGGTTAAAACCATAAACAACCTCAAAAGGTGAGATTTTGGTAGTCTTATGGACTACCCTATTATAAGCAAATTCAATATGCAGCAAGTACTCATCCCAAGACTTATGGTTACCCTTAAGGACTGCCCTTAACATGGTAGATAGGGATCTATTAACTACTTCTATTTGCCCATCAGTTTGGGGATGACAAGTAGTTGAGAAAAGTAGTTTAGTTTCTAGCCTACTCCAAAGAGTTTTCCAGAAATGGCTAAGGAACTTAGTGTCCCTATCTGACACAATTGTTTTGGGTAGACCATAACCACTTGCTTGAAGAAGAGTCTTGCTATGTTGCTTGCATCATCTATCTTGTGACAGGGTATAAAATGGGCCATTTTACTAAATCTTTCCACTATCACAAAGATAGAATCCATGCCTCTCTGGGTTTTGGGTAAGCCCAAAATAAAGTCCATACTTATATCAACCCATGGAGAGTTAGCAACTGGCAAGGGTGTAGAAGAGCCATGAGGCATTACTTTAGACTTTGCTTACGAGCAAGCTATATATCTAGAGCAAAACCTCTCAACATTCCTTCTCATGTGGGGCCAAAAGAATTTTTCCTTTAAAAAGCTTAGTCTTTTCAACTTCAAAGTGCCCCATGAGACCACCTTCATGACTTTCCTTTACAAGGAGTTTTCTAATAGATCCTTGGGGTATACATATTCTTCCTTCTTTATACAAGTACCCCTCAGAAATATAGAAACCTCATTGAGGCTTTTCCAAACATTGGGTATAATAATCATTAAACTCAGAGTCATTGGAATACAACTCCTTGATGTGATCAAATCCCAAGATTTGAGATCCAGGGGAGACTAGTAAAGTATGTCTCCTAGAAAGGGCATCAGCCACAATATTATTTTTCCATTTCTTGTATTTGATCACATATAGGAATTGTTCCAAGAACTCTACCCATTTAGCATGCCTTTTATTAAGCTTGCCTTGACCCCTCAAATATTTAAGTGAATCATGGTCACTATGAATGACAAACTCTTTGGGAATAAGGTAGTGTTCCCAAGTTTGAAGGACCCTAACCAAAGCATAGAGCTCTTTGTCATCGGTAGGATAGTTAAGGGAGGCACCTTTGAGTTTTTCACTAAAATAAGCAATTGGGTGTCTACCCTATAACAAAACCTCCCCTATGCCAACCCCAGAGGCATCACATTCTAGCTCAAAAGTTCTTGAGAAATCCGGAAGAGCTAAAAGTGGTGTATGGGTGAGCTTATCTTTTAAAGCTAGGAAGGCTCTCTCTTGCTTTTCTCCCCATATAAACTCCACATTTTTCTTAACCAATTCATTTAATGGGGAGGCGAGTGTGGAAAAATTAGGAACAAACCTCCTATAGAAGCTAGTCAAACCATGGAAGCTCCTAATATCTCCAACATTCTTAGGAGTGGGCCATTCTTGGATGGCCTTGATTTTCTCGGGGTCCACATGAACCCTTTTTTTGCTAATAATAAAACCTAGAAATATTAGACTATCTACACAAAAAGTAAATTTTTCTAAATTTCCAAAAGGTTGGTTTTTCCTAAGTATACTAAATACTTGCATTAAGTGTCCTACGTGATCACTTAGGCACCTACTATATATAAGAATATCATCAAAATAAACTATAACAAATTTTCCTATACAATCTCTTAGGACATGATTCATGAGACGCATGAATGTACTAGGAGTATTGGTGAGCCCAAAGGGCATCACAAGCCATTCATATAATCCAAACTTGGTCTTGAAAACGTTTTTCCATTCATCACCTTCTTTAATTCTAATTTGATTATAACCACTTTTAAGATCAACTTTAGAAAATATGATGGCTCCATAAAGCTCATCTAGCATATCATCAAGCCTAGGGATAGGATTTCTATACTTTACAATTATATTGTTGATGGCCCTATTATCACAACACATTCTCTATTTCTCATCCTTTTTAGGGACCAACAACACAGGTACAGCATAAGGACTTAAGCTCTTTTGAACCCAGACCTTCTCCAACAAATCTTGGACTTGAGATTCTATTTCTTTAGTCTCTTGGGGGTTGATCCTATAGGCTGGCCTATTGGGTAGGCTAGCCCCAGGCACCAAATCAATTTGATGTTCTATTCCTCTTAAAGGAGGAAGGCCCATTGGACCTTCGGGAGGAAATAAATCATCAAATTCTTTTAAAATAATTTTGACCCCCCTTTAGAAGAATCTCATGTCCACTAGATGTGGCAGTGCAAGTTAGAGTCCCTATAAATAATAGGATAAAAGAGGGTTTGTTTGAAAATTTCTTTCTCTTGTTCAACAACTTCTAGGGAGGGGACTCCTTTTTTTTCTCTATTTTCTTCTTTTTTTTGCATCATTTTCTCACTTTATCTTTTGAATTTCATTTGTGCTTGATCCTCAGCCACCTATTGAGGAGAAAGAGGATGAAGCACAAATTTATTTTCTTTATGAGTAAAGGATATCTCATTAGTAAGGCCGTTATGCATGGTTTTCTTATAAAATTGTCATGGCCTTCCTAGTAAGATATGACAAGCTTCCATTGGTACTACATCAAATAACACCTCATCTTCATAATTCCCAATGGATAGGATGGGGATTAGTAGTTAAGCCCAACTTCTCAACTAGTCTAGTGCTACATCTTGTATGAAAGATGTTCTCTCTTTGTGATAGAGTACCACTAGGTTGGTTGTTGAGGAGTCTCCTAATCATTAAGAGCTCCCTTTCATAAGGAAAAGTATCATCCACATTCCTTTCATGCTCATTTGCTTCTTCCTCACTATCACTAGAGGAAGTAGTAGTCTCTTCTTGACTACTATAAGTTTCATGTCCTCTCATGATCATAACTTTTTTGTGGGACATTGGGAGGCAATGTGGCCTCTCCCTAAACACTTAAAGCATTTAATATCACTGGTCCTAGAACTAGAGTGTGGAGTGTCCTTCCCTTTGTCTTTGCCCTTTTCTTTAGCCAGATCCTTGGAGGGTTCAAAAAAAATTTTCTTTTCCAAAGATTTTCCCTCCCTCTTGTAGTCTTTCTTTAGGGATGAAGAGTGGGAGCTTGTAGACCCCTAAAATTGTCCGGGTCGGAAATAAGACTCAAAGACTCTCGAAGACCGAAGGAAAGTCAGCCGGAAGGACTCCTGGAAGACCCTAGGATGATTCTTTGTAAGTCTAGGAGTCTTAGAGTAGCTTAGAATAAGGGTGTGCGAGGATTGGAGCTCAATACGCCCTCCCAGAGGTTCAGTACGGCCGTACTGAGCCATTTGAACTGCAATACGGCCGTAATGAACTCGATACGGCCGTACTGAAGTTTTTGAACTTCAGTACGGTCGTACCAAATTCAATACGGTCGTACTGTAGTTCAAAAAACTTCAGTACGACCGTACCAAATTCAATACGGCCGTACTGTAGTTCAAAAACCCAGCACGGGCCGTATTGACCTCCCAGGCCGTATTGCGCCTCAATCCTATAAATAGGACGTCATTGGCACGTCCTTCCACACTTTTTACACATTCCTCAACCCTCCTGTTGAGTATTCTTGGGTTTTTGAGCTATTATCTGCCCTAGATATCTCTCCGGGAGCCGATCCGACGAAGTTCTTGAGTCATGAGCCTTTAGCTTGAGACTCGAATATGTCGAAGGGAAATCTCTTTGATTTCCATAGTAAAAATTATCCTTAGGGGAAAGGAGCGAGCGGACGTGTAGTGGGAAGGAGCGCCAAAAAACCTCCTAACGTTGTTCTGATATATATAAAAGCCCGCTTCGGAGGTTTCTTTCGAAATCCTTTCTTTTACCACTTTCATTGCTTTTTGATTGTTGCATTGCATGTTTAGAGCTTTCATCATGTAAATATTTTATCTATAATCATTTCTAATAAATAGGGGTAATTTAGTAACTTTATACTGTTATTTATGAAATAATCCGTCATAGGGAACCCGAAAGGGGCGTTGTGGGGTGCTAACACCTTCCTCGCACGTAACCGACTCCCTTACCCGACTCTGGTTGTAATGGCCAAAGTTGATTTACTAAAATCAATTGCCTTATATCTTTTTCCAATGTTTTGAGTAAAATATTGGTGGCGACTCCAAGAACCCTTCTTTTTATGAAAACCGCTAATCCATGGAGGGTCCCGCTTGGGATTAACATGGATTGGTGAGAGTCATTTAAACAAAATTGTTAGCTCGATGAGGTCTCAGTTTGAGAATAAGTCGTTCTAACAATCCACCATTTCTCAAAACTTAAAAAGAGTCGCGAATGCCAACGTCCGTTTCGGCGGGTGGCGACAGATGGCGACTCCACTGGGGAAGCCTCGAGAGTCAGTCCCATTTAGTGATGGATTGTTTCTAAAATAACAGTTTAAAATTACTTCATTACCCCTCGCTTGTATGATAACATGTTTTACCTAGTTGGCTTCAATAACTGTTGGATGTTTAAAATTTTTGCAATTGTTTGAAATATAAACTGCACACGAACCTTTGCACACAACAGTTCCCTCTATACCCGGGGGCATGAGTGGAAAGCCATAGGGAGTGGATGTTAGTACGGCCGGTTGTCGAATGGGTCTATAGGTGCCCGTAGAACGTTGTCGGAAAGCATCACTCAAGGTGATAACCATGAACTCAAGTCCGACAGTGCGTTGGAACTTTCCATCGACTTACGACGAGAGGAATTGGGTCCCTATAATGGGGGCACCTTGGGGGCCTTGGACCGGTGAGAACAATTAGAACCTCCTTGAAAATGCACTTTTCTGCAGGATACCCCTACCTCGTGATTCGCTCGTGACTGTTCGTGGATGAGTGAATTGTTTGTGCATTGTTTATGTGACATTGTTTGAGCATACATTGCATTCTTTAAACATACAACATTCCCTTTTAAAATAAGAATAAATAGGAATAAGAATCTTCCATTACATGGTGTTAACATCTACCTTTATCACATTCATATAGGTAGTTTCCCTTTTCACCCAAAAAATACAAAAAACAAAATACCCAAAAAAGGAAAAAATTATTTATCCAAACCAAGCAATATCATGCATCATCTTAGGAGCATCCCGAAAACATGATAATGCTTAGTTGAATAAACACAATGCATGCATATTCAACGCCATCATCTCATATCATGCATTCTTATCGTTAGATCATGGAGGGATCTAGGGGAGCGCATTGCATACATCTCTCCTAGTAATTCATTAATAACATTAATAAAAAGAAATGATTAATCAATGCGTATGTTCAGAATGGATCGCACGCCATTTGTTATTAAGTGTAAGCCAACAACCGCGCCAAGCGAACGCACATCAACTCCGTTGTTGGTAATCAAGACGAATAAAGGGGAAGGTCCGACACCGTTAAGGATCACTGCTCCAAGACCTTTTCCCTACGAATCGAACAAGGCTGTGCCATGGATATACGACATCCATTCTTCTGCCGACAGCGATATCTCTAACATCGCTGGACTTGGGGGCATGACTAGGAGTGGCAGGATCTACACTCCCGAAGATCTTCATGATAAAGCTCCCAAGAATAAAGGAAAGGAAAAAGAAAAAGAGAAAACCGAGGAAAATAAAGAATCCGAGGAGGAGACTGACGAGCTGTTAAAATATATCCGACAGAGCGAGTACTCCATCATGGATCAACTTCATAAGACGCCAGCAAAGATTACACTGTTGTCGTTGATCCTATGCTCCGAACCTCATCGGCAAGCTCTGTTGAAAGTCTTGAACGAGGCATACGTGTCGCACACTATCTCCCAAGACAAGTTTGAGGGGATTGTTAGTCACATCACGGCTAATGATCACCTCACTTTCACCGATGAAGAAATCCCCGCTGAGGGACCGAACCACAACAAGCCCTTGCACATCTCTGTAAAGTGCAAGGAATATCACATCGCTAAAGTCTTGGTGGATAATGGATCTTCCCTGAACGTGATGCCAAAAAGAACGCTTGATCAAGTGGCAATCAAGGGAATCCAAATGCGCCCGAGCAACATGATCGTCCGAGCTTTCGGCGGTTCTAAAAGAGAAGTGGTGGGAGAAATTAATCTTCCAATCCAAATTGGACCCACCATCTTTAATGTCGAATTTCAAGTGATGGACATTAACCCCGCATACAGCTGTCTCCTCGGCCGACCTTGGATTCATGATGCGAAAGCTGTTCCCTCTACGCTCCACCAGAAAGTCAAATTCATAATGGGTGACAAGCTGGTGACTGTACAAGCCGAAGATGACATACTCATCAGCAAGCCGTCTACCATACCTTACGTGGATGCAGCAGAGGAAGCTCTAGAGACCGCCTTCCAAGCATTGGAGATTGCCAATGTCGAAACATTTCCCCGAGAAATGAAGAAGGTAGCCTACATGCTCACCAAGAACGGATACTTGCCTGGACAAGGACTTGGCAAGGATTCCCAAGGAATTCCCGAGCTACCCATTATTAAGGACAATCCGGGGAAACAAGGGTTAGGATACAACCCTAATAAAGATCAAAGGACGAAGAGGAACAAAGATCCTTCTCGACGTTCTTTAAGCCAGATCTTTAGGAAGGTCGGTTCACAAGTGTCAAGGCCAGTCGTCGTCATCAAGTGTTCTCCTTCTTCCGATAGGGATGTATAGACCTGATGACTATTAGAGATCACTCCTCGGGGACAGCCCGACCCCCGAGCCTCGATAGGGCACATGTTTCCGTTAGAATTATAATAAAATCATTCTTTGTTAATTCTTACTGCTTCTCTTCTTGCTTACAATAAATTTCTAGACCACGTTATTTTTAACCCTGTTTGAATAAGCATGAATGAGGTTAAAATCGTCTTAATAACAATAAACCCGCATCATTTTTATGTGGAAGTGTGTGTGACGACTCGGAGCACCTTTCCTTGGCCTCGACAAGTGCCATCATGGATAAAAAGGAATCCTTTAAAGAACAAATATCATAAAAACAAAAAAAGCTCAGCAGGAAACCCAAAAAGGGGGCTGCGCAAAAATAAGAGCAAAGAACCCGCTAGGAATCCCACGAAAGGGTGACCTAGGCAAAAGTTAGGGTTGCAAAAATGAACAAAAACAAAGGTCCGCTAAGACGCCACAAAGGGGTGTTTTAGGAAAAAATAAGGACAATCAAAAAGCAAAAGAAATCCATGATGGTACCATGAGCTGAATTCAAAAAGAAAGGTTCAAGGGAAACTATCTAAGTTGTCGAATCACAATGTCAATAACATAACTTTCTTGACTTCATAAGTGTTTAATCAAACAAGCCTAAACACATAAGCCTACCTCGGCCAGCCATTCTTACAAAAACCATTTTCAAAACAATAATAATCCCCTCTAAAACACAAACTTTTGAACAAAAATATCTTTCCTTTCTTTTCTCTTGTCCCGAACGATTTTAGAATAATCTAGTGGAAACATGGAGATATAGTGGTCAATAGGAGGGTTGACACGTCTTCTAAAGGAAGGGAAGGATCACTGGGTCGATGACACCAATCTCGATATAACACGCATCATTCCTCGGTTACAGAAATCGGCAGCGCACAGCCCGTCTAGAGGAATGGCAAAATCCAAGCAAAGAAACGCATCGGTTAATTCTTTTGAAAAAAATAAATCAAATAGAATTAGGTGCATCATACCGCATACATGCATACAGATGATAGGTGTACTGGAAGATCACTTATTCTCTGTTTATTGAAAAAAAAAAAAAAAAAAAAAAAAAAAAACTTCAATACGGCCGTATCCAATTCGGTACGGCCCGTATTAAAATTAGGGTTAAGAACATATCTTTAACCCAGTACGGGCGTACCGAGTTGAATACGCCCGTACTGGCCATAACGTACACACCAATACGGGCGTATTGAATTCAATACGGCCCGTATTGGTCTCCTCTTTTGAACATTAACGGAAAGGTCAGTACGGCCGTACTGAATTCAATACGGGCCGTACTGACCTACTTTTTTTCTATAAAAATGCCCCTTCCCCTCTCATTCTTCACAGCATTCTCATCCCTCTGCATACTTTGACTGTGAGTGTATCTGAGATCTCTCCAATTCCGAGAAATGGCCGAGTCATCAAGAAAGAGGCACAGGGTCCCCGCGCAACTCGAAATGACCGCGCGGCATCAAGAGAGGCTGGAGTTCCTTGAGACGTTCGTCTTCCATCCGTCGAGGGTGCTCGACTTCAACATCCTCCGGGCAATGGAATGGGAGGATGAGGTCAGAGGCTACATCAACGCCATAGGATGGGGGTTCCTCCTTGACCCCCACCCTAAGATCTATCCGACGGTCTACTCGGTGGATTTCTGGATGAAGGGAGGATACCGCTCCCTGACGTTGGATGAGTTCAACGTCCAGGCTGGCTTCTTTCAGCGAGCCGATCAGCTGGAGTATCGGGACGCCGTCTGCGAGTGCCCCGATAACCTGACCCCGACCGAGATGTGGAGAGAGGTCACGGGTCAGATGGACTACCACGCTGGAGTGAAGGGTACTCGGCTCCCGACTGCGCTCCGGATCTGCCACAAGCTGATCACCGGCTCCATCCACGCCAGACTGAAGAGCCCAGAGTCAGTGACGCGGCAGGATCTACTGGCTCTTTACTGCATGGCCACCGGACAGAGGGCCAACCCCGGATTCTTTTTCCTCGAGCATATAAAGAATCTGGGGGCAAGAGAGGGTAGCGACGCTCGGCGAGGATACATTATGGTCTCCACGCTCCTTTCACGACTCGCCGAGACTTGGGGGTGCCCCGATGGCGTAGAGGCAGGGGAGTTGGCGCCCAAGCCCATCAATGCTGCCACCCTGCTCAACATGAAGATTATTGCCAGGGCAGGGAGGCAATATGTACGAGCGACCACCCACGACCTCCCGGGTGATGTGGACCCGCAACCAGAGGCCGACACCTCACAGCAGGACAGGGCCTACTTCGATGCTCGTTTCGACGCGTTGCAGCAGAGCATCGACGCTCGATTCGACACTGCGCAGCACGGTATCGACGCCCTACGACAGGATTTTGACAGCCTGTCAGTCTGGCTGCATCGTCACTTCCCAGACCCTCCACAGGATCTGCCGGCAGAGGAGTGAAGACCGGCCTCTTTTTCTTACCTTTCGTTTATTTGATGGATCGGGCGGTGCCCCACTTTTCATTATCATTGTACAAATTTAATTTCATTTAATGAAATTCTCCACTTCGAATTCAAAATTCTTTAGCACTTCAATTTTTGTACAGAAAAAGCCAAAAATCGACAAAAAAGACAAAATTCAGAAAATCAAACAATCATACAGAATAACTAAGCCTGGAGAGGCTTGCCGAAATAATACTCCCCAGAGACATCTCAGCTTGCACTCTTGGGCCGAATTCCCAGTGAAAGCTATCAGAGCAAGATCAGCAAGATTCCCCGATGGAAGCATGATCATCCGAACAGAGCATCCGAGTCAAAGGACTTAGACTTCCTCAGTGGAAGATGGCTTTCCAACTCAAGCGACGAGTGAAGCTAAGCCTGCAGAGGCTTTCTAAATAATACTCTGGGATACACAAGATCCTCAATTCCCATTCGCCTACTCAGAGGCACTCCTTCAAAAAAGGGAAAATCAGAAAAGATCAAAATGACAGAATCCCCCAGCGGATAACAACCTACGCAGAGGCAACAAAACCAGAAAATCAAAAAGAGTCACCCGAATAAAGATAACTGGGATACTCCACCAACGTCGAAAGGACGTCAGCCAACCATAAGGCATCGCTCACATCAGAAAGAGCATCTTTGTGTCTACATCCCCAAGGAATCAGAATTTCCCCAGTGGGCACCAACTACGCAATGGAAAGTTGGGACACAAGAACCTATGAGTAACTGCACATCCCCTAGACGGATCCTTGCGTTATCCAGCCCTCAGCGGCACCCAAATCGAAAACAACCGTCGAAGCAGCATCGTGGACTGTGGAGACGAAATCATCTCAAATCCCTGGAGAGGGCAAACTCACGCTACCAAAGTGACCAGAAGCACAGAGGTATGCAACCCTGGGGAGGGCAAACCGCAGACCCTGGAGAGGGCAAACTCATGCTACTGAGGTTGTCAGAAACACTGAAGTATGCAACGAGCCTGGAGAGGCAACGACTAATACTCAGCTACCCCGTCGTCAGAAACACGGAGGTATGCAGCTGCCGAGGTTGTCAGAAACACCAAGGTATGCAACGAGCCTGGAGAGGCGACGACTAATACTCAGCTACCCCGTCGTCAGAAACACGGAGGTATGCAGCTGCCGAGGTTGTCAGAAACACCAAGGTATGCACGAGCCTGGAGAGGCGACGACTAATACTCAGCTACCCCGTCGTCAGAAACACGGAGGTACGCAGCTGCCAACATCGTCAGAAACATGGAGGCATGCACACCCTGGAGAGGGCAAACTCACGCTACCGAGGTTGTCAGAAACACCAAGGTATGCACGAGCCTGGAGAGGCGACGACTAATACTCAGCTACCCCGTTGTCAGAAACACGGAGGTACGCGGCTGCCAACATCGTCAGAAACATGGAGGCATGCACACCCTGGAGAGGGCAAACTCACGCTACTGAGGTTGTCAGAAACACCAAGGTATGCAACGAGCCTGGAGAGGCGACGACTAATACTCAGCTACCGACATCGTCAGAAACATGGAGGCATGCAGACCCTGGAGAGGGCAAACTCACGCTACCGAGGTTGTCAGAAACACCGAGGTATGCAACGAGCCTGGAGAGGCGACGACCAATACTCAACCTGGAGAGGCTACTCAACAATTTTCCCACCTGAAGACACTACAAGTCGGAAGGGTGGCCTGTTCCCCGGACAATTGGGTCAACTCCTTTACTTATCAACCTGTACACCAAAAAGCCGTTTGACTAAGTAAAGGGGGGGCAGCTGTAGACCCCTAAAATTGTCCGGGTCAGAAATAAGACTCAAAGACTCTCGAAGACCGAAGGAAAGTCAGCCGGAAGGACTCCTGGAAGACCCTAGGATGATTCTTTGTAAGTCTAGGAGTCTTAGAGTACCTTAGAATAAGGGTGTGCGAGGATTGGAGCTCAATACGCCCTCCCAGAGGTTCAGTACGGCCGTACTGAGCCATTTGAACTGCAATACGGCCGTAATGAACTCAATACGGCCGTACTGAAGTTTTTGAACTTCAGTACGGCCGTACCAAATTCAATACGGCCGTACTGTAGTTCAAAAAACTTCAGTACGGCCGTACCAAATTCAATACGGCCGTACTATAGTTCAAAAACCCAGTACGGGCCGTATTGACCTCCCAGGCCGTATTGCGCCTCAATCCTATAAATAGGACGTCATTGGCACGTCCTTCCACACTTTTTACACATTCCTCAACCCTCCTGCTGAGTATTCTTGGGTTTTTGAGCTATTCTCTGCCCTAGATATCTCTCCGAGAGCCGATCCGACGAAGTTCTTGAGTCATGAGCCATTAGCTTGAGACTCGAATAAGTCGAAGGGAAATCTCTTTGATTTCCATAGTAAAAATTATCCTTAGGGGAAAGGAGCGAGCGGACGTGTAGTGGGAAGGAGCGCCAAAAAACCTCCTAACGTTGTTCTGATATATATAAAAGCCCGCTTCGGAGGTTTCTTTCGAAATCCTTTCTTTTACCACTTTCATTGCTTTTTGATTGTTGCATTGCATGTTTAGAGCTTTCATCATGTAAATATTTTATCTAGAGTCGTTTCTAATAAATAGGGGTAATTTAGTAACTTTATACTGTTATTTATGAAATAATCCGTCATAGGGAACCCGAAAGGGGCGTTGTGGGGTGCTAACACCTTCCTCGCACGTAACCGACTCCCTTACCCGACTCTGGTTGTAATGGCCAAAGTTGATTTACTAAAATCAATTGCCTTATATCTTTTTCCAATGTTTTGAGTAAAATATTGGTGGCGACTCCAAGAACCCTTCTTTTTACGAAAACCGCTAATCCATGGAGGGTCCCGCTTGGGATTAACATGGATTGGTGAGAGTCATTTAAACAAAATTGTTAGCTCGATGAGGTCTCAGTTTGAGAATAAGTCGTTCTAACAATCCACCATTTTTCAAAACTTAAAAAGAGTCCGACCATCGTCGCGAATGCCAACGTCCGTTTCGGCGGGTGGCGACAGAGCTATCTCTTTTATAAGAATATTTTCTCATTCTTTTTTTTTCTACCCTTACACAAAGTTAGACCAAGTCATTTAGGTCCCTATAGGGTAGTAGCTCCACTTGGTCTCTTATCTCTAAATTAAGACCACTCAAGAATCTAGCTATAGTTGTAGCTTCCTCTTGTCTAATGCAAGCCCTCATCATGAAAAGCTCCATTTGTTGCTTGTACTGTTCTACAGACATATCCCTTTGTTGGAGCCTTTGGAGCTTATTCATAAGCTCCCTTGATGGATTCCTCCTTCCATGAATGACGTAGGGATTGAAGGGAGAAAGCCTTTGCCCTTGATCTAGGTTCAACAAGGTAGACAAAAGGAAAGGTGTATGGTGAAGAAAAGGAAGTTGGCGTGAAAATGATGGTGTTTGGGTGGAAGCACTTAGGGTGGTGGTGTTTGGGTGCTCAAAGTTGGCTCACTCCAAGGTAGGTGGAGGCCACTCTAGGTTTCCTACTCTCCAAGGGTGGAGATAGGAGGGGGATAGCCGAAACTTACCCTAGGGACTAAGGATGAGACGTTGAGGCATAAGAATGCTCACTCAAAATCTATATAATCCAAAGTATTTACAAGTGGTGGGGTGTTGGGTATTTATAGGAGGGGAGGTATCTAGGGTTTCATTTGGAGTAGGCAAATGCATTCCAAATGAAATGCAAATGAACCCTAGATGCAACTTGGTGGCCAAGGATGGAATCTTTGGGTTTAGATTGGCTATATCTAGGTGCATGATAAGACCATGCAACCTTTGCCCTCCACTTGGGCCTAAGCCCTTCTAACACCAAAAGTAGACCCAATAAGCACCAAAAATGTGTCACCCTCTAATTAACACCCTAGCCCAAAATTAAAAACCCTAATAATCTAGAGCACCCCATAATACAAGGGTAAAATGGGAAATACAAAAGAAAATAAATTCTAAGTCCTAAACACCCCAAAATACAAGGGTAAAATTGGAAATACAAGTAAAATAAATTGTATGACTAAAATACCCCAAAATACAAGGGTAAAATAGGAAATTGAAGACAAGGGCAAAATAGGAATAAAGAAATAAATGCTAAAACCTAGGAGCTAAGGTCCAAAAATGGCCTTACTATCCCATTCCTCTTGCCTCCTTTAGTATATCACCTCTTGGTCTTCTCGACCTTAGTGTTATTCCATCATTCCCTCCCTCTTGAAAAGGATTTGACCTCAAATCAAGAGGTTCTTTATGGTGGACGTCATGACCAACAAAAACATAAAAGTAAGCATGAGAGGTAATAGTATATGATATAGATGGAAAGTGCATCCTAAGAGGAGTGCCACTAAAAATGCTAAAAAAGATTTTCTAAACTAAAAAGACTAGACTCCCTAATGCTAAGGATAGGATCCTCCCCATGATGAAGTCTAGGTGTATAACTAAAACCTAAAAAGGTAAAAAGACTAAAACTATAGCACACTAATGCATTAGTCCTAAAAACTAGAACATCTTGCCTAAAGTACCCTATGTGGTAACCTAGGCATTTCCTAGAAAACAAAGGAAATACAACTAGAAAATTTCCTAAGCAATTTTGGATTATATTATTTGTTGGATAGTTATGAAAAGAATTTGTCACAAGGAACCTTGAAGGTTCATATGTTATATCCAACAAATAATATATTCCATAAATTGGGTGCATTATTGACACAACTAAGGTAGGAAAAGTCCTACACAAAGGAAGGCTATCTACCTTGGGCACCACCAAGGAAGTAGCACAAGAAGTGGAACTAAGTGAAGTCCATTTCTTCTTCACTAAATCTTGAAGTTGAGATTCTTTTTCTTTAAAAAGGGTTTGTTTTTGAATCTCCACTTCATGACTAGTGGCAACATGGGAGAAAGAGTTGAGGTCTTGATGAATAAAGAGAGTTTCTTTTAAATCATTTTCAATGGGAAAGTGACTCTCTTCAAGCATAAGCCCTTTGGAGGAAACATTATCCTCCTTACTCTTTTCTAAGAGTGTTTGTTGTTTTTCATTTTCTAACCACTCTTGAACTTTTTCTATGCTTTTCTTCATTTTTTTCTTTCTTTTCTATTTTCTTTTCTTTTTCTTTTCTTCTAAGTTCTTCCTCTCTTTTTGTATTTTCCTCCTCATGCATACTCCTAGGGACTCTAACTTCTTTTCCTATTTGAGATCTAGTTGGAACAATCCTAGGTTTGGATCCACTAGTTTCTACCAACTTTGCAAGTAAATTTCTTATTTCCTCATTATTCTTTTCAAACTCTTTTTCTTTTTGTCTTAATTCTTCCTCTCTTTTTATATTTTTTTTTAGGTACTCCTTGAGTTGCCTAAGTTCATCCCTAACACTATACCTAGTACTACAAGAATTATGACCATGTGCACTAAAATGATCACTCATCTTTGATCAAGAAAAAGGTTTTCACAAATTGTTTTCAAAGGGGTTAGAAAAGTTTTCACAAAGAGTGAGTGATAAAAAATGGTTTTCACAAAAGGTTTTCAAAGTGCAAGATAAGTAGGAAAAGGCCTAAGTGTACAAAGTGAACTTTCAAGGGGAGGTGGACTACAAAGAATCACTTAATAACCAAGCCCTATCAAGTAAAAATCACTAAGCCTTTTCTACTTTTCTTACAAAACAATTTGGCACAACAATAAAGTGTGTGTGTGCACGTTACCCCTAGTAGGCAAATAGCAAGCCTTCTAAACGAATTTGAATACAAAGATAAAAGCCTAAACAATTATACTACCAAAAGCTCTAAAACATGCAAAAGGAAAGCACTTAAAACATGTTCTAGTCGAGGTCCTAGGTGAAGGTTTTCAAATCACCTTCAACTACACGAACTAAAACCAAGTTGAAGAGGTTTAGAAATGGCCAAATTACAAACCAAAAGAATGAAACCAAGGCCAAAAACAAAGAGGCCGAAAATAGAAAATTTCAAGCAAAAATTATGCAAAACAAGAATTTAAGTCTTCAAACTCCTCCACTTGGGTTCCTTCACAATGAGCAAACTTGTTAGACCTCTTCAAGTGTTTGTTCACTCCTTTTGATGTGGTGTAAATCCCTCCAAAGGCTAGGCTTGGATTCGGTTCACCCCTCCACTCAAATCCACCAAAGGTGTGAAAATTGACTAGAGTGGTTTTTCACCTACAATCAAAATGAAACCAACCCAAAGCAAGAGTCCAAGAAATAAAACTGAAAAGCACAATTAGGAAAGGCTAAACTCAGAGAGAATTTATGGAGACAAAACAAAAGAGGCCAAGAAAGACAAGCAAAAAAATTAAGACTCAATCAAAGAAAGGAAGCACACAAAGAGTAATCCTAGAAAGGCACTAGAATTAGGTTAGTGTTTAGTCCACTTGATTAAGTCCTTTATATGTTTCGGTACAGCCAAAATTAAGGTCCCAAAATAAGGTCAAAAAGGTCACAAGTCCAACTCCAAAGCAAAGGTAATGGTCCAAGTCCACAAGTCTAGCAACAAGTCCTTTTTGGTCCAAACTTTTTTTTGATACCCTTTTTTTTTTGTGTTCTATTTTTTTCACGTCAACTTTTGTTTAATAGTCCTTGGGTCCAATTTTTTTTTTTTTTCAATGTCTAGTCCAATGTTGCTTAGGTTTTGCACTTGTGGGTGGTAAATTTAGGTCAAATTTTAGAAGAGAAAGAGTAGGACAAGTGGCGTGAATTTAGAGGTCCTTAGGGAATATTTTTGAGTGGAATTGGTTTTGTTCTTTTTAGCACAAGTTGTTATGCACCAAATTTCAGCACACCTCTTAGATTCTTTTAGGGTTTCTTTTGGCATAGAAAGACAACCAAATCAAGTGAGAATGCAAGGGAGAGTGGGCGGTTATGCATGTGCAAGGAAATGGTTACACATGGAAAACACAAAATCACTTAGAACATGCTAGGACTTAATAGCATGCATGAATGACTCCTAGATGGTTCATATATGTCACGCCCACTATGTAATGCAAGATGGCATATTTTTTTGATGTGTTTCATGCAAAGTGTTTGGCACATACATAGAATTTATGTGGACAAAATATAGGAAACATACAAAGACAAAACTTTTAGGTGGATTCAAAAATGAAAAGCATATTCATGGTATTTTCATGTGAGACTCAACCTAAAATTTAGAAAAACATGGCAACACCTAATAATGGAATCCTAAAATGTTAAAGGAAGGTTCACAAGGACAAGAACATGAACCAAAAGCTATTCGGCCACACAAAGAAGAACAAGAAGAAGGAATGACCGAAAGCAAAAAAAAAGACTCAAGGAGACAAGAAAAGACTAGATGTTACCCTTGAAGAACCTTGGCTCTTGATACCACTTGATGGATTCCTCCTTCCATGAATGACGTAGGGATTGAAGGGAGAAAGCCTTTGCCCTTGATCTAGGTTCAACAAGGTAGACAAAAGGAAAGGTGTATGGTGAAGAAAAGGAAGTTGGCGTGAAAATGATGGTGTTTGGGCGGAAGCACTTAGGGTGGTGGTGTTTGGGTGCTCAAAGTTGGCTCACTCCAAGGTAGGTGGAGGCCACTCTAGGTTTCCTACTCTCCAAGGGTGGAGATAGGAGGGGGATAGCCGAAACTTACCCTAGGGACTAAGGATGAGACGTTGAGGCATAAGAATGCTCACTCAAAATCTATATAATCCAAAGTATTTACAAGTGGTGGGGTGTTGGGTATTTATAGGAGGGGAGGCATCTAGGGTTGCATTTGGAGTAGGAAAATGCATTCCAAATGAAATGCAAATGAACCCTAGATGCAACTTGGTGGCCAAGGATGGAATCTTTGGGTTTAGATTGGCTATATCTAGGTGTACTAGCACAAATTGTTTTCTAGTGCTTCACAAATTTTGTTTTATTTTTAGGTCAAAAGAAAACACTCTTTTCTCTTTTTTTTTCCGACGCTTTTAGCACACTTACACCTCTGTTTTTCCTATATTTTTATGGCTTAAATGGTGATATAAGTTTCAGCCACAAAGGAAAATACAAAGAAACCTAATAGGAAAGTGTTTACAAAATTTTGTTGACAAACTTTTAACAAGACATGTAAGAAACCTAATTCTAGGAAATTTGCTAGAACTAATAGCAAATCATGAACTCAAATATGTAAATCAAAAGAACATATAGTAAGGTCCAGATTTATAAAGCAAAAATCGCACCAAAATATTAGACTCAAACAACACAAAAAAAATTAGGTTAAACAAGCTAGTCTAGGAATTGATAACATGTAACTACACATGACTTCTAGACAAAAATTATTCAAAAGCAAAAACACATGCTATGTAATGTTGTCCAATCACGGACTCATGTTATAGGAATGGAGAGACTCAAACAAAAATTAAAACGCACAAGTACATTAAAAACCTAGGCGCACACAACAATTGATTCAAGGAAAAATAGGAACAAGCAAACATGAATCAATTAATTCTTATGAGACATATAGGATCCATCAAAGTATGTACTAGGCTTAGATCCATACAGCAAACACAAATTTAGACATAGACAAGTTTCTTCAAGTTTCTTTAAGTTTTCACCATTCAAATCCCTTTTTCTTTTGAGGTTGAGACGTCCAAATGAAGATGAACACCTTTGAAGGAAGCTTCAATGGTGAAAGAGGCAACAAGGAGATTCGGCCACTTCAAGAAGCTTGAAGAAGCTTGAGGAACTGTCGCAACCCGAAAATTTCTGATCTCGCGACTAATAGGTTAGACATCCTTTTAAAAGTCTCATTAATTAAGGAATGCCCAGACACCAGACTAATCCTTAATTAATGGTTTTGAAAAATGAGTTCATGGAGTTGCCACCAATGTTTTACTCAAAACATTGGAAAAAAAAAAGGTTTTTAAAAGTCCAATAATGGCCTTGATAACCAGAATTGGGTTCGGGGGTCGATTACGTGCAAGGAAGGTATTAAGCACCCCTACAACGCCCTTAATTGGTACCCTATGATGAAGTTAACATTATAAATGATAATAATATAAATATTAAATCCCCTTTTATTAGTAATTATTTACATGCTTGAAATTTAAATTATAAAATTAATCCTAAAATGTCTACATGATTATTTTTATTGTAAATAATATTTATTAAAAATAAGAAATAAAAGAGAGAGAAGAAAATTAACTGAAATACCTCTTGAACGAGCTCTATTAATCTTCAAAGATGGAGATTTGGGTGCTTTTTGGCAACCCTTCACACTACAATGCCTCACAAAAATCTCAAGAAATACAAAGAGAGGGGGGAGAGAGAAAAAGAGAGAAATTTCGTGCTATAGGGAGTCTGGACGAAATTTTGGAGTCCTGAGAAATGAGCCCCAACAGTCTAGTTATAGACTTCAGAAAGGGTCCAGAACGGCCTGTTCCAAAATCGGAACGACCCGTTCTGGATATGGCCGTTGTGTGTTAATTTGTACCCTAGAACGACCCGTTCTAAAATTGGAACGACCCGTTCCGGGAACCATAACGGCCCGTTCCGAAATGAAAACGGCCCGTTCTGGGTTACAAATTTTAACCCCCTTTTGATACCTCAAAACGGCCCGTTCCGGTTCAGATTTTTGTAAGCCTTTTTAGGTTTGGAACGGCCCGTTCCGATTTTGGAACGACCCGTTCCAGCCTATTATTTTTAGGCCTTTTGCCTGGTTTGGAACGGCCCGTTCTGATTTTGGAACTGCCCGTTCCAGACTAGGTTTTTAGGCCTATTTTGTGACTTAGAACGGGCCGTTCCGATTTTGGAACAGCCCGTTCCAGGCCACTAAAACCAATGTATTTGGGCTTTAGGCATTCTGATGTCTTGTCTTGTTGTTTGCATGCTTTGGAGCTCCAATTCTTTGATGATAGACGTCCATATCTTTGTTTGTATGCTCCCGGACGAAACTGGGTGTCTACAGGAACCTAGTTCAAAGGTTGAAAAACCTTTGAGGGATAACCTAAAGCGAAAGTTCTCTACGGTTTGGTGACTTTGAGAAGAGAGAACTTCTTGAGAAATTTCAGATTTCATTCATCAAAAGTGAGCTACAATGTGAGAATTACAAATATATAGGGAGAGGTAGCTTAGGGAGCAAGCTAACCTTAATCATGGTTCACTAGGAACCATGGTAAGTCTCTTAACCGTCCCAAGTGGTTTAAAAACTTGTGGAGCAAGCTTCTCACTTAGCTTTCTTGGGAAGCAAGCTAAGGAGAAGCTTGTGCTAGCCTAAGAGAATGAAGAAGGAATTCGGTCAAAGGAGGGAACTAGGCTAGGCGGCCATTTGGCTTGTTTTGCTCAAATCCGTTTTGATGAAAAATGTTGATTTGGTTTAGTTAGGTTCATCTAATGTTGATGAGACCTAGCTAAATCAAATCCTTGAAAAATTAGGAGCAAAACAAGTCTAATATGTAAAATTTTTCCTAGGCCCAATTCTGGCCTAATTATTAATCACACCATCTAGCCTTGCTAAATGCCACCCCCACTTCTACTACTGAAAAATAGAAAAAGAGTGTACTTCTAGGTTAGGTTAAATGGATTCAAAGTTCCCAAATAACCTACCTAGAAATAATATACAATGAGAAATAAAAGCAAATAAAGTGCCTCACAAATATAAAGGCAAAAATAACCCTATACAAGAGAAGCTATGTACAACTATACACAACTAGAACTAGACCTTCTCTTCATGATAGAGTAGTCCAAGTGAAAAGTACCTTGGGCTTAGAAAGCCCACTGGTCTTCAAGAGGTCTAACTCTTCTTGTATGTTCCTGGCCATAGCTCTAGTGATTGGACCCTTGGCCCATGGTCTATCACCTAGCCCTTCTTTCTCTCCAAAGGGAGAATTCTTTTCTTTTCTTTTCTTTTTGTTTTTGTTTTAGCTTTTGCTTTTCTCATCTTCATCTTTCTTGGCTTTCAATTTGAGTTGGTCCTCATTCACATGAAAAGGTGATAGAGGACACCACACAAATTTCTTACCCAAGTATTGGAAACTTATTTGTGAGGCCATCATGGATTGTTTTCTTGTCAAATTACCATGGCCTTCCAAGCAAAACATGACTAGCCTACAATGGCACTATGTCACACAAAACTTCTTCTTTATATTTGCCAATGGATATTGGTATGCTTGCTTGTTGTTTAACTAGAATACCTCTTTCCTCATTGATCCATTGCATTTTATAAGGTTTAGCATGAGGTTTTGTAGTCAAGGCTAGCTTATCAACCAATCTAGTACTACAAAAATTGGAAGTGGACCCACTATCTACAATGAGAGAACAAGTATTTTCTAAAACCTTGCATGTTGTGTGAAACAAGTTCTCTCTTTGAGATTGGTCAATTTCACTAGATTGATTGCTAAGGAGCCTTCTAACCAATAATAAGTCTCCTTCACAAGGTAAGATTTTTTACTCAGAATCTATGGCTTCTTCATTACTAGAGGAAGATGAAGTAGCTTCATCAAGGCTACTATAGTGATCTTGGGCTTTTAAAATCATAGTTTTCTTTTTAGGACATTGAGAAGCAATATGTCCTCTTCCAAGACACTTAAAGCACTTGATTTCACTTGACTTAGATTCTTTGGAAGGTGCTTTGAAAGATGATTTTTCTTTTTTCTTTCTCTTTTTCTTTTTCTTTTTCTTCTTTGGGATAAGGTTGGTAAGAGTGGCCCTCCTTCTTAAAACTCTTGGAATAAGAGGGAGTGGAGTCTTTTCGAAAAGTTTTTCTTTTAAGTTGATGCTCCACCCTTGAAAAAGTTGAACAAGTTCATTCAAATCTCTATAAGGCAATAGTTCAACTTTGTCTCTTATCTCAAAGTTAAGACCACTTTGAAATCTAGAGATTGTGGTCCTCTCTTCCTCCCTAATCCCAGCCCTCATCATTAGCAACTCCATAGTTTGCCTATATTCTTACACACTAGAGGACCCTTGTTTCAATCTTTGAAGCTTGTCCATATGCTCTCGGTCATAGTATGGAGGAATATGCCTCCTTCTCAAAGCACTGCGGAGTTCATTCTAATATTGGATTGGGGGCTCATGATTTATTCTTCTTTCTTTTTCTAAGGAGGTCCACCAATACATGGCATGCCCTTGGAAGCTAAGGGTTTCCAAATAAACCATTATTTCCTCACTTACTCAATGGCAAGAGAAAAGTTGTTCAACTTTCATTTCCCAATCTAAATAGGTTTCAACATTTTCTTTTCCATGGAATGGGGGAAGAGTGATGTTAGGTTCCTTATTGGAAGACTCCCTATGTCTTGGTTGCCTTGGGGTTCTTCAATAGTAATCATTATTGTGATGACTACTATAGAAGTTATCACTTGGAGGTTGGGCATGATGCCCTTCCTCCTCATGAGCACTTGAAGGTATTCTAACCCCCTTGCCCTTTGAGGACTTTGGTGGGGGAACTCTAGGTTTTGATCCACTAGCCTCCCCTCCCGTAACTAACCTTGCAAGTAGTTGTCTTATTTCCTCATTATTCTTTGCATTTTCTTTTTCTCTTTTTCTAAGATCTTCCTCTCTTTTTATATTTTCCTCCTCTTTTTTCCTCAAATACTCTTTCAACTCTCTAAGTTCATCTCTAACACTAGGCCTAGTACTACAAGAATTATGACCATGTACACCAGAATGATCACTTATCTTTGATCAAGAAAAGGTTTTCACAAATTTGTTGCAAAAATTTGGCACTAAAAGTTTTCACAAAGAGTGAGTGATAAAAAATTTTCACAAAAAGTTTTTAAGGTGTAAGAATGGTATGAAAAGGCTTATGTGTACAAAGTGAACTATCAAGGGAGGTGGACTACTAAGAATCACTTAAAAACCAAGCATTTTCAAGTAAAAATCACTAAGCCCTTTCACATTTTTCTTACAAAATAAATTTTGCACAAGAATTAGGTGTGTGTGCACGGCCCCCTAATAGGCAACTTGTAGCCTTCTAAAATGAACAAGTAAGATAAAGACAACCTAAGCAATTATACTACCAAATCTATAAATCATGCAAAGAAAGCAATTAAAGCATGTGCTAGTCGGATTCCCTTAAGTAAGAGCTTGAAGTGACCTTGGTGGTATTCAAGCCACTCCCACAAGCACTACTCGAACTACCCTAAAACTAAGAGGTTTAAAGAGGCCAATTGCAAACCAAAATGAATGAAAACAAAGGCCAAAAACACAAGAGGCCGAAAATTGACTAAGAAGAAAAAAATTAGGAAAGGAAAATATCAAGTCTTCAAATATTCAATTCTCCACCCCTTCACAATGGTGTATGCACTCTTTGATTTGGTGGGATCCTCCAAAGCACCTTGGACACAATTTAGACAGCCCCTCCACTCAATCCACCAAGAGAGTGTGTGGTGTTTAGAAGCTTTCCTCACCTAGCTCAAGAAGAAACCAAAACCAATAGTACAAGAGGCCAAGGAATAAAACTAAAAAGGCACAATTAAAAAGGCTAAACTCAAGTGGAATTGATTAGACAAACTTAAGAGTAGAAAGAAGACACAAAACTAAAATTAAGGCACATTAAGAAAGGAAAGCACACAAGAGAATAAGTCCTAGAATGGCACTAGAATAGAATTTATCAAGTAGGCTTAAAAGAAAGTAATGCACTTAACATGTTTGATTAAATGTTCAATAGTCCAAGAATTACTCCAAGTGCCAAGGTATGAAAATTGGTCCAAAAATTCCACAAGTCTAGCAAAGATTCCCTTTTTTCCTTTTTTTTTATTTTTGATCATTTTGTTTCTTTTTATACTTGGCTACGGTGCGATTTTGATGTCCCAAAAGTCCAGCCACTCTTTCTTTTTTTTTTCAATTTATATTTATCCTTTGCTTGGGTTTTACACTTGTGTTTGTTGGTTTGATTAGCAAGTTCTTGGAGTATCCTCTTAATAACTTTCAATAGCTCAATGAGACAAGATTTGAGTGTTTTCTTAAGGTTTTAGTGTGCAATGTCCAGCAGCAAAAATATGCACATAAAAGATACTTTAATGCTCAAATCATCAAACACCATGTAGGCATATCAAGTGCACAAGAAATATTCAAGATTATTGGTATAGCCAAAACTTTTTCAAGTAAGAATGTGCAAAAAATTTAATCACACATGATATTTAAGTGATATGGAACATGCTAGAACTAATTAGCATGCATGATTGACTCTCTAAAGCACATCAAAGTCTCACGGCTATTTCATCAAGCAAGTGGCATGCATGTCATTTTTTGTTCATTTCAATGGCTAAGCATAAATACTTGGAATTTCTTTTAAGGTACTTCAAAGGAGACAAGCTTATGACAAAATCGGATGGATTATAAAATAAAAATCATCATTATATCATGCAGCCCAAAATTTTCCAGTAACTCAAATTTAAAAGAAAAATGGTAGGAACCCTATCAAAGAAGCCTAAAGCACCAAGATGGTTCACAAGAATGAGAAAGGCATGAATCAACACATGAAAGAAGAAACATGAATCATGAACATATGGCAAGATGATGACTCATTTAAGCACAACTTAGAAGACAAGCAAGAAAGACATGACATGACCGAATTTGTAAGAGACTAAGATATTACCCTTGAAGAAACATAGGCTCTAGATACCACATAATGGCAACCCCCTTGCATGGATTGAGTTAGGAGCATCAAAAAGGGGAAATCGGACTCCTTGGATCATGGAACTCAAGGTTTCTAGCCTTGGAGATGGAGATGGTCAAATGGTGTTTATGGAGGCTAGGTGTTTGATGAAATGATAGAATGGTACTCTAGGGTTTTCGGCTCACTTCATTGATGGATGAAGGTCACTCCTAAAGGTGAGAACACTCACGGTGAAGATGAGGAAGAGAGGTGGCCTAATTGACCAAGGTGACTAAGGAAGGATATTAAGGCTCAAAGGCACTCTTAATATCATAAATTCCAAAGTGATTACATGAAGCAATACCTAGGGTATTTATAAGTGTGGGGTGACACCAAAACCCTAGGGAAGTGTGACGGCTAGGTCATATTTGGGTGATCATTCCTTCCCTAAATGGGAAGGAGATGCACTCCAAATGACACTCAAATGACCCCTAGAAGGTTTTGTCCACTTACCCTAAAAATGGGACCTTTTTAGGCTAAGCTAGGCTACATCTAGGTGCATGATGGGAGAATGTAACCTAGGTGCCCTTCCACTTGGGCCAATGCTCTCCTTAGCCTAAAAGACCCATTATTGTCACGGCCAAACACTTATATCACCTAGGAAATAAAGCCCTAATTTCTTAGTGCCCTAAAATACAATGGCAAAATAGGAAATACAAAGAAAAATAGATTCTTAAGTCCTAAGCACCCCAAAATACAATGGTAAAAATAGAAAAATAAAAGAAACCTTATGCTAATGAAGCTTAGGAGAGTATTTAGTACTCTATGATCATGTGGAGGGTGTCCCTTGGTGTGTGAGCTTTCTCCTCCTCTTCCACTCTCCTAACCATGGACCTGGTGATGGGGCCCACATGAGTCTTCAAGGATGGTCCTCCATCAATTAGGATTCTAAGAGAATAGGTTTGCAGGAGAAAGTTAAGAAAATTTTTTAGTGTTTGAATATGAGAGGGAAGGCAATTTTTTTTTCATTTATGTGGTCAGTAAGGTGAAAAGACATTATGAGAGAGATGATAAGTCATTTAATTTTGATTTGACAATGTCTCTTACCATCCCATTATTTCACGTATATTTTCTCCAAACCCCGTTCATAATCATTAAAAAAAACATTAAAGATAATTAAATGTGGGAGATACCTTTTCATATGGAAGTTATATGTTCGTGTGAATATATTAATAAAATAATATATGGCAGATTAATGAATAAGGCAGACTATGCATGTATACGTCAACATAAGATGATGTATGATAGATTAAGAAAATCTAAGGCAAAGTACAATAGTGCTTAGTTTGAGATTCATTTTAAGTTAAGGTAACCTCTAATGAATCTAAAATGTTCTTCACCTAACACTTTAGTAAAAATATTAGTTCATTGATGATCAATGTAAATAAATTTTATATCAGAAACTTCTTTTTGTACGTAATCTTGAATTATATCTTATCTCAAAAACTTCCTTTAGACATATTAATAACACTATTATTATCACAAAGTATGGGTATATTATGTTCAAGGCTATAATAATGATGGAAACCTAATAGAGCAACTAGATTGGTATGGCTTCCCTTTCAAGTTCCTCTCTAGAACCTTTGGCTTCTTGACACTCCTCAAGCTCCTTCAAGGTCTCCAATGGAGCTAGATACCTCTGGTTTCACCTTAGAAGGTGAAGAACTCTCTTTAAGTGGTGCCACTTCTAGGTAGAAGATAAACCAATTCAATTCTCATCACACTCTTAAGAAAAGGATAAGAGAATTGGAAGAAAATTAAAGAAAATTTAGAACTTTTAAGAGAGATAATACTCGGACAAGTCTTATATAATGATCAAAATTGCGTTTTACAAGTGAAATAACCTATATATAGTGGTGGAGTAGCTTATAGTGCAAGTTAGACAAGGTAGGGACACTTAGATCTAGATTAGCCAATCATAGAGTGTAAAATGTCACCTTTTCTCTTAGGAGACAAGGAGGGGATACTTAGATCTAGAAGATCCAATCATGGAGTTCCAAGTGTCACCTTGTCCCCTCCGCTAACCAAGAGACAAGTGTGTTGGAGAAACTTATAAAGACAACTCGGCCATGGAGACGTGGCCTTGCTTGATTTCCTCCATCTAATCCAATCCAAAAATCTTGGAATTGGTTTAGTTAGGTTCAACAAATGATGGTGAGACCTAGCTAAATCAATTCCTTGGATTAAATGGAGAAAAATGAGCCTAATATGTAAAATTTGGCTTAGGCCCACTAAGGGCCCAATTGCTAGCTTCACCCATATGCTTGCTATTTGTTATCCCACTACTAATACTAAAAATATGAAAATCTATGACCCTTAATACAAGGTCAAATGGAGTAAAAGTCTCCAAGTAATATACCCTAACATTTTAAGGGTATGACCTACAAGGAAAGATAAAGGTGTCTTACAAATACAAAAGCAAAATAAACCTATACAAGTATCTACTATGTACAAAGTATATACAAGGTATGTACAATAGAGACTAAGGAACTAATAACAAGAATCATACTCAATGCTCATATAGAGCATAGGTCTAAGAAGCACCTCCTCTATAGTGTTGGAACCCGAAAAATTTTGATCTTGCCCATAGATGGTTTATACTTCCTTTTTTGAAAATCTCATCAATTAAGGAATGCCCAGACACCATACTAATCCCTAACCAATGGTTTTGAAAAGAGTTCATGGAGTCGCCACCGATATTTTACTCAAAATGTCAGAGAAAGAAGAAAAGAGTTTTAAAATGCCAAAATGGCCTTTACAACCAGAATTGGGTTTGGGGGTCAATTATGTGTAGGGAAGGAGTTAGGTATCCTACTACGCCCTGAATCGATACCCTATGATGAAACTAGCACGATTGTGAACAGTAATTTAAATATTAGGTTCCTTTTTATTAAAAAATATTTACATGGTTTGTCGTGAAATGTCTACATGATTGCTTTTGTTGATGACAAAAAAAAAGATGGTAGAGGAAGGTATCTCTTAAAATGAGCTTTTATAGATACTTCCCAATGTAGCAAATTTAAGGCACTTTTTGGCTACCTTTCACACTTCATGATGCCTCACCAAATCTCAATAAATATAATAAAAGAGAGGAAGAAGAGTACTAGATTTTAGAGAGATTGATCAGATCTAAAAAATTTTGCCCTGAGCACCATGCCTGAGCCTACTATTTATAGGCACGAAAATCCATCAGAATAAGCTGTTTTGATTCTGGACGGGCCGTTCTGGACTTTTTTGTGATGTGTAAAATTTAAATCTGGAACAACTCATCCCAAAATGAAATGGCCTATTCCGGGTTTGAATTTTACCCCTAACAGACTAGGTCAAAATGGGGCATTCTAACCTAGGATTACAGGCCTTATTTTAAGCTCGGAACGTCCCGTTCTAGGCTACTAATTTTGGTATTTGTTTTTTGGATCTTTTGATGTCTTATTGGCCTTCTTTAGTGCTATCTTCGGGCCTTTTCAAGTAAAAATCACTAAGCCTTTTCACACTTTTCTCACAAAAACAATTTGCACAAGAATTAAGTGTGTGGTGTGCACGGCCCCCTAGTAGGCAATGTAGCCTTCTAAACGAAAACAACTAAGAATAAAGAACCTAAACAATTATACTACTAAAGTTGTAAAACATACAAAGGAAAGCACTTAAAGCATATACTAGTCGAATTCCTAGGTGAAGGTTTTCAAATCACCTTCCAACTACACGAAGTTACTACCAAAAATGAAGAGGTTTAAAATGGCCAATTACAACCCAAAATAAAAGAAACAAGTCCCAAATACAAGTGGCCCAAAAGAAATTAAGCAAGAATTAAGAGAAAAGAAAATTAGGTCTTCAACTCCTCCAATTGGCTTCCTTCACAAAGAACAAACTTGGTTAGTCCTCTCCAAGTGTTTAAGCACTCCTTTTGATAGTGGAAATACCTCCAAAGGACTAGGTATAGGTTCAGTTTTCTTCTCCACTCAAATCCACCAAAGGTTTGCTAGTTGTCTAGAAATGTTCTTCACCTACACTTAAAATGAAACCATCCCAAGAGCAAGAGTCCAAGAAATAATAACTGAAAAGGAACAATTAATGAAAGGCTAAACTCAGAGATAATTGATTGAGACAAAATAAAAGAGGTCAAAGAAATGACAAACTAAAATTAAGACAATTTAAAAAGGAAGCACACAAAAGAGTAGTGTTAGAATGGCACTAGAATGGATTAGTTGTTTAGTCCACTTGATTAAGTCCTTTATGAGGTTCGGTCCAGCCACATTTAAAGTCTCAAAAATAGGTTCAATAAGGTCTTAAGTCCAACTCCAAAAAGCATAGGTATTGGTCCAAGTCCACAAGTCTAGCAACAAGTCCTTTTTGGTCAAAAAAAATTTTGTCTCTTTTTTTTTCACGTCACTTTCTTTTGGTTCTTTCGGTCCAATTTTCTTTTAAGACTTCAACCCATTTGTTGCTTAGGTTTTGCACTTGTGGGTGGAAAGAAAATTAGGTTAAATTTTAAGAAAAGGAGAGGAGGACAAGTGGCGGTTTCTTAGAGGTGTTTAAGGTATCTTTTAAGTGGAATTGGATTTGTACTATCTAGTCACTAGTACAAAAGAGGCTTTTTACGTCTGTATTTTCACGTCGGACCACAGCAAACCCGACGTAAGAATGACACGGTGGCATTTTTGTAAATAATGCAAGTTTTTTTACGTCGGGGGAGAAAGGGTCCGACGTAAATTCAAAAATCTACGTCGGACCTCAGCTACAACCGACGTAGATTTTTGAATTTACGTCGGATCCTTTCTCCTCCGACGTAAAATAGTTTTTTGAATCTATTTAATGTAGCGCCTCTCCATTCTTCTCTTCACTTCCCGTAAAAATACATTCTTCTCAAATTTGAAGATTAGTTGTGTCCGAGATCGATAACCAACACCTAGCATATGCATTCTTCTCGCGCCTCTCCATTCTTCCCATTCTTCACCAGATTTCCTTCCCGTTCTCCATGCTTCGCACGTCATGATTGGGAGCGCTCCATGCTTTTCTATTTTCTTTATTCACCAAATTACATGGTATCCTAATGTTTATCTTTGGCTGCAGACAGGAGCAGAGTATGACACGACTCTCAGGAGAGCGTTCTTTCTGGATCTTGAACACGTTCAAGTTAGGGACACGATTCTCAGTAGAACGGGTCGTTCTGCAAGGAGAACGGGTTGTTCTACTTGCAGAACGGGCCATTCTGCAAGGAGAACAGGCCGTTCTACTTTCAGAACGGGCCGTTCTACTTGCAGAACGGGTCGTTCTTCTTGCAGAACGGTTCGTTCTCCTTGCAGAACGGGCCGTTCCAGCGTTTTTTTTTTTGGGTTCTTGCAACTTTTTACGTCGGTGTTTGCCCATCTCCGACATAAATTTACGTCGGTCCAGAATGCTGACGTAAATTTACGTCTCTTGCTTTTACGTCGGAAGCTTTTCTGACGTAAAAAACTTAAAATAGCCGACGTAAAAAGCCTCTTTTGCACTAGTGAGTACAAGTTATTTTGCACAAATTTTTTAGCACACCTCTTAGATTCTTTTAGGGTTTTTAAGCATCAAACATAGACTAAATCAAGTGAAAATGAAAGGAAAAGTGGGGCGGTAATTTAAATGCATGTGCAAGGAAGCATTTTACACATGGATACTCAAAAATACATGGAACATGCTAGGACTAAATAGCATGCATGAATGACTCCTAAAAGGCTTCTATATGTCACGCCCACTTCATGTTATGCATCATAATATTTTTTATTCATGTAGTCATGCAAGGTGTTTGGCATACATACATGGAATTTTTGTAGACAAAATGGAAAACAAGATTTGACAAAACTTGGGTGGATTCAAAAATCAAAAATCATGTTCATAGCATGTTCTTCATGTTCATATGAGACTCAAGCCTAAAATGAAAAAAAAAATGGATACAACTTAACAAGGAAACCTAAAGCATTCAAGGAAGGTTTATAAGAAAAAATGAACCAAAATCTAAATCAAGACACTTGATCATATATTCGGCCACAACAAAGAAAGATACTCAAAGAGATGATGACAAGACCGGAACAAGAAGATAAGACTAGTGATTACCCTTGATGAACCTTGGCTCTAGATACCACATGATGGAGACCTCCCTTCCATGGATGATAATGGCGTCTTGAAGAGGGTCACCTTTGCCCAAGGATCTAGGCTCACCAAGGAGGTGGGATAGAGACGTTTTAGGGTGGAGGTGGTTTTGGGCGTGAGGAGGGGTGAAGGTGTAGGCAGAAGTGTTTGGTGCTCAAGGTAGGTTGGCTCACTCCAAAGTGAATATGGAGGTCACTCTAAGGTTTCACTCTCCAAGGGTGGAGAATGAAGTAGGTTAGCCGAATTAACCTAGTGACTAAGGAAAGGATTTCAAGCAAAGAAATGCTCTCTCAAATTCATATAATCCAAAGTATTTACAAGGTGTGGTGCCTAGGGTATTTATAGGAGTGGGAGGCATCTAGGGTTGCATTTAGGGTTGCATGGCCGAAAAATGCAAGGCCAAATGCACACTAAATGAAACCTAAATTAACCCTAGATGCTACTTGGTGGCCAAGGATGGAATCTTTGGGTTTGGTTAGGCTACACCTAGGTGCATGATAAGACCATGCAACCTAGTTCCCTCCACTTGGGCCTAAGCCTTTCCTAGTCCAAAAATAGGTCTAATAACCACCAAAAATGCGTCTAGGCTTTGTCTCACCCTAATCAAATACCTTAGCCCCAAAAATAAAATCCTATGATCTAAAGCACCCCATAATACAAGGGTAAAATGAGAAATACAAAAGAAAATAAATCTTATGACTAAGATACCCTAAAATACAAGGGTAAAATTGAAAAATAAAATAACCTTATACTAATGAAGCTTAGGAGAGTATTAATACTCTATGACCATGAAGAGGGTGTCCTTTGGTGGGTGAGCTCCCTCCTCCTCTTCCACTCTCCTAGCCACGGACCTAGTGATGGGGCCCACATGTATCTTCAAGGATGGTCCTCCATCATATTGTAACATTAGAGCTTTGTTATAGCTTATTCTCTGTAGCTTTTGTTTTTCTTCTTCTTTCATTTTGCTCTTCTATTTCTTCCTCCGTGGAAGGCTAATGTGTAACACTCTCAAACTCAGTATAAATACACCATTAAGGTCTGTTCATTTCAATGTGTCTTCGTTTTCTAATCCTTGTTGTCTCCATGATTAATGGTTTCTTGTTCAACTAGCCTGAATGCTCTGCTCATGGTTTGCTTAATCCCGTGAATAGAGATAGGAATGTATACTAATGCTTTATTTGTATGCATTCAACAATGGTAATAACGCTTAGTGATTACTAGAAACTAAACCAAGGTTTAGATCGGTAAAATATAATATTTCAAACCAATGATATGTGTGTTGTAACTGAGTTGGAGAGTGCACTGTTCCATTGTTTACTGTTCACGCGTTTATTTGAATATGGAAACCCCCCCCCCATTTGTGTGTGTTTGGTTTTATTATAAGAACCTCTAATTGGCATGTTGCTCCTTGAGAGATGACCTAGGAGTCGCTTCCTAGTACTACAAAATCACATTTTATTTGATCGGGTACGACATCGATCAAATTTGGTGTCGTTCACAGGGAGCAACGCTCTAGCAAAAGGTTCATAAGTAGTGTGTATTTTATTGTATCGTGTGTTGTATTGTATGTTCGTCTATGTTAGTGTGTCTTTGTTTTTAGTGTGCATGTGGTCATTGTGTTGTGTAATGTAATATGTTAGTAGTGTGTTAGTAGTGTAGTGTGCGTGTAGTTGTATATTGTACGGTGTATTGTGGTGTGTATCAACATACTCTGTTTTCATCTTGTGTGTACTTTGTTTTGTGTGTGTGTGCTCTGTTTTCTTGGCCTATTACTTCTCTATTTGAGTGTGAGTGTGAGTGTGAGAAACCAAACTTAGCATAAATGATTTCTACTAGATGAATAGTACCCAAATTTTTCCAATTAATTGGGATTTTTGGTTTTGGTAGCTAGACTTGTTATTTTTGCTTCAAATTTTTTGTGCTCACTTCTTTTAACCCATGTTTTGTGTAAAAAATCCTAGAGGCACTTATAGTGGTCCTGATTTGAAGATACAAAAATTTGTGAAACCAGTTTTTAACAAAATTTTAAATTGTCATAACTTATAGTGGCCTTGCTTAGATTTTCTAAAAAAAGGTCGTTTACTATTTTTTTCTAATTTTGAAGTTTTATTTCCCTATTTTTCCAAACTTTTCATAGGTAGTTCATATAGTTAGACTTTGAATTTTGATCTCAAATTTTGTGGTACTTTTCAATGATTTTAGGATGATATTGGTGCATTAATTTTGATGGTTTCCAAGTTTTCATGAAAATTCCAATTTTTCCCCTACTATTCACGTAGTAGCTGCATGTGATTGCATGTAGTGCATGACTAGGAACAACCCAGGCATTTTGCATCCATTTGATCTTGAAATAGATAGAACATTCCTTAGATTAGTTAGAGAATGCAGAGTCCCACCTTCTGAGAGTGATAGCCATGGTGTAAGTGTAGCATCTGAAGTTGACTCAGTTCAAACTAAAAACATGGGTGACCAACCTAATGCACCTCGAGAGAGAACACTTAGAGAGATGGTTGCACCTGATTTTACATATGAGAGTTTGTGCATTCAATACCTTGAGAAGGATGTTCCTTTTGTGCTTAAAATCCACTTGTTGCCTAAGTTTCATGGTCGCGCAAGTGAGGATCCACACAAGCATCTCAAGGAGTTCCACATAGTCTATTCCACCATGAGACAACATAATGTTCCAGAAGATCACATTCACCTGAAGGCATTTCCTTTCTCTTTGGAGGATCTTGCCAAAGACTGGTTATATTATCTGGCTCTTGGTTCCATAACAAGCTGGGATGACTTGAAGAGAGTGTGTTCCTCAAAAAAAATTTCCCGCATCTAGAACCACCACAATCAAGAAAGACATATCTAGAATTAGGAAACTCATGGGAGAGAGCTTATACGAGTACTGGGAGATATTCAAGAGGTTGTGTGCTAGCTCTCCTGACCATCATATTTCTTAGCAGCTATTATTGCAGTATTTCTATGAGGGGTTGAACATAATGTACAAAAGCATGATTGATGCAGCCAGTGGAGGAGCCTTAGGAGACATGACACCAGCTTCTACTAGAGGTCTGATTGAGAAAATGGCATCCAACTCGCAGCAATTCAATATGAGGAATGATGCTATAGTTGTGAGAGGTGTCCATGATGTGGGAGCCTCAAACTCAACAGAACATAAGAAGCTAGAGAGTAAGATTGATGTTCTCACCACCTTGGTTTCACAACTTGCTGCAAATCAAAAATCTATTCCACCAGCAAAAGTATGTGGCATCTGTAGTTCAGTTAATCATCCCAGAGATGCTTGTCCATCCTTGCAAGACTTTTCTGCAGGTCCTTATGCCCCCCAAGCATATGCTGCAAACATATACAATAACAGACCTCCACACCAGCAACAACAGAATTACGATCTGTCTTCCAACAGATATAATCCTTGTTGGAGGAATCACCCCAACTTGAGGTGGGGAAACTCTCAGCAGCAAAACCAAACACCTTTCCATAACCATCCCTCAAGTTCTTCATACCAGCCTCCTCAACAAAGAGCTCCTCTTGCACCTACACCTTCACCTTCACCTTCATTCGAGGATATGGTGAAGCAGATGGCCGAATTGAACCTCCAATACCAGCAAAAGAATGATGCATCCATCCAAAATTTGACCAACTAGATTGGTCATTTGGCCACTACAGTGAATCAGTTGTAGGCACAGAACTTAGACAAGCTCGTTGCACAAACTGTCATCAATCCAAAAAATGTTAGTGCGATCACCTTGAGGTCAAGCAAAATAATAGATGTGCCTGCGCAGCCAATTGTAGATCAACCTGTCACTGAAGTTGAAAAGGCAAGGGTGCTATGCATGTGGAAGACGAACAGATTCAGCCTAAACCTTCAACAAACCAGCAGAAATCTTCTATCCCTCTTTCCATTCCCTCCATGAGCAATTTAAGGCAAGAAGATGGAGGAGATAGATAAAGAGATTCTAGACATCTTCAAAAAGGTTGAAGTGAACATACCTCTCCTGGATGAAATCAAGAAAATTCTGAGGTATGCCAAGTTCCTTAAGGAGTTGTGCACCACTAAATCAACTAATTACATCACTAAACAGACCCTAACATTTCAATCTAAAAACAAACAGAAATAATAACTCTAGTCACATTAAGCACGAAAAGTGGTCAAATGGAACATTAGATATTTTTATAATGGTTTGTCTCAATCACCAAGATTACATCCAGTTCTTAATCCAACTAGATTAAGTTTTACTATATTTAAACAAAGATACAAGTATTCTTTCAAAAAGCCACTTCAATCTTAAGTATTTTTTGACTTGCCTCTTCAAGAAACTACCCAAGTATTCTTTTAACAACAAGCCTCTCTAGGCTTAACAACCAAGTATTTTTTATTGTCAAGTCTCTCTAAGTTCAAAACAAGTATTCTTTTTTCAAATAAGCCTATCTAGGCTCGACCTTATAACAATGGTTATGAAGGTTTTATAAGTGTTGTTTCATCTCACTTAGATGTTATACAACTAGTACAAAGCAATAAGTGTTTACAAGAAAGAGTAAATTTACAAAGAGTATGTTTCTATACAAGTATATCTATATGTCTATTCTCTCTTTATACAAGTGTATCTGCATATGTATATCTCTTTCTTTCTTGAGTTTGGAGTCTTCTTATATAGTAGCTCGGAGAAGATGACTATTGCAACACTTTGATTCTAACTCACAAGTTTATTTTGTTTGTCTTCATCATCTAACCTTGTGATGGCAGCTAACTATTTGGCTCATTTAATGCAAGCATTAAATGTATTCACCAAATGGTGCCTCTAATCTAATCAAGGAGGTTACTTATCATCTTTTCATATCAAACAGAGCTTGTAAAAATAATGTTAGAGCAGTGCAATAGTAGTAATGACTTTATCTACTTTTCTCCATGATTTTAGGGATCTTTTTACTTGGTCCTAACAAAAACTATGATCTTGTTGTCTTTAACAAATTTGTGTGTTCTAAGATAGTCTTATAGTTTGAACTGTTAAGGAATGAAGCATTCAAGAAGTTTTTGTCGTTAGTCTCAATAAATAATAAGCATCTAATATATATGAGACAAATTATATGCTTCATCTGATTTATATCATCTTATAAACGATTTGCATCTTACACTTCATCTGATAAGTGTTTTCAAAGATATTTTTTGAAGACATTTTCTCTTATAAAAATATTTTGCTTATTAGCATTAAAATTTTAAGTTCAAGGGATCCAAGATTGACTTTGACTTAACATAAAGTTTGACACCTGGTACCACCACCAGAGAATCAAAACAATTTAGTACAAAATGGGTATTCAAAAATAAATTAAATGAAAAAGGTAAAGGGGTGAGAAATAAAGCAAGACTGATTCCACAAGGTTATAATCAGCAAGAAGGAATTGATTATGAGAAAGTATTTACACTAGTAGCAATACTCAAAGCAATAAGAATATTGCTCGCATATGTTGCATACCAAGATATCATACTGTACTGCCCGTACCGCGAAGCCGAGCTCCGAGCTCGGCATCACAGCACAAGATGAGGTCGGGCATGCGCTATGCGACGTCAGCTCAGCATTTAAGCAGATCATAACTGATCTCGAGGGATCTCGCTTCAGACGAGATCCACTATCTAATCTTATCATATCTTATCTTAGGCCCAAGGCCCAAAGCAACCCTAATTCACACTAAGGTACGTGCATTATTTATACGAGATTCATACTCCCACAAACACTAACTTTAGCATCGGAGTCTCTTTTGCAGGTACCACCCCCATCTTGGAGCATCAAGCGTACCAGCGAAGGAGGCTCACCGATCTTACCTGGCGGATCAGCTCTACAGTAGATTTCCGGTAAGAACATTTGGCGCCTACCGTGGGGCCGATCAAGATAGCTCTTATCGGCCACGCTTATGGTTTTTACCAGAAGCCATAGTAGACGCACAACAGACGACGCAAACCACTCAACCACCATGGATAACGAAGCAGCGTTGAGGAGACTAATCGATCAGGTCGAACAGATGCGGCAGCAACATGCCACCGACCTACAAAACATGCGTGCCAAGCACGACACTGACCTAGTGGCAATGAGTACCGCTAATGAGGCCGACCTGGCGGCGCGAATCCGCGCTCAACTCCCTCGACACCACTCCGATCATCCTCCTCAGACGAGCAACCATAATGGAGAGGAGGAGCACTCAGTCTCCCAATCCCAGACTGCAACTAGGGTCCCAACCCCCAGACCCGCTTCACATCGGTCTCATGCACTGACGCAC
The DNA here is from genome assembly GCF_000230855.2 of Cajanus cajan. NCBI lineage: Eukaryota > Viridiplantae > Streptophyta > Magnoliopsida > Fabales > Fabaceae > Cajanus > Cajanus cajan. The sequence continues at coordinate 23,247,107 of NC_138518.1, forward strand.
AAGCCGACCCATGAAGTCAGCAAGGCTCCTACTCATGTCGCGGGGGATCAGGCAACCTTCCGCCGCCACCCTTTTGTGGATGGCATTATGGAGACACCACTCCCTCATGGGTGGAAGCCTCTCCACCTCGACCGCTACGATGGCACGACGGACCCAGACGAACACATCGACCTGTACACAACACAAGTAAATCTCTACACCAACAACGATGCTATCTTGTGTAGGGTGTTTTCGACCTCACTTAAGGGGGTCGCGCTCAATTGGTACACCCAACTGCCTCCCGAATCCATCGACAGCTTCGGCACCCTAGTCCAGAGGTTCACTGCGCAATATGCGACGAGCCGACCTCACCATGTCACTTCAGCCGCCCTGGCCAGTCTTAGGCAAAACGACGACGAACTGCTCCAGACATTCATGGAACGGTTCGCTGCCACCTCGATCAAGATCAGAAGCCTGAATCCTGAGGTCGCCCTACATGCCATGCTCATGGCACTCAAGCCCGGGCCATTCGTCAATAGCTTGTGTCGTGAGTCTCCCCGCGACATGGACGAGCTCCGCGCCCGCGCTGCAGGTTACATTCAGATGGAGGAACACTCCGCCTTCCGTGACCAGGTTCGCGGAAAAGGACCAGCGAAGCCAGAGCAGGGGCACAACGATAAGGTCAAAGTCAACAATGACAGCCAGTTCAAGAAGTCGGCTAGGGCAAACAGAGGGGGGAGGTATGACTTCTACACTCCCTTGAACGCACCCAGAGTCCATATCCTCAAAGAAGCCAGCAACAACAACCTACTCGCCCTTCCACCACCAGGTCACACCCCCAACAGCGCCGACAAGTCCAAGCACTGTCGGTACCACAGGAACCACGGTCACACCACGGAGGAGTGTCGCACGCTCCGGGACCGTATCGAAGAGCTCGTCCAGGCAGGTCACCTCGGCCAATACATCCAGCGACAGCAGGGTCACCGAGGAGGCTATGGCGGTCGGGGGCATGGCAGAGGCCGAGGTTCGGGAGCTCGCACGGACCAACCCTCTGGCTCCCAACAAAATGTCAGCGGCGCAGTGCAGGCCGAGATAAGCCAGGAGACAGTGACAACCCCCTTACGGGGAGTGATTAACACAATCGCAGGTGGTTTCGCTGGGGGCGGTGCCAGCAGCTCGGCCCGAAAGAGGCACCTACAGAATTTCAACTGCATCCACTCTACCACCTCGGCCTCGCACCAAAGCTCACCACCAATCTCCTTCTCTGACGAGGACTACGCGAGCGTCAGCCCCAACCAGGATGATCCCATGGTTATCATGGTCGAAGTCGCCAACTGGGAGGTACAGAAGACACTCATTGACCAAGGAAGTTCGGTTGACGTCCTCTACTGGCCGACATCCCTCAGGCTAGACGTCCCCCATTCTCTCATCCAACCTCACACGGAGCCCCTAGTCGGCTTCGTAGGAGAGCGAGTTCACACTCGCAGGTACGTAGACCTACTAACAACTTTCGGGGTACCTCCGGATACAAGAAGAATCATGGTTCGATACCTCCTCGTGGAGGCCAACACCTCCTATAACATCATTATCAGGAGGCCAACCTTGAATCAGCTCGGAGCGACGGTATCTACTCCGCACCTCACCATGAAGTTCCCAGGGAATGACGGTAAGATCATCTCCGTCAGAGCAAATCAGAAGATAGCTCGGCAGTGTTACGCCGAGAGTCTGAAGATCTCCTCGTCCGGCAAGCAAAGCAAGGGGGGTCCCCCCACCGTAGCTCCTTAAGTTCCATTTCTCTTTTCTGTATGAACGAAGTTGTGCACTCTTTTCCCGCCTCAGTCCTTCATTGAGAGAGTTTTTAACGAGGCACACAAAAATGATCAATAAAATCACTCATTTTGCTCAATCCACATTCTTATTTATTGGTTTTATAAAGGACGAAATCGAACCAACCTCTTTCACTCTGATCCGAGGTCGAGTCCGAACCTCGTTAAAATTATGAGGTCGAGTACGAACCTTAACACTCTTATCCGAGGTCGAGTTCGAACCTTTACAACGTGCTACGTAACAAACATACAAGGTCGAATCCGAACCTTACAATTCACTCTACTTTAATACGAGGTTGAGTACGAACCTCGGAAACATTCGTTTTACTCCAAATCGAGGTTGAGTACGAACCTCAATACGCTCACCCGAGGTCGAGTACGAACCTCGGCAACATTCGTTTTACTCCAAATCAAGGTTGAGTACGAACCTCAATACGCTCACCCGAGGTCGAGTACGAACCTCGGCAACATTCGTTTTACTCCAAATCGAGGTCGAGTACGAACCTCAATACGCTCACTCGAGGTCGAGTATGAACCTCGGCAACATTCGTTTTACTCCAAATCGAGGTCGAGTACCAACCTCAATACGCTCACCCGAGGTCGAGTACGAACCTCGGCAACATTCATTTTTCTCCAAATCGAGGTCGAGTACGAACCTCAATACGCTCACCCGAGGTCGAGTACGAACCTCGGCAACATTCATTTTACTCCAAATCGAGGTCGAGTACGAACCTCAATACGCTCACCCGAGGTCAAGTACGAACCTCGGCAACATTCGTTTTACTCCAAATCGAGGTCGAGTACGAACCTCAATACGCTCACCTGAGGTCGAGTACGAACCTCGATGATATTCATTTTACACAAAAATTGAGGTCGAGTACGAACCTCGATACAATTCATCTTACGCAAACCCGAGGTCAAGCTCGAACCTTAGGACGTCCATCTGAGGTCGAATTCGAACCCTTAATACAGTCTATCCTACTCTAGAAACAAGATTGAGCCCGATAAGACAGAAAAATAACCAAAGTAAGGAAAATCGAATCTCAAAGAACAATGTATACACAAAACACTTGCAGAGTTTGACACTTGAGTTCAAAGGAAAATACTAAACAAGGAAATGAAAAAGGGAGAAATAAACTAAGCTATTACAAAGGCGGCCTAGGCTGAGGCATTCTCACTAGAACTGTCATCAACATCGTCCTCCTTGACCAGCCTCCCAAAGCGGACAACCTTCTCCACGTGCATGGAGGAAAAGTCGAACCCGGGAGCAAGGAGTCGTGCCTGACAAGAAGCCTTCTGGAAGCCCCTCTTGTGCTCCATCACAACGGAGCGTTCGACCTCCGCAAGCCTCCCTTCCACGGCCGCCTTCCCAGCCGCCAGCTCCGCCCTCAAGGTGGCAATCTCGTCCTCCCGGCCACCAAGAATGACCTCACTACGGAGGCGCTCCTCAGCTGCCACCGCCAATTCTCCTTTAAGAGAGGTCACAACATCCTCCAAAGCCCGCACTTGGCCACGAGAAGACGTCACCTCATCCTCCAAAGAGCGGGCGCGACCCCGAGAGAAGGCGACAAGCTCCTGCAGCTCCCCTACCTGGGAGGCATAAGCCTCATTGGATCGCAGGGCGATCTCAAGAGACTTCTGCACCCTTGCTAAGTCGCCCCTCGCAGATCGAAGCTCGGCCTCCTGCCGCTTGGCCTCACAAAGGGCAGCACTGAGAACCTTGTTCTCCTCCCTCAGGATCTTATTCGCGTCCTTCCAGGGTTGAAGTCGGATCCTCAGCTTGGCCAAATCCTCTTGCTGCTTGGCCCACCTAGGCTTCCAATGACCCACAATGGCTATAGCCCTCTTCAGAAGGACCTGGGCAGCATCAAAACCATCCTTGGGGCCGACCTCATCTATTAGCCCATGGTCCTCGGAGCTTAGCGACCCTTGAGGGAAGAATTTCTCAGCGGTCACCCCCGCGCTCCACAATGAATCCATGTCGGCCGAGGTGCTCACGTGGTCCAATCGCACCTTGGAGAGGCCTTTCCCGAAGCGGTGAGCTATATACCGGCTCTGGGAAGCCTCCTGCGATGAACCAGACGGCGGCTCCGAAGCTGCAGGTGTGGGCGCAGGGACCTCAGAACTCGGCCCCTTGCTACGAACCCCGGCAAAGGCAGAAGTCGGCGTCCCCTGCTCGGCAACTGGAGGGTCGGCGACAAGAATCTCTGACCTCGCCTGTAAAAACCAGCACCATGTCAAAAAAGGAAAAGGACAGCATACGGGAAACCACGAAAGTCAGGGAACACTGCTTACCTTAGCAGTCTGAGCAGCCTGCTCGGCGGCCGAAACCGCCACCTTGGTAGCCTGAGCCACCTCCTCAAAGGCCACCTGAGGAGCCCCCTTGGGCGGTGGACTCTCGGTAAGGTCCACCACGCCAACATCAGCAGCCTTGGAGGTCACCTCCTCGGCATTTGGAGGGGCAGAGGTTCCCCCGACCTCCTTTGCTCCCCTCTTTCTCTTCCTATTAACCTTCAGAGGGGAGGCATCTTCCTCTCGAGACTCGGGGACCTCGAGCTCGGTAACATTGTAGCGGTGCTTCAGCTCACGCCACAAGTTTTTCCCCATGATGCCTGCATTCACGAGATAAAACACATCAGCAAGTGGAATTTACACAAACCCCAAACCACAAAAAAACCAAATACTCACTCTCCAAACCCCTCTCCCTGAACGCCGAGTTCGCAAGCGACAGAACGAGCTTGCAATCCAGCGGACGAGGAAGCGCGGCGAGATTCTCGATGGAAGCCGCCTCCGAAGCAGTCAGCTTCAATTGGCCCACCTCGTGAAACCTAGAAGGTCAGGGACACCAATAGAAGGGAAATCTTGGCAGCCCCCCGAAATAAAACGCCCCATCTTCCAAGGGGTCAACGTTCACAAGAGCGACTCGGAAAAACTCTTGTTTAAAATTTTTGTACGACTGGGAGTAGAGAGTAAACAAATCCCCATCCCTACTCCCACTTAGAGACAATATGCCGTATGGCGAAACGCCCACCTTCAACTGATAAAAATGAAGGAAGAAGGGAAGAGACACCTCTATCCCCAAAACTATACACAGGACTTGAAAAGCCCTCAAAAAACCCCAACTATTGGGGTGCAACTGGCAAGGAGCCGAGTTGACAAAGTTCAAAAAATCACACTCAAACTGAGTGAAGGGAAGACAGACACCTAAATCTCTAAAAAAACAATGATACATATAGAAATGGGGAGGGCCGGTAGACTTCCCCATGTACACACCCTCACCAGCCTGACATGGTTCAAGCCGGATCATCCGGGAAATAGAAGGGTCGCAAACCCTGCACGACCGCAGGATCCCGTTAACCTCAAGAAAGGACCAGAAAATGCTCTGGACCCCCGCCATCTCACGCTTGACCCAGTCGTAGCCAGGGATGCCTGGCTCCGGGCCCCGGGGCGGAGGCGGATCCCTCTTCTCGGCAGCGGCTCTCCCGGTAGCCACCGCCTTACCACGCGCCTTGCCCCGAGAAGGCGCAGAAGAACCGGCACTACTCCCCCCAGCCATGGAAAAAGCAAGAAAGACTTGAAGAAGATTAGGGAAGAAGGAAAAAGAAGACTGTAGAAAGGAAGTACCTGGTACTCTCCCTCAAAAAACAACCCTAACAACGACTAGGTTACCGGAAACGACAGCGAAATCGGAGAAAGTGGAGATGGAAGATGAGCAGAAAAGCGAGAGAAACAGCGTGCGCAAGAAGCTGAAAGAGCGAAAAGTGAGTAAAGTGAGAGGTGAAGAGGCGCGAGTGAGAGAAAAGAAAGTTTTCTCCCAAAATTCAAAATGCCCATGCCATGCGTCAACCTAAGGGCATGCTGACAACACATTAATTGCAAGACCATCATTGCACAACCGTCATTTCCCTTAACGCGCCACTTGCACGTTTTCGGAAAATGAACAGTTATGACACATGGCATCTCAACAGGCAGAAGTACGCGAAAGGTCACTTCCCCCCAGCGAGCTCGGTCTTAACTCCTCGACCTACGGTCTTCGGAGCTCGGGGGGCTAATGTACTGCCCATACCGCGAAGCCGAGCTCCGAGCTCTGTTGAAGATTGAAGAATCTACATCTGGAAGATGTTCTCTGGAAGTTTTTGTTTTGATGTTTTGTTCATGTTGTTCTTTATTTTTAAGCCTATGTCAAAAGGATAATGTATTGATTGTTTAAAAGATTAGGCTTGTATGTGTTTGTTTGTGGTGAGTTAAAATTTAGTAATTAACGTGTAGGCAAAAATACCATAATACTCACTTTCTTATTTCATTCATTGTTGAGAACATGAAGTAATATATTACTGAGTGTTTGAAACTTTAAATGAAAACTTGAAAACATCAGAAATTTTCTGAGTTATGGAATAGATTACCTGACTCATGCTGAAAAACTAATTGAATCTGGAATAATCGATTACCATATGTGGTAATAGATTTCCAAACTGATTCTGATGATTTCAAGAGGAAAAAGAATCGTGTTAATCGATTATCTCTTACAGTAATCGATTACCTCTGATCCTATGTGAGTTTTGTGTTATTTTGTGACTCGTATTAATCGATTACTTTATTTGGTAATAGATTAAAACAGTTTCTGAAACAATTAATTCAGTTATTCTGATTCGTGGTAATAGATTACCTAAACAGGTAATAGATTATCTCTGTTACGAAATTAACTGAAATAAATGTTTCCTTGCACACAATAATTGTTTTTAAGATTAAAACAGAAGCTTTAAAAGTTATTATTACACACAGAAAAAAAGAGACTTTTCAGAATACACGTGACTGCAAAAGAGAAAAAGATTTTCTGAAGAAAGAAAGAAAGTATCAACTGCTGAAAATCAACTTTTGAGAAAAATTGTGCAAGATCAATTCAAGAAGATGAAGTTCTTATAGAAAATTCGTTTCAAACTGGTTTAAGTCGTTGAAGATCATATCTACACAAACAGGTGTACTCTTTTCTGATCTTTAGTTTTTATTTGAATGGTTTTTAATTCTTGAGATTTGAGAATCTCTGGAAGAGTTGTGTAAAGAGAAATCTTGAGATAGGTTTTTCTCAAGTAGGATATTGTGGGATCAATATTCTTGGGTTATATGTTTCTTGTGGTTTCAAGAAATGGTTTGTTAGTCTTGCGGGTGACAAGATTTGTTTGTTAAATTCATTGATTGGATATTGCTTGTGCAGGGTGCATGTAAAGAATATCAATAGTGGATTTGACTGGATTTAGAGGTGTATCTAAATCTGAAACTGGATGTAGGCCTTTGTATGGCTGAACCAGTATATATCTTGGTGCATGATTTTCTTAACCCTTACACTCTTTACATTCTGTATAAGTTTCTTGATTAATGTTGTATGAAGAAAAACATTATCTGCAAAAACTGAACTTAAATAAATTCTTGGTAATTGATAAAAACAATCTTTACGAATTTTGTATTAATTGTGTTAATCAAATCTTTTTGGATAAGCTGTGCATATATAACTCTGAATTACCTTTTGTGTTTAAAGGTTTGATTAAAATCAAGATTTGTTTAGTAAAGATTTTGAAAGAAGAAAAAGCAGCCATAAATAACACAGAATCTATTCAACCCCCCCTTCTAGATTCTGACCATAGGGACCAACAATTGGTATCTAGAGCTGTATCTTGTAAAACATTCAAGATTAGATCTTTAGAAAGGTTAGATGGCTAGTAATCAATTACCGTTTGCTGAAGGTGCTTCTATAAACAGACCCCCATTGTTCTGTGGAGATAACTATCCCTTTTGGAAAGTTAGAATGAAAATTTTCATGGAATCTGTTCATAGAAATATTTGGCAAGCTGTAATCACAAAATACAAAATACCCACTCAGATAGAGGGAGGAAAACAAATAGAGAAACCTTATGATAGCTGGGATCAAAGTGAAATTAGAAGAGCTGAGAATGATGCAAAAGCTTTAAATATCATACATTCTGCACTAAATTCTGATGAATTTTTTAGAATTTCAGCTTGTTCCACAGCAAAGGAAGCTTGGGACTTAATCCAAGTAACACATGAAGGAACTCCAGAAGTGAGAAGAGCTAGAAAGAACACACTCATTCAGGAATATGAAACCTTCAGAATGAATCAAGGTGAAACTGTTATGGATATGCAAAAGAGGTTCATTCACATAATAAACCACCTAAAAGGATTAGGGAAGGACTTCGTGGAAGAAGAGGTAAATGTCAAAATCCTGAAGTCATTAAACAGAAGATGGCAACCAACTGTCACAGCAATTACAGAATCAAAGAACTTAGCTCAGATGACAAGTGCAGAGTTATTTGGAAAGCTAAGAGAATATGAAATGGATCTGTCAAGGATTGCTGATGAAGAACAGAAAGATAAGAAGGCAAAAGGACTGGCCTTAAAGGTAAAAGAATCCTCAAGTGATGAAGAGGATAGCAGCAATGAAAGTTCTGAACAAGAAGAATTAAATCTGATGGTGAAGAAATTTAGGAAGTTCATGAGAAGGAAGAACAACAACAAGAGATTCTCCAGTCAGAAGAAATCCTTCAAGAAGAATGAAAACTCATCTCCAAAGTTCAAATGTTTTGAATGTGGAAAAGCTGGACACATGAAAGCTGACTGTCCTAACCTGAAAAAGAATGAGGAGACGAAACAGAAGTTCAGATCAAAGAAAAAGAAAGCATACATAGCATGGGAAGAGAATGCCTCAACAACTTCAAGTGATAGTGATGAGGATCAAGAAGCAAATCTCTGTCTCATGACCAAACATAATTCAGATTATGAGGTATATGATTCTGACTCATCTATTGACTCGTATGATGAATTGCAAAATGCATTTGCTGAACTGTATGCTGAAGCAGAGAAATTAGAAAAATTAAACAATGTTTACAAAAAGAAGATGACACACATGAGAGATAAAATTTCTGATTTAGAGAATGATAACAGGAAACTACTCTCAGATATCTCTGAACTAAAGTCACCATGTGAGAACTGTAAAACATTGTATGCTGCATTAAAAGCAAATGAGAAAGAAAAACAGAATGTTAATGTTATGAAATCCATTAATTCCCACTCATGTAACTATTGTATGAAATCTGGTCATAACTACTACAGATGCATGATAAGGAAATTTGGTATTCCTAGTGGAAAATATAAATGGATTAAGAAATTAGATTATGTACTCACTGATTCTACAGGACCCAAGATCAATTGGGTACCAAAATCCATTTGAATAACTTGTATTGTAGATGTGCTTGAGAGCAAAGCAATCAATGTGGTACTTAGACAGCGGCTGCTCAAGACACATGACAGGAGATAAAAGCAAATTTATCTCATTACAGGAAAAAGAAGGAGGATCTGTAACATATGGAGATAACAACAAAGGCAGAATACTAGGCTCAGGCAGTGTTGGTAACAATTCCAATACTCTCATTGAAAATGTTCTGTATGTAGAAGGTCTTAAATATAACCTGCTTAGTATTAGCCAGCTTTGTGACAAAAATTACAATATCTCTTTTAATAATGAATGCTGTATGGTTTGTGATAAGAAAACTAATGAAGTCCTGCTTATAGGAAAAAGAGTCAATAACATATACATCTTAGACTTAGAGCATTCATCATCCAATACTTGTCTCACATCACATGATAATGTAACATGGTTATGGCATAGACGCATTGCACATATAAATGCAGATCAGTTAAATAGACTTGCATCTAAAGATCTTGTTAGTGGTCTTCCAAAGATCAAGTTCTCTAAACAAGGACTTTGTGATGCATGTCAAAAGGGAAAACAGACTAGAGCTTCTTTTAAATCAAAGAAAGTTATGTCAACCTCTAGACCGCTGGAACTTTTGCACATGGATCTCTTTGGACCATCAAGAACTAAAAGTCTAGGTGGAAACACTTATGCTTTAGTTCTCATTGATGACTACTCCAGATTCACATGGGTTGCATTTATATCCCATAAAGACAATGCCTTTAAAGCCTTTAGAATCATTTCAAAAAGAATTCAGAATGAAAAGGATTTGAAAATTAAATCTTTGCGGAGTGATCATGGTGGTGAATTTCAAAACGAAACTTTTCAAATTTTTTGTGAAGAAAATGGTATTAATCACAATTTTTCTGTCCCTAGGACTCCTCAACAAAATGGAGTTGTAGAGAGGAAAAATAGATCTCTAATAGAGCTAGCAAGAGCCATGTTAAATGAAAATGGTTTACCAAAATATTTTTGGGCTGATGCAGTAAGTACTGCATGCTATGTTCTAAATAGAATACTGATTAGACCAATTTTAAAGAAAACACCATATGAGCTTTACAGAGGAAGAAAGCCTGACATTTCTCATTTTAAAGTGTTTGGCTGTAAGTGTTTTGTTCTGAATAATGGAAAAGACACTCTTGGAAAATTTGATGCTAAGGCTGATGAAGGAGTTTTTATTGGATATTCTGCAATTAGCAAAGCATATAGAGTCTTTAACAAAAGAACCTTATCTGTTGAAGAATCTATTCATGTTACTTTTGATGAAACTAACATCCTTGAAAAAGGAAAATCTCTTAATGATGAAGATGAGATAGGTGACAGTATTACACAAGAAGAGGAAAAACTGGAACAACAGCAGAAAACACCATCTGAAGACACATCACTACCCAAAGAATGGAAGAAACCAAAAGATCTATCTCTGGACAACATTCTTGGAGATATAAATAAGGGAGTTTCTACTAGACACTCTTTTAATCTTCTAAGTGTTGATATGGCATTTGTTTCTCAAATTGAACCATTGTGTGTGGAACATGCATTAAAAGATGAATTCTGGATAATGGCCATGCATGATGAACTGAATCAATTCAAAAGAAATGATGTTTGGATTTTAGTTCCTTTCAATAAGAATATGAATGTCATTGGTACAAAATGGGTTTTCAGAAACAAACTAAATGAGGAAGGTGTTATAGTTAAAAATAAAGCTAGATTAGTAGCCAAAGGATATAATCAACAAGAAGGTATAGACTTTGGTGAAACATATGCTCCAGTTGCTAGATTAGAAGCTGTTAGGCTTTTACTTGCATTTGCTTGTGTGTTTGATTTCAAACTGTATCAAATGGATGTGAAAAGTGCATTTTTAAATGGTTTTATTGATGAAGAAGTGTATGTTGCTCAACCACCTGGTTTTGTTGACTGCAAATTACCTAAGCATGTTTACAAGCTCAAGAAAGCCTTGTATGGACTGAAACAAGCTCCAAGGAAATGGTATGAAAGGCTGAGTAAGTTTCTACTAACTCATGACTTTCAAAGAGGTAATGTTGATAAAACTCTTTTCATAAAGAGAAAATCAAAAGATATTCTGCTGATTCAGATTTATGTTGATGATATAATATTTGGATCTACTAACCAATCTCTTTGTGAAGAATTTGTTTCCAATATGCAGAAAGAGTTTGATATGTCTATGTTGGGAGAATTAAGCTTCTTCCTAGGACTACAAGTCAAACAAATGAAAAATGGAATTTTTCTACATCAGACTAAATATAGCAAAGAACTATTAAAGAAATTTGATATGGAGAATTGTAAGATATCAAATATTCCAATGTCTACTAACTGTTATCTAGATAGTGATATTGCAGGAAAAGATGTTGAAGAATCAATGTATAGAGGGATCATTGGATCTCTTCTGTATCTCACAGCTAGCAGACCTGACATCATGTACAGCGTATGTGTATGTGCAAGATTCCAATCAAAACCAAAGGAATCACATCTGAAGGCTGTAAAGAAAATACTGAAGTATTTGAAAGGCACAATCAATGTTGGATTGTGGTATCCTAAAGGTAATTCTCCATCTTTAACTGGTTACTCTGACTCAGATTTTGCTGGTTGTAAATTGGATAGGAAAAGTACAAGTGGAACATGCCACACATTTGGAGAATGTCTCATATCGTGGCAGAGCAAGAAACAAGCTTGTGTAGCACTCTCAACTGCTGAAGCTGAGTATATAGCTGCTGGAAGCTGCTGTGCTCAGTCAATTTGGTTTAAACATCAACTTCAAGACTTTGGTTTGAAGATTGATCACATACCACTGAAGTGTGACAACACAAGTGCAATTAACATTTCAAGGAATCCTATTCTACACTCAAGAACTAAGCACATTGAAATTAGACATCACTTTATCAGAGATCATGTAGAGAAAGGAGACTGTGATATCAATTTCATAATGTCAAAAGATCAACTTGCTGACATCTTTACAAAGCCTCTACCAAAGGAAAGATTTTTCAAGCTAAGAACCAATCTTGGTATTATTAGTGAGTTCAATCTATCCTAAATCTCATAATTAAAGTATGATTGTATGAATATGCATGAAATTGCTATGCACTTATTGTTTTAAACTTAATGTATGTGCATTCATAATAGGAAATCACGTAAAACACAGTCTGCCCTGTATCTGCACACATTTCTCTGTGATAATCGATTACCTATCGGGTTAATCGATTACCATTTGTAGAAATGAAGAAATTGCTGAAAACTCAACAGCAGTAATCGATTACCAATTTCTGTAATCGACTACCTCTGCTACGTTGATGCAGTTTCTGATGCTTGCTCACTGTGATAATCGATTACCTATCGGGTTAATCGATTACCACTCACTCACTCACTTGCATATATACCCTGTTTTAGTTGCGAGATAATCGAGTAAGTGCTCCGACTACCTCTCTCCTTTTTACTTCAACCTAAAACATACGAAACCCCTGGTTCCCTTCTCTCTCAAAATCCCTTCAAAACCTAACCCTAAACCCCACAAATGGAAAGTCTTGGCAAAGGAAAGCGCGTAAAGCACATTGCCAACAGAGATTACTCTCGTCCTACTACGGAAGGTCAAGGTTCATCTAAAAGGAAGCGAAAAGAGTCCTCTCTTTCAGAACCTGAAGAAGAATACACTCATCCGTGGTTCACAAGGAAGTCTCAAGAGAAAATTTTCAATGAGTCTTTTGCTTGCAAAGACATTGTGGCTCCAAAGGTATTGTACTCGTCTTGGCTTATAGAGCAAGGTTTTACATTTCCTACTCTGTTATCTAGTCAAGGAGTTAGCAAATTTGTTGGGTTAAGTGGATTATACTACCCTGATCTTGTTCGGGTCTTTTACGCAAATTTGGAAAGAGATGAAAATGGTACTCTGGTTTCAGAAGTAAAAGGAATAAAAGTTACTCTATCAGTTGATGTATTTTTGAAGATTGGTGGATTAACTAGAAATGGGATCAAACCTACTTTCAAGGAATTGAATACGAAAAATTTCTCAACAGGAAAAGATACATTTTTCATGAGTTTGCTGAAAGATGTTTCAGCCTGGGAGGCTGATAAGGAATATAAAAGAAGAGAAAAGAGGAAGATTACATATAATGCAGGAGGTCTACGTGCTGAAGATAGACTCCTACATTATGTAATTGTTTGGATTTTGGTAGCAAGGGGGAGCAATCACGCTCAAATTAGTGAAGAAGATATGACACTGCTCGCAGCATTTAAGAATAATATTCAAGTTGATTGGGTATATGTGGTAGAAGATATTATGCTAAAGACAAGGAGGTTAATGGACTGCAAGTGTCCATATGCTGTGTTCATAAGCAAGGTATTGGCGTTCTATAAAGTTCCCTTGACTGGTGAAGCAAGAGAGGTCACCAGAGATGTTCATGATATCAAGGATAGAGCTCTGAAAATGATGAAGCTAGTGAAAACAGATGCAGGTTGGATAGCAAAGGAAGATGTTCCTACTGCTGAGACTACAGAGCCGTCTCAACCTGAAGTTCAGATTGAAGAAGAGGAAGCTGCTGAAGAGCCCAAGCCTCTTTCTTCTTTTGAGTTATCTGTTCTGGCAAAGTTAGATGACATCCGGGAGACTCAGAGAAGAGATTATCAAGAGCTGAAGGCTTGTTTTGAATCTATTTCAGAACGTCTGGATGCAATGAACATACCCTACCCTGAAGACCTTTAGTTGTGCATTACATTTTAGGCACTGCATTTTAATTTGTTCTGCATAAATACTTTGATTTATATTTCAGACTTAATGTTTGTAATAGTTTTAGTATTTGTATGTTTCTGAACATCTTAATGCTCATATGATGAAATTCTTATTAAGTGCTTATTGTTTTTGTTGCATAAGTATCATGTTATTTCTCTGTTTACTCTATTTTTTTTTGGTTTGGTTAAGCCAAACAGGGGGAGAAATTCATGAGAAACTGTTGAAATGATTGTTTATGTTTGTATGATTTACATAAATATATTAAAAGAAAGAAATGGAAATAGAACTGCATAATGCTTTGTATGGAAGTTTTTGTTTTAGACGTATGCAGGTTCAAATTCAAGTTCAAATCTCAAACAAACAAGTTAAACAAAACAACATGATGATCGTGAAAGTCAACATGAAGAGTTTGGCTCATCAAAACCAAAAAGGGGGAGATTGTTGAAGATTGAAGAATCTACATCTGGAAGATGTTCTCTGGAAGTTTTTGTTTTGATGTTTTGTTCATGTTGTTCTTTATTTTTAAGCCTATGTCAAAAGGATAATGTATTGATTGTTTAAAAGATTAGGCTTGTATGTGTTTGTTTGTGGTGAGTTAAAATTTAGTAATTAACGTGTAGGCAAAAATACCATAATACTCACTTTCTTATTTCATTCATTGTTGAGAACATGAAGTAATATATTACTGAGTGTTTGAAACTTTAAATGAAAACTTGAAAACATCAGAAATTTTCTGAGTTATGGAATAGATTACCTGACTCATGCTGAAAAACTAATTGAATCTGGAATAATCGATTACCATATGTGGTAATAGATTTCCAAACTGATTCTGATGATTTCAAGAGGAAAAAGAATCGTGTTAATCGATTATCTCTTACAGTAATCGATTACCTCTGATCCTATGTGAGTTTTGTGTTATTTTGTGACTCGTATTAATCGATTACTTTATTTGGTAATAGATTAAAACAGTTTCTGAAACAATTAATTCAGTTATTCTGATTCGTGGTAATAGATTACCTAAACAGGTAATAGATTATCTCTGTTACGAAATTAACTGAAATAACTGTTTCCTTGCACACAATAATTGTTTTTAAGATTAAAACAGAAGCTTTAAAAGTTATTATTACACACAGAAAAAAAGAGACTTTTCAGAATACACGTGACTGCAAAAGAGAAAAAGATTTTCTGAAGAAAGAAAGAAAGTATCAACTGCTGAAAATCAACTTTTGAGAAAAATTGTGCAAGATCAATTCAAGAAGATGAAGTTCTTATAGAAAATTCGTTTCAAACTGGTTTAAGTCGTTGAAGATCATATCTACACAAACAGGTGTACTCTTTTCTGATCTTTAGTTTTTATTTGAATGGTTTTTAATTCTTGAGATTTGAGAATCTCTGGAAGAGTTGTGTAAAGAGAAATCTTGAGATAGGTTTTTCTCAAGTAGGATATTGTGGGATCAATATTCTTGGGTTATATGTTTCTTGTGGTTTCAAGAAATGGTTTGTTAGTCTTGCGGGTGACAAGATTTGTTTGTTAAATTCATTGATTGGATATTGCTTGTGCAGGGTGCATGTAAAGAATATCAATAGTGGATTTGACTGGATTTAGAGGTGTATCTAAATCTGAAACTGGATGTAGGCCTTTGTATGGCTGAACCAGTATATATCTTGGTGCATGATTTTCTTAACCCTTACACTCTTTACATTCTGTATAAGTTTCTTGATTAATGTTGTATGAAGAAAAACATTATCTGCAAAAACTGAACTTAAATAAATTCTTGGTAATTGATAAAAACAATCTTTACGAATTTTGTATTAATTGTGTTAATCAAATCTTTTTGGATAAGCTGTGCATATATAACTCTGAATTACCTTTTGTGTTTAAAGGTTTGATTAAAATCAAGATTTGTTTAGTAAAGATTTTGAAAGAAGAAAAAGCAGCCATAAATAACACAAAATCTATTCAACCCCCCCTTCTAGATTCTGACCATAGGGACCAACAAGCTCGGCATCACAGCACAAGATGAGGTCGGGCACGCGCTATGCGACGTTTGCTCGGCATTTAAGCAGATCATAACTGATCTCGAGGGATCTCGCTTCAAACGAGATCCACTATCTAATCTTATCATATCTTATCTCAGGCCCAAGGCCCAAAGCAACCTTAATTCACACTAAGGTACGTGCATTATTTATACGAGATTCATACTCCCACAAACACTAACTTTAGCATCGGAGTCTCTTTTGCAGGTACCACCCCCATCTTGGAGCATCAAGTGTACCAGCGAAGGAGGCTCACCGATCTTACCTGGCGGATCAGCTCTACAGCAGATTTCCGGTAAGAACACATACTATACCAAATGGATGTTTAAAATGTTTTATTTTTTTTAACTATTGTGGAAATGTCAATAATTAAATGAAAATTAAATAAGTTTAAATAGCAATTACGACTTAAAAGCTTTTCTTCAAATAATTGTGTAAATATTTATCTTAAATTTCTTTTTATTTTCATTTATAAATTATTCTAATTAGTAAAATATAACTATATAAAAAAATTTGAAACACTAAGTATATAAAAAATTGTACTTTGTATTAAAAATAATGTTCAAAATAAAAAATTTAAAATGTTTTCAAAATTATGAAAAATAAATCAATATATTCATAAAAAAATTTTGAAAAGAAATATTTATAAAAAAATTATACTTAGTATAAAATGTAATGTTAAAAAAAATATTCAAAATTATTTTGATTAAGTTTGAACTTAGTGCATGAGCTAGCTTATGCATTTAATGTAATTGCATATTAGGAACAATCTTAACATTTTATTAGCCTTATACAAAACAATAAATTAGAGCCCTGCAATAAAAGTATTAAAATATAAAAATATGTTTTATAAAAGAACAGACACATAATTTTATTAAAACTATCAATATACTTGTGATTTCGCACGACATTTTCATTTTCACACATGTAATTATAATTTATATATACTTGAATTTAAATTTAAATATGTTTTAAACACAATTGTCTAAACGGTGCATCAATCAATAATTCTTGTACATCAATGTGTTTCTTATACTATTTTTTTTAACTAATAATTACAGGTGGAACATACAGTAATACATATTGTTTTTATATTAGCTAAAAGGTTGTACCCCAATATATAGGACTACTCTAAATTTGAAATAAACTAGCCTTCTAAACATGTCCCACTATTTAGAGAGTCCCATCAAAACTAAAAGTCGAAGCCTAAATTTTGTCTCCCTCGAGTTCAAAGCACTTGAAAATAATGTTTAGCTCAAACAAGAAAAACAACGTAACAAAAGGAGTAAGAATATATGTGAAAGATGTATTAATGCATACAAAGAATATATTTAGCATCTAACACAAACATGTTTTGCAGATATTGTAAATAATTAAGATATAAAAATTATATGCAAGATATGATATATAAATAAAATTTGTAAATTATTTATTATATGAACAAAGTGACAAAAATCTTTAACTCGAATAATTAGACACTTGTATTTTTTAACTAAAAACTTGGATTTAATTTCTGTCTTAAACAATCGTGACTAAATAATAATTTACTTTTATAAGGACCAACTAAGTATAAAAGAGTTATACCTCCTTACAAAAATACATAAATAAATAAATAAATGAACAATTTGACTTAATGGTAAGTTATTTTAACTTACTTTAAGAAATCTAGAAGTTTCAACCACCACAATTTTTCTATATTATTTAGAGACAAATGACTTTAAATTATACTACCTTTGATATTAATTTTTATAAATTACTTAGGATTAAACTTTTTTAACCTTTCATTTATTATTAACTATACTTCTTATACATACACTTATCACTAACATTAAATATAACAATTACTTAAAGTAAAATACATATTTTAAATAAAACTTAAATTTATGATAAAGTTAATTAAAAGTAATATGTTGATGACTTATCACATATTACTTATAATTAAAACGGAAAGATAATATATATTAAGAACTAAAATTACAATATTTTTTTAGACGGCAGGGACCAAACTAAGTGATAGAAAACATAGTTGAAGATTAATTTTTCACTTCTCCGTATTTTAGAGAAACTACTACGACGTCTTACAAAGTCAGGACTAAAACGATACTTTTACTCTATTATTGTGTCTCGAGATAGCTGCAAAAGCGTATGAATGCAGCGGTTCAAATGCAAGAAATCTTGATTTTATATTAACCATTATGATATCAAAAATTACTTTGCGGTAAAAAGAAAAGATAATCAGAATAAAGAGAACGCATTATTAACTCAGAGAGTGCACCACAGTCAAAGGTCAGTAATTATTAAGTCAGTGTGAAACAATATATTGTATGTTTGGATTCCGATTTAAAACCGTATTAAAAACAAGCATTCTAATGCAAAAACTAAAAATAAAGTACTTGTAAATGTAATTTTTTTTTTCAACTTCTGAGTTCAACTCAACATGTTCCTAATCTTTGCATAGATGAATATCAGGTAAAGAACTACGGATGGGAAATGCATCAAGAGAAACAACCGTCAGCACCATCTTGACAAGAATACATAATGGCACCTATAAGATCCGAAAATGACATCTGCCAGCAACAGAAAAAAAAAATATTAGCATTAAACTCAACTACTTTGCATATTGGATAACAATCTAATTTTAATATGTCATTAGTTGTCTCGGGAAGCTTTAAAAAAATTATTATTTGTACAAATAAACTAATCCTGTAGGTAAAAGACAGAATAGTTCATCTAAATGATCTGTTGACTATGATCATAACTCAGTTGGAACATTTATTCTCAACAACATTTAGCCGTTTAACGTAATTGTACACAACCAACAACTTAAACTGAGACCAAACAATTTTTCATAAATTAACATTTCCCCTCTGGTGTAATCATCAATGATATTTAGTAAAATAGTGTTATAGCCAATATAAAGTGGTTTCATGATTGAGGACAAGCTCACCAGCATCCAGCAGTACAAAAGCTGAATATCAGCCCACATACCGTCAGGAATATTCATTTGTAACCAAAAAATAAAAATGATAGGAATAAAGAATATTAGGTATGCCTCAAAGTGAAACAGCTCAAGATGACTGTGTTAGAGAAACAGGTAGGATGGTTCAAGGCAAAAAAGAAGTCAAGAAAAAAGAAAGATATATCTAGAAGAATTGGAAAGAAATAATAACCTATTAACATTAAAAAGTTTAATACTTCAAAGTTCTCCAATTACTCTGAATAGCCAGTGATAATTAAGCTGGTTTTGAAAATATGCCAACGTTTTAATAAGCATAAATAAGATTTCTGAGTAGAATAAATGGTCTATTAAAGAATTGGGCTTGGCATAGGCAGAAAAAAGTAAAAGGAAGGAACAACAGTAGTTTATGTTCAGTTATGTTTAACTCCTTTCTAAAATAAACGGGCATAATATTTACTAACAGCACACTAGACAACAAAAAACAAAATGATAGAGACAGCTAGGCATACCCCAGTAATCCTCTGCCTTGCCAAGTTCTAGGCGTAATAGTTAAGTTGATAACTGTGCCTTGCCTCGTGATAACAACTGGTACTGCACAACCCAGATTTGACTGAGCCTCAGAAGAAAGCCTTTGGAGCAAATTATCACCTGCTTCCACATTGCCAAATTTCAATATTTGATCTCCAAGTTGTAAACCATCCTCTACTGCTGGTGATGCATCTGCTATCTCGTCTACCATTGCAAAGGGTCTACTAACCAACACATCCATATCCATTGAGTTGGGGGAATGTCTCACAAGGACATCTTGTAATGGTGTTGCTGCAACAGTGTCTATAGTTGATGAGGTCTGAGTATCTGAAACAATCATCATTATCTTAGCTGAAAGTTAAACACTTAATAGTACAATGTAATAAAATATCACCAATCATTCTTATACAGAGTAATCTGAATCAAACTAAAGAACATGAAAGGTAAAAAGGCTAACAAAAAAGTTAATACTTACTACTTAAGAAAACAACTTGGAAAAAACTGAAAATTAGTCACTTTAAAAACAAAACACATTGACAAACAATCATCTTTTCTTACAATTATTCTTGCGCTGTGTGGCACGCAATCAGATTTTAGAATCTTGAGGAGCAGTGGCTTTGACATGCCCCTTTGGAACAATATTTGCCATCTAGACACCGACCTTTGATTGAAAGAAAGATTTTAAGATTCTTTAGAAGTGGGCAGGTTTTGCAGGGTTGATGTGCTTATAGTTTGAGGATAATGCTAGAACTTCTCATCAGAGATTTCTTTCTCACAACTCATTCTATGTAGCATGAATTCAAACACATGAACACAAGGATATGACAAAATCAAGAAATATAGGACACCTGGACATGCCATATATATAATATGAATAGCATGACAAAAATATATTATATATTGATATGATATGACGATAACTTACTAAGTCTTAAAATCAAATTACTAAAACGCATCATAGTCCACAACAAAAATCTAACAAAAACCATCATAATTAAAAGTCACAAATAAAGAAATACTACGAGAAATCATCATTGTTGGTCATCATCATTGAAAACACAACTTCAAAAATGTAGTCCATCAAGAGACAAATTAGCAACTTATTTCATCATCATCAAGAGAACCAACTTCATGGCCTGCAATGTCCCACATTTTAGTTTCCTCTTGTTTGTACTGAGGGGAATTTCTAGAAAGACGGCGGAGATTGCTATGAACAAATACTAGATTTTGTGCTCTTTGAGGTGTCATCTTATTACTTTTCAAAGAATGTATGAAATAATAGATCTTTTCATTGTGTGTTTGCACGTTTGCGTTTCTGGTTTTCATTTTGTGTCCACGAGTCAATGGTTTTTGTTCTACGTTAGCACATTTGCATTTCTAGTTTTTGTTCTGCTGATTCTGTTTCAGGTTTTCGTACAGCAACTGTGCATCTCTGGTCTCTGGTTTTCGTTCTCTTACATGAAGGTTAAGTAAGGAGAGAAAAGAGAACATTTCTCTTCCTTCTTTCTTTTTTTTCACAAGATTATTTTTTAAAAATTAAAATCCCAAATCTAATTAGTGTTGGTCGTGTCCGTGTCGGAGGTTGGATTTTCTCCACATTGGAGTGTCTGATGATTGGACCATGTCTCACAGTGTCCGGTCAGAAAGGTTGGCTTTTGATTCCTTTCTAATTCCCTTCTTCCAAATAAATAGTACAAAGATATTTTCAATTATTTATGATAGAATAAATTTAATTCCTAATTTGTAGGAAGTCTATAGATCAGAACAATCCACCCACGAAATTCATGGTTCGCCAGAAGATGGATGCAAGAATCGAAGCATTGGAGCAGGAACTTCATGAATCAGAAGGAAGAACACAAGTTTCACTGCAACAAATGGAAGATCGATTGTTACAAAGAATTTGTGAGATGTTGGGTAATCGCGAAGGTAACCCTAATTCAGAGGCAAATGGGACAAACAATAGTACTAATGCTAATGTCGGAGAAAACACGCATAGGGAGTTGAACCACGAAGGCAGCAAGAGTTCCAATTCAATGAGTGTAGAGATTACCGAGAAATTTAGGAAGATGGAATTACCCCTTTTCGAAGGAGAAGATGCACCAAGCTGTATAGGTCGAATTGAGAGATATTTTCGCTTGAGAAATATCAATGAACATGAAAAAATAGAAATTGTTCTGGTGGCAATGGAAGGAGAAGCACTTTCTTGGTTACAATGGTGGAAATCTTGCACCGAGAATATTACGTGGGAAGAATTTAAAGAAGCAATCTTGAAAAGATTTCAACCGACAATGGTGGAAAATTCATTTGAAATTCTGCTAGGGTTGAAGCAAGAAGGTTCTGTGAGGGAATATAAGAGGCAATTTGAGGTATTGGCAGGCCCATTAAAGATCATCCAGCCACAATACTTAAGTGGGATTTTTGCTAATGGTCTCAAGGAGATTCGAGCAGAAGTAAGGATTCATAAGCCTTCCTCATTGAAGGAGATGATGGACATTGTTTTACTGATTGATGAAAGGAATGGGATCAGCAATAAGAAAGGTGAGTATTTCCAACACAAAACCCAATTCCAAAATCGTAGTGGGGGAAACCAGCAACAAACCAACCAACGGATGGTCACGGTAATTTTGGATCAAATGTGTTTGGTGGAAATAGTAGGCTCCGATCTAATGATGGAGGAAATAAGGAGGGAATACAAAACCGAGCAATTGTAGATGAAAGGAGTAAAATTCCTAGTGGTTCAAGGCGACTGCCTGATGAGGAGTATCATGAGAAGAGGAGGAAAGGTCTTTCCTTTACATGTAATGAGAAATATTCTCCCACACATCTACGCAAAAACAAAATGTTTAAGATCATGATCGTGGAGGATGGTGAAATAGGGGAAGAAGGTGACGGGGAGAAGGAAGAGATTGTCTGGGAGGGTCAATTTAAAAGTTTGACCCAGTGTAGCATGGTTAGATTGACATCAAAAAAAATCATTTATGATGTGGGGAGAAATCTTGGAAAACAAAGTGTTGCTGCTTGTCAATAGTGGGGCAACACATAACTTCATATCTGCTAAGTTAGTAGAAAATTTAAGGCTACCAGTAGAACCTACGATACCTTACTATGTGAAGGATGGAGGAGGACAAAGGATTAAAACCAGTGGAGTTTGTAAGGGCCTACAAATGAAGATGCAGAACATGTTATTCAAGGCAGATTTTTATGTGTTCGCTTTAGATGGGGAGGACATAGTTTTGGGAATGGAATGGCTGGAAGATATGGGTGAGATGAGAACAAATTTCAAAGACCTAACTTTAAGAATTAAGAAAGATGGAATCAAATATACATTGAAGGGTGATCATACCCTTTGCAAAGGTGAAGTATCAGCAAAAAACATTATCAGGGAGTTACAAGAAAGGGATGAAGGTTTTATAATGGAGTGTTTACTTCTACAACCAGAAAAGGTAGGAGACAATGAGATTCCAACAACTATAAAAGAAGTTTTGGAAGAATTTGAGGCAGTATTCCAAGCTGAACAGGGGTTACCACCAACGAGGAGACAAGACCATGCAATAGTATTGAAGGAAGGTGCAGTTATTCCCAATATCAGAGCTTACCGATATCCTCATTCTCAAAAAAATGAAATTGAGAAGTTAGTAGATGACATGTTAAAAACAAGAATCATAAGGCCTAGCGTAAGCCCCTATTCTAGCCCTATTATATTGGTTAAAAAGGATGGAAGCTAGCGTTTGTGTGGATTATAGAGCATTGAACAAGATCACAATTCCTAATAAGTTCCTGATTCCACTAATAGATGAATTGTTAGATGAGTTGGCAGGTGCAATAATTTTTTCCAAGTTAGATCTTAAATCAAGCTATCATCAGATTAGAATGAGAAAGGAAGATATACCCAAAACAGCTTTTCGAACACATGAGGGTCATTACGAGTATTTAGTCATGCCTTTTGGTTAGACCAGTGCACCTTCAACCTTTCAAGCCTTAATGAATGAAGTACTAAAACCATATTTGAGGAAATTTGTTTTGGTATTCTTTGACGATATACTAATATACAACAAGGATGAGGAAAGTCTTGTGAAGTAGTTGGGGAAGGTTTTTCAATTGTTACAACAACATAAATTAGTGGTTTATAAAAAGAAATGTGGTTAATTCCTAATTTGTAGGAAGTCTAATTATATGCAATAAATAAATTGATTGATATTCCTAAAATACATAATATATAATAGGAAATAGTAACAGTAATTGATTTCCTCCTTAACATGTCTGCTCCGTGTTTGCGCCATGCCAGTGTTGGACCTATTTTCGACACAAGGATGCTATTGCATGAAGGTGCATCCATGCTTCATAGCTCATATTAGATAGAGAATGGTTGCTTGGCTTCTCTATGGGTTTCAGTTGAGCTGATCTCAAAGTCTTGTTGCTGATGGGAGAAGCAGAAACGGGAGGTAGGGAGCTATTATGGATTTGCTAAGGAATTGATGAGCCTTTCCATTACACAGCATCCATTCTTTTATTGTTATATTTAGTTTACTAGGATTTATCAATATTTTTAATATTGGACTGGTCGGTGGACCAATCAAAGCACTGGTTCAATGTTTAATAGTTAAACCATGATCAAACCAGGGTTGAACCAATATTAATAAAAAAATAGTAAAAAGATAAATTAATACATATAAATAATAATAAAGAAATATAATATCATAACTGTGTACTTTTAAAAACTGAAAATAAACTACCATTATAAAATAACCTCTTTCACCTTATAAAACTGTAATTGCTAGGTTATCAATCAATGCTATAAATCTCTTCCATAAAATCACCACATGCACTCATTCAATAACAATCTTTAGTTTTCACAGCAGCAAGTTGGACGTCTACAAAAGCATTGAAAGTCTTCAAAAATGATAGTTTGCAACAAAACCATACTCAACTCAAATTGCTCTACCATTTCTTTTTTCAATACATTATTCTTCCGAAAAGAAAAACTACCAATGCAAAGCAAAACCTATTTTCAGACAGATAAATGACACGACCAGCAGATCACATTTGGAGGTAAATTTTACTTATGTTGATCAGGTTCAACAAAAAAATATACTTTTGCAGGTTTAGATTTTAGAATAACTTCAACATGGAATACAAGTGTCACAACTTATGAACAGATGAAGAAATGGCTCGCACAACTACTTTGACTATGTCCCAAAAGCTAATGACAAAGAAATACACTATGAGCTTGTTTGGATACAATAATAGAAGAACTTTTGAGAGCTTCTCTACTGAAAATAAAGAACTTTTTCCAATATAGAAGTTCTCTTTTAAACTTGTATCCAAATAGGCTCTATGAAAATTTATCAATGCCCATGGTCCAAAAAAAAAAACTATCACATTGGCATTGGGAGCAGAGCAAGGAGCAGGATGGGAAGAGGGAGGACCCAACATCCCACTTGATAGAGTACAACGACGCTCTAAAGATTTTAATCCCAACCTTTAATTTACTCACATTTAGTGACTAAGCATTAAGCAAGTAGGTGTGGGACACCAAAAGACATATATATTCAAAAGGAACAAACCATACATGATTGAAACAAAATATTAGAAGCAGAAGTATCATTTTATCATAATCTAAAAAGAATAAAGGCGCTGCTAGTAATACCCATAAATCATAACATCAAAAAATAAACCTAGAAATACAATTGACATAATCATAATTCTGTGGTAAAAGTACATCATAAACTATACACCTTGAAATATAAAAAATAAGGTAGTGTTTGTTTCAAGACATCAAGAAAGATTACTGAGAAAGTCATGTTTGAAATATCACATCCTCATGTTGGTACAAGTGTTGAAAAAGGTTCTCCCAAATTGTTGAATTTCATCAATATCAACACCTCCGAAGCCCCAATTGTCTTGTTTCTTATTCCTATAGAAAAGGTGGCTATATTGCATTCCCATAAGTTATTTTTTACAAAAACTTCCTACCCCCACTTCACTCTTCCACATTTCCTCATTCACTTTAACTAAATAATTAAATTCTATACCCTGAAACAAAAACCATACATTACTTTCGGCAAATGACTCTTTGGCGGTACCTGAATTTGTGAAGGGCGATGACCTGTTTCCAAGTCTCGCCGAATGCAGAATTTGTATATTTTGGTTTATTTTCTCAGTTATCACCTGGTGGTCATTACGCAGCTCTGCAAAAATATGAAATAACAAAACGCCACACGTTGACGCAAATGAACATTATAACGAAGAAATCGAAATCACGTAGAAGTAGTTGGTTGCGCGAATTGGCGAACCTGCAAGACGACGTCGTTCGGCTCGAACGACAGGGATGTCGACATCGGAACGAGGAAAGCCCTAGAAAAATGGATAAAAGTTTTGGGATGCAACCAGGTTAGATAATATCTATTAATTGTAGAGTTGTTAGGGAAATAATCTTATTAAAAATAATAAAATTATAATCTTATAAATTATCCATAAATTTTATAAAATAACCCCAAGAAAGATTTAGAAAAAAATAGAATTGAAATTAGTGGTGTGAGTAAAGTGAGAGAAAGGAAAAACCTCGGCGTCGACTAGGTTGCCGGAAAGGCCAGGGGCGGCGGGGTGAGAGAGGCGAGTGATGATGGCGTTCATCTCAGCCTCCAAGGCGCTACGCTTATCCATCAAAGACATGGTTTCTGCCTTCACGTTCGTCGCAACCATTTTCCACACCAACGCTTCTTCTTTCTTCGCTTCACACTCCAATGCCTATGTCCATCTTCGCTTCCTCTTTATTAGGTTTTCAAACAAAAAGTAATTATAAAAGGAATAATATAATTATTAAATTAATTTTAAAAAATTATTGATATTTTTTATGTTAATTAAAAAATAAAATAAAAAAGAGGGAGATGGAAAAAAAGAAAAATTCTTACTTTTTTTTAGAATTATTTTTTTAAAAATAATAGATAAAAAATAGTAAAGACAAAAAAATGATAATAGGAAGAAAGAAAATAGAAAACACAGGAAAAAGATAAAACGCACTACATTTTCACATATTGTTTGAAGGGAGAAATAAGAATAAAGGAATTAATACTACATTGGCGATTCTTTTGGGGGTAATTGTAAGAAAAAGTTACAATTGTTACTATTATGAGCATTTATATGAAGGCATCTATCCAATTTGCTCAATTCATTAAGTTATAAGAAATTTCTTAGTATTATAGTTTAGTCCTTGATTACTTGATTAAAAGTTAGCATTTTTCTTTTTTATTTATTTTTTATTTTTTAAATTGACAATAGATATATACATTTTTGTTTTATGATTTTGCCCTTTTTTTCCTCTTCTCTTGTTTTCTTTCTCATAGTACCTTAAAATTGAAAATTCTTTCGATGTTTATTGTCTCCTTTCTTGTTGCACAGTTGATTTTACCTATTATTTTTGTATTTTTCGACAAGTTCTTAACGTCTTAATTCTCTTTTGTTGATTATAGTAGAAATGTTATAATCATTTGCTTTAATTTGATTGTGTATCAGTGTTTTGAGGGGTTTTTGTGATTTGAGATCAATGTCAGTTTACGTTTATTTTATGAGCTACTTAAAAATTGATACATGCATAAGTGTTTGAATAGTTTGCTTTAGGGATTGAGTATTGGTGTGTTTCGTGTTTTTCTGGTGCATTATCGTCATCTTTGTGTTTTCTAGCTTTTGTATTTGAAATTGTAACACTTTATGTGCTACATTTATGCATGTTACGTTTTGTTTGATGTTTTAAGTTGTTATGTTGTGTTGTAAATTGTTTAGAGGAGGGGTGTAAGCAAGTCGGGTTGGGTTGGGCCGGGTTTGGATAACTTCGTTATCCGACCCAATTAAAATTTAATGGGTTAGGTTGGGCTGAATTTGTATAACTTTTTTAAAAAATCCAAGGCAGATGATAAACACACCTCCACTCTCGTATAGACACACCTCCTTTTTAAAAAAATATATATATAATGTCTAAATTATCCTTAAAAAAAATGAAACTCCTAAATTTACACCTCCTTCTCCGCACCCCCCCCTTCTTCCTTCTTCTTAAAGCCTTTTTCCGTTCAATGTCATTAAATAACTTTAAAGATAGTAAGGGGTTCTCCAGCGCCGCCTCGTCCCGGGATGCCCGCTCCGCCACTGCCTCGCCCCGGCATGCCACCACCACCTGGAGGTGGTGTTCCGGTGTATGGTCCTCCTCGACCTAGGATGCCTCGTCCAAGCCCAGCCCAGCCTTGCCGGCCCCGTCTGCGGCGTCGGTGGCCCCGCTCCCGGCATGGTGCAGCCTCAGATCTCGCGCCCATAGAGCCACTTTAGTGAAATCTTTTCTTGTTACTTTAGCAATATTGTTTCTCATTCTGTCCCTCTTCATACTTGCAGCTTCAACATCGTCCTCCAATGAGGCCAAAGCAAAGAGTAATAATATTAGCCGCCAATTCAAAGAAGCCCCCGAATTCTACAACTCCCCGAAGTGCGCCTGGATGAGCGAGAGTTTGATATGTTCGGAGGAGGCAGTACAGGTGGCAATGACTCTGGACACGACATACATCCGAGGATCGATGGCGGCGATCCTTTCGGTCCTCCAACACTCGTCATGCCCGCAAAACATATTCTTCCACTTCGTGTGAGCAGAAAGAGACTTTAGCAAGAAGGAAGAAGGGGGGTGTGGGGGTGCGGGGAAGGAGGGTGCGGGGAAGGGGGTATGGAGAAGGAGGTGTAAATTTAGGAGTTTCATTTTTTTAAGGGTAATTTAGACATTTTATATATATTTTTTTAAAAAGGAGGTGTGTCTATACGAGAGTGGAGGTGTGTTTATCATCTGCCAAAATCCAATCCAACTCAACCCAATCTCGAACGGGTTAGGTTGGATTAGGTTAATCAGGTCAACATAATTATATTTATTTATTTATTATAAAATTTTAAATATTTCAAAATAGATGTAATACATTGTTGTAAATTCAATGTTACCAACCTATAAAGTAAACAATGATACAAATTAAATTCTAAAATAATTTATTAATTTGTTACATTATTATCAACTCAAAAAATCAACATTAATTAATACAAAATAAAATTAAAATAAATATATTATATTATTATAATATTATCAACCTAAAACACAAAACATGTTACTAAGTAAGAGTGACCGTAGGTATTATCTGAGCAAATGATCATTCAAACACTATTATTATTATTATTATTATATATAATCGGGTTGGGTCGGGTTAGTAACAGGTTGAAAACACAAAATCTGTTACCCGACCTGTATAGTACCCAGTTTGATCAAGTTGAGTTGGGTTTAACCTAAACACTAAAAAAATTCAATACAAATTCATTAGATTAGTTTGGGTCAGTTCGGGTTCACGGATTACCTGTACCTGCTTACACCCCTAATTTAGAGTTGTTTGAGTTGAGGTCAAAGTTGACCAGAAACGAAAAAAGTTATATAAGGTTTAAAGAATGTATGAACTTCATAAGTTCATTTCTTTTTATTTCTAGAAATAAGTTTTAGAGAAAGGGGCTCTAAAGCTAGAAAAGTACAATTTTCAATCTAATTCTACCTAAAGTTTCATTTTCTCCCCTTAAAGCATAGATTGTGTTGTAAGAGCTTGGAATCTTAGAGAGAAGTTGACCCCTAAGTATCATGTTGTTCTTCCATCTCCTTGTAACCCTTCTTGTGTGGAAGCTTTAGAGGTAAGGGAAGCTTGTAAATTTACACTTTTATGTTGTAGTATGTTGAATCTTGAGTCGATTTAGTAGCAATTTGAGTTGATTTTGGTGGTGATTTTGTGTTGGTATGAGTTGGAGTTTCTTAATGAGTTGAGTCAAAACTTAAATATCCATGATCCTTATTGATCTTTGTATGGTTGTGGTAATTGTAGTAGTTCTTATGTTGTATGAGTTGTTCATAGTGGATCGAATGGATTGCATGTAAGTGAGGATTGTTTTTGGTGGTTGGATTTGTCGAAAGAAAATGAGTTCCATGGATGAACTTCGTGTTCTCACCCAACAAAAATAAATGCTCGCTTAATGTGCATGCATAGTTGATGTTTATCTGCCTAAATCCATGTTCTCGCATAACAGTGTAAGTGTTGTCCAGAGAGAAAATGAACCTATGGGTGACTCTTATAAGTGTTCGCCAAACGAGCTAAATCTTAGTCGACAAGAAGAGCCATGAGGGTCCTACTCACTTAGGGAGCTATGGCCGCCTAGTAAGAAGAACCACAAAGGGCTCAACTTGCTCAACGAGCTATGGCTGCTCGACGTGATGACCATAATAGGTTAAGTTTGCCTAGCGAGGGGAGCCATAACAAGCTTCTCTCATTGAGAGAAAACAACCTACCTAATGAGAAGCTCTAGAGTGGTTTGAGCACTCGATAAGGCTTTGCTTCCTTGGCGAGACTAACCTTTTTTTGTTGATGTGTTCTTTGAGTTGATTTTTGAAGAGATGTTGATGTTTTGAGTTGTTTACATGTTTTAAGTTGAAGTATATTATGTTGTGAAGGTGTTATATGTTGTTGATTCTTTATTCCTTATGATGATGATGAAGTATGAATATATACATGTGTGAGTGTATATATATATATATATAATGTTAAGTTGAGATATTTTGTGTTGTATGAGAGAAAAGTTGCTTGTGTTGCTAATGCATGATGCATGTTTTCTATATTGTGAGTTGATCTTAGAATTAAAAGAGAGTAATTTGTTATTTGTGGTGAAAAATCATAGTGAGAAATTATGTTTTGGTTCTTTCAGAATCCAAAGATGAAAATCTTTCTAAGAGAGTTGACTTCTGAAGTGGAGAGTTGTTTTAAAAGTTGTTTCCTTTAGGTTCTTGGTTGAAACAGTATGGCAAAAAGGTTGAACCATATTGTTTTGTGAAATGTCTAATAAGTAAGGCATAAGGTTGAGGCCCAAAATCACTAACCGAATGTTGGAAGGCTATGTATTATTTGGAAGATATTTTATGAGTTAATTCCATATAAGCTTAGTTGAAGCCTACTAATGTTGTGGTAAACTCATATCCAACTTATTCTATTCTTGATAACAATATTAGACTTTTCTAGTTTAAATAGTAATTTGAGAAATCGAAAATGTTGTTGACTTGGCTTGAATTGTCAAACATTTTTTCTAACATGGTCCTAATCAGGGCCAGACATTGTGTTGACTTGACCTAGAATGAAGGGTAAAACATTGAGGTTCAGTAGGTTAAACCACTTAAAATGCTCAACCCTGTGTTGTTAGACATCTCTTAAGTTGAAATGCATGGTGACATATAAAGATACTAATTTATGTTATCTCTATGGGAAAATTTTGTTTTATGTTTTCATGTCCTAATACACATATACATATAATATATATATATATATATATATATATATATATATATATATGTTGCATGAATATCCAAGAATTGTTTGTATCTTAACCTTATGTTAGTTAATATTTATGTTTTCTAATGTGTTGTAGATGAATTATATCAAGTGTAATGATCTACCAGATTGTTATACTTTAATGTTATCATAGCCAATCAATTTTTTTGGGTACTTTGTAGGAGTGATCCTATTATATTTCTATTGTGTAGTTAAATATGTTGTTGTCTTGTGATTGTTGTTGTTCAATGTTATCTCATAGGTTTTATTGATCTCTATATAGGATGGTAGGTAGACCTCCTACATATCCCTCATCCTCCATTTTATGTTAATTAAATGACAAGAGCTATGAAGATGATGAATGTTGTGATGCATCAATAAAATGTTGATTTGGCTCAAATGGAGGCCAATAGTGTTGCAATTGAGACAATTAAACTAATATTTCCTCAAAGGTATAAGGGACTTGTTGAGTTTAGAAAAAAGAATCCCTTTCAATTCAGAGGAGAGACTGACCCAAAGGTAACTGACCAAAAGGTAACTGACCGATGGATTAGTGAGATTGAGAAGATCTTCATAGTGATGGAATGTTTAGAAGACAAAAAGTTAACCTATGAAGTATATATGTCGGTGGGTGATGCTAAATAATAGTGGAGAGGAACTAAACAAATGATGGAAGTTAAGGAAGAAGTTATGAGCTAGGAAAACTTCAAGAAAGTGTTCCTTTAGAAGTATTTTCCTGATAATTCAAAGTTTTCAAAGGAGGCTAAGTTCCTAAAATTACATCAAGGGAACATGATGGTCTAACAACATATTGGTAGGTTTAAGCACTTGGCTCATTTCTATCCTAAGCTTTTATAATTTGTGGATGTTATAAATGCAATATCACTATATTTCCTCTTTTGTTGGCTCTATGTGTGCAAAATGATACAAGGAGTTTAAACCAGCATAGTGTCCTAAAAAGAAAAGTCAGCCACAAAGAGAATTATCAATGTAGAAAGCAAAACATTGAGAATCAATGCTCTCTACTTCAATCCTCTTTCAAAACTAAGATTAATGAAGCTCTAAAGCATATGAACAAAAGTAAAGAACGATCATATTGAAGATTAAAGATCTCATGTTGGCCAAGTGTTGAAGGCTCTTACCAATGAATATATCTTTGAAGCCTATAAATACAAGAAGACTCAAAGAAAATAAATGAATAGTTGTAGAACTTTGTGAATATTTGTATAAATGTTTTCTTAGCCATGCCAAAACTCTAACCAAATTTTTTTAAGTTTAAACATCTTGTAAGTCATCGTCCAGTAGATGATCAGTGAGAAAACTTAAATTTAGCTATCCTTACTTTAGCAAGTCAAATTTCAATTGAGTGTACCAATAGCTTATATCATCTCTGTGAGAGTTATAAACACTCAAACACTCTACCATCTTGTAAGCCTGAAAAGGCTAGTGAAAGAATATTGCAACAAGTTGTTGTGTCTATAGTCAAGAGTGACATAGAAAATATTTTGTGTAACTGGAAGTAGCATAGAGGATACTTGATATAAAAGTTTCCAAAATAATGGAACCTGTCAAGTTTGAAGATAACTAGACATAAGGTCGAGTGAACTAGAATAAAATTACAAAGTGATTTTACTTTATCTCTTATCCCTTATGCTTTTAGATGAACAATTTTTCTCATAATTGTCAATTTGTGAAAAGCTTTAAAAAACTTACACACACACATTCAACCCCCTTTTTGTGTGTTTATTTCAATTTCATAGAATAGATGGGAAGACTTTTTATGAGATACATACTTGTTGTAAAGGCATGGTCCCAAAATTTTAAGGTAGGGATGCATACACTAATATGGTCAAGCCATGTTTAATAATGTGACGGTGTTTTTTCTTAACCACACCGTTTTGGTGGTTTGTGTGAGGACAAATGAGTCAACCCCTAGTTGGTTTAGATAATTAATAAAAGGTTTGTATTCCTTTCCCTAATCAGGTTGAACTATTTAGATAGATGGTTCAAAATTATTTCTTAACCATGATATTAAACTGTTTAAAAATAAGTGAATCTTGTATGACCATCCACAAAGGCTATATAATATTTGTAACCACTAGTGGATGTAAAGGGAACAAGTCCCTACAAATCAATATATATGATTTCTAATGGTTTATTATATATAGTTGGAGACAAGAGAGAATAAAGCATGTGAGCTTTTCCCATACAACAAGAGGTACAAAAAATAGAATTATTATTTATTATAGGAAAATTACAAAGTTTGAATATGATTCTTTGAAAATCTATAATAGGATGACCTAGTATAGAGTTCTAGTGAGCAACAAATACACCAAGTCAAGGAGTATTATTAACATCGTGATTTGATTTTGTTATCATGTGACAAGTAAGTGGAGATTGATTGAATGTGCCTTGAAGGAAAGCTGGAAAATGGTATTAGCTATATGGTCCAATAGTTCCTATGAGAATGATCTCACTACTGACATATGATTTAACCACACAAAATGTAGGGTGAAATTCAAAATAAACTTAATTATATTTTGCAAATTGACATATACTCATTAGATTTTTGGTTATAGAGGGAACAAACAACAAATTTTAAGTGTGAGAGTTGTTTAAGTGTAAGGTGAAAAAAATATGGTAACATTTGCATATTTATAGGCAATCCTTGTCAATTTCTAATTAGAATTTGATCTAGTCCTTGGAAGGGGACATGTACATTATTTGAAATGTTAGTAATGTGATGAGATTCTCTAAAGTTAAGATACATTGGTTGGTCGAATGTATTGATTGTGAAAGTAGGTTGATCATGATTTGTGGTTACTCATAAGCATGGAGAGGTCACCTAAAAAATACTTACCAT
This sequence comes from Cajanus cajan, assembly GCF_000230855.2. NCBI lineage: Eukaryota > Viridiplantae > Streptophyta > Magnoliopsida > Fabales > Fabaceae > Cajanus > Cajanus cajan. The sequence continues at coordinate 23,280,673 of NC_138518.1, forward strand.
TGACCTGGAGAGGTTATAACAAGCAATACTAATCGCCTTGGAGATGTCACCTAAAAAATACTCACCATTGACTTGGAGAGGTTATAGTAAATAGTACTCATCAGCCTGGAGAGGTCACCTAAAAAATACTCATCAACGGTTGATCGAGGTCGTACCTAGTCAAATGCAATGAAATTTTTGTACTACTAGGAAGTGACTCCTAGGTCGTCTCTCAAGGAACAACAAGCCAAGCAAAGGTTGAAGTTAGACATGAAACATATAGAAGGGGGGGTTGAATATGTGCGTGTTAGTAATAAGAAATTTTATAAACATTTTCGCAAGAGTAATGTTCTTCGTCCAATGCATTCTTAAATACCACACGGTTATGCAGAATTTGCTTAACACATGGGCACTACGTCTGAAAGATTTACCGTCTGCTGAGGAAAATGATTTAGATAATAATACCAATTAAAGCTCTTGCATTTTCCTTTTTCAGGATAGTTTCATATGAGGATAAGTAGTAGATAAAACTTTTCAGTGTAAAATATTTGTTAAACAAAATTTGCATCTTCGTCTAAAAAGTAGTTTGTGTGAAGAATAGACAGTAGACGAAGTTTTTTAACATAACTTGTCAATTAAAAAGAATTTGCGTCGGAAATATAAATAAAACAGTGCAATCATTTTTATACTGGTTCGCTCAACTGAGCTACGTCCAGTCTCCTTCAATTGAAGGGTTCCACTAGATATCAAAATGAAGAACATTTGAGTATTATCGTCCACTCCTGGACCTGAGTATTATCGACCACTCCTGGCCCGTCGACTTCACTCATCAATGCTAGTATTCTTAAACCATTTCTGGTTCCCCAAGTATTCTCAACCACTCCTGGTCTGCCAACTTCACTCACCATCGCTAGTATTCTCTTATCATCCACTTTTGGCTAGAAGTGAGTATTCTCGACCACCTCCTGGCCCGCCAGCTTCACTCATTGGCGCTAGTATTCTCTTATCAGCCACTTCTAGCTAATAGTGAGTATTCTCGACCACCTCCTAGCCCGCCAGCTTCACTCACCGGCGCTAGTATTCTCTTATCAACGACTTCTGGCTAGTAGTGAGTATTCTTTGACAAGCCCCTCTGGGCTTTACAAGTATTCTTTCCCTAGCCTCTTCAGGCTTTACACATGATAGATTTGTGCTTTGGTTTGAGTGCATACATAACTCTCATAGAGAGGATTGGGAATTTTCTACACTCTCTAAGGTTTGCTACCTTAGTCTTACAAATACTTGTGTTTGAGTGTTTGAGTTACTCTTATGGAGAGGATACATAGGTGTACAACACTCACTAAGGTTTTGTTCATAAGTGACATTTCAAACACCTTAGTCTACAGAGATAAAAATACAATGTCACATTATACATATGACTATGAACGCTCATCTTTGGTCTCTCTGTCTTGTGGGCTTGATATTACTCTTTTTCTTTTCATCAAAAAGATAGCCTTTCAAGGTTTGAGGTAGTGATATATATATATATAGTCTTGTAGAATCTACTCGTTGCTTGATCTTGAATATATTCATTGAAGCAGAGCATCCCGATACAAGTGTCCGTTGAAGCAGATATAGTCGTTCATGACTAGTTCAATCTACTCATTTAATGCTTGAATTCTTGCATTAAATGTTGCTTCCTGTGATAGACCTTGCATGAAGTCTTCTTTGTCTTGTTAGCAGATGTGTCTGACTTTAGTAAAGACCTAGGAATCTTTTTATCCTTTTCTGGTCTCGTAACTTGTAGAGTGTTGTCCTTTTCTGAAAAAGGTGGCACACTTTTTTTGACACATGCATGCTTCCTATTTTGACTCGTTTCTCTTTTCCTTTTTTCTTCACCTAAATGTTGAGAGCTTCTTGTATGATTGTGGACGATGTCTGAGTCTTTCTCTGAGGTCTGATTCTATTCTTCATGATGATTTTTGTCCTTTTTGTCCTTTTCTGATCTCGTAACTTGTAGTGTTGTCCTTTTCTGAAAAGGTGGCGCACTTTTTTTGACACATGCATGCTTCCTATTTTGACTCGTTTCTCTTTTCCTTCTTTCTTCACCTTAATGTTGAGAGCTTCTTGTATGATTATGGATGATGTCTGAGTCTTTCTCTAAGATCTGATTCTATTCTTCATGATGATTTTCGTCTGTCTGATCATTTCATGTGCTTCTCACGTTTTGGATCTTCGTTTGACTTTCTCTGATTAGGTTAGTCAATGTGTAATTTAGAGCTTTGAACTTTGTCTGAGTATTGATGCATTGACTTCTCCATTAGTCTAGTCAACTCTGTAAATGGAATTTGTTTCCATCTGGAGTATCTTTCCTCTTATGTGTTGTTGTCTTTCTTCTTATCATCGTCTCATGCTTGGTCCATTTCTCCATGTTGCACTGGAGGTTGCTCTTGACACATATCTATTGGACTCATAGTCATTTGGTGTACACATTGTACTCTGTCTATTCAATTAGCTTGAATTGTTTGGTTCTCATGACATGCCTTGTCGTATCTGTTCTTTTACCAGAGTTGATCTTCTGGTTTCATCTGATGTTTGACACAACTTTTTCTTGTTCCATGTTTGATTTTGTTTTTGGCTCTTCTTCTGATACTCCATTTCCTCTTGCCTATAGTAGTCCTCATCTAGTGTTTTTTGAATGTTCTTCCGTCCTTGATCAGACCTAATTTTGATGTTTGACTAGACATCATCTGATTCTTGTTTAGTTTGCACAAGCACCGTGGATTCTTGCATTTAATGTCGTTGATCTTGCATTAAATGTTTGCTTGCTGAACCTGCATTCCATGAGGTCTTTTGTACCATTTATTTGCTTCTATGTTTGGCATTAAGATATCTTTGTACTTTCCGGTATTGTAGCTACAGAGGCGTTGTCCTTTGCTGACTGGTAGGTGTACTTACTCTGACACGCATTTTTGATTTATGGATAAGCGCTCATCTATTTTTCTTATAATTTTTCTTCTATTTTGATGTCTTCATGTGTTCTTCTGAGAGTATGGATGTCAGGTAGTTCGTCTCGTTGTATTTATAAATGCAATCCAGCATTCTTGATCTTCGTCTGTGTTATTCGAGTCTCCGTCTGGTTGGCTATGACTTAGTTTTGTCCCATGTCCATGGTCTTGTATCATTTGAGGCTTTATTATTTTCCTTCTTGTGCTGGACAGTAACTTATGCATATTCTCTATTCTTTAACTCGCTTGTACTTATATCTAAAACACTAACACACTTGTTAGAAATAACAACATGTATTATATTTGTCTCATTCAAAACCTTGTTGAGAATTGCTTTCATCTTCGTCTAACTTAACAAAGGTTCTTGTAGTACACAACAAACACACGAATGGGGGGTTTGCAGATTCGAAATAAAATAGTCGTATGTGAATAGTAAATGAATGGAACAGTACACATCAACTCTCTAACTTAGTTGTAGCACCCATATCATTGGTTCAAAATATTACCCTACTGCTTTAAACCTCAATTCAAGTCTGAATAACCACATCAACTCTCTAACTTAGTTGTAGCACCCATATCATTGGTTCAAAATATTACCCTACTGCTTTAGGTTTAAACTTTTATTTTTGTAAATATTTGTAATAAGAACAATGTGTAAATAATTAATAAAAGAGGATAAAATGTTTAAATTATGATTCTTTATTATGCTAAATTCATCATAGGGTACCAAATTAAGGTGTTGTAGGGTGCCTAACACCTTCCTTACACTTAATCAACCCCCAAAATCAATTCTAGCTATGAAGGCCATAATTGATTTGCGAAAACCGTTTTCCTTTTTTTGATGTTTTGAGTAAGATATTGGTGACGACTCCTTCAAACCTTTTCAAAAACCATTAATTAAGGATTTGTTTAGTTTTTGGACATTCCCTAACTGATGAGTATAGACACCTAATTTCATCCAGATCCACAAACAAAGAAGTGGACATCAAGCATGAAGGAAAAGAGTTCCCAAAAGCCCAAAAACGACACAATATGACATCAGAAGGCCCAAAAACCCAACAAGGGTGATTTAGTAGCCCGAAATGGGTCGTTCCAAACTACTAAAAAGGCCCAAAAACCCTGGGTTGGAACGAGCCGTTCTCAGTCCAAAATGGGCCATTCTAGCACAAGTTGTTATGAGTAAAATTCAAATCCAGAACAAGTTGTTCCGATTCCAGAACGGGCCGTTCCAGATTCAAATTTTACTCTTAACGAATTGGTCCATAACGGGTCGTTTCGAAACTAGAATGAGTCATTCTGGCCAACTCTAACGTCTATAAATAGCAGCGTCAGACATTGCTCAAGGGACCAAAAAATAATCTAAGAAAGTCACATAGAGCTAAAAATTTCTCTCTCTCTCTCTCCCTCTTATTGTATTTCTTGAGATTTTGTGAGGCCGTCTATAGTATGAACAGTAGCCAAAAAGCACCTAAAAGTCTCCATACTTGAAGATCCCAAAAAAGCACAAAACAAGAGGTATTTCAGTTAATATCTTTCTCCTTTCCCTACTTTATCATCTTTAATAAACACTGTTCTAAACCAAAGGAGTAATTATGTAGACCATGTTAGTAAGTATCAGATGTATTGCGATTCGTATCGTACGATACAATTCGATTCCGAGGTCCCGCGATTCGAATCGCAGGTCGTCTCGTTTTTGGTCAAGAATTGCATGTGAATTGTGCGTATCATGGCGTGAATCAGAAAAATCGCGATTTTGGAATAAATCACACGATTTCCAAAAAGCGGGTCGCGCCGCGCCTTGAAATTGGGTCGGGTCATGCGAGACCAGATCCTGGAAACCCTAAAAAAATAGCTTTTTCTATAAAAAAAAGCAGAAAAGAGAGGGAAAGTGCCGATCTGTCTTCTTCTTGAATCTCCGTCGATTTGTCTTCTCCGGCATATCTCCGTCGATCTGTCTTCTCTAACAGTGACTCTATCTTCATCGACGGTGGCTATGTCTTCTCCGGCATCTGCAGACCTGTTTTCTTTTAAGAGGGAAGGCAACGACTTGAGTCTCACCATTAGAAGGGATGCAGGATAAATAATTAGGGTTAGAAAAACTGGGCCAAATGGGCCAAGTTTTATCTTATCATTTGATTTGGTTAAGGGGCCTTTTCTTCTCTATTTTTTTTATAGAAAGTAACTTCTCTTTATTATTATTATTAATTATTATTATTATTATTTAATATTATTATTATATTTTAGATAATATTTTAAGTAATAAAAAATTTAATATAACACCTTAAATATTTTGTTTTCTTTATTTTTTTATTTTGTTTAACTACTATAAATTAAGTTATGTTTTTATTTTTATATGTATATTATTATTTATATGTATTATAAATTATTTAATATTTATATATATGTGTGAAAATAAATAAATAAGAATATATTTATATATTATTAACTATATATTAATGTATCATTTCATTTTTCCTGTTTGTTTATGTTAAAATGTGCCTTGAGTACTTAAATAAATAAATAAATAAATAAATAAATATATATATATATATATATATGAGGAAGGTTCAAACGACACTGGTGTAACTTTTACTAAGTGTTACACCGCTCAATAACTTTATATTAAATGTGAATTTTGAAAATCCAACCATTAGATTGAAAGTTCATATCTCTTAGATCATATATATCAAATTTTATATTAATCTAAGATGATTTGATACTTCATTTTCATAAAACAAAATTGACATAATATATACATTTTAAAATATACTAAAATATGAACACTTTGATTACCTTCAAATTGTTGTTCAATTTTAACAAAATTTGACATATATGATCTAAGAGATATGAACTTTCAATCTAACAGTTGGATTTTTAAAATTTATATTTAATCTAAAGTTATTAAACGGTGTAACACTTAGTAAAAGTTACACCGGTATCGTTTGAACCCTCCTCTATATATATATGTATGTATATATACTATGTTTTTATTGATCATGAATCTTACGATACACTATTTGTATCCCGATTCGTATCCCGATTCAACTACCATGATGTAGACATCTTAGGGTAAACCATGTAATTTATTATTCATGTATGTAAATAATCATCAATAAAGGGGAACCAATATTTAAATTGTTAATCTTATTCATGTTAACTTCGTCATAGGGTACCAATTTAGGGCGTTGTGGAGGTACTTAATACCTTCCCTACACGTAACCGACCCCCGAACCCAATTTTGGTTGTCAAGACCAATATTGGATTTTTAAAAGTATTTTCTTTTTCAAAATCATTAATTAGGGATTAATCTAGACTTCGGACATTCCTTGATTAATGAGATTTTTAAAACGATAGTCTAAACCATTAGTTGTAACCTCAAAATTTTTTGGGTTGCGAAAATGAGATTTTTCAAACGAAGGTCTAAACCATTTGTGGGTAACATCAAAATTTTTCGGGTTCCAACAACCATGAGTGATGATTCCATAGTACTGCATGCTTCCTATAACTGCTGGCCACTACTTTACACTCTCTTTGGTGACCTCTCAGTTTCCCTCTAAAAGGTGCTCTTAGGGTTTTAGAAGATGTGTATGAAGACCTAACCCATTTGTTTTTATTTTTAATAGGTCTTCTGATTAGGTTCGAAGTCCAACCTAATACTCTCCAATTACAACGCCTCTTATTTTATCTAATTTAAATAAAACATTTGTATTATAACTTAATTAATCCAAATTATTATTTTTTATTTTTTAAAAAATGGGATGTTACATTGTGTGTTTCACCTAATGATTACTTTTTTATATGACCAAAGATGATTCTTTTCAATTTTGGGTACAAAAGGAATGGAACTACAACATGTGTCAAAATGACTTTTAGCCGACTTCACATACTTCAAGAAATCTTCTTGTCCTTTCTTTAACGAAAACTACATCTTGTCCTTTTCTAATCTGTCCAAGAACCAAAGAAGTTTTTATTCATTTGATCTGTTAAGTTATATGTTGAAAACATATGATATGAACATCAAACATAATAAATATGATAATAAATGCATTTGTTTGAGACAAACAATATGTTTAATATGATATGAGGATATTCAAAAGACTTAGTCCAACATGTTCCTTTGAGTGGTCTATGCTATCATCTTATAATGTAGTCTTTTTATGCTTCACTAAAATGCATATGTTTGTTATCATTAAAGCATAAATTTTGAAGGGTCTTAATATGTCTTTTGATCTAAAAATTATTTTATAATTATAATAGGATGTATATATTTTCTGACGAGGTAAATTATTATGATCATGTGATATATGTATGATCTAATGTTACATGTAATGTCATGTCCATGATGTACTAATTTGGTAGAAAATGTTGTATTCTAGTATCATGTTGTAAAAAGAAATTACTCTAATACTTTCTAACTCTATAATTAATACTTATGGATTTGTTTAAATAAATTAACTTTAAGAGAAATGATTATAAGATAAATCAATGTAATAAAGAGTGTCACAACTACCATTAAAGACAAAAAGAAAGATAAATAGGGAAAAAATTCCAATCATTCATTTAAAAATTACAATATTTAATAATTGAAAATAAATTTTTATTTTATTTTATTTTTTATGGATGAAGGCTAGCATGAACTACCTTTACAAGTGGTTTATGGTGTGCTATCTTATTTTACCATTAGATTCATCTTAAATATACTATTATAGCAAAGACCGTGTGTACCATGCTTTTTTTTACCCAATTTTAAAAAATTTTCTCTATGCAACTAATCTTTCTCTTTCCCTTTTGATCTTTCCCCCTCACTTTATTGTGTAGAGCACATTGTCTCTAAACTCCAACATGGGTGGACCAACATTATTGGGGTCAATGAAGGACAAGACTTGGAGGAGTGTGAAGTGCATCACCATCATACTCTAGCATGAGCAATGGAAAATGTCGTTGCCCTTAAGGATGCGAAAGGAATAGGCTCTTGGATGAGGAGTGTGGAGTGTGGTAGGGCCTTTAGCCAAATTACAGTGTTGGCGTCAGTATCGGAGAAACAATAGATGAAGAAGACGAGAGAGCGAAGCCAAGCGAGGAGGGATACCAAATTGAGTTGTTGCACTTTACTATTGTGCTCCTTCGTCTCATTGTTGTGGTTCATTGTCAAACTCCATTCTCAAATTTATGTCATTTGTTGTTGCATACATTATAGATCTGGAACATATTAATGTTGTTTCGTTGATGGTGGTGGTTGATGACAATGTCATTGCTATCGTGGTTGTTAGTGACATTGGCAAAGAGAGAAGAAGAAAAGGAAATGTGAGAAGAAATATCATTGCCGCCTTCGATAATGGTTTACAATAGTAAAAGTTGCTTAAAAAAGGAAGAAAGCAATACTATAATGTGAATGACACATTACAACAATTGTAAAACAGATTAATCTAAAAGATGATATTTGTTATCCATATTGGACCACCTATAACCATAGAACTATCTTTTTTATATGTTGTAAACATGTCTTACTCTACCACCATATCTTTTGTGAGGAATCAAAATATCTTAATGCGAAATAACTAAGTTTTTTTTTTTTTCATGAATGAAGAATAAAGATTAAAAAGACAAGTAGTGTGCTTAATACACAATATCTGAAGACTCTTTCATGCTTTTCTAATTTGGTGCTAAAGTTTTTATTTTCCAAAGAAGATTCGTGCAAATGTTGTTTTCTTAGTTATCTAAATATCTTTAGCGAAAACGAGAATAAAGACACAAAGTAGTGCGCTTAATACAGAATAGGTGAAAGACTCATTGGTGCGAATGTTTTTCTTTTTTAAAGACGATAAGGTTCTTTTCTCACTAAGTAAAAGTAAAACCCAAGAAAAGCACGAGTAAACCAAGAGTAAAAGTGTGGAAATCGCATTCGCATCCCATCATAGATATTTATACCGGCATTAGCCAATAGCCTGCACGAGCGTGAGTGCGATGCCATGTCAAACACACCCGTCACGCGAAGGCTCCACCGCAGCCCACGATAAATAAGATAGAGCCTCCCACACCCAAAAATGGCATCCATAGTTGCTGCCTCAGCATTCTCTTCCATTATCGCATCTACTCCTTTTCTCACTCCTTCTTCTTCTTCTCTCTTTCTCAAGACACTCACTCTAAGACCTTCGTTACCGTCAAACCGTCTTTCGTTTACGTCACAGCCACTGCGCCACCACATGGCTCGCGCCACCCTCGGCCTCACTCACCCATCCAACACCGAACCGCACAAGGTCCAATTCAATCTCACGCATAATTTCATTTGAATTTGAATTTGAATTTGGATTTGGATTAAGACGACGTGTGGAAATGGCAGGTTTCGTTCGCGGCGAAGGAGGTTGACGTGGCGGAATGGAAAGGGGACTTGCTCGCCGTCGCCGTCACGGAGAAAGACGCGGCGAAAAACGGCGAGTCGAGATTCGAGAACGCGATTCTGAGCGCGTTGGACTCCAAATTGGGGGGGTTATTGGGCCAGGCCTCGTCGGAAGAGGACTTCACCGGCAAACTGGGCCAGTCCACGGTTCTCAGAATCGCGTCCGGACTCGGATCCAAGCGAGTCGCCTTGCTCGGCCTCGGCGTCTCCGCCTCCACCGCCGCCGCGTTTAAGTCCCTCGGCGAGGCCGTTGCCGCCGCCGCCAAGTCCGCCCAGGCCGGCCACGTCGCCGTCGCGCTTGCCTCTCATGACGGACTCTCCGCTGCGGCTAAGCTTAGCACCGCGTCTGCAATCGCCTCTGGTATTTGTTCCGGTCAAGATTTGCGTTTAATTTGACTTGTATATGAGTTGTGAATTGAGATTGAGGAGTTTGGTAGGGACTGTGCTGGGAACGTTTGAGGATAACAGGTACAAGACGGAGTCGAAGAAATCGGCGCTTAAATCGGTGGACATTATTGGGCTTGGAACTGGGCCTGAAGTGGAGAAGAAGCTTAAGTATGCAGGAGACCTTTCTTCTGGAGTTGTTTTCGGGAGAGAGCTTGTGAATTCTCCGGCTAATGTGCTAACGCCAGGTTCTCATCGAACTTTCAATTGTGTTTATAAGTTTTGGGTAAGCTTATGCAAAAGCACTTAATTAGTTCGTAAATTGAAATAAACTTTTCCAAAAACTAAATTAGTTCATAAATGAAATAAGATTTTTGAGAAGCTAATAGAATAGCTTCTTATGCATAAGTTAATTTCAACTTACAGAGAAATTTATTTCACTTTTTCTACCCATTTTTCTCTCTTAGAAGTTCTTTTATAGAAGTTTACCAAACATGATCATAGAGTCAAAATTATTAAACTTCTTAACAAGTATTTAAAAAAAAAAATGAAATGACAAAGGAAAGCAAATTAACCTTTTTGTGTGAGTTAAAATCGTGAATTTCAACTTTTTCAGGAGCTCTTTTTGTTTTACTTCCTCGTCTAAATTTCATAGAGTTTGACATTCTTGCCTTAAAAGAATCCAACACTAGGATTTTACAATTGAAAGTTCTTGTAGACTAAAAGCTAATACAAACTGAGTCACACATATGCACGCATGCATGATTGCTAAATTCCAGAGTTTTGTAAACCCTTGGTGCCTTAGTGAACTCGAACCATAAAAATACATTTTGGTAACTAAACATAATTAAATAGCATATTCATGTATAACATTTACGTTCCAACACTATAACAAAGCAAAGGAAAGTAATGAAATACTAATAACAATCAATAATTGATGCAACTGCTATGCGATATTTAAGCCACTCATGTTATTTTGTTGTTTAAAACAGGACAAAAGATATCTACGATAGTGTAAAAGTAATTTTGTAAAATTAATTCAGGTACTCGACGAAATCTGTGACAATTTTGCATTTTGAGGCCAAAAACTATGTAAATTCAGGCTTATAAATTCAATAGGAATTTACTGTTTGTTAGTTTATTTGAACTTATATGAATTTTACAAAAAGAGATTTATATGAGTTAGCTTGTTTTTGTATCCAAATATCATAAACTTGCAAGAACTTAATTAGACTCCTGAATTTAAACTACCTTGTGTGCCAAAAACCATGCGTAAATTTGGGCTTATAAATTCAATAGTAGGATTTAAAGTTTACTGTATGCTGTTTATTCAAACGTATGAATTTGACAAAAAGAGATGTACATGCTGAGTTAACTTGTTTTTGTATCCACTATCCAAATATCATAAACTTGCAAGAATTTAAAAAGACTCCAAAGTTTAAACTGCGATGTGTGTGTGAGGGGTGTATCATGCAAAAGTTTGAGAACTGAGAATAGTTAACTTGACCACTTAATGTTATGTAGATGGTAAGGATTAGCTCCTCTCATTCTCTCATTTGACACTACCTATATATATGGATTTGCCTCTGTTAGTCTGTTGAAGTGAAGAATTCACTTTAGAGGAAAATGAGCTGTAGCCACTGATTTTAAAATCAATGGTTGAGATTGTGACAGAATGCAATGCATGCACATGTATAATAATCTATAAAGTTGTTTAAATATATTATCTTGATTTTCTCATGGTTGGATATAACTCTTCCTCTCTAAAGTGAAAATTTCTCTTTATAGGAACTATAGTATAGACAGACACACATTTCCTGGGTTGAACATTTTCACTGTTTCATTGCAACGTTTTTATTTCTAGGAATTGATATGTTCTTGATGAATTATTTGCATCAGGGGTATTGGCTGAAGAGGCATCAAAGATTGCTTCATCATATAGTGATGTTTTTACTGCCAAAATATTAGACGCCGAGCAGTGTAAGGAATTGAAAATGGGGTCCTATCTTGGTGTTGCAGCAGCCTCAGCAAATCCTCCTCATTTTATCCATCTGTGTTATAAACCACCAAGTGGACCTGTCAATGTCAAGTTAGCTTTAGTTGGAAAAGGTTTGACTTTTGATAGGTACTTAATTTAACCATGTCTCTTTTTATTTTAGCTGCAACACAAAACATGAAATGATATTTTCTGTCATGTTATCCTTGGTGTTGATTTTGAGATTATAACTTTTATTGCTTATGGAGCTATGATAGATTGTCACTTCTTTTGGTGTTGCTTCCATTTTCAACTTTAGCCTGTTAGCATGTTCCACTCATTGAAAAGCATGGTGCACAATGTATTACTGGAAACTATTAATATAATGGATTTTATTACCCATTAGATTGTTAGCTACTTGATCATTGACTTCTATGTCAATTTTCATACCAACTTCTGGTTTGATATGAGGAACACAGGTAACAGGTTCTTTCAAAGAAATAATTGTCTAAAACAGATAAAGGAAAAGAAAAAGAATACTTTAGTAGTATTTGTTGAGGTACAAACACACAACCTAAGGAGAGAATTCTCCTTTTGAGGGTTTCACCTTTCTGCTATAGAGCTAATGTTCAGTTTTCAATGGATAACAGAAAAGAATGAATAATCTTCTACAGTTATACTCCTACTATTTAATCTTACCACCCATCTAATTCTGTAACTAACTACATTTAAACAACTCAAACTACTTTACCTTATTTCTTGTATTCTTTGGTCAAGGATCCTATTAGATGGCCTTAAGTAATTTTGTGATGATATGCTACTTATGAATAATATTTTCATTTAAAAGTGATATTTTAATCTGTACAATCCATTGCCGAGCTCCACGGATCCACCATTTAACTATGTTTTTCACTTATTTCAATTTTCTGTATTCAGTGACTTAATGTGCAAAGGCACAGGCTTACTAGTTATTATCTCAATTATACTTCCCCTATTTAATTATCAATTGGCATGTTTCTGCCCTTATGTATTATGAATCATCTCATACTATTACCAATAGTCCCCTGGTGTTCAAATTGCTGGTGATATAGTCTCTCTTTTATAATTTATCACACCTGTCACTCTCAATTTCAGAGTTAATTTTTAAGAAAAAATTGTGTTCTATTATTAGCCTATGTAATCAAAGAAGTGTCAGGCCCCATAAAATAGCTAGCCCAGTCCAACTCAGCCATGGGCCATGGGTATGGAAGACATACAATAGGAGAAATAAAAAATATTAGTAGAAGGGGTAAAAGGGGAATTTATGCAATGAGGGAACGTGGAGTTAGTTACGTTTTGGGTGTATTCTCATTTAGAGGGAGGAGGAAAGAGAAGGAGGGAGGTTTTGGGGTATTCAGTTAGTAGTGGGTCAGGAGCTGTGCTCTGTGGGTATTGCATATTCTATCTCTGTAATACATTTCGTTTTCAATAATACAATATCTTTCAATTTTATTTCTTGGTCTCCGACAAGAAGTCACACGAGATTGTGTGATGTTTGTTTCAATTACAAATTTACAATATGCGGACAACTTGATGTTGATGATTAGGGGGCTATAGGTAATAGGATGATAGATCAATGTGGAGTATGCTGAATAGTAGTTTATGTGTAAGTGTTATTGGAGAGATAGATCATGGTGGATAAGTGCAATTTCTCCTTTGACTTGTGTTGTTTTTTATTTAACACTATAATAATTACAATTTTTCTTTGTTTTATTTGCATGTCATTAGTGGTGGTTACAACATCAAGACAGGACCTGGCTGTTTGATTGAACTCATGAAATTTGATATGGGCGGTTCTGCTGCAGTTTTGGGAGCAGCAAAAGCTCTTGGTCAAATCAAACCTCTTGGAGTGGAGGTTTGTCATTTATATAATTGTTCACTACTTTTATTATTTTATTATTTTTATTTTTTTACATATTTTCTATTATGTTATCCTGCTAAATTTCAAAGTAATGGAAGGTAAAAGCCTTTGCTTGGTAACTAGTTGGTGGTGGCTTCATGTATGTAAGAATAAGGATTTTTCTTTTCTCGTTTTAGATTTTCATAATTTAACTATTGAATATGAATAGGGTGGCTACTCTTCATTAGAATAATCTGCTTGGAGTTTCTGTAGCAGTTTCTCTTGACTCCTTTTAAAGCTTTTGATAACAGTATGGAATCCAAAATTTAGTAGTTGTCATTACCATGTAGTTTATGCTGTTGTTTTTGGGGTATTTTGGTGTTAGTGGAATGCTTGTGTTGTCTAGTGCATGTCTTGACCCTTGCATATATTGTCAAATAGGATTGTGCTTTATAGTTTCTCTTTGTTCATCTTTTTGCACAAAAAATGCGTTTTATATCCCAATTTAAAGTAGTCCTTCATGTGCAGGTTCATTTTATAGTTGCAGCTTGTGAGAATATGATAAGTGGAACAGGTATGAGGCCTGGAGACATAGTCACAGCTTCAAACGGAAAGACTATAGAGGTGAGGATTTATTAGGTTCATATTCATTGTTTTAATTTGTACATGTAAAGTTTATTATATATGATATTCAGACATAATACTGGCCTATTGAGTGGATTTGTATTTTGTTTTAACCATAACTGTGTTTCTTTATTTTTGCATTTTTATAAGAAAACATTTGATAAGTGTTGGATTAGAACATAAGAAAATATCATACCATATCCTAGATTATCCTTTAGGTTTAGTTTCCCTATTTCCTCACTATCTCCTAGGATTCCTTACTATCATGATTTGTGGACCCAACCTCTTTGGAGTTCTTGTGCCATTCTCGTGTAGGCTTGTTTTCTCCACATGTTTCTGTCCTCCTTGCATGGCAGCAAATCCTGGCCAATTTCTGGCTGCTTTCAACAGCTTTTGACTTGCACCACCTTGCTCATCTCTGATCCACACTTTGTCATTTTGTCTCATGTACCCTTGATCTACACTTTGTCATTTTGTCTCATGTACCCTTGTTCTGGCTTTTTACGGCTATTTAGCACTGTTTCTCTTTCCTCTTGTTGACCAATGACTTTCTCTACTCAAATTTGCCCTCTTTTGATGAAAACCATTGGAGAGGTGGTTGGTGATTCCCTCCACTAGTCTTCTAGTTGTGCCCAATCTTTTTTCATGATTGAAACAAGCTTTAGAAACCAAAAATGATGGTGGAGACAAGGGATGAGGTTGTGCCACTTCTAAGGTAGAAGATAAGCAAGAGGTGTTGATCTTGCCACAGAGGAATTCCTTAATAAAAGATCATAAGGAGAGATTTCTCGAAGGAAGATGACTAAGACTTTTAGAAGAGAAACTCAAAGATTTATTGTCATTTACATCCAAAGTGATCAGGCATATACAAGGAGAAATTATATATAGAGTTTGGTTGATTTATGGTGCAAGCTAGACCATAGTAGTCAATAGCGGTTGTCGCGGTCGCAATCGCGGTGCGTCGGAGCGGAGCGGCTTCATGCCGCTTCAAAAAGTTTGTTGCGGAGCGCTTTGAAGGAGCGGTTGGAGTGGTCGCGAAAGCGGCGGAGCGTGGCGGCGCGATTGCGGGTGGGCGACGAATCTTCTCTTCTTTTTCCAGCGGATCTCCGCCAATCTGTCTTCTTCTCCAATGAATCTCCGTCGATTTGTCTTCTCTGGCGGATCAACGTCGATCTGTCTTCTCTGACAGCGGGTTTGTCTTCTCCGACAGCGGCTGTCTTCTCCGATGGTGGCTCTGTCTTCTCCAGCATCTACAGACTTGTCTTCTTCTAAGAGGGAAGCAGCGGCAACGGCTGTTGGAGTCTCACAATTAGAAGGTGGAAAAATAATTAGGGTTGGGCCAAATGGGCCAAGTTTTATTTTATCTTTTGATTTGATTAAGGGCCTTTTACTTCACTATTTTTTTTTAGAAAGTAACTTCTCTTTATTATTAATTATTATTATAATTTAGATAATATTTTAAGTAATAAAAAAATTTAATATAAGACCTTAAATATTTTGTTTTCTTAATTTTTTTTTATTTTGTTTAACTATTATAAATTTTTATTATTAAAAATATTTAATGTATAAATTAAGTTATGTTTCTATTTTTATATTTATATTATTAATTATTTGTATTATAAATTATTTAATATATATATATATATATATATATATATAAATTAAAAAAAAATAGAATAACAGTATCCCGTTATTTATTATTTGAGGGAGAGGAAGACTTTAATCTTGATGAGGAAGAAGATTAAACTATAATGTTTAATTTTTTACTTAGAGCTTTAGCACTTTGTTTTGAAGACATTTTATATTATGTATTGTTTGAGTACTATGAACTTTTTATTATTAAAAATATTTAATGTATGAATTTAGAGTTATTTTTTGTTTTTTTAGCTGTTATATATATATATATTATTAATTATTTAATATATATAAATTAATATTAAAATAGCAGTTATCCCGCTCTGCGTCATCCCGCTATCTCATTTTTAGAGTCGACCGCTGCGCTCCGCTGTCCGAGATTGACTACTATGAGCTAGACTAATCATGATTAAATATAACCATGATTAGCTATTTTGTACTTAAGCTTACTAACTCTAGTTAAATGTCTAGAAGTCTAGTTAATCGTCTAAAAGCTTATGTAGCAAGCTAAATTAATCATAGTTTAAGAATAACCTACATTAGCATAAATTAACTCTAATTACCTAACCTAATCATTACAACTACTAAACTAATGATTACATTTAACAAGTTGTTGAGATGTCACTATCAAAGTCATGTGACTTAATTTGTAACTTGGATGACAAGCTTGGCTTGGTTTGGACATCCAAACCACTTGCATAAGCGAGTGGACGTCCAATTCAAATGGGCCAAAAGAAATTTGGGTTATCCAAGCCCAAATAAGTCTAACAAGACTTGGTTAGTTACACCACCCCCAATCTACTAATTACACCCTTAAGTAAAAATAATACAAGGATAAAATTAACTACACTACTTGATCCAAAATACAAGGTCAAAATAAAGGAAATATTTACAAGGAAAATATATACAAAGAAGAGAAAGTAAGCTACTAAAATTACCCAAAACTTAATAAGAGCTTGGACCTTCTTCCTTTAAGCCTAGCCTACTTCTCTCGGTTCCTTTTGGATTTGGCCTTTGGGCATGATGTCATCATCTTTGGTTCAAATCATGCATTGTGAGACCAGAGAAATCAGCTTGGCCCCATGAATTTCCCAGAGATATGAGCCTAGCCCTGTGGTTTTGTTAGAGAGAGATTAGCCAATTTTATAACTTCACCAAAAGTATCACTAGGCCATGTGACTTTACCAAAGAAATCAGCATGGCCTTGTAGTTTTCACCAAGAGACAAACTCAGAGTGCATAGTTTCTCTCAGTTTCAAAACACTTTGAGCTTGATGTGGGAATAATAGTGTCCAGTTCTGTTATTTGTGTATTTGCTAGTGGCTGACTCAAATCTTTGTCAGATCCAAGCTCCTAGGTTAGTTGCACCAGCTGTCATTTAGTTATGACAGCTGGAATGCATTATGAGTTAGATAGTTTCTGACTAGTAGCTTCTAGTTGACGGAAGCCTTGTTCTATTGTAAATAAGAGTGCATGAGTCTCTCTCTCTAATCTTAAACATTTTCAATTCAATGAAAATTTTCTTAATTCAATTTCTCTAGATTCTCAGTCTGTAACCTCATTATGTTCTGTTTGTTTTTGAAAAACTTATGCAATTGTACTCAGTGAGTATTTGCAAATCTATGCTACTTCTAGCCATTTCTGTCACAATAATAAATAAGTACATTTTATGCAAATCTGTTGAAGTCTATGAATTAATGTTTTGGTCTCTGAGATTTATATAATGGCACAAGTGTATGACATTGGTTTAACCTCTTGTGAAGGTTAATAACACAGATGCTGAGGGTAGGCTTACCCTGGCTGATGCTCTAGTGTATGCTTGTAACCAGGGTGCTGAAAAGGTATGGTGCTATGAATCTGATTCTTTCTATTATTTACATAAATCATAATGGATTGGCTTAATATTTAATATTTCACAATAGTTAGATTTGGTCATTAATCATTTCTAACAAGCGTTCTAGAAAATGTTCGAAACTTTCTAATTTCTCCTGCTGAGCTAAAATTCAATTGTTTGAAGAAAATATATGCTAGCAATGCATTCTTTTTATTGGCTGAAATTTGTTTGAAATTGCAAAATTTGGTGGTCCCAACTTTTTCCTAATGAGCCCCACATATGATTTTGTAGCTTTTATTTTAACCTATAATAGAGGGCGTGTTAGAAACTCTGTTGTTAACGCTCTTCTCTGAAGAATGTTATTTTTGTTAGAATACATGTGGCGTTCCAGTTCAGTTTTGTGTAAATACATTTGTACATCAAGTACTTTGGATTTTTGTGTTTACAAACACCTAGTGCGGCTGTCACTATTTTTGAATTTTGATTATGTAATATTTTAAGCAAGCTTACTACTTACCGATATAGTTTGGATTTAGAACTTTGCTAAAAGGTTGATCGACTTTTCTTCAGATAGTTGACCTGGCAACATTAACTGGTGCCTGTATTATTGCTCTTGGATCCTCAATTGCAGGTAATTATAACATAAACCTAAAATTATTAGTATGGTTATGGATTTAAATGATTAATTACCAATATTTGTTAGTGAGAGAAAAAGTCCAAATTTATAGTTGGCAATTTAAAGTAGTAATATTGTGGGGAAAGAGGAGAGCTAAGCTCTGGGGAGGCAGAACCTGAAAGAAACATGTCTGTGATAGTTGCCACTTGCCACATGATTTTGGATTTTCCTCTTTTCGCACTTATATGCTTATTAACCGATGAACTCGTGCAATGAATTATTCATCATCAGCTGATTATTGATGCCAACTATTGTTTTCATAAGGTGTGTTTACACCAAGTGATGACCTGGCAAAAGAAGTTTTTGATGCTTCTGAAGCAAGTGGGGAGAAACTATGGAGATTGCCATTAGAAGAAAGTTACTGGGAGTCAATGAAATCAGGAGTAGCTGATATGGTGAACACTGGTGGTCGACCGGGTAGTGCTATTACTGCTGCTCTTTTCTTAAAGCAGGTATATGCTACTGAGTTATTTTATTGTTTACACTTCTCACATAATTGTCCATGTCTACTACGGGGTGGTAATAATATTCAAATGCTATACCCGTTTTCCGAACTCCATTTTTTGTACAAATGATCGTGTTCCACTACAACTTTTTGTAGGAATGTTGCACGTTCAATGGGTTGATATGAGATGAGAACTGTAAAATTTTATATAGAAAATATGAAGGAACTTAATGGGGGGAAAATAGCTGCTTTATAAATGCTTCTATCTGCAGTCCTCCAACGCATTTATGTCACGGTTTTCTAAAACAATTGTGCTTTTGCAGTTTGTTGATGAGAAGGTTCAATGGATGCATATTGACATGGCTGGTCCAGTGTGGAATGAAAAGCAGCGCTGTGCAACAGGATTTGGTGTTGCCACTTTAGTGGAATGGGTTTTGAGGAACGCATCTTAAATGCAACGAAATGTTGAAATCTTGCTCAACTGTAGTGTTGTATTAATAAGTTATCTGAAAAGGATATAAAAGGTGTTCTCTGAGGCAGCTTTTAGACATTTTAATGTATTTAAACTTTATTGAGTGGCTAATGGTTAAGTTATCTTTAGTCTGTTATGTTAATATTTTTAGCTTCGGTGATTCTAATTTACGGTACGTGTAGAAGAATAGGTCAATTTGTCACAATCTTATTGATGGAAATTCTTAGATGAAATATAAACAATTATGATCTACTCGATCCTTTAGGCTCCGATGAGAGTTATTAATAATACTCTTAAAAATAAGAGTCGGTTTTCAAAAAAATTTATTAGTGGAGCTTCCTGATGTAGATGTAAATGTTACACAAGAAGGGGTTGAATTGTTGTGTTCTTTTAAGAAATAATTGTTTTATGAAAATCTGTTCTTCAAAATGTAAATTTTTGAGTGTTCAAACTTATGGTATTCTTTTGAAAATAGTTTTTAAGTAAGCTAGTTTTCATACAAGATTATGCAATAATAAATGTAACATGCAATAAAGTAAATGGAGCAAGTAAGAGGATGGAGTTAGAGAGATTTCATATAGAGTTTTATACTAGTTTATTTGAAAAAAGTCTTGTTCTTTGGAAGACCTATCTCGTGTCTGGTACTGCACGGTTTCACTCTGCAAGAACTCTGAATCATTCTCTTGAAGTTCATCCTCTTCATCATAAATGATTTGCTTGCCCCGAAATGACCTGGTTCAATAGGAAAATCTCAATGAATTAAGCCTTTTGATACAATCAAATAGAAAGTCCCAGGAGCACCATATTCTAGGAGCCCAAATGATGTGATTGAAAAAATCCTACTCTATCTGTTGTAGGTCGAGGACTTCCCCCCCTTCTTCAAACCACGATTCATATTTTTCATAGAGAAATCTCTGATCAACAATAGAATAAGATCCATTTTGAATCATATTTAAGGGATTCCTTGGTTCGGACCGAAGAAGCAATGTCACTTGATCGTTATCAAACTGACTACAATCTTTTACTATTCGTGAGGATCCCACCAGAGCGCCTTCTACTTCTAATAGGCCATGAACTAGATCATAATTATTCTCAATGAATCCATAAGACGTGATCCCATTTTTTTCATCAGGTCCGAGTGTAGACACCCAATTTCATCCAGACTCACAAAAGTAATGAAATGGACGTCTAATATCAAGGAAAGGAGATCCCGAAGCATGGAAACAACAGGACATGACGTCAGAAAACCTAAAGCCCAAATAAGTTAGTTTTAGTAGCCCGGAACGAGCTGTTCCAAAATTAGAACGGCCCATTCCCAAACTAGAATGGGTCGTTCCAAGTTACAAAAAGGGCCTAAAACCCTAGTTTGGAACGGACCGTTCCCAAACTAGAACGGGCCGTTCCAAGCTCCTAAAAAAGGCTAAAACCTAAGTTTGGAACGGGTCATTCCTTAATTGGAACAGGCCGTTCCTAAATTAGAAAGGGTCGTTCCAAGTTATAAAAAAGGCCTAAAACCTTAGTTTGGAACGGGGCATTCCAGCATAGGTAGTTGTGTGTTAAACTCACCTCTGGAACGGGCCGTTCTAGTTTTAGGAACGGGCTGTTCCAGTTACAAAATTAACACAAAATGGTCGGATCTAAAACGGGCCGTTCCGATTTTAGAACGGGTTGTTCTGGTCATTTTTTGATGTCTATAAATAGCAAACTCGGACACAGTTCTCAGGGCCATAAAATTTCTTCCAAGACTCTTTAGAGCTGGATTTTTCTCTCTCTCTCCCTCCTATTGTATTTCTTGAGTTTTGTGAGGCTTATTGTAGTGTGAAAGGTTGCCACAAAGCACCTAAAAATCTCCATATTTGAAGATTCAATAGAGCTCATTCAAGAGGTATTTCAGTCAATCTTCTTCTCTCCCTTTTATTTCTTATCTTTGATAAACATTGTTATAATAAAAAGCAATCATGTAGACATTTTAAAGTTAATTGTGTAATTTAAATTTATAGCATGTAAATAAATATTAATAAAGGGGATCTAATATTTAACTTATTCTTATCACATTAACTTCATCATAGGGTACCGATTGAGGAAATTGTAGGGGTGCTTAATACCTTTCATACACGTAACCGACTCTAGAACCAGCCGACGAATGATGTTGAATTGCGTGCCTTTGGCATTCATCGCATTTTCGGACCCAATTGACACAATCATTTCTTTGGGTCGGCCAGAAGTATCTTGCTCTGGTAACCTTGTACACAAGGGATCGGTCTCCGATATGGCTTCCACACATGCTGCCATGAACTTCATCCATTACTCTCTGTGCTTGAGATGTAGTCAAACATCTCAGAAGGGGAGTGCTGAAACCCCTTCAATACAACCTTTCAGAGATAACCACAAACCTGGCCGACTCCCTTTCTACCAACGATGCTTCCTTTTTGTCCTTTGGTAACTCCCCCCGTGTTAGGTGTGCAATGTATGGTCCCATCCAAGAATCGATCTCCTCTTGGACAAAAAGAACGCTTTTCTGTGACTCATTAATACTCGGTTGAGCCAATATTTCCTGGATGACCGACCGAGTGGCCCCTGGCTTCTTAGTACTTGCTAGCTTAGAGAGCAGATCGGCCTGTGAATTTTTCTCGCGGCACGTGGTTGAGTGTGAACTCTTGGAAATTTTTTGATAGGAGCTTAACCTTTTCCAGGTATTTGGCCAATTGAGGGTCCTTTGCCTGGAAAGTTCTAGCCACTTGTTCGGTAATCAACTAAGAGTCACTCCTAGCTGACAAGCTCGTCGCCCCCATCTCCTTTGCCAAGACCATCCCTGCAACAGTGCCTCGTACTCCGCTTGATTATTGCTTGCTTGGAATTCAAAACGTAATGGTTGTTCCAGCAATATGCCCCTCGGACCTTCCAAGACAAATCCCGCTCCACTTCTTCCAAGATTCGAAGCACCGTCTACTGATAGAATCCATTGAGTTTCTCTGACACTACCCTCCTCAACAGGAGAAGTCAATTCCATCACAAATTCGGCTAAAGCTTGAGCTTTGATTGCCCCTCTCGGCTCATACTTGATGGAGAGCTCCGATAGCTCGACCGACCACTTCATCGTTCTTCCCGCCAGGTTGGGCTTCTGTAAGACTTGCCGGATCGGATGGTCAGTTCGAACTACAACCTCGTAGCTATGGAAATAGTGTCTCAACTTCTGCGTGGAAACTAGTATCGCAAGAGCCAACTTTTCAATCTTTTGATACCTCGTCTCTGCTCCCTACAAGACCCTACTCACGAAGTAAATAGGAACTTGAGAAGCTTCCTGTTCTTGCACTAGAACCGCACTAACGGCTCGGTCGGATGCCGATATGTACACCAACAACGGGATGTTCGGTCGTGGTTTTGTTAGAATCAGCGACGATGCAAGTGACCTCTTGAGTTCCGTGAAAGCTTCTTCACACTCGGTCGTCCAAGTGAAACAATCATTCCTCTTTAGGCATTGAAAAAGCGGCAGCGCCTTATCAGCTTCCCTTGAAAGAAAACGGGACAGAGAAGCCATTCTTCCCGCTGTCGCCACCCGCCGAAACGGACCTAGGCATTCGCGACGATGGTCGGACTCTTTTTAAAGTTTTGAAAAGTGGTGGATTGTTAGAACGACTTATTCTCAAACTGAGACCTCATCGAACTAACAATTTTATTAAATGATTCACCAATCCATGTTAATCCCAAGCGGGACCCTCCATGGATTAGTGGTTTTCGCAAAGTAGTAGGGTTCTTGGAGTCGCCACCAATGTTTTACTCAAAACATTGGAAAAAGGGATAAGGCAATTGATTTCATAAATCAACTTTGGCCATTACAACCAGAGTCGGGTAAGGGAGTCGGTTACGTGCGGGGAAGGTGTTAGCACCCCACAACGCCCCTTTCGGGTTCCCTATGACGGATTATTTCATAAATAACAGTGTAAAATTACTAAATTACCCCTATTTATTATAAACGGCTATGAATAAGATATCTACATGATGAATAAATTAAACATGCGATGCAACAATCAGAAAGCAGTAAAAGGAAGGCTTTTGAAGAAGAAACCTTTGAAGCGTGCTTTTATATATTCAAATGTTAGGAGGCTTTTTGGCGCTCCCTCCCACTACACGCTCGCTCGCTCCTTCCCTAAAAATTAATCTTTACTATGGAAATCAAAAAGATTTCCCTTCGACTAGTTCGAATTCTCAAGCTAAATGCTCAGAACTCAAGAACTTCGTCGGATCGGCCCTCGGAGAGAATTCTAGGGCAGAACACTGCTCAAAAACCCCAGAATACTCAAGAAGAGAGTCCAAGAAGTGTGGAAAAGTGTATAATGATGTCCAAATGACGTCCTATATATAGGAGTGAGGCGCAGTACGACCTCTGACATCAATACGGCCCGTACTGAAGATTTGAACTACAGTACGGCCGTATTGAATTCAGTACGGCCGTACTGAAGTTTCAAAAACTTCAGTACGGCCGTATTGGTTTCAGTACGGCCGCACTGAAGTTCAAAAACTTCAGTATGGCCGTATTGGTTTCAGTACGGCCGTATTGTAGTTCAAATTGTTCAGTACGGCCGTACTGAACTTCTAGGAGGCCGTATTGAGCTTCAATCCTCCCACATCCTTATTTTAAGCTACTCTAAGACCTCTAAACCTACAGATAATCATCCTAGGGTCTTCCAGGAGTCCTTCTGGCTGACTTTCCTTCGGTCTTCGAGAGTCTTCGAGTCTTATTTCCGACCCGGACAATTTTAGGGGTCTACAGCTGCCCCCCCCTTTACTTAGTCAAACGACTTTTTGGTGTACCGGTTGACAAGTAAAGGAGTTGACCCAATTGTCCGGGGAATAAGACATCCTTCCGACTTGTAGTGTCTTCCGGTGGAAAATTGTTGAGTAGCCTCTCCAGGTTGAGTATTAGTCGTCGCCTCTCCAGGCTCGTGCATACCTCGGTGTTTCTGACAACCTCGATAGCTGAGTACCGCCTCTCCAGGCTCTGCCTCCGTGTTTCTGACGACGTTAGCAGTTGCACACCTCCGTGTTTCTGACGACGTTGGTGGCTGAGTACCGCCTCTCCAGGCCCTGCCTTTGTGTTTCTGACGACATTGGCAGTTGCATACCTCCGTTGTTTCTGACGACGGGGTAGCTGAGTAACGCCTCTCCGGGCTCTGCCTCGGTGTTTCTGACAACCTTGGCAGCTGAGTTTGCCCTCTCCAGGGTCTGCGGTTACCGTGTTTCTGACGACGTTGGCCGCTGCATACCTCCGTGTTTCTGACGACGGGGTAGCTGAGTACCGCCTCTCCAGGCTCTGCCTCTGTCTTTCTGACGACATTGGCAGTTGCATACCTCCGTTGTTTCTGACGACGGTGGCAGTGTGAGTTTGCCCTCTCCAGGGATTTGTGATGATTTTGTCTCCACAGTCCACGATGCTGCTTCGACGATTGCTTTTGATTTTTGTGCCACTGAGGGCTGGATAACGCAGGGATCCGTCTAGGGGATGTGCAGTTATTTCATAAGTTCTTGTGTCCCAACTTTCCATTGCGTAGTTGGTACCCACTGGGGAATTTCTGATTCCTTGGGGATGAAGACACGAAGATGCTCTTTTCGAAGTGAGCGGTGCCTTATGATTGGCTGACGTCCTTTCGACGTTGGTGGAGTATCCCGGTTATCCTTATTCGGGTGACTCTTTTGATTTTCTTGGTTTTGTTACCTCTGCGTAGGCTGTTATCCGCTGGGGGATTCTGTCGTTAATTTTGATTAGCCTCTTCTGTTAGGCGGATTATCTTGACGTTCAATGATTGGCTGAATGCCGAATTCCGCTTGGGGAATGATTATTGATCTTTTTTTTTATTTTTTTTTTATTTTTTATTTTCTCTTTTTGAAGGAGTGCCTCTGAGTAGGCGAATTATCTTGATGTTCGGTGTTCGGCTGAGTGCCGGATTCCGCTTGGGGAATGGTTATTGATGTTTTTTGATTTTTCTCTTTTTGAAGGGGTGCCTCTGAGTAGGCGAATGGGGATTGAGGATCTTATGTATCCCAGAGTATTATTTAGAAAGCCTCTTCAGGCTTAGCTTCACTCGTCGCTCGAGTTGGAAAGCTATCTTCCACTGAGGAAGTCAAAGTCCTTTGACTCGGATGTTCTGTTCGGATGATCATTGCTTCCATTGGGGGATCTTACCGATCTTGCTTTGATAGCTCTTACTGGGGATTTTGATCCACGAGAGTGAGCTGAGAAGTCTCTGGGGAGTATTATTTCGACAAGCCTCTCCAGGCTCAATTATTCTGTGTGATGAGGGAGTATTATTTCGGCAAGCCTCTCCAGGCTCAATTATTCTGTGGGAGTATTATTTCGGCAAGCCTCTCCAGGCTCAGTTATTCTGTGGGAGTATTATTTCGGCAAGCCTCTCCAGGCTCAGTTATTCTGTATGATTTTGGGATTTTCTGTTCAGCCCAAGAGTGCAAGTTGAGATGTCTCTTGGGGAGTATTATTTCGGCAAGCCTCTCCAGGCTCAGTTATTCTGTATGATGAGAGAGTATTATTTCGGCAAGCCTCTCCAGGCTCAGTTATTCTGTACAATGCGGTTGATTTTCTGATTTTTTGTCGTTTTTTGGCTTTTTCTGTTGACTGCTGTCATACACAAGCAATTTTTCTATTTTTCTATTTTATGCGATTGCCTCATGATAAGGTCTTTGAATGTGCAACTAATGTGTGTGTGATGCACAAAATGCAAGTTTAATTATTTTGTTAATGTTTTTAGAAAAATGAATGGCTCTCCCTATCCTCCTTTTCTTGGACGAATTCCTGTCGTCGACGTGAGGGAAGATTTTTTGTGAGCCTTTTTCGCAGGAGATTACGGATTTTATAGGAACCCCTCCAACTTTCTTTATTGGCCGATTATTAAAGGAATTTCATACAATTTTTAAGAAACACCAATTTAGAGGCATAATCACATGGTCAAGAGAGAAGAGAAATGAATAGATATTTTATTGATATTCACAAATGTTTTTACAGAAAGATATACAAAAGGAATTTCTGAAGAATGGCTGGCCAGGGTAGGCTATATACATCAGGCTTAACAATTATATCTGTAATTGTTGCTCTTACGTTCCCCTAATTGCTTCGGGTGAGATGCCTGAGCCAGGAGTGTAGACGCTTGCTTCTAGAAGATAATCACTTGAACCACCTTTCGGTTTTCGGTTCAAGTGATCGTTGCTTGCTTTGTTTTTGTGTCTTATTCTTTTGCCCCTAATTTTTGCCTAGGACGTATCCTAGCGGGGATAAATTCGCCTTTGTTTTGCCTAGCACCCTTGTACTGGCGGGCTTTTTATTTTTCCCTAACTTTTGCCTAGGACGCCCTTTTCGAGTTTTCATCCTAGCGGGCCTATGCAAGCAACGTCTTCAAGCGTAGCACTTCTTTACCATGTCAGCGTTGACTGGGTATCGAAGTTCTTCTCCATCCATGTCTGTGAGGATCAATGCTCCTCCTGAGAAGGCTCGCTTCACCACGTATGGTCCTTCGTAATTCGGGGCCCACTTTCCGATTTTGTCCTTTTGAACTGGTAGCAACTTCTTCATTACCAACTCTCCCTCATGGTAGACTCGAGGGTGGACTTTCTTGTCAAAAGCCTTTTTTGATCTTCCTCTGATAGGCTTGACCATGGCATATGGCGTTCATCCGTTTCTCTTTGATAAGGTTCAACTGGTCGTATCGGCTTTGAACCCATTCTGCCTCGGAAAGTTTTGCTTCCATGATTACCCTTAGAGAAGGTATTTCGACCTCGACGGGTAGAACTGCGTACTGAAGTCCTATAACCATGAAGAGCGAAGGGTAACATCTCGTGCTAGTCTTTAAATGAGACAACCATCTTTTGCACTATTTTCTTGATGTTCTTATTGGTTGCCTCGACTGCCCCATTTATCTTCGGCCGATATGGGGAAGAGTTGTGGTGTTGGATCTTGAATTCTTGGCACAGTTCTTCCACCATTTTATTATTCAGATTAGATCCATTTTCAGTGATGATTTATTTCTCCATGCTTCCACCAGATTATTCTAAAATCGTTTGGGACAAGAGAGAAAAGAAAGGAAAGATATTTTTGTTCTGAAGTTTGTGTTTTAGAGGGGATTTATTTTTCAAAAATGGTTTTTGTAAGAATGGTTGGCCAAGGTAGGCTTATGTGTTTAGGCTTGTTTGTTTAAACACTTATGAAGTTAAGAAAATCTTTGTTTATTGACGTTGTGATTTGACAACTTAGATAGCTTCCCTTGAACCTTTCTTGAATTCGGCTCGTGGTACCATCATGGATTTTGTTTTTTTTTTTTCATTTTTGCAACCCTAACTTTTGCCTAGGTCACCCTTTTGTGGGATTCCTAGCGGGTTTTTTGCTCTTATTTTTGCGCAGCCCCTTTTTTGGGTTTCCTGCCGAGCTTCTTTTATTTTAAAGGATTTCTTTTTATCCATGATGGCACTTGTCGAGGCCAAGGGAAGGTGCTCCAAGTTGTCACACACACTTCCACATAAAAATGATGCGGGTTTATTATTATTAAGATGATTTTAACCTCATTCATGTTTATTCAAACAGGGTTAAAAATAATGTGGTTTAGAATATAAGCAAGAAAAGAAGCAATGAGAAAGAATAAAGAATGATTTTATTATAATCATAGCGGAAACATGTGTCCTTATTTCATCACTGATATGGGTCCCAATGTTGACCTTTTTTATCTCTCGGCCCTGCCCCCAAATTCACAGTCTCCAATTTCTCTTGACACGTTTGGAGTAGACGAGCTTCTTGATCTAGCAGTCTTTGCAGATCCGGAGAGATGGCCTCCTCATCACTGTCCAGCTCAACCCATTCGTCCTCAACTTCCGGATCCCGGTCAGAGCGAACAATTACAGACATAATTATTTTATTGGTTCTGTTTTTGGTTTAGAATTATTAATGTTAATGAGAGAAAGAGAGAAAAGAACAAATGAGAGAATGATGTGTGAAAAATGCCTCTTTATTGATATGAATAAAAAACTGTACAAAAAACCCTTATTTACATGAAAAGGATCTCATGATCTCGGGTACTGATCATGAGTCCTAAAAAGAAAAGAAAAACATGGAGGGGCCCTATCGTGGCTTGCTCTTCTCTCTACTCCTGCTGCGGCAGAGGATTTTTGCTCACGTCGGGCGCTGTCGAATCAAAAGTGATCCACCCAGCATCAATAAGGTTTTGGACCTTATATTTGAGAGCTCTACAGTTCTCCGTTGAATGCCCCGGTGCCCCCGAATGGTATAGACATTTGTCTTGCGGTTTGTACCAATTGGGGTAAGGTGGATCAATTTTCCTTGGTGGAATGTAAGCTAGAAGATGAGCTTCCACCAGCTTCGGTAGGAGGTCGCTATATGTGGTCGGAAGTTTATCAAACTTCTTCACAGGGTTGTATTGCGACTTTCCCGACTTCGAAGTGGAAGAAGATGAAGAAATAGTTACGGCATTGACTCCTCCCTCCTTCTTCTTCCCGAAGGTCTTCTTAGCTTCAAATGATTGGGAAGGCTTAACTAGCTTCCCACTTTTCAGCCCTTGTTCCACTCTTTCTCCAATGGTGATGATGTCCGAGAAGAGCGTTGTCGTGTTCCCTATCATCTTGTCATAATAGGGACTGGTCAACGAGTTTATAAACAGGGACACCGTCTCCTTATCCGACAGCGAGGGCTCTATTTGTGCTGCCAACTCCCTCCATCGTTGGGCGTACGCCTTAAAGGATTCATCACTTTTCTTACTCAAGGCTTGAAGATCAGACCTATCGGGTGTTAGGTCGATGTTATACTTGTAGCGCTTGAGAAATGCGTCGGCCAACTGCCTCCATGTACGCACCTGATTCCCATCCAGCTGCATATACCAGTTGAGTGCGGTGTCAGCCAAGCTCTCTTGGAAGCAATGGATTAAGAGCTTTTCATTAGTGGCATATGCAGCCATTTTTCGGAAATACATAGTGAGATGACTTTTGGGGCAAGTCGATCCCACATACTTTGGGAAATCGGGCACTTTAAATTTGGGAGGGAATTGGATGTCCCTCACTAAGCACATGTCGGCGGCATCTTTGATATCAAAATCATGCCCCTCCATAGCCCTCAGCCGGTCCTCGAGAGCGTGGAATTGCTCCTTTGAAATCTCGGGCTCTCTAATTGTAATCCCCGCCCCAAGGGGTACAGCTCGCGGAGGGTCTTGCTCTTCCTCATCATCCTCCTCATGATGGGACTCATGGTCACTGTGGTGAGCCCCGTTCATGTTTTGGTGGCGCATGAGTTCCATCATTTGCGCCATCTGCTCCTTGAGCTGTGAGAGCTCGGCTGTAAGCTTCTTGTTTTGTTCCTCCAACGCGTCCATCTTCTTGATTTTCTGCGTGCGCGTGAGGACAGAGAGATGACCAGCCACTTTCTAAAATGAACGTTTAATCTAATTAGTTTATTTATGGAATGAATACACTCTTGACACGAGCTTGGTATTCTTCCATCTTTAAGGCGCTGCCTTTTTAAGACGGAGGTTTACCACCCTCCTCGACCTATGATCTCTCCCCTAACGGAGAGTCTCAATAGTTATGGGTCTCTTTCACTCATGTCAAGAGGTATTGGTGGGCCTAAAATGAATGGTAATGAGGATGCATGATGTCTTATTAGTAATGATGCACATGCTTCTCACTTTTATTATATTTTCACACATGGTCTTTCCTCTCATGTCATGACCTTTTTTATTTATTTATTATTATTATTATTATTATTATTATTATTTTTTTTTTTTATGCATGGGGATTATTCTTAGACCTTATCACGAGGTTTATTGTTAATGCACAAACAATACCACATAAACCTATACACAAACAATTCACTCATCCACGAACAGTCACGAGCGAATCACGAGGTAGGGGTATCCTGCAGAAAAGTGCATATTCAAGGTGGTTCTAACTGTTCTCACTGGTCTGAGGCCCCCAAGGTGCCCCCATTATAGGGATCCAATCCTTCTCGTCGTAAGTCGATGGAAAATTCCAACGCACTGTCGGACTCGAGTTCATGGTTATCACCTTGAGTGATGTTTTTCGACAACGGTCTACGGGCACCTAGGCCCATTCGACAACCGGCCGTACTAACATCCACTCCCTATGGCTTTCCACTCATGCCCCCGGGTATAGAGGGAACTGTTGTGTGCAAAGGTTTGTGTGCAGTTTTTATTTCAAACAATTGCAAAAATTTAAACATTCAACAGTTATTAAAAGCCACATAGATAAAACATATTATCATACAAGCGAGGGGTAATGAAGTAATTTTAAACTATTATTTTAGAAATAATCCATCACTAAATGGGACTGACTCTCGAGGCTTCCCCAGTGGAGTCGCCATCTGTCGCCACCCGCCGAAACGGACCTAGGCATTCGCGACGATGGTCGGACTCTTTTTAAAGTTTTGAAAAGTGGTGGATTGTTAGAACGACTTATTCTCAAACTGAGACCTCATCGAACTAACAATTTTATTAAATGATTCACCAATCCATGTTAATCCCAAGCGGGACCCTCCATGGATTAGTGGTTTTCGCAAAGTAGTAGGGTTCTTGGAGTCGCCACCAATGTTTTACTCAAAACATTGGAAAAAGGGATAAGGCAATTGATTTCATAAATCAACTTTGGCCATTACAACCAGAGTCGGGTAAGGGAGTCGGTTACGTGCGGGGAAGGTGTTAGCACCCCACAACGCCCCTTTCGGGTTCCCTATGACGGATTATTTCATAAATAACAGTGTAAAATTACTAAATTACCCCTATTTATTATAAACGGCTATGAATAAGATATCTACATGATGAATAAATTAAACATGCGATGCAACAATCAGAAAGCAGTAAAAGGAAGGATTTTGAAGAAGAAACCTTTGAAGCGTGCTTTTATATATTCAAATGTTAGGAGGCTTTTTGGCGCTCCCTCCCACTACACGCTCGCTCACTCCTTCCCTAAAAATTAATCTTTACTATGGAAATCAAAAAGATTTCCCTTCGACTAGTTCGAATTCTCAAGCTAAATGCTCAGAACTCAAGAACTTCGTCGGATCGGCTCTCGGAGAGAATTCTAAGGCAGAACACTGCTCAAAAACCCCAGAATACTCAAGAAGAGAGTCCAAGAAGTGTGGAAAAGTGTAGAATGACGTCCAAATGACGTCCTATATATAGGAGTGAGGCGCAGTACGGCCTCTGACATCAATACGGCCCGTACTGAAGATTTGAACTACAGTACGGCCGTATTGAATTCAGTACGGCCGTACTGAAGTTTCAAAAACTTCAGTACGGCCGTATTGGTTTCAGTACGGCCGCACTGAAGTTCAAAAACTTCAGTATGGCCGTATTGGTTTCAGTACGGCCGTATTGTAGTTCAAATTGTTCAGTACGGTCGTACTGAACTTCTAGGAGGCCGTATTGAGCTTCAATCCTCCCACATCCTTATTTTAAGCTACTCTAAGACCTCTAAACCTACAGATAATCATCCTAGGGTCTTCCAGGAGTCCTTCTGGCTGACTTTCCTTCGGTCTTCGAGAGTCTTCGAGTCTTATTTCCGACCTGGACAATTTTAGGGGTCTACACCCGCCAATTGTTGAACCTCCTTTACTGTAGATGGAATCCTCATGTCAATGATAGCCGAGCACTTGTCAGGGTTTGCCTCGATGTCACGATGAGTCAGTAGGAAACCGAGGAACTTTCCTGCTTGGACCCCGAATGAGCACTTTTTGGGATTCAACTTGAGTTGATACTTACCGATAGTGTCAAACAACTCCTGCAAATCGTCAAAATGCCGATCGATGCTCGTCGACTTCACCACCAAGTCGTCCACATAAGCTTCCACATTCCTACCTAGCTGATTCATGATGACCTTGTCCATCAGTCGTTGATAAGTCGCCCTCGCGTTCTTTAAACCGAAGGGCATGACCCTGTAGCAAAAATTAGCTTGATCTGCTATGAGGGCAGTTTTGTCCTTATCTGTTGGATGCATTCGGATCTGGTTGTACCCCGAGTAAGCGTCCATGAAACTCAACAATTCGTACCCCGACGCTCCATCAACCAAGCAGTCTATGTTGGGCAGCAGGTACGAATTCTTTGGGCAGGCCTTATTCAGATCAGTGAAGTCCGTACACATTCTCCATTTCTTATTGCTCTTGCGCACCATCACCACGTTTGCCAACCAGGTCGGGTATTGGATTTCACAGACATGTCCTGCCATCACCAATTTCTTCGTTTCTTCCACGA